>NC_136065.1:428184361-429421078 GCF_964261635.1 Lissotriton helveticus
CAAGGTTTTTTTTTATAGAAACTAACAGTTTAAAATGAAAATATTGAAATTGAGTTGAAAACAACTGCCATTTGTGCCAAAGTTTTCACCTGTAACTTCTTCTGAGTATGATAGATTTTTCAAGGCGATATACCATTACATCTGCTGGACCCTTCTGGTTTTGGGGATATATAAGACTTGTAGGTTCACTAAGACCCCAAGGAACCCAGAGCCAATAACTGAGCGGCCTCTTGCAA
Source organism: Lissotriton helveticus (assembly GCF_964261635.1). NCBI lineage: Eukaryota > Metazoa > Chordata > Amphibia > Caudata > Salamandridae > Lissotriton > Lissotriton helveticus. The sequence continues at coordinate 428,184,598 of NC_136065.1, forward strand.
TGTATTTTCATTGTGTACCGGGTATAAAGCAATTCATTTGGTAAAATATTAAGAGTAAAAAATAGGTATCAAGGACACCTATATATATCTGCCGGCACCTAGGAAAGCCTAGCAAACTTATACATTATTTAAAACTAGATGCTCAGGGACTTCAAGGAGGGGGTGACTTGTGTGGCTCTCACCAGTATCCCAGAATCCCTTGCAAACCTCAAACTTTGTCAGAAAAAGCACATTTTACTCACATTTCTGTGATTGAAAGTTCTGGAATCTGTGTGGATCCACTAAATCACACCCAGTCCACATTCCCCAAAGTCTTCTGATACAAATGGAACCTCACTTGTGTGGTTAGGCCCAGTCCCCACAACAGGAAATGGCCCAAAACGTATTGTGGAGGCATCAAAAAGGATCAATCACAAAATGACCTGGTTTTGCTAGCGGATTACCTGTGTTTTTGGACCAAACATGAAGGTGACCCCCTATCAAAAACAGACCGTTTTGTGATGGATCATTTTTTATGCCTCCACAATACGTTTTTGGCCCTTCCTGGTGGTGGACACTTGGCCCACCCACAGAAGTGAGGTGCCAATTTTATTGGAAGACCTGGGGGAATGCTGGGCGGTAGGACATTTGGGGATTCTTATTGATTCTAGAAGAATATGGCACAGTAATGCAAGAAAAATGTGTGACTGTAGTCACATTTAGAGGTTTTCAGGGCATTTTGGGTAAGAAAACTAGTGGGAATCCATGAAAGGCACAACACCCTGTACTCCCCAGGGTTTATGCTTTATGAAAATATCAAGAATTGGTAGATTATCCCTAGAGACAAAGTACACCCTGGCAGAGAGGGCCAGAAAATGCAAATATTACTTCACAACCAACTATTTATTACGTACACAAACAAACTGGTTTGGTATTTAGCACAAGGGTGTGTGATGGTTCAGTATCTACAATTTTAATTAAGAAGAGATTTCACAAAAAGGAAATGCACTGTTAATAGTTAAAAGGTTAAAAACCTGAACCATTGACTCACAGCTCGTGAGCTGTAAAGCTATGACAAGGCACCAACCTCTTTACAGGCCATTCACACATATTTCGTGCATGACGCATACAACACCATTCACACTGCCAGCCGCGGGCCCAGCACATTACAACACTTACATCAATATGTATCCCTCTGAGCTCCACTAAACCATAGTAATACAAGCTTTCGCAAATTATTATAGGAAATAGTTCAAATCAAGTGCAGCAGTGATGTCCTTTTTGATGAAAGATGTATTCGTCGAAGAAAGATGATCCACAAATTCAATGTAACAAAGTTCCAATGTCTTTTAATAGGTGATTCTTCAGAAATAATATTCGCACGGCAACAGCCAAACGTGTTTCGTCAGATGCTATTTACTGCATCGCTTGACTTCATCAGGGCTCAAGTCCATCAATCAGACAATAAATCAAGTAATCCAATTCTGAGACAAGTGTGGAATTACCTCATTTCACACTCTTCTTATACTCTACGCGTTTTGCTAGGTGAAAGTTCATCCAATATACAGGATACACGGGTACATGTACCTGTCCTGTTCAATAGCGTGCTTTCTCGTGTATCTCGTGGCTCTCTGATTATTATATTTTTTTGGTACACTTATAACCACAGCTGTGCGCCTGATCTTCGGCCTGGTTGCCAACTATAAAAAGTACAACACTTACATCAACAGACAATGTTGAGACAATGTACTCCCTGGCAGAGAAAGCCAGAAAATGCAATTACTACTTCATGATCAACTATTTATTAAGCACACACACATACTTGTTGGATTTGGCATGAGGGTGAGAGATGGTTCAGTACCCAAAATGTTATTAACATGATATTTCACAATAAGGAAATGCACTGTTAATTATTAAAAGGTTAAAAACCTGAATCAATGATTCACAGCTCGTGAGCTGTAAAGCCACGACAAGGCACCAACCTCTTTGCAGATCATTCAAACACCTTTCATTCGTGACACATACAAGACCATTCACACTACCAGCCGTCAGCCCAGCACATTACAAAACTCACATCAACAGGCATACACCCACATTCCTGACACAGCAACCACACCGGCTGTTGGAGTTTGTGGACTGGCGTTTGTCTAGCAGTGTGTATATTGACAAACAGCAAGTCACTACTCACACATCGCCAGCCAAGAGCCAGTCCACTCCCACTCGCACCTTCAGCAAAGCACCAATCCACGCACACCACCAGCCAAGTGCCAGTCCACACACACCCCCAGCCAAGCACCAATCCTCTCACACTGCCAGTCAAGCACCAGTCCACACACACTGCCAGCCAAGCACCAGTCCAGGCTCACTGCCAGCCAAGTGCCGGTCCACGCACACCACCAGCTAAGCACCAGTCTACACACCACCAGTCCACAGAAACAACCAGCCAAGCGCCAGTGTACACAAACCAGCAGCCAAGCGCCAGTCCACACACACTGCCAGCCAAGCGCCAGTTCACAATCACACCACCAGCCAAGCGCCAGTCCACACACACAGCCTTCACATATTTTATGCAAAAAAAACAAAAAACAATTGGCAATAGATACAAAACTATAACTACAAGCACATCAGACTTATGTCAACCATGAACTCTGAACAAAAAATATAAAATGATACAGACCAGTCAGTTTACTTTTATGGTTACAGTTGCAACCAAAAACGCCATTGTGTGTGGTGAAAATTAAAACATCTGGGCATGCACAGCCCAGGGTTGGAAGGGAAATAGGGGCAGTATGTATGACTCTCCTTCCGCACACCTCTTTGGGCACAGACTTTACATTTTTTATCAGGAAAGTCTTTTTTGGCCGTAGGAGGAAGGTGGTCAGGAAAGTAGCGATCTTTCAATCTAGCCACATCATCCACCACTGCTTCTCTGGGAACCCTTGCCTGTTCCACTAAAACAAGGCTGCCTATTAAAGACTACTGAACCTGAACAAATGTCATCTTTGACTCTGGAGAGCAAACCTTAAAGACAACAAAGGCATTGTAGCTTGCTAAATGGAATAAATGGATAGCCAACATCTTATACCAAACAAAGGCCTTACTAACAGCAGTGTAAGGTTCCCACATCTGATCTACTTGATCTACACCACCCATGGGCGTATTGTAGTATAAAATGCACACCGGTTTAAGCACTTCAGCAACCTGACCCCAAAAGTCACAGGTGAAGTACTTTCATCATGGATGGTAGTTCACATATAGACATCTCTCCTATCAGAGCTAGAAGCTCATCACTATGCAAGGCACTGTACTGTCCCTTCACAAGTTTTTTTTACAAACCAGCTCTTTTGGGTAACCTTTACGGTTAGAGCAGATTGTGCCACAAACAACAGTGTCCATTTTGAACAATTCCTTGAACAATGGCACACCGGTGTAAAAGTTATCTACATATAAATGGTGACCTTTCTTAAAAAGTCCTCTACCCAGTTCCCACACACTTTTCTCTGTAACTCCGAAAGTGAAAAGACAACCAGGGGGGTCAATTCTGGAATCCCTACCAGTGTAGATCCTGAAAATATAGACATATCCAATACTACTCTCAGACAGCATATACATATTAATTCCAAAATGACTAGAAACCAATCGACCCTTGAACGGGACCAAAGACTCATTCACAGCCATTTCTTTCCCAGGCACATAGATCTCTGAAAATCGATCAACAAAGTGATAAGGACAGACCGAACCTTAAAAAATGGACACAATCAGTGTGAATTTGGAGCAATGTAAAAGCATTATCATCAAAATTCAACATCCGAAGTAGAAGCAAATACCAACTACGACTCATGGTTGCAGGAAATATAGCTGTTGCCATCAGGGGATTAGTTGACGAATATGAAGACAGTAATGGCTTCCTACTCAGGCCCATTAAAAAAGTTAAACCCAAGAACTTCTTCATCTCATCTAGGTTTGTGGGAGTCCACCGGGTAGCTCTAGAGTGGGGGCTAAGTCTGGCACTGTTGTCCCTCAAATACTGTTCAGCACACAAATTAGTCTGCTCAACAATCTCAGCCAAAAATACATCATCCATAAACAACTGAAAGAAATGTATCAGCAAAAAGTTTTCATAATTCACTCTACACCCTGCAACACCGCTAAAGACAGGCAGCACCGGCGGCACCATGTTTGGGTCAACCCATAGTCCAGCACTTCAATTGGGAAGCCTTGTGGCCTCAGGCTGCAATCCAGATGCCTCTTGTTGCACTTTCAGCACATCAGTGTCCTCCTCTAAAACAGGCACTTCATCCACACAGAGAGTAGCTCCTTCCACACTGAGAGTAGCTTCAAGATCAGATGGTTTCTCTCTGACAGAAAATTCACTGCCAGAATCCTGGCCTTCCTCCTCTTCCTCAGATGCAGAGTCATTCTCATAAAAATGGTCAGAAGAAGACTCGAAAAGCATCCCAACAACCTGCTGAGCAGTCATCCCGTGGCTAGCCATAATCCTTCATTATACAAGTAACTTGACGACAAAGTTAACAGTACCCAACACTGTGTAAAAAAAGGAATAAACAAAGTGTGGATTTATAAAACAAAAAGAAAAACGACAGGCATATAGCATTTGCAAGGTAAAGTCAATCAATACAAAGCACACAACGACCTATATACAGTAAAACAATACCACTCACTTGCCAGAGGCAGCTAGACTCACCAGCACCTACTCTGCACAGACACAGCAATCCCACTAAAAAAGAAAACAAAAGAAAATGACACACAAAACAACACAATACATATTGTGCGCAAATACAAACAGAAGCTACATAGGCTGCTAATATTACAACTTTTCCCAAAAACACGTTCATGCAGGTCATTGATACACATTTGTAGTAAACAATATAAAAAAAGGTTCCTTACCAAACACTTGCAACTAAACAAACTGAAGATCTACCAATGCTGAAACAGCATGCAAAATTTACACCAAAGTAAAACAAAAGCTTTGCACTGAAATGAAAAGGAGAAGAAAAACGTTCTGATCACAAATAATGGCAAAACACGAAGACCATCATCTGAACTACATTTAACACACAAACCTTCCCTGGGGGCACATGAGCTTAAAAATACAAGGCCTATATGGGCAGAAATGGGCAAAACATTAATCCCCAAAAGGGGGTGACCCTTGCCCAAGGGGGCTCTCCCCAAATCATTTCTATATGCATACATAAAAAAATCCCTGGTGGTCTAGAGGCTTCTGCCCCCTCGGCGACCGATGGAGCTAAAGATAGAAAGCCAATCTGCCCCCAAGGGGGTCAGAAATGGCTAAACATTCATCTCCAAAGGGGAGCAATCCATGCCCAAGTGGGTTTCGACCCCCAAGGGCTAGATCAGCAGGAAAAATGGCTAATGTAGCCCTGGGGGGGGGGGGGGGGGGGGAGAAACATAGAGGAAAAAATAATCACCATCATGGGAGCACCCCTTGCCCAAGGGGTCGCTCCCAAAATGTGCATATATATATATATATATCAATACACGCTCGCTTATTTAGAAGAAAGCAGACGGCACTCCAAACTGGTGGTATATTGATAGATTTAATAGCAGACCCCCTACCCCATAAGAAGACAAAAAAAAATAAAAAATAAAAATAAAATATATATATATATATATATATATATATATATATATATATATATATATATATATATATATATAAAATCCCTGGTGCCTAGTGGGTTTCGCCCCCCCCCCCCCGGGGGAGCTGATTCAACCCTTGAGGGGGACAAAACACAGGCAATAATAATCAGCCAAATCGCCCCCGGGGGAGAAAACGGATACAAACCCCCCCCCAGGGGAGTGCCCCTTGCCTAAGGGGTCGCTCCCTCAACAAAACAAAATAACATGGATTCCTGCTCCATGGTCGCGGACCTCAGCCATGATCATGGAGCAGGAATCCTTTAGAAACAGGCACAGGGGAATAGAACAACTCTTTCTTTTCCCCCAGTGTCTGTTTCCCCCCAATTCTCCCCAGAGAGAAGGACTCACTAGATCTATGTCTATGTCCTGATGGGCTGGAAGCAAATGGCTTCCAGTGCATCCCTGGCAGCCATTGATGACATTGGCACACAATGAGCACCCCAATATCATCTGATTGCCGAGGGAGGGGTTGGGGAGGCAGCAGAAGCACTTCCGCTGCCATCCCCATTGGGGGCATGTAGGGTGGCGGCCCACACGGGGACCACCAGCGCTTATCCCGTAGGCCAGTGCCAGGATGTGATGGTTAAGTCCTCTGCACTGCTCCACCATTACCGAGGACATAACCATTACGCCCTCAGCATAGAAGGGGTTAATAGTACTCCAAGATTTTGAAGGGTAGCTATTCACCAAAAACGTATTAAATCATTTGGCAAATAGGGCTATGAAACAACTTCTAATACCACTAACACAAACTGAAATTGTAGATGTTATTGTTGATTTGACTTGTCTTGTAAAAATATATTTAAAAAACAAAACAACATTCTTTACCTGTATTGTGGATTATCCCACTGCCTTCAAAAACGTGAACCTGCAAAGACTATGGGCAAAGCTCAAGAATTGGGGAATTGACCATTCCTTGTTGCATTTCCTTATCGAACTATGTACCAATAAATGGCTGCAGATAAGGTTATCCACCGACATTGTTTTGTTGCACAAATTCCGACTGAGAATCAACTCAAACAAGGTTGCAGTCTTGCCTCCTTATTTTTCTCTTTGTATTTTGCTGATCTGACTGAGTGTCTTGATTCAGACCTCATTATCCCACCCAATCTGGGAGGCACAGGAATATCGCATTTGGCCTACCCTGATGACCTGGTGATATTTTTGTAAACCACAAAAGTCTACAATACTTACTAAATCATCTAAATGAATTCAGTTTGGAGAATGGACTAATTTCCAACCTGTGAGAAACCAAAAATATGATCTTTAGAAAGAAAACTAAGTCCATATTGTGGGTCTTACGGGATGCTTTGATTGAAACAGTCAACCAATACGACTATCTTGGAGCTATATTCAACAGTATGATATCATGGACTAACCACCTATCTACAAGAAAGCTTAAGTCATCTATGATCACAAAATCCATCATTAGATTTTCCAACCTGTTCGGTGGCAGAGCAATCAAACCAACATTGAAAGCACTAAAGATTAAATGTATTCCATACTTACTTCATGCATCACCACCATTAAATAACAAGGTTGCAGCCAGTCTAGCTAAATTGCATACGCAGTGCATACGTAATCATTTGCATCTCCGCAAAGCCACTCCACACTGCGTCATCAGGCTCGAACTGAATTTAAAATCTTTAACTTCACTTCACTACAGAGGCAGTTTGAATTATTCATGTGATTGTGCAAGGGCGGATCTGTCAATTTTAAAATCCTTATTCCATCAGGAACTAAAGAAAACATCATATAAGGATATGGAACTGAACGTTATATCTAGAAACATATAATTTACCTGATCTAGAATTGCTGGCAAATGTATAATGACTGGCCTGAAAAAAGTCTACTCTGAGGTATTCTAACCTGCAGACCAAGGGATAACGAAGTGGCCAAGTCACAACAATAGAAACACATGGACTTATTTTCTGAAACCCTAACCTCACAGAGCAAAAACATCTATGGTCAAAACTGTCTGCCTTGTTAAAATGAAATTCCTAAAATGTAGTCTGTTTTATATTCCCATATATGAATTTAAGGGGAAATGTAATACTGGACTTAAAGGAAAAACTGCTGGTCGACTCTGCAGACTTGCAACTAAAACCCTTTCGCACATTTTATGTATGAGCCCAAAACGTTTGTTTTCAAGAAAACGTTTCTTACGACTAATTTTTAACCAGGCAAAAATAAGATTGACTGTTGAGGCTGTTAGATATTGTTTTAGTGTCAGAGATAATAGTGCAATTATAAGGCTAATGAATGTTTACGTTAAGTTTATAAAGTGTTACTCTCTTAAGTTCAGCATCTTTTTTATCATAGATCTTATACATGTCCAGTATTTTTTAACCCTCACTTGATATTCACGCCGATTGTGAGATTTAGTTTTTTATTCTAGTCTTTTGATTAATACAATACATTTCACTTATACTATTACTACTACTACATTCTCCTGCCCTACCCAAGTATCTGCAACTCCCTCCCCATTAAGACTCAGATTCAACACGTCATGCCATTCTTACTTCTGGGAACATGGAGCCTGATGTACAAAGCCCTTTGTTTAGTTGTAAACAATGCGATTCTCATATTCTAAGGATTTACACTACAAAAAGACATTTTTTACGATGTACAGAAGCTATTTAGCAAGTTGAAAAAGTGTTTTCAACTTGTCCCCTCCTGAATCACAAATAGAAGGACACGTAAAGGGGCAACCCCATCCTAGTTACCAGTTGGAAAATTAGGCATGTATGGTTAGTGACCACAATAAAGGCCACAAACCATTGATTAATTACCAACCTCCTCGGAACACCTCATTACCCCAGGTTGCAAAGCAAAGGGAAGGTTGTCCCTGCGGGATATATTCCCCTTTGGAAAATATGTTGGCAGCCTCATTGGGAGCAGACAGTGATCCTTGAGCTGTGTTCCCAAATGGGGAAACATATATATATATATATTTTTTAAACAGCATCAGTCCCTTTAATGAACACAAGCTGGTTTACATTTTTTTCCCATTTAGGAATGTATTGCAGTGTAATATTGGAACCTTGTGCCAGTAATATCGTGCCTTGCTCTAGGAAATGTGCTAGAAGCCAGGTATGCTCCATATAAGTCAATACTTGGACGGTTATGGAGTTTGTGGTTCATGTTTCGCTGCCGCTCCATTCTCTTTACACAATAATCATTCCATTCAGAAATTCCTTTTTTGTTAACAATCATCTTTTCAGAATGACTGTCCTGGGACACTGATCTGCACTCTCTCATGAGCCTCCATCCCTGCATTTGTAGCAAATCACAGGAGTTCGTAAATTTCCCCATGCCAAATTAAAAAGCAAGGAAAAAATGGATGAAGACAGAATCTCCACTCATGCACACAACATGCACACAACAGCAAAGAACTCTTCAACATCATCAAGGAGTTCGCCCAACCGACCAGCGAGTCCACCAACATCCCTCCCTCACAAGACCTCTGTGACAAATTCAGCATCTTTTTACACCACATAATCAAGAGCATCTACGGCAACTGTGACGAAGACAACCAACACACTAAACCCTCACCAACCACCCCAGACACCCTGAAGCCAGTGATCGACAACCGGACAGCCCTCACCACCGAAGACACACTGAAGACAATGAAGTCAATCCACTCCGGGCCCCCACGGAACCCTGCCCCCAGCACATTTTCAACAGAGACGCCAACACCATCACACCCATGCTCTGCTACACCATCAACCACTCTCTGGCAACCGACTTGTTCCCTGACGACTGGAAACATGCTGAGAGCAACCCCCTCCAACCTCAAAAACTACAGACCCATCACCCTGCTCACATTCCCAGCAAAAGTCATCGAGAAAGCCATCAACCACTGACTCGCCACATTCATCAAAGAGCATAACATCCTAGACTCCTTCCAATCTGGCTTCACAAAAAACCACAGTACATAAACCACCCTTCTTGCTACAACAGACGACATCCGCACCTTATTGGACAAAGGAGAAATAGCAGCCCTCAACCTCCTCAACCTCTCAGTGGCGTTCGACACAGTCTCTCACTGCACCCTAATACTCAGACTCCACGCCGCAGGAATCCAAGAGAAGACCCTAGACTGGATCCGCTCTTTCTTCTCCAGCAGAACACAGCGGGTCAGAATCCCCCTTTCATTTTGGACCCTACACCTACCACCTGCGGAGTCCCCCAGGTGTCCTCCCTCAGCCCTACGCTATTCAACGTCTACATGGGTCCACTCGCTCCCATCGTCAGAACCTACGGACTCAACATTGTGTCATACGCAGACGACACCCAGCTCATCCTCTCCCTATCCAACGAACCCAACACCACCAGACACAACATTTGAGAAGGCATGGTAGCCGTCGCCAAATGGATGAGAAACAGCTGCGTACAACTAAACACCAACAAATCGGAAGTACTCATCATGGGCCCCAACCCCGATACCTGTAACAACACCTGGTGACCCCCCGCCCTCGAAAGCCCCCCACGGACCATGCATGTAACTTGGGAATCATCCTGGACTCAGAGCTCAAAATGGACCACCAGATCGATTCCGTCTCGTCCTCCTGCTTCTACACCCTCTGGCTCCTACGTAAAACCTTCAAATGGAGCCCCCTCAAACACAGAAAGACGGTCACTCACACCCTAGTCACCAGCCGGCTTGACTACGACAACACACTCTATGCCGGATTAAACAAAAACCTCACCCCAAGCTACAGAATATCCAAAACGCCCCGCAAGACTGGTCCTCAACCTGCCAAGACACTGCCACATCTCCCAGCACTAAAGTGGCTCCCCATCGAAGCTAGAGTCACCTTCAAGATGCAAACCCACGCTCACAAGCCCCTCCACGACACCGGACCAGCATACTTGAACAGCCGCCTCAATTTCCACGCACCTCAAAGGACCCTACGATCAGCCCATCTCTCCTACGCCATGATCCCCCGCACCAGAAAGATCAGATCAGGAGGTTGCTCCTACTCCTGCAACGCGGCCAGAGCCTGGAACGACCTTCCGCTGCACATCAGTCAATCAAGACAACATCGCTCCCCATCTTTGCAAGAAACCTCAAAACCTGGCTCTTCGACAGACCCGCTCCATGATGGACTGGAACCTGTGATCCCCCCAGCCCACAGCACCTACCACCTTGAGACCTTTACGGGTGAGTAGTCATGCCTAACAAACACCCGATTGATTGATTGATTGATTGGTTGATTGATTGATTGAATATTCATTAGAGAGTAACGTTTATTACCAAACAGACAAAATAGGACATGGCCTATTAGTGCATAAGCTACGTTTAAAATTGCTTCCCCATTCTCAAACTAGTCAATGTGCATTTTTCACATTCCTTGTTTGTTAACAGGTATCATGCATCAGGCCCTGAATGTCCATCCCTTTGCCCAACACCCATTCAATGAGTAAACTATACTTGTGCCTGACAGCTTTTACGGAAAGCTCACCCAGCTTAAATTCCAACTTTTACAGCATCCCTTCTTGTAAAACCTTCTATCTCTCTCTCACACATAAATTGCTTCTGCACCCCATTAACGCACATCACTCTATTCTTTTGCATTAATGTTTGTGCTTGTAAACACAATGCATGCATACACATATAACAGTCAGCACTTGCTGAATATATTCAGTACATCATCATGAAGATTTCCAGGTCTGTTCTTGGTGAATTCCCTCAGAAGATCTCATGAGATAATTTCTAATCTTTTTCTAGGAATTATTGAAGCATAAAGTGGTTGCTAATATCTTTATCTTATACTTTTGGCTAGAGACTGTTGAGGAGGAGGTCATGGAAGAGTGTTCATTGACACATCAAAATAAATGAACCATAACGGTCTTGATACCAGAGTCTCACGAGTGTTGTCTCGGAAACCTCAACCACTAATTACCTCAACCACTAATTACCACCAGCAGTACATATATCTCCACTGGAATGACATAGTGGGTCGCAACATCATCAGGTTAGGCACCTGGGTACTGACTACTCAAGGTGAGTAACACCACCATTAGGAGGGAGAGCGTCTGGAAGAAGACAGTGGTGGGATCTGTGAAAAATAGTAAAATGACATCCCATATAAGTAAAAAGTGATTTTAATGTGTAGAAAAGGATAAGGATAAGATTAAAAATGAACAAAGTGATGTTGTATGGACATATTATCAAACCTTAGCATCAAATAAGTTGGTCAGCATATTTTGGGCATTTTGCATCACTTGGAGTCCGTTGGCCTTCATCAGGACATTGTGGATCAGATCTCCGTTATTATTATTCATCGGTGGAGTGCTCACTTATGTACACTAACTTAGGGGTCTTCTGTATGTGTGCATAATGTATCTTTGTTACAAACGTGATTGCTTCCTGTAACCTGTAGGAAACAAGAGGAGGTCAGCACATGGAAATGTTTACATACAGTTTTCTTTTACTTGTGACTACCGCCATCTTATCCTGATGTGCAGCTGGATTTACATGGGATTACACCAAATACGTACAGGACATGTGCAAACTGCACTCTAGGATTGTCTCTTCTTGGGACAATTGACAATTCCTTATTTAGAGACGGTTCAGTGTTGTAGCTTTGACAACCATGTGGTGGTTCTTGCAAACTGTAAGGTTGTGGTGAGATTAAAAACCTCTAACTTAAAAAGAGAGAGGGTCGAGGGAAGTATTGTGTTAGTCAACGAGGTGTGACCGTCTGGATCCTGCACTCAGCGGTCGCTCCCACTCGCTCCCCCTCGAGCCCTGCCTGTCCAGAGAAAGTGCCTCGGAGATTTAATAGCGCCTGGTATCGTTCGCACTGAAGAATTTATTTATCTGTGCTCAGTGCTCCTGCATAGCGCCTGGTAGCGTTTGCTCTGATTAATATATGTATTTATGCTCAGTGCTCCCGCATAGCGCCTGGTATCGTTTGCTTTATTAATTTATTAATTTGTGCTCAGTGCCCCTGCATAGCGGTAACATTATTTATTTATTTACGCGTGTACTGTATTTAGGCATTTAGAAGGACGACTGTGCCCCTGCTTTGGCTCGCGCTACCCTACCGCCATTTTGCTGTTGTTGTTGCTGTTTACCTTGTCCCCGTGTCTCCTCCCCGCTCCCGCCTCCCAGCTGACCCTCCCACGCTCCGCCCCCCCCCACATTCCATTTATGGACAGATGGACCTACGCGCAGCGTCCATGCGCTGCGGCCGCGCCGAAGGTGCGCCAAAGGTAAGCCCGTCTACGCCCGTCCGCGCCTGGACCGCGCCCAGCGCCAGACCCCCTGGTCCCCGCCGCTCCCAACCCTCTAGAGTGACATATGCTGCCGCTACTCTCCTCGCCCTCAACACCGGACGTACTCCACTATGCTGCAAAGCCACACCAGGACGTACCCACGGTCCATTCGCCTGCCTCTCCTGCAAGTTCAACTGCTTCAGGACCCTCACCAAACCCACGTCCTCCAAAGACAACTCCGACTCTAACCGCCTAAATTGCATCATGCTCAACACCCGCTCGGTCCACAGACACGCAACAGAACTATGGGACCTAATCGACACTGCGTCACCTGACATCGCCTTCCTTACTGAAACATGGATGAACACATCATCTGCTCCCGACATCGCCATAGCCATACCTGACGCTTACAAAATTATCCGAAAAGACCGCACCAATCAAACAGGAGGAGGCACCGCCATCGTCCACAGAAACACCATCAAAATCACAACAAGCTCCGACGACAATCTTGCAACCGCCGAACATCTCCACTTCCAGATCCACACCGACCCCAGGACCACACTTAGAGGCACCCTCATTTACAGACCTCCAGGCACCCGCACTCAATTCAACGATGACATCACGGACTTCGTCAGCCCACACGCCCTCGCCTCCGAGAACTACATTCTTCTAGGAGACCTCAACTACCACCTTGAAAACAAACACGACAACAACACCACCACCACCCTTCTGGACAACCTGGCCAATCTCGGACTCAAACAACTTGTCAACACCCCCACTCACACAGCCGGACACACGCTCGACCCCATCTTCACCTCCAGCAAGCACATCTCCTTCAACCGCGCTACAGCTCTCCACTGGACGGATCACAGTTGTGTTCACTTCAGCTACAAAACCACCCTGACCCACAACCGTCCACAACCCATTCCTCGGAGAAACTGGAACAAAATCACCACCGACCAACTCCTCACATCACTCAGCCAAAACACTCCCACCCTCTCTATGGACCCAGACCAAGCGGCCACCAATCTCAGGCATTGGGTTAGCCTCAGTGCGGACGAATTAGCACCCCTGAAAAAGCACCAGATGAAATCAGCCAGCAAAAAAGCTCCCTGGTTCAATGACGAACTTAAAAAATCCAAGAAGCTATGCCGCACCATAGAGAAGAATTGGAGAAAAAACCCAACCTCAGACAACATGGCCTCCCTCAAGACAGCCACCCGCAAACACCACCAACTAATACGATCCGCCAAGAAATCAGCATTCAAGGATCGTCTTGACAACAACACTCATAACAACAAGGAACTCTTCAATATCGTCAAAGAATTCACCAACCCAACCGCAGCAACTAACGACATCACCCCCTCCCAAGACCTCGCGCTATCCTCCTTCTTCTACAACAAAATTGCCGACATCCACAACAGCTTCAAGAATTCTCCCAGCGATCAACCCGCCCCACCCCCTTCAGATCCTACTCCTTCAACCAACAACATCAGCGCCTGGAACCCAATCACCACTGAAGACACCATTCACCTCATGAACTCAATCCATTCTGGCTCGCCTTCTGACCCCTGTCCCCACCACATCTTCAACAAAGCTGACTCCATCATCGCACCCCAACTCCGCGATGTCATCAACTGCTCTTTCATCTCTGCCACCTTTCCAGAAAGCTGGAAACACGCCGAACTCAACGCCCTTCTGAAGAAACCCACAGCAGACCCTTCAGAACTGAAAAACTACCGACCCATATCCCTCCTCCCTTTCCCGGCCAAAGTCATCGAGAAAGCCGTCAACAACCAGCTCGCCGCCTTCCTTGAATCCAACAACTCCCTTGATCCATCTCAAACCGGGTTTCGAGCCAAACACAGCACCGAAACCGCCCTCATTGCAGCGGCCGACGACATCCGAGCACTCCTGGACAATGGAGAAACAGTGGCCCTCATCCTACTCGACCTTTCCGTCGCTTTCGACACCGTCTGCCACAGCACCCTTATACATCGACTCAGCAACATCGGAATACAAGGAAAAGCCTTGGACTGGATCATCTCATTCCTCGCTGGGAGAACTCAAAGAGTCCGACTCCCCCCATTCTACTCAGAGGCCACCGAAGTCATCTGCGGCGTACCTCAAGGATCCTCACTCAGTCCCACCCTCTTCAACGTCTACATGAGTCCTCTCGCCTCCATCGCGCGTCAACACAACTTCAACATCATCTCTTACGCCGACGACACCCAGCTAATCCTTTCCCTCACCAAAGACCCTAACACCGCCAAAACGAATCTTCACGAAGGCATGAAAGAAGTAGCCGAATGGATGAAACAGAGCCGCCTAAAACTCAACTCAAACAAAACGGAGGTGCTCATCCTATATCCTCCCCCTCAGCTTGGGACGACTCTTGGTGGCCTTCAGCTCTGGGCACAGCACCCACACCCACAGACCATGCACGTAACCTTGGCTTCATCCTTGACTCCTCTCTCTCGATGTCCAGACAAGTCAATGCCGTCTCGTCCTCCTGCTTCAACGTACTTTGCATCCTCGAAAAGATCTTCCGCTGGATCCCCCTCGAGACAAGAAAGACTGTCACCCACGCACTGGTCACGAGTCGACTGGATTATGGTAACACACTTTACGCCGGAATCACAACAAAATTACAGAAAAAACTCCAGCGCATCCAAAACGCGTCAGCGAGACTCATATTAGACATCCCGCGCCAAGATCACATCACCGGACATCTAAAAGACCTCCACTGGCTTCCCATCAACAAAAGAATTACTTTCCGCCTTATCACCCACGCACACAAGGCCCTCTACAATCTAGGACCCGAATGCCTCAACACTCGACTGTCCTTTTACAAACCCACCCGCCAACTAAGATCGTCCAATCAAGCCCTAACCGCAGTCCCGCGCATCCGGAAATCCACCATGGGTGGCAGATCCTTCTCCTTCCTGGCTGCCAAGACTTGGAACTCACTCCCCACCCACCTCCGCCTTAATCAGAACCACATATCCTTCAGAAAAGAATTGAAAACCTGGTTATTCGACAAATAATTGAACCCCCTCCCCTAGCGCCTTGAGACCCTCTGGGTGAGTAGTGCGCTATACAAATACATGAACTTGAACTTGAACTTATTCCCTCGTTATTCCCTAGCTTCGGAGACTGTGGGCAACTGTACGTGTATAATAATTACTTGTTTCAGTTACTTTTTGTCTTATGTGACACAGTGAGTCCTCTCATCTGGACCGTAAATACTTTTTCTTCCCTTGATCGTGAGGATAAACGCGAGGAGGCTTTTGGGACTGCTAGTAATTGAATCTTGTGCCCAAAGGTGGGTCCTATAAACTGGACCTACTGCAATCATAGGAATTGTCACAATGTGGTTATTTTTTGTTACATTTTAGGATCTTGGGGCATGCTAGTGGTAACCTAGTATGCCATTGTGACCAGTCATTGGCGGTCAACTAGTGTGCTTGTATGGTTTTTAAAAGAATTTGAAAATGTTTGCAGGTACCTCATGACAGGTTAACTACTGCCACATGCGTTAAGGGTGGAGACAAATGGTTTAATTCTGATTTACTGAAAAACATGCACAGTAAATACTTTAGTTAGTTCAGCATGGTTGAGGCATAGTTTACAAGAAGCAAAACATTACAGGATAAAGGTTGTCCTCAATGGTCCCCGCTTACTTAATCTCTTTAGATCCTCTGGCATGTGTGCCTTCAGTGTCCTTCCCATAATGAGCGTTAAATACTGCCTTGAGTGCCCTGGTATCAGTAGGTGAGAGCTGTTAGACCCGTTATGGCTTAGGGTGGTCTTCCCCCAACTTTTTGCCTGCCTCCCTCAACTTTTCTGACCTAGTTTTTGCAGGTTGAAGGACTCGGAGCACTTTACCACTGCTAACCAGTGCTAAAGTGCATGTGCTTTCTCCCTTAAACATGTTATAATTGACTTACACCTGTTTGGTATATTTAATTTACATGTAAGTCCCTTCTAAAGTGGTATACCATATACCCAGGGTCAGTAAATTACATGCTACCAGTGGGCCTGCAGCACTGATTTTACCACCCACACACGTAGCCTTTCAAACCTGTCTCGGGCCAGCCGTTTCAGGACCTGTGTGTGAAGTTTTTTAACACTTGGACTTAGCATTTAAAATTACTTGCCAAGCATTTAACTCCCCTATGATTACATATAAGTCACTCCTAATGAAGCCCTTGGTAACCCAATGGGCAGGGTGTTATGTATGTAAAAGGTAGGACATGTACTTTTATGTTTCATATGTCCTGGTAGTGAGTAACAGCCTATTTCATTTTTCACTACTGTGTGGCCTACTCCTCTTGCAGGCTAGCATTGGGAATTCTTAAATACACTTTGAAATTGTAATTCCCGATCAGAGAGAAGAATTTTTTCATATTTTATATGTTTGGAATGGTCTTGATAAATCCTTGTTATTGGTGACGTTGGGTTTAACATTACAGTTTTAAAAATTCCACTTTTAGAAAGTGGACATTTCTGTGCTCTTAACTCTTTTTTGCCTTACAGCCTATCTCTAATACACACCTTGGTTGGCTGACAGCTGCAATTTGTGCATTCCTTTAGACAGCTACAAACACAGAAAGGTGAGGCTCATCTGTATTCGGAGGTCTCATCTGCATTTTGATTGGTCATCCTGGGCAGGGATGAATGGGAGAGCTAACATGTGCACTTCAATAGGTAGTGTCCTGTCCGCACACAAAGCACCGACTTACCCCCCATGGTTAGCTTTGCAGACAGGACTGGGCTAACAGGGAAAGTGTGCACTTCAGGGGCTAATCTTTGGTGTCACCTCCACTTCAAAGGCACTTGTTGGGTATAAATACTGGGTCCCTTACCCACACAAATCAGACACTTCTGTACTTACACCTGAACCTCTGTCAGAAAAGCTGCTGTGTTTCTCAAATGACTCAACTAGACTGCTGATCTAGAAGGTCTGCATTTCTGTGTATTGCCCTGCTGACTGCAGCACTCTGATTGTGCTGGAGGAGAGCTTGACTCTGCTTTCTTCCAAGTGTTCTTCAAGGGCTTGTTGGCTTGCCTCCTGTTGCTTGAGACTCAGGGAAATCAAAGTCTCTACCCCAGCTCCTGTGCCTGACTCACTGGAAGTAGCTCCTATCTGCATGTAGCAGAACCGCCACATCGACCCAGTTGTGAGAGTAAAATCGGCTCATCACTTACGAACCAGCACCTTGCTTGCATAGATCGATGCATTGGAAAGCATATCGCCACCACTGCTCTACAGTAAGATCGACACATCTCCTTGACTGTGTGGCAGAAACCGGCACATCGCTCAATGCCTTTTGACTCCAGCGCCCGCCTTCATAACTGGCGCATTGGCCTCATTGTGTGGAGAAGATCAACGCATCTCGCTGATTGCGACCTGGAAAGGTACTTTGTTCACTGGGGTCTGCGTGGGTCCTGTAGCCAGCAGGGGCACCATCGCTGTTGGCACGAACGTTTACTTTGCTGCGGTCCAGCAAAACCTAAACTAATCTTTTTAGGTTTACTTGCTTCTGAGAGCTTTACTTTTTTTATATATCTAAAAATTCAACGTCCTAATGTACACATTGGATTTTGGTCATATTGGTCTTGTTTTACTCAGATAAATATTCTCTTTTTTCTAAACTGTTTTAGAATCTTTCTGTGGTGTATTTGATGTGTTGTTGTATGAGATATTGCACAACTACTTTACACATCGCCTCCTAACTTAATCCTGACTGCTCTGTACCAAGCTACCAGAGGGTGAGCAACTGATCATTTAGGATTGTGTTGTGACTTACCCTAACTAGAGTTGTGCTCCCTACTTGGACAGGGTGCATACCTCTGCCAACTAGAAGATCTAATTTCTAACAGGAGCTGATTGTCTGATTGGGGAGTCACGGGTGGTTCACCTTGCTTAGGAAGAAAGGCTCTTCTGGTGTAGGAAACAGGCCTTGTTGTTAGTTGCAAACAATGTGGACAGGCTCTACAATTGAATGTACCTCTGTAATGAAGCTAGAAGACATACTATACAGTGTTCGTATTGGCCTTCAGACTGTCAACCTTTTTCGGATAGGCTCTACATGTGTGATAAAAATGTGAAAGATAACTTGGTCCTCATTTGTATACTGTTATTACAACATGTTGGGAAGATTATAATCACAGCTGTGGAAAGTATATAATTGGATGTGACAATGGCTCAGTGTTTAGCTTCAGACAGATGGGGAGGGGAGCTCGGAGACAAACTGTATGCATCGCTTTTGACCATGTCTTGAGGACATATTTATTCAGAGTTAACTACAGAATATTATCAATCAGACCATGTCTAAAGTTGTATAATGGTTGTTCTTTTTGGAAGAGAAATGTGTCTGCATTTTTGTCGGTGTGGCCTAGTGTCTCTAAGATGACCCATTTGAGTCTATTCATTGTGTGTTTTGCTGTTAGAAAGGGGTTACTCATGCGTGTTGTTACTTTTGTGATGTTCTCCTATGTAGGTTTTGATTTTCATTCATGTCATTCCGATGTACTTAAGGTGGCATGGACATGTGATCATGTAGATGACGTGTGTTGTGTGGCATTTTGTGTGCCTTCTCAAGGTCCACTTGCGATTGGTGTTGAGATCTAAGATTTGGTTGCTTTTGTTAAGTGGCTCACCAGGCATGTCCTGCATGGGTAATGATGTAGAATGGGTGGTAAGCCCCCGGTGGTAGGCAATGTATTGTTTATTTCTGGAATTCTTATATAGACCCGCAATAGTGGAGACAAATGTGATGCTCAAGGATGTCCGTGGGTCTGGAGGAACAATGAGCCTTCATATTCAAAGACATTTTCGGTCAGTGCTAGTCCACAGCGTTCAAGGGAAAAGTACCTTGGTGTGTTGTACTGCCAATCTTCTATGAACAGTATGCTCTCTATCATCTCCAAGGTGGCATCTTGTGTAGACTGGTATAGAGACTTTCAATGTCGCGACCTATTACAAAGTTTGTGGTAGGGCCGTACTCTAAGTCCTTCAGTAAGTTAAGTAGGTCTCTGGTGTCCTATAAATAAGTAGGGACGAATTATACGATGGATCAAAGGAAATGGTTAGTGAGCTGTGATAAAGGTTTCAAAAGAGAGTAGCTGCCTGACACTATAAGGCACCCAGGAGGGGGTATTTGGCTCTTATGCATTTTCAGTAGAGAGTAGAATTATAGAGTTTTTTGTTCCTTCATGATCAGGCATTTTGCCTCTTTTTTCGAACTCCAGCATTTGACTTCCTCAATCATGTTTTCTATAGTTCTGAGTAGTCTGGCTGTAGGGTCTATAGCCAGAGGTTTGTAGTATTGTGCATCAGAGAGTAGTGTGGTGCATTGGATTTGGTAAGTAGCTTTTTTTAAGTAGGATAATCCTGCCGCCTTTATCACCTGGTTTTATTACCAGTTCACAGTTATCTGTAAGTTCTTTTAGTGCTTGTCATTCTGTTGCTGATATTATGAAAGGGTTTGATATCGGAGTTGGCAATGGTTTAAATTTTCATGAATAGGACATGTTTTAAGGCTAGGACTTCTATTGTTGCATTGGCAGGATAGAATAAGGACCTAGTCCTCAGTTAGGTATCTTCCTCATTGTCAGGGTTATCTTTGTCTCTGACCTTGGCCTCAAGCGTGATTCTCCTACAGAATTTGGCTACCTCACTGTGAAGTTGTAACTTGTTGAGGGTAGGGGTGGGGACGTAACCTAGTCCATTGTTCAGAATGGATAGTTGCTCTTCTGTTAGGGATGTGTATGTTAGGGTAAAGACTAGCAGTTTCTGGTGCTGGTCTCTTTTATTGGTTCCATCTTCTGACTCCTGGTCTGTACAACTTGTCTGGGTCTTCCCGACTCACTTGCTGGGGGCCCTGGCATGTAGGTGATCATCCATGCTTCAAACTGTGGTAGGAACGGTAGGAAAAACAGGACTGCTTGTTCTTCGTAGTTTGGTCCTTGCTAACTTGGTTGCCATGCAGCCTGTTCCTCTACGTTTATTTATGTTGACGTCTCCACTTATCCATCCTGTGGAGTCTGTGGAGCTTTCTCCTGAGAAGTTGTAATCAGACTGGCCTGGTTCTTGGCTCTTCGGTGGGTCATAATTGCTTAACATATATGGGTAGACTTTTTCTTGTGAAAACCATTTTATATCTTTTTCAAATTTCTATATCTTGCTTTCGGTCAAAAAGTCTTTTATGTCTGTAATTTTCACATTTATTTGTTTGAGTCGTTTCTCAAAGGTTGTCACTTGTACCATTGTCTTCAGTTTTGTCTAGCTGATTTGCATCTTTATTGTCCTGGCTACTGAAAGTCTAGTGGCAGTCTTTATTACACTCCAATCTGGTGTGCAATGCCATTAAAGGAGACCCAGTCTTTTTTAAAGATAATGTCCTCGAGAAATATTCAAGGGGCATTGTTGACCCAGTGGCCTCTGGGTGCAGTATTATCCCTCAGGTGTTCCATCATCATGATACTATGTATGATTGTCTGGACCTGTTCTATTTGTTGGTCTGCTAAAGAATCTCAATCATTGGTTTGAGCCAGGGTTTGAGTGATATTGATGTCACTCAGAAGATAAGTGCCAGGAAGGTTCAAATCTATTTCTTCATGAGTATGTGTTAACCCTAAATACTCCGCCATGTTTTGGGGTTGTGTTAGGGGTCTTGGTCAATGCTATATGTGTGAGTGAGCTAACAAAGACTGTTAATGCAATAAATGTGTAGACTTCTTTAAAAAGTGTTCATTTTGCCAAGTATGTTAAAAATAAACAACTGGAACGTCATGCAGTGGGAAACCCCTGATACAGAGGAAACTTCAAAAAGCCAATGCTTGGAGTTGGACCTATCAGATGAAAAGCACCTTGGAAGGGGGGAGGTAGTGGTTGATGTGCTGCAACTGAACATATTTGATTACCACAGTGAATATTTCAAAACTGCTGTTGATCATTCACATGGTGAATCTATTACGCTCTCCAGAAACATGTTCAAAGTCAGAATGACCAATTACCCTACGTTATATTTCCACTAAGGGCAATAACAAAATGCCAGAGATATAACTCCATAACATTTGGCGGAGGGGGACTCTACCATAAATTGGCGGTAACCCTAACTCACCAATCTCAGGGTTCCGCCGACTCATTTAAAGTCAGGGAAGTGTTGTCTTTCCAATGGCAGGGCCTTAGTGGCAGTCTCACTTTGGGGAGTGTCACAGTTGGAAGCATAACCAGGGTTATAGCTGTCATTGTTGCAGTAGCCAACATCTAACTATAAAGTTACTTTAACCTTTGTTTTTTTCAGTGAAATTCTAGTATTTCATTAATGTTAGTTTAAATCTTATTATGATACGTAAGTAAAACGTCACTTTCACCATTCTTCTTTTCATTGAATACTTATCTATAAATAGCTTTCCCATCCATGAACCCTTACACTCTTCACTACCCTTTAAACCTAACCATCCCTAAAGCCTAAATATTCTTTAATAACATTTACCCCTATAATCACTGAACTTGAAAAAGCCCTTACTACCCCTTCTCCATACCCATCCCTGAATCACCTCTATATATCACTGAAAATGAGAAGACCCTTATTTACTTTAAAATATGTATCTTTGAATATCTATCTATCTATCTATATATCTATCTATCTATCTATCTATCTATCTATCTATCTATCTATCTATCTATCTATCTATCTATCTATCTATCTATCTAGCTAGCTAGCTAGCTAGCTACCTATCTATCAGTCTTTCTCTGTCTGTGCAACTGCTAACGTCATTTAAAAAACATAAAAAACGTATTCGGGGGGTGTGACTGAAACGCTCGCAAGATGGCAGTAACATGGTGAAGTTCTGCGCTCCGACGGAGAGCCAAATGCACTCAGGCAGCAGTTTGCTTTGTCTCCTGACAAGAAGTAGAGACTTTAATACACGAACTCAGGGGACACTGGTATTTTCCTTTTTGGCTTCCTATTAAGCCATTTTAAATGTAGGTACCCCCGCATCGTATCTCCTCAGAATCTGGAGTCGCCGCAGTCATTTTCTTAATTGTGGTGCTCGGGGCAAGCAATTCTTTCCTGTGCTGCAGCACAATTTAAAAAAAATTCAAGCATGCCTAGAGTGCATTTTAGAGCCGATTAACCTTTACTACATGGCAGTGCAATGGCAATTAGGATGCCGAAAAGGCTTTGATCGCGTACACTAGTGATTTATGATGCGTGCTCTTGAGTGGCACGGCTTTAGCCCCACTTTTCTCAGATATATAGCTATACTATATTCCTTCCCAAAGACATCGGTCTTTCTCAGTGATATTCAGTCTTCATATTCTTCTCTGTTACAGGGCACCAGGCAAATATGTCATGTCTCCCCTTCTTTTTATTTTGTCTTTAGATCCATTTTAGCATACTCTGCGAACCTCCTCTTCCTTCCATGGATTCTGGTATAAAGATGCTGAAATCAAATACACAGCTTATATGGATTATGTGGTTCTTTTTGTAGCAGTTCCTCAAACGTCGATACCTACCTTTGCAAATCTTTCATCATCCTATTCTGCTTTATCCAGATATAAACTAAACTTTTCTGATTTTTCTCCCTAGCAATAAATATTGTTTTAAAGATATGTTTGTTGTTATGGGGTTTAAATGGACCTCTCAATTTATTACAAGTTTGGGAATTAAATACTCCACCTCCGTAGCAAAATCATTCAGATTCATTTGGAAGATGTTCAATATAAGATTCTTCAAATATCAGAAAGATGCCTCCCTTATATCTGTACAGGTGGGGTAGATTGGCCACAATAAAAATGATGATGCGTCCTGACGTGAATTTTTATCTGTCTATGTTACCCTTCCTTTATAAAAGTGTAAGGCACTTAATAAATTACCTGATGTTTTCTTATGGAGAGGGAAAAAACCCGCATTTGCTTTGACTCTTTATGTAAACAGAAGGAATTGGGTGGTGTGAATTTTCTGAATTTTGAACAATACTATTCAGGATTTGTACTAAAGCAAGTCTTGCCTTTTATGAGCAGCAGTGACTCGCTGTCTAGCAGTATATGGCATGAATTGGAGGACTCCCTTATATCATCATATGCTTTCTACTCTCTTGTATATTTTTTGAAACACCTTACTCTTCCTGCTCACCTCCCATTACCTACTCTATTACAGTTTCTTCACATATTTTTACATGACTCATGTCTCCACTACAGAAATGTTTAGAATCTTCTATTTGGCATAATAACCTTCTCAAAGTATCTAGTCCTACTATTTTTGGGAAACAATGGGTGCACAAGGGCATAATTCTGATCAAACAGTTACTGTGTGGGATGACTCTACTCTATTCCTCTGAGATTCAAACATGGGGCCTATTAGGATGACGGGCAGAGATTGTCCACCCGCCATCCTGTCAGACAACGGGACTGCCCGCCATAAGGGCGAGGGTCCCATCCTTGGAATTAGGATGCACCCGCCACAGTGGCGGGTGCATGCCGCATTTTTAACATTGCGGCGGGCAGTGCTGAAAGCACCGCCCGCCACACTGCTAAAAAAGCATGTTGTGCGTTTCAAAGCACAACATGACAGGCACCGCGCAGTGCCTGCCATGTTGCACTTTGAAATGCGGGGGGGTACCATAGGTACCCCCCATGTGCACCCCCCAACCCCCCTGGAGTCCCAGGGGGCCCGCAACGGGCCCCCGCAGGGAGTCTCGGCATGCCTTTCCGTGGCGGTATTGCCGCCACGGAAAGGCATTCCCCAAAGCCCATCCTAATATGGCTGGCGGTGTCTGATAGACACCGCCGCCATATTAGACCTTTCCCGCCCCGGTCGCAAGGCGACCGAAGCGGAAAAGAGGCGAACGGTCTTTCCGTCTGTCGCGGACCCCCCAGCCATCCTATTGTGGCAGGGGGTCATTTCTGTGCGGATGGTGGGCGGATTGTCCCCGCCAGGCCTGCGGTGGCTACCGCCAGCCTGGCGGGGGCAATCCGCCCGCCATCCTAATGGGCCCCTAAATTTGGTATTTCTTCTGTTTACACTTACCGGTATGATTCTCTTCGCGATGCTCTTTTGTGATCTCTTTCCATGGTTCAGCAAACACAATCTCCTCCTCTCGTCCTGTCTCCAGAACCAATTAACCTTTCTTCTCCACCCAAAGAATCCTGCATTTACAAATATCTGCATTACATAACTCCTTCTCGTTTAAAATTTAAAACTGAATTGCTATGGGGGATGACTCTTCAACACTCCCTTTCTTTAAAGACCTGGGGATCCATTTGGAGTACGATTCATCACACCTCTCATAATGCCAGTACTACCCAAAC
This sequence comes from Lissotriton helveticus, assembly GCF_964261635.1. NCBI lineage: Eukaryota > Metazoa > Chordata > Amphibia > Caudata > Salamandridae > Lissotriton > Lissotriton helveticus. Next base: position 428,209,814 of record NC_136065.1, read on the forward strand.
TTGTTATTACTTTTATAATACGTTATATATCACTCCCTTTTCCTTACATAATACAACTCATCTCTTCCTAACACATGTTGGTCATGTAATTCCGTTGACGGCACATATTTACATTTGGTTTTTTATTGCCCAGCCATTAAAGCCATTTGGTCTCAGGTATGTAAGACTATCTCCACTATTTGTTGTATTGACTTTATTTTTGATATTCAACACATTTTTGGGGGAAGTTCTTCACGCTTTTGGTTAGTAAATAATACATTAGGTAAATTTGTGGATCTGTTAATTGCCCTTGCATTTAAAGTCATTACTTCCAACTGGAAGAATGCTAGTCATGTTAGGATACCTAGTTAGTGGAATCTTCTTTGTTCCCATCATGGACTTGATACTGCATCAGCTAACTCCACATTACTGATGATTAAGAAGGATTTGCTTTGGTCACCTCTCACTGACTATTTGAACACACATTGTAATGCCTCCAAAGACTCCTCAATAGTCTGTCAGCCTCCATGATTGTTTTCTAATATATGGATTGTTTTTATTGTTTGTTTTTGCTATGTGTATTGCTCTATATAGGAACTATGACTCAACCAATGTTCCTATATGATATGTTTAATATATGATATGTTTCTTATATAATCTAAGTCTAGAATCTATTGCGTATATTTCCTGTATCTTTTTTCCCTCTCTATTCCTTTATCTTTTCTTCCCTTCTCCTCCCTATTTTTTTTCTTCTTTCTCTTTCCTCTTTACACCTTATAAAATATAAAATGACATTTTTTGAAATAGGTATAGAATTAATATCTTATTGTACTTGGTCAACTGCATATATTATTTCTTTCTTGAATTTTGGCTTTTTCTCTTCTACTGTTCTTAAGACATTATTGTCATGATTCCACACCTGCTCATCCTTAAGGACTACACATCCCCTTTAGGCTTCTGTTTTTATTTCCCTTTTTGAAACCCACCCCTGTCCCGTGCGCCCGCACGCTTCTAGTCAGTGTGTTTGGGTGTGTTTGGTGGTACAGTATTTCATGCCTTATTTCATGCCCTGTGTCCTATTGTGATTATGTCCACTATTTGTGCAGGTTTCTGTGTTCTCATACGGTTTAATTTAGGTTTAGGAGCAAGCGCAGACGGAAGATCAAGCCTTCGCTTTGAGCGCTCACGGAAGTCAGACCTTCGCTCTGAGAGCGTTCTCATCGCATCCTTTGCACGCGCCTTTTTGGTGCGCATCTGAGGGGTTTCAGGAAGCTTCTGTCTCGCGCACCGTCCGTGTGCGTAACTGGGTGGAGCTGGGTGCGGCCCAGTATTTAAACCGCACCCAGCCTTCTGGAAGGCGCTTTGCCTTCAGACTTCCTTTGGAGAAGGTCGCGTATTCTTCATTCCGGCAGGACATCTTCATGGCTCTTCAAGATGGCTAATCATTCTCTGCAACAGCGATGAAGACCCTAGAAGACAAAGAGTCAGAAAGCTAAGTACTTTCATTTTTTTTGGTTAAAGGCGCCCTTCGCAAGAAAGGTCAAAAACAATTTTTGGAACTTTGCTTCACAGAAGAAAACGCAAGGAAAGACTTTGGACTATTCTGTTTCTTGTACTTCAGTTTTCTTCAGAAGAACTTGTTTAGGTTTTCATGTGTGTTATTTAGAGTCATATTCTGATGGCGAATACAGTCATCGCTTGTTGTTGTTAACGTATAGGATATTGTGTATTTGCTTGTCTTTCCGAAATTAGAGGAAGATTATTAAGAACCCCGAGTCTAGGAGGCAAGACGTTTATTGCAAGTAAGTGGTAGAAGTGTTAGGAAGGATTTGCGAAAGCCTTTTAAAGAATGTTAAGTAATCCTTCTCTTTCATTTCCAGCCTAATTCAACTAGAGCATTCAAGCCTACAAGCTGACCACTTATCCCAGAGGACACTTGACGACATCGTCTTCACCTCCTTAAAGAAATACTGGACGAAGGCCCACTCCTTACTGATCGCAGGTAGGCGAACTTCTAGAAATCCAGTTAGAGTCTTAAGTACCTTAACTAGAGTAGTTAAAAGATTTAGAATAGGATAAGAGGAAACTATAGGACCTGAATAGTAAAGTCTTCTGTGCTTGTTGCCTCGCAGGTCGACAGCAAGAATCAAGAGTCTTCACTGCAACGTCCAGTACCGGCCCTCCTCCCTAATTTCTAGTTAATTTCTTGCTGTAACTTTAGAATCAGTAAGTGTTAGTTAGTAATCAGGGAAGTTGGTCCCTTGCGTCTCTGCGGAATCATCTGCGTCATCCTAGAGGGCTTCTGTTCAAGCAAGGTAAGGGACGACGTGGATAGCTTGACAGAAGGCAAAGCCCACGTTGATAATTCCGCCCAGACGCAATGGATCAGGTATCTATGCAGGATTTAGCTGCTGTGCTAGAAGCAATTAGGCAGGATAACGCTGCTTTACGTAGGGATTTATCCTCTCTCCAGGACTCGGTGCAGCAGAAATCTGCCACTATTCAGGGCTCTTCCAGTTCTAGTTCTCCAACACAAATCCATGTTGTAACTCCGGTCCCCACCCCTTTAGCTCCCCCAGAGAGATTTTATGGGGATTGCAAAAGGTTCTCTGTGTTTTTACAACAATGTCACCTACACTTTATAGCAAAAACCACAGCTTTTCCTGATGATTCTTCCAGAGTTGCATTCATGTTATCCTACATGGGTGGCGACGCTGCCCTTTGGTCTGTCCCTTTAGTTGAAGCTGATGATCGGATCTTGTATAACTTCAGGGATTTTGAGAGGGCTTTAAAGAAGATGTTTTCTAAACATCTATTTGTTCAGTCTGCAGACAATGAGCAGTTAGGTTTAAAACAAGGCTCATCTGATTTGCTACATTATATATCTACCTTCAATCGTTTGGTCTTAGAAGCTGATTGGCCTCACGACAAGCGAATCTCGATCTTCTATAGGGGGTTGAAGGACGAATTGAAAGACATGATCACCCAGATTTTAGACCCCCCCGAAGAAATTAGTGCCTTTATTGATCTAGTGGTGAAATTAAATCATCGTATATCCGAAAGAAAGGGGGAAAGAGGGAAGTCAGAGCACAAATTAGTTTTCTTTAAGGAAAGATCCACATCAGTACCTAACCGAGAACCTAGTTCCAAGACTGATACTGCAGAACCTATGCAGATAGGATCTATCCGAGGTCCCTTGACTAAGGAGGAGAAAGAAAAGAGACGGCGATTAAATCAATGTCTCTATTGTGGGAAGTCAGGACACTTTGTGAAGGAATGTCCCACACGACCAAACAAATTTAAAGTTAGATCATCCGACTTAGCTGTCACACAAGAAAAGTCGGAAAACTAGAAAACTCGGTAAAAGGAGAGGTCGGTTTATCGAGTTTGTTCTCCAGTTTGGCCTCAACTATTCCTCCCATTGGTTGTAGACACTTTTCAATTCTTGTAGAACTCCGAGGTCTACTTCCAGAGTCTTATTCCAGACAGGTGGAAGCCATCATAGATTCTGGTGCTACAGGTAATTTTATAGACTCTCATTTCTTCCTCCAGTTAGGCTTCAGATCCTTGTCGAAGGACCATCCAGAAATCGTTAGAGCTGTTGATGGCAAAGAATTGACTTCGGGTCCTGTTAATAGACAGACTGAGGTATTAGAAATGGATTGCTCTCCTATACATAGGGAAAGAATACAATTAGACATCATTGATGCCCCTCAATTCAAGATGATTTTGGGAATCCCTTGGTTAGTAAAACATAACCCGTCCATAGATTGGGTGACCAAGACAATCACTTTTCAGTCTCCTGCTTGCACAGAACTTTGTTTCCTTACTAAGAGTTCTAAGGATGTGGTTCAAGGTTTTGAATTTGGAATGGAATCACCCAACATACTGATTCTGGAAGGAGTGCCATCAGTGTATAATGACCTGTCTGATGTTTTTGACAAAAAAAAGGCCAACACCCTACCACCACATAGAGATTTCGACTGTAGAATAGATTTAGTGCCTGGAGCTACCTTACCCTGCAGTCGAATATATGCTCTTACGGAAGCAGAAAACGCCCATCTCAGAGATTATCTTGATGAGTATCTAGCTAATGGCTTTATAAGACACTCCAAGTCTCCGGTCTCATCAGCTCTTTTTTTCATTCCAAAAAAGGGAGGGGAGCTGCGTACGTGCATAGACTACAGAGCCTTGAACAACGTGACCATTAAGAACAGGTACCCCTTGCCTTTGATCCGTACACTATTAGATCAAATTAAGAAGGCTAAAATGTATACAAAATTGGACTTACGCGGAGCGTACCATTTGGTAAGAGTAAGAAAAGGAGACGAGTGGAAGACAGCATTCCGTACTAAATTCGGTCTCTTTGAATACCAAGTCATGCCATTTGGTTTGTGTAACGCTCCTGCCGCCTTCCAGTTTTTTATAAATGAGGTTCTACATGAGTTCATTGACATCTGCTGCGTAGTCTACATAGATGATATCCTCATATATTCTGATTCTGAGGAAGAACATGTAAGACAGGTTCGCGCCATTCTTCAAAGACTACTTTCAAACTCACTCTTCGTAAAATTGGAAAAAAGTCTATTTCACGTTTCCAAGGTGGATTTTCTGGGCTATATTATCAGCCCAGAGGGAATAGAAATGGACCCTAAGAAGGTAGAAGCTGTAACAACCTGGCCTAGTCCCACTTCTGTGAAACAAATCCAAAGTTTTTTAGGGTTTGCAAATTTTTACCGCAGATTCATTCAGAACTTTTCTCAGGTTATAACACCTATTACCAAACTGTTGAGAAAAGGAGCCAAGTTTTTATGGTCCCCAGCCGCTGATGAAGCATTTCAGAACCTAAAAAAGTTATTTACCATGGCTCCAATTTTAAGTCATCCAGACCCCAATCTACCTTTTATTGTGGAAGCAGACGCCTCTCAATTTGCATTGGGTGGCATTCTTTCACAACGAGATTCAGATACTGGCCAAATGCACCCTATAGCCTATTTCTCAAGAAAATTATCAGAAGCCGAACAAAATTATGCAATTGCTGACAAGGAGTTGTTGGCAATCAAAGCAGTGTTTGAAGAATGGCGTCATTACCTATTAGGAGCTCGTCATCCTGTAACGATTTATACTGATCACAGGAATCTCCAAGCTCTAAGATCTGTAAAGGCTTTATCTGCTAGACAACTGCGATGGTCCATGTTTTTTAACGACTACAATTTTGTGATTACATATCGCCCAGGAAAGGAAAATTTAAAAGCAGATGCTTTATCCAGACTAGGAGAAATGACATCGGATCAACCGGTAGTCGTTCACCCTGTAATCCCTACTTCTTGTTTTCAGGGAAGCTTAACTGTTTGTGACATCATTGACGACATTAAAGAAGCTCTGAAAGAAAAGACATTGGAGCTTTGGAGAAAAGATCATCCTTTTCTTTTTGAGAAGGACGGTTTGCTGATGGTCCATGACTTGATCTTTGTTCCAAATGAGAAAATTCAAAGAGCCATTATTCACTTTCATCATGATACAGTTCTGTCTGCTCACCCAAGCTTTATAAAAACTATGGAACTCATCAAGAGGAAGTTTTGGTGGCCTTCTATGTCCAAAGACATTAAACAATTTGTGGAAACTTGTAGCATCTGTATTCAGCACAAGTCCTCGCACCAGGCTCCTAGTGGTTTGTTGATGCCATTACCTATTCCTCCTCAACCATGGCATACTATATCTTTAGACTTCATTGTTGAACTACCTGAAACCAAGAAGGGATTCAATACAATTTTGACTGTTGTAGACCAGTTTACCCGTATGGCCCATTTTGTTCCTTTAAAAAAGCTTCCCACTGCATTGGAGCTTGCTCATTTGCTCATGATCCATGTGATAAGATTACACGGGATTCCTTCGGTTGTCATTTCGGACAGGGGATCACAGTTTATTTCTAAGGTTTGGCAGAAACTGAGTTCTTTGCTACATATGGAGGTTCGTTTATCCTCTAGTTATCATCCTCAAACCGATGGTTTAACTGAGAGGACTAACCAGACTATTGAACAATATCTTCGTTGTATGTTACCTAATGTTTCCGAAGAATGGTCCGATCTGCTAAGTTCTCTGGAGTTCGCCTACAACAACTCTGAGCATTCTTCTATTAAAATGTCCCCATTCTTTTGTAATTTCGGTTTTCATCCAAAAAGCATTCCTGAAAACTCCAACAATAACCTCAATGATTCCGTACCCACAGTTTATGACTATGTGTCCCAGGTATTCTCCGTTCAGGAGGATGCCAAATTCAACTTGGCCAAAGCGAAAGAATCTCAGAAAGAAGCCAAGGATAAACATCGATCTGAACAACCTCTTTATGAAATAGGAGATAAAGTATGGTTGAGTACAAAAAATTTGAAATTAAGAGGGAACAGAAAATTCAATCCAAAATTTATTGGCCCCTTTCCCATTGAAAAAATACTAAATCCAGTTTGTGTTAGATTGACCCTCCCTAGTAAGTACTTGATACATCCAGTCTTCCATGTCTCTCTAATCAAGCCTTTTCATCCTCAAACTCGTATTCCCAAGTCCCCTCCTCCCATCATTGTTGATGGCAACTCAGAATTTGAAGTAAGAACAATCTTGGATTCCAAGAGAGTTAGAGGAAGGTTATATTACCTCATCGACTGGAAAGGTTATGGCCCTGAGGAAAGGTCTTGGGAGCCTCTAGAACACCTTAAAAATGCTCCCAGATTGATTCGGAACTTTCATTTAAGATTCCCGGATAAACCTAGACCCATTTCCACCGTTCTTGGGGGGATCTTGAGGGGGGAGTACTGTCATGATTCCACACCTGCTCATCCTTAAGGACTACACATCCCCTTTAGGCTTCTGTTTTTATTTCCCTTTTTGAAACCCACCCCTGTCCCGTGCGCCCGCACGCTTCTAGTCAGTGTGTTTGGGTGTGTTTGGTGGTACAGTATTTCATGCCTTATTTCATGACCTGTGTCCTATTGTGATTATGTCCACTATTTGTGCAGGTTTCTGTGTTCTCATACGGTTTAATTTAGGTTTAGGAGCAAGCGCAGACGGAAGATCAAGCCTTTGCTTTGAGCGCTCACGGAAGTCAGACCTTCGCTCTGAGAGCGTTCTCATCGCATCCTTTGCACGCGCCTTTTTGGTGCGCATCTGAGGGGTTTCAGGAAGCTTCTGTCTCGCGCACCGTCCGTGTGCGTAACTGGGTGGAGCTGGGTGCGGCCCAGTATTTAAACCGCACCCAGCCTTCTGGAAGGCGCTTTGCCTTCAGACTTCCTTTGGAGAAGGTCGCGTATTCTTCATTCCGGCAGGACATCTTCATGGCTCTTCAAGATGGCTAATCATTCTCTGCAACAGCGATGAAGACCCTAGAAGACAAAGAGTCAGAAAGCTAAGTACTTTCATTTTTTTTGGTTAAAGGCGCCCTTCGCAAGAAAGGTCAAAAACAATTTTTGGAACTTTGCTTCACAGAAGAAAACGCAAGGAAAGACTTTGGACTATTCTGTTTCTTGTACTTCAGTTTTCTTCAGAAGAACTTGTTTAGGTTTTCATGTGTGTTATTTAGAGTCATATTCTGATGGCGAATACAGTCATCGCTTGTTGTTGTTAACGTATAGGATATTGTGTATTTGCTTGTCTTTCCGAAATTAGAGGAAGATTATTAAGAACCCCGAGTCTAGGAGGCAAGACGTTTATTGCAAGTAAGTGGTAGAAGTGTTAGGAAGGATTTGCGAAAGCCTTTTAAAGAATGTTAAGTAATCCTTCTCTTTCATTTCCAGCCTAATTCAACTAGAGCATTCAAGCCTACAAGCTGACCACTTATCCCAGAGGACACTTGACGACATCGTCTTCACCTCCATAAAGAAATACTGGACGAAGGCCCACTCCTTACTGATCGCAGGTAGGCGAACGTCTAGAAATCCAGTTAGAGTCTTAAGTACCTTAACTAGAGTAGTTAAAAGATTTAGAATAGGATAAGAGGAAACTATAGGACCTGAATAGTAAAGTCTTCTGTGCTTGTTGCCTCGCAGGTCGACAGCAAGAATCAAGAGTCTTCACTGCAACGTCCAGTACCGGCCCTCCTCCCTAATTTCTAGTTAATTTCTTGCTGTAACTTTAGAATCAGTAAGTGTTAGTTAGTAATCAGGGAAGTTGGTCCCTTGCGTCTCTGCGGAATCATCTGCGTCATCCTAGAGGGCTTCTGTTCAAGCAAGGTAAGGGACGACGTGGATAGCTTGACAATTATACATTTATGTGGTTTTGCAATTTCCATTTTATAAAAAAGACTCTGTACACATTTACCTTAATTTAGTAAAGCTATTATTAAACAAAAACAAAAAAATGTGCATCTGTGTGATAAAGTCATAGGGCCTGATTTAGAACTTGGTGGATGGGTTTTATACTTCTGTGGATGGGGAAACCCATCCGCTAAGATGTAAATCAGGCCCAAACACTGTAAGGTACTTAAAAATGTCCTGTGTGGTTCTGTGTGGGAAATACTGCATGGTAAAGGTGTTACATATTGAAGGATGCGTTGTTGAGGTGTCATACCATTGTGACTCGAAGCATGCTAATGGATGAGTAGTGATGTGAACGTGAAATGTTTGCTAACATACATTCAACAAATCATCGCCACAGGGTCTCTTGCTGACTGACAACATAACCACATATACTAAATGTGGAACCCACCATTGTATCGTACATGATCTCTACTTAGCCTGTTGCATGTTTGCTGTGATGGATTATCAATTCTCTTATACCTGGAAACAATACCCAACTTCTGAAAGGAATACAGTCATGGTCATGCTAAACAAAATGATCCCGATTCACAGTACTAATCTGAGACAAAATCCTAAACATACTACTTTTGGTATTCATAGAAGGCACTTACTACTTTTGGTATTCACAGAATGCACTTACTACTTTTGGTATTCACAGAATGAACTTACTACTTTTGGTTACATTTAGAACTTTTGGTTAAACTTGCTACTTTTGGTTAAACTTACTACTTTTGGTATTCACAGAAGGCATTTAATAGTAGTAAAGTTAGTTTAATACTACTAAATGCCTTCTGTGAATACCAAATGTAGTAAGTTTAACCAAAAGTAGTAAGTTTAACCAAAGGTGGTAAGTGCATTCTGTGAATATCAAAAGTAGTACGTTTAGGATTTTGTCTCAGATTAGTTTGGGACCAATGTCAGCTTCCCTATTCAATGGAATGGGAGGAAGACCAAAACATTCTACTTTTCTGTGCTGTGCAAGTAAAATGCTGGCTTAAAATCATTAACAGTAACATGTCTAGGGCATATGTTTTTATTGGAAATATTGAACCAGTTCTCACCCTCGCTACATGTAGATTGTGTAATAGCTTTTGGCGTGTCCTAAGAGGGATTTTGTGTACAATTACGTGCGATGTAGCAGGTCCTTATGTATTATGTATTTAAAGTAACACATGCAATCATATGTATGAGTATGAGCATGTATAGGTGACATCAACAATTGTTTATTGTTTTGCAAGGCATGAGATAAAAGGTTAGTGGTCAGCATCAAAATCTGATAAGCTGCTCTCCCATAGACCAAAAGTAATTACTGCATATTGACGACACCTCTACCCCGAGACACACTGGCAGAATTTCTAGAAGCACTACAATCTCACAGATCCACACTCTGGATAGCTCGGGTAATAGCACAGCAGCCACAGACTTCCTTACACGAATCACTTATCTTTTTCAAGTTCTGCAGCATCCCTAGGCAAATCATTCCCTGCCAGCTATACAATAAGATATGATAAGGGATTTACTTATAGACACATAAACTACCACAGAGAAGGATGAAGTGAATAATATTACCATAAATCAATTTACCAACAATATCACTAATATTATTTTATTATTATTATTCGAGGTTTTCTATAGCGCTAGCCAGACCCAAGGGTGTCAGAGCGCTTTAGAACAACATGTTGGCTAGGAGACAAAAATACAGGACAAAGGCATGGTAGGAAAAAAAATACAGATAAAGTTCAAAGGGAAGCTTTACAGTTCTGCTGAGTGTCGACAGTGTGCCGTTGAGGTAGAAAAAGTTCAAAAAGAAGCTTTACAGTTCTGCTGAGTGCCAGAGGCGTGCCGTTGAGGTAGAGAGGTCGAGGAGGCCGAGGTGTGGCATTGAGGAAGAGGGGTCAAGAGGTAGTTTAAAATCATAGGGAAAGGCAAGACTAATGCTGGAAAAGTTCTCTTTGCGGTGCCGACCCAGGGGATGAGTGTTCCGAGAGAGGCTAGGAGGTAGGTAGTGGTTATGCGATGACTAAAGGCTGCCCATTGGGGGCGCGCTGTCAGGTGACACGTAATTGCTTTCGGGAAGGCGCGGTTGAGGTATAGGGTTTTTAGGAGGCTTTTGAATTTTGGAAAGGAGGGAGTGGTTCTGTTGTTGACTGGGATGGCGTTCCAGATTTTCGGAACGTTTCCTGCCAAAGAGGGGGCAGCAGTCTTTTGTTTACGCGTTTTTAGGGGATTGAGTAGGAGGGAGTTGGAACTCCTGAGGCTTCTTGCTTGTCCGGCTTTCTTGAGTTTGAAGGCTAAGTATTCCAGTTTCCCTGTGTGCAGGGCTTTGTGTGTGAGGCAGGCAGTTCTGAAACTGGGAGCCATTTTAGATCACTGAGTGCAGGAGAAATGTGGTCAAATTTCTTGATTCTGGTGACCATTCTAGCTGCAGCATTGAGGGTAGTTTGGAGCTGGGCTATGTGAAAGCGAGCTGTGCCGGAGAGAACTGCGTTCCCATAGTCCAGTCTGGACAAAGCCAGGGATTGGGTGGCTTGCTTGAGGTCGGAGGGAGGGATGTGGGGTTTGATTTTGTTGAGGAGCTTCAGATTGAGGAAGGCGCTCTTGGCGGATTTCTTGATGTGATTGGACATGGATAGTTTGTGATCAAGGGTGATTCCCAGTGATTTGACCGAGGTAGCCAGGGTGAGATTTCCGTTGAGGGCATCAATGGCTATCAGCCATTCAACAATTTTCGGGTTTTCTTCCTTGTTGGAGACGAGAAGGATCTCGGTTTTTCCCTGATTAAGTTTGAGGTCGTTTGTTGATAGCCATTCTTGGACTTCTTTGAGGGTATTTTTGAGTCTTTGAATGTCGTTAAAGGAGGAGGTTTCCAAGTAGATCTGTGTATCATCTGTATATAGATGAAAGGGGATATTAGCTTTTATCAGAATGGAGGTGAGAGGTTCCATGTAAATGTTGAACAGTTGAGGGGGGAGAATGGAGCCTTGATGGATGCCTCTGTTTACGGGGATGAGTTCGGAGGCAAAGGATTTAATTTTCACGCTTTGGGAGCGGTTTTTCAAGAAGGAGGAGAACCACTGGAGGACCACTTCATCTGCACCTACCCGCTCTTTGAGAGCTTTGATGAGAAGACTGTGGTCTATAGTGTGAAAAGCAGCTGACAAGTCTAGGAAGATGAGGAGACAGCGGTGGCCTGCATCGAGGGAGTTGAAGATGTCATTCATGATGTTGAGGATTGCAGTTTTGGTGCTGTAGCCTTTTCTGAAGCTTGATTGGTGGTGGTCAAGTAAGTTTATGTTGTCAATATGTTTGTTCAGTTGATGGAGGACACATTTTTTGAGGACTTTGGCAAGGAAAGAGAGATTGAAGATAGGTCTGAAATTGTTCAGGTCGGTTGCGTCTAAGCCTGGTATTTTCAGAAGAGGAGTGACTTTAAGGCTGTCTGGAATGGTGCCAGTTTTTAGGGAGCTGTTTATGATTTCGCACCAAAGTGGAGGCAGGGAGAGTTTCTGCTCTTTGACCATTTGAGAGGGAATGGGGTCGAGGTTGTGAGACGATGGCTTGGAGGAGGAGATAAATTTGACGATCTCTCCTTCTGAGATGGGGTGAAAGGAGGAATAGGTTGTTGCTGGTCGCCTTTTTGTGATGATTTCGCTTGTTGGAGAGCAGTCTTTGTCAGGGGGAAGGAGGTTAGGGTCCAGAGAAAGTTCGATCAAGTTGATTTTTTCGTTAAAGAAGTTGGCGAAGTTGGCGCATAAGGTTTTTGAGGGCTGGACAAGGGATGTCGTTGGCTTGGACGTTTGTGTTTTAATGATGTCAAAGAGTTCTCTTGGTCTGTTTTAGGCCTTGTCCAGCGCGGAGCCAAAAAAGTTGGATTTTTCGTTATTAATATGCGGTTTGTACTTTCTTCTTGCTGCTCTGAGTTCCTCGAAACGGCTGGAGGAGTGGTCCTTTCTCCATAGATGTTCAGAGGCTCTGAGTTGCCTTCATTCCTCACTAATGTCCTTGATGGACCAGGATCTGGGGGGAATGTTCCTGGGTTTTTTCAGTTTCAAGGGTGGAGGACATGGTAACGTTGTAGTGGGTTGTGAGTTCTTCAGTAGAGAGGCCTTCCGGGGAGATGGGCAGGCGGGAGGATATTTTCTCTTCTAACTCATCTGTATTGATCTGTGATAAGTTTCTCGACCATGATGGGGGGATTGAGATGGAGGGAAGAGGCAAGGTTTGATGAGGGAGGTGGAATCGGATAAGGTGATGGTCTGACCAGTCGACCGGCAGGATGTGATCTATGGTGACTGTGTCATGATTGGCGATGATGGCACCCAGGATAGCTCCTTTGTTGTGGGTTTCTTGAGAACAGTGCTGGGTGAGGTTGTTGGAAAGGAGAATGTCATTTAGGCTTTGTACAGGAGCACTGTTTTTATTGTTCCAGTGGAGGTTAAGGTCGCCTAGAATGACTCAGGTGGCTGGAATGCTGATCAAGGTAAATAGGTCATCAAAGATGTTCCAAATGATGTTCATAGCACACTGACCCAAAATGCAGAAAAACAATTGCTGCTTGCCATAAGTCTGAGAATGGTTGTCTTTGTGGTCATGGTGAGATACCTGCAGAAGTGCCCTTCAGCCTTATCATGGTTTCGGGCAAAATAAAGAGAGGTACACAATATTCTCGCAAACTACTGGAATGATGTGAACTCTGCAATGTGCGCCAGATGTTGTACAACACCAGGCAATAGTTGTGTTAACAAAGGTTTGTGAGATTCTTAACATTTTAGAAATAAACATTGTTACAAATGTAATTTTACTGCTCTGTGAAGGAGGCAGTCTTATTACTGCCCATCCAAGTCAATGTTGATTCAGTCTCAGATGTGATAACAGAGGAAGGAGCCTTTCATTACATGTTTTCCAGCCTTACAATGGTCATTAGCATGCCCCAACTAACAAATGAACATTATCTGAACCCTGACTTCATTTTCCTGTGACCTAGGTACAAGTTATAGAAATAATCTGACATCCTCTTGAACGATTCTTTCATTCCACTCATCATCTCAGTATGATGACCGTGCAAATGTTTCAAAAGTCTATTGTTGTGTTCTCCAGTGGCATACGGAATCTGAAACAATTCTATTGTGCTTCTTAGATAGGTTACATTGCGTTTTTAATTTGAATATTTGTTGTGTTGTTGCTCATGTAACTCAGACAGATCGTCGAGTTGGAAATGTCGACTTAGACAAATATTGAGTTGGAAATATAATTACACAGAAATATTGACGGCACGAATATTGTGGTCAAGAATATAGAAGTCATTAAGATCGTTTGCAAAAGTATAGTTGTTAAAATATCAATTTTTTATTGATGTTATGTATTTTAGTTTATATTTTAAATGTATGTGATGTATATTTTTTGTATAAGTATTGTTTATATTTTTTAATATATGTGTTACATTTTTAGTAGTTATCAATTTCATTATAGGTAAATTGTGTGTTTTTTTAGTTCTGTAGTGGGTTGCGGGTTTATAGGGGAATAGGGTGGGAAGTAATTTAATTATAATAAATGTATTATTATTTTGCATGTATCAATATTTAATTATTGGAGGGTTTAATATGTTAATCGTGGGAAGTAATTTGTTTGTAATTAATTATTAATTGGTTGTTAATTATAATTTATTATTTAGTTAATAGGTAATTAACTATGGTGATTATATACTTTGTTTTAGGTGCTGGTTGTGGGGTGTATAGGGGTAAATTGGTGGGAAGTAATTTATTTGCAATTAAGTATTAATCAGTTGTTAATTAATGTTAATAAATTGGTAATTAATTATGGTAACTGTGTAATTTGTTTTAGGTGCGGGTTGTGGGGTTTATAGGCGTAAAGATTGGCAAGTAATTTTTGAAGAATTAATTAATTAATTGATTGAAAAATAATTATGGACATTGTGTTTATGATTTTGAGGTGCGGGTTGTGGGGTTTATAGGGGTAAAGGGTGCAAAGCAATTAATTTTCAAATTAATTATTAATTAGATGTTAATTTATACAAATTAATTTATTGTAAATTAATTATGGAAATTGTGTAATTAATTTTAGGTGTAGATTGTTGGGTTTAATGGGGTAAATGGAGGGAAGTAATTTATGTTTAATTAACCAATAATTAGTTAATCATTATTATTAATTTATTATTTGATTTTGAATTAGGGTAGCTGTTTATATTTTTTGTGTGTGGTTTTACTGTTATTAGAGTACAATGTGGGGAGTAAATTAATTTTACTTTATAATTCGTTTTTAAATACTATTAGTTTTTTATTGAAAATAAGTTTTAATTGTATAATTAATATTTTTACAGTTACATTCCAGCTGTGGGTTGTGGGGATTGTGTGGGGATTTTATAGGTAAAAAACATTAACCAATCAGTGCAAAATCAGGGATTATATACATGGCAATATAAAAATAATAAAATAGTTATAACAATCACAGATAAGAAAACCAGTCACTAAAAACTGCTCAAAAATCAATCGCAAGTGTTGTGCTGCCGCCTGGTCTTCCAAGATTTAATTAAAAAAGACGCCACTGAAAGGCAAACCATAGGATTAGGCAGAGACTGTAAAAAGAACATTGCTACCCGACATTGTTTAAAATGGAGATTGCGCGTCATAGGGAAAATAAAACTTTTGTGTGGTTCCCTGTAAAATGTGCAGAAAAAGAAAATATGTAAATTTGACTGCGCATAGGAACCATCACAGGGACAATGGAGTAAATCATTTTTAGAATATATTACTGCAGGGTGTGCCAGAATTCACAGGATAAGTTTAACCGGAATCTAATTAGAAGGAATCTGTGTTGTGGCTTTGTTACAGTAAAAAGATATGACATTGTCCCATCCAGGTGCTTCAGGCTTTCAAGGTATAGTTTTATCAACACCTTTGTGCAGTTTTTTTCCAGTTTGGGACCTGCTCTTTGTTTAAGGAAGCGGGCTTTTAGCTCCTGTGTTGAGATGCTCATACAATCCCAGGGGGAAACAAATAGACGCTCCAAGCCTAAGGAGGAGAGAGTAGATTGAATGTACAAAATCCATGGAATCCTATGGGCATTATCCATGGATAGACAATCTTCAATTCCATTTTGGGTAATCTGAATGGAGTCCCTTCTCCAAATGGAATACCTCAAGATAATTGGGGCCACAGAGATTGTATCAGACATATATGGGACCTTCAATTCTGTATGGGTGATAAAGTTAGAACAGCTCACGGGGAGGCCCATTAATTTTTTCCAAAAGGTATCCTCTATCACTTGGATGGCAAACAAATTAATATGGCCCCATATGCCTGCCACATAGGTTGCTACCAATAGGAATTTGGCTGCATAAACCTTTATCACCATATCAATAGGTTTTGCCCCCAGTTTCCTAATAAAGGAGTGGAGAGCAGTGATACTTCTCTCCAGTGATAGCCCTCTAGTGGCACGCATATGGGACCATGAAAGCTGCCTGTCGAATGTTATGCCCAGGTAGGAAAAGGTATCTGTATGGGCTTTTTTTCCCCAGAAATATAAAAGCTCGCCACCTTTCTATCTCTCCGACCAGGGATTAGGATGAAGGACTTTGCCTAATTAGTTTTCAGCCTTAATTTTTTCATGTAGGTTACGTAGATGTTTAGTAACTTTTGTAGGGCAATTAGTACTGCGTCGTCAGCAAACAGGAGGATTGGGTTGCGCACATTGTTAATTTTAGGGACATCTGGTGTTGAGTCCGTCTGGGGTGCCTCAACCCCATTGGTGTACATAGAAAAAAGAAATGGGGAGAGAACGCAACACTGGGGGACTCCCCTATTGATTGGTAATGCCCTGGGGCACTCAGTTTCCCTCCGTATCTGCCATAAGCCGTAGCTGATGTGTAAAGCTGCCTGAAGAATATTATAATATCCTTATCTATGCCCATTTCCTCCATTATCCTCCATAGATGTTCATGGGCCATGCAGTCAAACGCTGCGGACAGGTCCATAAACGCCAAGTATAGTCTACCAGACTTTGCTCGGGTATACCTGGCAATTAATAGACTAAGGTTGAGGCACTGATCTTGAGTACCCATACCCTTTTTAAAACCATATTGGACCAGGAATAAAACCTTAATTTTTTCTTCCCATTCTTCTAAGCGGTTTAATAAAACCCTACCCATGAGTTTGGCTGTGCTATCCATCAAAGACATTGGCCTATGATTTTTTGGTTCGGACTTGTCTCCTGTCTTGTAAATTGGTATTAAAATTGATTTCTTCCATGAGTTGGGTGGGCCTACTTTAGCGACTGGGTTAAAAACATTTGTCAGCAGAGGGCCCCACAGATCTGGCTGGTCAATGAAGACATCTATGGGAGTGCAGTCTGGTCCTGGAGCTTTGTTTGTGGAATGCTGGGCATGGGCTTCTTTAACCTCATAATATTCAAAAACCATTGTAAACTCAATGAAAGGGATCGCCGAAACGGTCCGAGGTGCCACCCCCTCCACATTGGGGTCAAATATGCAGGAGAAATACCCAACCCAAGATTCCTTGTCAACATGGCAATCCAGTGTTGGAGCTGTTCATGGTTTAAGGAAGGGAGCATTAATAATGCTCCAAAAAACATTAGAGTTTTTTGCAATTGCCGCTTGATAGAGTTGATCCCATGTTTCTTCCTTCTGAGTTTTGATTCTTTTTTTTCTGGCCTCTTTATATTGGCAATGGAGTTGCTTCACTAAGATGTTATCTCTAGGAGTGCAATATTGTTAATGAGCTGGAACATTCATGATCCAACCATCTAGGCCCCGCTGTTATAGTACTTGCTTTTTCCTAGATAGGTGGGACCGGACCGCAAATAATATTGCCTGAATTCCATAGTTATTTGAGTTGGACTAGACACAGGTTTTAGGCATAATAAAATTTCCCTCTGGCTTTTTAATTATTTTTGGGACAAGAGATGCTTTGTCTGCTAAGGTCCATTTTAGGGTTTTCCCATTAGTTAACACAATTTTAGGCTTGTTGTGCCTTATCTGTTCTGGGAAAATTTCTGCCCAGTTCATTTTTCCAGTAATCGCTGCATGGTAGCAAAAATGTAAGTAGTTTACCTCACAACTACAGATAACTTTTTTGAGCAGGTATGCTTCAATTATATAATTGATTGAACTGCCCTGCAAAGGTGAAGCAAACGTGTTAGATAGCATGCCAGCAGAGGTATCAATTGGATTACAGATCTCTAAGTTATCAATCGTTAAAAGTCTGTTCAGGGCTGCCCCATACTGATTGTGATCAAAATGGTATTGGGATCCTCTTCATCGTCATTGAAACCGCATGCTACTGTATATGAAAGCTGGCAGCAATGTGCATTAAAATCGCCCAGACACAAGATTTTTGGCGTGACTTTCAAGATGCTGGAACACATATTAATATCTATTAATATCTATTTCCAACTGATCTTTCATATCACCTGAAAATATGCTGATTATGATAATTAAGGAAGTAATATTTTTAAAATTTAGATGGGGTTGTGAATTATGTGGTGTTATAGGGTAGGAAATAAAAAAGTAAATTTATGTAATAATTCATGTTTTTGTTTCTAAATAATTTCTAATTAAAATATTTATTTGTTTGGAAATTATTTTTATTTTATTTAAATATAATATTTTTAGGTATTTGTCATATGTATTTAACATTATAGTATTTTTTATTTATTTATTTTGTTTTTTAAATATTTTGAACTGACTGGAGTGAGAATATTAATTCTTACCCCTCTGCAATCCAACACTTTCCCTATTGTTGAACTCACTGGAGTGGGAATAGTAATTTTTACCCCTCTGCTATCCAACCCTTTCCCACTGTTACAATAATTGGAGTGAGAATAGTAATTTTTACCCCTCATTTTCCAACAATTTTCCTACTGTTGCACTGACTGGTGTGGGAATAGTAAATGTTACCACTTTGCAAACCAACACTTTCCCTACTATTGCACTGATTGGAGTGGGAATAGTAAATGTTATCAAAACACTATCCAACACTTTCCCTACTGTTGCACTCACTGTAGTGGGAATAGTATTTTGATGGACCGGGGGGGGCGTGGCTTGGACGCCGGAGTAATGGCGGCTTAATCCTGTCCTCCTCCAAGCGGCTGTGAGCAATTGCCATACAAGGGCTGCGATCCGACTCCGACCCGGACCAAAACGGGTGCCTGGCCGTCGGAACGCCAGAACTACAAATGGGAGAAGTTTGGGCTTGATCCGTCGAGGGAAACGGGATTAAACGGACCGTTTTTCCCCTGACCGGAGGAAGTGCGTTTCACGCCGGAGCCCGCCTCCGGACACATCCACGCGGTCTCCCGGGGCCCCGGTCTCATCATGAGTCACTGATTGGAAGCGCCCGCCCGCATTGAAATGCAAGCTACAGCAACGGAATCGTGAGTAGAAGAACCTCACAGGAGTACGCTGTTGGTAACATGCTGCTGGCAAAACGTGCAGCTCGTGAAAATGCAGCGTAGGGTCTAATTAGCTAAAATGGCGGCTTCCCAGCATGTCTGCTACCGCGCTCGAGCCATCCGGGGCTCTAATGCAGTGTTGCCTCTGGTTGTACCCACGAGGAGCTGAACTCCACAATTACTCCACCCACCATGCGCTCTACATTGAATTTAGCGCTTTAAGTAACTGAACACTTTCACTAGTCTCAAGTCTGTCAGCGCCCACAATGCCTAGGTGGTGTATGACGGTGATTGAAGGTCTGAGCTGAAACGGCGTAAATTGGAATGATGCCTGAGATAGCGGTGAGGTCAATATGGATGCCAAAGATCTCTGCCAAAAAATGTGTTAATGTATAAAACGACAGCGCGACTGAACCAGGGCGCCAAATTCGCTCACCGGGGCAGCAGCGGGAGCCTAAGACGCTAGAAAAAGGCGTGAAAAGAGCGCGAAAACACCGGCACACAACAGCGCAGCATCTGAAAACCCAAAGCGCTCCAACAAATTGACGGCTGTTCGTGGGGCTCAGCGAAGTAGTGTACCGCCCTCATAAGTAGTGTACTGCCCTCATAACATCATAGTGTTTACGGGCGTTCTTGGAAAACACAGTGCACGTCTGCATCTGCCGTGAAACGCATAAACTTCTCGTATGCAGGAAGTTGAGTAAAGTGAAGCCACGGGCGGCACTGGATAAAGAGCAAGGGCTTGCTGCTTCAAGTTGGGGACCCCGCAGCGTATTAGGTGCTTACCTACTTGTGGCTACCTGCCTGTCTACTGTTGGTCCACTGCTGTAATTACCCTCACGAGCTGATATTCACAAGGAGCAGCTATAAAGATCATCTTTGAAAAGGGAGGGGTGTATACTCCGCAATCCAAACATACGTGGTCTCATCGTGGTCTCATCGCTACATGCCTGAAACCCCAACGCCTGTACAACCCTTCGCCCAAGCATTCACAGTATGGGAGAAAAGGAGAATGGTGCAGCTGCCAAACGCCTGAAATCTAACCCACCGACACCGATCAAAGGGAACAAAGGGAAAAAAATGGAGGAAGCCGTCGAAACAATCTTGAGCAGGCTAGAAGAAGTCAGGGACTTGGCCAAATCTACCAAGGAAGAGGTTGTCGCTATCCGCCAAGACATTAAGGACATCAACTCGAGATTAACCGACACCGAGACAAGGATAAGCAAATTGGAAGACCTTGAAAATAAAACGTGTGGAGCTGTCAAGAACCTTTCCTTGTGCTCTGACCATCTCGTGAGGAAGGTTGCAGAGTTGGAGGACAGAAACAGAAGAGGGAATCTAAGAATTTTTGGTATGCCGGAGAAATCGGAGGAGAAACATGATTCCTGCATACCCTTCCTCGAGGAGTGGTTCACGCAGGCCACAAATCTAACTTTCACTCAGCCACTGGAGTTTGACAGGGCGCATAGGGTGCCAGGGCGAATCTCAAAGGACCAAAAGGGCCCAAGAGCGATTTTGTGCAAACCACTAAGGTACCAGCACACAGAACAGATACTCACCTTCGCTCGTAAACACAACCACGTACTATGGAAAGGCCAAAAAATCTTCATCTCACAGGACTTCAGTAAGGAAACTATGGAAATCAGAAAAGCCTTCCTTGCAATGAGACCCCAACTGAAGTCACTTGGTCATCTGTATGGCTTTATCGGTCCAACTAAGTTTAGAGTGACGATACAAGGCATATCCCATGTGTTCTTAGATCCGCGAAAACTACGACAACTCCTGTTTGACCGTGGTGATGGCAGTATGGAAGTCTCCCCCCCAGATCAACAGGGAGCCTCTGCGTCTGGCCTCGGATAAACTCTGATTTTGGAATTTTGTTCTACCAATCTCATACTCCGGGACTCTTATAAAAGTGCCTATCTGAACTGGACCTGATATGCGGCTCTCTTGTCTTGGACTTGATGCCTGGTTGATGAGTATAAGTGGCCTTTGGACGGTAATGACACGGTAATGTACTCTGTACCCTTGGGCCCTATCTCAGCTATTCACCTGATTACAGACCTATATTGGAACGACCCCTTGAACTATCTGGTGAACCCTTAACCTGAAATATCTAGATTGGATAGATTAGATATCTAGATTAGAACTATTAGACCGATCCCTTGAACGTTCGGATGAACCTTCACCTTGAAACAAATATCATTATAAGCTGCCTCAGTATGGTTCTATCCTTGCTACCGCAACCATGACACCATACCTATGCTAATGTGATATGATGATATGATAACATGCTACCATGATACTGTTCATGCCCCTTATGGGCCTTAAAGAGGCACTATGCCCTGCTGTACTGTTGACCTGTTGTTGACCACGCTTACGATAATTCTTTGCAAGTACTGATATATTTGGTCCCGACACTGAACCCAAAGCAGTGCTTTACCTGTGTTTAATGTTCTGGCACCAACGCTGTTTATTGTTTGTTGTTGCCTAACACATTTGGGCTAATTCCTCAGTATTAGGATTGCAGCCTGTAGAATCGTAATTAAGAGTAAGTTGCTTGGAGGCGGCCGACTGGTCGTCATTCCTGAGTCGCCATGTTCTATTGTATCTACTATTGGGGAGGGAGGGGTGGGAAGTGGGTGAGGGAGGAGGGTGGTGGGAGGTTGGAAGGGAGGAAGGGAGGGGTTGTTTTGTTATTTCGTATATGGTTTTGCTTAATTCTGTCCGCCTTGCATACTAGCTTACATCCAATGTACCACATTATGTTCCGAAGCTTATACTCTGTACCTCTGTATCCTGCATACTGTCCTAGCCCCACATCATGTGTGTCAAAAGATGCTGTCGACTCCTTAAGGGGTTTGAGACTGCTTCCACGGCCTAGTCCTTATGTATACACATGTGTTATGAGACGATATTACTGGTTGCATAGTTGATGGCTGCTGTTATAGACACTCCGATAGGAACGACAACTGTAACTAACCTTAAAATACTATCATTGAATGTAAAAGGACTCAACCAGCCAGTTAAACGCCAAAAGATACTTGACTATTTACGAAGACAGCATGGAGATATAGCCTTATTGCAAGAAACGAAACTGGAAGCAAAGCAATTCCACACACTACGCAATAAGTATTATACTGAAGTGATAGGCTCTGAGGCGATTTCAAAAAAGAATGGGGTGGTAATGCTAGTGGCTAAAAATGCGAATGTGGAAATAGTCTCTAGTGCATCAGATACGAAAGGCAGATGGGTCTCAGCGAGACTACTCAAGGATGACACTGACTTCTTTATCACGACTATCTATGCCCCAAATACACATGGTCCGTCCTTCTGGGTAGGCTTAACGAAGCAGATAAACTCCATCCCCGACACAGCAGTCCATATTTTGGCGGGCGACTTCAACCTCCCACACGACCCAATACTAGATAGAGACTCTAAATGCGTCTTTCGCCCGGGGAAGGCCCATAAGGCATTCATGAAACTGTGCAATAGGTTTCATTTGGTGGACACGTGGCGCTTGATGCACCCTGATGGCAGAGATTACTCATTCTATTCCCCACCGCATGACTCGTTCTCAAGAATCGACTATATACTCATATCTAATAATGCGGTGGCAAGAGTTGAGGACGCGGACATTGCTCCCAGATTAGTATCTGATCATTCCTGCGTCTCCCTTACATTGTCTAATATTAAACCGACCACCCGTCAATCTATGTGGCGTTTCAATGACACCATTATCACTGACACAAAGCACAAAGAAACCCTTGACACTGCCATAAAAGACTTTTTGTTATTAAACAAGAGAGGGGACACTTCAGACACCACTCGATGGGATGCGTTGAAGTCCACCATAAGGGGGGTTATTATAAAAATGTCGTCTGCAATTAATAAGAACCGCACTGCAGCCTTGTTAAAATTAGAGGAGGACATTGCAAAACTCCAGCACACATACTTGAGAAATAGAAACCCTGAGGTTCTTACTGAACTGTCCAACCAGAAATACACCTATAACAAACTTATTAGTGAAAAGGCGGGAATTTGGTTAGACAGGAGGAAGCGTTTCAAAATTTGTGACTCGAACAAAGCCGGGAAGGGATTAGCCGCTTATCTTAAATTTAAAATCCAAAAGAATACCATTGCATCCTTACTCGATGACAATGGGACTCCTAACTCTGACCCCACTAAGATTGCGAATATCTTCAAGGGCTTTTACGAGAAACTTTATGCTAAGAACATGCATGTAGACAGCGTAAAAATGGAGAAATACCTCTCCAACTGCACGCTCCCAACACCAACGGCTGCGGAAAGAGACTCCTTGAATGAACCAATCTCTGAATCGGAGGTTATTGGCGCAATCAAGTCTCTCAAAAAGGGGAAAGCCCCTGGGCCTGACGGCTACACAGCACAATTTTATAAGTCCTTTGGCCATATTCTCTCCACCCCTCTCCTAGAGGTCTTTCATGAAATCACCAATACAGGTAAAGTTAAGGGGACTATGGCAGAGGCTGTGATTGCGGTAATACCCAAGGAAGGCAAGGACCACAAACTCCCCAAAAACTACAGGCCTATCTCACTGATAAATTTAGATTGTAAGCTCCTAGCATCAATTCTGGCAAATCGCATTCAAAGAGTCCTGCCGTCTCTTATACATCCCTCGCAAGCCGGTTTTCTGAAGAACAGGCTCTCGAGCGACAATACGAGAATCCTGGCTCATGTCATTGAGAAGGCGAAACTCTTAACTACACCCACCATCGCCATCACACTAGACGCTGAAAAAGCGTTCGACAAAGTAGACTGGGGTTACTTAAATGCTGTACTACATAAATTTGACCTGGGTCCCACATTCACTAAACTAGTCATGTCCCTCTATGCCTGTCCCTCCGCTAGAGTACGAGCTGGCGGCGCTTTTTCCTCCCCATTTGGTCTAGAGCAGGGTACTAGACAGGGATGTCCATTGTCCCCGTCCTTATTCCTCCTGGCTATTGAGCCTTTTCTGTACTACATAAGGGAAAACCCTGACATCGCTGGAATCCGATTCACTGACTGTACAATTAAACTCACGGCTTATGCAGACGACGTGTTAGTCATGAGCGAACAAGCTGCTAAGGCTATCCCTGCGCTAATGTCCACAATAGATGACTTCTCAGCTGTTTCTGGATACTCCTTGAACAAGGATAAAACTGAGGTGAAGTCGTTGAATAATCTATGTGATAAAGCCATCCTGGGCGACTCCGGGCTTACCTGGCAGTCGAAGAGTTTTAAATATTTAGGCATGGAATTTGAAAAAGACTTGATATCCACCTTAAAAATTAATGAGGAGATACTCTACAAGAAAATACAAAAACTGTTGGATGGGTGGTCCCCTAAATTCCTTTCGTGGTGGGGCAGGGCTGAAACACTAAAAATGATGATCAGTCCCTTGGTGAATTATATGGCATGTATGCTCCCCATGACCTTCACGGAGGACTTTTTACATAGGATTGAAAAACTGATCTCGGACTTCCTGTGGAAAGGGAAGAAGCCGAGAATTGCCATGAAAAAATTGCAACTTCCAAAGCTTAAAGGGGGATTAGGGTTGCCAAATTTCAGGAATTACCAGACCGCCTTTCTCTGTAAGCAAGGAGCCTCCTGGTTTATCGAGGATCCTGTCTACACGCCCTTATGGATCAATATTGAAAAGTCCATTATGGGCAAAACCCCGCTATCTGCAGTCCTAACAATGGACCTCTCACATCTCACGAACTCTAAATACATCATGCTCAATACCAAGAGAGCCCTCCTGCGGTTAGATCGCGCTCATGCCAATGGTCAACGATTCCACAATTCCTCCTCTGCGTCCTTATGGCGTAACCCGTCCATTAAAATCAGTGGATCACCTGTTGTATGGGACCACTGGTCCGATAAAGGTCTTAATGTGATCTCTGATCTGTACGAAAATAATATGCCATTGCCATTCTCGACTCTACAGGCCAGACACTCCCTGTTGCCGATAGACTTTTATGCCTTTTTAAAACTAAAATCGGCCCTATCCACTAAAACATTCAAACTAGTGAAGCCTTGGCTAAAAACTATGCTACCCCACTTTCAATCCACTGGACATTTTGTCTCTAAAATATACAAACTACTCGCGCCAACGGCCAGCAAATCAATGAAGCGCAATGAGTTGAAATGGGAATCAGAAACAAACAACACTGGCATAAGTATAGACTGGGTCAGGATACATGCATCAGCACTCACGCACAAGGTATCGCCGATACTATCACAAACCAAATATATGATTATCAACAGAGCATTTTGGACCCCACAGAGGCTATTTAAGATTGGCCTACGGGACACACCGGATTGCTGGAACTGCTCCTCTGGTATTGGTGACCTTTCGCACATGTTATTTGATTGCCCCATGCTCCACGCCTTCTGGGCAAAAATCTTTGACTACATTGCACACACGCTCCACATACACCCTACGAGGGAATTCGTCTACATTCTCCTAGGGGCATTAGATCCATCACTAAAAGGTGACCATGACCGCCAGCTCCTGGATCTCCTACTAACTTTAGCATGTAAGGTGATCCTGTGCAATTGGAAATCAACGGGTGAGGTCTCCTTCAATGCCTGGAGGGAATGGCTGTCCTGCATTAGGGGCACTGACAACCCCGCGTTACACTCATCACCATGGCAGGTCACCAACAAAAAATTATGGTCTTCACTGGACCGAGCCTCCTTCATCTTTGACCCACCTTGAAGCTCCATACGATGAGGTCCGTTCTCAGTGAATTATGGGCTCTGTGTTGCGTGAACTGTAACGGCTATATCTTGGGCTCACGGGCTTGACAACCTTAGAACCATGAAGCAGGAATGATGCAACATACATGGTGTGATATGACTTGACTTGGACAGAGGGCTCTACGGAACTATGTACAAAAATGTGAATGCAAGGATGGTACTTTATTTTTCTTTACTGTATACGTATTGTTTTGTGTAATAACCCATGTCTGGTTGCGGTACTTTGGCAACATGATTGTAATTCTTTTGATGTTTTCTTGCCGCTATCATCTCTGTTATGATTAATAAATAAAATTGAAATTAAAAAAGTATTTTGATGGACCTTGGGTGTATTTCCTTTGAGGAGGAAGTGGGTTTTAGACCTCTTGCCTATTGGCGATGGCTTTGGACCACCCCGGAGCTAGCTCCCTACGCGCAAGCACTTAAGCACATTAGAGAAGCTGATAAATCCAACAAAATGTCATGGTTACACAGGATCAAGGCTACCTTATTAGATATGGGTCTCAATCACTTATCGCTGGACCCAGAAGGGAATTCTTTCCCCTCAAAGAATAGAATTTAAAGCCTTATGTAGGGAGATAGTCTGGCAGAAGTACTTTCTCAGGTGAATGGTGACTCCCTAACAGGCCTCTTTCTGGGTCATAAAATCGAGTACAGAATGGAGGCCTATTGGGACACCATTACTAGCTTTGGAGATAGGAAGCTCTACCACCAATTTAGATTGGGAAGCCTCCCCATTATCTAGTTTACAAAAAACTGGGGTACTGATCCAGATTTATACAGCCACTCTTGTCCATGTGTGGAAGAGACCTTGCCGCATATCCTCTTTGTTTGCCCTGCATATAAGGCACCTCTCCATAAATGGCTTAAGCCAGTTTGTGCCAAAATGGGAACAAGATCCTGCCAGCTTTACGTATTTTAAAATGTGACACCTGCGAAGGTATAGTTGTTGCTATGGCCACATTTTGTAGCTGGAAGTGGGCCATAAGAAGGAACAGGATGCAGGGCATTATGTAAATATGCAATCATTTTAATACTTGACTTGTCGTCTTGTAATGGATGTTTTTGAGCTCTGGTGTTTCAGCATTCTCGAACTTAAATGCGTTTATATATGCTTATATGAATGCGAACCTTTAGCTATTATGGTTCTACCTTTTCGTTATGATTTTATTCATCTTCAATGATAAAAGTCCTGTTATATGTACTCGAAATTAGATATGTTAAACAGGACTTTATCGAGTTTTATCTTATGATATTTTATATGTTTCATGTAGGCAATTCTGGTTTTTATCGTTCTTCTGCATTTGTGTCTTTTATGATTGTTTATTATCGAATAAAGAATAAATGAATCAGTAAATGTTATCACAACACTATCCAACACTTTCCCTACTGTTTCACTCACTGGAGTGGGAATAGTAATTGTTACCCCTCTGCAATCCAACACTTTCCCTTTTGTTGCATTGATTGGAGTGAAAAAGTAAATGGTAAAATGCCCCATCCACAACTTTCCCTACTGTTGCACTGATTGGAGTGAGTATAATAATTTGTACCCCTCGTTATCCAACAATTTCCCTACTGTTGCAATGATTGGAGTGGGAATAGTAAATGTTATCACAACAATATCCAACACTTTCCCTACTGTTGCGCTCCCTGGAGTGGGAATAGTAATGTTTACACCTCCTCTATCCAACACTTTCCCTACTGTTACACTCACTGGAGTGGGAATAGTAATGTTTACACCTCCTCTATCCAACACTTTCCCTACTGTTACACTCACTGCTGTGGGAATAGTAATTTGTACCCCTCTGCTATTCAACACTTTTCCTACTTTTGCACTCACTGGAGTGGGAATCGTAATTTTTAGCCCTCCTCTATCCAACACTTTCACTACTGTTGCACTGACAGGGTTGGGAATAGTAATTTTTAACCCTCGTTATCCAACAATTTCCCTGCTGTTGCACTGAATGGTGTGGGATTAGTAAATGTTACCCCTCTGCAAACCAACACTTTCCCTACTGTTACACTCACTGGAGTGGGAATAATAAATGTTACCCCTCCGCTATCCAACACTTTCTCTACTGTTACAATGATTGGAGTTTGAATAGTAATTGTTACCCCTCTGCTATCCAACACTTTCCCTACTATTGCACTGATTGGAGTGGGAATAGTACATTTTATCACACCACTACGCATCACTTTCCCTACTGTTGCACTCACTGGAGTGGGAATAGTAATTTTTACCCCTCTGCAATCCAAAATGTTTCCTACTGTTGCACTGACTGCGGTAGGAATAGTAATTGTTACCCCTTCGCTATTCAACACTTTTCCTACTTTTGCACTCACTGGAGTATGAATCGTAATTTGTAGCCCTCCTCTATCCAACACTTACCCTACTGTTGCACTGACAGGTGTGGGAATAGTAATTTTTAACCCTCATTATCCAACAATTTCCCTACTGTTGCACTGAATGGTGTGGGATTAGTAAATGTTACCCCTCTGCAAACCAACACTTTCCCTACTGTTACACTCACTGGAGTGGGAATAATACATTTTACCCCTCCGCTATCCAACACTTTCCCTACTGTTACAATGATTGGATTTTGAATAGTAATTGTTACCCCTCCACTATCCAACACTTTCACTACTGTTACACTGATAGGAATGAGAATAGTAATTGTTACCCCTCGTTATCCAACAATTTCCCTACTGTTGCACTGACTGGTGTGGGAATAGTAAATGTTACCCCTCTGCAAACCAACACTTTCCCTACTATTGCACTGATTGGAGTGGGAATAGTAAATGTTATCACAACACTATCCAACACTTTCCCTACTGTTGCACTCACTGGAGTGGGAATAGTATTTCTACCCCTCCGCTATCCGACGATTTCCCTAATATTTCACTCACTGGAGTTGGATTAGTAATTTTTACCGCTCCTCTATCCAACACTTTCCCTACTGTTACACTGATTGGAGCGAGAAAAGTAATTTTTACCCCTCTGCAATCCAACACTTTCCCTACTGTTGCACTGATTGGAGTGAAATAGTAAGTTGTATACTGCCACTATCCAACACTTTCACTACTGTTGCACTCACTAGAGTGAGAATATTAAATCTTATCCCTCAGCAATCCAACACATTCCCTACTGTTGCACTCACTGGAGTGGGAATAGTCATTTTTACCTCTCCTCTATACAACACTTTCCCTACAGTTACACTCACTGGAGTGGGAATAGTAATGTTTACACCTCCTCTATCCAGCACTTTCCCCACTGTTACACTTACTGGTGTGGGAATAGTAATTTGTGCCCCTCCACTATCCAACACTTTCCCTACTGTTGCACTGACTGTTGTGGGAATAGTAATTTTAACCCATTCGCTATCTAACACTTTCCCTACTGTTGCACTCTCTGGATTGAGAATAGTAATTTCTAAACCTCCGCTATCCAACACTTTCCCTACTGTTGCACTAACTAGAGTGGGAATGGTAAATGTTACCCCTCTGCAAACCACCACTTTCCCTACTATTGCACTCACTAGAGTGGGAATAGTAATTTCTAACCCTCAGCTATCCAACACTTTCGCTACTGTTGTACTCAATGGAGTGGGAATAGTATTTTTTACCCCTCCGCTATCCAACACTTTCCCTGCTATTGCACTGATTGGAGGGAGAATAGTACATTTTATCACACCACTACCCAACACTTTTCCCACTGTTACACTCACTGGAGTGGGAATAGTATTTTTTACCCCTCTGCTATCCAAAATGTTCCCTACTGTTGCACTGACTGGTGTAAGAATAGTCATTTTTCCGCTTCGCTATCCAACACTTTTCCAACGTTTGCACTCACTAGAGTGGGAATAGTCATTTTTAGCCCTCCTCTATCCAACACTTTCCCTACTATTGCACTGATTGTAGTGGGAATAGTAATTTTATCACACCACTGCCCAACACTTTCCCTATTGTTGCACGGACTGGAGTGGGAATACTAATTTTTACCCCTCGTTATCCAACAATTTCCCTACCGTTGCATTGACAGGTGTGGGAATAGTAAATGGTACCCCTCTGCAAACCAACACTTTCCCTACTATTGCACTCACTGGAGTGGGAATAGTAATTTCCAACCACCGCTATCCAACACTTTCCCTACCGTTGCACTCACTGGAGTGGGAATAGTAATTTTTACCCCTCCGCTATCCAACATTTTCCCTACTGTTGTACTCACTGGAGTGGGAATAGTCATTTTTACCCCTCCGGCATACAACACTTTCCCTACTATTGCACTAATTGGAGTGGGAATAGGACATTTTATCACACCACTACCCAACACTTTCCCTACTGTTGAACTCACTGGAGTGGGAATAGTAATGTTTACCTTTCCGCTATCCAACATTTTCCCTACTGTTACACTCAATGGAGTGGGAATGGTAATTTTTACCCCTCTGCTATCCAACACTTTCCCTACTGTTACAATGATTGGAGTGAGAATAGTAATTTTTACCCCTCCGCTATCCAACACTTTGCCTACTGTTATACTCACTGGTGTGGGAATAGTAATTTTTACCCCTTTGCTATCCAACACTTTCCCTACTGTTGCACTGACTGGTGTGGGAATAGTAATTTTTACCTATTCGCTATCCAACACTTTTCCTACTGTTGCACTCACTGGTGTG
Organism: Lissotriton helveticus; assembly: GCF_964261635.1. Classification (NCBI taxonomy): domain Eukaryota; kingdom Metazoa; phylum Chordata; class Amphibia; order Caudata; family Salamandridae; genus Lissotriton; species Lissotriton helveticus. The sequence goes on from NC_136065.1 coordinate 428,239,962, forward strand.
GGAATAGTAACTTCTAGCCCTCCGCTATCCAACACTTTCCCTAATGTTGCACTAACTTGAGTGGGAATAGTTATTTTTACCCCTCCGCTATCCAACACTTTCCCTACTGTTAAACTCACTGGAGGGGGAATAGTAATTGTTACTCCTCAGCTATCAAACACTTTCAGTACTGTTGCACTGACTGGTGTGGGAATAGTCATTTTTACCTCTTCGCTATCAAACACTTTCCCTCCGTTGCGCTCACTGGAGTGGGAATAGTAACTTCTAGCCCTCCGCTATCCAACACTTTCCCTACTGTTCCACTAACTAGACTGGGAATAGTTATTTTACCCCTCCGCTATCCAACACTTTCCCTACTGTTACACTCACTGGAGGGTGAATAGTCATTGTTACCCCTCCACTACCTAACATGTTCCCGACCGTTGTACTTATTGGAGTGGGAATAGTGATTTGTACCCCTCCACCTATCCAACACTTTCCCTACTGTTGCACTCACTGGAGTGGGAATATACATTTTTACCCCTCCGCTATCCAACACTTTCCCTACTATTGCACTGATTGGAGTGGGAATAGCAAATTTTAGCCCCTCTGCTATCCGAAAATGTCCCTTCTGTTGCACTAACTGGTTTAGGAATAGTAATTTTTACCCCTTCGCTATCCAACTCTTTTCCTACTTTTGCACTCCCTGGAGTTGGAATCGTAATTTTTAGCCCTCCACTATCCAACACTTTCCCTACTGTTGCACTGACAGGAGTGGGAATAGTAAGTGTTACTCCTCGTTCTCCAACAGCATCCCTACTGTTGCACTGACTGGTGTGGGAATAGTAAATGTTACCCCTCTGCAAACCAACACTTTCCCTACTATTTCACCCACTGGAATGGGAATAATAATTCCTAACCCTTCTCTATCCAACACTTTCCCTACTATTGCACTGATTGGAGTGGGAATAGGACATTTTATCACACCACTACCCAACACTTTCCCTACTGTTGAACTCACTGGAGTGGGAATAGTAATTTTTACCCCTCCGCTATCCAACACTTTACCTACTGTTTCAATTATTGGAATGAACATAGTTATTTTTTACATCTTGTTATCCAACAATTTCCCTACAGTTGCACTCACTGGAGTGGGAATAGTACCTTCTAGCCCTCCGCTATCCAACACTTTCCCTACTGTTGCACTAATGAGTTTGAATAGTTATTTTTACCCCTCCGCTATCCAACACTTTCCCTACTGTTACACTCACTGGGGGGGGAGTAATTGTTACCCCTCAGCTATCTAACACTTTCAGTACTGTTGCACTGAATGGTGTGGGAATAGTCATTTTTACACATTCGCTATCGAACACTTTCCCTCCGTTGCGCTCACTGGAGTGGGAGTAGTAATCTTTACCTCTCTACGATCCTACACTTTCCGTACAGTTACACTCACTAGAGTGGGAACAGTAATTTTTACACCACCGCTATACAACACTTTCCCTACTGTTACACTCACTGGTGTGGCAATAGTAATTTTTACCCCTTCCCTATCAACACTTTCCCTACTGTTGCACTGGTGTGGGAATAGTAATTTCACCCATTCGCTATCCAACACTTTCCATACTGTTGCACTCACTGGAGAGGGAATAGTAATTTCTAAACCTCCGCTATCCAACACTTTCCCTACTGTTGCACTAACGAGTTTGAATAGTTATTTTTACCCCTCTGCTATCCAACACTTTCCCTACTGTTACACTCGCTGGGGGGGGGAGTAATTGTTACCCCTCAGCTATCTAACACTTTCAGTACTGTTGCACTGACTGGTGTGGGAATAGTCATTTTTACACCTTCGCTATCAAACACTTTCCCTCCGTTGCGCTCACTGGAGTGGGAGTAGTAATCTTTACCTCTCCATGATCCTACACTTTCCCTACAGTTACACTCACTAGAGTGGGAACAGTAATTTTTACACCACCGCTATCCAACACTTTCTCTACTGTTACACTCACTGGTGTGGCAATAGTAATTTTTACCCCTTCGCTATCAACACTTTCCCTACTGTTGCACTGCTGTGGGAATAGTAATTTTACCCATTTGCTATCCAACACTTTCCATACTGTTGCACTCATGGAGTGGGAATAGTAATTTCTAAACCTCCGCTATCCAACACTTTCCATACTGTTGCACTCACTGGAGTGGAAATAGTAATTTCTAAACCTCCGCTATCCAACACTTTCCCTACTGTTGCACTAACGAGTTTGAATAGTTATTTTTCCCCCTCTGCTATCCAACACTTCCCCTACTGTTACACTCACTGGGGGGGCAGAGGGGGGGGAGTAATTGTTACCCCTCAGCTATCTAACACTTTCAGTACTGTTGCACTGACTGGTGTGGGGATAGTAATTTTTACACCTTCGCTATCAAACACTTTCCCTCCGTTGCGCTCACTGGAGTGGGAGTAGTAATCATTACCTCTCCACGATCCTACACTTTCCCTACTGTTACACTCACTGGTGTGGCAATAGTAATTTTTACCCCTTCACTATCAACACTTTCCCTACTGTTGCACTGCTGTGGGAATAGTAATTTTACCCATTCGCTATCCAACACTTTCCATACTGTTGCACTCACTGGAGTGGAAATAGTAATTTCTAAACCTCCGCTATCCAACACTTTCCCTACTGTTGCACTAACTAGAGTGGAAATAGTTCTATCTACCCCTCTGCTATCCAACACTTTCCATACTGTAACACTCGCTGGAGGCGAATAGTAATTCTTACCCCTCAGCAATCAAACACTTTCCCTACTGTTGCACTGACTGGTGTCGGAATAGTAATTTTTACCCCTTCGCTATCCAACACTTTCCCTTCGTTGCGCTCACTGGAGTGAGAGTAGTAACTTTTTATCACTCCGATATCCAACACTTTCCCTACTGTTACAATTATTGGAGTTTGAATAGTAATTGCTACCCCTCCAATATCCAACACTTCCTCTACTGTTACACTGTTTGGAATGAACATAGTAATTTTTACCCCTCGTTATCCAACAATTTCCCTACTGTTGCACTCACTGAAATGAGAATAGTAACTTCTAGCCCTCCGCTATCCAACACTTTTCCTACTGTTGCACTAACTTGAGTGGGAATAGTTATTTTTAACCATCCGCTATCCAACACTTTCCCTACTGTTACACTCAATGGAGGGGGAAAAGTAATTGTTACCCCTCAGCTATCTAACACTTTCAGTACTGTTGCACTGACTGGTGTGGGAATAGTCAATTTTACACCTTCGCTATCAAACACTTTCCCTCCGTTGGGCTCACTGGAGTGGGAGTAGTAATTTTTACCTCTCCACGATCCTACACTTTCCCGACAGTTACACTCACTGGAGTGGGAACAGTAATTTTTACCCCTTCGCTATCCAACACTTTCCCTACCGTTGCACTGACTGGTGTGGGAATAGTAATTTTACCCATTCCCTCCAACACTTTCCCTACTGTTGCACTCACTGGAGTGGGAGTAGTAATTTCTAAACCTCTGCTATCCAACACTTTCCATACTGTTACACTCACTGGAGGGTGAATAGTAATTGTTACCCCTCAGCAATCAAAAGCTTTCCCTAATAGTAATTTTTATCCCTTTGCTTTCCAACACTTTCCCTCCGTTGCGCTCTCTCTGGAGTGAGAATAGTAACTTTTTACCACTCCGCTATCCAACACTTTCCCTACTATTGCACTGATTCGAGTGGGATTAGTAAATTTTTTCACTCCACTACCTAAACACTTTCCCTACCATTGCACTCACTGGAGTGGTAATAGTAATTTTTACCCCTCCACTATCCAAAATTTTCCCCACTGTTGCACGAACTGGTGTCGGAAAAGTAATTTGTACCCCTTCGCTATCCAACACTTTTCCTACTTTTGCACATTTTGGAGTGGGAATAGTGATTTATACCTCTCCCCTATCCAACACTTTCCCTACTGTTGCACTGACTGGTGTTGGAATAGTAATTTTAACGCATTTGCTATCCAATACTTTCCCTGCTGTTACAGTGACTGGTGTTGGATTAGTGATTTTAACCCATTCGCTATCCAACAGTTTCCCTACTGCTGCACTCACTGGAGTGGGAATAGTAACTTCTAACCCACCGCTTTCCAACACTTTCCCTACTGTTGTACTAACTTGAGTGTGAATAGTTATTTTTACCCCTCCGCTATCCAACACTTTCCCTACTGTTACACTCACTGGAGGGTGATTAGTAATTGTTACTCCTCAGCTATCAAACACTTTCAGTACTGTTGCACTGACTGGTGTGGGAATAGTCATTTTTACCCCTTCGCTATCAAACACTTTCCCTCCATTGAGCTCACTGGAGTGAGAATAGTAATTGTTACCCTTCGGCTATCCAACACTTTTCCTACTGTTGCACTAACTAGACTGGGAATAGTTATTTTTACCTCTCTGCTATCCAACATTTTTCCCTACTGTTACACTCATTGGAGGGGGAATAGTCATTGCTAACCCTCTACTACCTTACACTTTCCCTACAGTTGCACTCATTGGAGTGGGAATAGTCATTTTAACCCATTCGCTATCCAACACTTTCCCTACTGTCGCACTCACTGGAGTGGAAATAGTAATTTCTAACCCTCCGCTACCCAACACGTTCGCTACTGTTACACTGATTGGAGTGAGAAAAGTCATTTTTACCCCTCTGCAATCCAACACTTCCCTACTGTTGCACTGATTGGAGTGAAATAGTAAATTGTATATTGCCACTATCCAACACTTTCCCTACTGTCACACTGATTGGAGTGAGAATAGTAGTTTTTACCCCTCGTTATCCATCGATTTCCCTACTGTTGCACTCACTGGAGTGAGAATATTAATTTTATCCCTGTGCAATCCAACACTTTCACTAATATTGCACTCACTGGAGTGGGAATAGTCATTTTTACCTCTCCGCAATCTAACACTTTCCCTACAGTTACACTCACTGGAGTGGGAATAGTAATGTTTACACCTCCTCTATCCAACACTTTCCCTTTTGTTACACTCACTGGTGTAGGAAGAGTTATGTTTACCCCTTCGCAATCCAACACTTTTTCAACTTTTGCACTCATTGCACTGGGAATAGTGATTTTTACCCCTCCCCTATCCAATGTTTCCCTACTGTTGCACTGACTGGTGTTGGAATAGTAATTTTATTGCATTTACTATCCAATACTTTCCCTACTGTTACAGTGACTGGTGTGGGAATAGTAATTTCAACCCATTCGCTATCCAACACTTTCCCTACTGTTGCACTCACTGGAGTGAGAATAGTAATTTTTACCCCTCCGCTATCCAACACTTTCCCTACTATTGCGCTCACTGAAGTGGGAATAGTAATTTTTAGCCCTCTGCTATCCAGAGTTTTCCCTACTGTTGCACTCACAGGAGTGGGAATAGTAATTTGTAACCCTTCGCTATCCAACACTTTTTCTACTTTTGCACTCCCTGGAGTGGGAATAGTGATTGGAACCCATTCACTATCCAACACTTTCCCTACTGTTGCACTCTCAGGAGTGGGAATAGTATTTTGTAACCCTCCGCTATCCAACACTTTCCCTACTGTTGCACTGACTGGTGTGGGAATAGTGATTTTAACCCATTCGCTATCCAACACTTTCCCTAATTGTTGCACTCACAGGAGTCGGAATAGTAATTTTTAACCCTCAGATATCCAACACTTTCCCTACTGTTGCACTCACTAGAGAGGGAATAGCAATTTATACCCCTCCGCTATCCAACACTTTCCCTACTGTTACATTCACTTAAGTGGGAATAGTAATTCCAGCCCTCCGTTATCCAACTACTTCTCTACTGTTGCACTGACTGGTGTGGGAATAGTAAATGTTAACCCTCCACAATCCAACATTTTCCCTAGTGTTGCACTGACTTGTGTGGGAATAGTAATTTGTACCCCTTCGGTATCCAACACTTTCTCTACTGTTACAATCAATGGAGTGTGAATAGTCATTTTTACCCCTCCGCTATCCAACACTTTCCCTACTATTGCATTGATTGGAGTGGGAATAGTATATTTTATCACACCACTATCCAACACTTTCCCGTCTGTTGCACTCACTGAAGTGGGAATAGTAATTTTTAACCCTCCGTTATCCAACACTTTCCCTACTTTTGCACCAACTGATCTAGGAATAGTAATTTTAATCTATTTCCTATCCAATACTTTCCCTACTACTGCACTCACTGGTGTGGGAATAGTAATTTCTAGCCCTCCGCTATCCAACACTTTCCACTACTGTTGCATCAATTGGAGTGGGAATGGTAAGTTTTACCCCTCTGCTATTCATCACTTGCCCTACTGTTACACTCACTGGAGTGGGAATAGTAATTTTTTACCCCTCCCCTATCCAACACTTTCCCTACTATTGCACTCACTGGAGTGGGGATAGTCATTTTTTCCCCTCCGGTATCCAACCCTTTCCCTACTGTTGCAACGACTGGAGTGGGAAATTTAAGTTCGAAGGTTTTTAAATAGTTTAACGTTTTAATTTATAATTGAATTTTGTATTAAATGTTATGATATTGGTAGCTATATATTTACATATATATATATATATATATATTTATATATATATATGTAGATTTTTAAATAATTTTTAAATTAGCAAATAGATTAAAATTATTATTGTATTAATTGTTTGAAATTAAATATATATAGTATTATTATGCATATGTGTTTCACTTTTTTAACGTTTATTTGTTATATGTTTTTTAATGTATAATAAATCTACGTCATTGTTTTATATTAATAATATTTAACATATTTAATATATATACTTTTTTTATATATACATATAAAAATCGATATTTTGTACAACTATATTTTTCATTACATATATAGTATGGTGATCAACTACTGGACAGGTAACACAGGTCTGTGGACCACACACGTCTGTGCCCTTTGCCATGTGTAAAGATGTAGTCAGCTATTATTTTCAATGAGCAAATTAATGTATATGCTTCCTTTGCACTTATTTGCACTTAGATTAAAAAAGGACATATGTTGTGGACAATTCCTTATGGTAAATACTCATTGCTATAACTTTTGTGTCTTTGCATAACTGAGGAAATGCCTCTTTCCTCTGTGTGTGAGAATGAGGTTGCCATTCTTTGAATATTTGTGGTTTCTAATCTGCTCCCTAATTTTAGGAGCTTTTATTTGACTATGAGTGCAGTTCACATAGTTATCTCACAAATGAATGCCCTTTCCTAATAGGAGCTACAGGGGCTATTTGCTGCAGATGCTTGGAGTCTGTGAGGAGTTGCTATGGAGTAGTATGACTAAAAGCAGTACATGACTGCTAAGAAGTGTCAGTCCTCCTTCAGTAATTTGCAGCACCAGGACTAGTTTCACTATTCTTTGAAGAGCCACTTGAACACCATTCATGAGCTTTGGATTCTGAGAATCTCATGAAGTTTAAAAACATGCAAACAGGAGTAATGAGAATTCATAATTTCACCCATCTCAAGGGGTCAGACATACTAAGATAGAATATGGAAAAAGTGGTTGCAGGTAGCACAAAGAATTTTTGTGAATACTTTTTTTTTCTTTTTAAGTTTTTTTTAAATTTTATATCACAGCACAATATGTTATGTTATGTTATGTTATTTATATTTGTATAGCGCTTGGCGACCCCAGCAAAGGGGCATCCCGGCGCTTACGCTAATATAGAGAGAGGGTGACTGCAGATGTAGATTGCCACTATATAACATAAACATTTATTGGCAGAAGAGATGGGTTTTTAAGGCTTTCCTAAAAGGCAGAAGGTCATTTAGGCCACGGATCTGGGAATGTAAGGCATTCCAGAGCTTGGCTGCCAAGTATCTATCATACAAATATTATCTCCACAATACAATACATTTTTTAACAGAGAGTAGTAAGCATTATTATAATAAACACAGTTACCATTACAACTTATATAAACCATTCAAGTTCAGTCAGATGGAAGCAAGAATAAAAAAACACAAGGAGAAAAAAAAAAGAAAGGGGTGAAAAAAAGAAGATCGGGAGTAAACCCCCCGCCCAGCTGTTTATCCTGCTTAGGGGCTACTAACAGTCATATCTTCCTTCCATTTATGTTTGTGTCCCCAGATGCATCTGCCTAACATTCTCCCTTTTCTGCCCTTTCTCTCATAAATCCCTTTCTCAAGATTATAAGTGGCTAGTAGCCTAGCAAACCATTGTTGCAATGTTGGGCTGGATTGATCCAGCCAGGCTGAGGCAATGCAAATACGCAGTACCGCCATCGCTGAAAAAAGAAAGTGGAAGAATGAGTCTTGCCCTTCCTTGCTGTTTATCCCCAAAAGAATTATAGCAGGAGTAAGGGAAAATTTAAGATTCAAAGATCGGTCAAAACATTTTTCGATTGACCGCATCAGGGTTTGCAGCGGAGAGCAAGACGAGAACATATAGATTAACTCAGCATCCAAGCTATACCAGCGAGGACAACTAATTCCACTCTGTCCCCCCCACTGTGCAATCTTTGCTGGCGAAATAACAAAGATTTTTTTTTAAATGCTGAGCTTGAAGCCCTGCAGAGCAGAGGACAGCCTGGTCCAGCTCTAAAGAGTCGCTAAAGCTTTCTTGATCAATGTCGAGATTGTCTGCCCCTTTCTTCCCATGTTTGCCAAATCATCTTGCTTTAGTAGAGAAAGTTCAGCATAAATCCTCCAAATAGTGCAATCTTCCCATTTCTTTGACAACATCAATAATTTTACTTTCTTTGAAACCATACAACCCACCCTTTTTCCCCTCCTAAAAAACTCGGTATTTGAAGAAACTTGAAAAAGTTAAATTCAGGTAGGGAGTTAGGAAAGCAAAAATTGAATAAAGATGATAAATGGATTGGAAATACATTTTATGAAAGTCAATGGATCTGCGTATCGCATCAATTAATATTTGCGGTTTAAATGAGCAGGGTAAGAGACAAAGGGCCGCAATTATTTTTAACACATTGCGTATAGACATTTTGTGTATTCAAGAAACCCACATCGAGGGAACTAGTGGCAGCCACTAGTTCCCTCAATGACCCTATTTTTTAAGAGTAGGCAGTTTTCCTGTGGACTACTGCCTACGCCACACAAAATGTTTTTTTGACCATCCACAAAGGGGAAGGGGTCTTTTCAGGACCCCTTCCTGTTTGCAAACTGCTAGTAACTTTTAATGGATGGAACAGGATTTCGGTAGCAACACATTAAGAAATACCATAAGGAATGCCCTAAACACAAATTAATTGATAGAAAAAGGAAACTAAAAAGAAATTGTGCCAGAGTGAATTTCTTTAAAAATATGCAATGATTTCTCAGAGTGCCCTCCTTAAAACTAAAAAGTTTTGTGTTGAAGCTGAATGGCTCACCGAGGGAATATTTACAAGGAGGGTCCTGCCACCAGAACGTCACTTTTTGCGACGTTATGATGGGATTAAGTTCTTCGTCTTATTTACAACTTAACGTGGTTTAATGCTGCTTTGTAAAAAATTACGACATTCTGATCTATAAAAATATCAGCTCCAGAATATTAAGTACCACTATATCGTCGAGAAAATACATTTATAGAGAAGGGCAGATTTTATATTGTTAATTCCACATACATGAATCATGAAGAGATTATAAGATATGTAGATGTGAAGTTAAGAATAGTAAAATCTTGGATTTTAATCATTTTAAAGTGAGAGAGTGCAAAGTCATGATGTGCTGAAGGAATGACAAGTATTTCAAGTTTATAGTCAGAATATGGAGATAACTGAGGGAAGGAGCAGATTTGTGTGTCATTAAAGTGAAAGTGATACCGGAAACAACAGAAAAAGATGATAGAGAGAAATGTCAATATATTTATAGTATGTGTGCAAGTGGAGAGTGCTGGACAGTGTTATTATCAGTGGCGGCTCGCACAGGAAACGCTGTGGGGCGGAGCTTGGTGGGGGGTAATGGAGTGTGACCTACGACGGGAAGGTGGAGAGTAAGGAAATAAATAAATAAAAGCACTTACTTTGGGCTGGCAGCATCGCCGACTCAGTGATGATGCAAGTGCAAAGTAAGTGCTTGTATTTATTTGTTTCCTTACTATCCACCTTCCCGTCGTATATCACACTCCACTATGCCCCTGCCGCGCCGCACTGCCCCAAAGCGTTACCTGTGCGAGCCACAAATTCTGTCACCCTCCAATAGAAGCTGTGGTCCAGGAGCCAAAGCTTACACTAAGTGGCAGCTAGAGGTTTGAACTCAGATACAACACAACACAATAGTTATTTGCACAATAAGGATGGATTACTCTTCAGTGGCGTGTCTTTTGAAAAGAAGCATTATTCATTTCATGTTTAGAAGAATGCGTTACAAAGATCACAATGATCAAACTGCAAAGCGTGTTCCCTCAGAAATATGATGTTTTATCTCTAAACATGTTCCATCTGGATTTATTTGGAAATCAAGTTAGTTGGGAGAGCTATTTTTACAAATCGGCTCTTTTGCGATTCCATACCAAGGAGAGCTAGCACAGTAGAGCTCATTAGATACAGGTTCATGAGCTCTGGGCCAAAGTGTAGTTTGGTCCGCCAAATGGAAATTATCAGAGGGTAGCAGACTGGACCTTTTCAAATCGTGTCCAATAGTTGTTCCAGATGCAGAAGTCTATCACAACCCTCACTAATGGTATAGGACTACTGTAAAAGGTTAGGTGGTAATATTTTCAAACAAACTGTTTGTGATAGGAATTCTTTCCACACATTATCAGGTATCCAAATTGCAATCAATTTCTGTTCTGGAGTCTCGATTGTCAGATTTAGAAACTTTTAAGACCAATAGCTCAGGGACTATGATTCATGGATGAAAAAATCTATGGTAGATGAATCCCGACAGAGTTTGGGAATACAGACTGATGAAAATGAAGAAATAGACCCTAATTGACTCAAGGAGACAAACAGACTCAGGGTTCATGGTACCAGTGTGTCTTTTTGTGTTGTCAGGCTCTTTTCCAACCCTTCATGGGAAGACCTTGTCCCCTTTTCCAAGGGCTTAGACTGCTAGTTTTGGAGCTGTGAGAATGGATGGAGATAGGAGCTCCTTCATGGAAATTCAGTTTTTTTTTATGAGGGTAAAGGAAAAATAACAACATCAGGAAGTATCACTGTTCAATGATGGCTTGCTGCATATCATGAAAGTCGTGAAGGAAGAGATGTACTAATATGTCATGGAACACAGCAAGGCTACATGCCGAATTGCATTGCATTGAAGGCACACTTCAGCTCTCTCCTACTGCTGGCAGCTGTGTGCTGCCTAGCACCAATGTCAACATGCTTGTATCATGCATCAAGGGTGCATGCATTGCATGCAGGATTGTTTGTGCTTCGTAAGGGATACCTTACTGCACAAAAACCATTCTAAGAGGCAATTTCCTCTTTCTATGGGTGATGCTTAATAACAAGGAAAAATGAAGATAAGTATCTTTGTTACTCCTCTCGGTAGAAGGTGCACCACTTTGGCACAATCACAAATTTACTGCCCTTAGTAAATCCGAGATTGGGTTACATTCCAGATAAGTAAATTAGGGCTTGGTTGGAAGGAGAAGGATCACCGGTGGTAGGGAAGAGAGTCGATGAAACCAAAATGAAGATTATGTCTAGGTTCTTCAAAGGAAACCATAGTTTGTGGAGCTGTGTCTCTTAGAGAGGTGTCCCCTGACCAGCATATAAAACAAATATTATTTTTACTTTAATTTACTTGGGCATCTAAAGAGTACGATACTTTATTTACCGTATTGAACCAAGATTGGCCAGCTTGACACAAAATTAAAACGCATTTTTATGCTGCACTCTACAAAGCTACACTATATGAAATTAAAATATAAGTGTTGCACTTATGTGATTTATGCTCCTAAAATCCATCCGAGCTTTCATGACATTAATAAACCTCTCGAATCTAAGTGTTGTGGTTTATGATTTCATCAGAAACTCTCTCCGGCAATATAGCCAGTAATTTACAGCAAGGCGTGTCATTTATTTCCATAGAGGCACATTATAAACTAGTGGCACTACCATACTGTACAGAATGAGAAGCCTTTAAAGCAACAGTTAACGAAGTATTCATTTCATATGGCGCACCATGCAAAATAAGTCTCTACTACTTTCATCCATAGTGAATTTTTAATTCTTGTGGAAGGTTACAGATTGACCTGTACAGCACCTCTTCTTCCCAAAATTCCATCCTTGTTGTGAAACCATTCTTTATCAGAGGGTAACAGAGATCTGAATTTAGAGCAGAAAATTGAGTTATGCCACAGGACTGAAAATTAGAATCTACAAACACGGATCTGTTGCACTCCAGCAGCTGCTTGCAAGAGGTATCAATATATTGGTATTGAACAGCATGTAGGCAATATGGATATTGGATCTGCCTAATAATCTTCATACTTTAAATGAAGCCACAATGTAGGTAAAAAAGAGTAATAATGTCAGCATGATTAGCATTCTGATAGGCTGAGCTAAACTCAGCATTTAATTTTGTGCGCTCGATAAAGTGGGGATCCGTTCTTCAGTACTCCATGTTTGATTGTGGCCAGAAGAGAGGCTAGACGCCCTACACTCTTGGATGGCTGGATTGCTTTTGTATTAGTTATGTGCTGTGATGTCCATTCTCTGGTTTTCTATGTCGAATAAGTGAATTGGTATTTACAGTGCCTGGGTCTCCACCTCGCTAGATGGTGGGTGCTACATGAGAAAAAGAAGGTAGGCTCATACAAAGTATCACTAACAATCAAAAGAATAAGTGAGTTTTATTTACAGGGAGCATATTCACTCATATGGCTGAGTTCTGTAGTAAGTAAGATGACAGGCAATATGTTATTACACCTGTGTTAAGGACCCCCAACGAAGTCCTAGGAGTAAACGACTTTTTCAGTGTGTTCTGTGCCCTGGCTAATACATTTCAGTACATCAAGCAAGACACTACATTATATTGCACACAGTTGCAGTCTACTGTCAACAATCCCTCTAATTCGCCAATTGCATCTCGTTGCATTTTACTATCAACAACCCCACTGGCTCACCAATTGCATCGCATTGCTTTGTACTGTCAACAATCTCATTCGTTCACCAATTGCATCCCTGGGGCATAGCACCCCCCCCCCCCACCCAATCAGTTGGAAAGGGTCGCTGAAAATTCGGCAAACTATATTTGCATCTGTAGAGAACTTATACCCTTTGGGAAACAGTACTCCAATGAGATGGCAAAGCTTAAGGGTGAAACCCCTGCACTCCAGGAAACATTGTTCGGAGGAAATCATTTGTAAGAAATACTGTGTCTGCTCTCATTAAAATCTATCATAGGAACCATGGTGCGGTTCTCACAAAACCCATCTTGTAGGAAGGACCCCAACACAAACTCATAAGACGCATGCTACTCTCCTTCAATGTGGCCAGCTCCTTGATTTGGCTTCCTTGTGAAACTGTTTAGCAATGCACTAGCATTACGAAACACACTCTTTACTAGGCTAACAATGAGAACAGGCAGTCAGCCCTTCAAGAGCTCCTAAAGGGTCTCTATTACTCCATATGTCCCTTAGCAAAGCTTACTTGGAGGCTTTACATTTCCTAGAGTTCAAACACGTGCCAAGAAGTCTCATTTGTAGAATTGTCCTCTGCCTGGGCACATGCCAATGACTATGTCACACACGGAGCTTGGTATTATACGTCTTTATTCGTCTGTGTCTAACCGCGACCTCAACATTCTAAACGTACATTCACTTTAATACACTTATGTCACAGTTCTACAGAGTCCCTCAGGAGCCAAAAGGGTTCCGTCATTTCTAACTCACATGACATTCATCTCCCCCTCTGTTAAATAAAAATGTACACTGTTTTACAAAATATATACACAATCATACCTCTTCGATGAGTATTTGTGGCGATCTGATCCAATGTCCCGATCGTGTCTTCAGAAACTGTGGACAGGCAGTAGAAATGGCTTTGATATTTGTCGGAGATGCAGGAACAACAGCAGTCACAGTGTTTTTAAGTGTCCTTTCAGACCCAGTCTCTACATTGACATCAGTGCCTGATGAGCAATGAACTACATGTTAGCAATGCACAGAATCTTTGTAATGGACTTTCCAGGAAGCTAGGCAGTCACCATGTTTTCATTTCTGGTCATAAAATGAAATGGCTCATCATCAAAGGAGATCCGTTTTCAGATTTTCCATACTGACAGATAAGCAATCTCCTCCAGTGAAATTAACAACTTTTGAATGTTGGCACTTGTCTGCTTACTCCAAGTCATTTTATACTGGTGTCTTCCTCCGTACATGATCTTCTGTTAGTAACTTGGTCATCATGGCTCTCTCAAACATCAAAGTTGCAGGGCTTTCAACCGGTGGTCAATCGAGCTTGAAGAGTAGAATTCAAGACAGTTTTGAGGTTAAGCGCTACAGCACTCTGGACACCTTTCTTAAGTGTACTCATGAAACATTCGACAATGCTATTGGCCTGTGCCAAAGAGGTGTGCTAAATTCTCGACTGTTGAAAGGTGGACCGCTGTCAGATTTCATGATCACAGGAACACTCCATTTCGCAAACATGCTGTCTAATCTTTCGATAGATGAGAGATCTTCTATCAATGGAAAATGGGAGTATTCAGCAACAATCACCATCCGGTGATGTTCATTGTCAAAAGCACCGAAGAAGTAAGCAGCAATTCCTTCCCTACCTGCTTTAGCAATTCTGACTTGTTTAAGGTGTGTTGAGTGGTTTTCAGTGAAAGGCAGTTGCATAGATGACAGGCCTTCAATTCTCTTTCAATTCTATCATGGAGATTAGGAAACCAGACTCAGTCTCTGAAAGTTTGTTTTGTGACAACGATTCCACAATGTCATTCACAGGCAACTTTGATTAACTTTTGTCGCAGACTCTCAGGAATAACAATTCTCAAACCTCTAAGGATAATGCATTCTTGAGTAAACTTCTGGTATTCACTGACACCAGTAAGAGGTTGAGGGTACTGGTTCCAAGCCTGTTGTAATAGTGTACTTTAGTTTTCACATATTCCAATGAAATGGCAGCTGATGTGCTTGATTTACCAATTACATTTATGTAGACTTCAGCTGTTTTGTAAGAGGTGCCAGGGCACTGTAGAGGTGCTCTTTAGAAGTAGACAGTAGGGTTTTGATCTTTCCCTGGATGGTGCACAATTATAAAGTTGTAATCTTCAAAATGTAGACTCCAACGTTCAATACAAACAGGTATCTTAGCCTTTGGATTACCAAAGATGGTCAATATTGCTTGGTGATCTGTCACAAGCATCATAGGATTTCCATAGAAAAATGCATGGACATGTTCACAAGCCCACGTCACTTTCTTTATCAAGTTCCGAATAACCATGTTCAACTTCGGATGAACCTCTGCTTGCATATGCCACTATGTTACATCAAGCATTTGGGTGTACACTGTGCTGTGCAAGGATTGTGCCTAATCCAACTGGGCTAGCATCAATAACAAGTAAGAAGCTTTGAATCAAAGTATGCCATTTCAGTGGTGTCATATAGCTACTGTATATCTTTATAATGTGTTAAGTTAGCATAGGCTCATTAAATGTTTAAACGCCATTTTTACTTTTGCTGCTTCTGCACCCGACACCTAATTGTTGATTTAGCTTTCAACCTAGTAGTTCGCTGTGGTTTACAGGAGAATAATATGTTATTACTCTGATATCAGCTTTGCTTAATAAACTATGTCTGTACAGAGAGTGCTGAAGCTTCAGGAATAACACGATACAGAATTGTTATGAGGTCTGATCTTCACGCCTTTATAGACATAACATAAGTGCAGCTTCTGCCAACTTTTGGCTTTAGGAGGGTTTTATATTGCTTTGCTTGAAGAACACAAACACACTTGCTGCTGTTCGCATGCAGAGAGAGCTGGTGTATACTGATGTGATCTCTTCATTCTAGGATCCTGAGGTATGGGCCCGCCCTGCTAAAACCCAAAGAGACCTTCTTAGTTATTAATATAATATGTGAGTTAGGGAGGGTGAGAAATAAGTGTTGTTAACCCTTATTCATTTACAGCATGTTAGCATGCTGTCACCATTTGCTTTCTATGGACTAGTAAGTATGCTGATAAATTTGCTTCTGATAATATGTTTCCTTGTATTATCTAAGATACTGCGTCTGAGAAAACGGCATTAGTAAATAAATATTTCAAATGTGCACGTGTCCTCATTTACTCCATGTTCTGGTTTGAAATGATTGTATAACGAAAGAGTGCTCATGTGTTCCACGTAACCTGAGGTATTGTAAGTTCATGTTCTGGTTTGTCTAAACATTGGGAGTTTGTTATGACCAATGAGACACTGTAGCTAGCTCGGTAAGGGGTTTGTTGGGTACTGAGGTGAGTTTTGGGTCACCCTAATTCGCCGAGGTTCCAATCCTCTGTGCACAGTTCTGTGGGAGAACAGAAACCCTGCTACATGGCGCCCATACGTTGGTGGTCTTATATCATGACACTCGAGTAGTATATCATTCAAACCTTAACCCCTTCACTGTTGTTTCCGGAAAACGGTGGTGTCGGAGAAACCTACCTATTTTTGAAATAGGTCTTTTTCAAGCTTGATTCTGTCTAAAACGGTTTCTTTGAATTACTACCCAGTTGTGCTACAAAGTTTCCCTTGTTCTTCAGTAGTTCCGGTGTAATCATGGCGCAGGCTGTGAACACCCCGCAGCATAGTCGCATTGCGGTGCGCAACCATTTACAGGCTTTCCAAGTTCCATTGGATGGCTTGGCTGTGATTTTAGTGGTGTGTGCAGATCCGGCATACCCTTTCGAGCTGTTTTATTCGTGGGTAACGTTTCCGGAAGTGGACGCTAATTCTAACGTGTTCCACACCTACACACCCTCACCTGTACTGGCTGAATATACACCGTACAGGGCACTGGAAATACCTATTGATCATTGGCAGCATCGCGTTTGGTTTGATGGCGCCCTACCCCACTCTTTGTCCGCTGCGAGGTTAGGTCCTTTGTCCATTCCAGGCACAAATTGGCCTGCATTGGGTGGATTCACCCCGCACCCGAATCACGGCGCATGTCCCCTAGCAGATATTCGCAGACTACATGTTGTCTCGATTGCCCTGATTCGTGCATTAGTGCAATACATAGTTCGACATCTCCCGGGTGGTCCCCCGGGGGGTCCGGCCGTTCAAACGGAACATGGCGGTTTAAGACTCAATCCGGTTATGGTCAATTCGGTTTTTGGTAAGCGCCCCGATGATAAGGATGAATTCCCTTTCTAAGTTTGACCAACTGGAGGCTGTGTTTCCGAATTCTACTCCTGCTGATAAACATAGAATGTTGACGATTACTTTGCCTAAGGATTTAACTCCTGAACTAGTTGACTGTGAAAGTTGGGGAAAAACTTTTGCGGCCGTTTATACGAGGTGTTTCGGCACCCCGTCTATGTCCGTACTGCCTACGATCGTTAAGCGTGTTCAGGATGATCACGGACCGGAAGCGGCGGTTGAATTGGGTATGCGCCTGTGTGGTTCTTTTGAGATTGTTAGCGATCTCCTTCTCTCCAATATAAAGGGAGATGCAGTGAACTTTCAGGTGTCGAATGCTTTGGCTGCTCTGCCCGATGCCGATGAACCCCGACAGTTAGCGAAGATTGTTGTGGCCGCATATAAAACTATTGGTCGCACAAGTAAAGGTCTGAAATATTTTGCTGTCAAGGAGAAGAAACAACCACAAGGGCAGTCTGCTGCGGCAGATGTCCAGCCCAAGTCCAAAAAACAAAATTGGCCTAAAAAACAGACACAGGGGAAGCAACAACAGCAGATTCAGGAATCTTATCCTGCGCCACAAGTTCCTGCGCCGACAGAGAGAGTTTATGATTTGCGCGATCGCGTGATGATTAAATCACCTGATCGATTTCAGGTTTCTGATCAACGCTCTCCTCGTTCCTTTCAGGACTCATCGGCCCCGAAGACCAGGGGAGGAGGAGGCGGGAGCGGACGTGGTGGCCAACAAGGACGTGGCCAGCCCCGCCAGACAGAAGGCGCAGGGAAGCAGGAGGATTCTACGCCAAAGAGACCGCAGTTTGCGAAAAAGAAAGTCGCAGCCTTAACAGCGCATCGATATGCCACAGATAGTGAGAACGCGGCTTCGGAATCTGACGTGGGCTCTGACCTTGCTGGACAGCGCGGCGGAGATTACCATAGTGAGAGAGGCGCTGCGTCCACTACTGAGGGTGACAGCGACTGATGTCTACGTTGTAATAGAAACAGCCGATACAAGACTTGCTCCCCCTGAAAGACTTTATGAAACTGTCCTGTTAATTGAAGGTGACATACAACGTACCATCAAAGGGGTATTTTGGGAAAATCTTTCTTCTGCGTATGATATTTTGCTTTCGGAGGCTAACTGGCCCCCACCTTTTGTGCTCGCGGCGCCGCGAAGGGAGGAGGTGATCCTCCCCAGTTTCGCGAACACTGTCTCGAAAGAGCATGCGCAGCATTTTGCAGAAGAGACGGCTCGGACTCTCGCACCGGCTCTGTACCGTAATCAATGTGGTTGGGATAAATTGTCCCCGAGCCACGAAATTCCCTTACGGTCTCAGCCGCAGCCTCAACCTCAATATCCCATCCGGCGTGAAGCAAAAGCTTCCGTAGCGGAAATCCTTGACCAATTGGAATATCAGGGAGTTATTGAAACATGTGTGTCACCAATGAATAATCCTCTTTTTACTGTGACCAAGCCTGACGGATCGTATCGTTTGGTATTGGATTACCGGCATTTGAACTCGCATTGCCGTAACTGTGCAGTACAGAATACTCACGGCTCTGCCCTGGTGGATAGTCTTGTGCGTAAGCGTTTTAAAACAACGCTTGACATTTCCAGCGGTTTTTATGCCCACAGATTGGATAGCTTAAGCTCCCAATGGACCAGTTTTACGTGCACTGGGGTCCAAAAACAATTCCGGCGTCTCCCAATGGGCTATAAGAATAGTTCTGGTATATTTACCGCTCGCATAGTCTCTCTTTTGGAGAGAATCGACCCAGATGCTTGCTCGTACGTGGATGACATATATCTCACAGACGACGAAATTTGGGAGCATCTGTGTCGTGTCAATTCGATAATTTGTTCCTTTGCAGACATGGGTTACAAATTTAACTTTGCAAAGTCGCACATTGCTGAGTACACAGTGTTGTTCCTGGGCTATGAGCTCAACAATGAAGGTAGAGGTTTGGCTCCTCACTTCTTGGAGAAATGCGCCAAGTTGCGTGCTCCAACAACACTGAAAAAATTACAGTCATTACTGGGCTTTTTAAATTTCGGGAGGACATACATTCCGGAATATGCCCAGCGTATCCAGCCTTTGTATGCTTTGATACAACCAACTTTTTCTAAATCATGCTGGCTGCCTGAGCACTCGGCCATCTTGCAATCTTTGCAGGCTGATCTGCTCGCTTCTACATTTTTATTGACTCGTGATAACCACACCAACCTGGTGATAAGAATTATTCCTGGGACGGTGGGTTTCACATACTTGATTTTTAATGAAGGAGACACAGTACCTATTGCTTACAAGTCACACTTGTACACTTCGGCTGAGATGCGATTTCCCACTGTGGAAAAGGTTTTAACAGCTGTGCAGATGGCGATTCTTAAGGAACGAGCTCTGTCACAGGGGAAACGCATGTTGGTTGTTACACCCTGTCCTCATTTGGAGGCAGTCACGAAAGCCAGTGTACCGAATTCAAAAGCTTTGCACCCTCGGTGGATTCAGTGGGCTGCGTCCTTGACGTCCTCGGATGTCACGTTTATTTTTGACGCCTCATTGCGGTCGCAAGAGTACTTGCAGTATGAATTTGTTCATCCTGCTCCTCTAGCTATGCGACCTTTGGAGGACTTCCATTGCATCATTTAAACTGATGGTTCGGCGCAGGTTGCGCATGGCTCTAAACACGCCTACGTTTCCGCATGCGCCATTGTGGTAGGTGCCATGTTGAACGATGAGTTCATATCCAGGGAGGTGCACACGCTGCATCTGGGAGATTGCACCGCACAATTGGCAGAGCTTCGTGCTCTCTTACTAGCGTTGGAGATGGCTGATCCTAGTGTGACTACTCTTATAGTGAGTGATTCTTACTACTGTGTCCAGTCTTACAATGAAAACTTGTTCTTTTGGATTCAAAATGATTTTCGTGATTCCAAGGGTAGCACAATAAAACATAAGATGATCTGGGTTCGAGTGGCAGAGCTTAAGGCTAAGTTGCCACTTGTTTTTGTGATTCATACTCTCGGCCACCAGCGTGTTGGAGTCCATGCTGTCGGTAACTCGCTTGCTGATGAAGCAGCGAAGTCAGCGGTGTCTACATACTTAGTTGCAGCAGTTACTCGGTCCAACAGTAAGATTGATTGTGACATCTTGGCGGCTGTTGCTGCCACTGAGAAGGGAAGTAAACATCCTGCGGGGTTCCCTTCGAAGTACACATACCACTTAAGTCCCGAAAAGGTTCATTTTGTGAAAATTCCTGGTGTTGGAGAACGTTTGATTCCCAACTCGGATCGCAGGGCTGACTTGATTACAGCGGCACATGAAGGTGTGGCGTCTGCGCATGCGGGCGTCTCTGCCACTGTAACTCAATTACAACAACGTTTCTGGTGGCGGGGACTGTACAAACAGACGCGTGATTATGTCCTTCTTTGTGACATTTGCCAGCAGATTAAACCTTCGACTGCTGCGCGTCCGCCACAGACACAGTTGTACATTTCTAATAAACCGCTAGGATGTGTTTATTTAGATCACTGCGGTCCATTTTCCTCTGATACTGCGTATAAGTACATCTTAGTAGCAGTTGATTCATGCACACGCTTTGTGTGGGTATGGCCCCATCGCAGCACTGATTTACGGACTGTCATAAAAGATTTGCGTGTCTTTGTAGGGATTTTTGCCTGTGGTACCTTCCATTCGGATCAGGGTCCGGCTTTCGCCTCTAAGGCGTATAAGGATGCCATGACTTTGATGGGGGTCCAAGTCAAGTTTTCGTCTCCCTACAGACCTGAGGGTAATAGTGTAGTGGAGCGAATGAACCGTGATTTAAAGCAATCTTTGACAGCTCGAGTTATAGGCACTGGCAGAAACTGGCTGGCCCACCTCAATGGCGTGCAGCGTGCTCTTAATAATCTCCCTAGAAGGTCTCTGGGTGGGCGGACCCCATACGAAATGCTCTTTGGCATCAAGATGTACGTCCCTGACCTTGACGGTCTAGACTGCGTGGCTCGCGCCACAACCTTTGACGTAGATGAACATTGTAATATTTTACAGGATCTACAAAAGACCAGAGACAGTCTTGCAAAGGAACATTTGCCCTCCACATCGGATGTTGCGTTGCAGATCCCGGTAGTCGGCTGGCTACCCCAAGTTGGAGAACTGGTTCGCGACAAGATCGATAACAAGAAAGAATTTGGTCCTTCCTATCGAGCTCCGGTTCCAGTGCTTGGAGTGACGGGCACAAGAACAGTCATTTTACCACCACTTCCTGGTCGTAAGGAAAACAGGTTTATCTCAATTGACAATGTCAAGATACACAGAGTGGCCGATTCTTCTTAGCATGACACCGGCTGTTTCCTGTCCTTCCATTGTGAGAAAATCAGTTTTGCCCACTGCTTCTAATCATGAAACTGAAGTGGCCATCGAATTACCTGCAATTTCCAGTCCTTTATTAAGTACTTTGCCCGGTACAGACCATGATGAAATAGACTATACTTACCCCACTGACTTGTCCATGCCTGACCTGCAAGCACGTTTGGCCACAGAATCCAGATTTTCATTTGACACTGTTTCCAATGCCTCGAAGAAACCGTCACGTTTTGCAGTTTATGCCAGCTTATTTAAAAAACATTTTTTAATTCCCCCTTGGACATATATTTGGCTGGTGCTTTTTTCAATTTACCTTTTTATGTCAATAGGGTTTGTGTTTTATTTTTTCCGCTTGGTAAATGGACACTATGTCGAGGAAAGAACATGCATTCGACATCTCAATGGAACTTTGGCCCCCCTTTCCTCATCGCATTCTGCACACAGACTGAGAAGCGACTTGACATTTGTTAACATCACTGCTTGGCCTGTCCTTGATGGGATAGTTTGGGATGCCGTTAGATTTCAAATTCATGGCCCTACTGAGGTTGTTAATGTCCCTAATGTGCTTAGAGTTAATATGGGGGATGTGGTGAAACAAAACATACGTTCTGATGATTGGGATGTTCAGGCCGTAGAGTCTTTGTTTTCTGATTTGAAATACTATGCTGCCTTTGATGCTGAAGATTTATACTTAGAATCTGCTAATTATGGTGATTTGTTTTGCTTTCAACATTTTGGCAATCACTTCTTGCATAAAACAACATCCAGATGGAATACTGTAAATTATACACAATGGGAGCATTGCCCAGCTCCTAAACAAGGCAGTTCAAGTACTTTTTTGAAAAAGTACACTTATTTTACTGACTTCAATCAGTCTAATCCTGAGTCCTTTTATTTCAAAATGACACAGAAGCCTATGTCCAAGGTTAGACTTACCAATACCAAATTGTTGTACTCGAAGTCCTTTCTTGATCAGTTGGCTGTTGGCGGCTATGAATTATGGAAGGAAAATATTGACCTAAAATCTGTTTGGGGTTCTAAAAGCTGGCAGGTACAAGGCACTGAGGCTTTGCACCGTGCATGTCTCATCCCGAATCAAATGTTGTTTTTGAATTCCACTATTTCACAGACAACATGCTTTGGATTGGCTACTTCTAAAAAACTAAATTTTCCGACCATCCCAGAGTTAGAAGAATATTCTGGCTGGAGTAATTATACTCAGTTTTCGATTAGGGAATTACAGACCCTATTGCTGAATTCATCCTTTAACATTTCCAGTATGGACCCTAAAGGTTGGCTGGTGTGGCACAGAAGTGCTGATCCATGCCAGCACCGTTTTCTGGGTTTGTCTGATGGCTCTACACAGGTCAGACCTGATCCACGTTTTGAAACTGAACATTCTGTCACAACTTACTCTGTGGGTAAATTGTGTCAGAGTTGGCTGAAACATTCTAAATTGTCTGCAGTTAAATTACATCTTGCGAAGCTGAATGATGATGTAGATTTAAATGATTTCTTAAAAGGCCCGGCTAGTGGTAGATCAAAAAGATGGATATATGCTGTTTACAATGAAATCTGGAAGACCTCACAGATTGAGGCTGCGACACGACTTAGAGCTATAGATCAAGCTAATCTGGAGAAAGTGCTTGCAGTAGTTGACAATAGTATTAACATGCTTTCTTCCCGCATTTACACTTTAGATAACATTGTGTCTTCTGTAGTGGATATTGTGCATGATGAAGTATCTGTGTTGTACCATGGTCAGAATCAATTACATTCTATCATGCAATTTGCATGGACCCTTCAAACGCTTAAATCTGCTAAGGTGCCATGGACCTACATGAATGTTTCTTCTCTCTTTGCCCCCTTTAATTTAACTGACAAGCAGCGCTTGCTTTCTATGCGAGATGCTTCTTTTTCTATGTTACATATTGAGAGATTAGAGTCCTTACCTTTTTCTGTGGCAGAGGCCTCCGCTGCAACGTGGCTTATCCACGGTTTGATAACTTTACCTTTTGCTTTGTATAAGTTTACAAATTGTATGAAATATGTTGCCATAGGTCGCTATGAGCCTTTAGGTAGTGCATTTCTCCATGAAGTGTGGTCCCTTCCTTTCACTTATAGATGTTTGAAAGACGGCCAGGAAGTTTATCTGAATGGGGAGGAATGTACAGAAACTCCAGATCACTCGTTAATGTGTAGGCACATACAATTACACGGTTCTTGCAACCAGGACCGACCAAATTTAGCCTGTGTTTTGAAAGGGACTCCTGTACCAGCAATCACCCCGACTTTTACCTTACTGGGGAACGGAAGTTATTTACTTTTAAATAATGAAGATTGTTGCGGGTTAATTAAAGGTGTAGCTTATGTGGTAACCGTAGCTGAGCATGTCGTTTGCTGCAGAAATGTCCTGTACCCACCCACACATGAAAATAGGGAGGTTTCCATTTGGCCACGCATCCCAACCTTGAAAGCAGAGTTCAACGGCATGAGCAGACTAAGGGCTCTATTGTCCCAGAAAGAAGTGGCCTTGAGTTCGGCTCGGGAAACTTTCGTGCTTCACATAGCTAACGTTCAGGTTCAGGCCCTTTTAAATACTGATTTACCGTTGCATTTTGGCGAACTGATACATTCTATCTTTAACTCGTCCTCCACAACTGGGCTGGCGCATTTTTTTAAAACCGTTAGCAGCGGTCTTGTAACTTCATTTGAAAAAATATTTGGAGTGATCCCTGCTTTCTTCCATTCCATTTTTTCGAGTTTGTTTGTAGGATTCCCGGTTTTACTGGCACTGGCGGCAGGCGTTCTAGTGGTCCTTTGCTTCCTTAAATATGGATGCCCCACATGTGGAAGGAGCCGCCCAGCCCCTTGTGGCGCTGTTTCGCAACCGGATGCTTGAATATTATAGCACTCTGCTGCTTGCGATTTTAAGCACGGCATATGGATTATCGTTTCGATTTTCCTACTTCACCTGTGTCTAGCCTGTGTTTCATTGCCTAAGCTGTGATTTTGACTGGGCCATTGATTTGTGTCTCTGCGGACCGGTTTCTCCTGACGTCGACTTTAATCAGCTGATGAGTCCCATCGTTACTCACGAGTTGGTTTGTACTGGCCAAAGGATTATGGCCTTAGCAGCGATGCATGGACTAATGGGTCCTTGGAACATACTCACAGCAGCGCAAGATTTCTTGGCACTGAGCTTTCTTGAAAACCCACCGAGTTGTCCTCTGATGGTGATAGAGGCTCCCGTACTAGGAGAATGGAAAGGGTCCCCCCGAACGTATGGATGGGTGACCCGAACCTCCCGGGAAGCCATTTTGGGCGGGGTGGGCGTAGCCCGGCTGGTATGCCCAAAGCGGCGTAGCCGGGGCGCGCCTTCCCCCGTCCGAGAGGGGTTGTCCTAGACACCTCGACGGAAGACCACGCCCCGTAGGCGTATTGGGGACGGGTACACGCCCTCCCGCAGAAGGATAAAGGAGCGGGAACCCAGAAGATCGTCCTCTTGTTCCTCGGATCGGAAGGCTGCACCCACTCGTTGCTCGTGAGCCCTCGACGGAACAAGCAGCAATTTTGAACGTGGTAATCCTGTTTTTTCTCTTTCAGTTTCGACACAGATTTCAGGACCTCGTGGATCGACCAAAGGCGGAGGACTCGAAACCATGCCTAGCAAGCAAGCAGGAAAGGGTTCCGGGATGGAGAAGGTGTTACGCCTGTTGTCGAACCGGATGGCTTGTATGGACCGAAAGCTCGGTCAAGTCCAATCGCTCGGTAGAGGTTTGGCGGAGGTGAAGAAGCAATTGGCCGCATTGAACGACCCAGGTCAGCCGAAAAAGGTAATAGGCCCGGCCTTGCCGGGAGTTGCCCCCAAGGTTGGAGGGAAGAGGGTCAAAGAGAGGGCGGTTTCGGGGTGGGTCACGGTCCCAGAGGTACCTCCCATCACCCCCCTTATACCGGCTGAGAACCCAGAGTTAGGCCAGCCGATCCCAAGAGTGATCACCCCGGCCGAGGACGATGAGATGCCCCCAGAATTGGCCGCACAGTTGACGGCATGGCTCAAGACAAAGGTGGGGGGCACAGTGACCCTGGGAGATCCGGCCGAAGATGCCAGGGTACTAATAAAGCAGTTACGGCAATCGAGAGATGCCGCAAGGGCGAGTGTTCCTCTTGTTCCCCCACAGGTGGCGCCTGGAGTACCAGCAGCTGGTCAAGAGAAGACAGCGGCAACAACAGCCGATCCGGGTAAGCTCGCATTGCCGATGGTGGGGGAGGGCTCGATACCCTCAAGGTGGGAAAAAGTTGCACAGCACTAAGCATGGGCGGATCTAGCGGATCTCGCGTACGCGAACTTGCGGATTTACGGATTCGCAATCCGCGAAGATCCGCGAACTCTAGCGGATTTGCGGATTTTTCCGTTTTTTGTGTTGGCGCGTGTTCGCGCCGATTTTGGGACAAGTTCGCAATTGCGAACTTACTTTTCGGCTCGCAACGGCCGCGACTATGTTGTTTCTACGTCTGGTTTATCATCACAGGTTCACAGCACCCTCTGTTTCACCACTGCCACCCTCTGGGACACCCATGCCACCCTCTGGTACATCCTCACTGGCACCTATTAGGTTTATTTATCACTGTAGATTATGGTGGTTGAAAAAAGCAAGCACACCTGCCCTTCTTCAACTGCCATCAATTAATTTGTGTTTCATTAATGTGTCAGTAATTTTGAAAGTTCCAGTCTGGCTGGCACCTGCTTCCTTCCTTATCTGTAATTTGCTTTTTGTTGCAGTGAAATTTTTTTTTCACAGGACCTTTATGGTGCTATTCTATGAGCCTGCTGTTTGGGTCATAGCAGGGTCATAGAATAGTTGCAAACTCTGGAGGGGCCCATCAGGAAGCACTACCTTGAATGTTACTAATGTTAAGTTTGAACTTTTGCACCTGCTCATTGCTTTCAGTTTAGCTAAAATCGTTTTTTCTGCAATTTCGCGCGTTTTTTGGGGCGCGAATCCGTGCGAGATCGATTTCGGAAGCCGCGAATACGTGCGAATACAAAATTGTTTTTGTTGCGACGTGTATGTTCGCGTGATCTTGCGCGTGTTCGCGAGGCGCTTCTAGCTATACGTTTGCCAAGTTACCCTATCGGTCGTACACGGGCGCGGCCATCTTGTTGGCGTGACGTAATTCCGTTTCCGCCCGCTATGTGTAATCTCGCAAAGTGTGCTGCTCGCTAGTACAATTTCGCGCGTACTCGCAAGGAAAATCTCGCGCGAACTTACCCACGCGGTCGTGAACGGGCGCGGCCATCTTGTTTCTCATTCATTGCTATGGTTCTGGGCATGCTTTCTCTATCCTCTCTCATCTCTGCCATCCTTTGCTTGTTTGAAGTTTTTTTGATCTAATTTTACTTATTATCTATCCCTCTATTTTTCTACCTCTATATTTTTGTGTTTTCTGCAGCTTTTAGTTACTTTTAAACTACTTTTTTAAACTCTTTTCTTTTCTTCTTCACTCTTCTATTTCTTCTTTATCATTTAAGTTTATTTCTGCCCAGACCATGGTAAAGGGAGCCGGGAAGCACCCTGAGAAGGGGAAGGGTCCCGCACCCCGTGCCCGGCTCCCGTGCGGGCGTTTAAGGGGGGAGCAAGTGGTCCCGAGGGAGATCTTCAGCGCGGAGGAAGTGGCGGCACTGATCTTCCACGTCCAGCGCCGCCTCCCCAAGACGATCCTGGGAGGCGGCAAGATCGCGACCGGCTATGGCATCCGGGAGCGTCGCAAGCGGTGGGAGAAGGTGTGCCGGGCCATGTACAAGATCTCTGGGGTCCGGCGCACATATAACCAGGCCACCCACCGCTGGACCGATGTCATGGACCGGGAGCGGGACTTGCTGGACGCGCTCGGCGTAGAGGTCCCCGGGCTTGGTGAGTAGTAGTAGTAGTACATTTACTACTCTGTTTTATCCTGCTCTGTTATTTGCAAATCTTTGTTCTTTACCAAGAGCAATAATGCTGCCGATTACATTGAGGTAAATTATATTTCAAAATCTTCTATGCATTTCAGGTGCACTGCTCTCCTTCTCAGTAGCCTTGCTTGCTACTATGCTTCTTTGTTTTGTATGTTGTGTTCAGAAGCATTTCATTGGCCTGAGAAATTATGTATGAGTGTACTGTAAAGAAAAGAACTGCGTAATGCTAGACAGTAAGGGTCATATTTTCAATTACCGGCGCATCCCTGCAAAGTAGCAGGGATGCAGCAGTAATTGTGTGCCATGCCACCACCACCCATTGGCCCAAAACGTCACAGAAGCCTTATGCATCTGTGCCGTAAAGGCAGCGCATTGCTGGAGTTGCGTGCCAACGATGGCGCAGCTCCAGCAATGCTCTGGGGTACCCTATCTCCCCAATGCTGCATCAAGCCGTACGTCGGCTTCAAGCGCGCAGGGTTTGAGTCATGCATCATTGTCCTAAAAGTGACTGATTGACATCTTGTAGATTTCCCTCAGCCACTTTTAGGATTCGTTCCTGCGCAGGTACGCCCTCCCTTGCGCCGGAACGCCCCCTGATGGCGCAGGGCTTTACAACGTGATGCATCGCCCATATGCCCATATGTGTTTTTTTTTAATATATACGCCGCACCAACACCATGGCGAGTCTTTTGTTCTGCCGCTGCGTCAGAAAAGGCACGCAACAATGGAGGAAAATCAGCCGCAACTTCCGCAAGGGACTTCTAAATCAGCCCCAACAGACTGAAGTCCAGTCCTTCCTTTAGACAGTCACATGGCTATAAGAAGAAATAGTGGCGGTGGTGGCGGGTGGATTGATAGTTTGAGTATTCACTGATCTGCAAGCAGGATGGACTTTGTCTGTCACGTGTTGCGCACTGCTGCCTGCAGTGCCAGGCCTAGGCAAACCTCTTTAGTAGTCTGTTTATTGAGTTACATAGGAACTTTCTAAGTCAACGTTCCGCAAATCAGGCAATACGAATAACGTAGTATACCACATGAGATAGATCCCGTGGAATAGTTGTCTATCTATTTGCTATTTTTGCAAAATATGTTGTTATTGTTCTTTTGAAATGTTTGATTTGGTTGAAAAATCTCATCCATGTTTTCTGGTTTTTCTTTCTTTCATGTTGTACATCAGCTCCCCCCCAAGGGCAAGAAGACACAGGAGGAGGGTGCTGAGGATGCAGGCCAGGATCGGGCAGGCGAGGGCTCCTTTGCTGGCCCCAGTAAGTTTACATTTTAATAAACAGTACCTATTTTTTCCTAGCGTTCCTCATTCGATTTTTTCTAAATCGTCTTTGATCTTCTTGTAGACTGGATATAAATTCTTATCCTGCCTCGAATATGACTCCCTGTGGTATTACTAGACTATTCTTATTAGTCTGTCTGTGTAGCTAACTAATATTGGACATTTGGCAATTCCATTGGACTCCCATTATATTCAGCAATACCTCTATGCACTGTCTCCTTACTGACTAGATAGTGTGGCAGAGTCATTCAGCTCCCGAAGTCACCGATTATAGATCCCCAATGATCTCTAGATTATCGTACGCAGGACAAGAGAGTAGTACGGAGTCACAGCACAGTCAAGAAGTGTCAGAGGCACTCATGCTTGCAAAAATTCCAAAACCTTTAGCTCATCCACTCTAGTCTAGAGGAACAAAAACCACAGAGTCTATTTAAGTTTAAAAGCTTTATTAAAAGTAAACACATTTATTAAAATCTACTTTGTCATAAAACTATTTAACTGTAAACGGAAAAGTGGTTAGTGCTGACGATTAATTGGACACATTTCTTGTGGTCGAGCCGAACTCTCACCTAGTTTGAACTTGATCCTGGTCGTGTTCTTAGGACTCAGGAGTCAAGCTTCTGTCTGTTAGGAGAAAAAGTGGTGCGTGTTAAAAATCAAAAGCAAGCATTCATCAGTTGTGCATAAAAGTGCAGCAAGACAACAGCCTTCCCTGGAAAATGGGACATTTTTACTATGGAGTAGACAGTCACAAATTATTACATTGTATTCTGTTTTTTTAACATTTCTCCTAGACTAAATATTATATAGTAGTGAGTGGTGTATTCTAACATTCTTAAATGTACTTTGTAGGTGTAACATCTGGTGACGGGGCCAGCGCGGAGGTGGCTGTGTTGGACCAGGACTCGGAGGCCTCTGGGGAGGAGGCGGCGGTAGAAGAGCTGGCGGACGTTCCTGTGGGGGATCAAACGGTGGTGGCGGAAACAGGTAAGCTATATATTCCTTACTTATTGAGATTGAAGACTGCATAGTGTGCTTTCTGCACGGGTGTATTACAATTACAAATCAACCAGGTAGTAGCCTCCTCGAAATGTACTTCGACTTAGCTGTGAAGTTTTTGGTGAGAAGAATCCCAATAAGTTCTTAGACGAACGTGATGGATGGGATGAACGAAAAGCGAAAGAAGGGTGTAAGTAAGTGGGACGCGAACTTGTATGATGGCTGGCAAAGAAGAACGATATGTGTTTGCTTGGCCCCCGAGGTGGCTGGGAAGGAAAGAATATGGTATGGTGCATGGCTGGGTCAATGATGAAGCAAGGATGGGTGGAAGGACAGCAGCCTGGGTGGGTGAAACAGAAACTGTATGTGTGCGTATACTTTGACTGAATGGATGCCTGGAGCATGGTATTCTCTGACTCTTAGATAGCACATGTGTATCTAGAGAGAGTAGATGGTCGCCAGGTGAAGTAAGTGTTACCTTGAAGAGCATGTACCACCGCACCCGCACGTCCGTTCCAGTGCAGGGAAGGCAAGGAAAAGAAATTGTAAATGTGTCCAATACTACCATGAATAGTAGCAGTACTTTGTATTGCGTTTGCATTCACAGCATATATCTGGTTATTACGGTGGACACTCCGTACCTCTCTTAATAACTTTAGTTTACTTGTAGTACGTCATTCATGTGTGGGTGTATCACTGTTCACTCAATATTAAGCAAAGCACCTAAAGTCATCTCATCTGTCATTAAATACGTCCCATGTGAAGTGATAGATAATCAAATTAGTTAGCTTCTTCAGTTTCCTTTTCTAGTACTCATTTGCACTGTAGGGTGAAAGGTAAATTAATTAAGCAGTAGCCCTTGTAACAGAGTATTCTCAGTGCCACCCGTAATAGAAAAGTAATAGCTTCACCACCTGCATGTACTGGACCGGTACAGTAACGCAAGTCTGTCTCACTCATCATGGTGTGCAACTTTTTTTCTCGGGTGCAAGTTCACTGTGCTGTGTCCATGTCATTCTGCCGGCTTGCATAAGATAACGTACCCATTTCCCTAAACAAGAGAGAAGAAGAAGAATAAGACTGGTGTACTGTCATAGTCGACTGTAATGGAAGTCCATAGTGGTCGTAGAATTAGTTCATTAAACTACCACTACTGTTAGAGCAAGGATGCAGAAGTGGGAGGTTACATAGATACTGTCCTCAATAGTTATGTACTGTGCTTTCAATTTGCTACTTGTACTCTGTGACCCAACTTTCGGCTCAATCACTTTGTGTTATTAATAAGGAGCATTGGTTACAGACTATGTCTTTCTTTCTTCATATAGTTGCTCCTTCCAAATCAACAACAAGGAGGGAGCAGGCTAGATTGGCCCGGCAACGGAGGCTGGAGGCCACAGTCGCCGAATATCGGCGGCTGGTGGCCCTGGAGGAGGAGGAGGACACGCAGTCGAGCGGGGCAACATCCTCGACTGTGACCACTGCATCCTCCTCCGTGACTAAGCCAGCGGGACCGAGCCGGGCTAAGAAAGACGACCGCCACCGCCAAGCAACCGAAATACCAGCTGCCCCCCACAGGAGCTGCAAGGAACGCCAACGCCGCCTACGAGTCCGCATGTCCAACCTGGAGCAGGAGGTCCTGAGGTATAAGAACTTGGTTAAGGGCCTCCGCTCCGAGCTTGCCACCCTCCGCAAGGAGTATGATGCCCATGCCGCATCATGCACCAGCACCAGCACCCTCCAGTAGTGGAGTGTCCCTTGCCCTTTTTTTATAGACTTTTGGGGGGTGGGATTTGGGAGTTGGGATCGTTTTGGGACGTTTCAAAGACAATCGTTGGGGTTAGGGTGGGTGAGGGAGAATATTTTGTTAGGGCTAAATAAATATATTTTTCAACTTTATCTGACCATACCTGTTTTTTACTGCTTTTCAGTCTGGTGGGTGGGGGGCGGGGGTGTAACAGTAACTTTGTTTTCCTGAACAGTCGTAGGACTTTAGTAGTACAACCGTCAATCTCTTGTCTACTCCGAAATAATACTCCATTATACTACCTCCCACCAAACGCTTATCTTACCTCTAATTTGTGTTAGAAATTAGGGCTAGGCCCAGGGCTGGCTCCAGGTGAAATGGGGATTAACGTTGTCAATCCTGGGCGGGTGACATTTCCTCATTGCGGTGGTACTAGTGGTGTGACACAGTGGCAGTTGCATGCCTATGGAAAAAAAGAAAACGAAACCTTGTTTGTCCTCCTTACTGTAGCATTACAACGGTTACGGTACGATCGAGAAAATAGCAGGTGACAGTACACTAGAACAGTGCCATAATGTAGCCTAACAAATGGTAAAGTATTTGCTTGCAAGTATAACTAGTACTTGCGTTGAATTTATTTGACATTGGCTACTACTACTAGAAGATATAGTACTGAAGCTGAGTAAGTCTAGAAGATATCCTCGTATTCCTTCACCAGCCTGTTGCTGCTATGACCTTATCCTCCCCAGCAAGTGTGTGGAATTATTGATGTCATTTTAGTCAGACATCAAGCAAAACAACAGAGCCCGGGGGAAGAGGGTTAGGGTTTGTAAAATGGATGGGAATGGGGGTTTCTTTTTGGGTAGGTTTTGTTGAGAGAAGAAAAAAAAAGCAGAGCATGGACAAACAATAATTGAAGATACAGACAATCTTTGGTTACAAACTAAAGGTAAGCACATGCAGTCACACTCATAGAATAAAAGACAACAATGGATACTGTATCTGTATTGCGTATGTTGTTGGAGTTGTCCTGTTGAATTTGGTAAGTAAGTTGCATGCAGCAAACAATTCCTCTTATTGGCGGCACTCCTCCATTCCAGCTGACGCTTCGTCCATCAATGTGGTGACCACTGACAGAAGACACCCTGTCCACTGCCTGCCTGGCGGATGTTGACTGAAACCCGGCCTGTAATTATTGAACGGAAAACAGGAAGTGCTATTACAATACCACTGATAAATAAATAAAAGGTATGTACGCTGTGTGGTTCAAAAAGTGACACTTTGATTTCCCTAATAGACAGTACAATATTTTTGAAATTGCGTGCTCTGTCTGAGTCACCTTTTTAAGGATCAATAAGTATGGCCAAAATATTATAGCGGATCTTTCCCCTCAAGGTAGGTGTACTACTGTGTTTTAGAACAAAATTTGACCTTCCCAGCAATGCTCCCACCAAGACCCTTACTAAAGCCAGTCGCAAAAATGTAGAAGAACCCCAATCATATCTCCAAAAACGATGCCTAGCAGAAAAATGGTTACAAAACGTACTTTGAAAGTAACAGTAGGCCCAAATACAGACCGTGGATTGTATTCAAACCACTTGCAAGCAAGCAAAAGTATCCATAGCCAGCATCGCTCCAACAGTGCTCTACAACAACAGAACCGCGTTGCAATAGAACCCCCCGAAACACATGCAATCCTGCTGCTAGGGCTAACCCTAACGAACCCTAACTTACAAAAAGTGCCAAAACTGGTGTTTCCTTATGGATTTTGTCCAACAAACTTCTAGCCGGTATTAGACCTTCCCAGGAATGCCCCAGGCAAGACCCGCCAACCCACCCGCAAAAAAACACCCGACACAACACCCCCAAACAGCGAAAAAGCTAAATCTCATACTTACAATGTCTCTCGGCCTTCGGTCCAAACGCGGCGCTGTGCAGCTAGGTCGTCATCATCATCAATCATCATAACTCCTGTTTTCCACCACGGATTTCCTGAAAAGCAAATGCAATCAAGATTAGACTGTCGCAGCAGTGCTTCGACAGAGACCCCGGCCGCAACCCACCCACGAACAGCAGGAAGCCCCCCAAAACGCTACATTGAGCAAGATGTCTGAAGAAATGGCAAAAAAAAGGCTGTTCCTTATGGATTTTGTCCAAAACACTTCTATCCGGTATTAGACCTTCCCAGGAATGCCACAGGCAAGACCCGCCAACCCACCCGCAAAAAACCACCCGACAACACCCCGAAACAGCGAAAAAGCTAAATCTCATACTTACAATATCCCTCGGCCTTCGTTCCAAATGCGGCGCTGTTCAGCTAGGTCATCATCATCAATCATCATAACTCCTGTTTTCCACCACGGATTTCCTGAAAAGCAAATGCAATCAAGATTAGACTGTCGCAGCAGTGCTTCGACAGAGACCCCGGCCGCAACCCACCCACGAACAGCAGGAAGCCCCCCAAAACGCTACATTGAGCAAGATGTCTGAAGAAATGGCAAAAAAAAGGCTGTTCCTTATGGATTTTGTCCAAAACACTTCTATCCGGTATTAGACCTTCCCAGGAATGCCCCAGGCAAGACCCGCCAACCCACCCGCAAAAAACCACCCGACAACACCCCCAAACAGCGAAAAAGCTAAATCTCATACTTACAATATCTCTCGGCCTTCGTTCCAAATGCGGCGCTGTTCAGCTAGGTCATCATCATCAATCATCATAACTCCTGTTTTCCACCACGGATTTCCTGAAAAGCAAATGCAATCAAGATTAGACTGTCGCAGCAGTGCTTCGACAGACACCAAAAATTACACACAAACCCCCGGAACCCCGCCAAAGAGCACCTCAAAGGCAAGCAAGTCAGCAAAAACGGCAAGAAATTTCCACCTCATATTTGGTCCAAAACACTTTTGTCCATTATTAGAGCTTCACAGCAATGGGCCCAAATCCGTCAACTCACCCGCAAAGAAGTACAACACCCCCACAAGTGCTGAGTCTTTCTTCATTGGGCGTAATCCAGCACTCTGCTTGGAGGGAAATCGCAGTCTGGAGGAGGAGGATAGAGGAGCATGTTCTTCAGAACTTGTGAACCTGAGGATTGTAGACTGCGGCACCTTCAAATCAATAAGCAAACAAGTGAAGACAGTTCTGATGATGGTCTTGTTTTTGGGATTAGGTGATTAAAGTTTGAATTAAATTAACTGTGCAAAACAAAGAAAGAGAGACACAAAGCACACAGGAATAAAAGTGAATAAGGACGAAAAAGAAAGTTCTTGATTGATTGTCTCATTTTCAGGGCTCAGTGTCAGGGAATAAGAACAAGATTTCGTCATCATACTCTGCGAATTCAGGCTGGATGAGGTCAGTGGCACCGAACAGAGAAAAAATCCCCTCATCTACGTTGCTGTCCTCCTCGTCTTCATGCGGCGTGCTTTCTCGTACTTTGTAATCTGGTGGTATGAGGTGCTGATTCATCTTGATCATTGTCAGCCGCTCCACATTTTTGGGCGAGAGGCGGCTCCGTTTGGGAGTTACAATGCCACCAGCAGCACTGAAAACACGTTCAGAAGACACACTTGCGAGTGGGCAAGACAAATAGTTTATAGCCAGGTTGAAGAGCTGTGGCCACAATTGTTTTTTGCCATGCCAATACTGCAATGGCTCATCATTAAGGAAGACCTCTGTTGAGTCATTCAGATAGTCCTGCACCATCGACTCAAGGTCATCAACTGTTCCTCCACTTTGCTTACTTTTTGCTGTGCCTGTGACATTTTTTCGAGAACCATACCCCATCAAACTTAGCCAATCCTCCTCCCCAGCCACTGTTAGTGTTGTCATTGTGTGTGGTGCAGATGATCCAGTTGCCGGTGTCTTTAACGGCTGAGAGGTCACTTGTGCCCCAGCCACAGGTGCAGAAGTGGATTCTTGTGACTGCGGATGGCCTGCTGATGCTGATGCTGATGTACTGGCTTCTCCTTCAATAACCTGCCGTTCTTTTTCAAACCTCTTGGCTGACCAGGCTAACCAATGTTTGTACTTTTGAACATCTGCATCAGCGAAAGGAAAGAATGCGTTTTCTGCCAGCGCCTTTTTGTAGCGTGGATCCAGAATAGTAGCACAAATGTAATGCTGATCTGAGTTGATGTTTTGAAGACGTTCATCACCACGTAGGCGATGTAATAATTTCTCAGACAAAATGAAATGTTTTTTTTTTTTTTCATCTTTTTCAAACTCAGAAGAAACCGCCATCAGTTGGTGCTCCAGTATGCACAACAATGGGATAGCTTTTCCCAAATTACAGTCCTCCTGGCTGACTGCACGCGTGAAGAACTCAAAAGGACGAAGCATGTCTGTCAGGCTTTTAACTATGTCCCATTGCGCCTTACTCATCCGCAGGTCCTCCTTCTGAGATGTAGCCTCTGTCAAGAAATAGTGATCGAGTACCGTATACTGCTCATACAGACGCTCAAGCATGTAGAAGGTTGAGTTCCAACGTGTTGCCACCTCCTGGATGAGTGCTTTCACTGGCATTCTACGTTGAAGTAGCAGTCTCCGCAGATGCTTCCGGGCCTTAAAAGAATGGCTGAAATGGTTGCACATTTTGCGGCAGGTGGCCATTACCTCGAACGCTGGACTCTCTTTATCACTCAAGAATTTTTGAACTACCAGGTTGATACAGTGCGCCAAACACGGCACTCTAACATGGTCACCAATGAACATGGCCTTAACTACATTGGCGCCATTATCCGTGGAAACATAACCAATCTTGCGTTTTAGGGGGGATAGCATTGTCAAGACCTTTTTGTTAAACTCTTCCAAAAGGTTTTCTGCTGTGTGACTTTTCTCCAAGCCAAACATGGCTAGTGTTGCATGTTTCCGAGCAGCTTTGAAAACTTGGTCCGGGTCAACACCTGCGTTTAGCTTTGCTTTAACACCTGAAAAAGAGACCCAGTGTGCAGTGATGCACATGTAATCATCGCCTGGGCCACTGGTCCACATGTCTGTTGTCAGATGTATTGTGTGAACAGCACTCTTCTGCAAAGCTGCCCCAATCGCCTGCAGCACATCTTCATGTAGTGCTGGAACCGCAACTCTGGCAAAATAGAACCGGCTCGGAACCTTCCATTTAGGGCAGAGCGTTGCCACTAATTCAAGAAAACCTACCGCTTCTACAAAAGAAAAAGGTAGAAGGTCCACAGCTAGCATTTTAGCCAGCTTAGTGTTATACAGACGCGTCAGTGGGTGGTTGCGTTCATATGGCACGTCTGAAGTAAGCATTGTTCTAATGTTGCCCTGGACCAAGCATTTACGGGCTGATAATGACTTCGTTGACCCAATTTTGCTCGCTGGTGAACTTTTGTGCGTTGGTGTCTCACTCGCTCCAACACTCTTAGTGTGCCTCACATTGGGTGTGCTGCTGACAGGGGTACTGGGTGTAAGGGAAGTGTTTGACACGTCTTCTTCCTGCTCGTCATCATCAGATGAAACATCAACGTTTCCTTGAATTTGGCCTTTCTTGATCGCATCTAGGTGCGCAAACCATCTGACAGTGTGCTTTCTCTCAAGATGACCTCTCTGGCCGCCTGTACCATAGTTGGTACCTGACTTACCACGACTAACTGCAAGCTTACAAAGGGTACAAATGGCAAACTTTGGATTTTTTGGACAAACAGTAAAGAAGTCCCAAACTGGGGACTTGAAGTGTCTGTGGGACATGGAGGAGGCGGCGATACTGGTGGTGGTGGTCATGAAGCTAATGCCAGATGAAGTGGAGGATGTGGATTGCCCAACTTTTGTACGTTTTGCACTTTCACCGCCACTAATTAAGGTCGAGGTTGACGGAGGTCTCTTCTTGCCAGAAAGAAATATGGAAGCGGGACGAGTTGGTGTACTACTTAACTCCAATGATTGTGGTGTTTCCACTGCCTCCTCATCGACAACATCATCATCACGCTCAGCAGCTCTTCGGGCTAGGGTCAAAATGTCTGTTTGCTGCATGCCCGCTGGGGCTGCAGTGACCTTTATGATGACTGGGTCGTCGTTGGCAGAGTCTTCATCAGCAGCAGTATCCGCCACTTCTTGTTGAGACTCATCACACTCCATAACTCTGAGACTTTGGACGAGCTTCCTTTTACGCTTAACTACCTTTGTTTGTTCCCAAGTTTGATCCGTATCATCAGAAGGAGGTGTGCTTGAAGAGGATGTAGACACCACCCTTGATCTCTTCCTTGCTAGGGGTGTGGAAGACAATGAAGGATCATCAGGAGGAGTGGCTTCCTCAAATGATACCTCGCCTTGATTGTCGATTTCCTGATGTGCCCCTACTTCGGGAGGAACAACTATTGTGGGCACTTGTTGTGACCCTCCATGCACCTCTGCTTGCGCATCTCCTTGCGCTGCCTCTCCTTCCACATGTACTTGGGCTTGTACTTGCACATGTGATTGTTGTTGCGGCTGTGATTGTTCAACACTCGTCAGATGAGCTACAACAACCTGTGTTGATTGAGGGACATTGCTGCTGCTTTCTTGCGATGAGCCAACATCACTGGTCGATGGTGATTGAAGAAGTATACTGGCTGCCTCTGCAGCACTCAAGGGCTTGGACTTAAGTTGGCGTGGTGGTGGTGGTGGCACTGAGCCCAATGGAGCGGGGGTGCTGCTGCCAGCTTGGTCCCCAGCAGATCCCGCTGCAGCTGCTGCAGGCATACTTTTTTTTTTACTCCCAAAAAAAGGGGCGGGCGGCACACCAGTGTCCTTGGTAACTTGCTTCTTCTGCTCCTTACTGGCACCTTTCTTGCTAGAGGAGCTACGGGTTACTTTTTTTGGGGCCATCTTCTTCAGAGCAGGTCAGCAGGCAGCAGTTGCACGAGTTGCAGAGGGTTCTGTGTCCAGACGTGACGTTGCGTGACGTTATGCTGCACACACCGCTGCAGGACTTCTTCCTGGCACTGGTGGTTCTATTGAGTCTTCTTGTGCACCTAAAAGCAATGGAAGACAGAGGAACATCAGTTCAGTTATACACCCCAAAAAATCGACAAAACACAGAAAAATGAGCACAATCCCATGCCATCCATGATGTTTACATTGAAGACACCCCACAGAAAGACTAGGGACATGCAAGTATGCAACACTCACTACCCCTGGGCATAAGGGATGAAAAGTAGGCAAAATAAGTGCAGGCCTCAGACACTGCCTCTCCTCAAAATGGCCCCCTTACACCCCAAGCACATGTTGCCTGTACCAGCCAGCACTCAAGATGGCCACCACCACCACCCACATGGCCAGTCCACATCAACAGTACACCCCCAAAAAACAGAAAAACAACCAGAAATCACCACAATCCAATGCCATCCATGATGTTTACATCAAAGAGAGTGAGACCACACCACAGGCACACTCAGTCCATGCACCACCACCACCCCTGGGCAAGCAAAAGGCCACACCAGCAGCCCCCCAAAAACGACAAAAAACAATAAATTAAGCACAATCCCAGCCCATCCATGGCCTCAATTATGTTTAAATTCAAGAAGACACCCCACAGAAAGACTAGGCCCATGCAACACTCACCACCCCTGGGCAAAGGGCCACACCAGCAGGCCCAAAAAAATGACAAAAAACAATAAAATCTGCACAATCCCAGCCCATCCATGGCCTCAATGGTGTTTAAATTCAAGAAGACACCCCACAGAAAGACTAGGCCCATGCAACACTCACCACCCCTGGGCAAAGGGCCACACCAGCAGGCCCAAAAAAACGACAAAAAACAATAAAATCTGCACAATCCCAGCCCATCCATGGCCTCAATGGTGTTTAAATTCAAGAAGACACCCCTCAGAAACACTAGGCCCATGCAACACTCACTACCCCTGGGCATAAGGGATGAAAAGTAGGCAAAATAAGTGCAGGCCTCAGACACTGCCTCTCCTCAAAATGGCCCCCTTACACCCCAAGCACATGTTGCCTGTACCAGCCAGCACTCAAGATGGCCACCACCACCACCCACATGGCCAGTCCACATCAACAGTACACCCCCAAAAAACAGAAAAACAGCCAGAAATCACCACAATCCAATGCCATCCATGATGTTTACATCAAAGAGAGTGAGACCACACCACAGGCACACTCAGTCCATGCACCACCACCACCCCTGGGCAAGCAAAAGGCCACACCAGCAGCCCCCCAAAAACGACAAAAAACAATAAAATAAGCACAATCCCAGCCCATCCATGGCCTCAATTATGTTTAAATTCAAGAAGACACCCCACAGAAAGACTAGGCCCATGCAACACTCACCACCCCTGGGCAAAGGGCCACACCAGCAGGCCCAAAAAAACGACAAAAAACAATAAAATCTGCACAATCCCAGCCCATCTATGGCCTCAATGGTGTTTAAATTCAAGAAGACACCCCTCAGAAACACTAGGCCCATGCAACACTCACTACCCCTGGGCATAAGGGATGAAAAGTAGGCAAAATAAGTGCAGGCCTCAGACACTGCCTCTCCTCAAAATGGCCCCCTTACACCCCAAGCACATGTTGCCTGTACCAGCCAGCACTCAAGATGGCCACCACCACCACCCACATGGCCAGTCCACATCAACAGTACACCCCCAAAAAACAGAAAAACAGCCAGAAATCACCACAATCCAATGCCATCCATGATGTTTACATCAAAGAGAGTGAGACCACACCACAGGCACACTCAGTCCATGCACCACCACCACCCCTGGGCAAGCAAAAGGCCACACCAGCAGCCCCCCAAAAACGACAAAAAACAATAAAATCTGCACAATCCCAGCCCA
This sequence comes from Lissotriton helveticus, assembly GCF_964261635.1. NCBI lineage: Eukaryota > Metazoa > Chordata > Amphibia > Caudata > Salamandridae > Lissotriton > Lissotriton helveticus. The sequence goes on from NC_136065.1 coordinate 428,280,426, forward strand.
TCCATGGCCTCAATTATGTTTAAATTCAAGAAGACACCCCACAGAAAGACTAGGCCCATGCAACACTCACTCACCACCCCTGGGCAAAGGGCCACACCAGCAGGCCCAAAAAAACGACAAAAAACAATAAAATCTGCACAATCCCAGCCCATCCATGGCCTCAATGGTGTTTAAATTCAACAAAACAGTTGTATCATGCACCCATAACCAACCCTGGTCCTACTGGATACTGTGGCTACCCACAATATAATTTATTTAATTTTCTGAAAAAGTTCAAAAATTGTACTTGCAGCAACTGTAATGCCCCAAACAAACCTACTTGTGAAAGTTGATTTCTAATCCAAAAGTGATCCAAAGACAGTCAAAAAGGCCTCAAATCCAAATATCCAGCAGCACCCACAAAAAGTAATCCTTCCAGCTCCAGATCCAAATGAAAGTGACCAGGAGATGGACAAAGCACTGGGAGGAGCCTGCTGGACAGGAACAGGAAGTTGGAGACTGTGGGGCACTTCCTTCCTCCCCCCCCCCCAAAATGGACTCCTTGCAAAAAAAAAGGCCATGCAAATGTCAACCTGAGGAGTGATTCTGATAAAAATCATAATTTTCTGAAGGTTTATCCTGTTTGCTGGTGATTTTCTTGTGCGAAATTGCAAAATCTCTATTTCGCAAGTGCGAGATTGTTCCTTTCCGCCGCAACTACGTGTTCGCAATTGCGAACTCTCGCGAGGTGTGCTGTGCAAGGTGGCAAGCCGCGAGTACGTATTCGCGGGCGACAAACTCCCGCGAGAACACGCAGCAAGATCTAAAATGGCGCGTCACTCGCAAAGAAAAACAACTCAGCAAACGCTAAAATGACGGAAAGTGAACGCCGTGCACCACGCCGCGCGCCGCAACCAAGCAAAAAATCCGCCGCGAGCGGATTCACGGATTTTCGACAAATCCGAAAAATCCGCGAGCGGAGCGGATTTTACGCCCATGCTTACACAGCACATTCCCATGGCCACGAAAGAGTTAATATGGGGAGACAAGTATGTCAACATGTTTTCATTGTTAACGGACCATCGTGAGATGGAGTATGCTAAAACGCAGAAAGATTTGTGGCACCCTAGTGTCTGGCGCGCCAAGATGGCCGAGTTCAGGGTGGACGAGACAGTGACGAACTGGGTTAAGGCCTTCTCTATATTTACCGCAGTTATGGGGGAACGTAAACCTGAGGTTATGACTGAGTTGGTTTGCTATCAGAATCGCATTATGGATTTTTATTCAATGTATGAGGGGGAAGAATGGAAAGGCTATGACATGAAGTTCCGTAAAGCAAAGGAATATGATGCTTCTTTGTCTTGGGATTGTTTGGACTCGGTGTCATGGCACAAGCAACTCCTGCCAGGGGCGATAGGTACGTCCTCGCCAGGCGGGAGCGGGTCCGGAGTGGTCCGCCAAAAGCCCGGGGTGCCCTTTCGAGCAGGGACAGGCGGGGGTTATCAGCCTAGAGTTGGCGGGAATGGCGGAAAAGGGGGGGTCTGTTGGGGCTTCAATCGAGGCAACTGTAACAGACCGCAGGGGACATGCAAGTTTAAGCATGTGTGTGCCGGCTGTGGGAATTCCTCACACCCGGAAAGTGCATGTAGATCAAAAAATGGCGGGACGGGAGGAAAAGGTGGGTCTAAGCAGGAGTGAGGTGGACCTTTGTGACCGATTGCCTACACCCGTTGATCTCATGGTTATGATTCCGTGGTTAAACAAATACCCTGATCATGTATCCGCTGGGGTGTTGAGGAAGGGATTCTTACATGGCTTCCACATCCCGGCGGGGGACTTTCGGGGGAACTCCTTTTGTAGAAACCAGTTATCGGTACGACACAACCCAGGCGTGGCAGAAAAGAAAATAGCAAAAGAGGTCAGTGTGGGGCGAGTGGCTGGCCCCTTTTCTTGCCCGCCGGTGGCCGAGTTCATCTGTTCCCCGTTAGGGGTTGTCCCGAAGAAAGATCCGGGGGAGTTTAGGCTCATACATAACCTTTCTGCTCCTAGGGGTTCCTCGGTGAATGATGCCATTGACCCAGAAGTTTGTTCAGTACGATACGCATCGTTCGACGATGCCGTGGCCATGTTGAACCACCTAGGCCCTGGGACGCTGATGGCGAAATGTGATATCGAATCAGCATTCCGGTTGCTGCCGGTGCACCCGCAGGATCAGCGCCTGCTAGGTTTTGCATTCCAGGGAAGTTATTACATGGATAAATGCATGCCCATGGGTTGCTCCATTTCATGTGCATATTTTGAGATGTTTAGCTGTTTTTTGGAATGGGCATTTACAGAGGCTACAGGACATAGACATGTTATGCGTTATCTGGATGACTTTCTGTTTTTGGGGGCAGCCGGGGATACGAACTGCGCACAGGCGCTGTATGATTTCTGCATCCTCATGAATGAATTTGGTGTCCCATTGGCACCAGGTAAGACGGTTGGACCATCTACTTCACTGGAGTTTCTGGGAATTGAGCTCGATTCTGTGGAGGGGTGTTTCCGATTACCAGTTGAAAAAGTGATCAAGTTCCGGGCTTCCTTGATGCAATGCCTGGGTGGGGAGAAAGTGACCCTGCACCAGTTACAACAAACAGTGGGTCAGCTTAATTTTGCCTTGAGGGTGATTCCTATGGCCCGCCCGTTTTCGCGCTCTATCGCGCAAGCTATGGGAGGTCTCAAAGAGGGTCACCACCGTACGAGACTGTCTGGAGAGGTTCGCCAGGATATGCGTATTTGGTTGGCATTTCTGGCGGACTTCAACGGTCGAGTCGTCTGGAACTCCCCGCCAGAGTCTTCGGAGGAATTAGGTGTATGGACCGACTCGGCAGGGAGCGTGGGTTTTGGCGCCATCTTAGGTGATCGATGGTCGGCACAAACATGGCCAACATGGTGGCACTCCAACGGTCTCACAGGTAACATTGGGTTCTTGGAGTTATTCCCCATCTGGGTTGCTCTGATGACATGGGCTGACGACTTCAGGGACCGCTCAGTTGTGTTTTGGTCTGACAATATGACTGTTGTCGAGTGCATTAACCAACAGGCAGCACGCTGCAAAATGATCGTGAGATTGTTGAAAGAGATTGTGCTACTTTGCATGAGACTGAATGTACTGTTCAGGGCGAAACATGTGCCAGGTGTACTGAATCATGCGGCTGATGCACTCTCTCGTTCACATATACAGGCATTCAGGGGTTATCTGCCCACAGCAGACCTAGAGGCAGCACCATTCCCAGAAGCAATGTGGCTAATCTGTGCCTCGGATTACAAGACCTCGTGGCAGCGAGTCTAGCCCCCAGGACAAGGAAAGCATACGAAGGAGCGTTTCGTTCCTATTGCACATATTTAGGTCCCACAGGGAGTCAGAATTGGGGTCAGGAGGAATCCTTCCTGGGGTACCTGGTACACTACACAGGGAGGGCCGATCAGTGGCAACGGCCGGTAGGCATAGGGCGGCCATTTCCTTCATGGCCCAGGTACACAACATAAAAGACCGTACAGAATCTTTTTTGGTGAAGAAAGCCCTTCGCGGCTGGCAGCGCCTTGAGGGTTGCAAGAAAGATACGAGGCACCCGATTGGCTTAGACAGACTGTCTCTGCTTTTAGCAAAGCTGGATGAGACGTGTTCCTCCCACTACGAAGCAGTTCTGTTCCGGGCAGCGTTCACATTGGCATTCCATGGGGCCATGAGGGTGAGCGAACTTGTCGCAAAGAACAAAAGAGATATGGAGGGAGGTTTGTGCAGGGATCACATCCAGATAAGGGGTGATTCTATGGTAATCATGATAGCCAGGTCCAAGACCGACCAGGGGGCTATGGGAGATAGTGTTGTCGTGCAGCGCAGCCGTGGGTCCCCCATCTGCCCGTTGAAGTGTGCGGAAGACTATTTGGCGCTAAGAGCGGCCGCTTGGGGGGGGAGCTTGCTCCGACACAAGGATGGCACCCCACTGACGAGATTTCAGTTTCAGAGGGTGCTAGCACTGGCAATCGCTGACGCAGGCATGGACCCGTGTGATTTTGGGACCCACTCCTTTAGGATAGGGGCTGCTACTGAAGCTACAGCCAGGGGTCAGAGTGCTGAGGAAGTGAAACAATTGGGCCGTTGGTCCTCGAATTGCTTCAAGAGGTATGTGCGCTTGCACATGTTGTAAGTGATCAATTGACATGCACTCACGTTTTCTGTCTTTTGTTTACTTTGCAGTTTCGCGGGCCTGCCACGCAGGGCGGAATTGGAGGTCGACCCAGCATCAAGAGACCAGCGGTCAGAGGTCACCGTCTGGAGAGAGGATGGTATGGGTCGTGGGCCACTCATACGTGAGGCGCGCCGGTGACGTATTCAAGGAAGGTGACGCGATTCACGCACCTGGGGAATACGGGTTCAGAGTGGCCTTCCATGGGAAGGGTGGGCTCGTTTTTGACAACTTCGAGTCATTTTTCGAGGGACTTCTAGGGCGGCATAGGTCACCGCCATCTGTAGTCATAGTACACCTGGGAGGCAACGACTTTGTGGCACTGGGTAGACGAGTGTTACTTGAACGTATTTTGTCTGCTGTTAGCTGGTTGGCTAAAAGAGTCCCGGGGTGCACGATTGCCTGGTCCCACATGATTCCTAGAAGGAGGTGGCAGGGGGGCCTTTCGGTGTCAGCTCTGAACCATTCAGTTAAACGAGTCAATAATAAGATTGGTAGATTGTTCCGTTCTGCACAGTTGCATGTCATTCCTCATGGGTGTATCCGGGGTGACCATATGTATCTGAACGATGGGGTTCACCTGTCCAGGGAGGGGAATGATTTACTCATAGGAGACTTTGTTGCATGGCTAAGAGGCTTGAGGAAGCATGACCTATAGGAGGAGTAGGGGGGGACCGGATTGTCGGTCAACTATCCGGTCTGTGGCGGTAAGGTCATGATCGGTGAGCAGTAATTTCAAGGTCCCTAGAGTGGGGCGCCACCCACAATGGATGGGAGCGCCCGAGGGAAGACGGCCATTGGCCCCTTCCACGGGGAGGCGGCACCCACTAAGGATGGGGCGCCTATGGGGAGATGGCCATGGGCCCCTCCCAGGGGGGGGAGGCGGTTAGATGCCCCTCCTTACTAATTTCCCGGGGGCCGGATATCCGCGACGGCGGATAGAGAGTGTGGGGTTGGGGGGAGAGTCCACGCTGTCCTTCCTACAGAGACCTCATACGGGAACTCGGACGACCCTTAAGATGGCGTCGAGTAGAAAGGGGGCCCCCACCACGACAAGGGAAGTTACAGTTGGCAATGAGGGTAGAGCCCTCTGCGCATGCGCCGCTCACACAGTGAGGGCGGGAGTTTGGTAGTAGGGATCTGACACCGGTTAAGACCTTGCCGTTGGCCCTTAATTCTAGGATGTACAATTTGAGTTAGAGTGTATGCATTTTCAGGATGTTAGCCAAAAGTACATGACTGCATCGAAATTTAATAAATGACAAATTGTACATAATGCATAATGATGAAACTTTTATTTAATGTTTTACATTTTGTTTCATATTTTAATAAATACGGCCGGGAGGGTGACTCCCTCCCGCCTTCCAAAAGTTCAACTATTGTCCGACTTCCCATCCTTGGGGATATGTGTTGGGAGGGGGTGGCGGGCATCCCGGCCATATGGAAAGGGGCGACCGCTCGGTCCCCCCGAACATATGGATGGGTGACCCGAACCTCCCGGGAAGCCATTTTGGGCGGGGTGGGCGTAGCCCGGCTGGTATGCCCAAAGCGGCGTAGCCGGGGCGCGCCTTCCCCCGCCCGAGAGGGGTTGTCCTAGACACCTCGACGGAAGACCACGCCCCGTAGGCGTATTGGGGACGGGTACACGCCCTCCCGCAGAAGGATAAAGGAGCGGGAACCCAGAAGATCGTCCTCTTGTTCCTCGGATCGGAAAGCTGCACCCACTCGTTGCTCGTGAGCCCTCGACGGAACAAGCAGCAATTTTGACCCACCCACCAGCCCCTTATAGCAAATGTCTAGAGGAAATAAAGTTTTGCTGAGTGATGAAAGTATAGGCCTTCTTTTTTAAAGATTTGGTTTGCATTGGAGAAATGTCTTCTTGCAGGAAAGATCAGTGGATAACACAGTAAGATGATGCGGAATTTTTTCTTTTTAGTAGGTAAACAACTGTCGTATTTATTTGTCGGGCGGTAAGGTCATGATGGTGAGCAGTAATTTCAAGGTCCCTAGAGTGGGGCGCCACCCACAATGGATGGGAGCGCACGGGGGAAGACGGCCATTGGCCCCTTCCACGGGGAGGCGGCACCCACTAAGGATGGGGCGCCTATGGGGAGATGGCCATGGGCCCCTCCCAGGGGGGGAGGCGGTTAGATGCCCCTCCTTACTAATTTCCCGGGGGCCGGATATCAAGACGGCGGATGGAGAGTGTGGGGTTGGGGGGAGAGTCCACGCTGTCCTTCCTACAGAGACCTCATACGGGAACTCGGACGACCCTTAAGATGGCGTCGAGTAGAAAGGGGGCCCCCACCACGACAAGGGAAGTTACAGTTGGCAATGAGGGTAGAGCCCTCTGCGCATGCGCCGCTCACACAGTGAGGGCGGGAGTTTGGTAGTAGGGATCTGACACCGGTTAAGACCTTGCCGTTGGCCCTTAATGCTAGGATGTACAATTTGAGTTAGAGTGTATGCATTTTCAGGATGTTAGCCAAAAGTACATGACTGCATCGAAATTTAATAAATGACAAATTGTACATAATGCATAATGATGAAACTTTTATTTAATGTTTTACATTTTGTTTCATATTTTAATAAATACGGCCGGGAGGGTGACTCCCTCCCGCCTTCCAAAAGTTCAACTATTGTCCGACTTCCCATCCTTGGGGATATGTGTTGGGAGGGGGTGGCGGGCATCACGGCCATATGGAAAGGGGCGACCGCTCAGTCCCCCCTAACATATGGATGGGTGACCCGAACCTCCCGGCAAGCCATTTTGGGCGGGGTGGGCGTAGCCCGGCTGGTATGCCCAAAGCGGCGTAGCCGGGGCGCGCCTTCCCCCGCCCGAGAGGGGTTGTCCTAGACACCTCGACGGAAGACCACGCCCCGTAGGCGTATTGGGGACGGGTACACGCCCTCCCGCAGAAGGATAAAGGAGCGGGAACCCAGAAGATCGTCCTCTTGTTCCTCGGATCGGAAAGCTGCACCCACTCGTTGCTCGTGAGCCCTCGACGGAACAAGCAGCAATTTTGACCCACCCACCAGCCCCTTATAGCAAATGTCTAGAGGAAATAAAGTTTTGCTGAGTGATGAAAGTATAGGCCTTCTTTTTTAAAGATTTGGTTTGCATTGGAGAAATGTCTTCTTGCAGGAAAGATCAGTGGATAACACAGTAAGATGATGCGGAATTTTTTCTTTTTAGTAGGTAAACAACTGTCGTATTTATTTGTCGGGCGGTAAGGTCATGATGGTGAGCAGTAATTTCAAGGTCCCTAGAGTGGGGCGCCACCCACAATGGATGGGAGCGCCCGGGGGAAGACGGCCATTGGCCCCTTCCACGGGGAGGCGGCACCCACTAAGGATGGGGCGCCTATGGGGAGATGGCCATGGGCCCCTCCCAGGGGGGGAGGCGGTTAGATGCCCCTCCTTACTAATTTCCCGGGGGCCGGATATCCGCGACGGCGGATAGAGAGTGTGGGGTTGGGGGGAGAGTCCACGCTGTCCTTCCTACAGAGACCTCATACGGGAACTCGGACGACCCTTAAGATGGCGTAGAGTAGAAAGGGGGCCCCCACCATGACAAGGGAAGTTACAGTTGGCAATGAGGGTAGAGCCCTCTGCGCATGCGCCGCTCACACAGTGAGGGCGGGAGTTTGGTAGTAGGGATCTGACACCGGTTAAGACCTTGCCGTTGGCCCTTAATGCTAGGATGTACAATTTGAGTTAGAGTGTATGCATTTTCAGGATGTTAGCCAAAAGTACATGACTGCATCGAAATTTAATAAATGACAAATTGTACATAATGCATAATGATGAAACTTTTATTTAATGTTTTAAATTTTGTTTCATATTTTAATAAATACGGCCGGGAGGGTGACTCCCTCCCGCCTTCCAAAAGTTCAACTATTGTCCGACTTCCCATCCTTGGGGATATGTGTTGGGAGGGGGTGGCGGGCATCCCGGCCATACATGTATGTTCTTTCTCGCTTTTAAATTGGATGGCTGACCTGTTTTCAGATGAAGACGGTGATTTCATGTTGGAGGATGTTGCTGCATATTTTTCGTATTCAGTCTTGCCTTAACTTCCTTTGTTGATTCATGATGATGCCACCGTTTTCATTTCATTTTTTTCACCTCCCAGTCCTATTGACTTGAGTGCTATTGACCACTACAATTGACATTTTTGAGTTTTTGGTTTTGTAGGCTTTTCCATCGCTTTTTATGATTATTACGTTGTTCATCGTTCTTGAACTCTGGTTTCATGAAGTTGCCCTTATCTTATCTTATCTTATCCGTGCTCGGATCATGGGGGGGTGTCATATAGCTACTGTATATCTTTATAATGTGTTAAGTTAGCATAGGCTCATTAAATGTTTAAACGCCATTTTTACTTTTGCTGCTTCTGCACCCGACACCTAATTGTTGATTTAGCTTTCAACCTAGTAGTTCGCTGTGGTTTACAGGAGAATAATATGTTATTACTCTGATATCAGCTTTGCTTAATAAAATATGTCTGTACAGAGAGTGCTGAAGCTTCAGGAATAACACGATACAGAATTGTTATGAGGTCTGATCTTCGCGCCTTTATAGACATAACATAAGTGCAGCTTCTGCCAACTTTTGGCTTTAGGCGGGTTTTATATTGCTTTGCTTGAAGCACACAAACACACTTGATCCTGTTCGCATGCAGAGAGAGCTGGTGTATGCTGATGTGATCTCTTCATTCTAGGATCCTGAGGTATGGGCCCGCCCTGCTAAAACCCAAAGAGACCTTCTTAGTTATTAATATAATATGTGAGTTAGGGAGGGTGAGAAATAAGTGTTGTTAACCCTTATACATTTACAGCATGGTAGCATGCTGTCACCATTTGCTTTCTATGGACTAGTAACTATGCTGATAACTTTGCTTCTGATAATATGTTTCCTTGTATTATCTAAGATACTGCGTCTGAGAAAACGGCATTAGTAAATAAATAGTTCAAATGTGCACGTGTCCTCATTTACTCCACGTTCTGGTTTGAAATGATTGTATAACGAAGAGTGCTCATGTGTTCCACGTAACCTGAGGTATTGTAAGTTCATGTTCTGGTTTGTCTAAACATTGGGAGTTTGTTATGACCAATGAGACACTGTAGCTAGCTCGGTAAGGGGTTTGTTGGGTACTGAGGTGAGTTTTGGGTCACCCTAATTCGCCGAGGTTCCAATCCTCTGTGCACAGTTCTGTGGGAGAACAGAAACCCTGCTACAGTGGAATTTCAATAGCTTTGTTGATTTTCTTGAAGGTTTGCTCACACTCATGTGACTAATGAAATGAAACATTTTTCTCAGCAAGTCTCTCAACGGAGCACTTCCAGTGGCAAAGTCTCATAAGTATCTAGAACAGTAACTGGCCATAGGAAGAAATGAACGTATTATGGAAACATCTTGTGGGGGACTGGCAGTTGACAACACTTGCATTTTAGCTGAATCGGGTGCCATATCAACATCAGAAAAGATATGACCAAAGAACTTTAGATTTGCCTTAGGTTATTCAAATTTCTCAGCATTCAAAGTTGAACCTGCATCAACAAGTAAATGGCACACTTATGTGAGAGCTTTATCCTGCTTGTTTTGTGTAGTTCAAAAAACCAATATGTCATCACTATAATTAAAAGCATTCATGACAGGCTGTAAGATACGTTGAATGACATCTTGAAAATCTCTGCAGCTGATGACACACCTAAACATAGTCTTTCATATCGGAGCAGAGCAATATGTGTAGAAAAGGATGTAATTTACCGGCAATTCTCCTGGAGTTCCAACTGATTATATCCTTTATTCAAATCAAGGTGAGAGAACATCTTGGTATCATTCAATTGTGTTATCATGTCGACAATGTGCGGACCTTGATATTGTTCTCTTCTAATTGCCTTGTTCACTTGACACATGTCAACACAGATGCTTACAGCTCCATCACAGTCCTTTTTGGGTACTACCACTGTGGAAGAAGCCTATGGCATTGGATAAGTGGAATGCTCAATGACATTATACTTGAGTAATGATTCAAGTTCTTTTTCAACAGCTTCCTGTACATGAAATGCAATTTGTCCGTTTTTTTGAGCAACAGGATGAACATCCTCATTTATGTGCAATTGTACTTTTATATTCTAGCTTTTTCCTGACCCTTAAAACAACGAAGGGAACTGACTTACAATTTCGTGATGAGCATTAATGCATTCATGTTATAGTTCACTGATATCAGTCCCATATCAACAACCAGGCTGAAGCTGAGTAAACGGCCACTTGATGCCATACCTTGAAGTACATGAATGGGCGCTTGTTGTTTTGTTTTCTTGTGTGTTATTGTTGCTATAAATATACCTTGACGTTTTAATGGCATAGATGCAGCCCAAGTATATGCTTTTTTTGCATTATTTCAGGCAATGCCGATAGTTCATTGTACTTCTCCTCAGGCATAATGTTTATCAACTCACCATTGTCGATAATAAAAGGTATTGAGCAACTGTTTACTTTTAGGGTACTCAACAGACAATGTTTGAATGACTTTGGTGCTTTTTCATGTCGGCTTTTTATCGACCTGTGTTTTTCTTCACATGTGGCCAGTCCAACATGCGCACATTTTTCTGAAGTAAACATCACAATTTCACAACCGTATTCTTCATTTTCACTTGATAATGATACTGAAAAACCTTTTGAAAATGTTTTAGATGATGATCGATTTTGTTTGGTGTCAATTTGTCTCAGCTGGTGTTGTCGCTTGGCGTTGTGGGTGTGTGTTGAATGTTGCTTCTGGAGCATTCGGGCTGCCATTTTGGCTTTGTGCCGTAAAGCTTTTTCTTGACCCTTAAAACAACGAAGGGAACTGACTTACTATTTCGTGATGAGCATTAATGCATTAATGTTATAGTTCACTGATATCAGTCTCATATCAACAACCAGGCTGAAGCTGAGTAAACGGGCACTTGATGCCATACCTTGAAGTACATGAATGGGCGCTTGTTGTTTTGTTTTCTTGTGTGTTTTTGTTGTTATAAATATACCTTGACGTTTTAATGGCATAGATGCAGCCCAAGTATATGCTTTTTTTTGCATTATTTCAGGCAATGGCGATAGTTCATTGTACTTCTCCTCAGGCATAATGTTTATCAACTCACCATTGTCGATAATAAAAGGTATTGAGCAACCATTTACTTTTAGGGTACTCAACAGACAATGTTTGAATGACTTTGGTGCTTTTTCATGTCGGCTTTTTATCGACCTGTGTTTTTCTTCACATGTGGCCAGTCCAACATGCGCACATTCTTCTGAAGTAAACATCAAAATTTCACAACCGTATTCTTCATTTTCACTTGATAATGATACTGAAAAACCTTTTGAAAATGTTTTAGATGATGATCGATTTTGTTTGGTGTCGATTTGTCTCAGCTGGTGTTGTCGCTTGGCGTTGTGGGTATGTGTTGAATGTTGCTTCTGGAGCATTCGGGCTGCCATTTTGGCTTTGTGCCGTAATGCACTCACTTTTTCCTTCGCCTTGCAAACAATTCCAGAATGGTTCTTCTTCCCACAGCCTTTGTATATCTGTCCAATGGCAGGACATATACCGTTCATGTGGAAATGAAAATCCACACCTGAAGCACAACTTTTTCTGTGGAGACATCACTCTATGTCCTTCTGACTTGTGCTTTTGCTTTCTCTTGATGCTCATGACAGACTCACTCTGAGCAACTCTGGCCTCAATGTCAGCTGCTCGACCATCAGCATGCTCTCCAACTCTGGCAGCCATGAGAACTTGCTCCAGACTAAGAGTTTCCTTCTGCATTCATCGTCTGAATGAATCTGACAGACATCCATCAGTAACTCTGGAACATATAGAATCCTCATAATTAAATTAATTGAACTTACAGCATTTGATGAGCATATCCAGTCTCTCTACAAATTCATTGATTGTTTCACCAACTCTGTGTTGTTCTTTACTGAAAATGTATCTTTTATAATCTACATTTGGCATTGGATTGAATTTGAGATTTAAGGCTAGGTAATTTCTCCAGCTCACAGCATTTTCTTTCTTTTACACCTTCACTAGCAAGATTCTTAATGTATTTGATAATCTTCTTGCTAGCTGCCTCTTCTAACGCATCAATGAAACCATCAAATGTCTCTACCCAAACAGTCCACCTGCCACCAATATTCAGCTTTTTAGTGGTGGTGGTGTTTTCAGGAAGGAAGTGGCATTATAACAATTTGTGGAATTACCTGGTGTGGTAAGTAGTGTTCTTTTCAATGTTGCTTCGTGATCTTGCTCATGCAAACCATCTCTGAGGCCTTGCAGCATGCTGGGCACTGGGTCATCTTTAATATCTATGGGAAACGCTGTCTCATTCTTGGTCTCTATTGGAAAAACAGCCTTTCATTGTTACGATATCCACTCTCAGCTTTCAATCTTCAAAGACCTCTAGAGTTGTTCTCAGCCCCACTCTGCAGCTTTGGTGGTATGACACTTCGTGTATGGATAGATCCACAAAGACTACCTCAGACTCTTCCTCTTCAGCCACTTCACCCAACGCTGAGGTGTGATGACACTCCTTATTCGGTTCTGTTAAGCAGATGACTGTTTCTTGTACCTTTGCTTTGAGCTGTCTCTTTGTACTGTATGACAACTTGTTATAGGGATTCTGTGTAAACAGAACTATGCATATGATCACAGAACGTCGGTATGTAGGGACTAAGTCACCATACCACCATACCACATCTGTACCTATGAACCCAATCCGGTCTAGTACATAGTGCCTTACTTGTCCTCCCAACCGTCCCAGAGTGACAGGGAAGTTATCACTTCAGAACACAACACTGTAGTCCATGCAGGGAACTGTTGAAACAGATCTTCACCTTTTCATTTTCTCACTCATGCCTGTTCATAATAAACAAAACATAGACACAAGAATAGTTTCCAATATGTATTGGAACTATTGTGCTCTGTTATAAAACATTTTCAGGGCAACTATAAAACATATGAATGTCCACAAAATGAGTACCAGCACATGTAAACTGTTTACAATGAGAAGCCCTACCATGTTTAAAGATATATCTGCCTCAGCCTATCCTCACTAAGTGGGTACAATGATGTTTCATAGATCTCGGGGATTAGAATCAAATCCTATACTTGTATTATTGTTAGGTAATCTGCATCTCAGGTTGCGCAAGGCTGGCTTGTTCATCTCAGGACCTCTCCAATGCAACAATTCCCCTCTCTGTTTTCAAATGTCCCTTCTCGGTGTATATGATACGAGGTGTCTTTTTAAAAACATTGCTAACTCACACATCACGGCACCATTCTTGATTTCTCCTGGAAAAGACAGTCTTCGATGAAGCATTGAAGCTCACATGCTTTCCCTTGGGGGACCAGGAGAGACACAGTTCATAAGATTGTGTAGAATATATTCAGTCACCCTTTCACACCTTCTTCAAACGCACTGCTGCTTTTTCTTGCCCCCTTTGTGTCTTGTTCAATTGGCCTGGCAATGCTAATGCAGTTTCTTTTTCCTGCAGAGACAGACTTTGATGGCTGTCCTAAAGACATTGATGACCTGAAACAGGAGTAGCAGAGTATAATGTGCCACTTATTCTACTACATCGAAACTAAAAGTACAGCCCAGTGGCCGCATGCGGCCCTCCTGACCTTTACATGAGGTCCCCTGGTCAACAGAAGCATTGGACTTCTGTTTACTGGACTCTGCACTAAACAATAAAAATATATCAAACAGGCAAGCATTTAGTTAAAGGTTAATTGATGTTGAAGAAAGGATATAACTAGGTAGTCCTGCACCACTTAATCTTAGAAACACCTTCATTTTTAAAGACATCTTGCAGCAAAATTATGGACATATGACAAAGTCTCTAAAAAACTTAAAAAATGTATTTAACTAACATGCATAATCACTTTTTCACCTTAGACCATCAGAATATAACTGTGCAATGAGAAGTATTAATTTAAAAGTAAGTTTTCAAACATGAATTTAAAAACATTAATCCCCCCCCACCCTGACAGCATTTCCTGTAGTGAACGAAAGAGGCAAGCCAGTTGTAATGTGAACTCTTTGGGTGGCCTGGGTTCCTATTATACATGTACAACGTTATAGTTTATTAAATAAAACACAGGAGAAGTTTTATACAGCGCACATCCTGAAGACATGTATTTCGAGATTCTCTTATGTGATAATGAAGAAAAAGGAGGGAAAATAAAATTAAACAATTGCCTAGGCTCACACAATTTTGAAAATGTCGGACATGACGGATGGGTAATGTCCAGGACATAAAGATTAGAGAATGTATCTCTTTGTGTATGATTTACAGCCTTGAGGAGGCCCGCAAAGGGTGAAACGAACGTCGGCTGTGGAGCATTGTGTTTTAAAAAGAAATAAAATCTGAATTTTTTACACTATGTGACTTTTCTGGACTGGAAAAAAGTGTTCCCAGAAGTTTTGGAAATTGAAAGGAAAAAGAGTGCTGACTGCACAGAGGTGAAAAAGTAACTATATGGGATGTGCGTTGGTGTTTTGTTTATAGCAATTCCAGTAGTGAACGAAAGAGGCAAGTCAGTTGTTATGTGCACTCTTTGGGTGGCCTGGGTTCCTATTATACATGTACAACGTTATAGTTTAATAAATAAAGCACTGGAGAAGTTTTGTACAGCGCACATCCTGAAGTCATGTATTTCGAGATCCTCTAATATGTGATAATGAAGAAAAAGGAGGGAAAATGAAATTAAACAATTGCCTGGGCTCACACAACTTTGAAAAGTGGGGAAACCGGTATTAATCTCAAGTTTTCTGGTTTTACATAGTTCAGTTCAGCCATTAGTTGTACATACGTTGCTTAAAGACAAACCCACCTTGCCCGACCACCACCCGCTGGCATCATTGTGACCCTGAGTCACATCTCAGACATTAGTTTTTGGCCCCTGGGAAAATGTTTGTGAGCAGCCATGTCCTAACACAGACTATGCAATACCATTACCAGATGTGTTTCAGTAAGTCAGATCGTAGTTAACAAACATTGGCAGAGCCAATAGGATTAGACTATTTTAGCTGTGCGATTTTGTTGTTGTAATGGTCGTACACAGTGCTGTGGGGGGATTCGGGTCAATGGTCCAGTGTGTTTTGCAGTGGTGCTGTGTGGTGTGCAGGGAGCACCAGAAAACTATTCTCAAGAATTGGTTACCTACGAAGGCAGTCAGGTAAAATCATCATTCTGGTGGCACTGGTAACAAATCAATAACATTTTAGGTCCAAAGTTACAGTGTGTTGAATTCACCTATGGACTGAGAGTCCATTGTTGTCCCCTGTGCTTTCGCCGCTTCGCTGGCATCTACCATAAAATGCCCCACTGCAGCCCTTCCCAAGCAGACATATATTAGATGGCTTACAAGGGTAACTTCATGGAAGAATGATATGCTCTCCCTGTACAAAATAAACAGATGAGCAAGTACACTCCCACCTGTCTGGTTGCCAGGTTGTATTCCTTTGCCTGTTGGTGCCCTCTCCTTTCAATGCAAAGGAATGATTTTGCCTTTGCAGGCTTGCATGCAAGTCTACCAATGAACCATTTGGTGCTGTATTAGTGTGAATCGCTGTTCCAAACATTCAATGCCTGTAGTGTGCTGACCCAAAGCCTTTCTATTGAAATATTCTGCCTTTTTGTTCTATCATTTTGGGTTTACAAAAGTTCTGGGAGACAGCTAAAGCCGTTTCTAGCCCAGAACTGAAAAGAAGTGAGATCTTCTCTTTCTCTCACATACTGTAGGTGAGTAAGTCAATGAAAACATGATTCTTGCTTTAGCCAGTTATCTGACTCTGGGTGTTCTTTTAATGTTGGGACTACCCAGAGAAAGTTTAGTGCAGGGGTGTTATCGTGACCTTCCTCCTCATATTTGGAGAGAAATAAAAACAAAAAGCATGCTGCAAAATTAGGATTCTATAATGCAACATGTGCGAAAGGTTGTATGTTTCTGAGAAAAATGCATATTTAAAGAAAGTGGTTGTGAAGATTTTGTTTGGTCGAAACTTTTTGTATTCATTGTTTGGGTTGAGCCTGCAACAGTTTACACTAGCACATGCATCTTGCTTGCGAGACATTATTGTTTACAAAAATGATTTGGATACAGGAAGGTAGATTAAGTGAAGTTTAATCCAGGAATAAAGATCTCATCCACACACAATACCAGCAGACATCAACTGACTGATATTAGAACATTCCTATGTTAACATGAAGTGACTGGCTAGTGACATCCATAAATTCTATTAAAGGTACAGTGTTAATTATCACAATCTGTTTATTATAAAATGTCATAATGAAGGCACTAGTTCTGACATCTACATTGTGAAAAGCTAATATTAAAGACAATAGGCATTTAAGTGTGTATTGTTATTACACTATATTAAAGCCTTTGAAAAGGGTTTTTGTTAAATGGAATCTGACAAATTACAATAGGAGGCAATGGTTTTGGTGTTGAGACAAACTGCGGACATACAAGGTTTGCTCTTCGAGATTCTTCATTAGGCTGCCTTAGGAGAGATAGTATTTTGTTTAGCAAAACTGTAATCTTGTATATCTTTACAACTGTATGATTGCATGTCTTATGGTTACTGTTGTTGAAAAACTTACACTAAAACTGCAGAGCTCATTTGATTATGGTGACAAGCTATATGCCTGTTTGGTGTACAGGAAACATTATGTCCAATGTCCTAGGTCTGGCCTGCTTAATATGAAACATTTTGACAAAGGCAGTTGGTCTAGCTCAATAATTGTAAAAAGCATATGTCAAACCCAGTAAGCCTTAAACAGCTTGTTGTTATCACTTTGTGTTACAGGCTATAGACAGGTATTTTGTTACATGTAATCTCACAGATTATCATAGTAAGAAATGGTTTTGGGGTTGACCACCTACTCTGACAAACTGTAAAACTTGTTAGACCATTTTGAGAGGGGTTGTATATTATTTTGCAAGCTGTATTTTCTACATATTTGTAATTTTATAATTGTTTGTATGGTGACAGTGTATGTGCACTTCGAGAGGCTCATGCTGAGTAAAGAATAAAGGATAAAGCTTCCTGCCATTTAGTACAGCTACGAGACTGGATGGAAGACACAAACATAATTCACAAGTTCCAAACAGGCTTTAGGCAAGGGATGGGAACGATAACAAATGTGGCTATTTTGGCGCTCTTAGCGGAAAAAGCAGTGAAAAAAGGGAACACGGTTGTACGCATGTTTCGTTGATATAAAATCAGCTTTTGACCAAGTGAGCAGAGAGCACCTCTGGGCAAAGCTAAACAAATGGGGACTGCCGAGCCAACTTCTAAAGGCAATAATCGCCCTTCACAACAACACTTGGGCAAGTGTGAAATTAGGCGACGGATATAGCACAACTTCGAGCATCGCAACGCATCAAGGCTTAAAACAAGGATGCGTGTTAGCACCAAGCCTATTCAACCTGTTCCTTTCAGACATCAGCAAAGTAATGGAAACTGCCGAATGCCACCCGCCGACTATGGCCAACAAACCCATCACTATTTTACAATATGCGGACGACATAGTCGTGCTAAGTCAAACACCAATAGGCCTAAAAGGAGCAATAAATAATCTAGCATTCTATTTGAATTGGAAAAAAATGGAATTAGACAAAGCAAAAACAAAAGTCGTTCGCTTAGTGGATCCAAAAAAAATCAAGTTCAAATGGACGGTGAATAGGGCCAAGGTGGAAGAGCAAGGATCCTACAAATACCTTGGTATAACAATAGGGCAAAGCTTAACACAGAAGAGGTTTTGCTAGAAGGGTTAATGATGGGCCTTAAAAAGAAAGGTTTTAAGCTGTTTCCGGAACGAGAGGAGATTGGGGTTGGACCTGAGTTTGAGGGGAAGGGAGTTCCATTGTTTGGCAGCATTAAGGGAAAACATCCTGCCACCAGCTCTTGCTCTTTTTATTCTAGGCACTGAGGCCAGAAAAGACTGACTTGATCTAAGGTTTCTGGTGGGGTGGTACTGGGTTATAAGTTGGCAGCCGATTGCTGGACCTGTGCACCAAAAAGCCTGGAGAGATGCACATCGCCTTGAAGGCAATTCTTTGTCATTATACGTATGCCCAGTAGTCTTGGTCCTGAGGAGAAGGTATTTAAAACCCATCTTTAATGAACAGAACATTCGCACATGCAGACAGGCAGTAATAAGCTGGTTGGGAGGCTCCTCCATAATCCTGGCCTGCCGGGGAGTAAAATTCCTGGCGGAGGTAAGAAAACGCTTATGGCAAGCCGAGCAGGAATGTTCCTTCAGGCCCGGACCTTACGGGCCAATCACGCAACACATGGACTGAATGTAAAAGCTTGCTTAGACGACAGGATCATAGAAGCTGGACTAGATCTAATTTTTAACTATCGCTTTTATAACACTTTATATGTAAGCCAATTAAATGGATCACACGTCATAAAATTAATGAGTAAGTTTTTTAATGTTGCTTGGTATCAATCGTGACTCTAAAGTCATTTTATTCCTTGGTATGATTGTAAAGATTTTAATTAATCATGCAATAACATTTTGACTTGACTTGACTTGATAAAGGTTAAAGCCAGTGTGAAAGGGTTGGGGGTTCATTGGGACGACTCATGCCAGATTTCATACCTTTCATCTATTTAATATGAAATCTAATGACTAGGGGTGAGCAAAACTGGCGGAACGTGATACTGCAGAATTCCGTAGAACAGCATTACAATTCTGTGAGATTCTGCGGAATGCAAAGGTGCAGAGTGGGCATTTGGTGCTATTTTCCTATAGCAAAATGTATCCTCACGTCCAAAATTGGATGCAAGGATGCAGTTTACGCTAACAAAATAGCTCAGCCAAGTATCCCTCAATGCCCTTACATACTCTACAGTGATTACTGCAGAGTATGTAAGGCCACCACAGAATGGTATACAGTGGTTTCTAAACTTTAAAAACCACTGCAAATCACTCTGCAGTGCATACCCTTCTGCGACCTTACATACTCTGCATTAATCACTGCAAAGGATAGAAGGACGACAAGGGTTATGCTGCTACTGCTATTCTGTGCAGTGATTTTTGAACAGGTCTGGATGAGGGAGCAGTTCGTCTACGTTTAAAAATCACTGAAGATGAATCTGCAGTGATTTTTAAAGAGAGGGGGACTGCTCCCTCTTTCGGCTCTGTTTAACAATCACTTTGGTGCACATCCTTTTCATGCTTACATACTCTGCAGTAATCACAACACTATGGAAGGGCGCGAGAGGTATGCACTGCCATGCACACGCCAAATATGGGAGAAAGCAGCGATGAAGAGATGCTGCTCAGGTGAGTACTTAAATAGAAAGCAGCTTCCCAATATGGCCACCGTGTCTTGCGAGATTTGAAAGTCTTTTGAGATTTCATTTTCCTTTTGGCCACAGAGTTGGGCCTCAGATGTCTCTAGTGTGCTGGGCTCCTCTAATGCCCTTTATGTTAATACGCATGAACCGTGTGCTTTTGAAAAAGGTGCAAAAGATGTCTTGTGCTCCAGGGGTACAGAGGTTAGCCCTAAAGATCCTCACCAGGGAGGTGACAGCCTGACAAAAGCCTGTAGGCATGTATTTTGTGACATGGAATTTCACAGATTCTGGTAGTAGGCAAGGATTCTGGTGTTGATGATCTGTGGAGATAGAAGATATGCACTGCAATTATTCTTGTTAGGCTCTCTTAAGAGAGATAGTATATATATTTTTGGGGAGTGTTATATAGCCCAAACACAACTCAAAGGTAACAGTGCGCTTTACATGAGCACCAGTTGCGTTACAGATGGACACATTCATTTTGAACCCTAATTTTGAATACATTTGTATATTTATGACTGTATGCTCGATTGTTGCTTTATGAAAAGCTTATGTTTAGTACAAAGGGCGTGGGCTGGATTTGGTGACAAGCCAATGATAAAGGCAATACGCTTGATGATTTTTATGAAAGGTTATGATAAAGACTGTAGACCTGATAAATTGATTGTGAACATCATATGTTAAAGTATATATACATTTAAGGTTGGATTGGTATTCCTCTGGATTGAAGCCTACAGATAGGTATTGTGTTACATGTAATCTCATAGATTATCTCTCAGATATTATATAAGGGTTTTGGTGTTGGTTACCCCTGTGACAAACTTTACGTATAGAAGATGTGCATTGTGAGAATCCTTGGTGTGCCCTGTTAGGAGAGATAGTATTTTGCTTTGAAAACTGTAATTTTGTATACATTTGCAATTTTGTGACTGCATGCCTGAAGGTTTCCTTGTTGGAATGTTACACTCAGTACAGTAGGCCTGGGTTGGTTATGGCAAATTGAGCAAGGGACCCGCGTCCGGGCATACCCTACCAACTTAGGGAGAACAATGTAAAAACAATAGTATGATCGACGGAGCGCTGAAATTTTTCAGACACTCATCCCCAGTCACTATCTGAGTTGAATCCATCATCGTTATTTACTCACGTCACCACCCCAATGCAGACCCAGTCATATGCAAATCAGTCTTGACCCTGTTCCTCATGAGAACAGTCCTGCCCGAACTGCCAAGTCAGGTCTTCCCTGGACCAGAAACAAGCAACATGGGACCGGTTTCGGGGAAACGCCCCTCATCAGCAAGGTTAGCTTGAATCAAGTGGCAAAAAGAGAAAGGGACCAACATCTGGGCATACCCTACCATCTTAGGGCAAACAATGCAAATACACAAGGATGATGGATGGAGCGCTGAAATGTTTCAGACACTCACCCCAGTCACTGTTAGATCTGGGTTAAAACCATCATTTTTATATGTTATTTCATTCACAACAATGAAAGGCACCTAATAATGCAATGACAAGGTGGGCTGTGCATTCCTGGCCTTGTCTAAGACATATTCCAAGATGGTGCCCAATTCCGGACTGGAGATTCAGGCGCATGGAGTGGTAGTCCGTCATCGACCGGATTACTAAGGGACGCGTGGCTTCCAGGCTTGTCTGGAGCTGACTTGCCCGGGCTTGTCATGGGAATGCAATCTTGAAGGTAAGGTGCTCGAAGTAGGGGGATAATTTCCTTGGGGGGCTATAGACTTTATTGTTGATGTGATTCGTTAAGAAGTTTACACTGAATTTATTTCTCACAAGATATTACCTTTTAACTTCACAGGGACTACATCCCCACGAGGCTTTAGTTATACTCGCAAAAAGTGGTGCTGTGACTTTATCTGTAAGAAGCTGAAGGGCACGACTATTATACTTGATTTAAGCAGTATGAGACCCCTATTGTAGATCATCTGGCAATTTATACTGGCTAAGTGGTAATTGATATAGGATGAGACTACACACTAAAGAGCTGTACTCCTTGCCACAGTTTTTTGTATTCCCTGACTTAATTCTACACAGGGAGAATGCTCAACTTTATACCGCAACCACACATTGTTGCATCAGAGGATATCGGCTCCCTGCATTAGCGCCTATGACGGGCACTATGTACAGTGGCGGCCGGCTCATGTAAGCTAGTGGGGAGGCAGGGCGCGACAGGGGGGGTAGCTGATGGAATAGGTATAATTAAATAAATTATACCTATTCCATCATCCTTCAGTGTCCCCCCTGGTGTGCCCTTCCCCACCCCACTGCCCCACCATGCCTACCTGAGCTGGCCACCTCTGACTACATACCAGTGACCTCCGGTGCAGTTTTTTCACACCACATAGGAGGTAGGTTGCGGGTTAATCAAATTTTCCTTTATCATGTATTTACTTTTTGGTCAATGTTTATACCTGTTCTTAAACCCATTGCTTCAATCATTACTTTTCCTATATGGGTTGCCCCTAAGCCCTTCCTGCACTATTATAGAGAGATGTTCTGCTACAATGACATAGGGATATTAATTGTGGGTTTATTTAATTTAATTGTGGGTTTATATAGCGCTAGGAATCGACTCCCGGAGGAGTATCTCCACGCTTCGACCGCTGGGGAACCCGTCCTGGCTCGCCCTGAGAGATGGTCCCTGATGGGTATCTCTAAGGTGCGACCAAGCATCCCCGGCGGTCTGGGGGGGCCGTTGTGAAGATGAGGCAAGCTGATGCCCAGAGTTGCCGAGTGTGGTTTCTGACTAGAGTAAGCACCGAGGCGAGAATTATCGAGTCCGCTGACCCTGGTCCATGACCCTGCCGCGTCGGGAATCGAACCCTGGTCCCGGGACGTTCTCTGCTTACGGGTCTGCCGCCTCTAACCAGTGAGCCACACTTCTCCACACTTCTTAGGAAAAGTGGTGTTGTTTTGGCGTCTTTAATGGAAATTCTATGAACTGTGAACTTCTGTATATACTGTATATATGTACTTTATAGCAACTGTGGTATTTGTATTGTTTTTAGCCTCGATGAACTTGTAGGGATACTTCCCAGAGATGACGAAACATATGTTGGCTAAAGAACGTCTAAAGGAAAAAGAAAAAAACTGAAAATATAACTACAATACAAGTCAAGACAAGATGCTCCCTGTGCTCATTATATATTTCATGTTTTGAATGAACTTGTTGATATGACTGCGTGTGCTTCATGAGGTAAACCAAAGTAAGCAAGGGACATACCCTGCCAACTTGGGGCGATCAATGCAGACCCAATAGCATGATGAACGCAGCGCTGAAATTTTTCAGACACTGAACCCCAGTCACTATTAGATCTGGGTTAAATCCACCATCATAATTTAGCTCACTTCGCCACCCCAGTTCAGACCAATCCATAACTAAATCGGTCTAAACCTTGTTCTTCATGGGAACAGTCTAGCCCAAACTGCCAAGTCAGGTCTTCCCTGGACCAGAATCTAGCATCCTGAGACCAGTTTCGGGGTAACACCCTTCATCAGCCAGGCTATCTTGAATCCAGTGACAAAGTGAGAAGGGGACCCATGCCTGGGCATACCCTGACAACTTACGGTGAGCAATGTAAACAAACTAGAATGATGGATGGAGCGCTGAAACTTTTCAGACACTCACCCCCAGCCACTATTGGATCTAGGTTAAATCCATCATCGTTATTTAGCTCACTTCGCCAACCCAGTTCAGACCCAGCCAAATGTAACTGGTCTAAGGATGCTTGTTTCTCTTCCAAGAAGGACCAGGCCTGGACTGTTCCAATGGGGAGCAGGGTCGAAACAGATTAGCATATGGCTGGGTCTTAACTGTTTGGTGTGGCATGCAAAAAAACAACAGATTTAACCCAGATCTGTAAGTGGGGGTGGATGTTTGATTAATTCATTATTCCTTCATCATCTGTTCCTCATGCATTTGTCACCCTAAGTGGGAAGAATATGCCAAGACGTGGGTCCTGTGCTCACTACGCCACCCGATTCAAGTGAGGCTGGCTGATGAGGGGTGTTACCCTGTTACCGGTCCCAGAATGCTTGTTTCTGGTCCAGGGAGGACCTGCCCTGGCAGTTCATTGTGGACTGTTCCCATGGGGAGCAGTGTTAAGACTGATTTACATATGACTGGGTCTAAACTGGAATGACAGGAATGCAAAATAATGATGGATTTAGTCCAGATCTATTACTGGGGGTGAATGTTTGATTAATTCAGCATTCCGTCCACTATCTGTTCTTTTTGCATTTGTCACCCTAAGTGGGAAGGGTATTCCCAGATGTGGGTCCCATGCTTGCTATGCCACCAGATTCAAGCTAACCTGGCTGATGAGGGGTGTTACCCCATTACCGGTCCCAGGATGCTTGTTTCTGGTCCAGGGGGGACCTGGCCTTTCAGTTCAGTCCAGACATTTCTCACAGGGATCAGGGTCAAGACTGATTTGATTATGGCGTGACATGCAAAAAAACGATGGCTTTAACCCAAGTCTGTGACTGGGGGTGAATGTTTGATTAATTCAGCATTCCGTCCATTATCTGTTCTTTTTTCATTTGTCGCTTTAAGTGAGGAAGGTATGCCCAGATGTGCTTCCTGTGCACGCTATGCCACCAGAGTCAAGCTAGCCTGACTGATGAGGGATGTTATCCTGATGCCGGTCCCAAGACGCTTGTTTCTGATCCAGGGAGGACCTGGCCTGGCAGTGTGGTCTGGACTGTTCCCATGGGAAAGATGTTTGCTGCTGGAACTATAAGCTGCTCCACATCTCGTGACCTGCCATATGTTGTTGGCACCAGAAAAGCACATGCAGACATGCCATAAGACATGCAAACACACCATTCAAAATACAATCAGAATAAGCACCTACACACACCATCTCAAAATCACAGCGACACAAACCATTAGACACCTATGCATTCATCAGATCTTCATGAACCCACCAAGAAGCTTCCCATACCCACCATCAGATGCTGATATGCCTCTAAGTTTCTTGGAATTCCAGCACATTGAGTCAACTACCATTTTGTTGTTAAAAAGCAATGTGAATTTTCTGGGTAGCCGCCCACATTTGAACATACTAGGCAGCATGGTACAGGGGCATAAGCCATATTTATTCGTTGTAGGGCAGCAGGGACACATGGTGACAGTGCAGGTACACAGTGGATGGATTAAGGAACTGGAGGACCTTGGTTGTTCTAGCAGGGCTGTGTAGTAGGACACTTCATGAGACAAGGTTAGCTGACAGAATAGTTCAGCAGCTACAAGTCACACAGCGTGATCGCTGCAAAGTTAAACAGGCAGGCCAATCTGGCATTGGAAAGGTAGCAGGATAAGGCACCATAACAGGCTAGGTGTGGAGCAAGATCACAGCAATTAGTACCACCACAAAGTTGGAAGTAAATACCATTTGGGAACTACATGTATGTACTTGTGTGTTTTCCTAGCTCTTTCACTTGGCATACTTCTGCTAAGAGTTGGTCTTGTGGCAAAACGTTTCTTGCTCTTCCTCTTCCTTCCCCAGCATTGCATGATGAGACCAGAACCGCATCTTCCTGTTAGCATGTGTCTCCTTGGCCTGCTATAAAGTCCAGGTCGACACCTACCATCAGAAAACCACACCACCACCATCAGAAACCCACACAAGCACCATCAGAACTCACTGTCCGCACACACTAATTAGAACCCTATAAACACACTCCATTAAACTATCACGCATTCAGATGAACATGCACAATCCATATCGCTCATTTTTTAAACACTACTGCATAAGCCACTAGAGCACACTTGCAATAGCAAACATGATGCATGAGAAGGGTTCATTTGCGCAAGGCAGTTGACAGTTGAAAAGGCTTCTTTCAGTAGCAAACAGGGCAACAACTAGCTGTCAACTGTCCCAGGCCAACTTCACCCTCCAAAAACAACAAGTGACAAAGATTTAGGACAGCAGCCCTGGGACATCGTTTTAATATTGAACATGCCACCGGGGGAAGTTCTCAAGAGCTGAAGTCTTATGAGAACTGGATGTCTAAAAAAAACAATGACACTTTCTAAAAATGAAGTTGAAGGAGAGATAATTTTGGTTTATAGTGGTTATAAGGTTAGTCCATACCGCTCAGTAACTCGAATGTCCACAAGTTCCTACCTTCACCTAATCATCCATCCAGTACTAACTTAGCATCCACCCCAGAATATTCTCATCAATTTCACAGAAACATTCAAATGTAAAACTTACAGTACACAATGTACAATATTACTAATGTACTAATTACACATATCATTAATATATAAGCATGGAATTCTGATTCTGCGGCACACTAATAAGAAAGAGCACTTCTAAAGTATATGTTAAGACATTTCTTTGCTCCCACCTGTGCCATACATTCTTACCAATGTCAAAAATGTTTGAACAAACACATTACAAACCTACAATATCCAGAATTACATATACAGTTACATTTGAATGCTTGCCAATGTTTTAAACAACAGAATAAACCATACTCCCTAAGGGCCTCATTTGGATTTTGGCAGACGGAGTTTGTGGCGGAATATACTGGCTGCTACACAAATGATCCCCCATGAAGGAGGAACAAATGATCCCCCAAACAAGAGGCTCCTCTAAAGCCAGAGATCTCCGCCAGATAGGTGGATGTCAGAAATTGGGTTTCTGGTTGGCAGAGGTATTCACCCTGTCCAAGCAGGAACCACAATCCTAGTCAGGGCAAGTGTAGTACACACTAAAAGTTTACGTTGCTCTTACCTTCTGGTAGCTATGCAAAAAGCAGTCAGGCTAAACTAAAGAGACAATGTTTAAATTATTTGCACATGCACGCACACACACACACACACACACACACACACACGCACACACACACCTACCTCCAGGCCAGTTTGGAAAATTAGTCAAAATTTATCTGAATGAATCAAGACCAAAATAACAAAAATCCAACATACACAAGTCAGATATGAATTTTGAAGGATTTAATAAAATATGCAGTGATTAGATCTCACTACCTCCAACTGGGGCTACTTGGTCATGCTTGACCGGGGCAAATTCAAAAGTTCAGTCCGACTGCAATGGAGCACGGGCCGCATACAGGTGTCACGCAAACCCAATGACAATACCTTTGATGCATCAAAGGCTGAGACGATGTAATGAGCAAAGGTGAATGAATATGCTGCATAAATTGCCTTTCATGCTGCATGATTTAAAGATTTCTGCCACATAATGTAATTCTCCGTTGTCACATAAGCCTGGTAACCTTTACAAGACTAAAGCATGGGAGAATGGAGTGAGGGCAGCCATTATGATGAGATACCCAAAAGTTCCATATTTTTTGGTTCAATGTGAAATATGGCTTTTTATACCACAGTTTTAATGTGCAATAAATGCACGAAAAAAAGTACGGTACATAGAGTAAGCAAAGGTTATGGCTGTAATTACTGTAAGGTCTGCCATGCCATTCAAAAGCTAATTTTTGAGTTGTTCATAACTTGGGCACCATTTAATACAAATGCAAAAACCTTTCCAAAAAATCTAAATCCTGTGTAGGTTTGGCATGGCAAGTTTTGTGCAAATCCAGCTGGTGGGAATTGGGGTCAAAAAGAGTGTTCTATCTTTAACTCCGCTCACATGGGAAATATGATTTGCTGTTGAAGGCCATGTATGATATCCAGAATTGGGAAATATCGTTGATGTCAAGAGCACTCTGCGTCGGGCTGATGCTTTGATGCAAAGCAGCGCAGGGCTGAGAATGCGTATGGGACTGTGCATTGCAGACGTTGGAGATGCAGTGTCTGAGACTCATGCAGCCGCATTGATGCAGAGGCGCTGTATCAGAAAAGTCAGGCTGCATTGTATGTCGGGGCCTTTGCATTGAGCAGTCAGCGAGCAGCGGCCTCGGATTCAGTGCAATCAGATGGACTGATATCACAGGGAAATGCACTGGTTCCGATCAACATGTCAGTGTCGTTGCATTGTTTTCTTGGGTTTCAGCACCAAACACTCCCTTCCAAGGACCCAGGACTGGATGTGGCACCACTTGGTAGAGCAGAACTCACAGCAGAGAAGCTCAGATGCGGGTAGCAAGATGCACAGAGCAGGTGAAGTCTTTGGTATCCTTGAGACTTCAAAAACAGGAGGCAAGCCCAACAAGCACTTGATGCAGGATGTAGAGAATCAAGTCCAGTCCTCTCACTTCTAGGCAAGAAGCAGCAGGCCAACACAGCAGTGGCATAACAAGGGTGGGGCGGACTACCCTGGGCTACACATGTTTTGGGGGCAGGGTCTCACCCCACCCCCTCGCTCATTGAGGGGTTTGAGGGGCGGCAGCCAAGGGGGAATCGCCCCACTTGAGTCATCGCTGGAATCCGTCAGCAGCCCCTGCTCTTACATGCCGCACCGGGCACCCAGTGGTTTAGCTATGCCACTGCTACACATCAAAGGAAGCAGCAAAGTGGTAGTCCCTCGTGGCAGCACAAGTTAAGTTAAGTTAAATTAAGTTAAGTTAAAAAATCTTATAGAGCACAGCAGCTACCCACTCTGGATTTCCCTGCGCTATGTTGAAAGGCAGGGATGCGCATTGGCCCAACCTCCTCAGCAGAACCACATGTTTAATTGTCTGCGGAAGGTGTTTAATTGGTTACAGAATCTTAGATATTCCAGCCTGTCTCTGGGTCACATGGCTGGGTGTAGCTGACAGTTGGACTTTGTGTATTCCTCCTAGGCAGCCACACACAACAGTGAGCTTAGGTGTGACTGAATGGGTAATCACTGGCAGGATGGTAGGGCGGAGCTGGGCACAGCCCCACTTACACTTGAATAGGCTGTGCCCTGCCTCCACACAAAGGGCTGCATACCCCCTGTAGTTAGTCTGGAACAGGGACCAGGAAGGCAGGGCATCTGTGCACTTCAAAGGCCTGCCTATAGACGTTTCTTCCCACCTCAATGGCACAACTGTGTATAAAAAACGGACCTCTAAAGGAGCTTCTGCCCTACTGTGCTGATCTGCTCCGATCTTGCCCATGGGAAGAATAACTGGACCTGCAACTTCATCTTGAACCCAGGCCCCCAGAGTGACTCAGAGGTATAGTCTGCTGGCCTCCTGATCTGAGCCTGGGGACATAAAAGGCTCCCTAACCACCTCCCAGCTGTATTGAGTTCCTGGCTTCCAATTGGTGCCCCTCAGGTCCTGGACCCTTGGTGTGGCTCGGCGCTCTAAAACAATCAAGCTTTTGGGCTCTTAATGACCGCAAATTGACCCATTCTTACCAAGACTGCTCGCATTGAAATCCAGCATGACCCGCTGTCAGGTCATCTCTTCACACAGCAGTGACAGTCCACAGTGGACAGCCAATGCAGCCTCCAGGCTGCCCATCTGCGATGACCGGCCTGGTCTTCGCACCAAGCCGAACACTGAATGTGGCGCTCTTCTTACTCACCATGACCCATGGGACTCTTGGCACAAAACTTGAAAAGGTAAATCTTCAACGGGACTAATCTTGGACTGCATCCGACCAGCGATCCATTGCAGTCACCCCAACCTTTTGACTTTGATCCAGTCCAGCGTGACCAGATAGCCGTGGTTGGCGTTTTGTGCTTTTAGGCACTACTTTACATTTTATTCTTTGAAAATTCATAACTCCGGTTCTCCTGATTGGATTTATTGTTGTTTTGATCTTGTTTTATTGATTACATTTTACTCAGTTTTTTAACTTGGTGTAGGATACTTTTCATGCAGTGTCTTCACTTTTTTACTGTTCAAAGTATTGCACAAATACTTTACACACTTCCTCTGTTTTAAGCCTGGCTGCTCTGTGCCAAGTGACCAGCAGGTTGAGCACAGGTTAATTTGGGGTTTGTTTGTGCCTTATTCTGAGGCAGGGCTCACACCCAAGTCAACCAGTAACGCAATTTCTCACAATACTGATTACAGTAGGACAAGAAATGAATATTACTGATGACATTCATGTAAGTCCCTGGGCGCTCAGTATTATTGTCCTAAAGAATGGTTTGGACCTGTAAAGGCCTTCATGATCATGATCGTCACATGTGTTTGCATGCTATATGTTAAATGCTCTCATTGGAGGAAAGCAAGTTGTGTCCTCTATGTTAGGACAAGAAACTGCTGTGACTGATGATATTCATTTAAGTCCCGGGCACTCAGTATTATTGTCCTGGAGAACGCCTTGAGCCCGTATAGGCCTTAAATTAAGGCAACTATGGTTGAAACAAGTTGACTAGAAGTTATAATGGAGGGTTGCTGTATCCCATACACACCTAGACCTTTCTATTAATCATACCTTGGACACCCACATTGATAAAAGGAGATACCCGAGTGACCCAAAGTTTTTTTGTATACGAACCCAGCAGATAAATAAAACTTTGAGAGCTCCCTGGAATATGGTCAAGTACATCCTGGTTTTTAGGGCCCAGGATGAGACCTGATGATGAAGCATACCACTGATATAGTGGGTGAGGGTCTTTGTGGTTTGTCAAGTGGGTCAAACTGTAACTACTGACATGTTACTTCGAGCTTAAACAAGGACTCTATATGATAGGATACACTTTGGTGAGATTTTATAGCAAGATCTTTTCCGTTGTGAAAGCCATTACAAGATATAGGGCTTGAACCCAAATGCTTTTGACAACATTAACAGCCATAATGGGGTAGTGGGAACATGTCCTCAATCAAACATTCTAAATATTGTAACTTAGCAAGGTGTGTGGACTCCTGGTCTGTATTCCAGAAGCCCAACAACCATTCAGAATTTTTGAACCTGATACCAGTGTCTGCTAACAGCAAAACATAATAATAATAACAAATAATAATAACAACACGAACAATAATAATAGTACTAATAATATGAATAAGAATAGAGGCAAGCACATGGCATCCCTGAAGGCCAGGCACACCAGCCAATCTCTGCTATGCACAGCTGAAGACCATGTGCTGCAGGGTTGAGCACCACAACTGTTCAAATTACATAATACAATGTACATATGGGGAGTATTCAAGAAACATCAGTCTTGAAAGAAAACTCAAAATGTCTCAAAAGATTAATAACATTCTGGTATTTGGCTGTTTAGCTTATAGGCCGTTGTAATATTGCTCTGCTTAGAAAATATGATAAACACATACTCATTATGTGATTGTGCGGAACACTCATCCTATATGGTTAGGGGGCCCCATAAGTAAAATAATCTTATCTTATTGTGGTTGGCTGCTCTTAGTCCACTAACTGTGACAAATATATATAAAGGAATCATTTCTATTGACAGTTGATTCTGAAAATCTGTTATATTCAGGGACCTGGAATCTATCAAGCTAACCTGAGAGGTTTACATTTTTGAAAACTCTGCCCTAAAACAGCCTCTACGAAGGTTAATCAGGAGAACCTGGAGAGCTATTTTCAGAGTAGTTCAAAGTGGTCAGATGACATCTGCCAATTCTGTCTCAAAACACATTTCAGGTAGAGCAGACTGGCACTCTGTGATGTTATCAAAGACACGTTATAGTTTCTGGCTAGGCCTAGAATGATTTGCTCTGTGAAAGCACACGTAACACTAACATAGATGCAAACAAAAAATCAGAGTCTAAATGTATACTGTCAGGCATATATATTTGAAATCTAATCCAAATGCTTGTCCATAGCATGTGTATTTGTTAAAGCACAGGTTCACCAAAGGAACTGAACAACAGATGTTTATTGTTACCAACGCAATGGTACTCATTTTGTCGACCTCAGAACGAAGAAAGGCTCAGTGGATTTGCTGGGATTTGAACCTGTGACCATGAGGTCAAAACACAGGCCTCTACAGGGAACTACTTAGTCTACTAAGCCATCAGACACAACAAACGTGATCAAAATAGTTGCACAGTCTAGCTGCAGATTAATTCCACTGTTGCTGAGCAGTAGCATATCACAAATAACCAGATTACAAATGTTCTAGATAGTGAAAGTGAAATAACGATGGAGCCTTCACAGGATTACATGAGGGTTGGTTTTTATTCACATCATCCACCAACGAATCTCAACCTCTGGCATTGGCAGGTACCACTGTAAAAGTAGGATGCTACAGCAATTTATTCCCCTATCAGCAAAAAAAAATACTTAAGCAAATATAGCGATTGGCACATGCACCACTGGACTATTAACAACAGAGAGAGTTAGGAACTTAGGGGCATATGTACAAGCCCCTATTGCCACTGGAACGTCACTTTTTCTGATGTTCCTGTGGCTATAGGGGCTTCGCCTTATTTACAAGGCAGCGTTAAGCTACTTAATGAGCTTAACACTGCCTTGTAAATAAAGCCCCCTTTAATGCTGTACTTAGCGTGAAAGGGGTGGGCAGAGCGTGTTGCGGAGGGCGTTCCACCGCAGCACCCATTGATTTTGACGCTGCCCCTTATTTACAAGGGTGGCATAAATAGGAGGCTGCGCCAAAATTAAGACCAGGCAAAACCTGGTCTTAACTTGGCGAAACAAAGAAAAATGCTTTATTTCTTCTCGTTTTTGCTTTTTTCATGTGTGCTGCCTTCTCAATATCCTCGATGTCTTTCAAAACTGCCTTCTCATAGGGACAATTCGAACCCTGCGCACATATTTATCCAGTGTTTACTACACTGGTGATAAATCTTAATATGCTCTCTCCAACAGTGTGTGAATACAGACTCCACTTTCCGCAGGATGACCCATGAAGCAATGACTCAAATTATACATGTACGTGGTGTGTGTATGTCCCTGTTTGTGTATACAAGTGTTATGGACAGTGACCCCAGCTCATCACTGGAAATAGCCTCCTTTGGGATTAAGCTATCCGACAACTATAACTTCTCAGGCCTCCTAGTATACCACACGCCAGGCCCAAGAACCAGGTTTTTGGAGGTCTGTGTAAAACACTGTAACCATTTCTCACCACCACTCACCACCCCATATATGGGGACTTTAACTGTCATCTAGAAAACAAACAGGATAAGGATTCAGGGCTCTTCCTTTAACTCATGACTTTCTTGGGATTTGAGCAAATGGTCTAATCTCCTACCCATACCGCCGGCCACACCTTGGATGGCATTTTCACCACCCATGACAACTTAGTGATTCATAATATTCAGCCCCTTAGCTGGGTTGACCACTGTCTGATCGAGTTCAAGGTTTGCCCTACCCTCCCCACTATGATGAAGGAGGACTCCACTCCGAGGTGCCTACGTTGTAGGGATATGAACAAATGCACAGCTGCTAAATGGGAGACCGTCCTGGAGACGACCTGTGCAGAAAGGCACATCCCGTTTCCTCCCACAGCGGATGGTTTCTTCAATTGGATCAACAAGGCCCTTGACATTGCTGCCCCATATAAAAACTGCACCATCAGAACAACCAAAACGTCGGCCCCATGGTTCTCAGAAGAGCTCAGATCCCTTAGGCGGTACTGCCGCAGACAAGAACGTAGATGGCGCGCAGCCCCGTCCACAAGGGAAAAGGCCAAGCAGAAATCTCTGCTGAAGAAATAAAAGCATGCCATCTTTCAAGCCAAATCCCTTTTTCTTACCGAAAAGATTCTTTCAGCAGACAATTCCTCTACTGCGCTTTTTAAGGTCATTAAGGAGCTCTAAAAGCCACCAGGGACACAGTTGCTCCCCCCCTGCCAGGATTTCTGTGACAGAGTAGCTAATTACTTCCAGGACAAAGAAGCTGAAGAATCTAATGCTGAGGAGGTCACCCACTGTGAGGAGCATATCCTTACCTGCTTCCCGCTCATCACTCTTCAACAAACTAAAGATCTTTTAATGAGCCTTAAATCTGGAGCACCATCAGATCCCGGTAGGCCCTCAATACTCAAACTGGTCCCTGACCCTGTGGCAATCTGCCTGTGTAGGGTGTTTAACAATATTCTCCTATCCGGTAGCTATCCGGCTACCCGGAAGGAAGTGATAGTTTCACCGCTACTCAAAAACCCCAATGCTGATTCGCCAGAGCTGAAGAACTTCTGCCCTATCTCGCATCTTGCCCGCCCCTGCAAAACGTTTGGAGAAATTCATCAACACTGAGTTGATGAATCACGTTGAAACACAGACGATCTTAGACCACTCTCAAAACTGGGTCCGCGCTGACCACAGCACCCAATCTGGCCTCATTGCTGCTACTGATCATTTTCATATGCAGATGGATAGGGGAGGATTGGCAGTGCTGATTATGCTCGATCTGTCGGCGGCATGTGACACTGTCTCCCTGGCACACATTTTTCAATGGCTGCAGGAAGTGGGAGTCATGGGAAAGGCCCTGCAGCTTCTCCACTCTTGCATGTCTGGGAGAACGAACATCATCAGCTGTTGATGTTTTAGAGCCAGGGCTTTCAGTCTTCCCTGTGGGGTTCCCACAGGTTCCTCTCTGAGCCCCACCTGCTTTAACATTCATGTGACCCCTCTGGCGGAGTTGGTGAGATCCTTTGGGTTGCAGGTGATTTCATATGCTGACAACACGCAAATCATTGTTTCCATCTCGAATGATTTGCAACTGGTCGAAGAGAGATTTAATAAGTGCAAGGCAAGCATTATCTGCTGGATGAGGGGTAACTCCCTAAAGATCAATGCCGATAAGACAGAGATCCTGGTATTTGGTACACAAAATGTATTCTGGTCAAATGCCTGGTGGCCAGCAGACTGTAGTCCCCTTTCTATTCCGGTTAGGACAGCAAAAAACCTGGGGTTCACTTTCGACGAGGCTCTAACCTTTGATGACCAGGTCAGCCGTACTGTCAGCACCTGTTCCTCTATCCCAAAAACCCTTAGAAAGGTGCTACCATACATCCCGTCTGAACTGCATTGGTCTACCATCATTGCACTTGTCACCTCTCGGCTTGCATACTGAAATGCTCTTTATCTCAACATCAGTGCAGCCTCTCTAAACAAGCTTCAGGTTGTCCAGAATGCGGCGGACAGGCTGATCCTTAACATTCCGAAGCACCAATCAGCCAGGAAAGGGATTTTTACCTTGCACTGGCTTCTCATTGGAAAGAGCATCTATTTCAAGGTCCTTAATATGGTTTATAAGGCCTTGCATTGTAAGGGCTCACTGCAGCTAAAATCCATGTTCCAATGGCACACCCCTGGAAGGACACTAAGATCTTCCTCCCAGAAAAAACTGATCTCTCCAAGATATCGCAGAGCTAGATGGGGCGGTCGCTCCCTTTCGGAAGCAGCCGCCAAGCTCTGGAATTCCCTGCCCCCTTCCATTTTCAATGCGGAATCTCTTATGGCTTTTAGAAAATTGCTTAAAACATGGCTCTTCTTATTATAGTTGGTCAATTCATGCCTCCTCCCTCTCCTTTGTCTGCTCAGCGCCTTGACACCCCTGGGTATAAAAGCGATCTACAAATGTTATCCTATTCTATCCCTTGGATATTATGTGTGTAACAAAACTTATAAAAGTTTTGATCACTCGTTTTTCTCATTTGGTAGCTCACTAGATGTGCCACTGATAGTCACTAGTTTGTAAATAACCAAGTCACAATATGTTTTGCTTTCACCCTGAATGTGCACACTAATTGCACAGGGTGTAAAAGACATTGAGGCCGCTTATTTATAGTGTGACCCTGAATCAGGAAAGTTTAATTCTCTTTTTCCCTTTTGTATTTTACAGAACTGATAAAGTATGACCAAATTCCAGGTAGTATTAAGTATGTACACACCTGCCTAATGGGAATGCAATTTTGAATGTTGTGGTCAGTATACAACAGCGGGAGTGGAACTAGGCACTACACAACCTAATACGCTAAGTCTGGAAGAATAGCCGAGAGGGGTAGGCTGGAAACATGTCGACAATTAGGAGATAGGAACATTATTTCCCTATATCCTAATATTTTCCCTGTTTTTAACCATACCGACTAGGTAACTAGTCATTACCCACTAGCCAGGTATTCTTAAAGATTCCTTTCCTTTCCCCAATCTTCCCTCACATACTGTCTTGTCTACTACAGTCAACAAGCGCTCCTGCGTCGTTCGTTTGGACGCAGCATGTCTCGTTCCGCAGCTGAACGGGAAGGACCCCATGATGAAGCATGCCACCAAGGCGAAACCCTGGTGGGTGAGGGTTTCACAGAATACTTTAAGTTTTCTCCAGAGCATGAACTAAACTTACCCAATAATTTAGACTGGGTGCCTTTTTTCTGTGTTATGAACTGTTTTTGGAGGGCGGCCACAGTTCTTATCTTCTAATCCCCTCTATATGTTTGTTTCCTTCCTGCACATAAACAATCTTTAAAAAAAAGAAATGTTGTAACTTCCATGTGTGCTGCATTAAGCAGCACACATAGAAGTGACAAAATGTAATTTAAAGATTGTTTATGTAAGGGACACCTTCCTGAACCTGGGCTTAACTCGTTTTTGATTTTTCGTGTGTGCTGCAGACATGGAAAAAGCAAAATGCATTGGATTGTTTATGTGTAGGAAGGTGTCCCTTGCTGCACATAAACAATCTTTTAAAAAAATGACATTTTGTAACTTCCATGTGTTCTGCATTAAGCAGCATATATAGAAGTGACAAAACGGCATTTAAAGATTGTTTATGTGCAGGAAGGGACACCTTCCTACACATAAACAATCTTCCCCTCCAGGCATACACCCTTGCACTATGGTGCAAGGCTGCCTGCGTTGGCG
This sequence comes from Lissotriton helveticus, assembly GCF_964261635.1. Taxonomy (NCBI): domain Eukaryota; kingdom Metazoa; phylum Chordata; class Amphibia; order Caudata; family Salamandridae; genus Lissotriton; species Lissotriton helveticus. Next base: position 428,316,667 of record NC_136065.1, read on the forward strand.
CTTAGCTGCTAAACTTAGCGCAAGCACAGGGGGAAACCCAAAGCTGAACCATATTCTTGTAAATATTGTGCAGCCTTACGTTTCTGAAGTGGCGGAGTGAGGCGTTAAGCCATTAAGGCTAACTTCTCACTACGCCACTTCCTTGTACATATGGCCCTTAGAGTTTAATAAAAACTGATGGGAGGTGAGGTGGGTGAGGGGGCAGTTTAAGTCTTTTTGCTCTCTTTTTCTTACTGTTTATAAAATTAATAAAGATTAATGGCTCAAATTAAAGGAGGGTTTTTTCTGGGGCTGTACCCAGACGGCCAAACTCTCTTTGAAGCACCTGTAGCACACCGACATGGTTACTACCCCATTCGGAAACTTCAGGACGCTACATTTCAAGTTCTGGATATTCGTTTTAAAATCTAATGCACCATGGGAGTTGTAGTCTTGGTTTGTTCCCATTGAAGCAATCAGAGGGCAGGGCTTTATATAAGGTAGACCCAGGTCTGAGGAGGTGCAGTGGCAGGGAGCAAGCCAATGCCAGGCCCTCGTGCTACCAAAGATGACACCTGTCACTTATAAGACTTTCTTTTCCTTTTCATTCTTGAACGGTGGCTATATTTTTCCTGTTACAATCGCAGGACTGAAAATACCAGGATGTAGAAATAAAATCGTGAGCCATATGGTCTCCTCGCTCTTGTCTAGGGGGCATGAGATCCGTCTTTGTCCTGAAGTTCTGAACGCAGCCAAACCACCAACCAGAAAAAATTGGTACGATTACCTTAGTTAGTCATGGGGTATTGGCTTTGTCTGGCACGGCGCTCAGCAAGATGGACGTTTCACGCAGAACAGCGCCGCCAGCCCTCTCTTCATCACTTTCGCACGTCGTTTTTCCGAAGCATCGTCAGTGTTACAAACCTCCCCTGGTGAAAGAGATAAAGCAATAATCATCACATCTTTCATCAACAGATGACGAAATCAGATGGTTAGGCCTTTTGGTCTCAATTACTTTGGGCAATTTGACCTTGCAGCGGACCACCTGTTTACATTTCACAGACTTGGGAGGTTTTTAAGCGCAGGGTGGATTATCCCCTCTGCTAGTTAATTATGCTAAATCAGTTTGTGATTGAAACCTTCCCTGGTTGGCACTCAATGCTGTATAATCCCTCAAGCTGTGCCAGGAGTTCCTGATCAACAAACTAGATCTGGCTTGTCTGGCTGCCAGTGGCTAATGTGGAGTCCGTGCACTGTTTTCCAACTTGTGCTGTGGGCAGACAAGGACGCCTAGCTTCATTTTTCTCCATCCTGATCTCTTTGTTTATTGATTAGACGGAGTACGATGTGCACAATCAATGATGCAGATTCAATCTTGTACCTTACGACGATGCTTTCGATACCGCTTCACATGCTACCCTCAGCAGATTGTAAACGAAACAATCATTGGAAATGCAATAGGTCTCGCATTTGCTCGAGTTAGTGTTATTGGCGTTGTTAATGATTATGCCTTTTACCCATGTGTTTTGGTTTGGAGCAGAGTGGATGTATGTGGTGTGTAGTGGAATTATGTGAGTGGAATTGAAATTGTTAGTTGTGGAATTGTGTGGCGTTGATCTGTGTGGTGTGGAGTGGATTTCTGTTGTGGAATTATGTGGCATGGTGTTCTGTGGAATTATGTGGATAGTAATTACGTGGTATTCAGTGTAGTGGCATTATGTGGAGTGGTATTGTGCGTTAAGGGGTGTAATTATGTGGAATGGTATTTTGTTTTGTGGAGTGGTATGTAGTGGAGTTTAATTATGTTGTGTGCTGTTGACTTTTGTGGCATGTTGTGAATTCTGTAGTGTGGATTGGATGTATGTGTTGCGTAATTGCGTTGTTGAGTTGAATTGTGTGGTTTGGTGTCAAATTATGTGGTGTGGATTAGAAATGTGTGGAGTTGAATTGTGTTTGATAGAACAGTATCAATAGCTTTGCATTTTTGGTGCTGAAAATAAACAAATAGGTAGATATGTGTAATTGTTGTGTATGGGGCATAACTTTGCTGTCATTTTACATAAATATGCAAATGCAAATTTCACACACCCCTAGAATTGATGTTTTGTGAGTTTGGTCTGTGAATTATTTTAGCTGGTGGTGTCGTAATTTAAGTATGCTTTGAGGCTTTCCAGAATGCACAGATTGTGCATGTTGGTTCTACGGCAAGGCCACAGGAATTATAAGGCAGAAGAGGGCAAAATTATGCCTAAAATATGCAGCATGAAAAGGCAAATTATGCAGCATGATGCACCACATTATCTGACGATGTCACTTCAATATTTTGTCATTTTTGCACTTGTTAATGCTGTCTGGCCACATGTTGCACCTCGTTAGTTCCAGTTTAACATCTGAATATCGAATATGCAGCAGAATGGTGACCAGTCTACCTTGCAAAGGGTCTTTCACGCACTACAACATGTATAGCTGCATTTTAGGTAACTTTTTGACCTTGAAGCAAATTCGTTTTGTCAAAATCTGTAGATTATGCAGCAGGTAATGGATTATGTGCGAAATACGACAGAACCATAAATATGCCAAAAATGCAGCAGCCTCACAATTGCAAAATTCCAGCAGCTTTGAACTAGAGCAAGAGACATGCACATTGTTCTGGCTTTTCAGTCCAAATCCAAAGTCCAAATAAGCTTTATTCGATATTTCAAAGAATATCATACAAGCATTCATAATAAAATAGAAATATACAACAATACATTTAGTCAATTCATTAAAATAGATAAAAATATAAAAATTTGTAAGAAAAAAGTTACCATTTTGAAAAGGGGATCAGGGGAACCAAAACTTTTCATAAGTAAAAAATATTATGCAGAATTCTAATAAAAGAAGAGCAGCATTTTTACATTGGCCCTTGTGTTCTAGGTAACTGGGTGGGTGGAATGCTCGGATAAAAGTCATGTAAATCCCAGATACGAATTGGGCCATCCCCCTCTTTATGCTTGCAGGATCGTAAATAGCGGGCTATTTTCCTATGCTTGAATCTAATTAGCACCAAGTCCCCTGGAATGTCTTTTGGCAAAGTGCCCAACCACCCCACCCTCCTAACGCTTAGGATCCCCCCATCTAGGTCGGGTGGCAGGGGTCTATTGGTCTGTAACCAAAACATAGCCTTATGTAATAAATCTTGACGAGTTTCAAGTTTTCCGTGAGTTAGTGGTGGGATCCCAGAGACAACGGTCACATAAGGGGCGGCTTCAGGGGGTAAATTTATTCGTTGCATTCTAACAGGTTCAGGTTTAGCCTCGATGTGGTTTGTTTGTACAAGCGGTGTAGTTTGAGAATGCGCATTCCTGCAGGAAATCAATTTGGGTTTTTCCAGGACAGTGAGGGGAATAGGAGGGTCTGATAATACTGGTTTAGTTCCAGATGGAATGTGTGTTTTGATTATCAGTTCAATATTAGATATCCTGTCCCCCAGATCATTAATTTTTTCCACCAGTGGTGAAATTAGGGAGGTTAATAGATTCTCAAGCTGGGCCAATAAAGTTGGTTGAGGGGATGATGGGCAGTTTTCCATTTATCCATGCTCCATATCCCCCGACACAGAGCTGAAGTTGGAGTGATGTTGAGAGGGACTGGAGCATAGTTTTGGAGTTTTGGCTGGGTTCCCGTTAACAATGACATCATCGTTCTTTATCTTGATGTTGAGCCCACCCGGGAGTGCTTTGATTGGAGATTGGGGTTTATTCGAGCAAAGAGGTGACATCTGCAGGGTGGCGTTAACATCGTCTGGATTGGTAGCTGTGCTTATGGGGGATGAAAAGTCAGGGATATATTTAGATCCACACATAGCATTAAGCTCCTCCCAGATAGACATGGTGTGATGCGAGTCTCCAAAGAAATGGGTTGATAGAAATAGTAAGGGGAATCACAGTACCTCTTTGAGTGAATTGGCAAGGGGGGTGGCCCGTCCCGTCCTCCTCGTGCCTCTGAGGGCCACAGAGGGCCCGCCCTTTGCCCGGGCTTAGCCCGCGCGCGGTCCCGCGACGCGGGGGCTCACGCTGGCCTTAAGCGCACCTCCGGGGGCGGGTCAGGATGCAGGATGCGCGCCTTCCTGGGCGCAAGGGGTGCTGGGAATTGTAGTTCCCGATCTACCGCTTCGCCGCGGTGTTCGGGTAACGGCAGGCAGCAAGGTCCGGTGGCAAGAAGGGAGCAGCGCTCGGGCTGCAACACTCAACAATCCCCCAGGTGACCTCCCAGGTCAGAGAATGTGTCAGGTCCCCCGCTCCCCCGGGGCTCGCGCTGGCCTTAAGCGCACCTCCGGGGGCGGGTCAGGATGCAGGATGCGTGCCTTCCTGGGCGCAAGGGGTGCTGGGAATTGTAGTTCCCGATCTACCGCTTCGCCGCGGTGTTCGGGTAACGCCAGGCAGCAAGGTCCGGTGGCAAGAAGGGAGCAGCGCTCGGGCTGCAACACTCAACAATCCCCCAGGTGACCTCCCAGGTCAGAGAATGTGTCAGGTCCCCCTGACGCTTTTCAGTCAATAGCAGATTCTTTGACTTTGGTACTTTGGATTCTTATAAGTATAGCTGACACTTTTCTTTCGGTGTTGGACTTATTAAACGTTACTATCTTTACGATTTTTTAAATTAATCTACACAGAGGATGACTAGGAACCTCTCTTCAGCTCTCTCTTTTGTACTTAAACTTTAGAGGTGAAGGGGATACTTTGTAAGAACTACATGTAAATTATACTGATATTTATTTCATTTTTCTGGGTTGCAGCCCTGATGAAGTCATTTGATGCATGTATATAGCATATGACGAAACACGTGTTGGCTGCCAAAGAAGTAATTTAGAGGACAACCATTAAACTGGATATTTGGATTTCGTGCTTTTCTGTGGACAATTTACTTTCATAAACTTTTGAATTTTATGAAGAAATTCTGAATGTTACCTCTGCACTCATATAATGGTTTAGATTGACTAAAGTATACATATATTGAATTGTTATTGTTGTAGAGCTCAGGAAGAAACTTGTTGATAAATTGTAATACTCGAAATTTTATTTTGAGTTTGTGTGGGATAGAGTGGTAACCTATCCTTCTTCCTTTGATCACTCGGATACTGACTAATTTCTTCCTACTTGGCCTACATCGGTGGTGCGCCAGAAATTATACCTGGTTACCTCTTTTCAATTATAAATAAATATATACACACTACCATCCTAAACATGTACAAAAGCTATACTAAATCTAATCACCAAGGAATGCATGAATATTTAGCCGCACGCATAAAAACATTTGTGGTGTGTACTATTGTACACTCTCACAAAAGTTCAGCACTGCATCTGTGCAGGAGCGATCTCCAAAGTATCAATTATTTTGTGTTACTTTTTTATTATTGTAAAGCGTTTATGTGGATTTCAGGGCTGGATTACTATTACTGTATCTTTTCAAGCAAGTTTGAAAAAAAGAGAGACCAGTATATGGGCTATTGCAAAAAGTCAAACAGGACCAGAGCAACGAATTGCAACATCAGCAACCATTTTAACAGACGCATATTTTGCGTAATGTAGTTTTTGAATACTCATTTATTTAGTGGGAACATGAAAGGTCAGTACGAAAGCACTCACAAATTGTGGATTTGCTGAATACCCAGTTCCTCCGGTCAAGGTAGGGGGAAGTGTGAAGGTTTCAGAGGGCCCTTGAAAATGTTTTTGAGAGTTAAAAAAGACCCTTTTTATGTACCCAAAGATGAACTTGCAAAAAGTACTAAGGCAAGTTGTGAAGGCTGTCAGGAGAGAGTCGCGGATCACTCTCCATAATGAGCAGAAGAAAGTGACCCATGGTTCAGCCACCGCCAGGATTAGAAGTGCAACAGGCGATATGCTGTAAAACATTAAAACAGACTGTCAGTGACAGGTCCGCAATCATGGCAATAACTTGAATATTAGGAGGATTGGTGGTGGGGAGGAGGGGTACATCCACAGTTAGAGAACCTTGGCACCCTGCCGTGGGGAATCCTTGCCTCGGATTGTAAAGGATGAACTAACCATCAATGTGAAGTAGTTGCTGTCTCACACTTCTTAAGCACTGGAGCTGGCAAAATAGGGACCTTCCCACAATATACTTTGAAAGCCTACTCTACACGAAACTTGCGGGACCGCCCTAGAAGGAACACGCTCAATGCCCAACTCTCAGTGGGCGTGGCTTATGCTGTCCATTTGAAGCACTATAATTCAGGGCCGTGCTTGTGCAAGAGAGTTGTTGTAATACAGAATTTTATCGGCATTCCGGCACCAATGGAAGGTGTGGGCATGCTGGCTGGTGGGCTTACATGGCAACCTGAATTATCACAATAATGTCTACCTTACTTAGTTCATTTTAGGGTCCTGCCTTTATGCTCAAAAGAGTGGCGGCCATTTTAGGATCAGGCACGACCAACCTGGGTTACTGACAAACCGGTAAACGAGTAACGGAGCAGGGAGGGAGACAAAATGAGCGGAAGAGTGCAAAAGCACCCTCCTTGCTTAAAGATAAAGCAGTAATGCAGCTATGCTAATTAAAAGAAAACATATAACCCACATCTGCCGTGCATGTCGGCTCATTAACAATAATGAGCAATGGATCAGGCTGGAAGAAATAATGAGCTGCAGTGTGAAAAAGCATCCCTGTGCTTAGAGATGAAGCGAGGCATACAACATCAAGGGGTACCTGCATTAAAGAGTACGGCAAAAGGAACTGGATGAAAAAATCAATTAAAAAAAAGTGTAAAAAGACTGTACTTTACAGGTGCTCCTCCGACTTGAAAGGAAGGAGGGTATCAGCTGTGGGACGAGACAGGAGGCTGCAAAATAGAGCGACACTGGAGAGAATCAGTGGTATGCAGTGGGTGGGAATAGAATGGATATATTGTTTACAGCAGGTTTTGAGGCAGTGCATGCGCTGCCATGCTCGACCTAAAAAAGGTTTGCCTCTGTTCAACGCCTTGGGGTCTTCAAAACGAATGGGTTAATCAGTGATATCTAAAAAATACATAAATTACATCTTCAGCAGATAAGCATATATTCCTCGCCTGATGTGTGGCTGACTCGGTCCCTGCCGCACATCGGCCTTCAGTGTTTAATTTATTTAAAATTAAATTAAAATAAATGCAGGATCCCAAAGTATCTTTAGAGGGCCTTTGCAAAATAGCATAGCTCCATACGCCTAATGCATGTTTACCGTATATTTCTCGCTTGACTTATGACTGATTCTTCCACAGCCCAGGCAAACTTTCAGACATGTTTGATTGAAGTACATCCTTCTAATCCATCATGTATGCTGCTTGTCAGCTGGATGACTTATTTTGTCATTGGCCACCAGGGACCCTAATATGTAAAGGGCGCACTTTCCCTGTTTGTGCCCGGCACACCTTAAACAAGGTGCAACAGGCACAAATAGGGAAAGTGCGCACTATGACATGAAATGCGGTGTCCATAGGGCAGCCGCAAACTCTCGCTGAAAACTGAGCATCTGCTTTGATTCAAAGTGAGTGCAGGTGGCAACCCACCTGCACTTTTGAAGGTGATTAGAGATGCCATTGCAGGTGGATGCAGTAACTGACTGCAGGGCCTGCAAGGGAATGTGATTCCCTTATCCTGCTCCAGAGGGCTGCCACCATGGGGTGCACCAACGGTGATTCTCCTGACAGCTTCTTTGCCTCGGGGTCCGCATCTTTAATATGGCGCGGGTGAAGAGGCAAAGGGATTCCCTCAATTGTATGGAGCCACACCTCCATGGAACATAGGGAACACACAGTGAAGATATCTCTGGCACTCTATGTGCGCCAGCACTATCAGTATTACGGAAGGGGGCATGCAAGCACCTGCGGCCCCTTCTGTAATACCAAAGTGCCCTGGGGGTGCGTAAAGTGGGCAAAAATGGCCGTTGCGCCCCAGGGTACTTCCATAATATAGCCCCTAATGCTTTAACACTCCCTCTAGGGACTTTTCAGGGGTGCCAGCTAGCTGGGTAATTTCTTACTTTCCATAAGACCAGTTACCATCCGGGAACAAGTCGTGGGTGGACGTGGGTGGACGTGGGTGAACGGAATCCCCCACCACTACTATTAGAAATGCAGAGAGTTGTCTTTTTCCTAGCATTGAGACTGCTTGCATTTATAAGCATTGGGGCCCATATTTACTATGATTTTGCATTGTTGCGCAGCCCGACGGAAAATAATTTTTGTCTATTTATTAAGCCAGACATATCCACTTTGCATGGTTTAGCAGCTACAAAGTAATGGAACACACCACATAGTACTGACTTTCCTTAATTTGTGTCAGGTAGGCATTACATGGGTGGAGAATGGGCATTCCCATGCATCCACCCATGTATTTTGATGCAAACCCAGATTTACAAAGACTTGAACACCTAGGTTTTCGCAAAATGGTGCACCTACCTGAAAGAGGAATAATAAGGAGAAACATATTTTTCCCCGTTACTTCATCTTTCTATGTGTGCTGATGAACATGAATATGGCTCTAAGGATTATCTTCCTTCCCCAAATCAGTCCTGCCTGTAATGCATGCACCCTTGTAATATGGTGCAATAGTGTATGCCTTGGTGCTAGGCAGCACGCAATGCACCAGTGCAAGAAGTGAGCAGAAATACTCTATATATTTGTAAATATGGAGTATTTCTTCTCTCTCACTTTCACACAACACAACAAACAAAGTTCTGTTGTTGCACCGTGGTGTATTAAATAGTAGTAAATATGTGCCTGTATGCATGTAACATGACCTTAGGGTGTTTTTAAAACTCCTTTCCATGGGCAGTGTTAGAAAAGGGGTTTCTGTTTGGCTAGGGTAGGCAACTAAGCCAGAAAGAAACCCATCACTCTAGTCAGGGCAAGTAAGTTACACACCAAATATAACCTGTGCTCCCCCTCTGGTAGCTTGGCACATAGCAGTGAGGCTTATCATCAGAGGTAATGTTTAAAGTGTTTGCACAACACACTCACACAGAAACACAATGAATAAATGAATACACCACAAAAGAGACACCACACAGGATCATATAAAAATAAAGACAGTATATTGTACATGATATAAGACCAAAATGAAAGGTGTGTTAAATACCATGCATACAATGTAATTACTTCAGATATTACTCATTATCCTGGAAAATGCAAGGCAAAAATAGCATGTATTAGTAACCCCTTAAAGCATTTAATGCAACAGTACTCTACATAAATCACCGTAGGATATTCACTGTTGAATTAGTCAAAGCAGTGATTAAAATACGTCAGCGCTGTGCTGTGATCTTTAGAGGACCAGCACGCTTCCTTTAGTGCTTTTGCTGTACTTTATAATTTTCCACATGCACATGTTCCTAATCTGAGGCCTCCATCGAGAACTCACTCCCTCAGGCACAATCAAGTAACAAGTGCCCCAAGTATGGCCACCACTGGGGTTAGGGGGCATCCACACCCTGCAGGGGTAGCAGGGGACCTCACTGAGAGCGCCGCGGTCAGAGAAGGCAAATGCAGCTGCCCGCGAGAGCACGGTGCAGCTGCAAAAACCACAGTGCGGCTTCCTTTGTAACCCTAGAGCTACCCAACCTCAAGGACCACTCGGTCTGGTTATCGACACAGCCGAACTTCTGCAGTCAGTTGCGATCAGCACTGTCCGGTCTCCAAGACCGCGTGGGTTAGCTGTTCAGTAAAGTACAATCGGAAGTGCCCAGCGGCGAAGAGTGCATCCCAGGCTCCAAGATCCTGCTGGCCAATCCTCAGCCAAGCAATACCTGCGGAGAGGCAACTGGGAGGTCTCCACGCAGTGGCTGTGATGAGTTTTCGCAAGGCTCTCAACAGCAATCAATGGTGGCGGGTCTGGGGAGTGGGACTTGCATTCCAGAGCTCGTGCAGCCCATGTTCTAAATCAGGTGGGCAGGGCTTACAGGATCACAGTAATCCCTATTATCTACCCAATACGCAAACATAGAAGGCTACTCGTCGACTACCTGTGTGGTGCAATTTGAAATAGTTACATGCCGCTGTCACTCCCAGGATGCACGGGGCACAAATAGAGTGCAGTGTACGACAAGCACTTCTTTTAAAGAGGCAAAGCTCTCTACCTTGTGGACATGGAGCAGCGCTGAACACACACCAGTTATTGCTTGTAATAGTAGTAATGGATTCCAGCTTCTCGAAAAGCCTGCAGCTGCCAGACTTCCACTGTAGTGGGGCTGACAGGTAATCTGTTTTGTGGCCCTGAGATTTACCAGAAAAGAGGGGGGCAAGCCAGCAAACCCTGGAAAACACTTGATGCGGGGCCCAAAAAGAGGTAGCAGGCCAGCACATAAGGCAGTTTATCAACAACGGTGTTTTCTCCTGGGAGCACAGTAGTCCTATGGCAATGTGCAGATTGTAGAGCCAGCAATGTCTGGTTGCAAGCCCACACAGGGTCTTGTTAGATCAGAGTCTGGGAGCAGCCTGAAGCAGGGCAACATGCAATAAAGCAGACCAGCTGAGTCCTTTAAGAAGCACAGCAATCCGCAGGCAGCAGGGCAACAAACAGAAAAGCAGTCCAGATGAGTCTTTAAAGCAGAGCAGCAGTCCTTCTGACAGAGGTTCAGTGCCTGATCCAAAAGTGCTTTAAAAAAACATGGGGTCAGAGCCCCTTAACTTATACTCCAAAGTGTCTTTGATCAAGGGGGTGACTTCGAGGGAACCCTTTCAAGTGCGCAACAATCCCCTTTCAGCCATGCCCTGGCTCCAGATGGCAGTAGGGTGTAAATCAGCCCTTTGTGTGAGGGCAGGATGCAACCTATACAAATGTAACGTGTGAACTACCTCTCCCTCTCAAAGCCCAGGTTGACCATCAGTATGCGGATGAATTCAGATGTAAACCCTGTCACACCCAGCCCTTCCTGTGTTCTGGCTGTCTGGAAAATATGCACCAAGTGTAGCTGTCACCCAGCCCTAGAAGTGTATTAGAGTCAAGTTCCAAAGCACAAAGTGTCATAAGCACAGAGAAATCCCCACTGACATGGCTTGGCAGTTCGGGCCGGACTGTTCCCATGAGGCACAGGGTCAGACTGATTTGCATATGGCCTTGTCTGAAACGCGGTGGCGGAGTGAGCTAAAGAATGATGATGGATTAAACCCAGATCAGTTGACTGGGGGTGAGTGCTTGCATTTGTTCAACACTCCGTCCATCATCCCCTATGGTTTTGCTTTGTTCACCCTAAGTTGGCAGGGTATGCCCAGACGTGGGTCCCTTGCTCACTTTGCCACTGGATTCAAGCTAGCCTGGCTGATGACGGCTGATTAGCCAGAAACCGGTCCCAGGATGCTTATTTCCGGTCCAGGGAAGACATGGCTTGGCAGTTCGGGCTGGACTGTTCCCATGAGGCACATGGTTATACTGATTTGCATATGGCCTTGTCTGAACTGGGGTAGCGGAGTGAGCTAAAGAGTGATGATGGATTAAACCAAGATCAGTTGACTGCTTGCATTGTTCAACACTCTGTCCATCATCCCCTTTGGTTTTGCCCCACTTTCTAAAAGTGGCATTTCCAAATTAGTAATGTAAAATTCAACAACACCAGAAAGTAGGATTTATAACTACTATTCGGAACATACCAAACATGGCAACACTACTCCTTTCAGATCAGGAATTATGACTGACTTAACGAATATATAAGGGGATTCCCAATTCTAGCCTATGGCAGGAGTAGGCCTCACAGCAGTGAGAAACAAAATAGGTTGTTTGTCCCTACCAGGACATGCCGCACATAAAGGCACATGTCCAGCCTTTTACCTACACAATTCCCTGCCCATAGGGCTACCTTGAACCTACCTTAGGTGTTACCTGTGTGTAATAAAAGGGGAGTTTAAGGTTTGGCAAGGAGTTTTAAATGCCAAGTCAATGTGACTGTAAACGGAGTACGCAGGCCCTGCAGTGGCAGGCCTGAGGCAGGTTTGAATGACAAGCAGAGTTGCTGGCCCATTAGTAGCATTTAATATACTGGCCCTGGGTATATGGCATACCACGTTACAAGGGACTTACAAGCCAATCACATATGCCAAACAGGTGTAAACCAATCATACCATGATTAGAGGAGAGAGCACAAGCACTTTAGCACTGATTACCAGTGGTAAAGTGCTCAGTGTCCTAAAGCCAACAAAAAGAAGGTAAAAATAATAGGCAGAGGAAGGCAGAAAGTTTGGGCTTACCCTGCAAAAAGGCTAGGTCCAACAGGCAGCATCCCTTTTATTTCTACGAAAAGTTCAGCAGTGGGTTATCATTGAATTTCTTATCTGGAGAAGAATAGAGAAATTCCCTCCATTAACCCGTCTGTTGTTCAATGAACCACAAATATGACACATGTATGTGCTTTGAAAGTGGATATGAAGAATACCAGCTGAAAACAAAACTGCATTATCACCAAGTTTGACTGTCAAAAAAGCAGCACATTTTGTTCGCTTTCTAAACGGATTTAGAAGATGTAATACTACGTTCGACATTTCACCTGTCTTTTAAAATAGACTATTTACAGCCATTTAAAATTTAAAATATCCATTGACAGGAAGAAACCGTGTGCCTCATAAAAAAGTAAAATAAACCAAAAATGTTGTTCACGTTTTTTCATGATTATATTCACTTTTTTGTTTTTTGTAAAATAGCCCTGCTTCATTTTGAGTGAGGATTAATATAAAGGCATAAGATTACTTACTGTTACGTCAGCTATTGTTAATTACACATGCTAATCAGTCCCCCCACTATTTTTCTTAATCCCTATTGTTTCCACATTTCCCAGAGATAAATCCCGGCCATTTTTCATGTTCTAAGATTCTGCAAAGTTGACCATGATGGTTAAATAGGTATTTAAATAAACGTATCTGTATTCATGTTTAAGATGACTTTTCAGTCTTTGTTTTTATATATCAGTCAAGCATCATTAATACCGCTCGAAACATTTAAAGTGCCTTGTAATGCTAAGGGTACAAAAACACAGTCTCTATGTGATTTTCCTAAGTGTTGTACGGCCGATGCATTAAAATACCGGGTCATGCTATTGCTAATAAGAAAATGGTCAGGTGGCAACTTTACTAGTACCTCGTTGCCATTTAATTGCCTCATATGCTTTGCAAGACATCAACTGAGCCTGCCCTCCCTTTCGGGGGTCACTGGTAAGCTTCAAACGTTTCTATATCCAGTTGCCCCCCTATTGGTCTTCAAGCCTTGCCAGACTGTGGGGGACTCATCCTAACCTTCCACATGATCCTTCCATATGGGAAATCTGTTTAACAGTACTAAAACCCGAAGGCCCAGGTCTTGGACCGCGCAGCATGTGTCTGCAGTTTCATGTAGCTGGCATCTGGATACTAGGACATAAGTGACTGCGGATATCATTGCTTCTCCAGGGGCTGCAGACTAATCCTCTGGTCTTGCTGCCTCACAGATGTACCCTTGGCTTGAGGATGCTGTCAATGTTGCCGCCAGCCTTTCGTGCCATATTTAAATAGTATTCCCTAAAGGACGGGGAATAAAGCAATCTGAGAAGGGCTGGCTGTGCCTATTATAAACCAGGCACTGTTTGTCAGCTGCTGTTTTCATCTTTTTGAGAAACTTTGTGAATTAAAGCAGTTCTGTGGAATTAAAAGCCTACTCTTAAACCTGAGTGTTTCAATCCAAAGTAATATCAATCTTTTTTGCTCTGATTTTTTTCCATTTAACATAGATTAATTTGAAGTTTGTAAACAAGGCATATTTTCACCAAAATGAAATCATGTAGTTTTCATCTTGAATTATACATATATTTATGCCACGGCAGTTGAAAGTAAATGTGGTACAATAACACATTATTTAGAGAAAATGTATCATACATGGAAACATTTTAGAAGAGGAAAGTGGGAGGTTTTTTTTTTTTTTTTTTGAGTTCAAGAAAATTTTATTGAAAAAGAAGTGATACAAAGTAAAAAGATCAGAATACAATTCAAGTGATACACTACAGCAAGAGAGCTATACAATCAGGGGCTAAACTTGAGAAATAATCAAAGTAAATGCATATAAAATTAAAGGTAGCCAGTTATAAAGTATAGAATTCAGTTAGGGGAAAGCTATTAGCTGGGTACTAAACAAACTTATCACTATCAAATATGGAGATGGGGACAGGGGAGGAAATAGAGTAAGAGAAGAGAGGAAAGAAGAGAAAGATCAATAGAAGGATGAAAAGGAGTAGAGGACAGGAAAGAGAAAAGAAAGAAGAAGAAAAAAGAAGAAAAAGAGGAAGGATTCCCACAGGACTAACCAACCTGGAAAATTAAAGGACAACACTTAGACAGACATATCAAAAGGAAACTGAGGAACCAACCCTTTTGAGGACAACTCCATATAATCATCCAAAGCTTTCCAAACCCCCCTAGAAATAGATGGAGAAAGATGAGCTTGATCAACCGACGTGTGAGCACTACGTAAAAAGGAAACCCAGGCCCACCATGTATGATATGAAACCAAAGAAAAGGATTTCCATTCCATAAGAATGATTTTCACAGCAATAGAAAGGAGAAGATCCATCAACTGTAAATCCAGAGGATCCAATGGGAGAGGAGTAGGGGCAGCCAGTGGACCCAACAGAATGAAAGGGAAAGAAAGTTGGAACTCAATACCAAAAATAAGAGAGAGATGTTTATGGATGAGGTCCCAAAAAGGCTGAAGCAAAGAGCAACCAAAAAACATATGGTGAAAATCGCCTGGCAACAAACCACAACTCCAGCATAGGTTGTCATCTTTAAGATTTAGCGAATGAAGACGCACAGGCGTCCAATGGAGGAGATTGATAGAGAAAAACTTAGATTGCATTAAAGATGGTGCAATTTTATTACGGAGAGAAAGTTTACCAATTAATTGCCAAGTCTCCGAGGAAATATGATCTGTAATAGCAGGATCAAAGTGATGTATCCATTTTTGCTGAGCAACCGTCTGTGCGGGTAGAGAAGCAGATGACAAAAATGTATACATTTTGGAGGCAACGTGACCAGATTTGATCCAAATATGAAAAAGTGAGATAAGAGAAGAGGTGGGATGAAGACGGACTTTAGCAAGGGCCACTTTAATTTTTAGAAAAGTATAAAAATCAAGATTTGTTAAAGAATGCTTTTGAGCCAAGGTGGAAAAAGGAAATGGTTGATCAGAGGCATCATACAGATGTTTAACAAGCGAGATCCCTTTATCTACACAGTAGGCCATAAGGTTGGGAGTAAGGTTGAGTTTAATTTTGGAATTCCGCCAGATAGACGACCACTTAGTTTTGTGTAAAGGAATTACCACTTTCTTGTCTACTTTCCTGACCGCAGCAATTGTATCAATAATGATAGAACGATAAAACAGGATATGTAAACTAGATGTCGTGCAAAAAGAGGCAGTAGGCAAAGGGGATGCTAATGCTTGTTCAATGAGCAATCAAGAGGGAACATGAAGAGATGGAGGAGAGAACCATAAAGCTCCTTGAGAAGCCAGAAAGGCAGGTTGGTATTTTTCCCAATCTGGAAAATTGCAACCCCCCATATCGCAAGGCCGACGCAAAAATTTGTATGCAAGTCTAGCACGTTTGTCATTCCACAGAAATTTAGAAGTCAGACCATCGATTTCGCGAAAAAAGGAGTCCGATAATTTAACCGGAAGCATGGAGGAAACAAAATTAATAATCGGTGTGATCATCATTTTGAGAGTCTGGAGACGACCCCACCATGAAATATGTTTCGGAGACCACGTATCTAGAAGACGACGGACTTTAAGGAGAGTCTGGGATTCATTATAGGCAGTGGTAGCATAGAGAGTAGAACAAAAATAAATCCCTAAGTATTTCAGATGTGTGGATTGCCACTTAAAGCCCGCTGAACCAAATATGGGAGGGGAAACAATAGGCATTCAAAGGGAACATTTCTGTCTTATCTTTATTTAGGGTATACCCCGAAACCGATGAAAAGAGGGAAATGATATTTGAAAGAGCAGGGATTGCCAAAGCAATATCATCAGAAAATATGAGAACATCATCCGCGTACACAGCTGTTTTAATACAGTGAGGCCCGAAACAAAAACCTTTAATATCAGGGTGTAACTCAATCAGTCGAAGGAGAGGGTCAATAGACAGTAAAAATAAAAGTGGGGATAAAGGACATCCCTGTCTAGTGCCCTGACGAAGATTAAAAAACGACGATGTAGCACCATTAACTCTAATGTTAGCTTTAGGTTGAGAATATAAGGACATTATCATATTAATGAAAGAGTCGCCAAGCTTGTGTGCGCATAAAACAGCTCGAAGAAATGGCCAAGAGACCTTGTCGAAGGCCTTTTCCGCATCAAGGGCCAAGGCCGCGGCAGGGAGTTGAGATCTTTTGGTAGCACCAAGAACGTGACAAAAAGTGCGTATATTATCACGCGCAAGACGGCCTTTCACAAAACCAATTTGAGAGGGATGAACAAGATGAGGGATAAAGGCTTCTAATCTTTTGGCCAGAATTTTAGCAAAAATTTTATCTTCCATGTTAAGGAGAGAAATAGGACGAAAGTTTTTAGGATCCGAATGATCTTTCCCTTCTTTCGGGATCACTACTATAGTAGCTTCAGCAGCAGTACCAGAAACAGATCCATCCTTAACAAAAGAGTCAAAGAGAGATTGTAATTTGGGAACAAGCGTAGGGAGAAAAGTTTTATAAAATAAGATCGGATAACCATCAGGACCTGGAGCCTTGCCAGAACGAGTAGCTTTAATTGCGGAAATAATTTCTTCGGGGGAAATAGGCTTGTTTAGAGAAGTACGATCATCATCAGAGACCGACTGAATTGGAACCGAAGTTAAAAAAGCTTGACACCGGTCAAAGGTGGAAACATTAGAAGGAGTGTACAGTTTATTATAGTAGTCACGAAAGACTTCAAGTATTTCCCCTGTTTGAAATTTTTTAGAACCTGTGTGGTCAGTAATAGAAGAGATTTGTGAGGACTTAAAAGAGAAATCCTGAAATTTTAAAGTAGCAGCCAAAATCTTCCCAGCACGATTTTTTAACAACAACTTCTTGGATTTCTGTGCCTGTACTCCAATATGAGCTCTTTTAGTAACAATGGTATTATATTTGTATTTCAGTTGTTTTATTAGCTGTAAACAAGATGAATCTTTAGATTGTCTAAAGGTGGCTTCCAGAGTTTTAATCTGAGATGATAAATCTGTAAGCTCCTGTTTAATATCCGAATTTCGTTTGGACATACACTTAATCACCTGGCCACGGAAAGTGCACTTAAATGAGTCCCATAGAACTACTGGGGAAGAGACAGAGCCTTCATTCTCATGAAAAAAAATGTCAATAGCTTTAGAAAATTCATCAACCTGAGAAGCATCTTGTAAAACTTTGGTATTCAATCTCCATGAACGACCGCGCCCTTTAGGGGCAAAGGAAGACAATGTAAAGGTGACCGCCGCATGATCGGAAATCAAAATAGGATGTATAAGCGGGGAAGAGGAAGACGAAACAAGCGAAGAATGAACCAGGAGATAGTCAATACGAGAGAAGGAAGAATGAGGCGAGGAGAAGAAAGAAAAATCACTACCGGTAGGGTTGTGAAGTCGCCATAAATCCGGAAGATGCGTAAAGGAGCACATGTTAAGCATTTGTTTGTGAGATTTAGGAGGACGAAACTGAAATGCAGAGTTCCTATCTAAAAGAGGGTCCATTGGTAAATTAAAATTTCCGCCTACAATAAGATTACCACAGTGCGGGGTGTCATTTATTTTTTTGGTAACCGACTTCCAAAAGGCCGGATCATCAACGTTAGGAGCATAGATATTCATCACAAACAGTTCATGTTGACCATCTGACAACTTAGACAACAGCCAGCGACCCTGAGAATCATGATCAGAAGACAGTATAGATAAACCAGAATTTTTTGAAACTAATGTAATGACCCCATTTCGTTTACCAGAGGCATCAGAACAGCAAATATCCAAGACCCATTCCTTCTTCAAAAACAACGCCTCTCTGTTAGTGACCTTGGTCTCTTGAAAAAGAACTAGGTCAGAAGACAGAGATTTACAATAATCCAAGACTTTTGACCTCTTCACTGGATGATTCAACCCCTTAACATTAAGGGATAAAACATTTAAACCGGGCATGGAAATAGAGAATAACACAAAAAAGATGACATGGATGACAGAAAAAGGAGCAACCTTACATAAACAGGGAACAAATCTTCAGTCCCAGAAAACACGGAGGGAGAATCCATGTGGGGAATCCAAGAGAAAGAGGAAGAAAGAAGAGAAGAAAAGAGAAAAGGAAGGAGGGAGAGAGGAAGCAGGAAGGGAGGCCTAAAAAAGACCAACATCATACTAGGGAGAACATGGAAAAGGCGAGTACGGGTCCCGTACTGTGAGGAAAAGTAATTGATCACAATAGCCCCAAAATACAACAAGCTGATAGCAGTAAATATGAACTGGTAACAGACAAAATTAGCAACGTAAAGCTGCCTAACCATGTGAATAGGCATAGTGTAACTTAAAAACAGAGTATAGACACATATGGTCATCAGTCTAATATCCGAGACATAGCAATAATAGGTAAAACTAGCAGAGAAACTAATTTAGAAAAACAAAAAAACAGAGGCAACTTATGAACAATAGATGAGTGTATAACGCGCAATATGCACATCCTAACAGAAAAAACATATCTAATGAACAAACTATACCTGTATATGATAACAATATATAATTGAAGTAGAAAAAATCGGAAGAAACAAATAAGTAGGAAATAAAGGAGGAAAGACAATAACATGAATAGAAAAGTAGAAGAAAGAAGATGACAAAAATGAGAAAGAATATGTAACTAGTAAGAGATAAGCGTCGAGAAAAGAGAAAAGAGACTTGAAATAAAGAATGACAAAAAGTAAGAGCAAGAGGAGCAGAATACCAACTGAATAGCATGACTTTGGAAAGAAGGAGAGAGCAGAAAGCAGTAAGGGTCCAGAAGAACAACAAAAGTCTATCAAATAACCTTGGAAGTAAGACCGACAAATAGCGATAACATGAACAGGCATAATGTACCTAAACAGAATGTAGCATTACATTTAGTTATTAGTCTAATATCAAGAGACATAGCAATACTAATTAATATTAGCAGGGAAAACTAATTAGAAAAACAAAAGCCTGAGATAACTCATGAACAGTAGGTGAATGCCTGGCAAACAAAAATGCAGAACCTCAAAATATAGTTAACGAACAAACTATAACTGTACATGATAAGAATATATAGTTGAAGTAGAAAAAACCGGAACATATAACTATGGAGGAAAGAAAGGAAGAAAGATATTAAAATATATAAAGAAGAGAAAGACAGAAAAAAGACAAAAATGAGAAAAAATGAGGTAACTAGCAAGAGGTAAGCGACTAGAAAAGAGAAAAATAGCTTGGGTTCAACAACGACAGAAAAAAGAGCAAGAAAAAACAGAACGCAAGCTAAAGAGTAATACTCTGGAACAAAAGGAGAGAACAGGAAGCAGTGTGAACACCAGAAGAGCAGAAAGAGTCTAGCAAACAACCTTAGAAGTTAAGAGCATCATATAAGCTGAACATGAGAGAGGAGAGACCCAGGCCTGCAAAAGAGTACATCCAAACGACAGAAAAAGACAAATCAAGTGCCCGAGGCACCCGAAGCCTGTGAAGTCGCTTTCTGAATCTCCATCTCTATCTCCAATTGGTTGTCCAGAAATGTAGATAAGTCGGCCGGTTCATCGAAGTTTCTAGAACGTCCTTTATAAGTAATGCGGAACTTCGATGGACCAGAAAAAGAAAAGGGAATGGCCATTTCAGACAAACGCTTCCTAAGATTGAGGAAGCCCTTCCTCCTTATAACCGTATCTCTGGCAAAGTCCTGAGAAATTGAGATTCGCTGACCGTTCCAGATGACTTGTTTAGTTTTGAGCATATGAGAGAGAATCTGTTCAGTATGCTGATGTCGCAATGGCTTAAAAATAACTGCTCTTGGCTGGGTTGCCGATTTAGACCGAAAGGTTGGAACACGATGTGCTCTTTCTATCTCAAACTCTCTGAGGAATGAGATTTGTAAGGTGTCCGGAATCCAATGAGATAAGAACTCTATCATAGATGAAGATGATTTCTCGGAATCTTCCGGCAGGCCAAAAATGCGTAGGTTAGATCTACGGTTGCGATCTTCCTGCTCAGTGAGATCTCTTCGCAATGCCGCCATTGAGCGCTCCATGTGGTTGATGGATCTGGAGTGTTTCTGCATACCATCCTCTGCAGAACTGATTCGTGATTCCGTGGCAGATACACGAAGAGAGAGGGCTTTAAAGTCATTCCTGATAGCAGACACCTCCACCTGCAGCAAATCCGTATTAGTTTTTGTTGACTGCGCAATATCATGCACCTCATTAAGGCGCGTTAAAATGGTGTCCAGCGTGGAGGTAGTGTCTGACTGAGCAGAGTCAGGCGTAAGAGACACAGCCTTAAGTCTCTTCAGCGACGTGCCCACATCTTTAGAGTCTTTGTTACTCGTGGAACGACCCATACTTGCAGCCATGAAGAAGCAACCACAAAGAAAAAATATGCAGCCACGTGAAGGAAAGAGAAGAACAAAAACTGCGCAGACTTCAGTCCAAAATGAGAAAGATAACACACTGAGCTCAATGGGCGCAAATAAGATAATAGCGGCGGGCTTATATGCAGGCAGACATGTAGCCAAGGAATGATAGAGCCACAAATAAATCAGGAGGGCACACCATGGAGTTCGCAGGAGAAAAACCCACACCTGAATGAGATAACCGAACTTAGAGAAAAATAGCGCGTAGGCACCTTAATTCCCAGCCAAGCAGCAAGAAAATAGCAAAAAAAAGGAAAAAAATTTACCAAGTGCAGGCATTATATAAGAAACACCCTCGGCAGCCACCACGACCTGAAACATTGTAGCGCCAGCAGCATCTTGAGGAGAAATGTCATCTGCGTCAGGAGCAGGAAATGGCGTCCGTCTGTGAGGAAAAACGAGCGTCAGGCAGAAAGCATGTAGCCGGTGACAAAGGCAGCAGGAAACCTCGTAAATCAGCTCCCTTCACATTCCGCTGCTGAATGCTGTCTTTTCCGCTCACAGGGGCAGTCGGGGAACGGAGAAAACAGCCCGACGGGAGAACTCGCCTCGGAGCTCAAGCGCAGTCCGCCATGCTGAAGCGGCGCGCAAGCCACGCCCCCGGAAAGTGGGAGGTTTTAATAAAATAATCGGAAGAATGTATTTTGCACATTGCCTTCTATTGAGGCCTGAAAGGGGTCTATTTTCATCTATGGGACTTGCAAATGTGCTGAGGCAGGATCGGATTTCAGAAATGCAAAGACACTTTGGGGATATTTGCTAAGAAGTAATTGTGTGCGGAGTTAGCCTTTCTGGCTTAACACCACACTCTGCCACTTCTGAAACGCAGGGCTGCACCTTATTTACAACAACATTGTGTAGCCCTGCGTATACCCCTTGCGATGGCGGCAAATTTAACTGCCTAGCGCCAACGCAGACACCTTTGCAGCATAGTCCAAGGGTGTCTGCGTTGAGGGGAAGATTGTTTATGTGTAGGAAGATCTCTTTAAATGTTGTTTTGTAACCTCTATGTGTGCTGCTTAATGCAGCACACATAAAAATGCAAAACGTCATTTTTAAAAAAATGATTGTTTATGTGCAGGAAGGGAGACCTTCCTGAACATAAACAATCAAATGTGTTTTGCTGTATCTATGTGTGAAGCAGAATGCAGCACAAATGGAAACAGCAAAAACTAAGAGAAATTAAAAATGTCTCCTTGTTTCACTTGGTTAAGATCAAGTTTTCCCTTGTCTTAATTTTGGCGCAGCCTCCTACTTATGGCACCCTTGTAAATGGGGCAGCATCAAGATCAGTATGTGTTGCATTGGAACACCCACTGCAACACCCATTCACCTCCCCTTTCACGCTAATTATAGCGTGAAAGGGTGCCTTATTTACAAGGTAGTGTTAAGCCACATTAAGTGGCTCAACGCTAACTTGTAAATAAGGCGAAGCCCCTATTGCCACTACATTGTCCTGAAAAGTGATGCTGTGGTGGTGTCAGGGGCATATAAATATGCCCCTTTGTTTCTTTTACCTGTCAGGAGCATGAAGAAAGTGCCATGGCAGACCGAGAGAGCGTGACAAAACGGTTGCGCACTGACCTGCAGGAGCAGGTTACTGATGATGCATATTCCGAGTCACACAAGACCAGTCCTTTTCACAGAAGCTTTTAGAGCAATCCGGATTTTTGCATGCAGCAATCGGGAGGCAAGTGACTAGCCTTGAAATCCGTAATCACCCACCTGAATCGGGAGGGTTGGCATATGTGATGTACAAAGACCAACAGTAGCTGGAAAATCACCACCAGAACTCATCCAAAGCTCCATTATGACTGTCTGTGGATACGTTATGCTACACACTGCCATCAGATGTTCAGACCACCAATTGTTGTAGATCGCTGAACTGCGCCGGAGTTCAAGGGCCTGATTTTTCATGGATTTGTCTTGGTTCGTTCTTGCTGGACCTCAGGGGCTGGCTTAGATGTGGGGGCCGTGAGAGGCAAAAAGGCTGCTTACATTCCCCTTCCCCATGCCACTCTCCCTGCTTGCTGCCGAAAACTCCCTCAACTGCTTCTGGTGTGCCCGGTGTGTACAAGTGTGTACAGGCGAATCAGCTGGTCTGGCATGCTGAATGCCACCACCAGTGCGATGGTGCTCACGATGGCGAGATAAGGACTAGAGCCACACAAGAGGTGAGGCCGAGCATGGGTGGGGGGAAGAGGGGCCTAGCACTGTCCAGCACTGCCAAGAAAAGGCTCAAAGTAGAGGCACCTCCACTTGGACCCGGCTGCCTGGACTCATTTGTCTGCAGTTTAGATCCAGATATAAGGCCATTGCTAGAGGCTCTGGCTTCTGTACAGGCACAAGGCATCATAATGCATCACCTTGGGACCTTTATAGGGTCAGGAGTTGCTGAGTATATCCTGGCGTACTGGTACCGTTGATAAGGGGTGAGTTCAAGGACTGTACCAGGCCATGTAAGTGTGAGCCTGTGGTAGCGACCCATCCAGGCATGGGTGTGGCTTGGGGGTGTGCCGCTGTGAGCTCTTGCCCACCTCCCTTGTCAGGTATTCAGTTTACTGGACTTAAAAAATGCAGAATCAATGGACATTAACAGACCTCCCTTGAAGGGGCTAATTCATACAACCATCAGACATAAACTGATCACACATGTAACACTGTCCTGCAGGCTTAAGGTCAAAGGAAGGCATGTCACAAAAGTCAACTTAGAGACACTTAGAGAGACATTTGGAAGTTCTCTTTTCTTTGACCTTTGTAAAGAACTTGGAAAGACTTCATCTTCCTTATAACCCTATGCAGCATGCTCGTGTCCCCTGAACATCTCTTGCCGTGTTATAAATATGGGGGGGGCGCTGGTGGCAGGAATTAAATTGAAAGAGTACTGGAAACTCCTTGCCATTTGTCCTTTCTCATGCCTGTTGTTACAGCAAGTAAGCTGGGAAATTTCATCAGGTTTTTGGCACAGGGTTCCAGGGAGGTTCTTACCCGGTTGCCAGGTTGGAGACTGCATGTTGCACGTTGAGAGAGCTTATGCTACAGGTTCCTAAATGGCATCGATTTCTGGTCAGTGTGGCTTGCACCTCTGGGGGTAATTGCAACCTGTGTGCACACTGCTCCATCATATCCTTGGCTTTATTAGCAAGAATTTCCTAGATCGAATTCTGTGACACTGCTGCATGTATGGTAAAATGTAAGAGGTGTGACTCGGCGTTGTGACTTCTGAATTGCCTTGTGCATGAGTTAGTGCCGGTTTGAGTCACACCGCATCCTTTAATATTGTTGTCCTTTAAAATACTGTTGTTTGTCCTGGCGGGAGCAGGCGGTCGGCCGTGAACCCAACTGTTTATTCAGTTACTCCTGGGATCGCTGTCGTCAGGTCGTTGTCGTTGTGGGTGTAAATTTGGAGTTTCACTTGATTTACCTTTGACTTCTGGACTCATTTCATTAAGCGACGATTCCCAGTCACCCACCGACACCCTTCAGCACCCACTTCTGCAATTTTCAAGATTCATGGCTTTTTCTTTGCCTCGCTGTTTGCTTCCTCCAGCTCCTTTATGATCCTCTGGACATGCCTCCTCTTCCGATTGGCTGCTTTCCCCTTCCTGAGCGTCTGCTTGACTCCAGCACCTCTGCAGCCTTCCTGAGGTGAGGTTTTGGGATGCTTAGCAACGCAACCCCTACCGGAGGATTCCATTGAGGCTACACACGGCGGTCATCTGGGATTGGGCTGAATTCACTGATCCAGCCAGGTTTTATATCATATTTACATTTATTCACTTGAAGTTATCTTCCAAAGTGCATGACATTGACTTTTCTTCATTTCACTCAAACTCTTGGATACACTTACCATTGTGCAAATTTGGTAATTTGTGTGAGTTATACTTTCATTGAGACTTCAAGCAATTTCTATCATTTGAATGTTTTAAAGTACTTTTACCTTATTTGTGCATATTTGTTGAATTGCTATGGCCTCTTCTCAACAACGTACACAGTCACCACCCATTTTGGCTCAACCAGGTAAATCAATTATAAAATGGGCACATTGGTTTTACTTATTTGAAAATCACCTTTTAGCCATTGATGTACCAGTTATCACCCTGAAAGAAAATTGGCAATATTATATGGCAGTTTGGGTCTGACAGCTCAGCAAATTTTCGATAATTTGCCACCCATAGCTAGGCCTTGTGGTCAATCCGGTGATGGCACTTGGAATGTCTATTTAGAGGCTGTTGGAAGATTACACAAACAATTTACAGAGGAACCAAGCATCATTCTGGAGTGCCATACCTGTCAAATGCAAGCAATCTTCAGAAGAGGGAATTGAGGAATACATTGCTGCTTTGAGAATTTTAGGCGCTGCATGTGATTTTGGTGCCAATGTAGATACAGATATATGTGACCAATTCATTTGTAGTTGTGCCTCAAAAAAAAAGAAAGACTTCTCATCTGGCAAAATCTTACACTGAGTGAAGTTCTAAACTTGGCAAAAAGCATTAAAAGATCTTTGATCTCTTCAAAGGTTCTGAATCCTACTACTACAGTGAAATCAGTTTCAAGCTCTGGTCCTGAATATACTGATGATACTTTATGTGCAGTAGTTTGTAGAAGAAGGTCCTTTTCACAGAGAGAAAATGTCAGGAAAAATTCATCCTACTGCTATCGCTGTGGTTCTAAGAATCAAATCAGCAACTTTCCAGCTTGTCCTGCCTTGGGCAAAAGTTGTGTCTCCTGCAAGAAAACTGGTCATGTTTACACAGTGTGCAGGAGCTGCAAGACAACTATTGGTATAAGCAACATCGATGTTGACATTGACTCATGTGCAGAATCCATCAATAATGTGGTGTTAACTATTGAGTGTAACCATGTTGCAACTTCTGTTACAGGTCAGACATGTAATGCTATTTTTGATAATATTTCTTTACAGTTGATGGCAGACTCAGGCTCACCATTTACTATAATTCAAGACAACACTTTTTTATGATAGTTGGGGTAAGGATAAACTCCTGTCTCCACCTGACATAAATACTTTGGCATTTGGTGAGAAACCCATTGATAAGGTTGGCTTTTTCACAGGAAATGTTCAGTGTCTTGGTAGTGAAGTTATCACCAAAATATATATAGCTGTAAAAAGTTAAAACATAATTGGGTGGAAAGATTTGGCCAAGATGGGTCTTTATCTTGTTCCAGGCTCATCAAACCCAGTTGTCACTGGTGACTTACCTGATAAGCTAATATGCTGCGTAGAAGAATCTACTAAGGATATATTCTTAAAGGTTGTGCGCATTACATTAAATTAAAACCTGATGCCAAACCATTTTTTCACAAGGCACATCAAGTTCCCTTATCAATCAGGGAAGAACTCAAGCAAATGTTAGAAACTCTCTGTACATACGGCATCATAGTGCCTGTAGAACCTTCACAATGGGTTGTTGCGGTCGTAGTCGCACAAAAAAAAATGGCAAGATCAGGCTGTGCCTGGATTTGAGAACACTCAACACCAATATAATGGTAGATTGCCACCCTCTCCCCAGGATGCAAGCCAAACTGGGTGGTGCCAAATGGTTTTCGGTCATTGATCTTTGATCAACTTACCACCAAGCAGCACTTGATGAAAATTCACAAGACCTGATGGCTTTTGTCACTCCTTTTGGGGCCTACAAATATTTGAGCCTGCCATTTGGATTGGCATTAGCTGCCAGCGTCTTCCAAAAACTAATAGATATGTTGTTTTCAGAATTAAAAGGTGTAAAAGCATACAAAGACGACATACTAATCTATGCTAATTCATGTGAGGAGCTCAACAAGATTGACAAAGTACTGTCCATCTTGTTACATAGAGGCATGACTGTTAGAAAAGAAAAATGTACATTTGCCACTACAGGGCTAGAATATTTGTGACATACCATAAAGGAGTCTGGAATGAAATCCAAGATATCTTTGTTGAGAGCTATTAAGGAGGCAAGTGCACCAGTGGATCGCAATGCGCTGTGCTCCTTTTTAGGTTTCGCCTCACCGAAAGCTGCGCAGCAGACTTTCGCGCAACGCAAAAACTTTTGAAAAGAGTATGGTGCCTTTGTCACGCCTCTCACTTCCATTGGCTAGCTCCATAAATGGAGGCTAGCCATTGGAAGTGAGATCTGTCTGTCATGGTCCGAGGCGATTCGTGGGCGTTCCTGCGATGTTTTTCTCTACCTGCCCCTTTGACAACGTCATTGCGGTGGTGGGCGGTTCCTTTTTTTTTTTTTTTGGTCGCCTTGTTTTGGTCAGTTACCAAAAGTATTCTCCAGGAGTGGGCTGCACTGTCCGTCCCCCCTCCCGCTGTCCGTGTCTTTGTTTGCCCCCCCTCGTGACTCCGTTGTTCCGAATTGTGTGCTTTTCCCGCTCTTGCTCCTGGTAAATATATTTTGCGAAAAGGGGGAGGGAGGGACAGAAGGACACCGCTGGGGGCAGAGTGGAGGGCGGCAGGACACCCCCTTGCAGACACCACGGATCAAACTAAAGACCGGCTTGACTAACAGCAGCACAAAAAAGTAAATTATGCGGCATTATAGGTTGCATTCTTTTTCTGTGGCACTGCCACTTCACTATCCACAAGATGTGGTGTTACGGCCAGACTGCTTGACTGGGGAACAAGGTTCAAGTCCTAGAGTGGCAGCCAGGCTGATCCCAGAGACCCCCCCAGTCTCCCACCCCCTCAAACACCGGTCATCAGCGCAGTGTTTACATCTTGCAAGTACAAGGTTCACGCAGAGCCGCCCCTCAGCTCTGTGCTGTGAGCACAGCCCCATCCATATATAAGGGATCCCAGCGCACCCTCTGCTGCTGGTGTGATCTCGGATCCTCGGAGCCTGTCTCCAGGGAGCCCTCGAGTCTCAGTCGCTTTGTGTGATTCTTGGCACCGAGGGGCCCTGTTTACACTTAATGATGGGGCACGTGGAACCATCATAATGATTAGGCGTCCTGCGCACATTGCACTGAGAGAGGGCACGTATTCACTCAGACCTCCCTGAGCCCATCACAGAGCGCCTTCTTCACCTTTGACACATATTGTGATTTGTGACACAAAGTAAGTGCTCTCCATAGTGCCAGGCATAAATGGCTTCACTAGTTGACTCATTCTAGGCTGTGCAGAGTTCAGTTTTCAGTGCTTCACGCGTCATTAGGCAGATGACACTCGTGCACCACCTGGGGAGGGGTGGGTGGTTTCACAAAGACAGATGTGTAGGGTCGGAAACAAAAAACTCTGCATTCTGAAAGATGTGCAGACCGGCCTGAATTCCCAACTATACTGTTGTCTAATGATGATTTGTGTTTTCATAAGCAAACATGGATCGCGCGTGAGTACTATGAAATAGTCCTGTCTCGAGGATTGCCCTGTTGTTGGAGCCGGAGAGAGCGGCTGGCTCTGTGTGTGTGTGTGTGCGGCTGGCTCTGTGTGTGCGGCTGGCTGTGTGTGTGTGTGTGTGCCTGTGCGTGTGCCTGTGTGTGTCTGGCTCTGTGTGTATGTGTGGGTGCAAATGCAAGAGGTCTCACATTTGCGAGAGATTAAGCTAATGGCAATGTAAATGACAATGCCATGTATTTATCTGTTTTCAAAACCAACACATAAATGCAAATTTTGTCATTTACAATGCCAATAGCTCTAACTTTTCCAAAGGTGAAACCATTGCATTGTAAATGCTTGTTAGGGCTTGCTGACAACTTCACATGCTTTGTTGCTGGTTATGCTCAAGCTGTAGAACCTCTCAGGTTGTTATTGAGAAAAGGTCAGAAGTTCATCTGGTCTGAGGAGGTTCAGGTGGCTTTTGAGAAAGTGAAAGATTTTATAGTGGAGGCTCCAGCGTTGTCCGCATTCAGAGAAGAGTGCACTTCAATCATTATTGTTGATGAAGGTTTAAAAGGTTTGGGGTCAGTATTGAGCCAAAGAGTTGGTAGTAAAGAGTAAACCATCGCATTTGCCTCCAGATCTCTCAGAACATTTGAAAAACAGTACAGTGCTATATAACGCATATGGGCAGTACACAAAATGTAAGACGTATGTATGGGATAGGCGTAATTGCATGAAAATACCATTAACATCAGTCATGTGATAGTAACTTTAGGGCTGATTGGCTATCTCGTATGCCAGTGGCAGATTTTGAAGATGAGGTTGGAGATGATCAAATTGAATGTGCGGCTGTTGTTGATGCCACCAATACCTAGCATGATGATGACGTCTTGTTCACTGCTGATGAATGGATCAATGCATCTCAGAAGATGTACTGAAGCAAGTTGATGATTATATAGTAAAAGCATGGCCTGCTATAAGGTGTTTGCAGGGTGATTTGAAAACATTTGCACAAGTTGCGAGTGAAGATTCCGTGGTTAATGGACTGGTTCTGAGAGGTGACCTTCAAGTTTCTCCCACTAGAATGCATCCTTTTAATATTGCTTGAGCGCACAGAGTGCATTTAGGTTCTACTAAAACGTGCATGCGTATTAAGGAGCATTATTGGTGGCAATCTTTAGA
This sequence comes from Lissotriton helveticus, assembly GCF_964261635.1. NCBI lineage: Eukaryota > Metazoa > Chordata > Amphibia > Caudata > Salamandridae > Lissotriton > Lissotriton helveticus. Next base: position 428,345,787 of record NC_136065.1, read on the forward strand.
CAGTCAAGTGAGACTGACTGTGGACAAGTACCCTCAATGCCTGATGTCTGATAAGCATTGGAAGTTGAACAAAGTTCCTACAGACCATGTTTCACTATCCGATGAACCTTGGGATAAAGTGGGTCTTGATTTCTCAGGTCCTTATCTTTCTTTGCCAGCAGACATGAGATATGCCATTTTATTAGTAGATTACTTTTCTAAATGGCTGTCATTTTCTTTTGTCAGTTCCTCATCTACTGTTGCAGCAATTAATTTTTTAGAACAATTATTTACCATAGAAGGGTCACCTCGGTCTTTGGTCACTGCCAATGGTTTACACATTTTTGAACAAACATGATGTAAAGCATTTCTGTGTTCCCCTCTATTCTCCATGTTCCAATGGTTTGAAAGAGAGCGGGAACAGAGTGATTAAATAAGGGGTGCAAACAGCTATAGCAGCAAATTTAGATGTCAAACAGTATCTCAAACAGTACGAGAATATAATTCTACACCACACTGCACTATGGGAGTCACCCCTTTCATGTTTTTGAGGCGGATAGTTGTTCATTCTGCTTTATTTCCTACCTGGTTGAAGGAGCAACTTGAAATCAAAGATGCTGATTGCAGTGCCGTTGTCAAACAGAAAGTCATTTCACCTGTGGAACGGGAACAACTCAAAATGTCTCAAGCCAATAAACACAGAACAGTGTGACAATTTTACTAATGTTATGTAATACTTTCGCTGTTTTTTTGTTTTGTTTTTATTTATTGTAAAGGAAGGGAGATATTGTGGTGTTTACTGCATTCCAGCATTACATCACTGGAATGTAGAATGTCCAATGTCCAATGTGGGTTTGCAGTTTAGAGATTCCTTGTTAGTCAGTTACTTCGGGACTGCTGAGGCTGTGGCTAATAAACACAGTACAAGAGGGTCAGATAGGAGCAGTGACCTCCACTTGTTTCATCCAGCTGAGGAAGATAAGAAAGATTAGTAGATTACTCACTTGGGAAGCCCTAATCCAGGTAGTCCTAGCCATGGTGGTATCACACCTGGACCATGCCAGCTCCCTATAATTTGGCATTCCACTCTATCTCACCAAAAGACTGCAGATGGTTCAGAACCAGGCAGCAAGGTTGATATCACAACAAAGCAGATGGTATCATGTATCCCCACTATGAAAGAGCTACATTGGTTTCCCATCCCGCAAAGATGTGCATTTAAAGTTGTACAAAAGGGGGTGGTGATGGACGGAGCATCTGAACCAATCAAACACTCACACCCAGTCAACAGATCTGGGTTTAATCCATCACCGTTCTTTAGCCCACTCTGCCACACCAGTTCAGACTGTTTACATCCTTTACAACGCAACTTTTACCACGCAGTGCCTTTACGACGCAACTTTTACAACGCAAACCATTACAACGCATTGCGCTGGGGGGCGCTCTAGGATAGGGAATAAGTTTAATTTACTGTCCTTCCCTAGTGTCCACGGGGACTGGAGTTGGAATAGTAAATTAAACTATTCACTATCCAGCGCCCCAAAGCACTATGCGTTGTAAAGGTATTCGTTGTAAATACCGCGTTGTAAAGGCATGCGTGGTAAAAGTATGCTTTGTAACGTCATACATTCATTCAGACATGGCCATATGCAAATCAATCTGACCCAGTGCATCATGGGAACAGTCCAGCCCGAACTGCCAAGCCATGTCTTCCCTGGACTGGAAACTTGCTTGCTCACTTTGCCACTGGATTCAAGCAAGCCTGGCTGAAGACGGCTGTAATGCCAGAAACCGGTCCTAGGAAGCTTGTGTCCGGTCTAGGGAAGGCATGGCTTGGGAGTTCGGGCTGAACTGTTCCCATGAGGCACAGGGTCAGACTGATTTGCATATGGCCATGTCTGAACTGGAGTCGCAGAGTGGCCTAAAGAACGGTGATGGATTAAACCCAGATCTGTTGACTGGGTGTGAGTGTTTGATTGGTTCAGATGCTCAGTCCATCACTACCCCCTTTTGTACCGCTTTGTTTGCCATAAGTTGGCAGGGTATGCTCAGACGTGAGTCCCTTGCTCACTTTGCCACTGGATTCAAGCAAGCCTGGCTGAAGACGACTGTAATGCCAGAAACCGGTCCTAGGAAGCTTGAGTCCGGTCCAGGGAAGGCATGGCTTGGCAGTTCGGGCTCGACTGTTCCCATGAGGCACAGGGTCAGACTGATTTGCATATGGCCATGTCTGAACTGGGGTGGCAGAGTGGGCTAAAGAATGGTGATGGATTAAACCCAGATCTGTTGACTGGGTGTGAGTGTTTGATTGGTTCAGATGATCCGTGCATCAACACCCCCTTTTGAACCGCTTTGTTCGCCATAAGTTGGCAGGGTATGCTCAGACGTTAGTCCCTTGCTCACTTTGCCACTGGATTCAAGCAAGCCTGGCTGAAGACGGCTGTAATGCCAGAAACCGGTCCTAGGAAGCTTGAGTCCGGTCCAGGGAAGGCATGGCTTGGCAGTTCGGGCTGGACTGTTCCCATGAGGCACAGGGTCAGACTGATTTGCACATGGCCTCGTCTGAACTGGGGTGGCAGAGTGGGCTAAAGAACGGTGATGGATTAAACCCAGATCTGTTGACTGGGTGTGAGTGTTTGATTGGTTCAGATGATCCGTCTTTCACCACCCCCTTGTGTGCGTTTAAAGTTGGCTGCAGGTTTGCAATAATGGCCCCAGTTACTGGAACACTCTCCCTTTAGATATAAAAACCTGCACTGAACTCATTAGATTCCATAGACTTCTTAAGACTTGGCTATTTATCCAAGCTTATAACTAGACTTTGTTGATAACTAACACATGAGGTCTGAGCAGAAATTCCTAAGTCAGGGCGTGGCTTAGCAAGCCAGCATGGCGGACGTGGTCTAAGTAGACTCCGTCCAGCCCTTCATGTATCCTTCATTAATCCTGCTCCCTCGGCCACAGTAACCCCGCCTGCGGTGTCTGGTGGTTGTGAGATGAGGTGAAGCTTGTTGGCAGTGTCAGCGGGCCAGTGTTCCAGCTTGCAGCGGTGGTGAGGCAGTGATCGGCCCGAGGCCTGTGGGCGGCAATGAGACCGCAGCCTCGAGTGTGGCCCAGCCGCAATATCCTGGAGCGGTGGAGCGGCTGTGACAGATGCGGCCCCCCACTGGTGGTGCGGAGCGAGTCATCCTGCTCCCCCTTTTTGATTGTCTGCGGATGCTCCCCGTAATGCAAAGCAGCCCTCCTCTCCCCCCCATTGCTTGGCTGTCAGTTGGACCGAGGGGGGGGATGTAGATGGCAGGGGAGGCGACTGTTGCCGCCATCTTAGGCCGCCCGTCGGTGGAGCTCTCGGCCCACTGTGGATCCCGTGGCGGGTGCATTGGTATATGTGGCAGGTCTGGTGGCATCGGCGGTAGGCTGAGGCCTGCCCAGCCTGGGGCTCTGATTGATTTGCCATCGGTGGGCTGGGGCACCCACCTGGGGATTGTTGCTGGGCTGGGTGGAGCGGTGTCGCTTTGCGCCTGGGGCTCCCAAACACTCGGAGGGGGTGACTCGGCGACCGCATCGGCAGTTGGATTGAGCTGCGCGGACCGCTGCGGGACAGCAGTGTCACATACATGCTGCTTCGTTATTCTGCCATTCGGAATTGATCAGAGGTGGTACCTGCTTTCTGGGAGTGGGGTCACGACGATATACCCGGCCCACCATGACGAGAGACAAAAACGGTGGGGTATCTTCAAATTTGCTGGCCCTGGCGGCGCTGCGGTGGCATCGGGAGGCGTTCAGGGTAATGTTCCAGACAATGCTGCCCTCCTACTGGCAATTACCCAATCCAGGGATGCCCTGGATGCCAAAATAGGGGCGGCGGGTTCAGACGTTATGTTGCTACGCCAGGACATGAGGAATGCGGTGGGGCGCATCACTGAAACTGAGACGTGGATCTCGGGAGTGGAAGATGTAGTGACGACACTGCGACAACGAGTGGCATCTCTGGAGACTGCTCAGCGAGGTTTGGCGGCTAGGGTGGAGGATGCAAAGAGCTGTGCGCGACGCATTGTTGGTTTTCCCGAGGGGTGTGAATCTGGAAATGCGGAAAGGTTTCTCACCCAGTGGGTGGAGAGTTGGCTACCCCCGATTCTTTATCTAAATGCTTTGTTGTGGAATGTGCACATAGGGCTCTGACGCAGAAGCCTCCCCTAGGGGCTTGGACGAGGCCAGTGATTGCGAGGCTGCTCAACTATCACGATAGGGATGTGATCCTGAAGCAGGCCAGGGCTAAAGAACCTTTGCTGTATGACAATGCCCGTATCCTGATATTCCCTGACTACACTAAGCAGACCCAACAACAGCAGCAATCTTTCCTCGCAGCAAAGGCCTGCCTGCAAGAACTCAAACTCCCATATGCTTTGCTCTACCCTGCCCAGTTGTGGGTTGTTTATCATTCTCACACACGCTTTTTTGATTCCCCGGAGTAGGTCTTCCGTTGGACTGATGAGACAGTGCGGTTGCGCCCTTACTCCCCACCCGGGAGAGACTCGGACTCATCCTCGAGCGGAGCGGTCCGGAGCGTGCCTGGTGGCCGGGTGAAGGGGTTTTGCCACTCCAGGTCCAGGAAGCGTTCCAAGTCCAGCAATGTTCCGTCACAGGTGGGATCTGCCTCGGTTCAGGCTGCACCAGCTGACTGATTCATTTCTGTGTCTATACATCTATAGTTATTAGAGTGTTTGGAAATGGCAGAGGGAGCCTGATGAGGGCCAATATCTCTGTTGGGTATTTCAGACGGGGATGGGGGCTAGGGGTTTGGGGATGATGGGCTGTAGTTTGGGGAGTCATTGGTGGGTGAGGGGTGGTATTCCCTGTTGGGGTCTGCCTGCCGCAACAGATACTTCACTGGTTTTGAGGTATAGGTTGGGGGCGGGGGGTAGGTTGGGGTGTTCAGGGGAATTGTTGTCAGTCTTTCATCGCAATGTTCAATTGCAGGTCGGGCCGGGCTATGTTGCCTGTCTGGGGCCACCAGGACCCATTCTGTTGCTGATGTTTTTGCATGGCCGCCATTGTGGGTAGACCATTAGACTCCTCAGGGTCCTCGCGCATTTTGAGCTGGAATGTCAGAGGGGCTCTAGATAAGATTAAGCGTGGAGCTATCCTTAAGCAGGCTAAGCGCGCTGGCGCCGACGTCTTGATGCTACAAGAGACACACCTTATGGAGACTAAAGCACTCTGTTTTCAGCGCTTTGGATATATACAAGTATTTCATGCAGGCTTTGTGCGGGGATCCAGGGGGTGGCAGTCTTGATCAACAGACGAGTCCCTTACATCCACATTAGGATGTGGGGGGATGCACAGGTTAGATATATTTTTCTCCAGGGTATGTTGAGGGGTGAGTCCACGATATTGGGTAGCGTCTATGGCCCACCGCCGCTGTCCTGGGGTTTTGTAGAGAAACTTGTGACCGTGTGGTCGGAGATCCCGGAGGGCCTGGCAGTGGTGGGCGGGGACTAGAAGGATGTGTTAGATCTGGCTCTTGACAGGTGGAGGCCCGATGGGGGCCTGACGGTTCGTAATCCCATCAAGCTCCATTCCCAGGCCAGGATTGGGATGACCCATGGCGTCGGTTACATGGCGAGACTCCGGGATTCACTTACCTCTAGGCGGTCCACGCCTTCTTTTCTCATCTTGATTATATTTTTGTGCCCGGTGGAGATGCTGGCAGGGTGAAGGAGGCGGATATTCTCCCTCGAGGGCTTTCTGATCACTTACCTGCAGCCATCACCCTGCGTGTTGGACTTGCTCACGGACATTTCCGGTAGCGCCCTTACACATGGAATCTCCAAAACACGGAGTATAGGGAACATATGGGTGATGCCGTGGACCAGTATTTGTCACGCAATATGGTATCGGTCTCGGCGGCGGCGTCTTTGTGGGAGGCGATGAAGCCTACACTTCGCGGGGTGGACATCTCCTTCTGCACGGCTGCGCGTAGGGCCCGTAGGGAATTTCTTATTAACCAGAAGCTAAAGTCTTGGACCTAGATGCGCGTAGTAGAGACGAGGGGGGGCGGCTGGTCTGCCGTCAGCTGCTTTTGGCACAACAGGTTTACTCGTCCAACTTGTTAGATTTAGCCCATCAGGCATGGCTGGCAACCTGAAATAGGATTTACCAGTGGGGGGACAAGTCGAGCAAACTCTTACATAGATTATGCCAAGGGGCGACGGGCTCCCTGGTCCTCCCGGGAATTGTCGATTCCGATGGGACACCGATCTCCGATCCATCGGCCATTGCAGAAAGCTTCGCTGTCTATTATGCGGACCTCTATGCTCCCCGGGAATGTGTGTCGCCAGCGGTTATCGGCCGATTTTTAGATGATCTGCCTCCCAGGGCTCTGACTTACGAGGTAAGCGCAGACCTTGACCCTCCATTTTCGGCGGACAAGCTGACTTCTGCTCTCCAGGAGTTGCAGCCTGGTAAGGCACCGGGTCCCAATAGCTTCTTGAATGAATTCTTAAAATGGTATTTCCAGCAGCTTGGTTCCCATTATTGTAGGGTCATGGAGGAGGCCAGGGAGCTGGGTAGTTTGCCTAAAGACTGGCGGCATGCTGAGGTGCTGGTTTTCCACAAACCTGGCAGGCCTCCCAAACAGCATGCATCTTACCATCCCATCTCCCTTCTCAATGTCGAGGACAAGGTTCTGGCCAAGGTGCTGGCTAATTACCTTTGTCCCCATGTTTCGTCTATTGTCCATCCGGACCAAGCAGGTTTATGCCTCAGCGGGTGACCCGCCACAATATCCGTAGGGCTCATGCAGCAATCGCGGCAGCCGGGAATTTGAGGGTACATGCGTCCTCATTGCTCGCAGATATGGATCGATCTTTTGATTCACTAAGCTGGAAGTATGTATTTGCCCCCCTCCGCAGATTGAATCGAGAAACTCCGCTTTCTCTCCTAACTGACTGTACTCTACACTGACTTAACGGCGTCGGTGCGCGTGGCGGGTTATGTCTCGTCAGTCTTTCCCATTGGTCAGGGCACCAGGCAGGTTTGCCCCCTGTAACCCTATTTGTTCACCCTGGCATTGCAAGCTCTGGCTGCATGGGTGCGTATTGATGCGTATTGATGCGCAAGTGGCCGGGCTTGAATGGGCCAACGGACCGTCGGATCGTATAGCTCTATATGCGGACCATGTGCTGTTTTTCCTTACGCAGCTGGATAGGACTGGCCCCCATTTGCTGCGTATCATGCAGGTGTTTGGGGAGATTACTTGGCTTTATATGAAGGAGCGAAAGTCTACCCTTTGGGTCCTGGGTGGAGGGCCGGATCCTGGTGCCTGGGCCTCCGTGGTTCAGGTGGTACGTGGGGGGCTGAAATATTTGGGCATGTTTCTCTCAGACGTGCGGTCGACCGCCTGGGAAGAGAACGTGGTGTCGGTGTGGAACAGGGTGCGTGAAGATCTTAAGGTTTGTCCCACATGCCCCTGTCTATATATGGTCGCTTAGCCATCTCCAAATGGTTTCACTTCCTCGCCTGCTTTATCAGTTGCAAAATCATCCGTATCCTATTCCTCCGTGTTAGTTCTGCCAGGCTAATGCGGTCTTGAGCCAGTTTCTATGGGGCAGGGGGTTGTCAGGGTGGCGCTCCATACTTGTTTTAAATCCACGTATTGTGGGGGACTTGCTACTTCGGACATTCTAGTGTACTATATGGCCTCACATCTGTTGGTTCTCAATGAATGGTGGTATGGTGATCGGTCGGGCCCGGCTTATGCCTTGTAGCGATCTTTGATGGGGGATCACTCGCTACATTTGCTCCTCTATACTGCGCCCTTGCGGCGCTCTCTGCCGAGTGTGACACAGCTGGTGTTTTGGGTTTGGTGGCAGGCATTGCGGAGGATGGGCTAGTGGAATCGCCTAATTTGAGAGACACCGTTATGGCGCAATGGACGTCTGCCACAGTTGGCGGCCTTGCCTGGCTTCCAAGATTGGGATGCGATCGGGATCTCCACCCTGGGGGATGTTATGAAGGGGCCCGTCCTGAAATCGTTTCAGGGCTTGCAGAAGGACTTTCAAATGCCGCGTACTCATTTTTTTGAAGTATTTAAAATTTCGGCATGCTCTCTCCCCCAGCCTGGTGGGCCTGGAGGAGTTAGCTGAATTTAGTCTGGGAGAGGCAAAAGTTTTCATGGGAGACCTGCATGACCATAAAATCTTTGGGATCTACCAGTCTCAGTTACACACTGCTCTTCTTCTTTGCAGCTTCTCCGTGGGACATGGGAGGAGGATGTGGGCCCACTCGAGGAGGAGGACTGGACGGAGGCCCTGGCCTCCCCGTGCGGGGCGGCTATCACTATGAGCCTTCGAATCATTCAGTTTAAATATCTCCATAGGATCTATTTTACCAGTGTCAGACTGCACAGAGCTAGATTAGTGGCATCCCCGGAATGTCGAAAGGGTACGCTGCTGCATACTATATGGGATTGTTCCGCACTCTCTAGGTTTTGTAGGGGTGTACTGGCATGCCTCTCAGAGGTCCTGGGCTGGGATTTTCCCTGTTCCCCTAAATTAGTACTCCTGCATGTTATGGATGATATACAAGCGCCACCTGATGCTCCTGGGTTTCACCCTTGCCAAGCGCGACATTGCTAAGGCCTGGAAGGCTACTGCCGCACCATCTGTTTCGGTATGGAAGGCGGGACTGGATTTCTGTATGGGCCTTGAGGCCCCCTATTGTTGTAGCACGGCGATGCCCGCGTAAACATTACAAAATCTGGATGCGCTGGGCGGACTACAGGGGCTTTGAATTGGAGCCCATTCCAGAGCAGGGATAGTGTGGGTTGTAGTCTTTTCCTCCCTTGTCTTTGGGGGCCTGCATTATACGTGTATTGGGCGGTGGGGTGTCTCTTGGACATGTTTCATAGTAATTGTAGAACTTTTGCTCCGGTCATACCTGCTAATTTTGCTGGATTGACTGTGCGATGGGATGTGGGGTGGGAGGTGTTATTTGTTTTGTTGTTTAATTTAGTTGTATTTCAAATGCAAGTCTCTTCATTATTTTGGTATTATATGAAAAAACTGTCAAAGTCAATATATTGTCTATTGATGCTTTGGAAGACTCTGGGATACAGAGCTCAGCTGTATGTGCATTTGACAAATAAAATTTGTTTAAAAAAAAAAATCTAAGTCCAGCGCCAACAAATCACTCGGTGTACGACCGCTTTATAAGACATTTTAACATAACATAACAGGTCAGCCCCCGCACTCGCCCACCCAGGGCCCAATTAGCTCAATACAGGCTGACGACAGCAATGTGCACTTCTCTGATGACTCTTGTGAGCCACACAAGGCACCCCATCTGCCGGGAGACCCCATGCACGCTTGCCAACTTGTGTGTTGCATGGGTTGGAGATAGTACTTTAAGCTATTGCTTCCCCCTACTGAATGGAGTTGCTCCCTACGTGTGGTCATTGCTCGTTTCAACACAATAAAGGCCCATGGCAAAATGTCCCCATATGGGCATACATGGCTTGTTTACTTATGGTAAAAATCCTGCATGATGCCGAACTAGCTGCACCTGAGATGAAGCCTATGAACACGGTACTTTATCACCACCTCTACCCATCGGCCTCTAAAGAAGCTGGGCTGGTGGTTTAATCCGATTGATGACACCAAATAATCTAATACCGTGATGTATCTCATGTTTGCTATAATTTGGCCCGCTACTGCGCTTAATATACCACAACTCTCCCTATTACGGTGGCACTGAAAGTTGTCAAACCACCCTTCCCGACAGGAATATATTCTGTTCAGCATGGACACGGACTGTTTGTCCCAACCTTGGGTGGAGGCGGTCCTCTTGCAACAATCGCCTACCACATGATATCGCACTTGCTTTTTAGACTTAGTAGTAGGACCATGAGAAATGAGAGATCACCCAATAATGCCATGAAGTAGTACACCCCCTTTACTATTACCCCAACCATGTGGTTGGATGTGAGCTTATATTTGTAGGCTGGTACTGAACTGACCCAGACGACCGTGGCCGGACCTTTGTACTTTGGAGAAGATTAGACTCCATTGTCACTGGCAGAAGTATTGGGACCAAGCACATTGAAAACGTTAGCGACTAGCGGATGATTTATCCCTGCCAGGGCACTCATCGCAAGCAAGCCTTCGCTGGATTTTCCTCACCAGCATTGTACAATCACGTGTTCATAAACTGGCAGACAATACACCCCAGACCTGTCCCCGCTCATGTGCACAGGAACGGAAGTACCTTAAAAGAGGAGGCCTGTAGTGTGCTCACCTGTGTGTAAGGAGAGGGACTGCATGGCTCAGCACATGCTAGGCATGAGAACACGTTCCCCACTAAAACCAAGCGGACAGATAATGCACGAATGCTCCTGTTACAGGCGCTGTGAAAGCTCCCAATGAGCCCCACCCGAGGCCGTCCACAAACCCCTTGATATGTCGTCCATTACCCATGTACTTATGTAATGACCTTACCAGAATCTTCACAGAATGACCTGCATGTCATTCAGTTCTTAAAGTTCTAAGTTCTGAGAAATGTCAGTTGCTGTCTCCTGCTCACTGTGCGTAGGACGTGATCTCTTACCTGTCTACTTAACTTAATAAATAAACCATCTAATTGGTCATCCTTTATGAGCCAGATCTTCATTTCACTGGCGACGATCTTGGGATGAACTCCCCACCTCCTGTGATGCTGTCCTAACACTCGAGCGGTTCCGAGCAGTTCCGAGACAATTCCTACTTCCAGGCAAGAATCTCCAACTTTTCACAGCCAAAGGTACTGTACAGCGCTTCGCTTGCTTAAGGATTATCTTGCGCTTGATCCAGCGCCCCTATAGAAAATATGTCTACCCACAACGCTACCCAATTTCACAATACTCACCATTAATCATAAAACACTCACAAGGCCCATAAACTAACAGGACATATTTTTGAGCAACTGAATCATGTGACCTAATTAATAAAACCTATTCACAAATTATATACACATTTATATACATCTGCAGTATAATGATTTACCATGGTTTTTGTAAAACTTTGCATTTAATTAAGTCACTTAGGCAATTGGATCTGCTGATGGTAACAAGACCACGAAATAACAAAGCCAGCTTGTCTTTTCAAAAATCTTATTTATTAACTATTTATTCAAGGTTAGTGCATTTTATTAGAATCTTTTTTTTATTCAAGCATCATTATTTGAAGAATAGCAAATAGAATCAATAGTTTCAAGCAAAATCAATTAGCATGATTTAAAGTAGAATAAACAGTTTTCCATCACCTAAGCCCTAACTTCCCTGTCTAAAACTCACTTCACCTAAAGGAATAAAGGTAAAAAGTCATTTAACCCTATTGATCCTTACACCTAACAGGAATCGGGAGAAGATGAGCAGCAAGAGCCCCCTCCCTCCCATGGGGACAGTTTTGATACCTTTTCTGACTAACTAAAGTATCTCTATTGCACATTTTTTCTGTCAATCCAAACTTTTGATTGGCTGAGCCATGTCCGTCCACAATTAGGTCATGCTCTCCTGACCAAGTCCGGGGCCTCATCATAGCCCTTATTGTTCTTAGTTTCACCATCCTCTTCGCTTCCTCAAAATGATACTTTTCCCGGGGAGAAACTTTTACTTGCTAATCTTGGCAGGCCATTCAGCATCCTGTCCTTGGAAAAGTCACCAAGAACACGTTGAACTCGACCACATTTGATTCTGCATTAAACGTTGTCAGCTCAGCAAAATACTCTGCGCATGAGTGAAGGCTTCACTCTGGTCAAGTTTCATAAACTGCAGCACTGCCAGCCATTTTCTTTAGGCCCATTCGTAAAACTAATGTATAAACAAACACAAGACATCGATTAATGAAAGAAATAGAATTCGTTCTGTTACCCACCCACCTTTGCTAATTATTAACCCATTAATCTATGTTACCTAGCAGAAGCAAATAAAGCAACAAACAGTTTTGTGCAACATAAAGACAAAAACACAAAACATGAGCACACAGAAATAAGCACATGCCATCATTAAAACAGCCACATTTAATTCTGACAAAACAATAGACAGGATTAATTTATTATTTTTCACAAACAAGGATTTGCAACACAAAACACATATATGAGCACACATATTAGTTCCCGTGTGTCATGATCTGCAATTTAATCTAGGTTGGTTAGTAATATTCACTCCACTCACGTTAATATAATTATTCTTATTATGGAAGTTTAACTTTGCGAGTTGAAATAAATATATTTCTAAATCTCACTCCATCAACTCCCTCATCTGGTGATTTCAAACTCACCCAACTACACCCAAAAATTTAGCAAGATTTTATCTCAAGAAGACCATGTTTTGATTTTCACTGTGTTAGTATTTCTAAAGTCTTGTCTCAGCTGTTTGTCTGCAACTCTCATATTGTGTTCTACAAAACTCTTCCAATTCTATCTCTCTCTCCTGTTCCTTCCTGAGCTTGTATATTCTCTTCTTTTCCCTCAGGTATTTCTTTCTCTTGTGTAACATGCAACCGATCTTTAACAACAGTATCACAAAGACTATAACTAATAAAGGTGTCAGTATTTTGCCAAGAATTGAACCACCAATCTCTTGAAACCAGGTTTTGATTGCTGCAAATCTTTTGGTTAAACGTTCTGAAAAATCATCCTCTTCTAAAGGTACAATTTCTGATGGCAACTCAGTAATATTTTTGATATACATCTCAATACTCTGACTCTTATCAGGAATATAGGTACAACAGTGTTGGACATGCAAAATGCCACAAACTCCTCCCTCTTTTGCTAGAAGAATGTCTAAAGCAAGACGATTCTGCATTACCATGGACCGTATAGCAATGAGCTCGGTATCCACTAATTGGAAACCACTAGCTGTGTCAGTTGACAACCTGTCAACAATTGTAGACAATTTTCTGATTCTACCTGCATTCAGGGTTATACCCACTAAAGGTATCACTGCTTCATAAATGTCTCCTAAAATTTCTGAGAAACTTTCTCTTTTAAATCTATTCAAATGATTATTAATTTCAAATGAACCTTCTGCATTTCTGTCAACATGGAATATTTTTGGAAAAACAAGTCCAACAAAACACGTCCCATACCAGTGATCAGGGAGGTTGTAATAAGCTTTGTCTCCACAGACAAAATAAATTCCAGGGAAAATTGGATCCTTGCCACCTTTGAATCCCCAACCCCCCATGATTTGATAAGTGTCCTCACAATGACTTGCACCTACAAAATAATTATCGAACAATGTATTGTCTCTCCTAATACAAAATTTACCACTAATTGGTTTGTCAATGTGAATGGCGACATTTTCAAATGATTTACCATTAAGCTTTTCATCCTCTATCTGCCAGAATTTAGATTTGGTCTGTTTGAGCATCTCATTTCTTTAATAAATTGCTCTTCTTTCCTCAACTAAATTCAGGAAAGATTTTTCCTCAGAACTCAATTTACAAGTCAAATTGTTTTTAAAAGCATACTCATAAGTGAGTTCATTTGTCACGATGAAAAATTCCCTCATCTGTTTGGCTTGTATGTGCTTATGTAGGGTTTTATCAATTTTCAGGTTTGCAAAGATTTCGTCGTAGTTCGAATAGTAATATTCTAAACGACCAGTCTGATAAAATAAGCTAGCTATTACACTACAGGTTATGCCATAAGTAAGAGGAAGCATATTATAGGTGACTCCCTCCGAAACAGAGGCAGGCAATTTCACACAAATGTAACAGTCTTTGACTTCCATAACCCTTACATATTCAGCCAAAAGTCTTGAAAAAGTATTGCTAGAAAAATCCCCATCAGATCTATCTTGGTGAATCTCTGGATTATGATCAATAACTCTGTTAGTTTTGCCTGTTGCACTATGTTTGTCTTGTTTAACTGAAGCTTTACTTGTCATGTTAGCCTTATACATTTCCTTGTTAAATCCAAAAGGGAAAATGACAGCTAAAACTAACCAAAGCAAGATTATTAGGACCACACAAATCAAAGACATTTTACAGCATCTCCTTAAAATAGAACACCTTGAATTACTATTAGTAAAAGTGTAAGGCATTTTCACTCTTCTAACAAAGCCTTGCAAAGAAAACAAAATTAAAAAATTAAAAATGTCTAATTTTCAAAAAATTTCAATACCCCCCTATTTAAAAAAAAAAAAATTTAAAAATTAAAACCCCACCTTCTAACAGCTTTTCTTCGACCTTGCGTCTTACATCAACGTGTTTTTTTCTTCCAACTAACACAATTTCTTCGACCTTGTGTCACCTAACACAATTTCTTCAGCCTTATGCCAGAAACGAGAACCTTAAATTTTTAACAGAAAATACTTCAATCGTTGTCACTATTGTCATCTATCTCTTCCTGACTACTGCTGTTGACTTCCACTACAGGTGGAATAATGATGTAAGTCCATTCAGGGGACTTATATTTCTGGTTTGGTTTCACAACTCTCTTTGCTCTACTACTAATGACTTCTATTTTCCTTCCTGTTTCACTTTTCTTTTCAGGATCCTTTTGACTTGTTATTTCATTAATTTGCTCTTTTGATCTGTTTACTAATTTGAATTTCAGGCCTTCATTTTCTCTTGGCCAGTTATCACCTTTTCTTGGTAATTTCTTCTTTGGCTCAGTCACATTACACTCTGCTCTCCAAGCTCTTTTTCTGAAATTTCTTATTTGAGATTCTTCATCATCACTGTCATCAGTTTCACTGTCAGAAATTTGAATTCTGGACTCAGGTACTTCTTTACTCGGCAGCTTCACTCTGTTAGGAACATCATCTTTATAGCTGGTACTTGGTAATTCATTTTCTTTTTCTTCAATTACTTTCAACCTCCCAGTTTCAGATTTCGAGTTCCTGCTTTCAGAGCTTCTTTTCTGCTTTTCAATACTCTCCTGGTCTTGACTCACAACTTGATCAGACTATTTTTCTGCTTCTTTATCTAGCACATCTTCATCATTTTCAGAGTCTAGTATTACAATTTCCAAATCTCTTTCATTCAATGCTTGATTTGCATTTGAACTTTCCAGATGTTGACTTTCCTGTCGAGCTTCAGGATCTGGATTTTTCTCAGGTTCTTCTTCAGAATCTGAATCTGCAGTAGTGTCACTTTCTTCGTCAGAATTTTCAGGTGTAGGTACACGAATAGTATGGCTTGCGTGGATCCACCTCTTCAAACCCTTACACTTCACTGCATTAGTTGTGACAAGAATGA
Source organism: Lissotriton helveticus (assembly GCF_964261635.1). Lineage (NCBI taxonomy): Eukaryota > Metazoa > Chordata > Amphibia > Caudata > Salamandridae > Lissotriton > Lissotriton helveticus. The sequence goes on from NC_136065.1 coordinate 428,361,008, forward strand.
CTTGCCTTGCTTTCTGCCACCTGGGTACCAGACAGTTTCTTCTTCGATGAACTTTTGTCCTAACCCAGTCACCTGGTAACAGATCATGTGCTTGCTCTTTTTCTCTTGTTTGCACTTCAGTTCCCACCTGATGGAACATAGAAGTCACAACGTCAGATAAGTTCCTGCAGTACTCCAAAATGACGCTATCATTAATAGTCATCAACTTTCCTACTGGTATAAATGCTTGTCTCATGATCCTGCCCATGAGAACGTCATGTGGGCTTAAACCTGTCTTTTTATCAGGAGTACTTCTCAAAGACATCAAAACAAGAGGAACTGCATCAGTCCACTTCATACCTGTAGCTAAACACATTTTGCCAATCCTATTTTTAATAGTTCCATTTACTTGCTCAACAACACCTGATGCTTCTGGTCTGTATGCACAATGTAACTTCTGTTCTATGTTTAAAGCTTCACAAATCAATTGCAATAGTCTGTTTTCAAAATGTGTTCCACGATCAGTTTCCACAGTCACCGGAAAACCGTACCTAGGTATAATTTCCCTTAAAAGCAATTTTGCAACAGTAACAGAATCATTGTGGCGTGTAGGAAACGCTTCAACCCATCTTGAAAACAACAGATTATTACAAGGACGTAACGTAACTTGTTGTGTGGTGGCATGTCAATAAAATCCATTTGTAACCTGGTGAAAGGACCACCCTCCCGTCCTATGGTTCCCATGTTCACAACTGTTTTCCTGTTGGGGTTCATTTGTTGGCAAACCAAGCACCTCTGGCAAAAAGACTCTGCAATAATTCTGAACTTTGGATTGAACCAAGTCTGTCAGAAAAGCCTAATCATGGAATCTCTTCCAATATGTCCCTGACCATGATACATCCTAGCCATGTCAGCAATCATACTATTTGGTAAAACTGGTCTGCCATCTTTGTATGTCCAAATTCCATCCTCTTCCCGCTGTCTACATTCTGCTTTTAACCATGTGTTTTTCTCCTCATCACTTGCCTCATCTTGTAAATCTTTTACTCCCTGCCATGTTTCAACTACTGATGTTAGCATAAGTGAGCTCAAGACATGTTCATCATTCTTTTCCCGATTAATTGAACAGTTGTTTCTCGCACAATACCTGGGAATCTCATCTGCATAGGCATTTCCTTTTGTAATAAAATCTTCACCTTTTCTTGTGAGCTGCCCATTTTACGACAGCAATCTTTTCTGGTAACTGAATGCCATCGATCAATCTTTTTATCAATTTTGCATTTCTGATGGGAGTCCCTGCAGAGGTAAAGTAACCTCTTTGAGACCAGAGCTGTCCATAATCATGCACAACTCCGTATCCATATTGGCTGTCAGTCACTATGGGTATTTTGAAATCTTTTGCCTTCTCACAAGCACGAATCAAAGCAATCAATTCTGCTACTTGAGCTGAACGAATTCCTTCGAGACATGATGCTTCAATCACAGTAGCAACTGTACAGACAGAATATGCTGCTCTCAGAAAACCCTCCTCTGTTCTCAGGCAAGAACCATCAACAAAATATGACACAGGCAAAGGAACATCTTTAATGTCCTGCCTAGGCTTTGTGCAATATTCCAAAACATCCAAGCACTCATGATCAATGTCGTTTTCATTTCTGATCTCTGTTACAGTACCATCAGGCAATAATGTGGAAGGATTTAAATTCACACACCTTGCTATCGAGATATTATCTGATCCCAGAATAATTTTCTCGTATTTGGTAAGTCTGTTACTTGTTAAATGCTGCGTTTTGCTTCTAGTAAGGAGAATTTCTACTGAATGGGGTACATAGACTTTTACAGGAAATCCCATTATAATTCCCTCACTTTGCTCAAGGCTCACACTTGTTGCAGCTACTGCTTTTAAGCAGCCTGGTAATGCTTTTGCAACAGGATCAAGTACTGCTGAAAAATACGCTATTGGCTTTCTCAGTTTTCCATGTCTCTGAATTAGAACTGACAATGCACATCCTTCTCTTTCACTGCAGTACAGCTCAAAATCTTTTTCGTAATCTGGCATGCCCAAAGCTGGAGCTTCACATAAACTTCTTTTTAGTTTTTCAAAAGCTTGCATCTCAATTTCTGTGAGAACAATTGGATCTTTTATATCTGATTTTGTTAGTCTCTGCAGTGGTTTTGCAATTACTGAAAATCCACTAATCCATTGACGACAATAGCCAACCATCCCTAGGAACATCCTGGCCTGTCTCTGTGTTTTTGGAGGTTGCATTCCCTGAATCATTTTGACTCTCTCAATTGTCACTTGTCTGATTCCTTTTGCAATTCTGTGACCAAGATATTTTACTTCTTGTTTGCAAAACTGTAATTTTGCAGGTGACACTTTATGTCCCTCATCTGCCAGATGATTCAAAAGAGTAATTGTATCTGTGACACAGTTATCTCGTGTTTTTGCTGCTACAAGGAGGTCATCAATGTACTGAACTAATGTCGATTTTCCAGGTAAATTTAGATTCTCCAAGGACTTTTTTAACAACTGATTAAAGATAGATGGACTCTCTGTATACCCTTGAGGGATACGACACCATGCTAATATGCGGTTCTGGAACCGGAACGCAAAAATTTGCTGGCTGTCTGGATGCAATGGAACAGTAAAGAACGCATTGCAAAGGTCAATGACTGTATACCATTCTGCAACATGCGGAATCTGGTAAAGGATCACTGCTGGGTTTGGAACAACTGGGCAACATGGAACAACTATTTGGTTAACCTTTCTCAGGTCTTGAACTATTCTGTACGTTCCGTTTGGCTTTTTGATCTCCATAATCGGTGAATTACAAGGACTGCTTTCAATTTCTTTTAGAACACCTTGTTTTATGAACTTGTCAATTACAGGAATGACACCTTCAATTGTCTCTGCTTTCATTTTGTACTGTGGAATGTTCGGAAAATCTATTCCCTGTTCACTGTGATTTTAACTGGGTCAACATTTTTCATCAAGCCCATCTCATTTCCTGACAAGTCCCAAATTTCAGCTTTGACTGTCTTTTTCAGTTCTTCAGGTAAATTGTCTTTATCAAATACAGGAAATAATTTACTTTCCTCTGCTTCAACCATTAATATTGTTAATCTGTAAAGCCCATCTTCCTCTAGTGTTTGAAGCTCAATACCCTCCGGTGAGCAGTATATTTTGCAGTTCATCTTGCAGAGAATGTCTCTCCCTAGCAAGTTTACAGGACTGCTGTTACAGACTACAAATCTGTGTTTGTCTTTAAATTTGCAAATTTCTACCTTCACAGGCTCTGTCAAATTTGTTTTAATTTGTTGATTATCTACACCAACTACTTGGATGCTTTCACCAGAGAGAGGCAGGTTTTCTATTTCCACTGATCTAACAGTAGAGCAGGTAGCACCAGTGTCCACAAGAAAAGTGATTTCTACATCATTCACTTTGCCATTTTAAATGGGCCAGACTGGTCAACCTCAAGAGTGGCTCCAAGCACACACTCTTCCCCCTCTCTCAGGCACCGTCATAAGTAATCATCTGAATCACTTCTTCCATTTTCTGTCATCAAAAATTGTCGAGAAACATTTGGCACATTCACTCTTTGCGGTCTGATTACCTGATCACCTCCGCTGAATCCTGTTTCCGAATTATACCTCTGACCACTCATACAGTTTGGAAGAGGAGGTTGTGGAATCTGACTCTGCTGATTCGCTAACTGTCGCTGTTGCTGAAGATTTAGCTCATTTAATTCCCACTGTAGCTGTTGCTGCAGATTTACATCATTCTGCATCTGTGGATTTAATGATGCATTTTTTAAATTTCTGGGCGGATTTTTACACTCGCGCTTCCAGTGTCCAATTTCGCCACAATTAAAACAAGGTAGCTTTTGTTTTAGCTCTTCAATGTTAACATTAAATTTTGGTTTATTGAAATTTCCCTTAAATTTTCCTTGACCCTGATTCTGATTAACATTTACATTTTTGTTTTCCAAATTTGCAATCTGCTGTTCAGCAACTTTCACTTGGGCCCACATTGCCTTTTCCTTAACTTTTTCTGCTTCGCGTCTATCTCGTCACTGCAGTATTTTGCTTTTCTCAGTATATCATCAACTGAGAGTGATTGCCATCCGACAATACCATTTCTGATCATATCACCAATTTCAGGTCTCAGGCCATAAACAAATCTATATATAAAGTGGCTCATGTCCTTTTCACTTAATTTTTCATAGCCACTGTACTGTTTAAAAACCAACAGTAGTCTTTCATAGAATGAATGCACTGATTCTTTTGGCTCCTGATTTGTTCTGTCTATTTAAACCCAATCAACTTCTTTTGGGGGAATCTTGTTTTTCAACCAATAAATCACTTTATCATACATTCCCATGACTTCTGATGATGGAGCACCTGCTGCTACATCTCGAGCAGGTTCTACCTTTGACCAACTTATAGAAACTTTACATTCTGTCCAAAGATCTGACGGGACAACAATGTCAAAGAATCCATCCAGATCAATCCACTGAACTTTCTAAACCTTTATGAATCTGTCTACCTGTCGATACCATTCCACTGGCTTTTCTCTCAACCGAGAAAAATCATTTGTGAACAACAGAATGTCCTGTCTAGACCAAGGAACATGCACATAACCACCTCCTGCTATTTCTCTCATTGGGTACTGATTAGCCACCATGCCCCTTTCTCTCCTTTCTTCCTCTCTTTTCTTCGTCCACTTCACTCTCCATTTGCTCAAATCACCCAATTTCTTAATGTACACAATCAAATCTTTTATATGCAGAATTCTTCCCATTGCATTAAAATTCCCAATGTCTTTTTCAGTAAAATCTAATCTGTAATGTTTTCCCACTTTTTTCTGTTTGCTCAAGTCAATCTCTAATTCTGCAGCTAACTCTTCTAACTGCTCATATTTATTTTTCGTTTTCCATTGTACGCTTTTGCAAATGAATAACAATTCATCATCTTGATAATGCTTTAAACTGTCAGGACCAATTGTGCCAATGATTAATTCCTCCAAATCTGCTTTAAGTCTCGCAACATCAAGCTTTGGGGTTGAATCTATTTTTTCAACACTCTTTTCTGGAGATTCAGTATCTGATTCTGCACCCATTGGTGTTCTGCATAATGAATCTGGATTAAAAGTTAAATCCGGCATCCTTGTTTTCTCACGATGTATTTCAGTTAATTCCGAGTAAAAATTTTCAGCCACTTTCTGAATTTCTGCATTTAATGGAATAGTCAAACCTGGATGTCTAATTTTTCCCAGGCTGAACAGGACCAATCGTTACTGGAACTGTTACTGCTTCCATGCCTCTGGTTAATTGCCGAATTAATTCTTCTTTTGATCGTAAATATTCTGAAGTACTTGGAGTTTCCTCATCTCTTCCAGCACCCATTAAACCTCTGGAAGGAGTCTCATTTCTTGAAACTGGAGTTTCAGGAAAATTTCTACTTTCACCATATGCACTAGAATTAGTTCTTGTTTCTACTCTTTCAGGAGTTTCTGTGTTGTTCGGATAAAATCTGGGTGATTCCTCATTAAGTGGAGGGGCACATGGGGTGGTTCCTGTAGAAACCATCGGGGTAGACCATGAACAAGCTGGTTTAAAAGGAGTCTGTTTCTGATGATTAGTCATAAAAATTTCTTCTAAGACTGGATCTTCTATTTCACTTTCCTCAATATTATTTTTCTTTTGGGTATTCTTTTGACCTGGTATTTCAGTAATCATTACTCTTACTGGGTACAAACCATCACACATGTCTGCCTGTCTCCATCGACGCATTTTATCCTCATGCGTTTCCTTATGAGCATTTGATTTAGGACCTCTTGTTATACCTCTCGTTGCTTCTCGCTGAAGTTCAAACATCTCATCCTCCCATTAAACTAATGCCTCAAATTGTGTAGGTCTAGGCTTCGGCACAAGAGCCAATATTTTTTCTCTCAAATTTTTCAAAACCCTCACATTAAAAGAACCATCTTCTGGCCAAGCCAAAACACCATCATCCTTGGTATAATCCATCCAATTATCAAACCAAAGGCAAGTATGATAACCATATTTACCTTCCATATAGGCTGCAGGTGTTTTGTACTTATGAAGTAACTTTCCACCTCGCGTTTCAATTTTCTTATCAGGTGAAAATATATTTTTCAATTTCTAAAGCCATGTAAGCTTTTTCTCTTCTTTTTTGTAGTAATAACTCATGTTTTAATCAAATCCGTTTAATTTAAAATGATCGTAAATGTTTCCTGGTTGTTCCGCAAAACCAGCCAATCCGTGCGCGAAACACACCAACAAGCCAATCAGGTTAAGCTACGTCACCACCTTGCTCAACCAATAGAATTGCCGCTTTCTGAAAGAGCCAATCAGCTTACAGCTTGACTCAGTCACCTGAACCAATCAGTGCGCTAGCTGTGACGTATGTTAGCCAATCACAGCGCGGACCCTGTGACGTACACAGCCGCTGCAACTTCTCGTCTCTCGCTCCTAGAGCTTACCCCTCCTTCACAAAATATTTTCACAGCGCCATTTTAAGAAAACTTGTTCAAAGAATTTCAAATAATATCAACATATAAACAAACCATTTTCATGCATCGCTAAAATAAAGTGACAGTTTATACAATCATTTAGGTATTCTTTTGCGTGAAATAGACGACGCTATTTTCACAGAATATTCAATCGTTGATAAAGTATGGCTACTCTACCCATCAAACAGGTAATAACGAACTCGTTTCCCTCTGAATGCACATAAAGTAACAATTCAAAGTTTGACTCGAACGGAATAACAAAATCATTTACGCACTTTCAAACGGAAAGTTTCCCTCACCATACATACATGAAATCTTGGCAGGACTTTAACCAACCATAGAAATCGACATTTGCCAGTAAGAATAGACGACGCTACTTTACCCTTCACACAAGTTCAGATAAATTCTACTACTCTTTTCACAGTGAGTTTTAAAACAGGCTCTAAGTCCCTTTACTCAAAAGCTACGATTTCATAGACAATCCTCACTATACATTCTACCTAGCACACCTAAAATCCCTAAATTCGGGTTGTACGTCCACAACACTAGTGATATATAACAATACCACTATTTTGAAACAGAACAAATGCCCTGTGCAACTTCACTTGTCACACCACTAATATACGTGCCGGCATAACTAGGATTTTTCACACTGCTAGAAAAAACCTTTTGACAACATTTAACAATTTTGACAAACTTAACATGTTTTAGTCATGGATCCTATGTAATTACCATGTAACATGTCAGTTACCATAGCAACCATCCTCTGCTACCAGAGATTTGATCCAGCGCCCCTATAGAAAATATGTCATAACAACGCTACCCACAACGCTACCCAATTTCACAATACTCACCATTAATCATAAAACACTCACAAGGCCCATAAACTAACAGGACATATTTGTGAGCAACTGAATCATGTGACCTAATTATTAAAACCTATTCACAAATTATATACACATTTATATACATCTGCAGTATAATGATTTCACCATGGTTTTTGTAAAACTTTGCATTTAATTAAGTCACTTAGGCAAATGGATCTGCTGATGGTAACAAGACCACGAAATAACAAGGCCAGTTTGTCTTTTCAAAAATCTTATTTATTAACTATTTATTCAAGGAAAGTGCATTTTATTAGAATCATTTTTTATTCAAGCAGCATTATTTGAAGAATAGCAAATAGAATCAATAGTTTCAAGCAAAATCAATTAGCATGATTTAAAGTAGAATAAACCGTTTTCCATCACCTAAGCCCTAACGTCCCTGTCTAAAACTCACTTCACCTAAAGGAATAAAGGTAAAAAGTCATTTAACCCTATTGATCCTTACGTGCTCCAAAGAGTCCGTCAGCACGTCACGCCTAACAGGAATCGGGAGAAGATGAGCAGCAAGAGCCCCCTCCCTCCCATGGGGACAGTTTTTATACCTTTTCTGACTAACTAAAGTATCTCTATCGCACATTTTTTCTGTCAATCCAAACTTTTGATTGGCTGAGCCATGTCAGTCCACAATTAGGTCATGCTCTCCTGACCAAGTCCGGGGCCTCATCATAGCCCTTATTGTTCTTAGTTTCACCATCCTCTTCGCTTCCTCAAAATGATACTTTTCCCGGGGAGAAACTTTTACTTCCTAATCTTGGCAGGCCATTCAGCATCCTGTCCTTGGAAAAGTCACCAAGAACACGTTCAACTCGACCACATTTGATTCTGCATTAAAAGTTGTCAGCTCAGCAAAATACTCTGCGCATGAGTGAAGGCTTCACTCTGGTCAAGTTTCATAAACTGCAGCACTGCCAGCCATTTTCTTTAGGCCCATTCGTAAAACTAATGTATAAACAAACACAAGACATCGATTAATGAAGGAAATAGAATTCGTTCTGTTACCCACCCACCTTTGCTAATTATTAACCCATTAATCTATGTTACCTAGCAGAAGCAAATAAAGCAACAAACAGATTTGTGCAACATAAAGACAAAAAAACAAAACATGAGCACACAGAAATAAGCACATGCCATTATTAAAACAGCCACATTTAATTCTGACAAAACAATAGACAGGATTAATTTATTATTTTTCACAAACAAGCATTTGCAACACAGTACACATATATGAGCACACATATTAGTTCCCGTGTGTCATGATCTGCAATTTAATCTAGGTTGGTTAGTAATATTCACTCCACTCACGTTAATATAATTATTCTTATTATGGAAGTTTAACTTTGCGAGTTGAAATAAATATATTTCTAAATCTCGCTCCATCACGCTCAATTGAACATTATTTTTAAATTACATTTATTTGCCTGAGTCCGAACGCGAGCTAGAGAGCGAGGCACAGCAGTGAAAGATTCTGCGCGAACCAGAGCAGCGAAGGATTCACACGCTCTTCACCACTGCCATCAATGTCTGGTGCGCTTCCATCTTCAATACACAAACTCAGATACATTTAGTTCCCTGGGACTGAGGAGGCTTGCCGTTATGATTGCCCGAATACAATATATACACTAAGCCTCAGATATGATGTGCGGATTTAGCGCCGAGACTTGAACCTTGGACTCCCATATTCTAACTCTGCAGGTCTGGCTGTAACACCACCTATTATTAATTGTGTCCATGTAACCTTGAAAGTTACTTGTTTGCAAAATATTTTCCGACTGAGTTTCAGTCTCCTACGCCCACCAAGACGTTATGCATCCTTCTGCGTGCATTAGGTCTTCACTAAGTTGGCAAGTCTAGCTGTAACGCCACCTATTCTTAATTTCAAAAGGAATTAATTAATGAGCCAAGTGATATTATAGTAATTCGTAAGTTTGTGATATTGTCATAAAGAAAATGTATTGCTATTTATGGAGCAATTTAAACTATGGTCCGGTCAAGGGTGATATGGAGCAACCCCGTACCTTGCTCCCTCCACCTCCCCCCTTCCTTAGGTTACGCAGTAAAAACTTCCCAATGGGAGTGCCGTGGTTCCTTCACCCCTTAGGGCCCAGTGCCCCTGCACCTGTTGCACTATCTACGCTACTTCCTGGGCACCGCTCCCTGATAGCCTTGACTGCCTCTTCACTTAATCCGTACAAATTGCCAAAAGAATTTCACCCTTCTACCTGAACTGAAGCCCTGCCTAATGGAACTTTCAGCGCTTGCTTTATCCAATGTGTTTTCGAAAACAAGGCACACTTTTGCAGAGAAGAGAGTGCAATCAAATACCTTGTCCTTTCATAACTTTGCCGCGTTATACACCCAGTTAGGACACATGGAAGTCAAAGCAGTAAGAATAACATGAATAAGAATAAAGAAAAATATGAATTTTTATGCATTGCGTTAAAATGTGCAATTCTTTTTTTTTATTACCCCTCCCACTTAAAAATGGTGGGCATCGAATTCCTCAGTGCAGCCTCCAGAGCCACTGGTCTTAACCACTGCACTATAGGCATCACAATGTGCTGCCTATTACTTCCATACACCTTGATCCCGATATGGAATCCTGCCAAATGCAAAACTTCTAGCTTGGAACGTCTTAGAAAATCCATACAAATAACCCAAACGTCTCTGAAACTTATATAGTTACGGCACCTAGCGTGAAAAGACGAGGAAAAGATACCTTTGGGGACAAGCGCATCTGGTGTATACCACCTAAGTGAACATCTGACGTGTACCTCATTACAGGCACATATGGTGCTTTCCTCCTTACAGGCCGGGTCCGGTGGTTCAGTGGACTAATGCACCCACTGCAGGGGCCTGTGTTTGACCTCATGGTCACAGGTTCAAATCCCAGTGGGTCCACTCAGCTTTTCATCCTGCTGAGGTTGATAAAATGAGTACCATTGGGTAACAACAAACATCTGTTATTGAGCGCCAAGAGTCCTTGTTGGGGTGTTTGTGCGCTTTACAAATACATGTTATGTTATGGGACGTTTAGATCACATTTTTATCTGAGGGTTAGAGAAGACACCAGCGTTTGGAGTCGCACCCTCTAGCGAGACTGTTCTGCTTGGGTTCTCAGATTAGATAGAACCAGCTCATCAGAGCCTTACTAACCCAGCCAGAACGTTACCCTCTGCCCCTCCCTAGGACCTATTCACAACAGGTATCTACCCCCTAAGGACAGGGAATTCCTAAGATACATACCATGTACCTCCTATAATATTAGCAATCAGTGGCCTCGCGGTCACTCAGACCCAGACCTCTCTACCCTGCTGGCAGTATCAATATCGGCGGCCTCACGGTCACTCAGACCCAGACCTCTCTACCCTGCTGGCAGTATCAATATTGGCGGCTTCGCGGTCACTCAGACCCAGACCTCTCTACCCTGCTGGCAGTATCAATATCAGCGGCCTCGCGGTCACTTAGACCCAGACCTCTCTACCCTGCTGGCAGTATCAATATCGGCGGCCTCGCGGTCACCCAGACCCAGACCTCTCTACCCTGCTGGCAGTATCAATATCGGCGGCCTCGCGGTCACTCAGACCCCGACCTCTCTACCCTGCTGGCAGTATCAGAATCGGCGGCCTCGCGGTCACTCAGACCCAGACCTCTCTACCCTGCTGGCAGTATCAATATCGGCGGCCTCGCGGTCACTCAGACCCAGACCTCTCTACCCTGCTGGCAGTATCAGCGGCGATCTCGCGGTCTCATACAGACCCAGACAACCTACCCAGACGGCAGCATCAGCGGCGATCTCGCGGTCTCATACAGACCCAGACAACCTACCCAGACGGCAGCATCAGCGGCGATCTCGCGGTCTCCTACAGACCCAGACAACCTACCCAGACGGCAGCATCAGCGGCGATCTCGCGGTCTCATACAGACCCAGACAACCTACCCAGACGGCAGCATCAGCGGCGATCTCGCGGTCTCATCCAGACCCAGACAACCTACCCAGACGGCAGCATCAGCGGCGATCTCGCGGTCTCCTACAGACCCAGACAACCTACCCAGACGGCAGCATCAGCGGCGATCTCGCGGTCTCATACAGACCCAGACAACCTACCCAGACGGCAGCATCAGCAGCGATCTCGCAGTCTCATCCAGACCCAGACAACCTACCCAGACGGCAGCATCAGCGGCGATCTCGCGGTCTCATACAGACCCAGACAACCTACCCAGACGGCAGCATCAGCGGCGATCTCGCGGTCTCATACAGACCCAGACAACCTACCCAGACGGCAGCATCAGCGGCGATCTCGTGGTCCCATACAGACCCAGACAACCTACCCAGACGGCAGCATCAGCGGCGATCTCGCGGTCTCCTACAGACCCAGACAACCTACCCAGACGGCAGCATCAGCGGCGATCTCGCGGTCTCATACAGACCCAGACACCCTACCCAGACGGCAGCATCAGCGGCGATCTCGCGGTCTCATACAGACCCAGACAACCTACCCAGACGGCAGCATATCCTATGATTACCATTACATAAAGGGATCAGTCTCACTATTCATCAGGGGTATAGTACTGCAATATTCGGGATCACACAATAGTTGCCAAATTAGATGATGTACAACATGTTTTCTAATTCAAGGGGCTCCCCTCTCCCTTATTCAGTTACCACTTACCTGATCAGGGTTAGCATCTGTTCACATAGCAGCATCTGACTAGAAGAACAGGTTACCCTCTCATACAAGAACACGCAGCACATGTCGGTTCACTAAGAACTGGGGTATCTTTATTACCTGGCAGTATCAGTGTCCTATGATTACCATTACATAAAGGGATCAGTCTCACTATTCATCAGGGGTATAGTACTACATTATTCTGGATCACACAATAGCTGCCAATTTAGGTAATGTACAGCGTAGTTGTTAAATCAAGGGGCTCCTCTCTCCCTTATTCAGTTACCACTTACCTGATCAGGGTTAGCGTCTGTTCACATAGCAGCATCTGACTAGAAGAATAGGTTACCCTCTCATACAAGAACACACGGCACATGTCGGTTCACTAAGAACTGGGGTACTTTATTTCCCATTACCATAAACAAACATATAACACCATACTACAACACATAATAGACACATACACAGATCTGCAGGGTCTCTGTGAAGACCACATCCACATCTAACTAACAGGGACTGGAAATAGACTGCACACTGCTGAAAGGAAAAGGATTAGTAATACAATAACACATTACAGTAGGGAATCTAACCTAGGAAATCAAAGCAAGGTTAATATATATGTGTAAAGCAAACTAGTTTAGAACACCTCACCCTATTAGGAGGACTGTTTCTCTCTCTCTCTCATGGTGGAATCAGGGCTCTCTCTCTCTCTCCCTCCATCACCACAGCTTCACTCCTCTGGCTCAGCTGCCCCAGCTGGCAACTTCCACTCCTCCATCTGCATCCGGATACACCGGCAGCTCCAGCTGACAGTTCCAACATTGTTCTAAGATTCATCTGACTGCTTTCTCCAACTTCAGCAATCATCTGCCTGCTCTCTCTCCATTCACAGAATCCACTGCAACAGACTTGAACGGTCCAAAACACCAACTGACACTCCTCCTCTTCTGCACTTCGCTAATATAGAATGCTCTCCTCTAGTGGAAAGTTCCAATCAATAGCCTCCTCCCATCAATTTCATGCACCAGGCTCCTTGCGCTAGACGCTCTCACAGTGATCAGCTGCTTGTTTCGTCTAGAGACTTGAGCCCAGGGACACTTCTTGATTAGATTCAGCTCTGGCCGGTTCTCTCTGGTTTGCAAAGAGCGAACAACACCTCATAACTAAAACATCACCTTTACCCTGCAAGCATCTCAGTCTGCAGGGACAGAAAGCAAAATGGAGTCTCTCTAGTTCTGGGCCTTGTAGGCCTGAGAAGGATGAAATAACACTTAGCTCTATCAGAGTACCTACACAAACCATACCAATATGTAATATAAAGTCAAGACAACAGGATCCACCCTCTACTATAGGTAGAATCATGAAAGGACACATAATTATGTCAAAGCCAATAGGCAATAGATGGTCTAGAGTCAACAATAAGGGATCTATCATCATATTAAGCAGCTATCCTCTAGTTTATGCTTCTAGGTATGGCAAAAAGGCCTTAAAAGAACCAACACAAGGCAAGAATAGAGATTCAGGATGGTAGCAAGCTTAAAGTCACCATCACTCATAAATAGAGCCCAAAAATCGAGCAGAACATTGCACCCTTGACTTTAACTTGCTAACATCTATAAACAACAACAACCACATAAACAAACATCGACATGATCTATCAACAAAATCAAAAACAAAAAGACTCCCTAAAATGAATGACAACCAAGGAAATACCACCTAAAGCTTGATATAGGGAACAAATCAAAATATCTGATAACCACAAAAACTAACCTAAGCACCCTTGAACTAAATGTGCCTCAACTTCTAGTACTAACTCATGAAATCTATTAATGTAGGGACATGTCTGTGAAGTAAAAATAACAAAGGGCCTAAATGAGGCCTACCTACTTCGGTCAACTTAAGAAAGGATGTGGTAAAGTCTGACAAATAGACATAACAAAGGGTCCTCAATGTCTGGGCAACTATTACTAGTAAATCTAGGACATGACCTAACTAAATGACACACCTCCCGGGACAACTTAAAGTCTAGGGTGACCACCCTTGGAACTAATCCCACTGCTCCAATTAAAAGTTGATGGATCAAAGTAAAAGCGTAATAACAGGAAAACAAGGACAACCCCATTCCTACAAAATAGCTGGTGTAGCACTATGCATATCAAGCAAGAAATCAGAAACAGTGATCTAAGTGTGGTGCAAATACTCTTCTAAAAGATAATTCAGACATAGTCTGTCCAGAAATCTCTATAGCTAAAATAGCTGAATCAGAAACTTAAACTCGAAAAACTAAGTGATAGGAGACCATGCCAAAGTCAATAGGCAAAGGTCATAAGTCATCTAACTCAGGAAACAGTGTGCACCTAATCCCTCTGTATCAATCTGTGGAACACATGTGTGCACCATCATGCAGAACACTACTTTCCCTTCATTGGCAAAACTGTTTTACAGAAAACAGGAAAACTATCCAATAGGTGAAAGATAAACAAGTGTAAAGTCAATCTGTAATAGCATAGCATACTAAGATCAAAATATCATGTATCACAGGGCATCAGAATACTAAATCAGCTCACTAATTATATACTGCACCCTATGACTTTCAAACAAAATCATTCGCATATATCAAAAGGAATCATTAAACCAAAGGCCAAATTATGAATGTGGCACTGCATCTTTCAAACTGGAAAATCAAAAGCATAAACAGGACTGCAAATTTATTATTATCATTGGGGCCTGTTTGTGGTAACTGCAAAGAGTGGCATATTGTCCATCTGAAATAGAAACATGGGAAAAAATGCAAGACTCAAGAATGCAGGCCAAGGAATTACATTGTAGACTCCTTTCATAAAGGAACATATCATCACTTTAAAAAAAAAAAATATCAATTTTTTCAAACACAGACTATTGGCTTTGTCAAAAAAAAAAAAAATTCTCTTAGGAAATCCAGGAATGGTACTGCTGAGGCATCCAACTGAAGATTTACATTTTGAACCAACAAACGGATTTTAATTAAAAGTGTCTCTATCAAAAAAAGTTAGTCTGTTCTTTCTAAAACAGAAAGCAGGTATGACAGTTCTCCAGTGTGCAAGACACACCGCTCCAAAGTTCTTTGCCAGGAAGGAATCCCATCTGATCTTGTCATCCATGGAACTCCAGCTATCCGCCGTAAGACACCGCTTCTCGCCATCAGCTCCGGTGTAGTTTGGGCCCAAGCTGGTTCCGCATTTCAGAAAATAACAAACTAACATAACAACAAGAAAA
This sequence comes from Lissotriton helveticus, assembly GCF_964261635.1. Classification (NCBI taxonomy): domain Eukaryota; kingdom Metazoa; phylum Chordata; class Amphibia; order Caudata; family Salamandridae; genus Lissotriton; species Lissotriton helveticus. The sequence goes on from NC_136065.1 coordinate 428,376,337, forward strand.
TAAAAAAAACAAAATAACAAACGGGGCGGGGCAGACCATCCATGCACTCCCGCACAAGCCATCCACCTGAAACGAGAGATAAGCATCAATCATCTTATAAAAGAAAATTTTCCATTCAAAAAAGCACCCCAAGTGCTTTTCATTTCTGTAAGAAGAAAACCTCCTAATTCCTGGAAAGAACTCTCTAAATCCAAGGGATGATTTGAACACTCTCTTTAAATTTGTTTGGGCAAAATCCCAATTTTTTTTTTTTTTACACAAGTCAGAAGGGCTAGGGCCTAGTCACTCCTCACTCCTTTGAGAAACAGCCCCTCCCTTCAGAGCCATCCGCGCTCAGGGGCTGGCCCAATTCCAATCATAACAAAATAGGAGACAGCTCTCTCTCCTCTGAAATTGGGTAATGGCCAAAGGGAGCCTTCACTCGTACAAGGCCCCCACCATCTGGTCTGAGGACGGGCCTGAGTTATCTCGTTCAAGGTTACAACAACTTCTGGTTTGTGGAGTGTCTCACACATTTTTAAATGAAACTCCATGCAGCTGGCACTTTATTTTTCCATAGCCATGTGAAAAGTTAACCAACATTCAAAAGACGGCATTCTGCACTAAAGCAATTTTAAACTGATGTAAGGGATGTGAGTGTATTAAAGTCAAAATCAAAATAGAACCTCATATCCACCCTTGACTGTATACACGAACATCAAACAATTCTGTCATAACGGTTCACTATTTGCTGAAAGGGAAAAAATATTAGAACAACAATGCATGCAGACACATTTCATATTTTATAACATGTGAAACACCATAAAATTAAACAAGGGGCAACATATAATTTTGCATTGCATAACCAAGAATTCATAATTAAGTGTGCAAACTTTTCCATTCTACCTATAAAAAGGGCCAGATTCATCATTTCATTTAAAAGCACACGGTTGCATTTCACCAATTAAAGCACATTCTACTTTGAAATAATTTCATTTCCACAACCGAAGATTGCACCATCTGTGCACAGCTGAAAATGACCAAAACACCCCCTCGCATTCCGACAGGTTGATGTACACCTCCGAGTCAAACTCATTAAATCATGTGTACAAAGGGAAGACACACAGAAACCCGTGGATGCATTCCAAACAGTACGTAAAAAATGAACACTGCTGTCTCAATTCAAGATATCAACCCTTTGGCAGCTGAAACCTAAGCCTTCCCCGAGCGCAGCAGACACAAGGGAAAGTCCCAGGACTAATCTCTCACGTTCTCACATAACAGTCGAGCTCCTTTCAAAAATACATTTTCACCCCCAACAGACAGAAAGGATCCAACCCTTCCCTGCTCAATAGAACAAACTATTCATAAACCATATTCAGAAGGCGCTATCCACAAGCAACTACAAGCTACTCACAAATTTGAAGCACAAAGCGCTATGCACATGGTCTGAAGAAGCCACTCATACATTTTAAGCAGAAGGCGCTATTCACAAGAAACACAATGATAACACGCTATTCACAGGCCAAAAATACAAGGCACTACAGACCATATGTACAAGGCGCTACACACAAGGCACACAAGCCCTAGTCACAAGACGCAATGCACACAGATTTAACAAACAATTCACAAATCTCAAGCACAAAGCGCTACACACAAGGCACACAAGCCTTAGTTAGAAGGCGCTATGCACAAGATCCTTAAAAAGCTACTCACAAGTCAGAAGCACAAGGCGCAATTCACAAATAATTCAACTAGTCACTCATAAAGCGCTATGCACATTGATTCAACAAACTATTCACAAGTGAGAAGCACAAAGCGCTATGCACAAGGCACACAAGCCTTAGTCAGAAGGCGCTATTTACAAGATTTTCAGCAAGTTATATCACAGAGTACATTACACACTTCACAGCATAAGCAAATGCAGCAAGCCATTTGATAAGCAATTTACAAGCCTTTTTCATACACAGGCACCCTTCAAGCCTGACAGTTCAAACACCAAGATGAAAAGCATTTCTCCTACACTGCATAAGTCAGATGCAACAAACTATTCACAAGTGAAAAGCACAAAGCGCTATGCACAAGGCACACAAGCCTTAGTCAGAAGGCGCTATTTACAAGATTTTCAGCAAGTTATATCACAGAATACATTTCACACTTCACAGCATAAGCAAATGCAGCAAGCCATTTGATAAGCAATTTACAAGCCTTTTTCATACACAGGCACCCTTGAAGCCTGACAGTTCAAACACCAAGATGAAAAGCATTTCTCCTACACTGCATAAGTCAGATGCCATGATGTACTGCAATCTCCCTACACTCCAACTGTTCAAGCCAATAGGTCAGGGACCACACCTCACCATGCAATTCACAGACTGTTCACAGATGTCAAATTTTCAAAGGGTTTTCACACAGGTTAACGTAAATGGTTCGTGACGCCATATGTTCTGCTTGGGTTCTCAGATTAGATAGAACCAGCTCATCAGAGCCTTACTAACCCAGCCAGAACGTTACCCTCTGCCCCTCCCTAGGACCTATTCACAACAGGTATCTACCCCCTAAGGACAGGGAATTCCTAAGATACATACCATGTACCTCCTATAATATTAGCAATCAGTGGCCTCGCGGTCACTCAGACCCAGACCTCTCTACCCTGCTGGCAGTATCAATATCGGCGGCGTCGCGGTCACTCAGACCCAGACCTCTCTACCCTGCTGGCAGTATCAATATCGGCGGCCTCGCGGTCACTCAGACCCAGACCTCTCTACCCTGCTGGCAGTATCAATATCGGCGGCCTCGCGGTCACTTAGACCCAGACCTCTCTACCCTGCTGGCAGTATCAATATCGGCGGCCTCGCGGTCACCCAGACCCAGACCTCTCTACCCTGCTGGCAGTATCAATATCGGCGGCCTCGCGGTCACTCAGACCCAGACCTCTCTACCCTGCTGGCAGTATCAGAATCGGCGGCCTCGCGGTCACTCAGACCCAGACCTCTCTACCCTGCTGGCAGTATCAATATCGGCGGCCTCGCGGTCACTCAGACCCAGACCTCTCTACCCTGCTGGCAGTATCAATATCGGCGGCCTCGTGGTCACTCAGACCCAGACCTCTCTACCCTGCTGGCAGTATCAGCCACTGTACTGTTTAAAAACCAACAGTAGTCTTTCATAGAATGAATGCACTGATTCTTTTGGCTCCTGATTTGTTCTATTTAAACCCAATCAACTTCTTTTGGGGGAATCTTGTTTTTCAACCAATAAATCACTTTATCATACATTCCCATGACTTCTGATTATGGAGCACCTGCTGCTACATCTCGAGCAGGTTCTACCTTTGACCAACTTATAGAAACTTTACATTCTGTCCAAAGATCTGACGGGACAACAATGTCAAAGAATCCATCCAGATCAATCCACTGAACTTTCTAAACCTTTATGAATCTGTCTACCTGTCGATACCATTCCACTGGCTTTTCTCTCAACCGAGAAAAATCATTTGTGAACAACAGAATGTCCTGTCTAGACCAAGGAACATGCACATAACCACCTCCTGCTATTTCTCTCATTGGGTACTGATTAGCCACCATGCCCCTTTCTCTCCTTTCTTCCTCTCTTTTCTTCGTCCACTTCACTCTCCATTTGCTCAAATCACCCAATTTCTTAATGTACACAATCAAATCTTTTATATGCAGAATTCTTCCCATTGCATTAAAATTCCCAATGTCTTTTTCAGTAAAATCTAATCTGCAATGTTTTCCCACTTTTTTCTGTTTGCTCAAGTCAATCTCTAATTCTGCAGCTAACTCTTCTAACTGCTCATATTTATTTTTCGTTTTCATTGTACGCTTTTGCAAATGAATAACAATTCATCATCTTGATAATGCTTTAAACTGTCAGGACCAATTGTGCCAATGATTAATTCCTCCAAATCTGCTTTAAGTCTCGCAACATCAAGCTTTGGGGTTGAATCTATTTTCTCAACACTCTTTTCTGGAGATTCAGTATCTGATTCTGCACCCATTGGTGTTCTGCATAATGAATCTGGATTAAAAGTTAAATCAGGCATCCTTGTTTTCTCACGATGTATTTCAGTTAATTCCGAGTAAAAATTGAATTTCTGCATTTAATGGAATAGTCAAACCTGGATGTCTAATTTTTCCCAGGCTGAACAGGACCAATCGTTACTGGAACTGTTACTGCTTCCATGCCTCTGGTTAATTGCCGAATTAATTCTTCTTTTGATCGTAAATATTCTGAAGTACTTGGAGTTTCCTCATCTCTTCCAGCACCCATTAAACCTCTGGAAGGAGTCTCATTTCTTGAAACTGGAGTTTCAGGAAAATTTCTACTTTCACCATATGCACTAGAATTAGTTCTTGTTTCTACTCTTTCAGGAGTTTCTGTGTTGTTCGGATAAAATCTGGGTGATTCCTCATTAAGTGGAGGGGCACATGGGGTGGTTCCTGTAGAAACCATCGGGGTAGACCATGAACAAGCTGGTTTAAAAGGAGTCTGTTTCTGATGATTAGTCATAAAACTTTCTTCTAAGACTGGATCTTCTATTTCACTTTCCTCAATATTATTTTTCTTTTGGGTATTCTTTTGACCTGGTATTTCAGTAATCATTACTCTTACTGGGTACAAACCATCACACATGTCTGCCTGTCTCCATCGACGCATTTTATCCTCATGCGTTTCCTTATGAGCATTTGATTTAGGACCTCTTGTTATACCTCTCGTTGCTTCTCGTTGAAGTTCAAACATCTCATCCTCCCATTCAACTAAAGCCTCAAATTGTGTAGGTCTAGGCTTCGGCACAAGAGCCAATATTTTTTCTCTCACATTTTTCAAAACCCTCATATTAAAAGAACCATCTTCTGGCCAAGCCAAAACACCATCATCCTTGGTATAATCCATCCAATTATCAAACCAAAGGCAAGTATGATAACCATATTTACCTTCCATATAGGCTGCAGGTGTTTTGTACTTATGAAGTAACTTTCCACCTCGCGTTTCAATTTTCTTATCAGGTGAAAATATATTTTTCAATTTCTAAAGCCATGTAAGCTTTTTCTCTTCTTTTTTGTAGTAATAACTCATGTTTTAATCAAATCCGTTTAATTTAAAATGATCGTAAATGTTTCCTGGTTGTTCCGCAAAACCAGCCAATCCGTGCGCGAAACACACCAACAAGCCAATCAGGTTAAGCTACGTCACCACCTTGCTCAACCAATAGAATTGCCGCTTTCTGAAAGAGCCAATCAGCTTACAGCTTGACTCAGTCACCTGAACCAATCAGTGCGCTAGCTGTGACGTATGTTAGCCAATCACAGCGCGGACCCTGTGACGTACACAGCCGCTGCAACTTCTCGTCTCTCGCTCCTAGAGCTTACCCCTCCTTCACAAAATATTTTCACAGCGCCATTTTAAGAAAACTTGTTCAAAGAATTTCAATTAATATCAACATATAAACAAACCATTTTCATGCATCGCTAAAATAAAGTGACAGTTTATACAATCATTTAGGTATTCTTTTGCGTGAAATAGACGACGCTATTTTCACAGAATATTCAATCGTTGATAAAGTATGGCTACTCTACCCTTCAAACAGGTAATAACGAACTCGTTTCCCTCTGAATGCACATAAAGTAACAATTCAAAGTTTGACTCGAACGGAATTACAAAATCATTTACGCACTTTCAAACGGAAAGTTTCCCTCACCATACATACATGAAATCTTGGCAGGACTTTAACCAACCATAGAAATCGACATTTGCCAGTAAGAATAGACGACGCTACTTTACCCTTCACACAAGTTCAGATAAATTCTACTACTCTTTTCACAGTGAGTTTTAAAACAGGCTCTAAGTCCCTTTACTCAAAAGCTACGATTTCATAGACAATCCTCACTATACATTCTACCTAGCACACCTAAAATCCCTAAATTCGGGTTGTACGTCCACAACACTAGTGATATATAACAATACCACTATTTTGAAACAGAACAAATGCCCTGTGCAACTTCACTTGTCACACCACTAATATACGTGCCGGCATAACTAGGATTTTTCACACTGCTAGAAAAAACCTTTTGACAACATTTAACAATTTTGACAAACTTAACATGTTTTAGTCATGGATCCTATGTAATTACCATGTAACATGTCAGTTACCATAGCAACCATCCTCTGCTACCAGAGATTTGATCCAGCGCCCCTATAGAAAATATGTCATAACAACGCTACCCACAACGCTACCCAATTTCACAATACTCACCATTAATCATAAAACACTCACAAGGCCCATAAACTAACAGGACATATTTGTGAGCAACTGAATCATGTGACCTAATTAATAAAACCTATTCACAAATTATATACACATTTATATACATCTGCAGTATAATGATTTCACCATGGTTTTTGTAAAACTTTGCATTTAATTAAGTCACTTAGGCAAATGGATCTGCTGATGGTAACAAGACCACGAAATAACAAGGCCAGTTTGTCTTTTCAAAAATCTTATTTATTAACTATTTATTCAAGGAAAGTGCATTTTATTAGAATCTTTTTTTATTCAAGCAGCATTATTTGAAGAATAGCAAATAGAATCAATAGTTTCAAGCAAAATCAATTAGCATGATTTAAAGTAGAATAAACAGTTTTCCATCACCTAAGCCCTAACGTCCCTGTCTAAAACTCACTTCACCTAAAGGAATAAAGGTAAAAAGTCATTTAACCCTATTGATCCTTACGTGCTCCAAAGAGTCCGTCAGCACGTCACGCCTAACAGGAATCGGGAGAAGATGAGCAGCAAGAGCCCCCTCCCTCCCATGGGGACAGTTTTTATACCTTTTCTGACTAACTAAAGTATCTCTATCGCACATTTTTTCTGTCAATCCAAACTTTTGATTGGCTGAGCCATGTCAGTCCACAATTAGGTCATGCTCTCCTGACCAAGTCCGGGGCCTCATCATAGCCCTTATTGTTCTTAGTTTCACCATCCTCTTCTCTTCCTCAAAATGATACTTTTCCCGGGGAGAAACTTTTACTTCCTAATCTTGGCAGGCCATTCAGCATCCTGTCCTTGGAAAAGTCACCAAGAACACGTTCAACTCGACCACATTTGATTCTGCATTAAAAGTTGTCAGCTCAGCAAAATACTCTGCGCATGAGTGAAGGCTTCACTCTGGTCAAGTTTCATAAACTGCAGCACTGCCAGCCATTTTCTTTAGGCCCATTCGTAAAACTAATGTATAAACAAACACAAGACATCGATTAATGAAGGAAATAGAATTCGTTCTGTTACCCACCCACCTTTGCTAATTATTAACCCATTAATCTATGTTACCTAGCAGAAGCAAATAAAGCAACAAACAGATTTGTGCAACATAAAGACAAAAAAACAAAACATGAGCACACAGAAATAAGCACATGCCATTTTTAAAACAGCCACATTTAATTCTGACAAAACAATAGACAGGATTAATTTATTATTTTTCACAAACAAGCATTTGCAACACAGTACACATATATGAGCACACATATTAGTTCCCGTGTGTCATGATCTGCAATTTAATCTAGGTTGGTTAGTAATATTCACTCCACTCACGTTAATATAATTATTCTTATTATGGAAGTTTAACTTTGCGAGTTGAAATAAATATATTTCTAAATCTCGCTCCATCACGCTCAATTGAACATTATTTTTAAATTACATTTATTTGCCTGAGTCCGAACGCGAGCTAGAGAGCGAGGCACAGCAGTGAAAGATTCTGCGCGAACCAGAGCAGCGAAGGATTCACACGCTCTTCACCACTGCCATCAATGTCTGGTGCGCTTCCATCTTCAATACACAAACTCAGATACATTTAGTTCCCTGGGACTGAGGAGGCTTGCCGTTATGATTGCCCGAATACAATATATACACTAAGCCTCAGATATGATGTGCGGATTTAGCGCCGAGACTTGAACCTTGGACTCCCATATTCTAACTCTGCAGGTCTGGCTGTAACACCACCTATTATTAATTGTGTCCATGTAACCTTGAAAGTTACTTGTTTGCAAAATATTTTCCGACTGAGTTTCAGTCTCCTACGCCCACCAAGACGTTATGCATCCTTCTGCGTGCATTAGGTCTTCACTAAGTTGGCAAGTCTAGCTGTAACGCCACCTATTCTTAATTTCAAAAGGAATTAATTAATGAGCCAAGTGATATTATAGTAATTCGTAAGTTTGTGATATTGTCATAAAGAAAATGTATTGCTATTTATGGAGCAATTTAAACTATGGTCCGGTCAAGGGTGATATGGAGCAACCCCGTACCTTGCTCCCTCCACCTCCCCCCTTCCTTAGGTTACGCAGTAAAAACTTCCCAATGGGAGTGCCGTGGTTCCTTCACCCCTTAGGGCCCAGTGCCCCTGCACCTGTTGCACTATCTACGCTACTTCCTGGGCACCGCTCCCTGATAGCCTTGACTGCCTCTTCACTTAATCCGTACAAATTGCCAAAAGAATTTCACCCTTCTACCTGAACTGAAGCCCTGCCTAATGGAACTTTCAGCGCTTGCTTTATCCAATGTGTTTTCGAAAACAAGGCACACTTTTGCAGAGAAGAGAGTGCAATCAAATACCTTGTCCTTTCATAACTTTGCCGCGTTATACACCCAGTTAGGACACATGGAAGCCAAAGCAGTAAGAATAACATGAATAAGAATAAAGAAAAATATGAATTTTTATGCATTGCGTTAAAATGTGCAATTCTTTTTTTTTATTACCCCTCCCACTTAAAAATGGTGGGCATCGAATTCCTCAGTGCAGCCTCCAGAGCCACTGGTCTTAACCACTGCACTATAGGCATCACAATGTGCTGCCTATTACTTCCATACACCTTGATCCCGATATGGAATCCTGCCAAATGCAAAACTTCTAGCTTAGAACGTCTTAGAAAATCCATACAAATAACCCAAACGTCTCTGAAACTTATATAGTTACGGCACCTAGCGTGAAAAGACGAGGAAAAGATACCTTTGGGGACAAGCGCATCTGGTGTATACCACCTAAGTGAACATCTGACGTGTACCTTATTACAGGCACATATGGTGCTTTCCTCCTTACAGGCCGGGTCCGGTGGTTCAGTGGACTAATGCACCCACTGCAGGGGCCTGTGTTTGACCTCATGGTCACAGGTTCAAATCCCAGTGGGTCCACTCAGCTTTTCATCCTGCTGAGGTTGATAAAATGAGTACCATTGGGTAACAACAAACATCTGTTATTGAGCGCCAAGAGTCCTTGTTGGGGTGTTTGTGCGCTTTACAAATACATGTTATGTTATGGGACGTTTAGATCACATTTTTATCTGAGGGTTAGAGAAGACACCAGCGTTTGGAGTCGCACCCTCTAGCGAGACTGTTCTGCTTGGGTTCTCAGATTAGATAGAACCAGCTCATCAGAGCCTTACTAACCCAGCCAGAACGTTACCCTCTGCCCCTCCCTAGGACCTATTCACAACAGGTATCTACCCCCTAAGGACAGGGAATTCCTAAGATACATACCATGTACCTCCTATAATATTAGCAATCAGTGGCCTCGCGGTCACTCAGACCCAGACCTCTCTACCCTGCTGGCAGTATCAATATCGGCGGCCTCGCGGTCACTCAGACCCAGACCTCTCTACCCTGCTGGCAGTATCAATATTGGCGGCTTCGCGGTCACTCAGACCCAGACCTCTCTACCCTGCTGGCAGTATCAATATCAGCGGCCTCGCGGTCACTTAGACCCAGACCTCTCTACCCTGCTGGCAGTATCAATATCGGCGGCCTCGCGGTCACCCAGACCCAGACCTCTCTACCCTGCTGGCAGTATCAATATCGGCGGCCTCGCGGTCACTCAGACCCAGACCTCTCTACCCTGCTGGCAGTATCAGAATCGGCGGCCTCGCGGTCGCTCAGACCCAGACCTCTCTACCCTGCTGGCAGTATCAATATCGGCGGCCTCGCGGTCACTCAGACCCAGACCTCTCTACCCTGCTGGCAGTATCAATATCGGTGGCCTTGCGGTCACTCAGACCCAGACCTCTCTACCCTGCTGGCAGTATCAATATCGGCGGCCTCTCGGTCACTTAGACCCAGACCTCTCTACCCTGCTGGCAGTATCAATATTGGCGGCCTCGCGGTCACCCAGACCCAGACCTCTCTACCCTGCTGGCAGTATCAATATCGGCGGCCTCGCGGTCACTCAGACCCAGACCTCTCTACCCTGCTGGCAGTATCAGAATCGGCGGCCTCGCGGTCACTCAGACCCAGACCTCTCTACCCTGCTGGCAGTATCAATATCGGCGGCCTCGCGGTCACTCAGACCCAGACCTCTCTACCCTGCTGGCAGTATCAATATCGGCGGCCTCGTGGTCAGTCAGACCCAGACCTCTCTACCCTGCTGGCAGTATCAGCGGCGATCTCGCGGTCTCATACAGACCCAGACAACCTACCCAGACGGCAGCATCAGCGGCGATCTCGCGGTCTCATACAGACCCAGACAACCTACCCAGACGGCAGCATCAGCGGCGATCTCGCGGTCTCATCCAGACCCAGACAACCTACCCAGACGGCAGCATCAGCGGCGATCTCGCGGTCTCATACAGACCCAGACAACCTACCCAGACGGCAGCATCAGCGGCGATCTCGCGGTCTCATCCAGACCCAGACAACCTACCCAGACGGCAGCATCAGCGGCGATCTCGCGGTCTCCTACAGACCCAGACAACCTACCCAGACGGCAGCATCAGCGGCGATCTCGCGGTCTCATACAGACCCGGACAACCTACCCAGACGGCAGCATCAGCGGCGATCTCGCGGTCTCATCCAGACCCGGACAACCTACCCAGACGGCAGCATCAGCGGTGATCTCGCGGTCTCATACAGACCCAGACAACCTACCCAGACGGCAGCATCAGCGGCGATCTCGCGGTCTCATACAGACCCAGACAACCTACCCAGACGGCAGCATCAGCGGCGATCTCGCGGTCTCATACAGACCCAGACAACCTACCCAGACGGCAGCATCAGCGGCGATCTCGCGGTCTCATACAGACCCAGACAACCTACCCAGACGGCAGCATCAGCGGCGATCTCGCGGTCTCCTACAGACCCAGACAACCTACCCAGACGGCAGCATCAGCGGCGATCTCGCGGTCTCATACAGACCCAGACAACCTACCCAGACGGCAGCATCAGCGGCGATCTCGCGGTCTCATCCAGACCCAGACAACCTACCCAGACGGCAGCCTCAGCGGCGATCTCGCGGTCTCATACAGACCCAGACAACCTACCCAGACGGCAGCATCAGCGGCGATCTCGCGGTCTCATACAGACCCAGACAACCTACCCAGACGGCAGCATCAGCGGCGATCTCGCGGTCTCATACAGACCCAGACAACCTACCCAGACGGCAGCATCAGCGGCGATCTCGCGGTCTCATACAGACCCAGACAACCTACCCAGACGGCAGCATATCCTATGATTACCATTACATAAAGGGATCAGTCTCACTATTCATCAGGGGTATAGTACTGCAATATTCGGGATCACACAATAGTTGCCAAATTAGATGATGTACAACATGTTTTCTAATTCAAGGGGCTCCCCTCTCCCTTATTCAGTTACCACTTACCTGATCAGGGTTAGCATCTGTTCACATAGCAGCATCTGGCTAGAAGAACAGGTTACCCTCTCATACAAGAACGCGCAGCACATGTCGGTTCACTAAGAACTGGGGTATCTTTATTACCTGGCAGTATCAGTGTCCTATGATTACCATTACATAAAGGGATCAGTCTCACTATTCATCAGGGGTATAATACTACATTATTCTGGATCACACAATAGCTGCCAATTTAGGTAATGTACAGCGTAGTTGTTAATTCAAGGGGCTCCTCTCTCCCTTATTCAGTTACCACTTACCTGATCAGGGTTAGCGTCTGTTCACATAGCAGCATCTGACTAGAAGAATAGGTTACCCTCTCATACAAGAACACACGGCACATGTCGGTTCACTAAGAACTGGGGTACTTTATTTCCCATTACCATAAACAAACATATAACACCATACTACAACACATAATAGACACATACACAGATCTGCAGGGTCTCTGTGAAGACCACATCCACATCTAACTAACAGGGACTGGAAATAGACTGCACACTGCTGAAAGGAAAAGGATTAGTAATACAATAAAACATTACAGTAGGGAATCTAACCTAGGAAATCAAAGCAAGGTTAATATATATGTGTAAAGCAAACTAGTTTAGAACACCTCACCCTATTAGGAGGACTGTTTCTCTCTCTCTCTCCTGGTGGAATCAGGGCTCTCTCTCTCTCTCCCTCCATCACCACAGCTTCACTCCTCTGGCTCAGCTGCCCCAGCTGGCAACTTCCACTCCTCCATCTGCATCCGGATACACCGGCAGCTCCAGCTGACAGTTCCAACATTGTTCTAAGATTCATCTGACTGCTTTCTCCAACTTCAGCAATCATCTGCCTGCTTTCTCTCCATTCACAGAATCCACTGCAACTGACTTGAACGGTCCAAAACACCAACTGACACTCCTCCTCTTCTGCACTTCGCTACTATAGAATGCTCTCCTCTAGTGGAAAGTTCCAATCAATAGCCTCCTCCCATCAATTTCATGCATCAGGCTCCTTGCGCTAGACGCTCTCACAGTGATCAGCTGCTTGTTTCTTCTAGAGACTTGAGCCCAGGGACACTTCTTGATTAGATTCAGCTCTGGCCGGTTCTCTCTGGTTTGCAAAGAGCGAACAACACCTCATAACTAAAACATCACCTTTACCCTGCAAGCATCTCAGTCTGCAGGGACAGAAAGCAAAATGGAGTCTCTCTAGTTCTGGGCCTTGTAGGCCTGAGAAGGATGAAATAACACTTAGCTCTATCAGAGTACCTACACAAACCATACCAATATGTAATATAAAGTCAAGACAACAGGATCCACACTCTACTATAGGTAGAATCATGAAAGGACACATAATTATGTCAAAGCCAATAGGCAATAGATGGTCTAGAGTCAACAATAAGGGATCTATCATCATATTAAGCAGCTATCCTCTAGTTTATGCTTCTAGGTATGGCAAAAAGGCCTTAAAAGAACCAACACAAGGCAAGAATAGAGATTCAGGATGGTAGCAAGCTTAAAGTCACCATCACTCATAAATAGAGCCCAAAAATCGAGCAGAACAGAGACCAAAAAGTAAAATGTTTTATTGGCCTTGCGATTTCAAAGTAAATGTTTTATTGGCCTGCAGGATATAAATCTGGAACAGTGAGGAAGGGAAAGTGATCCAGCTCCTCTCTTCTGCAATCGAGAATTATTCCTTAATGAACCTAAAAACGAAAATGTAACATTCCGCCTAACCCCTTTTTTCTTAATATAAAACTAACCTTAGGTGCTAAAATACACCATCAAAAATACCATGAATTTATTTTATTTTTAAACCCCACCGCCTAAGCGCTGGCAGGAATTGAACCCATGACTGAGGACTCCTGTAATCACAGCCTGAACCACAGCACTACTGGCATTCCTTCCAATTTACAATGGAGCAGACCGCTATTAGTATCCAATATTTAACAACCATAATACATTTTGCCAGCCGGCCCCACTCCTGTTAACGCATGTCACACTTTCTGTGCCCTACAGGATGTGGTGGTCTTATTGCAGTTGAAAAACACAGCCTCATTAGCGGGGCTGTACAACTGCTTAAACATATGCCGGTAGCCGAAGCCACGCCCCCAGCCAAGATGTGCGGGCCCCTGCACAGCATGGCAGGCTCACCACTGTACCACAGTCCGCCGCGGCACCACACCGCCATATTTATTTTGCATTCTGAATGGGAGCATCCCCTGAGGCCTGCGGTCACCACCGCACCAGGAAAGCGGAACTGCCTGCACCCCGCAGCAAGATCCAAGTCGAGGGAACCATTAATGAAGTAGGGGCCAAACCATTCATGAAGTAGGGGCCAAGCCGCCACCAGCTGGCGGACAGGCCCCTGTAAAACACGACAGCATCACAGCTGTTCTGCTCATTGCCGCACATCAAACCCACACCCCGAGCCCCGAACCCCGGAGAAGACGACGCTCCACACTGGAGCCATGCCCCCACCCCTATGGCTTCGTCCGAATAAGCACAAAATTATTATTATTATTATCTTTACTTAAAACCACACAAGCAAACTGGTACAGGGAATCGAATCCATGAGTTTGCCTCTGGGTACTACAATTAGCTGAGCTAACAGTTCGCTGCTAACAAATGCTATACCAGGCTCCTTGAACCCACCGTGCCACGCTGCCTCGCTCGTTTACAACGCTCTTGCGCCTTCCCGGGAATCCAAGGAGACAAAGAGGACGAGATCCCTAGAGCACCACCTTAAATAACTTAATGTTTTTTGATTTCTGTAATTTTTTATTGTAGAAAAAATATATATTTACATGGAGCATTACATATACATGGGTGGGGGAAGAAAAGAAGAAAAAGAAAGAAAAAAGAAGAAAAAGAAAAACGCCCGGGGGGTGGGGGGGACTGCTTCGTTTCCAGCTTTCAGTCTTATTGGAGTAAGTCCGATTTCCAGTCGTTCGAGCGCGGCTTTGTCGTTTGGTCCTCCGTCCCCCGTGTTGCATTGATTGTCATTCTTGGTCCCACACCCCGGCCGCGTGCGGGAGAGATAGAGAGAGAGGAGAGAAAAGGAGCAGTGTGGGTTTCTGGTGTGTGCACTATCAGGAGGTCAGGGGTACTTGGCAGCTGCTGGTTTGGTGTCTGGCTGTGCTACCTATGGGGGTTTGTGCGACGATAGGTAATTGTCTAGGGACTCCCACATACTTGACTGCCTGTGTGTTTTGGGTGAGTGTTTCGCTGTGATGGTGTCCGCCCCTCGTAAGAAAGTGACCCAGTTGAGCCATGCTTTGGGCGTGGCTTTCCCTGTGTCTTTCCAATTGTACAGAACTGTTTTGACTGCTGCTGTCAGCAGAAGATCGATGAGTTCGCGGTCTTCTTTGTTTGTTATTGAGGGGGATGTGAAACCCAGTGCCAGGCTGTGGAAGTCTAGTTGCATAGTGTCCCCTGTGATCTCATTTATTAGTGTTCCAATTGTGTTCCAGAAAATTCTAACCTTGGAGCAGTGGAAGAGTAGGTGTGCGAGGTCTCCCTTTTCTTTGTTGCAATTCCAGCAGGAATCACTGTCACGGATTCCCATGGATGACAGGCGGGCGGGGGTCCAGTATGCCTTATGTATGAGCCAGAATTTAGTCTGGTTTAAAGTTGCCGTAACCTTTTTCCTGGATGTGGACCTCCATAGCTCAGCCCTCTCCTCCTCACTCAGCACTCTACCCACTAGTGTGCCCCAGTAGGTGTTGACTTTATCGTTAAGAGTGGTGGATTTTGGGCATAGGGCCTTGTAGAGGTGTGCGACTTGGTGTCCTAGTTTGTTAAGGTTAGTAGCATATTGTATGAGTGATGGTGTTAATCCGTTCAGGTTTGCCTTCCTTATTGCTACCTTAATCTTCAGGAAGTTGTACAATTCTATGCTCTCTAGGTCGTGTTCTTCCTTGAGTGTGTCGAAGGTTACGTTTGTGCCTTGTTTCTGTAGGTTGCTGGCCGTTGTGATGCCGTGCTTGTACCATGAGTGCATGTTCAGAGTCTTATCCCTGTATTTTATTGTAGGGTTATACCATATGGATTCAAACTGGGTTTTCTTTATGCTTGTCCCCATTAGTTTGTCAATACTTAGGAGTGCTGTCTTTGTGCTGCTTAGGATTGGGTTTTCTTTGATTGCTGGGTGTCGGGTTGCAGTAAGTAGGGCGATAGGCTTCATTCCTTTCAGTAGTCCTCGCTCAAGTGTTAGCCACTCCGGGGTATATTCTGGGCTCGGGGTGAGCCAGTGTAGTCCCTGTCTGGCTATGCATGCTTTTTGGAATGTTCTGAAGTTCGTTATATTTAGGCCGCCTAGGTCTTTCGTCAGCCTGAGCTTTTTTAGGCTTATTCTGGGCTTTTCCCCCTCCACAGAAAAGTATTCAGCATTTTGTCTAGACTCTTGTGGAAGTCTTCTGTATTTATCAATGGCAGCATGTTCAGCATGTAATTCACCATTGGTGTGAGCATCATTTTAATCGTTTCCACTCTCCCCCACCACGTGGTGAATTTGGGAGACCAGCCCTCCACTCTTTCCTTTATTTTGTGTAGTGTGGCTTGTTCATTGTGTTCTAGTGTAGATCTAAGGTCTCTCTCGAAGAGGAGACCCAGGTATCTGATGGGTTTCTGTTGCCATGTCAGGCCGGACGAGCCTAGAACCGTCTTAGTGGTGTGGACGTTCAGAGGTTTGCACTCGGATTTGTCCCTGTTTAATTTGTATCCCGAGACCTGGGCATATTGTTCTATCGTTTCCATCAGTGCCTTGATTGAATTCTCTGGGTCTTCGGTGATTATCAGCACGTCGTCTGCATATGCCGCTAGCTTGAAAGTTTCTCCCTCTACTGGTATCCCCGCTATGTCTGTATTAGCTCTGATCATGTTTAGGAGTGGTTCTATCGCTAGCAGGAACAGGGCTGGCGAGAGTGGGCACCCTTGTCTGGTCCCCCGGCCGAGATGGAGTAGTTCTGATGTCCCTCCGTTTACTACAACTCGTGCTTTGGGGTCGTTGTAGAGGGCCAATACCATCTTCCTATAGTTGGGTCCAAACCCGAATTTCAGCATGCACTGGTCCAGGAAGGGCCAGGACACTCTGTCAAACGCTTTTTCAGCGTCTAGGGCTATCATGACCGCTGCGTTGCTGCTCTTGGAGGAGTGATTTATTATGTGGCATAGCAGCCTTGTGTTGTCGTGGGACATTCGGTTCCTAAGGTATCCTACTTGTGAACAGTGTATGAGCTTGGGTAGGTGTGCGTTGAGTCTGGTTGCTAGTATTTTGGCGTAGATTTTACAGTCTACGTTAATAAGTGAGATTGGTCTAAAGTTCTTTGCCTCGTTTGTGTCCTTACCTTCCTTCGGTATTACTAATATGTTGGCTTCCGCCATGGACTGTGTCATGCGTCCATTCTGGAAGCACTTCGTGAAGACCTCCTTCATTGTGGGCCTGAGAATGTGTAGGTACTGCTTGTAGAAGCCGGCCGTGAAGCCGTCTGGCCCTGGTGCCTTGTTGTCTTTGAGACTCGCTGTGGCTCTCCCTATTTCGTCCTCTGTTATGTTTAGGTCAAGGATGTCTCGTTCCTTGTCCGATAGCGTTGGTGTGGATATGCGTGCTAGGAGTTCTTTGCCCCCATCATCTCGTAGGGTTTCATCCCTTGTGTAGAGTTTCTCGTAGAAGTCTCTGAAGACCTCCAGGATCTCCTTGTTTGCAGTCTGGGATTTATTATTTCTGTCTTTGATGGCCTCTATCGAATACTGTTTCTGTTTCCCCTTGAGGTAGGACGCTAGATTTTTCCCTGCTTTGTTTGCTGTGCACAGGTTGATAGCTTTGTATTTATTTATCCAAGTGCCTGCTCTTTCACTCAGGATTTTGTTGAGTTCGTATTTGCGTTTAGTTAGGCTTGTGAGGGTATTTCTATCTTCAAGGTTAGCTATGTGACCGTTCTCTAGGTTTTTAATTTCTTTTTCCAGTTCGGCAGTCTTTTTGTTTCTGTCTTTGTTTAGCCTTCCTTTGATGGTCATAACTGTACCCTGATGGTGGCTTTTAAGGCATTAGAAATATCAAACATACCCTGTCTTTAAGGAAGCCAATGGCTGGTGTAAGTACTACTGGAAGTGGTCTGGGTAATAGGGTCTCAAATTTGCCAATCACTGTATGATCTAGATGCCCCTGGTGGGTCACACAATTATAAACAATATGGATGAACTTGTAAGCACACTCAAATATATCAAGCAGAAGAGTTTTGAGTCTTGTTAAAAAATAATCATCAATGATTTATTAACCTCCCATTGGGGTTACAATCTAACATGTTATCACAAATTTTAAAAAGAATTTAAAAAAAACTAATACATGATTATACATAAAATAAGTCAAAATTTTTTATAAAGAAACAGTCGACGCAGCGTTTCGGTGCTTTTTCTCTTTTACACCTTCTTCAGGACTTTACAACATTTTGACTCCAAAGTTTCTAAAAATAAATGAAAACATTTAAGGATTTATCTTTTCTGTGAGTTCATCATTTTAACCTAATCATTTCTATCATTTGATACCAATTCATTTACCCTTAAATATACCAGACCACTTTGTACAAGTAAATAGAGAACTCGTTCTCTTTCCATCTTTGGAACTTTAAACTAAATCCAAAAAACCTGCATCACTGTTTTTAGCATTGGGATGCCTCATGTCATTATTTGGTTGTTATTAAGCTGTTATCAAAGGCGTTCGTCATACCTGTATTATATTAAAAATGGAACATTTTGATATAGTCCCACGAGAATGTACAGGATGCTCAGGTCTTTCAATCTCCTTGAGCCGAACTAATAATAAATCACAAAAATTCAATTTAGTAATGGATATTCAGCAACCACAGATGATAATACGTTGCTCGACGGTTGTAAATGTTACCTCTATATATGATTATCTCTGTGTTCTATGTGTACGGAGGAGCCACCATCAATCTAGGCAAAGCTTCATATGGGTTTTTGTTACACCACCTAGAAAAGCATCAATAACAAAGCTAGAGTAATCTTTTCCACAATGATTTAACGATTAGACTTGCTTTGTGATCCTTGGTCACCAGCAATAATGCTCCTACCGGATAGTGCACCAAATTACTAACCTTATTGCTTTTTTTGCAGGTTTGACAATGGGTTTTTTCGGCCAATAGATATTCCGCAGCCCCGCTGTCAGGATTTCTTTCGTCAAGGATCCAGATCTCTGAGTATATTTTGAGAAAAGTATCCATTTAGTCAAAAGGACTTCACTGTGGGTTATTAAAAGTTTTTTCATGCGTGCATACGATATTGCTAATCCTTTTTGTTTTTAGTGCTCTTTCCTCTCGCATTAGTTTTGTATATCTATATTATGAAATGAATATTTCTTGAGCACAGGAGCTGCCAGCTTCTTGCCCATGGGCTATTGTTCTATCACTATCTTTGCCCTTCATTCAAAAACAAATGAGCAACAGTGGCAATGAACGAACCTATTAGGTCCCTTGCAGGCTATATTTTGGCACGGTTGTATCACATCAGCTGTCAGGTAACCTATCCAGAGTTCTTTAAACCCATTTAGCCCACCGCGTTTGTTGTACATGCCTCACCTTGTAATTCGTAAGTGGCCTCCCTGCTCCTCCGTAGCAACGTCTTCCTGGAAATTAGAAGAGTGGCGCTCATGTTTTGAGATGTCCTTTTTATATCCGGTTTGTCTAATTCGACCCGGAAGTGTTCTCCTTTGCACTAGTGCCCCGTTATTTTCTCAAAATTCTCTAATAATCGTAATAGAGCCCCAATTTGCTCTGTTATTTACAGTATTTAACTTAAATGGTCACAACGACCTCCATGTACGGCCTCAGACCAAAAGTGAAAGATATTTCAAAAACGGGCTTCTCTTTTTCCACATGTCTTTCTTATAAAAATGCTACGCTCTCTTTTATCGATCTTTTGGTAATTAGTCGAGGCTCATTCCGTATCATAATAGACCATATTCAACAATTTTTGATGCCATCGCCGTATTTTTGACGGCCGCCATCTTGAAACGGGTTGAAAAACCATGGCGCTTGGATTGTTTAGCGTCAACAATGTCGCTCACTATGCAGAGAACCTCTTTGGTATTAATCTTTTAGGTATCGAAGACCCTCTTTGTTACTAATCTTTACATTATCGGGGCTCTTTTCAGTTTAATAGAGTAACAGCCCTCCACTCGTACAATTTTTCTTTTTTTCGCCGTATTTTTGGCGGCCGCCATCTTAGAGCGGGTAACAAACCCTTGATGTTTGGATTATTGTACGTTTGGAATGTACTTCTAAATATATAGAAAACATCTTTACTGTGTTCACGCTAAAAATGCTCTAGTGTAATGTTATTCTACCATCGATCCTCACTCTTCCTTTGCTATTTTCGCACAGTGTATCTGATTACATTACTCTATTATTTTTTGACATTTTCCTAATAGTATTTGTACAATGTACACTTCGTTCCATTATAAAATTGGTGGGCACGTATCTGTCACACTGTCCCAGGTATCATATTTCATACATGTTGATAATACATGAGGTTCTAATGAGATGTAAACATTGCAATGGATTCGCAGATACACATGACCATATATACACAATATATCGTAAATGCGAAAACATATCAGAGATGAAAACATTTACTAGATAAAACATGAATAACACTTTTTGTATATTTCACTGATGATGCTCTATATATTAATGGTGCGAATTCCATGCCCCCACGAATACATATTTACATGTATGTCCCTACAGATGGATCCTTTTGTGTTTGGACTAATTATCTCTCAGTGAATTAACTACATTTCATATTGCCTAACTTTCAGTGATATAAAGTAAAGAGTGAAAAGTAAAAAGTAAAAAGGGGGGGCGATGCCACTGTACTCTTATTTTTCTGAAATTCTTATCATCATAGCACCAGTCTCTCCCATTCCTCCCTGTTATTCAATCCAGTCCGGAAGGTATCAAAGAGAGACATATAAAACTGCTCTCTCTTTTTGCGTTTGTTATCCATGTTGCCTCCCCGGGTATTGAGGGAAATGGCTTCTATCACACACCACTTAAGATCTTCTATTTTGTGGTTATGAGTGATCCAGTGCTCGACCAATGGGGCAGATTTTTTGTTGGTTCTAATAGCAGATTTATGCTCTGTTAACAGAGCATAAATCTGCTATTAGAACCAACAAAAAAGAGAAAGTTAGGCAATATGAAATGTAGTTAATTCACTGAGAGATAATTAGTCCAAACACAAAAGGATCCATCTGTAGGGACATACATGTAAATATGTATTCGTGGGGGCATGGAATTCGCACCATTAATATATAGAGCATCATCAGTGAAATATACAAAAAGTGTTATTCATGTTTTATCTAGTAAATGTTTTCATCTCTGATATGTTTTCGCATTTACGATATATTGTGTATATATGGTCATGTGTATCTGCGAACCCATTGCAATGTTTACATTTCATTAGAACCTCATGTATTATCAACATGTATGAAATATGATACCTGGGACAGTGTGACAGATACGTGCCCACCAATTTTATAATGGAACGAAGTGTACATTGTACAAATACTATTAGGAAAATGTCAAAAAATAATAGAGTAATATAATCAGATACACTGTGCGAAAATAGCAAAGGAAGAGTGAGGATCGATGGTAGAATAACATTACACTAGAGCATTTTTAGCGTGAACACAGTAAAGATGTTTTCTATATATTTAGAAGTACATTCCAAACGTACAATAATCCAAACATCAAGGGTTTGTTACCCGCTCTAAGATGGCGGCCGCCAAAAATACGGCGAAAAAAAGAAAAATTGTACGAGTGGAGGGCTGTTACTCTATTAAACTGAAAAGAGCCCCGATAATGTAAAGATTAGTAACAAAGAGGGTCTTCGATACCTAAAAGATTAATACCAAAGAGGTTCTCTGCATAGTGAGCGACATTGTTGACGCTAAACAATCCAAGCGCCATGGTTTTTCAACCCGTTTCAAGATGGCGGCCGTCAAAAATACGGCGATGGCATCAAAAATTGTTGAATATGGTCTATTATGATACGGAATGAGCCTCGACTAATTACCAAAAGATCGATAAAAGAGAGCGTAGCATTTTTATAAGAAAGACATGTGGAAAAAGAGAAGCCCGTTTTTGAAATATCTTTCACTTTTGGTCTGAGGCCGTACATGGAGGTCGTTGTGACCATTTAAGTTAAATACTGTAAATAACAGAGCAAATTGGGGCTCTATTACGATTATTAGAGAATTTTGAGAAAATAACGGGGCACTAGTGCAAAGGAGAACACTTCCGGGTCGAATTAGACAAACCGGATATAAAAAGGACATCTCAAAACATGAGCGCCACTCTTCTAATTTCCAGGAAGACGTTGCTACGGAGGAGCAGGGAGGCCACTTACGAATTACAAGGTGAGGCATGTACAACAAACGCGGTGGGCTAAATGGGTTTAAAGAACTCTGGATAGGTTACCTGACAGCTGATGTGATACAACCGTGCCAAAATATAGCCTGCAAGGGACCTAATAGGTTCGTTCATTGCCACTGTTGCTCATTTGTTTTTGAATGAAGGGCAAAGATAGTGATAGAACAATAGCCCATGGGCAAGAAGCTGGCAGCTCCTGTGCTCAAGAAATATTCATTTCATAATATAGATATACAAAACTAATGCGAGAGGAAAGAGCACTAAAAACAAAAAGGATTAGCAATATCGTATGCACGCATGAAAAAACTTTTAATAACCCACAGTGAAGTCCTTTTGACTAAATGGATACTTTTCTCAAAATATACTCAGAGATCTGGATCCTTGACGAAAGAAATCCTGACAGCGGGGCTGCGGAATATCTATTGGCCGAAAAAACCCATTGTCAAACCTGCAAAAAAAGCAATAAGGTTAGTAATTTGGTGCACTATCCGGTAGGAGCATTATTGCTGGTGACCAAGGATCACAAAGCAAGTCTAATCGTTAAATCATTGTGGAAAAGATTACTCTAGCTTTGTTATTGATGCTTTTCTAGGTGGTGTAACAAAAACCCATATGAAGCTTTGCCTAGATTGATGGTGGCTCCTCCGTACACATAGAACACAGAGATAATCATATATAGAGGTAACATTTACAACCGTCGAGCAACGTATTATCATCTGTGGTTGCTGAATATCCATTACTAAATTGAATTTTTGTGATTTATTATTAGTTCGGCTCAAGGAGATTGAAAGACCTGAGCATCCTGTACATTCTCGTGGGACTATATCAAAATGTTCCATTTTTAATATAATACAGGTATGACGAACGCCTTTGATAACAGCTTAATAACAACCAAATAATGACATGAGGCATCCCAATGCTAAAAACAGTGATGCAGGTTTTTTGGATTTAGTTTAAAGTTCCAAAGATGGAAAGAGAACGAGTTCTCTATTTACTTGTACAAAGTGGTCTGGTATATTTAAGGGTAAATGAATTGGTATCAAATGATAGAAATGATTAGGTTAAAATGATGAACTCACAGAAAAGATAAATCCTTAAATGTTTTCATTTATTTTTAGAAACTTTGGAGTCAAAATGTTGTAAAGTCCTGAAGAAGGTGTAAAAGAGAAAAAGCACCGAAACGCTGCGTCGACTGTTTCTTTATAAAAAATTTTGACTTATTTTATGTATAATCATGTATTAGTTTTTTTTTTATTCTTTTTAAAATTTGTGATAACATGTTAGATTGTAACCCCAATGGGAGGTTAATAAATCATTGATGATTATTTTTTAACAAGACTCAAAACTCTTCTGCTTGATATATTTGAGTGTGCTTACAAGTTCATCCATATTGTTTATAATTGTGTGACCCACCAGGGGCATCTAGATCATACAGTGATTGGCAAATTTGAGACCCTATTACCCAGACCACTTCCAGTAGTACTTACACCAGCCATTGGCTTCCTTAAAGACAGGGTATGTTTGATATTTCTACTGTTTGAATCCCCCTCCCTGTACAAAAGCAGGGGTACCTCCAAACTTTTTTACGGCTTTTAAGGCATCCCATAGCAGGTCCCTGTCTATCTCGGGGGTGTCGTTAATCGCCAGGTACTCTTTTATCGCTGTTTCAATCTCTGCCCTAGTTGAGGTGTGCGTAAGCAGATTGTCGTCAAAGCACCATCTGCGCGTTTTCTTCTCATTGTGTTTCCCTGATAGGGTTAGGCTTATGTGCGAGTGATCTGAGATGCTCCGGTGGCCGATTTCCGAGTGGTCTATGAGATGGGTGTGTGTGTCTGATATGAGGATGTGGTCTATTCTGCTGTAGGAGTTGCGTGGGTTCGAGTAGAAAGTGTATTCTCTGGCGTCCGGGTTTTGGAGGCGCCACAGATCCTTGAGGCTGAGTTGGGAGCAGAGGTTTTTCAGGATGCTGCCCTTGTGTGACGCTTGGCTCTGTCTGTGTGGGTGCTTGTCAATGACTGGGTCTAGGACCTGGTTCATGTCTCCTGCGACCATAAGGAGCTCGCCTAGTGGTAGAATGTGTAGTTGTGCTCCTACCTTGTCCCAGAAGGCCCTATCATCAGTATTAGGGCCGTAGATATTGGCCACATGTATAGTTTCTCCGGCTCTCTTTAGGCTGGTCACTAGAATTCTGCCCTCGGTGTCTGCCTGTGTGTTCACCAGTGTTAGCTTTGACTTCTTGCTTGTGAAAGTCACTACCCCGTTCTTTTTAGGTCTCGTGACCTATCAATGCGCATGCGCATTGAGAGAAGCGAGACTATAGGGCTTTAAACAAAGTTTAACTTACTGTGGCGATTTGGTGCTGTGCCCGTGCGCTTTTAGGTCAATGCGCAAGCGCATTGACCTAAAATGCGCGTGCACAGCATTAAATCACCATCTGTTCCCCAGCAGCACTCCTCCCACTCCTTTGAAGTGAAGCTTAGCTTCACTTCAAAGGCCCCTGCCGCTCTCCCCGCTCCGCCCCCTGCTGCGGCCGTGTCGCACTTCTCCTCCCCCCTCCCCACATTAATGCCCTCCTTTTGTCTCTCCCTATCCCTCTTACTTCACCTTTTTCTCTCCCCTTCCCTCTGCTTCGCCATCTCTTCTTTCCCTCTCGATTCCCCTTGTTTCCTCCTTTCCCCCGCCTCACTCTCTTCACTATATGTCTCACTCCTTTCTTTCTCCCCTTTATATATTTTTTCCGTTCTCTACTTCTCTCTGTCCCTTACCTCTGAGTTGTCCGCTCTCCCCTTTCTCTCACCGCACACCCCTTACCTCCCTCCACTCGTCTGTTCTCTCCCTGCCCCCTTGTTTTTTTTTCCTCGCACAAATGTGAAAGCACTGTACAGCAGCAGAGAACAGGCTCCGCTTCCCTTGTGTCGTGTTTCCAGTGACTGCGGTAGTGTCCCTTACCTAATGAATGAGTGCTAAAATATTAATTGTGCACAAATGCATCCCGGGCGTTCCTATGGCAAACGACCAGAATTAACGGGCAAGGCAACAGGCTGTTATGCAGGCACATAAGTGTTTCATTATTAGCCAACCGTGTGAAGTCCAACATTATCAAGTGCAAAAATAGTATTTTACAGCATGCGGTGCACATATTCGCCGTAATATAAATAAAAGGGCTACATGAGAAAAAATATTTTAAGATACATCTTTACCAAATGTGCAGCTCACAATGTAATGTCCCAGATCTGCTGTATACACGTGCACTCCTTTCTCCCTCTCTCCCGCTGCCTAGTCCTCCCACCCCCTCCCTCTCCAGCGCGCGCTCCACTCGCATCTGCCTGCCGCTCCCCCGCCCACTCCCCCACTCCCCCAACCAGCAATTCACACACAGCAACGCCACTCACACACTCAACGCAACTCATCCACGCAACCCCACTCATCGACGCAACCCCACTCATCGACGCAACCCCACTCATCGACGCAACCCCACTCATCGACGCAACGCCACTCACACACGCAACGCCACTCACACACGCAATGCCACTCACACACGCAACGCCACTCACACACGCAACGCCACTCACACATGCAACGCCACTCACACACGCAACGCCACTCACACACGCAACTCATCCACACAACCCCACTCATCCACGCAACGCCACTCATCGACGCAACGCCACTCATCGACGCAATGCCACTCATCGACGCAACGCCACTCATCGACGCAACGCCACTCATCGACGCAACGCCACTCATCGACGCAATGCCACTCACACACGCAACGCCACTCACACATGCAACGCCACTCACACACGCAACGCCACTCACACACGCAACGCCACTCACACACGCAACTCATCCACGCAACGCCACTCATCGACGCAACACCACTCATCGACGCAACGCCACTCATCGACGCAACGCCACTCACACACGCAACGCCACTCACACACGCAACACCACTCACACACGCAACGCCACACACACACGCAATGCCACTCACACACGCAACGCCACTCACACACGCAACTCATCCACGCAACCCCACTCATCCACACAACGCCACTCATCGACGCAACGCCACTCATCGACGCAATGCCACTCATCGACGCAACGCCACTCACACACGCAACGCCACTCACACACGCAACGCCACTCACACACGCAACGCCACTCACACATGCAACGCCACTCATACACGCAACGCCACTCACACACGCAATGCCACTCACACACGCAACGCCACTCACACACGCAACTCATCCACGCAACGCAACTCATCCACGCAACGCCACTCATCAACGCAACGCCACTCATCCACGCAACGCCACTCATCCACGCAACGCCACTCATCCACGCAACGCCACTCATCCACGCAATGCCACTCATCCACGCAACGCCACTCATCCACGCAACGCCACTCATCAATTTGCAAAACCAAAAGGTCAAACTCTTCTATTGCGAGACCTATTGCATTTTCAATGCTTTTTGTTCTGTGCTGCTGACCCCCATACTTCGCCTATCCAGCTAGCCTTGAGGCGCCCTATGTCATCGGCTTCTAGTCTTGTCTCTTGCAGTACATAGATGTCACTTTTAAGTTTCCTCAGGTGCTCTAGTACTTTCCTTCTTTTCACCGGGCTATTGAGACCCTTGACGTTTAGGGATACTATCTTGATATCAGTTGAGAGGTTGGTATGGTTGTTTTGTGTCATTTATGGTGAAGTGCATTTGGCGATCTGTATGGTCTCGAAATCTGTGGTTCCCTGTGGCTGTCTCTCCCTAATCCTTGGCTTGCTTGTGGGTTGTTGTGCTTATACCTGTGCTTGATGCTCCTAGTTGAGAGTGAGGAAAATTGAAAGATAGAGTAGTAGAGATGGAAACAAGCATTTGCAATGCAATAGGTCTCGCATTAGGAAAGTTTGAGCTATTGGTCTTGTAAATGACACATTTTTTATTTATGTGTTGGTTTTGAAAATAGCGAAATGAATAGCTTTGTCAATTACAATGCCAATACTTTTATCTTTTGCAAATGTGACACCTATAGCATTTGTAATGCAACATGTTTTGTATTTACGTGACTTAGATGTATTGATATTACAAATAACAATGGCTTTTTTTTAAAATAATTAATACTTAAATAAAAGTTATTGTAATTTATAATGGCAATAGCTTAAACTTTTGTCAATAACTTTTGTGAAGATTATGTTCAGTGTATTTTATTGTGACGAAAATCCAAGAACAGAAGTGAAATATTAACATCTTTTTGTGACATTTGTAATAAAGCTTGAAACATTGAGAGAACATATTTGAACCAGTTGTTGTTGAATGGTTTCACAGATTGATACTGTGGTGGCGACGAGTGATGTTGTGGTGGCGACGAGTGATGTTGTGGCGTTCAGTGATGCTGTGGTAGCGCATAGTGATGCTGTGGTGCCCCTGAGTGATGCTGTGGTGGTGCCATAGCTAGAGTGAGGGCGATAGATAGATAGAGTGAGGGCGATAGATAGATAGAGTGAGGGCGATAGATAGATAGAGTGAGGGCGATAGATAGATAGAGTGAGGGCGATAGATAGATAGAGTGAGGGCGATAGATAGATAGAGTAAGGGCGATAGATAGATAGAGTGAGGGCGATAGATAGATAGAGTGAGGGCGTTGGGTGTGTGTGGTTGTGTGTGTGGTTGTGTGTGTGTGTGGTTGTGTGTGTGTGTGGTTGTGTGTGTGGTTGTGTGTGTGTGTGGTTGTGTGTGTGTGTGTGTGGTTGTGTGTGTGTGTGGTTGTGTGTGTGTGTGGTTGTGTGTGTGTGTGGTTGTGTGTGTGTGTGGTTGTGTGTGTGTGCGGTTGTGTGTGTGTGCGGTTGTGTGTGTGTGCGGTTGTGCGTGTGTGCAGTTGTGCGTCTGTGTGGTTGTGCGTCTGTGCGGTTGTGCGTCTGTGGTTGTGCGTCTGTGGTTGTGCGTCTGTGGTTGTGCGTCTGTGGTTGTGCGTCTGTGGTTGTGCGTCTGTGGTTGTGCGTCTGTGGTTGTGCGTCTGTGGTTGTGCGTGGTGTTGTGTGTGGTGTTGTGCGTCTGTGGTTGTGTGTGTGTGGTTGTGTGTGTGTGTGGTTGTGTGTGTGTGGTTGTGTGTGTGTGGTTGTGTGTGTGTGGTTGTGTGTGTGTGGTTGTGTGTGTGTTTGTGTGTGTGTGTTTGTGTGTGTGTGTGTTTGTGTGTGTGTTTGTGTGTGTGCGGTTACAGAAGGATGTATGTGGAAGAGAGCAGCAGATCAGCACAGGAGAAGAGAACAGGGAGTTGGAGAAGGGGGCGGCGTGGAAGAGAGCAGCAGATCAGCATGGAAGAACAGAACAGGGAGTTAAAGAAGGAGGCGGGTGGAAGAGAGCAGCAGATCAGCACAGGATAAGAGAAGAGAACAGGGAGTTAAAGAAGGTGGTGGGGTGGAAGAGAGCAGCAGATCAGCACAGGAGAAGAGACAAGGGAGTTAAAGAAGGAGGCGGGTGGAAGAGAGCAGCAGATCAGCACACGAGAAAAGAACAGGGAGTTAAAGAAGGAGGGGCGTGGAAGAGAACAGCAGATCAGCGCAGGAGAAGAGAACAGGGAGTTAGAGAAAGAGGCGGATGGAAGAGAACAGCAGATTAGCGCAGGAGAAGAGAACAGGGAGTTAAAGAAGGAGGTGGGGTGGAAGAGAGCAGCAGATTAGCACAGGAGAAGAAAACGGAGTGGAAGAGAGCAGCAGATCAGCACAGGAGAAGAGAAGAGAACAGGGAGTTAGAGAAGGAGGTAGAGTGGAAGAGAGCAGCAGATCAGTACGGGAGAAGAGAAGAGACCAGGGAGTTAGAGAAGGATGTGGGGTGGAAGAGAGCAGAAGATCAGCAGAGGGAGAAAAGAAGAGAACAGGGAGTTAGAGAAGGAGGTGGGTGGAAGAGAGCAGCAGAACAGCACGGGAGAAGAGAACAGGGAGGTAGAGAAGGAGGCGGGTTGAAGAGAGCAGCAGATCAGCTCTGGAGAAGAGAACAGGGAGTTAAAGAAGGAGGTGGGGTTGAAGAGAGCAGCAGAACAGCACGGGAGAAGGGAAGTGAACAGGGAGTTAGAGAAGAAGGTGGGTGGAAGAGAGCAGCATAACAGCACAGCAGAAGAGAACATGGAGTTAAAGAAGGAGGCCGGTGGAAGAGAGCAGCAGACCAGCGCAGGAGAAGAGAACAGGGAGTTAGAGAAAGAGGTGAGTGGAAGAGAACAGCAGATTAGCGCAGGTGAAGAAAACAGGGAGTGAAAGAAGGAGGCGGGTTGGAAGAGAGCAGCAGATCAGCACAGGAGAAGAAAAGAGAACATGGAGTTAGAGAAGGAGGTGGGTGGAAGAGAGGAACAGATCAGCACAGCAGAAGAGAACAGGGAGTTAAGGAAGGAGGTGGGGTGGAAGAGAGCAGCAGATCAGCACAGGAGAAGAGAAGAGAAGAGAACAGGGAGTTAGAGAAGGAGGGGAGGTGAAAGAGCAGCAGATCAGCAGAAGTTAACAGGGAGTTAAAGAAGGAGGCTGGGTGGAAGAGAGCAACAGATCAGCACAGGAGAAGAGAACAGGGAGTTAGAGAAGGAGGTGAGGTGGAAGAGAGCAGCAGATTAGCAGAAGAGAAGAGAACAGGGAGTTAAAGAAGGAGGCGGGTGGAAGAGAACAGCAGATCAGCACAGGAGAAGAGAAGAGAACAGGGAGTTAGAGAAGGAGGTGGGTGGAAGAGAAGGAGGCCAATAGATAGAGGGAGGGAGGGCGATAGATAGATAGACAGAGTGAGGGAGGGCGATAGATAGAGGGAGGGAGGGCGATAAATAGAGTGAGGGAGGGTGTGATAGTGAGTGAGGGTGGTAGAGTGAGTGAGGGCGGTAGAGTGGTAGAGTGAGTGAGGGCGGTAGAGTGAGTGAGAGCAGTAGAGTGAGGGCGGTAGAGCGAGTGAGGGCGGTAGAGTGAGTCAGGGCGGTAGAGTGAGTCAGGGCGGCAACGTAACTGTCAGTGGCAACACGCTCCCACACACAGCATTACTCAGCAATGTAGAAACCTTAAAACACAGCAGTACTGCCATGCAGCGCTACACAACACACAAAAGATGACAGACACACCAACAATAGACTCCCGACACCGCCTTCCCCAGCCTGACTTGTGACTGGCTGTTACACAACCCTAACCCTATTGGCTCACAAACGGTCTCCCGTGTATGAAAAAGGAGAGATTTTTCGATAGGCACAATTCCCTCAGTGTCACAATTATTATTTGTCAGGGATGTAAGAAGTTATGACCGGTGCCCCATACAGAGCGCCGGGTGCTCGCTTCTGTCATTGAAAACCAGTGCAGATCACGTGACCAAACGTGGAGAAGACAGGTCAGGACATGCCCATTCAGTTCTTGGATTCTTAGCTGTACTGCCTTCTCAATTTGGCTCAGACTTGGTCTTTAACTTCAATTTCTAAAGAATGAACGTCAATAACGTCTGTAATGATAGCACGGAATAATGACTGGGGCTTCCGAAGCACTGTCCGTGCCCAATGTCCATGCCATGTTTAATTCATTAGTACCACAGGTCAGTGAGAAATGCAGGCAAAGCTGGGGAGTAGGGGCACTCTGCTAGTTTGCATGCTTCACAGTGATGCTCCATTCATATAGTCGGACTCGCCACTGCCCAGTCTCTTGCCCCCTCGGCCACATCCACAGGAGCGCGCAGTGAAAAGGAGCGGAAGCTGCGCTCTCGCCTTCCCAGGGTTTAGGGAGAAGGGAGGGTGAGAGAAAGGGGCGAGGTCGGAAGGTAACACAACTGTCTCAACTATTTACGATGTCAAGAATAGTAACAGGGCCGTGCTAAATTACACACACGGTTCAGAAAAAGAAAGACCCGGCCGAAGAAACTGAACAGCTGCCGCACCCCGTGCCTGAATGTGTAATGTAAATACAGTGCTCATGTAAAGCGCTCCAATACCTTCCAGTCGAGTTCGCGCTATATAAAAATATGCACAAAAAAACCACAAAAAACAAGACTTGTCACCAATTCGAAGTCATCTCAAAAATAAAAACATGTTTGCACGTCTCTCATTGGCTGTTTGCTGTTTAGTTGCCTGCTCTGTGCTTATCGTCAGCGATTACACAATTAACATATGATATCTTTATTCTTTTTAAATATACTTATTTATTTTTATACAGCGCGATCGTGATCCAAAGGTATTGGAGAGATTCACAAGAGCACAGGATACTTTACATAGAGTCACGTTTATTGTTTTAGACACGATGAGATGCAATGATTTGCCCAAAATCACGGCGGCGAAGTGCATAAAGGGAAGAAAGCATGGGAACTGTGATTCTGGCCGTGGGCAGTGAATAATTAGGGTAGGAGAATCCCCCTACTGCTGGCACAGAGGAGGGCATTTTTTCATACGTGGGGGCCCCCGTTGCACACTGAAAAACAAGCTGAAACCCGATCAAGAACAAGGGGCTGTTTTTTTCTAAAGTGCCACATAATTCAGTATTTTAAGCCAGGATCATCCTTTTAAGGACATTATGATGTACATTATGATTAATGGTGCAGCAGCACCAGTTTGAAACAAATTAAGTCGCATGCACTCATCCGAAATCACCTTTCGCTTCCAAAGTTCGCAGCTTTCACCAAAATCCACCAATGTTCTGCAGTAAAAGGTGTGAAAATAAAATAAAACACTTTGAAAACCTTGACTTTCCTCCTGCCAGTAACACGCGAAAGGTTAGAGATAACGCTGTCCGATTTACAATTAACCATATATGGCGTGCGCTTCGAAGCCTGGAGCCACGTGACCTTGCGTGCCCTTCAAGAAACGTAAACAGCGATCCGGCCTTTCTAGGAAAAGATCACGCTTTAGTTGAAGAAACAGTGTCGCCGGCGGGGGCGAAACCAGGAAGTCAGGCATCCTTGCCCGTGACATGGGCGGAGCCCTGTGACGTGGCCGGAAGAGGCCAGTGTTGCTCGTTGATGCGGGGCTCCCATCATGGAGGGAGAGCCCCGCGGTAGCTTGAAAATACAGAGAAGTGCCCCGCGTGTGGAGATGCGCCGGAGAAAAGGAGCGCAGCGAGGCGACGCCACAAACTAGCACGGTGAGTGGAGGGGAGGATATGTGTGTCTGTGTGTGCGCGTGAGCCCGTGGGTGGTGGTGGTGGTGGGGGAGGGGGGTGCGTGCGTGTGCGTGTGTGTGTGTGTGTGTGCGCGTGCCTGCCTGTGTGGGTGTGTGTGTGTGCGCGCGTGTGCCTGCCTGTGTGTGTCTGTGGGCGTGCCTCGGTGTTAGCGGGGATTCGGAGCCAGGGGACGGGCAGCCAGATACAAAAGCGCGAGGCGCGCTCACACGGACAAATCTGAGACAGCAGAGGCGCGTGGCCGAATGCTGTCTCAGATTCCCCCGAAAGTAACAACTATAGGTCCTGAGCTAGACAGCGCATGCTACGCATGCGCAGCTCTACGCTAGACCTAAAAACTAGGTTTAAGGTTTTAAATGTAGCTTACAAGGTGGGGAAAGCTGTGCGAAAATACTATAGATTAGAGAGGGTTTCTCTATACCCCGCTCACAGCTACGACACTCCTCCCTCCTACATTTTGGGATAGTACTATAGATAGATGGCGGACTAAAGGTATTCAATATATTGGCGATCTATATGCTAATGGGGTGTTATGTCCTTTGATATATTAGTTGAGAAATACCACCTTCCAAGATTTGAATTTTACAACTATTTGCAAGTTTGTGATTATTTATGCAAAAATCAATGGAAAGTTGAAGTAAATCCTTTAGTTGAAGCCATGAGGAAAAGCGCACGCATTGGCACTCTGTACAATTTATTGTGAGACACTAAGGTTGGTGACTTAGATATGTCTAATACAAAATGGGACAATAGGCTAGAGTGCCGCTGCACTCTGGTAGAAGCCTCTATCGAACTTGCGGGGAGGCTGCTGATGTCTGCTAATCTCCGGGCACAACACTATAAGACCTTGTTCAACCTTTATTATACCCCAGCCAGGTTGTTAAAATGGGGTGCACAAATGATGGAAGATGTTTTCGTTGTGGAACAGAGGACGCAGACATTGTGCACATCGTTTTTACATGTAGGCACTTAAGTAACTTCTTGGGGCACCTAGAGAAGTACTTAGCGGAAATCATGGGGGGGGGTCCAGTCAGACTGTCAGCTGCTCACATATTATAGGGGGTAGGGGAGAGGGAAGGAAGTGACCAGCTGGCTTATAGATTCAGAAACTTGATTTTTCTGGCTACAGCTGTAGCCAGGCTATGTATTGCCTCAATGTGGCTTCAGAAAGATGCTCCGTCTTTTGAATTATGGAGGGCTAGATTCTGAACCATTTTTAATTTAGAACATACTCTATATGTACTAAAAGGTGCCCGAAAAAGGAAATTAGGCATGGAGATATGGCGGCCGGTGCTGTCCTATTTGGATGAATGATTTGTGATGCCGGGGATACACCTTGATGGCCTATCACTTGCACTTTAAGGAATTGTCATGTACTTTAAGATCTGCAACGCAATTGTATGCATGGTTAATTACTTTTTCAGACTGTATCGTGTCTTGTTTTAAACCATTGAATATTTTTAATGCATTGCAATTTTTTGTAACTATCATGGATTAATAAAAAAAAGGAAACAAATAAAAATCTAAGAGCATCCATGGACCAAGCTTGAACCACACTCACTTTCACTGAGATTAAAAAAACACTGGCAAATCAAATCGTTCTGGCTTTTATTTTAATGAAAGTGTTCATCAACTGGCAATTTTATTTGCATGGCTGAGCGGATTGTTGCGGGGTTAAATGTGAAAAATAAGTCAATAACAAGGTACATGGATGGATGGATGAGTTATTTGGGTATGCAGATGTAAAATGGAGTTCAGAAACGAATGGGTGAGTGCATGGATGGCTAAATGGGTAAGAAACGGGGAGTGCTTGGCCAGCAAAAATCATGGTGGCTTTAGGAAACTAATCTCCACTCTTACCATTCTAGCATTCACCTATTTATTCATTCATTCATTCATTTTTTTAGGCCTCCTTTGGATGTCATCTGTTCTTGCTTATTCACTCTGAACCTGAGTCAACGGCAATAAAATCCCAGAATAGGTACACTCATCCTAAAAACATGAATCCGTGAATGTTCCTTGACACCACTTTTCTCATGCCATTTTCTTTTTTCCTGACCAACTCCAGACAGAAGTAAATGGAAAAAACAAAGCACATTTGGCAGAAATAGGGCATTACCACATGTTAAGAGGCCAGATAAAATCAACACTATGCTCAATATATGCCACTAATTCTAAAGCAACTGTGTGACTGAGCAAAATAGCATCTGATCATTGGTAAATGCTCGGAGGTGACCTGGAGTACAGAACATTATCAACCCCTGAACATATCCAGGTAATTTCAACAAGAAAGCTGCTATGGGGAAAAATACTAAAAAGACTTGCTATGTGCATCGAGTGTGTCAAATGAATGTAAAGTGTCAGGTCTGTACAATAGTCTGTGTCCTCATGCACTGTAATGCAAGCACTCCAGAGGAGGTAGAATGATACAGTAAACAGATGATCGCACAAATGCTCCTCAGGGGTGGAGACAAAGGCCACCGTAAGGATTGGTGACAGAAGGTCAGGAAGATGGCTAAAGCAGTCTATAGAGGGACGTAAATAAACAACAAGCATTGAAAATGCAATAGGTCTCGCAATAGAAGAGTTTGACCTTTTGGTTTTGCAAATGGATGAGTGGCGTTGCGTGGATGAGTGGCGTTGCGTGGATGAGTGGCGTTGCGTGGATGAGTGGCGTTGCATGGATGAGTGGCGTTGCATGGATGAGTGGCGTTGCGTGGATGAGTGGCGTTGCGTGAGTGGCATTGCGTGTGTGAGTGGCGTTGCGTGGGTGAGTGGCGTTGCGTGTGTGAGTGGCGTTGCGTCGATGAGTGGGGTTGCGTGGATGAGTGGGGTTGCGTGGATGAGTTGCTTGTGTGAGTGGCGTTGCGTGTGTGAGTGGCGTTGCGTGTGTGAGTGGCGTTGGCTGTGTGAGTGGCGTTGCGTGTGTGAGTGGCGTTGTGTGTGTGAGTGGCATTGCGTGTGTGAGTGGCGTTACGTGTGTGAGTGGCGTTGCATGTGTGAGTGGCGTTGCGTGTGTGCGTGGCGTTGCGTGTGTGAGTGGCGTTGCGTGTGTGAGTGGCGTTGCGTCGATGAGTGGGGTTGCGTGGATGAGTGGGGTTGCGTGGATGAGTGGGATTGCGTGGATTAGTTGCGTGTGTGAGTGGCGTTGCGTGTGTGAGTGGCGTTGCGTGTGTGAGTGGCGTTGCGTCGATGAGTGGGGTTGCGTGGATGAGTGGGGTTGCGTGGATGAGTTGCGTGTGTGAGTGGCGTTGCGTGTGTGAGTGGCGTTGCGTGTGTGAGTGGCGTTGCGTGTGTGAGTGGCGTTGCGTGTGTGAGTGGCGTTGCGTGTGTGAGTGGCGTTGCGTGTGTGAGTGGTGTTGCGTGTGTGAGTGGCGTTGCGTCGATGAGTGGGGTTGCGTGGATGAGTGGGGTTGTGTGGATGAGTTGCGTGTGTGAGTGGAGTTGCGTGTGTGAGTGGCGTTGGGTGTGTGAGTGTCGTTGGGTGTGTGAGTGGCATTGGGTGTGTGAGTGGCATTGCGTGTGTGAGTGGCGTTGCGTGGATGAGTGGGGTTGCGTGGATGAGTTGCGTGTGTGAGTGGCGTTGCGTGTGTGAGTGGCGTTGCGTGTGTGAGTGGCGTTGCGTGTGTGAGTGGCATTGCGTGGATGAGTGGGGTTGCGTGGATGAGTTGCATCCATTGACCAAGCTTGAACCACACTCACTTTCACTGAGATTAAAAAAACACTGGCAAATCAAATCGTTCTGGCTTTTATTTTAATGAAAGTGTTCATCAACTGGCAATTTTATTTGCATGGCTGAGCGGATTGTTGTGGGGTTAAATGTGAAAAATAAGTCAATAACAAGGTACATGGATGGATGGATGAGTTATTTGGGTATGCAGATGTAAAATGGAGTTCAGAAACGAATGGGTGAGTGCATGGATGGCTAAATGGGTAAGAAACGGGGAGTGCTTGGCCAGCAAAAATCATGTTGGCTTTAGGAAACTAATCTCCACTCTTACCATTCTAGCATTCACCTATTTATTCATTCATTCATTCATTTTTTTAGGCCTCCTTTGGATGTCATCTGTTCTTGCTTATTCACTCTGAACCTGAGTCAACGGCAATAAAATCCCAGAATAGGTACACTCATCCTAAAAACATGAATCCGTGAATGTTCCTTGACACCACTTTTCTCATGCCATTTTCTTTTTTCCTGACCAACTCCAGACAGAAGTAAATGGAAAAAACAAAGCACATTTGGCAGAAATAGGGCATTACCACATGTTAAGAGGCCAGATAAAATCAACACTATGCTCAATATATGCCACTAATTCTAAAGCAACTGTGTGACTGAGCAAAATAGCATCTGATCATTGGTAAATGCTCGGAGGTGACCTGGAGTACAGAACATTATCGACCCCTGAACATATCCAGGTAATTTCAACAAGAAAGCTGCTATGGGGAAAAATACTAAAAAGACTTGCTATGTGCATCGAGTGTGTCAAATGAATGTAAAGTGTCAGGTCTGTACAATAGTCTGTGTCCTCATGCACTGTAATGCAAGCACTCCACAGGAGGTAGAATGATACAGTAAACAGATGATCGCACAAATGCTCCTCAGGGGTGGAGACAAAGGCCACCGTAAGGATTGGTGACAGAAGGTCAGGAAGATGGCTAAAGCAGTCTATAGAGGGACGTAAATAAACAACAAGCATTGAAAATGCAATAGGTCTCGCAATAGAAGAGTTTGACCTTTTGGTTTTGCAAATGGATGAGTGGCGTTGCATGGATGAGTGGCGTTGCGTGGATGAGTGGCGTTGCGTGGATGAGTGGCGTTGCGTGGATGAGTGGCGTTGCGTGGATGAGTGGCGTTGCGTGAGTGGCGTTGCGTGTGTGAGTGGCATTGCGTGTGTGTGTGGCGTTGCATGTGTGAGTGGCGTTGCGTGTGTGAGTGGCGTTGCGTGTGTGAGTGGCGTTGCATGTGTGAGTGGCGTTGCGTGTATGAGTGGCGTTGCATGTGTGAGTGGCGTTGCGTCAATGAGTGGCGTTGCGTCGATGAGTGGCGTTGTGTGGATGAGTGGCGTTGCGTGGATGAGTGGCGTTGCGTCGATGAGTGGCGTTGCATGGATGAGTTGCGTGTGTGAGTGGCGTTGCGTGTGTGAGTGGCGTTGCGTATGTGAGTGGCGTTGCGTGTGTGAGTGGTGTTGCGTGTGTGAGTGGCGTTGCGTGTGTGAGTGGCATTGCGTGTGTGAGTGGGGTTGCGTGGATGAGTGGGGTTGCATGGATGAGTTGCGTGTGTGAGTGGTGTTGCGTGTGTGAGTGGCGTTGCGTGTGTGAGTGGCGTTGCGTGTGTGAGTGGGGTTGCGTGGATGAGTTGCGTGTGTGAGTGGCGTTGCGTGTGTGAGTGGCGTTGCGTGTGTGAGTGGCGTTGCGTGTGTGAGTGGCGTTGCGTGTGTGAGTGGCGTTGCGTGTGTGAGTGGCGTTGCGTGTGTGAGTGCGTGTGTGAGTGGCGTTGCGTGTGTGAGTGGCGTTGCGTGTGTGAGTGGCGTTGCGTGTGTGAGTGGCGTTGCGTGTGTGAGTGGCGTTGGATGTGTGAGTGGCGTTGGGTGTGTGAGTGGCGTTGGGTGTGTGAGTGGCGTTGCGTGTGTGAGTGGCGTTGTGTGTGTGAGTGGCGTTGCGTGTGTGAGTGGCGTTGCGTCGATGAGTGGGGTTGCGTGGATGAGTGGGGTTGCGTGGATGAGTTGCGTGTGTGAGTGGCGTTGCGTGTGTGAGTGGCGTTGCGTGTGTGAGTGGCGTTGGGTGTGTGAGTGGCGTTGCGTGTGTGAGTGGCGTTGCGTGGATGAGTGGGGTTGCGTGGATGAGTTGCGTGTGTGAGTGGCGTTGCGTGTGTGAGTGGCGTTGCGTGTGGGAGTGGCGGTGCGTGTGTGAGTGGCGTTGCGTGTGTGAGTGGCGTTGCGTGTGTGAGTGGGGTTGTGTGGATGAGTGGGGTTGCGTGGATGAGTTGTGTGTGTGAGTGGCGTTGCGTGGGTCAGTGGCGTTGCGTCGGTGAGTGGCGTTGCGTGGGTGAGTGGCGTTGCGTGGGTGAGTGGCGTTGCGTATGTGAGTGGCGTTGCGTGGGTGAGTGGCATTGCGTGTGTGAGTGGCGTTGCATGTGTGAGTGGCGTTGCGTGTGTGAGTGGCGTTGCGTGTGTGAGTGGGGTTGCGTGGATGAGTGGGGTTGCGTGGATGAGTGGGGTTGCGTGGATGTGTGGGGTTGCGTGGATGAGTTGCGTGTGTGAGTGGTGTTGCGTGTGTGAGTGGCGTTGCGTGTGTGAGTGGCGTTGCATGTGTGAGTGGCGTTGCGTGTGTGAGTGGCGTTGCGTGTGTGAGTGGCGTTGCATGTGTGAGTGGCGTTGCATGTGTGAGTGGCGTTGCGTGTGTGAGTGGCGTTACGTGGGTGAGTGGCGTTGCGTGGGTGAGTGGCGTTGCGTGTGTGAGTGGCGTTGCGTCGATGAGTGGGGTTGCGTCGATGAGTGGGGTTGCGTGGATGAGTTGCGTGTGTGAGTGGCGTTGCGTGTGTGAGTGGCGTTGCGTGTGTGAGTGGCATTGGGTGTGTGAGTGGCATTGCGTGTGTGAGTGGCGTTGCGTGTGTGAGTGGCGTTGCGTGTGTGAGTGGCGTTGCGTGTGTGAGTGGCGTTGCGTGTGTGAGTGGCGTTGCGTGTATGAGTGGCGTTGCGTGTGTGAGTGGCATTGCGTGTGTGAGTGGCGTTGCGTGGATGAGTGGGGTTGCGTGGATGAGTGGGGTTGCGTGGATGAGTGGGATTGCGTGGATGAGTTGCGTGTGTGAGTGGCGTTGCGTGTGTGAGTGGCGTTGCGTGTGTGAGTGGCGTTGCGTCGATGAGTGGGGTTGCGTGGATGAGTGGGGTTGCGTGGATGAGTTGCGTGTGTGAGTGAGGTTGCGTGTGTGAGTGGCGTTGCGTGTGTGAGTGGCGTTGCGTGTGTGAGTGGTGTTGCGTGTGTGAGTGGCGTTGCGTGTGTGAGTGGCATTGCGTGTGTGAGTGGTGTTGCGTGTGTGAGTGGCGTTGCGTGTTTGAGTGGCGTTGCGTGTGTGAGTGGCGTTGTGTGTGTGAGTGGTGTTGCGTGTGTGAGTGGCGTTGCGTCGATGAGTGGGGTTGCGTGGATGAGTGGGGTTGCGTGGATGAGTTGCGTGTGTGAGTGGAGTTGCGTGTGTGAGTGGCGTTGGGTGTGTGAGTGGCGTTGGGTGTGTGAGTGGCATTGGGTGTGTGAGTGGCGTTGCGTGTGTGAGTGGCGTTGCGTGGATGAGTGGGGTTGCGTGGATGAGTTGCGTGTGTGAGTGGCGTTGCATGTGTGAGTGGTGTTGCGTGTGTGAGTGGCGTTGCGTGTGTGAGTGGCGTTGCGTGTGTGAGTGACGTTGCGTGGATGAGTGGGGTTGCGTGGATGAGTTGCGTGTGTGAGTGGCATTGCGTGTGTGAGTGGCGTTGCGTGTGTGAGTGGCGTTGC
The DNA here is from genome assembly GCF_964261635.1 of Lissotriton helveticus. Taxonomy (NCBI): domain Eukaryota; kingdom Metazoa; phylum Chordata; class Amphibia; order Caudata; family Salamandridae; genus Lissotriton; species Lissotriton helveticus. The sequence goes on from NC_136065.1 coordinate 428,416,047, forward strand.
GTGTGTGAGTGGCGTTGCGTGTGTGAGTGGCGTTGCGTCGATGAGTGGGGTTGCGTCGATGAGTGGGGTTGCGTCGATGAGTGGGGTTGCGTCGATGAGTGGGGTTTCGTGGATGAGTTGCGTTGCGTGTGTGAGTGGCGTTGCTGTGTGTGAATTGCTGGTTGAGGGAGTGGGGGGGTGGGCGGGGGAGCAGCAGGCAGATGCGAGTGGAGCGCGCGCTGGAGAGGGAGGGGGTGGGAGGACTAGGCAGCGGGAGAGAGGGAGAAAGGAGTGCACGTGCATATAGCAGGACTGGGACATTACATTGTGAGCTGCACATTTGGTAAAGATGTATCTTAAAATATTTTTTCTCATGTAGCCCTTTTATTTATATTACGGCGAATATGTGCACCGCATGCTTTAAAATACTATTTTTGCACTTGATAATGTTGGACTTCACACTGTTGGCTAATAATAAAACACTTATGTGCCTGCATAACAGCCAGTTGCCTTGCCCGTTAATTCTGGTCGTTTGCCATAGGAACGTCCGGGATGCATTCGTGCACAATTAATATTTTAGCACTCATTCATTAGGTAAGGGTCACTACCGCAGTCACTGGAAACACGACACAAGGGAAGCGGAGCCTGTTCTCTGCTGCTGTACAGTGCTTTCACATTTGTGCGAGGAAAAAAAACCAAGGGGGCAGGGAGAGAACTGACGAGTGGAGGGAGGGAAGGGGTGTGCGGTGAGAGAAAGGGGAGAGCGGACAACTCAGAGGTAAGGGACAGAGAGAAGTAGAGAACGGAAAAAATATATAAAGGGGAGAAAGAAAGGAGTGAGACATATAGTGAAGAGAGTGAGGCGGGGGAAAGGAGGAAACAAGGGGAATCGAGAGGGAAAGAAGAGATGGCGAAGCAGAGGGAAGGGGAGAGAAAAAGGTGAAGTAAGAGGGATAGGGAGAGACAAAAGGAGGGCATTAATGTGGGGAGGGGGGAGGAGAAGTGCGACACGGCCGCAGCAGGGGGCGGAGCGGGGAGAGCGGCAGGGGCCTTTGAAGTGAAGCTAAGCTTCACTTCAAAGGAGTGGGAGGAGTGCTGCTGGGGAACAGATGGCGATTTGATGCTGTGCACACGCATTTTAGGTCAAAGCACACGGGCACAGCACCAAATTGCCACAGTTAGTTAAACTTTGTTTAAAGCCCTATAGTCTCGCTTCTCTCAATGCGCATGCGCATTGATAGGTCACGAGACCTAAAAAAGAGTAACCCCATGTATGTGCTCCCCGACCCCCCCTCCCCCCTGCCCTCCCTGTACCCCCCTCCCCTCCCTCCCCCTCCCCCCCTTACTTGCTGTGTGGGAGTGCGACGACAAAGTTCCTTTGCTCCGCATCATCCCTGAGGTAGAGTTTGTGCGTTGTCCATGGTAGAGTGCTGAATAAAAATCATGAGAAAAGTACAGTCATTCTTGTTTGCTTGGTTATTCCCGATCTTGTATGGTCTTTCTCAATATTGAGGTAGATTCGTACGGGCATGTAATCGTGGCATTTGGCGGGCCTCTGTTCTCTCAGTGACAAAAGGCAAAAATTCAGCTGTCCTGCTCACTTGGTGTTTCTCGTCCGTGTAGGCGATTGTCACTTGGGAGAGATTGCTTGCCTGAGGTAGACGTGTTGTCCTGTTGCTCCGGGTGTTCCTTACTCCGATTGTGCGGCCTCGTCTGGTGAGGCGCATCTTTTGGCTGCACCTGGGGGTTTTGTATCCATCTCTTCTGTCGATGGCCCTTGCATGTAGCGTCTCAGGTCTTCCGGGTTCTCAAATATCATTGTTCTCAGTTTGTCTGTGATCTTGAAGCGAGCCGGGCCGACGAAGCTGAAACTGATGCCTCTTTTGCGCAGGGCCTCTCTGAGGGCTAGGAAGCCTTTTCTGGTCTCGACCGTTGGTTTTGAGTAGTCTTGGGTCAGCACGATCTTGCTGCTTGCCCATGTGAGGTTCTGATTCTTCCTGGCAAATGCGAAAATGGCATCGGTGTGGGTTGTTCGCAGCGGGTTGCATATTATTGGTCTGGGACCCTTTCCCGTCGCTGGTTTCCCTGCCGGCACTCTGTAAGCTTTTTGTACTTCGAACCGCCTGTCAAAATTGATGCCTGTGAGCTTGGGGATCATGTCTTCAAGCATGGTTGCGCATGAGCCCGCTTTATCCTCCGCACCTTCCGGCACCCCTAGGATCCTCACGTTGCCTCTTCTGGCCCTGTCGTCCTGCTCCGCTAGCTGTCTTTGTATGGCTTTCGTGGCTTTTTGACATTCTGCTATTACTTCTCTGCAGTTGCATCCTCCACGGAGCTTATGCGGCCTTCTGCTGCTTCCATTCGAATATTGGTGCTATGCAGGTCGGCCCTAATTGCCGCCAGTTCTAGTTGCATGTTGTCTATCTTTAGTTTTGTTTCCTTAGCCACTGCATTCCCTTCATTGATCTTCCTGAGGATAGTCTCTAGGGTCGCCGTTTTGCTTTTTGTTTTCAGCGGGGAGTCAGGGGTGCCTTTTTTAACCTTTTTTGGTTCTCCTGTTGTTATGCCTTCGTTGTTTGCCATTGTTCTGATGCCTCTTCTCGACAGAATGCTGCCCAGGTGCCCCTCTTTTTGAGCAGCAGTTAGGTTGTTTGTCGGGATTGCCTTTGGGGGCGGGGCCGTTGCGTGGGTTCTGTACCTACTTGGTTCTCTAATGTGTCTTGTTCGTGTCTTGGCTTTGGGTCCTGCCAGCGTGTGCTTTGTCTCGTTCGCAGCCTGGACCGGCTGCTTTTAATGAGTGGCTGGTTTTTAGGGAGCTGTCTTGCTTGGTTCTAGGCGCTTGGCTCTTTTGGCTTGTTGCAGGTGATATCAGTTAAGGCTCTGGTTCGTTCGGCCCGTTGCTCTTTTGGCTTGGTCTGCGGGCGGGCTAGGTCGAGACACAAGCGCAAGCGCGTGCTCATGCCCTGGTGTCCCCCTCCGGAGTTCGTGCTCGCTTCCTCGCCTTGGCCATTAGGCGCGCTTCCACATGCACCCCCACGTCCCCCTAGTGGCGAGTATGGCTCCCGTCCTTGCTTGCCCCCCATTCGTTAGGCTCTCTAGGGCTTGTGTTACCTCTCCGGTCGGCCCTCTCTCGGCATGTCCGTGTAGTGGTCGCCCTCCGTTGTTCCGCTTCCACCTCTCACACTTTTGCGTTCAAACTTGTTGTGTGAGCGCTGGGCAGAGAGTTTCCCTCAGCGCTTCCCTTTCCGCTTGGGCGTTTCCCGTTTCCGTCACTTGTTGTTGACCTGCTACGCGGCTTCCGGTGATGGCGGCGCCCATGCGTGAGGGTAGTTTCGCTTTCACCGGTTCCCTTTGGTTCGATGGAGTCCTTAAACGGTGAGAGAAGCCAGCCCGTTTTCAAACTTGTTGTGTGAGCGCTGGACTGCCGAGAGTGAAAACAGTGCAGAGAGTTTCCCTCAGCGCTTCCCTTTCCGCTTGGGCGTTTCCCATTTCCGTCACTTGTTGTTGACCTGCTACGCGGCTTCCGGTGATGGCGGCGCCCATGCGTGAGGGTAGTTTCGCTTTCACCGGTTCCCTTTGGTCCGATGGAGTCCTTAAACGGTGAGAGAAACCAGCCCGTTTGGAGCCCTCAGGCTGCTCAACGACCCCCTCTGCGAGCCTTCCGGTGGGCCCTCTGCTCTTCCACCTGCCTCGATGCACCTCCGTTCTCCGTCCCACCTCTCTGCCTCTCCCTCTCCCGTTATCGTGCTCAGCAGGCTGATGTGCTTGAGAGTCCGCCAGGGGCGGTGGGCGCAGGCGCTTGGCTCACCTCCTCCCCTCCTCTCTGACTCGCTCGGTTCGGTGCCCGTAGTGGGTTTTCTCTTTCCTACCCTCTGGGCGCCATTTTGTCCTCCGCTCAGTTACTGGGTCCCCGGAGCTTCGTGGTCTGATATCTCGGTTTTGCACTGTTCCTGTCGTGCGATTCTCCACTCCGCTTGTAGCCTCGTTCTTCCCATGCATAAATCCTGTTCTTTTAATCAGAACAAACTTGTTTGGCGGGTAGTTATGTCCGTAGTTGGCCTCAAGGGTGCGGAGCGAGTGGACTCAGACGACCATCCACATTGCCGTCCAAGCCACGCCCCCTTAAATAACTTAATGTTAAGTTCGGTTTTGTTTCGTCTCGGAGACGTCACAAATGCTTCCCCACCTTCTACCAGCCCCCCCAAGCCCCCCCCCCCCGGGTGAGGCTGCTCGGCTCCGTGGTGCGACTAAGGGCGCCCCTCACCTAGGCGCGGGGGGCGCCTAGTCATTTGCACTATCATTTTATTCACAAACACTTGAATGTGGTTCCCAAACTTGCTGCACGATGTGATTATATTATTAGGAGGTAGTGTGCTTGGCTGAAAGCTGTTTGGTATAGGAGTTACCAAGCAATATCTCAAGTGTCTTAAAGGGGTGAGTTCTAGTCAGTTATGTATTCGCAGATCATGTCTGTAAAAGTAAAACTGGACTCGCTGCTACTTATGATGGGAAGGTTGTATCTGTATGTTCTTGCCCTCTTCCTGATTGTAAAGCGAAGGTGTCTTTAAGGAAATTAAGAGAACATGGTGCCATGCAGCCCCCTCCTCACATTCCGTCCGTTGCCCCCTCCTCTCTGCAGCTGATCCACAGTCCGGACACCGCCTCGCATTGTCCTTTAAGTCTGAGGCTCGACTTCAGCGCGGGAAACCCCTGGTTGTTTCAGACCTGTCCATACACGTGTAGACTGAGGGAGGGGGAAGGGATCGAGTATACGGGAAGGCATTAAAGGCCGGAGGCGTTTAAGGTGTGGCATGAGAAGTGGACACAGTATCCCTTTATTATAACTTTTCAACATGATGCACAGCAGCCACACTGCTCTACAACATAGCTTGAAAATAATGCATGTGTGGTAAAGGCATGTACGTGGCAAAGGCATGCTCTGGCTACACACTTATAAAGTCCCAAAGGCAAGACCTATTGGCTATGCCACTGCTTGTTAAATATGCCTTAATCCTAAGGTTTGTGACACAACTGATCTCACACACCAATAGTTGCCAGCTAGTATAGGTTGTGTAAATGGTAAAATGAAAAAATCATTTGGCAAATGCCAAAGCAATAGTAGTTGCTTTTGAAATCACTGAAGTAGATGTGACATCTATGTAAAGAGTAGCCTAACCACCCAACTCAACTCAAACTTAACTGGAAACGAAGTGCCATTGGTGGAGTAACAATAGACAGGGAAATTAAATCGCTTTCTTTTCATCATCATGGATTTTGACTTTCCACTAAAATAATGCTATATGCTCAGTAGTGCTGGAACAGTAGGTTAATGGGAGCTTATTGCACCTCAAACGTTGTTGTTTCACACCCTAATTGTACAACAAGCTAGAGGTGCCCATTTTTCTTCCTTGGATTAGGTCCCATAGTATCTGGGCCACTCTAGTACATGAAAAGTCTTTCCTTACTTTCCATACTTATTGTTCACGAAGGAGTCAGTCATCCATATATTCATTTAGAAGTGCAAGAGCATAAAAGGCACAACAAATGTTTTAGAATACCATAAAAGGCAGACACCGCACAGTGTTCTTGACAACATTTGCACTGTCCACTCTCTTGGCACTCCCTTGGAGTAGGTGTCCCTACGTAGACCTGGCAAAAATTCTACAGGTGTAATTGGCACCTCCATCATAAAAATTCTGCACATCCTAACTATGTTAATCCAGTTCTGGGAATTCAGGGGCCAATTCACAAAGAGCCCCCGCACTTGTGGCAGCGGCCTCGCAGTTGTGGTGTAGGGCACGCACTCGTGACGGGACCTCTGCACTGCAGATTCTCATTGTGGAGGTCCTGTCATGAGTGCCCCATGACTGTGGTACCTCCACCACAAGTGCGGAGGCCCTTTGTGAATTTTGCTCTCAATGTATAAATGTCACTTTTCGCTTATCTGGGTGAATCCTTTGTGTCAAAAGCATTTTCTGTTTCCTACTGAGCAGTTGAGATCCATGCATTGCACACACATTGAGCTCACTAATGTGCAAAATGTCTCTGGTTTAAAAATATTTTAAGCCATGAGGTAGCCATGATTCAAGTCCAGGATTAAGACACTCCAAGTAAAGGGTGAATTTGAGTCCAGGTAGAAGGCCCATTGTCCTGCCAAGGCTGCAGTGTAAATTATTCTGCCACTCCAATGGATGGACCAGCTTCTTAAATGACCGCCAGTTGGTTTTCATTTTTTAAATAAAAACATAATACTCTCCTTTCCATGGGAGCCCTCTCCCGGTGACGGGCAGCGAAAATTGACCTCCAATTCCACCCATCTAAATCAGGTGGGCGTAATTGCAAGTCTGCCTCTGCCTGCCCATACTCCACAGGGCCAAAGGAGTGATTTAATCATGGCAGAGCAGTCTCCACCATCATTAAAACTATTGTCGGCTCGCTTCTAATTCAGGCGGGCAGACCATTATCATGGTGGTAAGCTTACTCCGGCGCTGTTGCAATTGGGTATACTTACTGTCAAGATGTAAATGGTACTGTTAGTCTTAATGCAGTACTTCCTGGCCCTCATTGGCATCCGCAGAAATTTTCCAGAGGGGGGGGGCTAACCTGGCAAACGTAGAGGCGTGGCTAATGTTAATCAATAGGGGCGGGGCTAAAATGGCAGACAATCAGGATCGGGTAATGCTCAGGCCAAGCTGAGAAAAAAAAGTGGTGAATTCTGCATTTGAAACTGGACAACAATTAGAGCACACATATGACCCCTAATATTACCCCCTGGCCCCTTAACACTGATACATTCCCTGATCCCTAAAATGTGCCCCCTGGCACCCCAAAACCCATATCCCATACCCACTCTGACCCCTAAAATTGTCCCCCTGGCACCCCAAAACCCATACCCGCCCTGAACCCTAAAATGTCTCCCCCTTGCAACCCAAAACCCATACCCACCCTGAACCCTATAATTACCCCCCTGGTACCCCAAAACCCATACCCAACCTGAACCCTAAAATTACCCTGCCCCCCCCAAAACTCATACCCGGCCAGAACCCTGACATTTCCCCTGGCACCCCAAAACCCATATCCACCCTGAACCCTAAATTACCCCTGGCACCCCAAAACGCATACCCACCCTGAACCCTAAAATTACCTCACTGGCATCCCAAAAGCTGAACGCTACGGGGCAGATTTACAAGCCCCTTGCACCACTTTTGCGTCACTTTAAAGATGGGAAACGTAACGCAAAAGTGGCCCAAGGGGCTTGTAAATCTGCCCCTACAAGCTTACATTACATTTGCATATTCGGAGGGGACTGTCCTCCTTGAAGTTTCCATGCATGTAAGTCTAAAACACCGTAACCTAGATATGCAGCCAGTAGGTAATGCTGGTGATGATGTATAATGCATTAAAATTACTGGAACTTACTTAAAAACTGCTGCCTGCTCTTCTGATACTATTCAATAGAGTCAGGCTGATCAGCCGTACTGTCGTCCTGGCATCCAGCCCCTCCCGAAGATCTCACTTTCTAGATAGGTGTGGGTCAAATGTTCCTGGATTCTCTTTGTCTGGGCCTCCTCTGCTTCTTCATCGGGGCCCTTGGATGCAAAAAGAGACAGATCCATGGCCCTGTTCACCATTTATCTGGTGAGCAGCACCATGGATGTGTATTACATACAAGTCCACAGACATCAGGGTGAAAGGGATGGCAGTACAGGTGACACTTATCTTTTGTAAAGTAATTCCTGCTGGCGTCATAGCCCAGGGTGTGCTGTCTGTGCACTTGTATGGAATACACATCTATACAAGTGCACAGACAGCAAACCCTGGGCTATGATGCCAGCAGAAATTCCTATACAAAAGAAAAGTGTTCCCTGCACTGCCATCCCTTTCCCCCTGCTGTGCACATCTTCCCACTCCCAGCCCATGTAAGGCAGCTAGAAGTGGTGATTTGTCATTCTGAGGGGTGTGAATGTTATAAGAATGTGTGTGCCTGTCTGAGACAGCTTCCGGCACAGCACACACACACACACACACACAGCCGCACCCGAGTACTTCATACAGGTCTTTAAAAGACCATTTACTTGGTAATGAGGCTTTGTTGTGTTTGCACCCCTACTTAGAGCCCCTGCATCTCCACTCTGCACATGGCTTTGGCTGGATATATTAGCCCCCCCTCCCAAAATTTGAGGAAGACGAGTTGACGTGAGGTTTGAAAGAGGTGTGAACGAGGGATTGAAGACGCAGAGTGGTGACCGTGATGGGGCAGACATTTAATGCAGTTTCCTTTTCAAATGGGTTTATTGTACGAATCTAATTTGACAGACTTGCAGACAGTTTATATTAGGTTGAGACAATTGTGCACTTCATGGTTTGTCAGTATACGCGCAGCTTTAAGCAAATGTGCAGGTCTTTTTGTGGTAAAAAAATCGCCCCCACCTTTCCAGCTCCCAGAGAAAACACCTGATGTCCGGTCCGGCCAGTCTGGCCTGGATACCACCCTCCAATGGTGACCCTCATCTTCACATAGACCCTCTTTTGTCCATCCACCCGCTACTTTCACTCACTCATCCAGCCTTACATCCACCCTTTCACTCATCCGTCCATCCATTCACACTTTCACTTATCAATTCATCAATCCACCCTTTCACTTATCAATTCATCAGTCCATCCACCCATTCACTCGCCAGTCATCCACCCTTTCACTCATTCATCCATCCATCATTTCACTCATCTATCCAGCCCTCCATCCACCCATCCCTTCACTTACTTACTCACTCACCTTTTCACACTAATTATGAGACCCATCAAGAACTCTATCTTCGCTGTAGTTCCTAAAGCAAGGGGTGGGCTGGAGCAGGGTTCACTATGCCCCTGCACATAGGCAATCTGAAAAAAGTGGAAGGCATGAGTCATGCATGAGTCATGCATGATGCACAGTGCCTTGACATGGGGCGACTGTGACATGGTGTTGTTTCCAGAGCTTTAAGTGGGATGAAAAAACTAGGGGGGTCTCTCCAAAAGGGTGTTTGATGTAATAAAATGCGTGGCTTAAAACACATAAGCTAAAACTTTGTGCTTAATATAATGTGCAGCCTGATTGGTATTTGTGTTGCTTCTGTAATTGCATCCAGATATATAATATAACAAGTAACGTTACATTTAGAACAAGTAATGTTACACCTACAACAAGCCAGAACTATTGGCCTTGTCTCTGGTTGTTAGTTGCATAAAATAAAAAAGCAGCAACCATGACTGCTACACTATAACTATAATCCTTTCTTTTCAACTTCTTTCACCGCCTTCCTTTGGCTAACTGGATTCTCACCTAGCAGCAGCATAGGCGTTTTTGCACTTGCATATGACAGAATGCCCTGCCCTGGACTGAGGCTGTAGGAGGCCACCACATGCTGTGCCAGCCCAGACGGCCCCATTGTCATTCTGTATGTGGCAATCAGCCCCACACAGAATGATAATTGACATGGAGGGGGGCTGCTCTTGTGCTCAGAGGAGTGTGAGACGGCCCCATCAGGGGGCTGAGGCCTTTTGCAGGGGAACAGCTCTGTTCCCTGCAATGCCTAAAATTACAGACAAAAGGTGATCTCCTGCCTGAGGACGAGCCCCGGCGTGTCAGGCCTATCGCATTTGTGCACATGGGCGTGAGCAGGGGTGGGAAGCAAGGAGAGGCGCTCCAGGGGGAGACAAGCGCCACTCCTTGCCCCCCCACCCCCCCACCCCCCCGCGGACGCCCATGCTGGCCCTACCTCATTCTAAGAATTTCATTTCTCATTGACATCAGAGAAAAGCTGTAAACAAACTAAAGATGATGTTTGGAGTGCTTACAGAAGTCTCTGCCCCTGGCAATGGCTTGTGACGATTTCCAGTCCATCATTTCTTCGTCCACTGCACCACTTTCGACAGGGATCAACCACATGCAAACCACTCTTGCTCCTGCTCTTATCATTCATGTTTCAAATGGAACATTCCTGCCTGAACTGCCAGACCACGACTCCTCTGAATAGAAGCGAAGGTAACCACACATTTGTTTCTGTCTTTTGAGGCCTCATCAGTCAAGTGACTTGTTTGGCCTCATCAGTGAGAAACAAAACAGTGAGGGACAGGAATAAGGCCCTGAGCAATCTCCAGTGGCTGGGCCTTTTGCAAGTTTTCCAACCAAAACCTATGTGTTTTTATCTCTACATTTGCATCTCTACGTTAGGGTTTTTTAGGGTGCATGTCACAATTAGGCCTTGAAAAGGCTGGGCGATTCGGCCGCTTTGATACCTTTAGATGCCTAAACAGTCCTTCGTATTCTTATTTCTGCAAACCTTATTTTTGATACTAACATGCTATTATAATTCAGGCACTTTTAACATCTCTTTCCCTGCACCTAAGAACTAGAAGCCACATAACAACAAGTATGCAAAAAATGAATGCTTCTTTAAAGGATTTAAAGCCAGTGATGTTCCATTTTATATGGTAACTAGCAAAATACGCTTGAATGCTCAAAGTCTGCATTCTCATGGTAAAGATCCGTTTTATATACTGAGTCACTACACAGCCCTGACATTTGGCTCTGATGAGAATGTAAATGTAAATGTAAATGTGTTGGACTTGTAAAGCGCACAGCTGCCCGTAAGCGTCCCGGCGCTTGCTTAGGGAACCCATCCTGGTATTCCCCTGTGAGAAACCCCGGCAGGGTGTCCACAAGGTGAAAGCCAGGCAACCCGCCGTAGTGGAGATTAAGCAAGCTATTGCCCAGAGTCGCAGAGTGTGATCCCGTGAGTTGAGTAGGTACCAGAGCGAGAATTGTAGAGTCCGTGGAAATTTGAGCCCGAGACCCGCCGAGGTGGGGAATTGAACCCTGGTCCACGGTTGATCTCTGCTTCTGGGTCTGCCGCCTCTAACCACTGAGCCACGCTTCTCCCAAGGTTGTCTGCTTTCCCCATGGATATTTAAGGATGTTATTCCAATTCAGTGATGCTCGGAGCAATTCTTGAACGTTATTGTAATATCATTTTCCTGATACATCTTTATAATAATAGTTTCGAATTACATTATTTTCGAAATGCTTGCAGTACTTTCAAAAAGTTTCTGCAATGTCCATCAGAACAATAGCAGTAATTCGAGCAGCAATGAATATCAAACGTACTGACCAACATGCAATGTTGAGACCAATATTGCTGTGGGTCAGATTATGGACAACTCCCGAACTGAACGAATATAAAAACGAGTTGAAAGAGGTTATGGATCTAGACAGCGGGAGCAAAATTTACTGGTTAAAGCATGTAAGATCCTGGCTAGCTAAACTAGGACTAGCCCATTTTTGGAGCGAGCCAGAATCTATGAGTGTGGGTTCAAGAAAAATTGTTAAATTGTCATTCTGGTCCTATATAAGTTATGATTCTGCATACATAAAAATCCATGGCCCCTTAACTGAAAATGTTTTAATGGTTAAAGATGTGGCACATTTTGAAACATTTTTGGATGAGGTACAGCCGCCACTAGCAAAAACCTTGTATATAAAATACAGATATGGAATACTGAGAACTAAAGCTCTTGAGAAAAGTTGGGTGAAGACAAACAGTGATCTCTGCACTTTATGCTCTAACAATGCAAGGGAAGATGTCTTACATATATTATTTTTCTGCTCCAGTTATGCAAAGTAAAGGAAAAAGTGGATAGTGCCGCTATGTCGCATTACTGGTTCGAACTCCTATAAGGAGGCTGGTAGAATCTTAAAAACAGACACCAGTCAAGTAATTGTGTTTGGCATCAGTAGATTTCTTCTCGCTGCTAATTTTATTAGATTGAAAATGGGTCTTCATTTTTAACTATATAACTTGTTGAAACCCTTTTAAAACTAATATCATGATCGTTACATATACCATAAGTAAAGGATGACCAAGTACCCAACTTTACGGTTGGGCATACCAACCATGTAATATTTTTGTATTATTTTATTGTAATTTTTTAATTATTATGCCATGGTGGTTACAAATTTTAATTGTTTTTTAGCTGGTAAAAATGTTGATTATTTTTAACTCCATATTTATTCAAAATGTGTGATGATTTCTTTGACCGTAATACCATGACACAAATAAGATGACGTAGACCGGGATGAAGTGAACTTATAATGTAATGTAATCCTAAGTAGACCTTCCATACCCACTTGTGTTTTTGAATGTTATATAATCGTATCTTAATGAATTTTAACTGTATATCTTTTATGATGCAACTGCAACGAAATAAAGATTATTGACTGACTGACTAACAATTATGCAAAAAATGAATGCTTCTTTAAAGGATTTAAAACCAGTGATGTTCCATTTTATATGGTAACTAGCAAAATACGCTTGAATGCTCAAAGTCTGCATTCTCATGGTAAAGATCCGTTTTATATACTGAGTCACTACACAGCCCTGACATTTGGCTCTGATGAGAAAGGTTGCCTGCTTTCCCCATGGATATTTAAGGATGTTATTCCAATTCAGTGATGCTCGGAGCAATTCTTGAACGTTATTGTAATATCATTTTCCTGATACATCTTTATAATAATAGTTTCGAATTACATTATTTTCGAAATGCTTGCAGTACTTTCAAAAAGTTTCTGCAATTTCCATCAGAACAATAGCAGTAATCCGAGCAGCAATGAGAAAAAGCAAACCATTCAAAGCTTCCAGGCACAATTAGCTTGAAACTTTCCTAGTTTCTTCTGATCGATACCAACGTCATATTTTGCAAATGTTTCTTTCGGTAATCAACCACTCTGTGCAAGTAAACATGCTTTATATTGGCATCTGCTTTGCCTTTTTGTTTCTCTGCTGGGCGTACAGATGTGCTTTGCTTTGGGGGCTGGTGAGCACGTTTGGCTTTTTAAAATCACTGAGAAAGGAATACATCGATCGCTAGAGACATTTCACGAATTAACACTGGGCGATTGGTCGTTGAGCACATCGAGGGCCGGACTGGCAATTAGGGCAGCCATGCAGTGTCCCATAGGCTGGTCTGACAGGTCAGTCTGTGGGTCGTTTTTTTGGCTATTTGTGGGCCTTTTTTATGGTCTGCTGGGCCGGTGTTTACTGTTGATTTCCCTGATTTTTTTTATTTATTAGTATTTTGTAAAGCGCCTGGTTACACTAGCAAGTGTGTCCCCGCGCTGTAAATGCCAATAGAAGATGTTAATATTAAAACAAACTTTGCCTACAACAAGCACAAATACATGCAGTCTTCACTACCTTGGAAAACACTTTTACAGGGTTTCATTTCAAGTTCTAAACTGTTGCAATTGGCATAAATGGGCTACCTTTTTAACTATCGAATTCACTAATAGGGACACGGGCTACTTGTTTAGCTATCGAATTCACTAATGGGGACTACTTTTATGTTGGTGCCCAGGCGTATTTTATCTCCCAGTCCAGCCATGAGCACATTAGACATCATAAAATGGGGTGGTAGCTCTTTAGAACTATCGATGGATTTGGCTGTGCCCGGGAAGTTCTGCAACTAAGTAGACAGAAAAATGACATAGCCCCCATTTAGAGCCTTACACCGAATGGCACCCAGAATGTGAAGCAAGCGACCCTAACCTTCTCTCACTTGTTCACGGGGTCTCCCATCAAGGCCATCTTGTAAAAAAGGACAACATTATGTTTTTAACAGGACACTTTTCAGTTTGGACAAAATAATTCAAGCGGTTCTATGGGGCACCTCTATTAACTTTAATAGAAATGGGGCTATAACCTGCTTTATAGGGTACGATTTTCAAAGAATTTGATAAAAACCGTAGATTTGAAAACTGCTACGTCCATCATAGATACCGTTGCCCATGACATTGCTGCTGTTTTTCTTTAATGACTGCATATGTACTTTTAGTGTAGTGAGCAGAGAACGATTTTACCTCTTGCTGATGGGCCTCCTTGCATGAGAGACCAGGGGCCTGTTACCTAGCTGGGTAGAGTAATTCATCCAGGGCAAGAATCTGTGTTTAATCTCGTGTCACTGGTTTGAATCCCATTGAGTCTGTTCAACCGTTCAAGCTAATAAGGACGATAGAATTAGAAATGTTGGGCAATCATAAACATCTGTAATTCTGCGCCTGTTTGCCCAAAGATGTGAAGGTTGGTTTTACAAATGCTTACGTTACTATGTAGGAATGGCGCGCTGAGATGGCCGACTTTCTTATTGCCTTATCAACGTTTCCAACATTTCTTGTCATTCCGCCATGCCGTGTATTCCATGTTTTCCAGTAAAAGTCCTTGAGCCAAAGCATCTATTTTATGTTATTAGTTCCAAACGCAAGCTTAGACACAAGCAGAGGTTGCAGTGTATTCAGTTAGTCCTTTCATTACCGGGGGCAAGCACACATCATGTGAAGAGAGATAAGGGCGAAATCATTAAATCATTCCAGTCTTACTGCTTTATCATTTCCCATTCTCCATAATTTCCTTTTACAGTATTTATTCCAACAACAACCACCACCATGCCCTCACCAAACTATAGCTAAAGAAAAAGGGAAAACAAATTAAGGTCCTTCCAGTCCATTTGCCATCTCAAACTGTCGGAGATGACTGTTTATACAGGTTTGGGAAATAAGTAACATTAAATCCCATTACCACCCTCCTCCACAAATTAAACCTGACGCAGGGCAAAAGTATTTTTACTGAGGATGCGGTAGTTGTATTGGTAAGGGAAGAGGTGACCACTCCATTTAAAGATGAATGCAACATGGTGGGAGGAATCCTCTTGTGGTTCTCTGACCCACTATGTTGCTCTGGTCCCAGGCAGAGTTCCAACTCATTCTCCATCCTATCTCACCAGCTTACCTGCCACAGAAGTAAGAGACCGAGAAATGGTGAAATGCCTAAACTACAAATAGCAAGCATGTGGTCTTTCTTTCCTTGCCATCCTTGGTGGTGGAGTTTGCATATTAGGTACTCCGCATGTGTGTGGGAATCTCATATTATTAGGTGTGAACCCTTTTCACCCCGGGAGATGCTGCCTGACACATTGTTCATACACGGCCCACCTCCACTGCCTATAAAAGACATTATTTGTCTAAAGAGAGTGTCTTTACTTGTGTAAAGTTGAGCAAAGTACTATATTAAGGGCCATTGGGTTAGAGGAGCAGGGGCAGTGTAAGAATTGGTTTATTGGTTGAGAGGGGTGGAAGACCCGCTCAGATAACAACCACAATCCTTGTCAGGCTGAACCACAAAAATCAATAAATTAGCCTGTGCTTAAGCCTCTGGTAGCTTGGCACAAACTGAGTCAGCCTTAACTTAGAGGCAATGTGTAATCTATTTATGCAGCACACAAACAGTAATAAAGTGAAAACATAACACAATAAATTATTACCAGAATGACAAAAATTAAATCAGTAGAACTGGATAAATTCAATTCTAAAGTTATAAGTGAAAATAGCTCCTAAAAGCACAAGGTGCCACTCACAGTCATATTGTTGCACTAGACCAGGGGAAGCCACAAGTTTGGGTCACCTGCCATGGGATTGCGGGCAAGATTCTGAGACCAGGTTAGTCCCACTGAAAAGTTACCTTCACAATCCAGCTCAAAGCCTTCTGTTCAAGATGGAGGAGGCTAAAAGGAGGAGACTGAGTATCGCAGGCAGTTATCACTGTAGCACAAAGACCTGGTCCAGCGTAGATGACGATTTTCACTGTAGCACAAATAGCCCACCTGGTCGAGACCAGAACCTGGGAAGGCGCCTCTCGAAGATCAGAACATACTCCAGCAGAGGCCATCAGATCTCAGGCAGGTCCAGTTGCAGCAGGTCAGCTGGGTACTTGCAGGGAGGCCTCTGAAGAATGTTGTTTCCCAGTAGCTCACACAGAAGGTCAGCCATCTGACCCTTGGAGTCACTCTGGTAAGCATGGGAGGAAGACAACCAGGTCCAGTCTTCCTTCTCAGACAGCAAGGCAGTCCTTCAAGCAGCAATAGAGTCCTCTAACAGCAGGGCAGTCCTTCTGCTTCCACAGGTCCAGGAGTGTTCTGACGAGTGGCGCTGTAAGTCCAATATTTATACCTGATGCTAGCATTTGTGTGGTAACTGCAAACACAACAATGATGGACAGAATGTGGATCAATGTCACACATTCACCCCAGTCCAAAGATCTGGGCCCAAATCCATCGTTTTTCCACTCCACACCACCCTGGGTTAGACAATGGCGATATGCAAATCAGCGCTGACCCTGTGCCCCATGGGAACAGTCCAGTCCGAACTACAAAAGCCATGTCCTTCCCAGAACGGAAACAAGCATCCGAGGACCGGCCCGGTTTCAAGGTAACACCTCTCTTCAGCCCAGCTAGCTTGATTCCAGTGGTGTGGAGTGCCTGGGACTCACGTCTGAGCATCCCCAGTACACTTAGAGCAGTAACTGCAAACACAACAATGATGGACAGAATGTGGATCAATGTCACACATTCACCCCAGTCCAAAGATCTGGGCCCAAATCCATCGTTTTTCCACTCCACACCACCCTGGGTTAGACAATGGCGATATGCAAATCAGCGCTGACCCTGTGACCCATGGGAACAGTCCAGTCCGAACTACAAAAGCCATGTCCTTCCCAGAACGGAAACAAGCATCCGAGGACCGGCCCGGTTTCAAGGTAACACCTCTCTTCAGCCCGGCTAGCTTGATTCCAGTGGTGTGGAGTGCCTGGGACTCACGTCCGAGCATCCCCAGTACACTTAGAGCGGTAACTGCAAACACAACAATGATGGACAGAATGTGGATCAATGTCACACATTCACCCCAGTCCAAAGATCTGGGCCCAAATCCATCGTTTTTCCACTCCACACCACCCTGGGTTAGACAATGGCGATATGCAAATCAGCGCTGACCCTGTGCCCCATGGGAACAGTCCAGTCCGAACTACAAAAGCCATGTCCTTCCCAGAAAGGAAACAAGCATCCGAGGACCGGCCCGGTTTCAAGGTAACACCTCTCTTCAGCCCGGCTAGCTTGATTCCAGTGGTGTGGAGTGCCTGGGACTCACGTCTGAGCATCCCCAGTACACTTAGAGCGGTAACTGCAAACACAACAATGATGGACAGAATGTGGATCAATGTCACACATTCACCCCAGTCCAAAGATCTGGGCCCAAATCCATCGTTTTTCCACTCCACACCACCCTGGGTTAGACAATGGCGATATGCAAATCAGCGCTGACCCTGTGCCCCATGGGAACAGTCCAGTCCGAACTACAAAAGCCATGTCCTTCCCAGAACGGAAACAAGCATCCGAGGACCGGCCCGGTTTCAAGGTAACACCTCTCTTCAGCCCGGCTAGCTTGATTCCAGTGGTGTGGAGTGCCTGGGACTCACGTCTGAGCATCCCCAGTACACTTAGAGCGGTAACTGCAAACACAACAATGATGGACAGAATGTGGATCAATGTCACACATTCACCCCAGTCCAAAGATCTGGGCCCAAATCCATCGTTTTTCCACTCCACACCACCCTGGGTTAGACAATGGCGATATGCAAATCAGCGCTGACCCTGTGCCCCATGGGAACAGTCCAGTCCGAACTACAAAAGCCATGTCCTTCCCAGAACGGAAACAAGCATCCGAGGACCGGCCCGGTTTCAAGGTAACACCTCTCTTCAGCCCGGCTAGCTTGATTCCAGTGGTGTGGAGTGCCTGGGACTCACGTCTGAGCATCCCCAGTACACTTAGAGCGGTACCTGCAAACACAACAATGATGGACAGAATGTGGATCAATGTCACACATTCAACCCAGTCCAAAGATCTGGGCCCAAATCCATCGTTTTTCCACTCCACACCACCCTGGGTTAGACAATGGCGATATGCAAATCAGCGCTGACCCTGTGCCCCATGGGAACAGTCCAGTCCGAACTACAAAAGCCATGTCCTTCCCAGAACGGAAACAAGCATCCGAGGACCGGCCCGGTTTCAAGGTAACACCTCTCTTCAGCCCGGCTAGCTTGATTCCAGTGGTGTGGAGTGCCTGGGACTCACGTCTGAGCATCCCCAGTACACTTAGAGCGGTAACTGCAAACACAACAATGATGGACAGAATGTGGATCAATGTCACACATTCACCCCAGTCCAAAGATCTGGGCCCAAATCCATCGTTTTTCCACTCCACACCACCCTGGGTTAGACAATGGCGATATGCAAATCAGCGCTGACCCTGTGCCCCATGGGAACAGTCCAGTCCGAACTACAAAAGCCATGTCCTTCCCAGAACGGAAACAAGCATCCGAGGACCGGCCCGGCATTTGTGTGGGCATGTTTCCTGTACTACCTCCACATTTGGTTCGTAAAAGGTATCCCCTTCTATCATCAACGGCCCAAACTGTCTTGGGTCACAAAAGACTAGGCAGTCCTGGTGTCAGGTTTTTTTGTGTGTGCAGGAGTAAAAAGCTCTTTGAAGTGTAAGTGGGTCTGGGTACAGGCCCTCAACAGTCATCCTATCAGGGTGGCCCATACTGTATACTCCTAAGCCCCCTTTGTGCCACTGTCTGGAAGAAATCCACAAACCCAAGCAGGGTCGGACTGGGACCGAAATAGGCCCGGGCACCATAATACAAGTGTCCCAAATTAGTGAATCAATTAGCTAACAAAGTGGCCAATATTTGCAAATTGGGGAAGTTTTGAACTTGTAAAGATATTCTCTAATTGTGGTTTGCAAAGCAACGGAGACGCCCTCTATTTGTGCATGCTGCAGGTAATGTTTGTGGCAGTATCAGTGAAATCAACACTAAAAACCGTCCCTCCAGACCATAAAACAGGCCCACATACAGCCGAAAAACCAGCCCACACACTGATCACTCAGACCAGCCCATCAGGCACTGCCTGATTGCCCTTTCGGCCAGTCCGACACTGTACTCAAATAGCAGGGTCATTCACAGCCATGCGCAAGAGGACACTGGCAGAAGTCACAGATGGCTGTGACCTCAAAATGCCAACTTTCTAAAGGGACATTTTTCAAACTGCAACCTAAAATCTGACATTACCATTACCGAGGATTTTAAATTACAATGTAAACTGTGTTAACAGGATAGCCCTATCTGCTCCTAATACAAAGCTAGCACTTAGTAAGTGTAATAAGGTAAACCTGCGTTAGTCAATGAGAGAGATAGGCCTTACAACAGTGAAAAACGATTTGGGGAGATTTTCACTGCCAACACATGTCCTACTTGTACCTACATTGGCAAGAATCACTATGACAGTTGTTACTGACAATGTTAAGAGAAGTCCCTTGGTCAGTGGACATCTCTAAATTCAGAGCATGGTTACTCTGAACTACAAATCAGGTTCTAAGTTTACTCACCTTACCAATAATGATATAAATGCCAACATAAACTTGAGTTGGTCGAACCAGGGGTTAAGCCCAATGACAGGAACTAGGTAGGGCCAATGATACAATATAAACAGAAAGAACACCTGGAATCCCACTTTTAATTTTTAATTCAACCACACCATATTCTGTTTGTGATTGGGGTTATTTATTTAACCTCTTGTTTTCTTATTTTCAATACTTCTTTTGGATAGGGAAACTCTCCTTTTTCAGAAAAACATACAGTTATTGCCGCAAGTACACATTGAATACAAAAACACATATAAATGACTTTAGACAAGGAAATTATTTATGCCAAATAAACAAATGCATGTGTAGTAAAGTTTATTTTTGTAACAAGGAACTTGCTACTCGATACAACTCATTCAAGAAGCAAAATAACAGATCATTGCCAATTCCTATACTGCAAATAGTCTGCTTAATCAATTCCTTTTCTAACAAGGCCTTAGCTTCAATGTCTGAGTGGTTATTCTTGAGCTCTTCAGTTAGTCTTTCTAGTTCTTCATGTTCTTTTTTACATAATCTTGCGGCGGATTCAATCGTATGGACCATTAAATCCCTACTGCACTTCGTACTAATCCCGCTAAAACTCTTTTTGTACTCCGGATCATCAATAAATATGACCGGAGTGTTTTTAAACTTCAGAGCAGTACCCAGAGCTATGTACAGAGGTTGCCAATATAAAAATACATCAAAGTCATAGGCGCAAATTTAAAACAACAACAGACCACCAAATTAATTGTGACAGAGGCCAGTGGGTACTAGTTTATCCACTGCTGGATAGTCTGTGGTCTCTGTCCACTGTGAGTCAGTGGAAGTTGAAAAAAAATGTAGCTCATGCCTCATTGTTGTAGGACATTTCAACTGCAGTGTTAGACCTACAACAGGGATGCCAGAAGATTATTTTGATAAACAGCTCATGCAGAATGTGCTTCCAAAATGGACAAGGTATCAGAGGTTGCAATACAGGTGGAGAAGGGGTCTGGAAGAAGAAAGTCAAATGCACTCACTGAACCTGGTTCTCAGTCTGAATCTGCTAGGAGAGTGATTACTACAACAAGGAAAATAATTAGTGTCAAACTGACACAGGCATCTTAGATGTTACAGATGCAACAGGGCTGAGAATGTATGGGAAAGCGACATCATTTGAGTGCGCTGAGGAGTAGTGTTTAGGTGGTACCTCATAACAGATTTACTCAGGTGGATTCAGCTTATCCAAATGATGCACAGCTGTCTTTCAAAAAGGCTAAAAGAGCTATACAGCTGAATACAAAACATTTGAGAAATAGGGAAACAAGAGTCAAATATGCCAGCTAAACCTAGCTCTGTCTGATTCATAAATTATTTTATAATCACACCTAAACTTGAAAAGTGTAGTTGACAGGTTGCCCACGTCTGACAAATCAGTTTTATGAGAACGTTGACTCCTTGGAAACCTTGAAGCAACTAAAAAATAATGGTGAACTCAGAGGCCAAGTGTAGTTTCCAGTTTCATTATTCAAGGTGATGTCAACATTCATCTAGTAGTTGATTCCAACGTAGATACATTAAAATCATATTTATGCCAGCCTAGGATTTTAATAGCTAGGTGGGCTAGATGTGTGTTGCAATCTTTAGTAAACAAGAATGAGTAATAGTTAAACATTCATTCCCCCTTCTTCAAAGTTAATTTCTGTAGGATCCTCTATTAACAGGCAATTGCCCTAGGATTTGACATTGACTTGGGCCTGGACCAAAATTAACAGCCACAGCTTTTTTCCAGGCCTCAAGCTACACAATCCCCTCACTTATAAAAACATTTATCTTTCACTGAAAGATTTTAACAAATGGATTACATCCACTCTTGATGAAATTGCTCCTACTCTCATGACTAAAACCCAGAGTGCTGCCCCTTAAATGTTCTGGATTACAAAAAATCTTTGCATAATAAAAACATACATTAAGATTAGCACAAATGGAGAAAAAACTGTGATCCTGCCATTAAAGCTCATTCTCACAGTGCTATCTATAAATATGAACAGGTGATTACAACTTTTAGAGCCTTTTACTAATCAGGTGTGATTCAAACATCCAAGAACTCTACTGATGACCTTTTTGCCATTGTCAATTAAACTGATCAATACTTACATATGCAAACATATGCAAACATTCTATCATCATAAGTCCTATTTGAGCACTTGGCCACTTTTGTTTAGAGAAATAACTGAAAACAATATATCTTGATTTCCTGTCCTCCTTAGAAAAATATCCAGATATCTCTTTTATCTCTAATGTCTGGTCACAAAAATGTGTCTTAATTCTGCGAATTTCTAGCACTTTCTGAATAGCAAATTCTTGATATTGTAGCTAAGCAAGAACACTTTTAGGCCCTTGCCCTCATTATATTTTCAAGCTAGCTCTTGATCATTGGTCCCACGATTACACACGCCAGAGACTTTGTAATCAGGTCCTTAACTGTACTAGGTGAAGGAGAAAATATACAAAGCCATTCTGAAACTAAAGCCCATTTCCATACTCAATAACTGCGTCAAGGTGAAGCTCCATCCCAATGAGTCCCCAGCTTATCCAGAGATTCTTCAGCTATTTCATCAATTGCCTAAAGCGATTCAAGAGAGCAGGACCTTATAAACCCAGCATGTAAGGAGACTGAGAATATTAATAACCAAGGAGAAAGCATGTTATTTGCTGCATGGATAAAATCAGAGATTTAGCTCTCTGCAGTATAATATACTTATTTACAAGCACAAGCTCAGACCTTAGAACTGTCAAGAGAAATTATGGTTGTAGGAAATTAAGTTATTAGTTGTATGACCTGCACAAGTAATAGGTCCACAGTTCCTTCTTACAGGGAACCAAGCATCCCATTGTAGCACTTTGCTCTCTCAAGGCTGAAAGACAGAGCAGTCCTAGGCCTCTGCAGGGGAGGTGATATGGGCTAGCAATCACCATTCACTGGCACACAATATTAACACTTAATAAATAATTGTCCAGCCAGTGCTCTCTCATTAGAAAAATGAAAAGTACATTTATTACACACACACTGTTAAATACTACGCATCAATTTACAAATATATACAATTCCAGATGGTAAATACCATAGATGATATTGCATAATCACCTTTGAACCCCTTAAGGGTTACACACACATATAAGATAAGTCTATTGGCTTCATCAAGGGTTGAAGAGCAGCAAACTACATGTTAAAGACATCATTTTATATGTAATTGCAATCATCAACAGTAATCATCAGGTGTAGCTGTACTTTTAAGTGCACATGTGGGCCAATGGCCAAAACCGCACTACCTCCGCAATGAGTCTGTCAGATAGAAGGCCGATAGTGGGGAGGTATATAAATGCCCCTCTGATGCTCTGCACCAGAGGGTTCCCTTATTTTCTTTTCACCTTGGGCTGCTCGTTAAGGGCTTCCCGAGCAGCCTGACTGTTTGTTTTCTTCTTCCTGTAATGACAATCAGTGGGCGGGTTGCGCTAACGTCATTACAGGAAAATGAATGTAAAATGAGTCGGCATCAGTGCTTGGGAGCATATATCAGGCAACCGAACACTGATTATCTTGAGATAGGTATCATTGGAAAGTGAAGCATCTTCCTTTTCCAGTGATATCTCTGCCTAGTGGATCAGCGTTACCCCACCTGTGCTGTTAGAAATGCCACACCACTTGCGTGGCTGGGCCTGGTGCATGAGACAGGACTGGATCAAACCGAGATCAATGGGAGTCTCATTGCAATGGGTCCCATTGACCTTGGTATGATCTGTTCCTATTGCAGGCACTAGTCCCAGCCATACAAGTGGTGCATTGTTGGGGTAATGCTGGCTGGTAGGACTTTTGTGGATTGCTGTGGATTCCAGAATTCCAGAATTTTCCATCACAGAAATATGAGGAAAATGTTTTATTTCGAACAAAGTTTGAAGTTTGCAGGGCATTGTGTGTAAGAAAACTCTTGGGATCAATGCAAGGTATACCACTCTGGAATCCCCTGGCTTTCTAGTTTTCAAAAATGCCTGCTCTTGGTAGGTTTCCATAGGTGGCAGCACAGCACATCCCCAAATATCAGAGCTACTCCGATTGCTTATCTCTCAACATCACCCTTTAGGGAATTTTGTCTTGTGGTCTCATGGTCAATCAACACAAGTGGGGTACCGTTCCTATCGGGGGACAAATGGGGACTCAGGATGGTAGGAATTATGTGGCTCCCCTCAGATTTTGGAACTTTCAGTCACGGAAATGTGAGGAAATGTTTGATGTTTACCAGGGCTTCTGAGTAAGAATGACCTATATTACCCTAGTTTTCAACAAATTGAAGTTTTGCTAGGTTTCCTGAGGTGCCACCTGAGTTATTTCCCAAAATACACAGCTAACCATATTTTAACAAACGTGCCAGCTTAGAGTGGAAAAATATGATGTAACCATGTTGTATTTTGGGCTGTTTTCTGTCGCGGGCAGTAGGCCTACCCACACAAGTAAAGTGACATTTTGTATCTTGCGACATTAAGGAATACTGGGCGGAAGGGAGTTCACAGCTGCCCACAAATTCCAGGACCTTCGATCCAGTGTTCCCCCTAATAATTTTCCTCTCTTTGCGCCAATGATATGTTTATGAGCACAATTTTCTCGACTGTGCGCAAAACCAGTAGTATTGAAGAGTTACATAGCAAATTATTGGGATGAGAGAAATAGGAGGCTGAAGAGGCCCATCAAAAATAATGCTAAAAAAAAAATGAGCGAAAGACAACCAAGTTTGTCCTTGTTTGCTTCTAAAAATGACCCAGTTCTACAATTTGGAATCTTAGGGGGAGATTTACTAAGATTTCATGCCGTGTTTGCATCACAAAAGTGATGCAAATTGGTGCAAAATCTTTTTTTTCGGAGTTATTTTCCAGTGCTAAACTTGTTTAGCGATGGAAAAATGTGAAAGTAACACAAAGCAGCGCATAGCACTACTTTGCATTACTTAGCGCCCAGGGGGTGTACCGTCGGTGGCGCATGGGCATTACCATGCAACCACCCAAGGTTTCTGATGCTATAAACCTATTTATTTAATAAAGTAGACATGACTTAGTATCACAAAGCTGCTCCCTTTTGAAGTAGGCATAAGGAAGGAGAAATGCTTTAATTGCCCTTCCTTTTCCCGACTTTGTACGTGTGCTGCACTTTACAGCACGCATACGAGGGAAGAGGCTTAATGACAGTCAATACATAGCATTTTCAATGGTACCCTTCCAGTAAAAAACCTATGCCAGATGCGAGGAGACACCCTTGCACAAGGCGCAAAGCTTTTCTCGGTGTTGCGCAGCAGATGATTTCAGCACCGGCTTGAGGGGATGAGAGAGGCATATATCTGTAAATATTGCGCTCACCTCCTCTCTCCTTTTCACGCAGCTGAGCACCTCATTTGTGGCGGCTGCACTGCTTTGCATGATTACATGGTAATTCTACCCCCCAATTGTTGGGATTCCATGAAGCATTAATTGCTTGGCTGAGGGTGGCAAAATGTTTCTTTTTGCCAACTGGGAACAGATGTCTGCCCCTTGACGGAAAGTACTGAACCTCCCGAAATGGGGCAATAAACAGGGAAGCATAGTTTAGAGTCCTGTCTGGTTAGCAGAAAAAACAGAAACTGAGTGGTGACTGTAGTGATTCAAGCTTGAAAAGGATTCTCCATTCAAAATGTAAAGATACTTTCTGGTCCTGGCTGCAGGACAAAACATGTTATTTTGGTCTCAAAAACAACACATTGCCCAGGGCGTGGTTTTGAGGCGATCCTAAAATGGCTTGAAGGCTCTGAGCTCAGATGGACCGCAGAACCTTCACATGAATTAAGACCGTTGCTGGAACTGCTTTTATTTTCTAGTTGCAGCATATTTGAAGACTTAATAACATCAAGGGATTTTCACTGTTCTGAGCTGGAGGCCTCAGAATTTACGTTCTTCCTGAAAATGTTGAGGGTTCTAACCCAACCGTCTTTTTTCAGACATTTTCTTGGATTATCTGATGCCTATCCACTTAATATTCAAAGGACTAATAGACTTGGTCCCAAGATCTCTGATGCCTCTCCACTTAATATTCAAAGGGCTCATAGACTTGATCCCAAGATCACTGCAAAGCCACGGGAAGTCATCATGCTCTTTCTGCAATAGACTAATCATTTGCAAGTTCTATCTGCTGTCAAATCTAAAAAGCAAAGTATTTGGGAAGGTCATCATCAATTTTTCTCCCAGGATGTGGCTAAAGTTACCACTGATCTTCGGAAAAAAATTCTTAATCTCCATCCTCAACTATGATCAATCAATGCCAGATTTAGACTAATCCATCCTTGCTTGTTTAAACTCACCTATAAGGAAAAGACTACTATGTTTACAGAGCCAAATGCTTTGCAGGAGTTTCTTTGTTAACATGGAGCCAATGTCATGGATACCTCAAAATCTACTTGATTTATTGTTGCATTTCGCCTGTTGATTGTTTTCTTGTCCATGTAATTCCCTAATGGTTGTTTTTGCTGTATTTTCGTAATGTTCAAGTATTAAGTTGTTATTATTTATTTTCTCTCTTATCCCTTTTTACCAGGTTTTTATCTCATTCATAATATTTGGGATGTTGATTTTGCTCGCTCACGGTTGCCAACTTGATGTTGAGGACCGCGAGCAAGCAAAAAATGCCAACTACGTTACTCTATGCGTTTTTGCACATTGCTACCTGCAATTCAAGTAGCACGTAGTAGCGCAAACTATGCACGCTCCGCGTGCGTAGCGTAGTACTACGCGCAGGGTTACTCCCAACCCCGTATTGATGGACTTTTCCTGAGCAAATCTTTGGCCCAACATGCCATTCAATCCAAAATTGGCTCAATTTTAATCTCAGATCACCCTCCTGTTCATGTAGATATAGACCCTATCCCTTTCTCTCCACTCCCAGGGAAAAGGCACTTTAATAATTATTTTTAGACCCAATTTCTGTCAACAATTCAATTACTTTGCATCCAAACTTTTTATTATTAACTCAACCCCAGAATCTTCGTTTGTTATGATATGGGACTCCTTTAATGTAGCCGCCAGAGGTTTTATTATGAATTGTGTATCACAAAAGAAAAAGTCCCTAGAGGCTTAATCCACTCAATTACTTAATAAAGTTAAACAATTGGAATATACTTATTCTCAATCTAACAATGAGTGTGCACTGAAGAATCTTATAGAGACTAAACTCACTTTTAACAGACTTTCCACAGACGCTGCTTCCAATTATTTATTGAAAAGTAGTTCTCTATATTATTGGGCTCAGGACAAAATGGGCAAACTTCTGGCAATTATTTAAAAGTGAGAAAGGAAAGAACTAGAATAGAATCCTTACAAGGCCCTTCTAGTACTACATTTTTTAAAGACAATGACATTTTAAATGAATTTGTTTTATTTTCTAAGGATTTATATACGCCTGAATCCTTTCCGGATCAGTCTGATATTACTAACTTTCAATCTATTGCTTCTCCTCCTTCTCAACCCATTGATATTGAGCCCTTGGAATTAGATATTTATCTAGCAGAAATTTCCCATGCAGAGTCGGTGCAGCGTCGCGGCAAAGCACCCGGTCCAGACGGCTTCACTATTGAGTTTTATGATCATTTTGCACAACTTCTTTTACCCAATTGTTTACTTTTATTTAAATATTTCTATGATGAAGGCTCAACTCAAGGCACGTTTCATGAGGCCTTGATCTGCTTAATTTCTAAGGAAGACAAGGATCACTCCCTCTGTATGAATTATAGACTCATTTCTCTTGTCAATACTGATCACACGATCTTTGCAAAGATTTTGGCTCTCCGTATTGATCCTGTTTTACCTTTTCTGATTGGCCAGGAACAATCTGGTTTTGTTAAAGGAAGATTAGCTTCTGACAATTCCCGGGTCTTCTTTAATGTCTAAAGCAAAGCCAAATCCTTAGACAATTGCCTTAGATACAAAAAAGGCTTTCGATAGTATTGGTTGGAATTTTATGTTTCATGCATTAAAATGGGCTGGCTTTCCTCCAAAGTTGATTGCTTTCATTTCCTTGCCATACTCAGGTCCCAAAGCCTTAATATTTGTTAACGGTAAAACTTCGGACTATTTACCTTTGCTTAGAGGTGTGCGTCAAGGGTGTCCCTTATCTCCGCTATTGTTTGTCATATTGTTAAAACCATTTTTAAATAAGATTAGGCAAGATGATCTTATTTCAGGATTTCAATTTGGTACTCAACAGGTCAAAATGTCAGTACATGCTGATGGCATTCTGCTGTATTGTTCTAATCCTGCAACCTCTCTTCCCCCTTTTGTTCAACAAGTATCCTCTTTCTCTCAGCTCTCTGGGTATCGTTTTAACACTCAAAAATTTGAAGTCTTACCTCTAAATGTTTTATGTCAAAAACATTTCTTTGTTCATTCTGGTTTTTCATGGCAGTCTTCTAAAATAAAATATTTAGGCTTGTGGTTTGCTCCCATAATTTCTGAAACACTAAAATTAAACTTTGATTAGATCACCAAAAAATTGAATGATGCTATTATTTCTTTCCAGGTGGGGTCGATTAGACTTGATAAAAATTATGTTCTCTCCTCTTATATTATATATTGTGTCCATGATTCCAATACATATTCCTGGATATTACTTTAAGAAAATTGATTCTACCTTAACTAATTTTTTGTGGAAAGCAAACCCTCTTGTATATCTTTATCTTCTTTAAAAAAAGTACAGACCTAATGGAGGTCTTAGGTTACCTGATTTTAAAACTTATCACTCCACTTTCTCCCTAAAATAATCTGCCTGTTGTCTTTCTTTGGATCTCCCTATATATCGTACCTTGTGGCTGGAAATAGAGAAATGTTGTATTGCCCCTTTCGATTTCCAGGAAGTACTTGCTTTTACTACCAATATTTCATTTTTACGCTCTCCAGTCATTTCCCACTCTCGTAAACTTTTGGTTCCTCTCTCACCTTCATCATATTCCTCAACTAACTGATATCAACAATAACCCATTTGGCATAATAAATTACTATGAATTCATAACCGCTCAATATACTGGAAAACCTGGCGATCTAAAGGCTTACGTTGGATATCTCAACTTTTAATTAATGATCTACCCCTCTCTTTTTTGGACCTACAAACAACATTTTCTTTACCAGCGTCCTCTAGATTGCAATATAACCTCCTTTGTTCCTCTCTCAATCAATATCACCTTACTTTATTAAGCTCTCCTAATTTTCCTACAAATTACAAAAATCTATCTTCAATATTGGACACCGCCCCCTCTGCGTCCACTATATATAAATCTTTTCAGATGCTTCTGGACAGACTAAAATCTAAAGTTGAATTAGCTTAGGAAGAAGATCTATCACAAACCTGGCCAACCAGTACTTGGGACAAATTATAGTCTAAGCTTCATAGAACTTCCTGTGCTGCGAATACTACACAAACCCTTTATTTCTTTTATCAACGTTTTTTTTTCCCCCGGTGAGATTAGCATCCTTTTCTCCAGACATGTCCTCTACTTGTTAGTCCTGCTCTTGTTCTTCTGCCGACTTAAAACTCATGTTGTTTGAATGTCTCCCAATCCATCAATTTCGGCAATTGGTTTGGTCCGAAATTAAGACAATTTTTTAAGTTCAGGTCCCTTTTGCCCTAACAAACGTATTTTTAGGCACTCTTTCACCCCAGTGTCCGTCGTCACCAATGAATTTTAGACTTTTGGATTTATTGTTAGCTATTGCTTTTCATCTCCTAACCTCAAATTGGAAACAGGCAGATACAGTCACTTTCCGATCCTGGTGGAATGCTGTCTGCTTTCATCACCAACTAGATAATAATTATGTCTCTCCTACATTTCTTGCAATTAAAAGATATCTTTTATGGCTCCCACTAACAACTTATTTATCCTTTTCTTCTTCTTCTGCTGCTAAAAATGCAAATGTATCAGATGAAGTATGGAAACCACCTTAATTTTTCACTTTGCCTTTATACTCTTAGATAATTAGTAAGTGTTCATTCTTGTATGTTTTTATTATGTCACATAAACGTAATATATATATATATATTCACTGAAAAAACCATAGGTTATAGACCATATATAGTTAGGAATTAGCATTTACAAAACCTTGAAAATTCACTGAAAAAACCATAGGTTATAGACCATATATAGTTAGGAATTAGCATTTAGAAAACCTTATTTTACTCACACAAAACCATTGAAATTCCATATATAGTTAGTTGCACTAACTATATATCGCGCACCCGCAATCCACTGCTGATGATGTCACATATTACATCATTCATGACATGGTCAGTGACATCACTGATGACATCACTGATGACATCTCAAATGACATCACTGATGACATCATCCAGTGACTGTGTGTTTCTGAAAAGTTTAAATATGTTTTACATATTGAAGAATGAGTAGATGTAGAAGTGTCTGGATGAAGGATTTATTAGGTGAGTGACTGACTGTATGAGTGAGTGATTAAATGTGTCTCACTGAGTGCATGGGTTAGTGACTAAACTGTCTTAATTTGTGCATCATTATGTCTGTTGTTCTGTAAACTGCTGCATGTGTTGGTCAGTAGCTATATGAGTAACTATATGGGTTATTGATTGATTGCCCAAGTATTTGTATGGGAGACTGAGTGTGTGTGTGGCTGGCTGGGAGGTGTGTGACTCTGTGCAGATCAATGTGTACTTGTATCAATGATTGTATAAGAGAGTAAGTATGTGTTAGTATATGTTTCAAAATGTAAGGTGCTCTATGTTTAACTGTATAGATTAGAAAATGGAAGTGTGATTGATTATTTACAGGACTGACTAGGTGTGTGAGTAACTCCATGGATGAGTGACAGAGTGTGAGAGTCTGTATAGGTGTATGAGTGCATATGATAGTGTTGTAAAGATGAGTGATTGTATGTATGAATGATTGTATGGGTAAATGAGTGAATGTGTGTGTAAACATAGGAATCACTGAGTGCGTATGTAGTAACTAGTATTGGTGTGTCAATGGTTTCAAAAATTATACTCTGTATTTAACACTGGGTGTAACAGAGGTTATATTAAAGTGTGAGGAGATGCATTGTATTGTCACATGAATGATATCATCAGTGATGTGGTCATTGATGTCAAATGAGATGTCATCAGTGATGTCATCAGTGATGTCATTTGAGATGTCATCAGTGATGTCATTTGAGATGTTATCAGTGATGTCATTTGAGATGTCATCAGTGATGTCATCAGTGATGTCATTTGAGATGTCATCAGTGATGTCATCAGTGATGTCACTGACCATGTCATGAATGATGTAATATGTGACATCATCAGCAGTGGATTGCGGGTGCGCGATATATAGTTAGTGCAACTAACTATATATGGAATTTCAATGGTTTTGTGTGAGTAAAATAAGGTTTTCTAAATGCTAATTCCTAACTATATATGGTCTATAACCTATGGTTTTTTCAGTGAATTTTCAAGGTTTTGTAAATGCTAATTCCTAACTATATATGGTCTATAACCTATGGTTTTTTCAGTGAATTTCATTGGTTTTTTAACAGCTAATATCTGTAGCTGTAAAATGTATTCTTCTTTAAATCCAAAAATATATTTTATATGTTTATTAATAACTTTTTTTTTTTATATATTTTTTTCTTCGTTCCCGCTTCGCGAATCGGGAAGCTTCCCGTTAGCTGACCTTGATGCCGCGAAATAGACCGCGAGCCGGTAAACGTTTCTTTACCGCAACTGCCGCGTTAGAAAACAACATCATCACGCCTCCCGTCCGAATGACGTTTCGCGTTGTCGCGTGATACGTCATATGACGTGCTACGTTAGCGAACTGGTACGCTTACCGAGTCGCAAAGCACAGGTTTCTGGAAGCAAACCGGGAGGCCCTGCAAAGCGCGTAACGTAAACACAGCAGGTCATGTGACTTGGTAATAACACTTTTCATTGGTTCATTTCACTTTTGGTTTCCTAATGATGTAAGACTAGGTCATATAATATAAAATGAACACTTTTCATTGGTTGAGAACTATTGTTTTTCCCAAATGATAAAAATCCCTCCTTCTTTCCTCACTCTGACTTTCATCATTGTGAGAGAAAGACCCTTTGTTACCAGTGAGCAATGGCTTCTTTAGTAGCTTCAGCTGGTGCTTCCCCACCACCTCCACCACATCCAAGGAAGAGTGGACCACCTGCTCAAGTTATAATTCAGCAAGAAGAGGAAGAAGAGGAACAGGACGACGAGCACGAAGAGAGGCACTTTTTGCCTGAGGAGCCCAGGACGTCTCACCGGAAAGAAAACTTCATTTGGCAATTTTTTAAAATTCCCAAAGGTCAGAAAAAAGTAAATGCAAGATACGTAACTTGCCTTATATGTCAAGATAGACTGTCCAGAGGGACCGACAAAAAATACAGTTTCGGAAACTACACAATGCATCGCCATATGACTAGGTGGCATCCTAACAACTACAGTGCTGCACAGTTTCGTAACGACCTAGATAATCTCCCTATTATGGCCAGAAGATCTGTTGTACCGGAAGTAACTGGACCAGAGGGCAGGGAGATGGTGCCAAATATACAAACAAGATTTCGTGAAGTAAAACAAGTCTGCGTACATTGCAGTGGATTCATTTGCTACGGAGAAAGAAGCATCACTCTGATCAACAGAGCTATTGACTATCATATGCAAGTTTGTACGAAACGCCCCAAATAATAAATTCTTTTTTTTTGTTTTGTTGCTCCTGTTGAGCCCTTTACAATGAATCGTTTTCGTTGCCCCCTCCGAAAAAAAACCAAAAAAAATATAAAACTGTTCAGAACAATTCAAAAAAAGTAAAAAAATGTTCAGAAAAATAATAAAAAAAATATAAAACAACAAAAACAATTAAAAAAAAGTTCTTTTCAGAACTACCTCCCCGTTATTAAAAAATTGGTACAATATTTGGAACTGTGCCAACCTCTATTTCTCTTAGTTCGCTTCCCAGTTCGCTCCCCGGTACGCGAACCGGAAGCGAACCCAAAACATTTTTTTTTTAAAAAGAACAGTAAGTATAAGGGAAGGAAACAGACAGTTTTATGTTAAAAGAAAGACAGCTATAGGGGAGTAAACTAGAGATACTATTACCCGTAATCCACTGCTGATGATGTCACATATTACATCATTCATGACATGCTCAATGACATCATCAGCAGAGGATTGCGGGTAACAGTATCCCTAGTTTATTCCCTATAGCTGTGTTTCTTTTAACATAACTGTCTGTTTCCTTCCCTTATACTTACTGTTCTTTTTTTTAAAAAAAATTTAGATCAGTCAGAAACAGTGAAAGTAATGAAATATAAAAGACTACGTAGAATATGAGCACTGTATGCAACAACTTTGACACTTACAGAAGCCTCACCTTCTCCATGCCTCCTACACAGTTCTACATGTACATCATAAATGCAAACAGAACAGAATTAATTATACATGTTAAATGGTTTATTTTTGCTGTTCTCAGAATGTATCAAATTTCACTAAAACAGTGACTTGAAGGTATTCATCATATAACAGCGGGGAAAAAAAAACACAATCAAAATGATTGTGTTTAAAAAACCCATACAACATAACAAATCAGAATTCAGAACTCCTTAAAGTTAACTTACTTTCCATGACGGCCAAGGATGTCCTATGAACAGCTTACACTCTGTTGTGCTGTTATTACTTTCAACCCGCCACTTTCTGAAAGAAAACCTCCATCGTTTTCAAAAACATGTTACATACAATAAATGACTTCTCGCTCTCTACCACACGTTTCCACAAGGCCAAATCGTGTCTGAGCCATTTATAACTCTTAGAATTCTTTTAAACCAATCCCGTCATGTTGTATTTCCGCAACTTTCACAATTAAAATGTTGAAAATCATTTTCACAATCCTGGACTAGTAATATCTTCCCCTTCTTGCTCAATCATGTTCTACATTTCCTATCACACTGATACTGCTTACTATGAAGCAGACTTACACTACCTTTATGACTAGTACAATTATTTAATTCTCTACATCACTTTTAATCACAAAGCAATGTAAAACAGTAGACAGCATTGCAGACTTACATTCCCTCTACTCCATGTTTTGATTGGCTGCTTCAATTAGCTTATAAAAAGAAACAGTTTTTCTGAACTCATTCAAAGTGCACGTATTTCTCCATGACGTCCAGTGTTATGGTAAGAAGTTATGTCTCTATACTACACTTATCCTCAAGGCCAAATCGTGTAGGAGCCATTAGAACTTCTTGAAATTCCTCAGAGCACATCCCGAGATTCTTTCCCTAAAATTTTGGTTTTAAAAACACCAGGTAAGAGTTTTTAAGGTCATACGGCAATTTTTTTTTGAAAATTAAAACAGAATCATTGCAGAATGACCAGCCATTTCTACACTTTAAATAAGCTGTATAATGTCCTGATGTTATTGAAGAACCATCATGATATATAATTGCTACAGTTACAAAAGTCCGTCCTGATATTGACAACTGTGAAGCCACAAAATTTTTAATTAAAGTTGTCAATTTTGTTCCATCAGGCCTACATCGTTGGAACATTAAAATGACATACTGGCCATATGTTCGTATAAATAATGTGGACATCATTTCAGATTTACATTGGCTACACTCCATGTTGTGATCAGCTGCTTTTACTAGCTTATTAAAAGAGACTGATTTACTGTCTGGCAAAGTTAAATATATAAATCTTTCTGAGTCTACACTAGTAGTACTTGATACCCTACAGTTCTCGCAGTCATGCTGCCATTGATAAGAAAGCCCAAACAGGTGATCTACATCTACACCTTCATCATGCAATACATCAAGCATATACATTAAAAACTCCTGACAATCTTGCTGACTATTTTGAGAGAATTGTGTTTGGCCTGAACATCTGTCTAACAGATTTCGAATTTCAGACACACTTTCTATGTTTGTTCTATCAGTGCTACATTTCTCTAACACAGAATTTAACAAACTGCAAAATCTTTGATCAGAATTGACCACAATCTCTTCTTTTACATTTTCTAGAGAAAACAAAACATTAACCACTACATTAGCATAGCAGTTGACACCAGAACTGTTTTCAAATTGAAAACCAACAACATCTTCAACAGAATCCTTTTTGTTTCTGCTTATAATTTCAGGTTCATCAACTTTTCGTCTTTTTGCTACAACCTCCCCAGTATTGGTCACATTTCTTCGTTTCCGGCCTACCACACGTTTCTCAAACAAAGGATACTGAGGCAAATGTGGCGCATACTCTCTTCTTAACCTATTGTATTCCTTAACACAATCTAGATCCGCACAAATGTTTGTGACATCACACTCAATCAAGTACAATCCCGATAAAGTTCTAACTCGTGACAATGCCACATATGCCATACCCTCCTTGAACACAGAACTGCCAATATTCACCAATGCACAGTCTACACTTAAACCTTGCGATTTATGGATTGTCACCGCATATGCCAAGCAAACAAGAAACTGCTTACGACGAACATATAAGTCTTTTACAAGCAAAAATCTAGCAGAACAACGACCAATTAGCTGTACTTCCTCAATGCCATCAAATTTAATTTTTAAAAATTCAATTCCATCTCTATTTCTGTATTTCACAAAATCAACAACATTACCCATTGATCCATTTACCAGACCTCTTTCAACATGTAAATTCCTTCTTAAAATTATACGGCAGTTCAAGCACACATTCAGAGTCTTTTCAAAACCCGCAGTTTTAGATATACTCTTCTCTAATGAATCCAATTTTGTTTTCAGATTCTCAGACAAAATAATTGTTGATCCCATATGCTCTACTCTGTCAATAGCTTCCAGTTTCACAATCTCTTGCTTTTCTAAATGCAACATTTTGTTGTTGAATTTGGCACATTCTGCAAGAGTTGGCATCAAACATATTCCAGATTTTTTCTCAGTAACTTTCTGAAAAATATTCTCAGGCACAACATCTTCGTCTGGATATAAATTTGTCAGTAATCGTGCATGTAAAGCTTCTTTCCCATGCTCGGTCACTTTTCCAATTCTAACATCTTGTAGAATAGTCTTGTAAACTTCATCCTTTGCCTGACGCATATTTTCATGCAGTTCAGCATAATTGAAGTTTAACCATATATTGACGTTGCCAATGCTCCCTAAGCACTTCCTGGTATCTTCATGCGTGAGCATTTTGAACACAGGTTGCCCTTTCACTGGTGTCAGCTGCAGAAGATCTCCGAAAACAATGATGTGTTTGCCACCAAATAACACATCATACTCTGTTTTGAGAACTTCTTGCATTCTCAAATGCACAAAGGCAAGCATGACATTGGAAACCATGCTTACTTCGTCAATGATAAGAAGTTTCATTTTCCTCAAGACTCTTGAAACTTCAAAACAAGCATCTCCAGATAGCTTGTGATATTCTAATTTGTTGTCATGCTCCACTGGCAGCATCAGTAAACGATGTAAAGTAATCCCTTTAATGTTATGTGCTGCCAGTCCAGTTGGAGCGGTGACAACACAAGACAGCGATGACTCTGTCCTTTCCTGCAAATAACATGAAATTGCTTTAATAAGGAAACTTTTTCCAGTTCCCGCTTCTCCACTCACGTACAGTCGGACAGGCTTCAACGACGTACATGAGCACTCTTTCTTGTCATGACTTAATCCATGATCAATTTGCATGGTAATCTCGTCATATATTTTCCTCTGCTCAACGTTGAGTTGTCTTTCCAACTCTTCTAAGTTAACCGCATCCTCCTGAGCATGTGCCATGGCTCTTTCCACTTCATTCATAGCAGTGGCAGCTTCATTTTCGATAAGAGGTCCTCCTAGTGGATCCTGACTCAATGAAGCAGAACTCTGACTGTCCTGAGAACTGTCTCTGGCAATCTCGGCTGCAATCGTTGCTTCCTGCTCAATTTCCACATTCAACATTTCTACATATTTGGGAAAAGCAGGACATTCTATGGTCTCCTTGGCAGCATTGAATGAGTCTTCGTAACAAAGGAAATCTCCAAGCAGTTCCTCTTCTGCACGCCAAGGCTTAAAAAGTTGCAAAAGTGCTAAATAGAAAAACTCCTTTTTTACAGGAGATTCGCCACTCAATTTTCGATGGTTTATCAAGTGGCATTTTCTTTGCTTGACCAGACATCCCTCACTTCCTATTACAGCATACACTCCTTTCTCAGTATCTTCTTTGATGTTCCTCTTGAATATGTAATTTTGCAGAACCTCATACAGACAAACATTCTCGAGGTGACTGCTTCGATTTGGATAATATGTATCCAACATGTTGCTCTTCAAAATGTCGGTACTGTTTGGCTCCTTTTCCGCCAAATACTCAATTTCCCGCACAGGTTTCAGAACTCGATTACGCGTTGCAGCAAGACCAACACTCGCCCAAACGATACTCCTGGACTTGGCATAGAGACTTGCTGAAGACAACCGGTCAGAACATTCGTAAGCTCCGATTTCTCGATGCGACAAAATCTTCAGACTGAAACTGTACAACTTCTTGCTGAGGCTCTTTTCATGGGAAATGTCCTCCCACATATCCTTCAATTCTGTCTTCTCTTTTTTGGTGATGTAAGATGTCACATACCGAGCCACAGCCATACAGTTATCAGCCACAAACTGTATATCCATGTTAGCATTCCACATGGACAAAATCACCGGGTTGTAGTCGTTGATGTACTTAGACTCTTCGTTCCTCTTCAAATTGTATGTGTTTTTAGGTGATTTCTTCATCACATTATGTCGCAGCGAAGACATCAAACTGTTCACTCTTCCTTTAGAAATCACCGGTCGTGGAAAGCCGAAACGACATTTGGTGTAGAACTTGTCTTTGTTCCGGAATTTACGACGACAGTACTTTCCACATCGATGGCTTTGGAAACGTAGAACTTTTTCTCTTAGGCTTTTTTTCTCCTTTGCGTTTGGAACAGCACACGTAGAATACTGTTCTATGAAACTCATCACTGAGTCTTCTGCATCCGTTCCAAATTTAGGTGCATCCTTGATCCACAGCAACATATGTATATGAGGAGCACCTCTTGCTTGGTACTCCTTCCTCCAGAAGAAATCCAACACCTCTCCAAGAGGTGGATTCTTCTTATTCATGATGAAAGACATCATACCTTCAAATCTATGATTGAAGTACCTACATACATTGACTGGATCCAAAGAGCACAGTTCTCCGGGTGTCTTGAATTCGATGTTTTCTACGTTAGCATTTGCCTCTCGTAGAAATTCAAGTAAGTCTTCCCAGCCATACTCAGCACAGCTCAAAGTGAGGAACCATGTGGGAGTTCCTAAGTTCCTCAGCATACATTTTAAATCACCATGACGACGGTACCAGTACTCATTAGTACCACGCTGACACGCCATGAGATTAATCAGGTGAGAATCCAAAATACTGTCTTGGACATTGACTTTATCCATAAAGTCACTTGCCGAGATGTTTTACATGTGTATACCACTTTTCAAGATGTGGTTCACTGCATATGACAGTCCAGACAGATCGCTTTCAAACAGGAGATGAAACAAATAAGGAATGCATTGTCGAAACCTAGGATCTCCTGCATACAATCGCAAAGTCCGGTATTCAGAAGCAGGAATTTGATGAGGTCGCTCATCATATCTTCCTCCCTGACCTGTTGGAAAAAGCTGTGGGAAACACCGAGCTTCCAAACTTTCCTCCCAAACACTAATGGGACTCCCTTTCGCTTGTTTCATTTGAAACAACTCAATAGCATTCCCCATGACTTCCTTGGAATGCAAAGGATGAACACTATAATGTTCATATATTTCTTCACTAGTACAGGGTTCTACTTTCTCAATTTGACCAGCACACAAATCGCTATCCTCTTCCTCACTTACTTCCTCTTCTGCAACATATACATTTTTATAGTATTTATTATATTTTTTCAAATACAATGTTGCCCTTTTGACTTTCCTAACATCTACTAAATCTTGCCATATTTTCTTATTCTTTGTCGGAACCCCATTAACTAAGATAACAAGAGGTTCCTCTTCCACTTTTTCTACTCCAATTGTGTTAATGTTTTTCTTCAAATCTAGAGGCAAATAAACAACTCTTCCCTTTAATCCTCTCTGTAAATCTGATGGAGGCAATTTCCCTGTCTTTGGCTCCATTCTTACAATAGCCTGAAAGGGATGGATACTTTGAATCAAAATAGATTCATAAGTATTTAAATCCTTCAATTCAGAAGGAATCTCAACCAATTCCAGATTATTATGAACTGCTCTAGCAGGCATCTGGTTTTGATTTAATTTGTTACAACAATAAGTACACACACGTTGATCCAATCCCAAATCAAAACAATTTTCTACCATCAAGTATGTTGTAAAATCCTTCCATTCACTATTATTTTCCCTTTCACTTTTTGCATATAAATCCACTAACTTAGTCTGATTCTTATAATAAGTGCGTCGACAACACACACAAGTGAAATTTGGCCTCTCACTTGATTTCACCTCAAACGTCGCAATTTCCCTCTGGAAATTATCTGTACTGGAAACCTGTACACTATCTTCCACATTACTCTCTTCTTCTTGGTCAATTTCAACATTCTCCTCTTTACTTCCAAAGTAACAAAACTCAATTTCTTCACATATATTCTTCACATCTATTTCAGAACCATGCAAAAGAGCAGCGCATAATTGTTTAAGCATAATTGCTGGACTCTTAGCATAATACAACATTCTAACTAATTTCCTCACTTTATTATGATGCACTGCTAGCATCCTGAAATTATGAAAAACACTCTGGCATACTCTCCTGGAAAGACAAGCCAGTGAATGACCATGCAAACCTATCACTTCTCTCACTCTGCAAGGATCTAATTCTTGCAACAACTTCATTTTCTGCTTCAAACTTTTCTTATTAAATGACCGTATAAAATCACAAAGCAAATTGATGGAATCCTGTCGTACACGGCAAATACTACTACACTTCCAGGTGTACACAGGACCCTTAGGACGTCTCCCTAAAACCTCATTACCTAACACCTCTTCTATCTCTGTGGTCACAAGTTTTTCTTTTTCAACCGGACAACCATCTTTCACTTCATAAGCTCGACCACTGGTGTCAACTGCATGCACCAAATCATTATCCTGGAAATAACTCTCCTCATTAAAAAATGCCTCAGAGC
This sequence comes from Lissotriton helveticus, assembly GCF_964261635.1. Taxonomy (NCBI): domain Eukaryota; kingdom Metazoa; phylum Chordata; class Amphibia; order Caudata; family Salamandridae; genus Lissotriton; species Lissotriton helveticus. The sequence goes on from NC_136065.1 coordinate 428,455,571, forward strand.
TTGAACTATGCATCCATTCTCCAGAAAAAACTTCACAAAAATTACTACGATTAACTATTCTCTTCCATCTACTATTTCTTTTGAAATCATAAATTGCCTTGTTTAGCTTCCTAATTCTATTGATTGTCAAAATAAATAACTTACGTTTAATTTCAAATGCCTGATCAATAACTTTCTCAACTATTTTTTTTCTCTTATAAAAAACCACTTTCTGTTGACCTTTCTTAATATTTTTTAACAAATTGCCAATTATCCTGTTGCGGAACATTCGTTTACGAATGTCCCTAAACTGTTGTTTCCTTCTACTTTCATGCATAGAGTTATCTCTTACTCTAGCAGTAACATTTCTCATTGGCCTTTCCTTACCGTTTGAATTGCTTCTCCTTTTCTGGACTGAAACATTTTCTGTAGTAATATTTTTTTTACTAGAGATATTTCTTATGAATGTTTTTGTACTCTTACCCGGTGCTTTCTTGGTGACTTGACAAATCTTTTTGTTAGAGGACTGCTGCTTTTTTTCATTCACCTGCTGTCTTTGACGTTTTGCAGCCTTTCTCACTCTTTCTTTGCTTGGCATCCTAAAATCTTGAAATAATCTGCAGTTGAATCTGTGGTAAAATATAATAAAAAATGTTATTAACCACTATTACCCAACAGTAAATTAATAACAGTCATCAAAAACTTAACACACTACTTAACATTTTTACATAGAAGAATTTTTTGTACATGGCAAATTTAGAATACAGAAATAGCAGAAAAGAAATGGAATTTATATTCATTTTACCTGTCCTGTTTTATATATGAATCTGATCTAATTTTATGACCATATTTTAATATTTTATTGAAGACACTACACATAACCTGTTTTTGAAGGTGTCTTTATTTTTAAATTAAACGGTTTACATATTTACTTTTTATTTATTATAAATTTATAAAATAAATGTTTATAGTTCCATAGGCTCAAGCAACTCAGCTTCCCATCCTATGTCATACAATTCTGACAAATCTGCATCCTCATCACGTTCTTCTTCATCCTCAGGATTGAAATCATCCAAGGGATCAACATCCACTGATGTTTCAATTACGAGTTCAATGATGAGGTCGAAATCAACTGATTGCTGATTGTCGCTCATGTTGATGTTGTCTTTATCTTTAAAGAAAGATAACAACAATGAGATGTTGCACAGTAAGAGACAAATCTCAGAGATTATAATAGTAAAATTGTTTAACAAGAGTAACATTTTGCAGCTAATATTTAACCATGTCCAACGATGCTGAGGAGCAGAGGAGGTGAAGCCTATCTCCAATTTTTCACTGAACAGGACTCATCTCTTCTTAACCTTGGATAAACCTCACCGACTCTGTGTCCCCTGCACATAATTAAATGTAAAGGGGCAGATTTATATTAACTAGCACATCCCCAGGGATGCACCAGTTAACGTGCACCGCTGCTCTGACACCCACGGTGTGCCGCATTTACAATCAGATAGGACAAAGCTACATCAAAACCCTGCGCCTGCTTGAAGCAGGCATAGATCTTGACGCAGGTAGGCTGAAAGCTAAAGCAACAACTAAGTGTCGTGTGCAGAAGTTGCAAAAAAGGAAAAATGGCGTTTAAACCAGTAATGAGCCCATGCTAACTTAACACAGAGTAAAGATATCCAGGATCTACATCAGTTTGGGGTTCACAAACCTGGCAGGTACAAGGCACTGAGGCTTTGCACCATGCATGTCTCATCCCAAATCATATGTTGTTTGTGAATGAAACAATTTCCCAGACCAAATGCTTTGGATTGGCTACTTCTAAAAAATTAAACACCCCTACTATCCCGGAGTTACAGGAATATGATGGTTGGAGTAATTTTACTCGTTGTCCATTAAAGATTTACAGGCCCTACTCCGTAATTCTTCCTTTAACATTTCCAGTATAAATCCAAAAGGTTGACTGCTTTGGCAACGTGCCTTATCCACGGTTTAATAACGCTGCCTTTTGCTTTATATAAGTTTTCAAATTGTATGAAATATATACCAATAGGTCGTTATTAACCTTTAGGTAGTGGTTTTCTTCATGAGGTCTGGTCGCTTCCATACACATACAGATTTTCAAAGATGATCAAGAAGTTTATCTGAATGGAGAGGAATGCACTGAGACGCCAGATCATTCACTAATGTGTAGGCACATACAGTTACACGGTTCATGCAACAAACACCGACCAAATATGGCTTGCGTGTTGCAAGGCACGCCAGTTCCTGCTATCATCCCCACGTTCAAGTTGTTGGAAAATGGTAGTTATTTGATGCTCAATAATGAAGATTGTTCTGGGTTAATTAAAAGTATTCCTTTTATCGTAACAGTAAGTGAACGGGTTATTTGCTGCAGAAATGTTCTATTTCCTCCCACACATGAACATAGGGAGTTTTCAATCTGGCCACAAATACCAACCTTGGGAGCACATTTCAACGGCATGGCAAGAATAAGAGCTCTTTTGTCTCAGAGAGAGGTGGCCTTGACTTCGGCCCGTGAAACTTTCGTGCTTCACATAGCGAACACCCGTACAGAGGTGCAGACCCTTTTAAATACAGATTCGCCTTTCCATTTCAGCAAGATGGTTCGGACTATCTCTAACGCGTCCTCCACAAAGGGCCTGGCGCACTTTTTTAAAGTTGTTACCAGTGGTCTCGTGACTTCATTTGAGAAAATCTTTGGAATCATCCCTGCTTTCTTTCATTCTATTTTTTCCACTGTGCTTGGTGGATTCCCATTTTTACTTGCATTACCAGCGGACGCTCTTGTGCTTTTTTACATTTTTAAATATGGATGTCCCTCCTGTGCAAGCTCCCGCCCTGCAGCTGCTGACGCTGTTCCGCAATCGCATGCTTGAATATTATGGCACAATGCCGTTGGCGATATTAAGCACGGCATATGGATTATCTTTTCGATTCTCCTACTTCACCTGTGTCCAGCCTGTATTTCACTGCCTGACCTGTGATTTCGATTGGGCCATTGATTTGTGTCTCTGCGGACCGGTTTCTCCTGACGTCGACTTTAATCAGCTGATGAGTCCTATCATTACTCACGAGTTGGTTTGTCCTGGCGAAAGGATTATGGCTGTGGCATTGATCCATGGACTAATTGGTCCCTGGAATTTACTGGCGGCAACACAGTCTTTCTTGGAACAGAGCTTTCTTGAAAACCCACCGAGCTGTCCTCTGATGGTGATAGAGGATCCGGTGCTGGGAGAGCACGTATGTTCTTTTCCGCTTTTAAATTGGATGGCTGAACTCTTTTCGGATGAAGACGGTGACTTCCTATTAGAGGCTGTAGCAGCTTATTTTGCATACACAGTTATGTCATAGACCTTTTTCATGTTTGATATGCTGAGTACTAGCATTTCATTGACAATTCATTGACTTATTTGTCAAGTTTTTATTATTTAGCTTGCCTATTGGCTTAAGCCTCGATAAAGTAGTTGGCTGTTTTATTTTTCTTTAGCATTAAATTTTCCTAGTTTTTAATGTTTTACCTTGCGGACCGTCCACATATAAAGTTGCAATCTGCTCTCATGAGATGGCACTTCTATTATCTTATTCAGTTTGTTTCCGGATCATGGGGAGGTGTCATGTAGATCCTGGATATCTTTACACCGTGTTAAGTTAGCATGGACTCATTACCGGTTTAAACGCCATTTTTCCTTTTTTGCAACTTCTGCACACGACACTTAGTTGTTGCTTTAGCTTTCAACCTAATAGTTCATCGTGATTTACATGAGAATAATATGTTATTGCTCTACTATCTGCTTTACTTGTTAAACTATATCTGTACAGCGAGTGCTGAAGTTTCAAGAACAACACGATACAGAATTGTTATGAGGTCTGATCTCCACGACTTCATACTCATAACATAAGTGCAGCTTCTGCCAATTCTGGGCATGAGGCGGGTTTTATATTGCTTTGCCGAACACACATACACAACACTTGATGCGGTTCACATGAAGAGAGAGCTGGTGTATGCTGATGTGATTCCTTCAAATCTAAGACACTAAAGTATGGGCACGCCCTAAACCAACACAAAGAGACCTTCTTAGCAAATAATATAATATGTGTATTAGGGAGGGTGAGATATAAGCAGCCGCGGGCCGTGGAGGGAGTTACGATGGGGCAGGGAGGCGGGGAGGGGGAGAAGCAGGGTGGAGCCCTCTCTACCTTGCCCCTCCCCCTCCCCGCCTCCCTGCCCCACCGTAACTCCCTCCACGGCCCGCGGCTGCTTATAAGTGTTGCTAACTCTTATTCATTTACAGCATGTTAACATACTGTCACCATTCGCTTTTTATGTACTAGTAACTATGCTGGTAATTTTGCTACTGATAATATGTGTACTTGTATTATCTAAGATACTACGCCTGAGAAGACGGCATTAGTAAATAAACATTTCAAATACACATGTGTTCTTCTTAACTCCATGTTCTGGTTTCTAAGAAATATATAACGACCGACTGTTCATGAGTTCCACGCATCCTGAGGTACTATAAGTTCATATTCTGGATTGTCTAAACATTGAGAGTTTGTTATATCCAATGTGACACTGTACCTAGCTTGCTAAGGGGTTTTTGATTACTAAGGTGAGTTTTGGGGCACCCTAATTCGCCGAGGTTCCAATCCTCTGTCCACAGTTCTGTGTGAGAACAGAAACCCTGCGACAGGGGCACCCCTGAGCCTTGCTGGAGCTTCATCACACTTGCGATACAACTCCAGCAATGCGCCACCTTTACGGCACAGATACGTCACGCATCTGTGCTGTTTTTGCCCCATGATGCGCCGCATTGTAAATGCAGCACACCATAGGTGACGGAACAGCGGCACAGAATGACTAACACATCCCTGGTGATGCGCCAGTCATCATAAATCTATCCTTATGCTTCTTATCTTGTTAGAGATGAACCGCCATATGTATCATCAAAGTTTTTTGCATTTCCTAAATAGCGAACTTTAAGGAATAAATAGCGATTCTTTACCATTCCTAGTTTGCGATGAGCTATTTGCTAATTACAAATTACCCATTCATTTCCATGCAGCAGGAGGCCCATAGGAATGAAGGTGCAATTTGCGATTAGCAATTACCTCATCGCAAATTACGAATTTTTCCGAGGGTGCAGGAGTGTCTCAAGAACAACCTGCTGCACCCCTGAAAAAGAAATTTGGGGGCATATGGCGCACATAAATTTTGAAAACATTCCTTTACCTCAAAAACGATTTTCAACTCATAATTTGAAAACACTGCACATGGGGAAATGACTTAAAATGTCCTTAAGACACATAAAAGCGTTTTTGATTGCCTTTGCAGCATGTTTCAGTCACCTTTAACATGCCTATGTAACGCAAACATTCAAAATCTAAATTTGCCATGCACAGGTGGGAGCATATTTACAAGCAATTTGCTCCACAGACAAACTTCTTACATTGAAATGGGAAAAATAACATCAGAGACTCTCAATTACCTTATAAAGAAGCAGACACCATTATGTCCTTCTCATCAATATTAAAACCATTGCTTTTTCTCAAAAACGATTTACAAGTCATAATTTGAAAACACTCCACAGCTCCTATGCACATAAAAACCCTGTCAGTACTCAAGTCAAGTCAAAAGATCTTTATTCGGAATAAAAAACATCCATAAAAGTACAAACAAAAAACACATATCAAAAACATTCAATTCAATAATGACAATTGGAGAATAATACAGGATAAAACGAGCACAATCAAATCTAAATCGAATCATAATCTATTACAATAAAGATAGTTTCACAACTATACCAAATTTGTCCATTCCCAATAATCATAGTAAAAGGAATTTGATAAAAAACACAATTTTAAAAACCTTTCTTAAAAGACAAGCATCACATTATTATAATATTACCTAATTACACATAAATGCTAAGGATTAAAATGGTAAATGTAAAAAGTTCATTATCATAAAAGTACAGAATAAAAAGTGCAGTGTGCTATGGTTAAACATCAATAATAAGGGTGGCTCTCGATCTAACGGCAGCTTTGAGAAAACAACTCATCCTAAAAATGACTTCGTCTGATCCCAATACCAAGAAGGACCGAAGTGCCAATTTAAAATTAGTCAGTTCATTTTTCTTGCAATAGGGCATTAAATAATGTACAGTAAATTTTTTGTAAAAACCACAGAAGAACAGGAAATGCATGAGACTTTGTTTCATGCAGGGATTACAGGGGCAATTTAAAGTTTCAAGATGTTTATTATATCCCAGAGGGAAGTTCAATAAATTAACTATACTCCCCTCTCGGAAACGAAACAATAAGCCCCTTACCCATCTACCAAGATGCAAACGCAAATATCTGTACGGTAGGCCAGGTTTTTTAATGTGAGGTTCACAACAGGCCATATATTTTACAACCGTACATTTGATCTGATTCTTTCTGTCCCGCTCTTCACTATATAAATCATACAATGCCCTTAAGATGATGGTCTTATGGGAGCGATTTATTAGGTGCGGTGATGTGAACAAGGATGCCAAACCCACGCTTACGAGGCACTCTTTTACTGATTTCAGCCATGGAATCTGATGTCCCCTGTCACATTTTAGACAATCCGAAATAATATCACGGGTCAATGTAGCAGCCATATTGTTCCATAACTTTATCCAGAACAATGCTGGTCTTGATCTCACAAAATCCTCTATGTAGGCAATGTTTAATTCATTATGACATACATAGGTTGGAGAACAGATGACCCCCCCCAATACCTTCCGACAGAATCTATTTTCTTCTGTTTGAATGGAGGAACACTTAGTGTAGCCCCAAACCTCAGCGCCGTAAGTGCCAGTTGGCATGCATTGGGTTTGGTATATCTTCACCAGGGGGGTTATCACATCAGCTTGGGTGGGCTGCCTCAACGAGGTTACACAATTAATGGCCTTGCCCAGCTTATTCCTGGCATAAGAGACATGGGCATGCCACGTACCGCTATTTGAGAATAAGAGCCCTAAATAGGGGAAGGTGTTGGTACTTTTTAAGACATTTGACCCTGAAATAATCTGGGGGATTTTGTGACTTTTTGGCCCACAGCTCATAATCAGTGATTTTTTAAAATTGGTTGTTAAACCTAAATCGGCCATAAAAAGGACAAACCCTGAAATTAAAATACGCAGTGCCTTCGGAGTACGGCCCATCAGGACCGCGTCATCTGCGTAAAGAAGGGTGGGTATTGGGGCTCCGTTAATGTAAGGCACATCACTAGTTAGGGTGCTCAAAGTGCCGCTTAGTTTATTAATATACAAAATAAAAAGGAGAGGGGCCAGCACACACCCTTGTCTCACCCCCCTACCAATGTTAATATCGTTGGAAACTTCACCCATTTGATTCACACGTACACAAGCTTTAAGATCACGGTGTAGAAAAGCTAAAAAATTTACCAGATGGTCATCCAAACCATATTCGAGAAGGGTAGACCAAAGCCGGGAGCGGTTAACGAAATCAAAAGCCGAGCTCAAATCCATAAAACCAAAATATAAAGGGGATTTCTTTGCAATGTTATATTTTCCCATGATCAAATTCAGATTCAAGCATTGTTCCACCGTTCCGACACTGCTGCGGAACCCAAACTGACTAGGATGTAGGATGTTATTCTCATCTGACCATGTTCTTATCCTTTTAAATAAGATCCGTCCCAGGACTTTTAAGGTGTTATCTATTAAAGAGATTGGGCGGTAACACCCAGGGTCCAGCCTATCGCCCTTTTTAAAAATGGGAACAATAATGCTACGTGACCATGTTTCCGGAATCTCTCCTTCAGTTAAATTATTGAAAACATTGCATAGCAAAGGAGCCCAAAACTCTGGTTCGCATTTTAATTGGTCTATGGAGAGCCCATCAGATCCAGGAGCTTTGTTCCCGGCGCTTTCTAAAATTGCATCGAAAACCTCAAGCGTGGAAATAGACATTGGGTGTGGAGGGGGTAGCAGCAAAGGAGTATTGTCTGGTGTTGCGTAAATTTTACCAAAGTGCGCAACCCAGATCGGGCCAGTGATGTTACAGTTAATTTCCGTCAAATTTGAGCCAATAGATCTTATTTCCTTTACCTCCCTCCAAAATCCAGTGGTATCTTTTAGATCAGCAGATCGTGCCAGGGAATCCCAGTGTGTTTTCAGTAAATCATTTGATCTAGTACGTAAAGCGAGCTTGTACTCTGCTCTAAGCAGCCTTACCCTCAATGTGTCCCTTGGTTCAGCTTTTAGGGCAGCTCTAAGCATCCTATTCGCTTTTGAGCATGGGGCATCGAACCACCTGGGTATTTCCTCGGCCTTACAAGAGGCTGGTCTAGAAATTTCACCTTTAATTATATTGCAGAGTTCAGAAAACGCTTTAACCACATTTATCCCTTGGTCCTCTGTGGTAAGACAATCTTTAATCAAAGATGGATGTTTCTTACATACTTCAGCCAGGATCCCCTTATTGTCTGCACCCTTCCAGATTACCCTCAACTTGTCTGTCGAGATTTCCAGACCCCTTGCGCCTATTTCACGCTTTGGACACTTACCCCTTGGTTGTGATAAATGGATGGCAATTGGGTAATGATCGCTGTAAATTTCACACACTACTTCTGCCCTTATTAATGCCTTTGCAATGGCATGGGAAACAAAAACATAATCAATCGTCGTACCACCCCCATGACCAATAAAGGTGGGGAATGGGGATGCATGGTTTTCCATACCTACATGCTCCATGCAATTAACAAGTTCATTAGAAGAGAGAAAATCTAACAGTTCTATACCTCTTTTACATGGGGGGTTTCTTGAATGTATATGCGCGTTAAAATCTCCCCCTAAACATATGCCATCAAATTTTCCATACACTTGTCCATCCATGATTACATTAATAAAATCAAATAAAGAGATAAAATTAGGATTAGGTTGGGACAGAAAATCATTGTTATAGAAATTGATTAAACACAGTTTTATCCTCTGAGTATACGAAAGTGCCATGAAACTAGGACAATTTGTTTGTAATTCATCAATCTTCACTTCAGCAGTAATTTTTATCCAAATGGACAATCCACCACTTGGGCGACCAACCAGAGGGGCCAAAGCAGTCCTATTATGGCAACTATACCCCTCAAACAATAGGTCCTCAACACACCAAGTTTCTTGGAACATCATTATATCATAACGATTGACACAATCCCTCCATGATGGAATTCCCATTTTGGACTTCAAACCCGCTATGTTCCAACTAAAGATTGTTAGATTATTGTTTATATTGTTCCTTGAACATGCACCCCGGTCGGTGCTTGGGGCAGTTTTAGGTATAACCACGCTTTGTTGGACACTTAGTGAACTAGATGGAGAAATCCCTAATATTGGCAGGGTCCCCTCTAGGGGTGGTTCCTCTGACTGTGCTGCCTCAGAACACACAAGAAGTGGTTTAGTGGTTTCAGTAGGCAGTCAGTCCAAAGAGTCCAGATCCTGGAATATTCCAAATCTATTCTGTAACGGAAAAACTGGTGGCGGTTGCATCAACTTGTTGGGAGGACGATAGAAATATTTTAAGGGAAGTGGGGTCACCACAGTAGAAGGTCCATAACGGCCAGGGTTAGTATTCAGCAGATATTTCGCTGTACCCGGATTTCTAAAGTTAATTACAATGCAGTCCCCATTGATGTTTTTATAAAGAGGACCGACCCAGGTTACTCGCCTTGTGGTTATAATTTCTTTAGCTATATCATAACCCACCCCCTTATGCTTTGTTAGCCAATCTATGCACTTGTTGTGAAGTTGAACCCATGATTCTCCTTGACCTTCCTTAAGCGGCGGGATTCCAGCCAGAACTAAAACATAAGGACAAGCCTCAGGTGGAAGATGTAGGGCCGGGCCTTGATGTTTAATAGGCCTGTTGTCCTCATGCATATTCTTTTTGTTATGCTGATTGTGATTAACAGGACCCTTCTGGGCTAAGGTGGTCTGCTTCGCTACATTACTCTTTCGAATAGAATTAATTAATGATCCACTTACATCATTAGCTGGAACAGAGGATTTAGTCGAAGCAACATATCCATGTATAGGGTTACATGGGGGTACGGGGGTGTTGGTTTGACAAGCAGACGAGTTGCTGCCTGTAGTGCCCTTATTTTTAGATGCCTTTGGTGTATCTGACTGTATTGGATTAATTACGGCTTGTTGTTCCACTGTCCTTGTATTACCGTGATCACCTGAAATAATGACATGGGTAGTAGTTTCTAGGTCTTTTAACAATCGTTCTACTCTCATTTTGTCCAAGTTTGCTATACCTTTTCTCTTAGCATCCTCGTTTTTAATTATATTCTCCAATTTGTCAAGTCTTTTAAAAATATTATTAAATTGTTTGATCATTTGACCTTCCAAATTTTTAAAAATTGTATCAACAACAGTCTCAATAAGGTTCCCCTCTGACTTTGAATAATGGCTGAATTTGTCAATTCCGTGGAGGGGCTCAGTCTGGGTGGAGATAGATACGTTATTTGACACCTCATTGCTTACAACGACCATATCACCCAGATGCGGTTGATCCTGTGTGGGTACTATATGCTGGACCAACTTTTGTCTCTTCCCCTTATTCCACATGCTTTGTGGGGTAGGTTGATTAACAGTCCTTAGCGGCTGCTTCCGTTTGTTGTAAGTTGTTTTTGCAGGGCCCCTCTTTCTCTTGGCTGCAATTTTATCAGTTCCCTTATTTCCAGCCTCTGTCGGTGTCTTTACTGAGGCATGGCCAGGGGTCACTTCTGATGCTATATATGTTACAGTGTCATCATCGTCTAGGACAATTGGTACTTCTGTATGGGGATGTGAGGATTTTACAACAATTATTTCAGGAGTTATATGGGTATTGCCATTACCATTAAGACTGGCAGTGGCATGTAATAAATTAATACTCGTCGGGCCCATAGAAAATCTCCTTTCAGTCTCAACTATCTCGTTAAACGCAGTATCTATTAATGTCTCAAACGATGTTAACAGTATTACAGGGGACTCTGCGTCCTGAGTCAGGATATCAACATTATCACTTGTAGCGGTGCAATTTGCCATTATGGACAGCTTATTAGGTAACTAACCTTATAGAAGATGTTGGTGGGGTGGCCCGCCCGACCACTGTTGACCTCTGAGGGCCTCAGAGGGCCCGCCCTTTGCCCGGGCTTAGTCCCGCTCGCGTCCCGCGACGCGGGGTTTGCCGGTCTTTTCAACCCCCGTTGGCGCTCTCTGAGCGCGAGGCGCGTCACTCTGCACGCGCCGCCGCGTTGCCTGCCGGGATTTGTGGTCTCCCGGAGCGGCGGCGCGGAGTCCGGAGCCCTGGGACTCTTGGCGGTGGCGGCGATGACTAGTGGAGCTTCCTGGTGCTCTGCGGCTGTTTCCGACTGACTCTCGGCGGTGGCGGCAAGGTAAGAGTACTAATACTTCACATTTTCTCCAATTACAATTTCTCAAACAAACAAAATCTATTTGTAAAACACTTGAGACAAAGCAACATTTGAAAAACACAACTTTCTTCATAATTTTCTCCTTAAAGCACACTATTTTCTATCTAAATTAAAGAAATCTTTTCTCACCTTAGCAAATACTTTGAGTTTCAAAACAGTCTCAGAAACACACCAATTTGTCTTCAGCAGAGCAAAAGGTATGCACTCCAGAGTCTGCAGCTATCAAAAGCACAGAAATGCTGTAATTCCTCACACATATCTCTCATGTCACCCAATCAAAACTCTTCCCTCTCTTTTTTCAAATCAAAACCCTTCCCCCCTCTGCCCTCTCTGCCTTTTTTGCATAGCAACCACCTCTTGCAAGACCTCTGGTGTTTGCAAGTTCACACAACAATGTTGCAATTGAACTCTGAACTCTCAGTGCACCTGCATATCCAGTGCAATCTTTCATTTAATGATTTTTTCTTCGCCACTCAAAATACATCTTTCAACGAACTCATCCATGCACCCTAACTTTCTGTTTTCAGCAATCAAAATCCACCAATCACTCTTACTGCTTCATTAACACAGAAACTCCTCAGTTTTTTTCATTTTACACTCTCATTTTTTCAACTGCCATTTCATTGCCACACTTCATCTGACTGCAGGAGAACCTTCTCTCGCCATGTTTTCTGTCTGGATTGTTGGACATAGTTACATCTATTGGGCTCAGAGGTACGCTGAAAACAGGAATTTACCTAACCTCAATTTACAAGATGTGGAAATTAAGTGGTTTGGCCACAGAGGATTAAAATGTCACCAATTGATACCATTGGTGAAAACCTTTATGCATTTGCCAAAACCTGACCTGTTAATTGTGCACTGTGGAGGTAATGATTTGGGCACTTTGACTGGGGTAGGTCTGGAAATGCTTTTAAAGGACACCTTTGAGCAATTGATGGCACTTTTTCCTCAGACTGCCTTGGTATATTCAAATATATGCCAAAGACAAAAATGGAGGTGGTCGAACCAATTTTGTCCACAAATTGAGAAATCGAGGAAGCATGTAAACAAATCTGTTTCAGCTTACATGAGAGACCATGGAATGGGCTCCCTGTACAACAATAACTTGCGTTACTACATGCAAGATATCTACAGAGGAGATGGAGTTCACTTCTCAGATGAGGGCAACAGAATTTTCACTCTGAATTTAAGACTGTGCATTGGTACCTACTTATAAGTACCTAAATGTACCATAAACCCAAAAGCTCTTCTCAGAGCTACCCTACATCTGATCACTCACAATTATTATTTTACTCTAACTTTTTTCACTAATTTTCAAGAAAGTACGCTCCCCAGAACGCTTCCCGGTTCGCGAACTGGGCGCACTCCACGCAAAAAAACTAAAAAAACGGTATATTTTTTTTTTGCCCTGCGAGACCCTTTTAAAGCCTCCACATCAAACCTAGGGGGTCAGGGACGATCTACTATGCCCCCTTATGGTCATTTGCCCCTTCGCTTTGGCCTCCTCTTGTCTCTCGATCCTACCGAGAGACAAGATGGCGGCCGCTACGGACTGTTTGGAATGTTTACAGACGCCGAAGAACCAATCAGCTTCGCAAACCTCCGTAACGCGAAAAGTACGTGAAGCGGAGCGCTGTTACAGATATATATCTTTTTTTGAACGTTAATTTCTCAAAATCCACTGGAGCACATATATTGAGACCTAGCAAAGGCACATCGGGCTACCAGTCCCTACAATTTTGCCAAGTTTCGTGCAAATCCATTCAGCCGTTCGATTATTATTATTATTTTTTTTTTTTGCCCCGCGGGGCCCTTTTAAAACCTCCACATCAAACCTAGGGGGTCAGCGAGAATCTACTATGCCCCCTTATGGTCATTTGCCCCTTCGCTTTGGCCTCCTCTTGTCTCTCGATCCTACCGAGAGACAAGATGGCGGCCGCTACGGACTGTTTGGAATGTTTACAGACGCCGGAGAACCAATCAGCTTCGCTTCACAAAGCTCCGTTGCGCGAAAAGTACGCGAACCGGAGCGCTGCCCGGTCCGCTGTTACAGATATATATCTTTTTTTAAACGTTAATTTCTCAAAATCCACTGGAGCACATATATTGAGACCTACAAAAGGCACATCGGGCTACCAGTCCCTACAATTTTGCCAAGTTTCGTGCAAATCCATTCAGCCGTTCGGGCTAAAAGTGAGGCCAACCGCCCTATGGAAAACTCAATGTTAAAAACACGTTTTGGGACCCCCCTTTTTTCAAGACCCCCCCTGGACGAACCCCCCCCAATTTTCAGGGGCTGCTCAGAAACAAAATGTGCCATTTTCCTGAAAATTTCAGCCAATTCCATCCACAAACGCCAAAGTTATTAGACATAGAATTTTCAAAAATCCCATAGAGAAAAAATCCTAACTATATATACCTACTGGCGACCGCCAGTAGGTAATATATATATATATATATGCTTACAATGTTAGAGTATTTATCTCTTATATCTTTTGCCCTTAATGGTTTTATATTATTTATATAATGCTCCCCTTCCCTTGCTTTTCCCCCTTATTGTTTATATTGTGTATTTCTCTCTTTGTATTCAGATTAATAATTCCATCCTTACATATTATTGCTTTTTCTTCCAAACAATTTCATGTTAAATAGGATTTGCTTTACCCATTTCATCACTGTTCTTTTTCTTGTTATTCTTTAATAAACTCAAACCTAATTTTTTTTTTAAAAACAACACATTTCCTTAGTAGCCCCAAACTTTGTCAGGAATTACAATGTATGTGTATGTGCTCCTTGTGAAGAGCAGAATGCCATCACTCACTGTGAAATTAGCCAGTGGCTGAACAGAGCTGACCATTTCCGATAATCTAGCTTAACTGGGCAGGAGAAAACATGCAATTAACACAACAGCCCAATGGATTCTAGACGGCTGGTGGAAACCCCTTTAAATATGTATATTACCTGTACTATTTTAATGAAATCAAAAAGTCTTTTCCCAGTGCCAGACCTGAAACGGTGACTCTCCCCTTTTCAATCCAACCAAACAAACAAAAATTCAATCAGCTATACGGGAGATCCAAAAGCTGTACATTTATTAGTAAAATAGTGCATATGGTGGGGTGAGCAGAAGAGGAACACTTCTTATCAACACTAGCATGTTTTCCATAGGAGCCACATGGTGCTACTATTCTCAATCATAGGGCATGTTGGAAATGAAAGTAAATTTATCTACAGAAGTTCATACTATCCTTGCTATTATTGTATTCCTTAAATGCAGCCCATCCCATGTGGCATTTTCACTGTGCTCTTGTTTGTCCAATTAAATCTGTAAAATATTTAGAGTAATTAGGAACGTTTCCAATAGAGATCGAGAGGTTTGGTTTATCTGTTGTTTTATAACACTTTCAGAACACACACATAGTCAATGTACTCATTAAAACATAACAAAATGCAAAATGTCAGCTTACCCTGATCAATGCACCCTTTTAATTGCAGAAACAAATTACTTGATTTATTAAATAGACAATTTCACCACTGACACGCCAATAGATTACTAGTTACAGCCCATGAGGGTTATAGTTCATGTACAAACTCCTAATCAAAATGTAGGAACCTGCCAATTATTATTTGAATGCTTTCTGCCAAAATGTAATTTCTAGGTTCCCTATATTTACAAAACAAAGTTCCATTTTCAATGCACCTCAAGTAAAAATGAAGCAACATGTGAAAAGCTATCATTTAATTTTTGCCGCACATCGTTTAAGAACCCATACACTTTAAATGAAAGTACTTAATTGCCACATGATGTATTTTGTTTTGCACAGTTTAAATAACATTCAGCTATTTAACAAACTGTCAGGCAGCATTTTACTATTGGAATCACAGTAGCTCTAAAGACAAAGTCTCACATTAAATTCTGAACAAGAATGAGAAGTTATGTGCTCATGTAGTCAGCGGTTCCTCTGCAGAATACTCCTTGATTGCTGTGAATATTTTCATGGTAGTTTCTTCAAGGTCAATTCAGTTACTGGTGTTTGTTTACCTGGGAGGCTGGATCTGCTGCAGAAAAGTGTCACTCAAAAGGCAGCACTTAAGCAAAACTTTATTTTTTGTGATTCCGATTAGGAGGAATGCAGAGAGGCAACAATAGCCCAGCAGGAAAGTGTTCCCCGTTGTTTGTGATACTTTCTGTGTGAACAATTTAAATCCTTCTATGTGCACCTCAAAGAGTGTATTTGCGGGCTCCAAAGCGCGCACATTAGAAGGAACTTAGCTTCCATCATAGAAATATGAGGAAAATGTGTTTTTAGTCAAAGAATGAGGTTTGCAAGGGATTTTGGGTACAAACAGCTGGTGTGAGGGATGCAAGTCACTCCACACTGGATTTCCCCTATGCTTAGTCTTCAAAAATGTGTAGGTTTGCTAGGTTTCCCTAGATGCTGGTTGAGCTAGGAGCCAAAATCCACAGCTACTCACTTGCAAAAAAGTCAGTTTTGAGTGGAAAAATGTGGTGTATCCATTTTGCATTTTTAACTGTTTCCTGTTATGGACACTAGGCCTATGCACACAAGTGAGGTGCCATTTTTATCGGGAGACCTGAGGAAATGCTGTGTGATAGGAAGTTTGTGGCTCCCCACAGATTCCAGAAGTTTACATCACAGATATATGAGCAAAATTGTTTTTTATAGTCAAAGTTTGAGGTTTGAAAGAGATTCTCAGTAAAAAAACATGTTGAGAGCCAGGAAGTGACCTGCAGCCTAGTATTCCTCAGGTGTTTGTTTTCCCAAAAAGTGCAGGTTTGCTAGGTTTCCCTTGGTGGCGGCTGAGCTAGGACCCAAAATCAACAGCTACCTTTTTTAAAACAATGGATCAGTTTTGGGCGGAAAATGAGGTGTGTTCATGTTGCATTTTGTGATATATATATATATATATATACATATATATATATATAAGACATATCCTGTCGCAGGCACTTGACCTACTCACATACGTGATGTACCATTTTTATTGGAAGGCAAGTAAAGATAGAATAGTAGAACATTTATTATATTTATGGAGTTCGCTGAATTTATGCCTTACAGCTATAAGTTAGTGTGTAAGAAAGAAGGCTTTTTGAAAAATGCCCTATGAATTACATGCTAGTATGGGTGTCCACACATTCAAAGATGCGCACATAACTACTGATTCTATACTGATTCTATACTCCATACCTGGTGCCCATTTTAGAAATACATAAGTTTCCTTGATGCCCATTTTTTACTCTATGTATTTCACATTGTGAATAGGTCTATACTCAATAAACAACGAAAAGCCATTATACAGTCCAGCTCGGTTGTTGTCTCAGGGTACCTCGGGTTCTTAGAAATCCTACAAACCATATATATCCCTGCAACAAGAAATGGTTAGCCAATCTAATGACAAAATGCTTTTGTAATTTTACCATTGTGACAAAAAGTTACAGATGAAAATGTTGTCACAAATGGCTGTTTTTGCCTAAATATTTTCCATAGTTATTTAAAGAATGGGGGGTAGGCCTATCAATTTGAGAATTTGAGACACAGCTTAGCAAGTCACCTTGCTGTGCTGCACACCAGGGAATGGGCAGGAATGGGCCATATTTAACATAATAGGGCACATGTGCTAACCATCATCAATGCAGGCACTCTTGCATCATGGTGCAAGGGTGCCTGCATTGAAAGCAGGATTGATTTGTTTGTGTGCCCTTTCAGCATAAAAACAATCACCTGAGACATTTTCCTCTTTCTATGTGTGCAGCAGAATGCAGCACACATAGAGGAAACATTAAGGAGAAA
Organism: Lissotriton helveticus; assembly: GCF_964261635.1. Lineage (NCBI taxonomy): Eukaryota > Metazoa > Chordata > Amphibia > Caudata > Salamandridae > Lissotriton > Lissotriton helveticus. Next base: position 428,472,860 of record NC_136065.1, read on the forward strand.
GAAACATATTTCTCCTCGTTACGCCTCACCTAGGGAGGCATAGCAGTTTGGGCACATTTCCAGGTCTCTAACTTATTGTAAATCTGGGAATGCATCACAATCCATGGGTCTTGTGTGGGAATACCCACTCACCACACATGGAACACCTCCTTGAGTAATGCAACACAGCAATCTGTGCTGCACTTAGTTGCATTACTCTGGATTTATCAATCTACTCAGGGCGATGCAAGGTGGCATTGCGTGGCTTGATAAATCAAACTTAAGGGTTGCGTTGTGCATGTGCCCTGTTGCATGGTGCAAAAGCGACGCAACCATTTCATACATATTTCCCTTAGTTTCTTTGGGAAAACCTTGTGGGATCCACACATATGACCCCCTTTGCTGATTTCAAAATTGTACCCTCTTTTCAAAAATCAATAGCTTACCTGGTTCACCCAAGTGTTTCAGACTGGTTTCCAACAGAAACTGGAAGTATATTGTGTAGCGTCCTCCCCAGACTTGGTATTCCCCATTGAATACTCCACACATGGAGCTTAGTATAATACATCTTTATTCATCTGTGTGTAACCGCTAACACTACATTCTAACCCTGCCTTCATTTTGCTATGCTCTTACATTTACGTCCCAGTTCTACTGAGTCCTTGAAGAGCCACAAGGTTTCCTACATTGCTAATGGACACAACCCTACATCGCTCCCTCTGTGAAATAAAAAGTTTCAATTATTTAATAATTTTTTTTTACAAATATATATACATTCATAGTTCTTCAATGGGCCTTCATGGCTCTTAGATCACACATCCCGGACGTGTCTTTGGAAACTGGGCACAAGCAGTAGAAGTGTCCATGACCTGAGTTGTGATATACGAACATCAGCAGTCAGGGAGTTTTTGCTTGTACTTTCAGACCCAGTCTGCACAATGACTTCAGTGCCTGAGAAGCGATGAACCACCTGTCAGAAATGTGAGGAATCTGGCATCATGGACTTTCCATGATGCTGTGCAGTCACCATGTGTCCTTTACTGGTCACAACATGAAATGGCTCAGAAGGGAGCATCAGATTTCCGTTTTCTTTGCTGATGGAAAAGCACTCAATCTCATTTAGTAACCTCTTTTGCATGTAAGTGCTTGTCTGCACAGGCCTTTATTTTCTATTTATGATCCAAGTCTTTTACACGGATTTCTTCCTCAGTACTTGATTTTCTGATGGCCCAACTTAGTCACCATGGATCACCCAAACATCACGGTTGCAGGACTTTCACCTTTGGTCAAGTGAGGTGTTGAATAGTAAGCTCAAGTAGTAGAATTCAAAATAGTTTTCAGATCAAACCTTTTCAATATAGCACCTGAACAGCTTTGTTATCAGTACTTTTGAAGAGTTCGACAAGGCCATTGGCCCGTAGCCAAAAAGGTATACTCTTCTCATGCTTCACATTAAGATGACTGAGAAAGTCTCTGAATTCTCTACAGTTGAAAATGGACTTTTCATATTTTAAGTTCACAAGAACACCCCGTGTCATGAAGATGCCGTCTAATCTCTTGATGACTCTTTCTGCATGATAGCTGAAAGATCTTCTGTCAATGGAAAATGGGAGTATTCTTCAACAATCACTATAAGGTGATGTCCATTTTGAGGAGGACAGAAAAAGTCCACTGCATGTCTTTCCTATGCATGGCAACCCGGTTAAGTTTAAGGTGCATTGAGTGGTTTTCAATGAAAGGCAGTTGACAGACTTTCAATTCTCTTTTGACTCTCTCATTGAGATGTGGAAACCAGGCTAGGTCTCAGAGAGCTCGATTGGTGGCCACGATTCCATGATGTCGTTCATGGGCAACTTCAATGATCTGTTGCCGCAGACTCTCCGGAATAACAATTCTCAAACCTGTTAACCGGAGTAATGAACAGTTCTTCTTCGACATTTTTAAACTTCTGGTATTTACTGTGACTGGTAAGATGTCAAGAGTGCTGATGGTGCTAATACTTATGTGTAAGAATGCCTTTCAGTTTTAACATGTTACTATCTTGACTTGTGGCAGTGACTATTTATTACTATAAAAGGCAGCTGGTGTGCTTGATGTTTCTGTGGACAATGCACAATGGTGTACCGTATTCTTGTAATTGCAGACCCCAATGTTCAATGTAAGGAGGCATCTTTGCCTTTGGATTGCTAAAGATTGTCAACAATGCTTGATGAACTGTCACAAGCATAAAATCTTTCCATAGAAGAATATGTGGAAATATTCACAAGCAAACACCACTGCTAAGCTTTCTTTCACAGGTTGTGAATAAGCTCATTCAGTTTAAGACAAACGTCTGCTTCCATATGTCATAATATTTCTTCAAGCAGCTGGGTGTCCGCTGTGCTGTGCAAGGATTGTGCTTAACCCGACATAACTAGCTTCAACAACAACATCAGTATGAAGCTTTTGATCAAAATATGCCATTTCAGTAGAGTTCTCAATAGCTTGTTTGATTTTTTGGAAACTTGGCTCACATTCATGTGACCAATAAAAAGAAACATTATTTTGCGTCAAACCTCCTGATGGTGTACTGACAGAGGCAAAGTCTTGTATATATTTTGAACAGCAACTGGTCATGCCAAGGAATGAACTTAACATGGAAAAATGTTGTGGGGGACTGGCAGTTGACAACACTTGCCCTTGGATGGATTGGTGAGTCAGGCTCCTTCAGAAAAGATATGCCAAAGAATTGTAACTTTATCTTTTGGAATTCACATTTCTCAGAGTTTAAACCTGCAACAGAAAGCAAATGACACACTTTATTGTGCTCTTTCTGTTTAGCTTCAAAAAACAATATGCTGCATCATCACAATAATTGAAAGCATTCATGACAGGCTGTATGATACGCCAAATGTTATCTTGAATTAGCTCTGCAGCTGATGACACACCAAAACTTAGTGCTCCATTAGGATGGCGGGCAGACTTTGTCCGCTCGCCATCCTTGCGGGAAACAGGACCGCCCGTGATATGTGCTGGGGTCCTGCTGTGCACATTATGATGCGCCCGCCACACTGGCAGGCGTATCATGCATTTTTAACATTGCGGAGGGCGGTGCTTTAAGCATCACCCGCAGCAATGTTAAAAATGCATATTTTGCATTCACAAAGCGGCAGGCACCACGCGTTGCCTGCCGCATTGTGCATGCAAATGCAGGGGGTATCATTGGTACCCCCCATGTGCAGCCCCCACCCCCGGCAATGCCACAGTGGAAAGGCATAGGACCGCAAGCATTGAAATATGGTTGGTGGTCTCTCGCAGACACCGCCACCATATGCACGCACTTTTTCCGCCGGGCACAAAGGCGACCGGCGAAAAAGCAGCGGACGGTCTTTCCGTCCGCCGCAGACCCCCCAGCCATCCTAATGTGGCGGGGGGTCATTTCAGTGAGGATGGCGGGCGGATGGCCCCTGCCGGGCCGGCGGTGGCTACCGCCAGCCCAGCAGGGTCAATCCGCCCGCCATCCTAAAGGGGCCCTTAGTCTTTTGTAATGGACCAGAATAATACGTGTAGAATTTTTTTTAATGTACGTGCAAAACTCCTGAAGTGTCAACTGATCATATCCTTTATTCAAATGAAGGTGAAAGAATGCCTGTGCTTCATTCATTTGTTTCATCATGTCAGCAATGTGCAGACCTGGATGTCATTCTCTTTCAATTGTATTGTTCACTTCGAGCATATCCACGCAGATGTGTACTGCTCATTCACTGTCCTGTTGGGTTCTACCACTATGAGAGAAACCCATGGGACTGGACCAGTGGAATGCTCAATGATATAATATTTAAGTAAGGATTCAAGTTCTTTTTCAACAGCTTCCCATAAATAAAATGCAATTTGTCTGTGTCTTTGAGCAAAGGAACATACATCCTCATTAATGTGTGATTGTACTTTCATAGTCTTGAGTTTTCCCAACCCATGAGATAACAGAATAAATTAACTTACTATTTTGTGAGGAGCATTCATGCTATAGTTCACTGATATCAGTCCCATATCAGCAAACAGTGCTGAACTTTGTAAACAGGCACCGGACAGCATACTTTGAAGTACATGAATGGGTGATTGTACATTTATTTTTTTGAGTTTCATTGTTACTCCAAATGAACCTTTATTTTTTAATGGCATTGATACATTTTTCGATGGCTTAAGTCAGGGCAATGGAGATAGTTCATTGTGTTTCTCCTTGGCATCATGTTTATCAATGTGCCACTGTCGATAATAGGAAGATTGAGCAACGGTTAACTTTTGTTTGACTTTTGGACAAGGTTCAAATGTCTTAAGTGCTTTGTCGTGTTGACTTTTCTTTGACTGCATTTTTCCTCACATGCAGCCTGTACCATGCACAGGTTTCCCTGAGGTAAAGATCGACATTGCACAACCATCTTCTTCACTTTCACTTGAGATTGATACTTAAGAACTGTATGACGATTATTTAGATGACGATCAACTTTGTTTGGTGTCAATATGCCTCAGCTGGTGTGGTGGGTTGGCCTTGTGAGCATGCATCCAACGTCACTTCTGGAATGTTTGAACGGCCGTTTTGTCTTTGCACCTTGACGCATTTGCTTCTTCCTTCATCTTGCAAACCTTTACAAAATGGTTCTCCTTCCCACAGCCTTTGCAGAACTTTCCAATAGCAGGACATTTACCTTCATGTGGAAATGAAAATCCACACCTGAAGCATAACTTCTGTTTCCATGTAGACATCACTCTGTGTCATTCAGCCTTGTGATTTGGTCAGTAGCGGCCTGTGGTGGGAGTGCTGCCGGGTGGTGGCACGGGGCAGAGGAGGGGCAGGGTGGGGGGTAGTAAAATCCAGAATAATGCCTCACAGAGGTAAGTAAACAAACAAATAAATAAACCACATTTTGTTGCACGTGTCACATTGCATTTGGTGATGCAATGACCGCACAGAAATGTGTTTTACTTATTTGTTTGTTAACTTACCTCTGTGGAACCATATTCTGGATTTTATTACCCCCTCCACTCTGCCCCTCCCCCTCCCCACATCACAGGCAACTACTGGAGTTGGCTTACTTTTTATGTTCATGACTGACTCACACTGGGCACCTTCGGTCTCCATGTCAGCAGCTTGTCCATCAGCACTTACTTCATCTTTGGTAGCCGTGAAAATTTGCTCCAGACTAGAAGTTTCTCACATCATTTGTTGTCAGAATGAATCTGACAGGCATTCCTCAGTCACTATGAGGCTTATGGCTTCTTCATCATTAAATTCCTTGAACTTACAGTGTTTGATGAGCATATCCAGTCTCTCAACAAATATGTCAATGGTTTCACCAACCTTCTGTCATTCTTGACTGAAAACGTATCATTTGTAACCAACATTTGGTATTGAATAGAACTTAAGATTCAAGGCTGCTTTGATTTAACAGCACATAATTTTGTCAGCCTACAGCATTTGCTTTATTACTTCTTTTACACCTTTGACAGCAAGATCCTGAAGGAATTTGATAATCTCTTGTTATCTGCTTCATCTATTGCATGAATGAAATCATCAAATTCCTCTATATAGGCAGTCGATCTGTTGTTAACATTCAGCTTTTTGGCGGTATTGAATGGTGGGGGTTGTTTCAAGAAAGCAGAGACAGTGTAACAATTGGTGTTCTTTCCAACGCTGCTTGGAGACCGAGTTATGCAAAGCACCTCTAAAGCTTTGCAACATGCAGGCCTCTAGATCGTCTTTCATATTTGCAGGAACATGACTTCTTTCTAAGTCTTCATTGGAAAAGCAAACTTTCCCATTTTCAATCGTCTCTCTCGGTTTTCTGATCTTTGGAAACATCTGGACTTCTTATGAGCCCCACTTGGTGACTTTGGTGGTGCGCCACTTTGTTTATGGACGGCTTCACAAGCGCAAACCTGAACACTTCCTCAGGGCAAACTTCACCCAGCTCTGTGGTATGATGACTCTCTTTGCTCACTTGCTTTACTTGTAAGCATCTCTTTGTACTGCCTGACACCTGGATGATCTCTGCCTCGCAGTTCTTCTGTTCGCAGCATTATCTGCCACTTTGCTGTCACTGTTTGCTGCTCTTTCCAAATCTGGTTGCATCCGCCTTTAGCATTATCACTCCATATGATGTATGGCTTTAGATTGGGCAGCAGCGTGGTACATATCTGAACGACCTTCCTAGCAGGTTCTCGGACAATTATGTGTAGACTTTTCCATGAAGCTTTGTTATCCTCAAATGCTTCACACTGACTGGGGCTGCTCTTTGGCTCCACATATGCCAAATGTAGATTCCCCACTTCGACGGAGGCATACGTGGCATGCACAAGTAGTTTGCTGGACCACGGCAAACTTTCTGAGAGAGCATTGTTGATCTTCGGGTTACTTATCACATATCTCATCACCAGTTGTAGGGTCCACCCCAGCCTAGGTACCCGCCAATGACTACGCCACATAGGAAGCTTTGTATAACATGTCTTTGTTCATCTGCGTCTATCTGCAAACTCTACATTCTAAACCTGCCTTCACCTCACTATGCCCTAATGCTTAAGTCACAATTCTACAGAGTCCAACAGGAGCCACAAAGGTTCCATCACTGCTAACTCACACAACAGTACAGATTGAAAGGACAAAAAATAAGAAAAACGGGCAACCTCTTTGAAAAATGCCAAACCTGTGGGGAAAAAAAGTAGGTTTTTTGAATCAGCTGTGCTAGTTCCTGAATGCTGGGAAGATGGTGGCTTTAGCATAAGCGTGGGCATAAAATCCGTTCCGCTCACGGAATTTGCGGATTTTCGGCAAATTCGCAATCCGCGACCTCTCGCATATTTGCCGAAAATTCGCGCGAAGCGGATTTATTTTGCTTGGTCGCGCTTGACAAATACAATATTATACAATTTTGCTGCGCGCGGCGTTCACTTACCGTCATTCAGCGTTAGAAGAGTTGTTTTTCTCCATGTTTGCGTGTGCTGCGCCATTTTGGATCCTGCTGCGGTATCCCGGGGGAGTTTGTCGACCGCGATTACGTCATCGCGGCTTGCCACCTTGCACAGCGAGAGTTTGTCAACACGAGTACGTCATAAAGGCCCGTGATCACGCATCTCGGGAGTAAACACTTGCGAACACGTAGATGCGGCGGGCAGCGACAATCTCGCAATTGTGAGATTGCAAAATTTGCAATTTCGCACAAGAAATCCACCAGCAGGCAGCATAAACCTTGAAAATGATGATTTTTATCAGAAGAACTCCTCAGGTTGACATTTGTCTGCACTTTTTTTTGCAAGGAGTCCATTTTAGGGGGGTGGGAGGAAGGAAGTGCCCCACAGTCTTCAAATTCCTGTTCCTGTCCAGCAGGCTCCTCCCAGTGCTTTGTTCATGTCCTGGTCACTTTGATTTGGATCTTGACCTGGAAGGATTACTTTTTGTGGATGCTGCTGGATATTTGGATTTGAGGCCTTTTTGACTTTCTTTGGATCACTTTTGGATTAGAAATTTCACAAGTAAGTTGGTGTTGTTTGTTTGGGGCATTGCAGTTGCTGCAACTACAATTTTGGAACTTTTTCAGAACATTAAATAAAATATATTATGGGTAGCCACAGTATCCAGTAGGACCAGGGTTAGTTATGGGTGCATAATGCAACTGCTTTGTTGAATTTCAACATCATTTAGGGCATGGATGGCATTGGATTGTGGTGATTTTTGTGTGTTTTTCGATTTTTTGGCTGTTGTTGGGGCCTTTTGCCCAGGGGTACTCAGTGGTGCATGGGCCTAGTCTTTCTGTGGGGTCTCTTGAATGTAAACATCATTGAGGGCATGGATGGCACTGGAGTGTGGTGATTTTTGTGTGTTTTTCGATTTTTGGGCTGTTGTTGGGGCCTTTTGCCCGGGGTACTCAGTGGTGCATGGGCTGAGTCTTTCTGTGGGGTCTCTTTAATGTAAACACCATGGAGGGCATGGATGGCATTGGATTGTGGTGAGTTTTGTGTGTTTTTCGATTTTTTTGTGGTGTTGATGGGGCATGGCCATGTGGGTGGGGGCCATTTTGAGGCCTGGTACAGGCAGGGCCTGGCCATGTGGTGGGGGTCAAGGGGCCATTTTGAATCCAGGCAGTGTGCTTTGTGCCATAGGCCTGCATCCAATGTGCCTTGCTTTCATCCATTATGCCCAGGGGTACCCAGTGGTACATGGGCCTAGTCTTTCTGTGGGGTCTCTTTAATGTATACATCATGGAGGGCATGGATGGCATTGGATTGTGTTGATTTTTATGTGTTTTTCGATTTTTTGGCTGTTGTTGGGGCCTTTTGCCCAGGGGTACTCACTCAGTGGTGCATGGGCCTAGTCTTTCTGTGGGGTGTCTTGAATGTAAACATCATGGAGGGCATGGATGGCATTGGATTGTGGTGATATTTGTGTTTTTCAATATTTTTTGTGGTGTTGATGGGGCATGGCCGTGTGGGTGGGGGCCATTTTGAGGACTGGTACAGGCAGGGACTGGCCATGTGGTGAGGTCAAGGGGCCATTTTGAATCCAGGCAGTGTGTTTTGTGCCATAGGCCTGCATCCAATGTGCCGTGCGTTCATCCATTATGCCCAGGGGTACCCAGTGGCGCATGGACCTAGTCTTTCTGTGGGGTCTCTTTAGTGTAAACATCATGGAGGGCATGGATGCATTGGATTGTGGTGATTTTTGTGTGTTTTTCAATTTTTTGGGGTGTTGATGGGGCATGGCCATGTGGGTGGGGGCCATTTTGAGGACTGGTACAGGCAGGGCCTGGCCATGTGGGTGGGGGTCTAGGGGCCATTTTGAAGCCAGGCAGTATGCTTTGTTGTGCCATAGGCCTTCACCCAGTCTGCCATGCTTTCATCCATTATGCCAAGGGGTACTCTGTCAGTGGTGCATTTTATTGATCTTTCCATTTTGGGGGGTGGGTATAATAAAAATGCTTACTTGCAAACTATTAATTGAAGCGCTACATATGCAACATTTATTTAACTGGTGTTCCTCTGGCTTTGTTTCCTTTTAGGTGCAGAAAGACGAATCATCAGCCTCATCGTTCCTCATCAGTGCCAGGAAGAAGTCCTGCTGCGGTGTGTGCAGCACAACGTCACATGTGGCCACAGACAACTCTGCAACTTGTGCAACTGCGGCCTGCTGTTCTGACATCTGAAGAAGATGGCCCCAAAAAAAGTTGCCCGTAGCTCCTCTAGCAAGAAAGTTGCCAGTAAGGAGCAGAAGAAGCAAGTGGCGCCACTTACCAAGGAGACTGGTGTGCCGACCGCCGCATTTTTTTGGGGGAAAAAAAGTACGCCTGCAGCAGCAGCGGGGTCTGCTGGGGACCAAGCTTGGAGCAGCACCTCCGCTCCATTGGGCTCAGTGCCACCACCACCACGCCAACTTAGGTCCAAGCCCTTGAGTGCTGCAGAGGCAGACAGTATAGTTGTTCAATCACCATCGAACAGTGATGTTGGCTCATCGCAAGAAAGTAGCAGCATCCCTCAATCAACACAGATTGTTGTAACTCATCTGACGAGTGTTCAACAACCACAGCCGCAACAACAACCACATGTGCAAGTACAAGCCCAAGTACATGTGGAAGGAGAGGCGGGGCAAGGAAAGGCGCAAGCAGAGGTGCATGGAGCGGGACAAGTGCCCACAATAGTTGTTCCTCCTGAAGTAGGGGCACATCAGGAAATCGACATTCAAGCCGAGGTATCATATGAGGAAGCCACTCCTCCTGATGATTCATTGTCTTCCAGATTTCCAGCAAGAAAAAGATCAAGGATGGTGTCTACATCTTCTTCAAGCGCTCTTCCTTCTGATGATATGGATGAAAATTGGGAACCACCAGTGCTGTCGTTATGTTATGTTATGTTATGTTATGTTATGTTATGGATTATTTATATAGCGCCTATCACCGCCGGTCTCTAAGCGCTTAACAGAGAAAACATAACACGCTGGTATCCAAGAACCTTCAGTTGTTTCGCCGCCTAAACTGTTATGAAAGCCTTTTTAAATAGATGGGTCTTCAGTTTTTTTCTGAAGGGTAGTAGCTGGAGTTCCTCCTTCAGGGTAGACGGGAGCTCATTCCAGAGTTGCGGGAGAAGCACAGACAGGGCCCTGCCTCCTCTGGTTTTTAGTTTGAACCTAGGTTGAGTCAGATTGGAGGTTGTTCCTGAGCGCAAGGATCTTCCAGGAATGTACCTCTTCAGACGTTGCTTGCTGTACTCTGGGGCTTTCCCAAAGAGTGCCTTATGGGCCACACAGAGACATTTAAATTGGACTCGAACTTTCACTGGAAGCCAGTGCAGCTGTTGAAGCAGGGGGGTTACATGTGAGTTTCTGGGCAGGGAGTGGATCAGCCTAGCTGCATCATTTTGAACCACCTGCAGCTTCCTCAACAGCTTCCGTGGCAAGCCAAGATATAAGGCATTGCCATAGTCGAGTCTCGAGATAACTGTGGCAGATACGATCGATTGCAGGGTGGAGGCAGATAAGATGGGAACTAGCTTTCGCAGTTGCCTCAACACACCTATGCAAGATCCAACGACTGCTTAGACTTGGGGGGCCATTGAGAGATCCGCATCGATCCTTAGTCCCAGGCTTTTTACCACAGTACCAGGAGAAGGAGTAGTTCCCAGCTCAGGAGGCCAGTACAGGTAATTCCAGGGATCCTCTCTATTGCTGATTACCAGCACCTCCGTTTTATCAGCATTCACTTTCAACAGATTGTTAGTCATCCAGTTGACCGTGAAGCTGAGCAAACTCCTTACTGATTCCTGGGCCTCTCTAGTGTCATCCAGCTGGACCAATAGCTGGGTATCGTCAGCGTAATTGAAAACTTCACAGTACATACGCATGAGCTCCTCCACCAACGGTTGTAGATAGATATTAAAAAGCAGGGGGGATAGAGCCGACCCCTGGGGCACCCCCCAGGCTACCTCACTGATCCCGGACAGCTGGTTTCCTAGCTGCACTCTCTGGGTGCGACCCGTCAGGAAAGATTCTAGCCACATTAGCAACTGGCCTGAGATCCCCAGTTTCGCGTTCCGGTCCAGCAAGATGGTATGGCTGACCGTATCAAAAGCCGCCGATAAGTCTAAGAGAATCAGGGCGCATGGCTGTTTATTATCAGCCCTGATTCTCAGCTCATCAGCGACCGAGGCCATGACCAATTCTGTGCTATGTTGGGGCCGAAACCCAGCTTGTCTGGCATGAAGGAGGTGGTGTTCCTCAAGATGGTCAGCTAGAGTGCTGAGAACATGCTTTTCCAGGATCTTGCTTAACAATGGTAGCTGCGAGATCGGCCTGTAGTTTTTTACGGCTTTCGTATCCGTTCCTGCTTTCTTTAAAAGTGGGGAGACTCTGGCTTCTTTCATTTGAGTTGGCAGATAACCTGTATTCAGGGAGTTATTCAGTAAACTCAGCACCTGGGGCTGAATGCCTGGCAGGGCCATTTTAAAAATTTTTGGGGGACATGGATCAATATTTGAGCCTGACTTGTTCTGTCCGACCAATTCCGCTAGGCATTTATCATCTATGGGGGGGAAGCTGTTCAAAGTCATAGGTGGCACCTAAACCGACTGACTAGGCAGCATGATTGGAGCTGGCCGTGTCTTGATGTCGGTGATAATATCCTGTACCTTCTGAAGGAAGAAATTTTGGAAGGAATCACAGTCTGGTTGGTCGTCCGAGGAGATTTTCCCTTCTCGTTGTGTGAGTTCCCTTAATATCGTAAAGGTCTCACGCTGTATATTTGTCGCATCCCTAATTCTTCCCTCATAGAAAGCAGCCTTTCTTTCCAGATTGGCTGCCTTGTATTTAGAGAGCAAGGTTTTAAAGATTTCGGCCTCTGTTTGGCAGTAATGAAGTCTCCACCTTCTCTCTGCCTTGCGAAGGGCTTGCTTCTTCTGTTTCAAAGAGGTGTCAAACCATGGCGCTCCCTTCCCTTTAGTTCTAATACTCTCCAACTGCTCGGGAACAAGTATATCTAGAGCGGCGAGCATCCAGGTCTTTAATATCTTAGCATCATGGTCCAAATCTGTGCCACTCATTTTAGGGGGGGTGGAGGAGAGCAGGGTTGTGATTAAAAGGTCGGCTTTCACCTTATTCCACGGTCGAATTTTTCTCCGTGTCTTGTTTGGGGCCGCACGTACAGGGTCACCTGGGACCCAGCACTTTATCATGGAGTGATCCGACCAAATGCAGGGACTAACCTCCATTATTTCTGTATTAGGCATAGAGGGCCAAACAAGGTCCAGTGTATGACCTTTCACGTGAGTCGGGCCCACCACTAACTGTTTTAAGTTGAGCAACGAGAGATTGGCTTCGATCTCAGTCTCAGTGGGGTCTCTGGGTACTTTATCCCAGTGATAGTTAAAGTCCCCAACCACCAGAAGGGACTTAAATCTGGTGGCTAGGTCCGTTAGAAGCTCGAAAAGGATCTCATTAAAATCCGGAGAGCTTTGCGGCGGGCGATAGACTACTAATATTACAAAACATGATGATTTGAGCGAGACTTTAATCCCTAATAGCTCCGCACCAGCACAATTTTCTGCTAAAATTTCTTTTACTACGAGACATTTTTTAAACAAAAATGCCACTCCTCACCCTCTGCAGTCATTTGGGCGATTGTACCAGACCGCGTCATAGTCTGGGGGTAGGGCAGCCAAGATGTCTGGCGTTGAGGCAGAGCCAAGCCAGGTCTCTGAAAGGGCAAGAATGTCAATTTCTCCCTCAAGCAGTAGAGAGAAAACTTCTAGATAGTGCTTTTGTAAGGAGCGCGTATTAAGTATTGCTAATCTTAGGCCATGTGACTTCCGGACAGTCAATGTGGGGAGAATCCCACAGCCTGTACCTGTGGTCCGCATCAGGTCATCTGCCTGCAGGTTGGCCAAGGTGACCTCATTTAGACACAAGGAGTCTGTCTTTAAAGCCCATAGAGCTTCAGACGAGTAAGTACGAGTTTGGCCAGAGTGTGTGGCCCCTGGGCCCGTCCTGGCCCGGACGGGCACAGACGGGCTTTCCTCTGACGCTCCTCCGGCACGATGCTGCGCGCGATCGCTGCGCGCCCACATGCTAATGGCTATTTATAGTGACAGGCTATAAGGCACTCGCAAAGACTAGCCCGCTAACCCCTAGAGCGTGGTGGCAGCGTCTCTAGCCCACACCCAAGATGGCGAACGGGCGTGAGGCGGCGAGGGAATCACCGAAATGGTGAGATGTGTGTTTTTTTAAATCATTTAGTGTGCAAGCAATGCGAGGGATGGACTCGTAGGGTCACAAAACACAATTTAAAGTGAAATTCGATTTCTAAAAGCAATTACGTTTTTAAACAAATTGTAGCAACAGACAGGTTTAAAAAAGGAGCTAGCCTCCAGCAATATAAAACAAATAACGATTTCTTGATAGCAGCAGCGGCAGGTCGTTCTATCTCTGATCAGCGCCCTGACCGAGTGGCCTCCTAAAAATAGCCTTACCTGGAAGGCACTCGCAAAAACTAGCCCGCTAACCCCTAGAGCGTGGTGGCAGCGTCTCTAGCCCACACCCAAGATGGCGGACGGGCGTGAGGCGGCGAGGGAATCACCGAAATGGTGAGATGTGTGGTTTTTTAAATCATTTAGTGTGCAAGCAATGCGAAGGATGGACTTGTAGGGTCACAAAACACAATTTAAAGTGAAATTCGATTTCTAAAAGCAATTACGTTTTTAAACAAATTGTAGCAACAGACAGGTTTAAAAAAGGAGCTAGCCTCCAGCAATATAAAACAAATAACGATTTCTTGATAGCAGCAGCGGCAGATCGTTCTATCTCTGATCAGCGCCCTGATCGAGTGGCCTCCTAAAAATAGCCTTGCCTGGAAGGCACTCGCAAAAACTAGCCCACTTACCCCTAGAGCGTGGTGGCAGCGTCTCTAGCCCACACCCAAGATGGCGGACGGGCGTGAGGCGGCGAGGGAATCACCCAAATGGTGAGATGTGTGTTTTTTGTCTGAGAGTGAGGCACACCATGATCTGACAAAGGTAGCTAAGCGTAAAAGGAAGGTCCCCGAAAGTCTCAGAGTTATGGAGTGTGATGATGACGCTGAACAAGAAGTGGCGTATACTCCTGCTGGATGTGCTGATGAAGACTCTCACGACGACGACGCAGTCATCATAGATGTCACTCCAACCTCAGCAGGCATGCAGCAAGCAGACATTTTTACCCTATCCCGAAATGCTGCTGAGCATGATGCTGGCGACGTGTCAATGGGACCACACCCAATGCAGTTAACTAGTACACCACCACCTACAGCTTCCATATTTTCTCGCCAGAAGGGACCTCCATCCACCTCGACCTCCATTTCCTCAATTAGTGGTGCTGTAAGTGCAACACACATCCTCCACTTCATCTGGCATTAGCAGCATTCCCAGTATCGCCTCCTCCGCCCCCCATAGACATTTGAAGTCCGCAGTTTGGGACTTCTTTAGTGTTAGCCCAACAAGGTAAAACATAGCCATTTGTACCATTTGTAAGGTTCGAGTTAGTCGTGGTAAACTTGGTACCAACTATGGTACCGGAGGCCAGAGAGGTCATCTGGAGAGACAGCACACTGTCAAATGGCATGCGCACCTAAGGGAGATCAAGGCAGCCCGAATTGCAAGTCAACAAATTGTATCCGTCGATGTTTCATCTGCTGATGACGAGGAGGAAGAAGTGTCAAACATTTCTTCAGTTACACCCAGTACCCCTGTCAGCAGCACACCTCTGGAAGATATATGAGCCAAACTAAGAGTGTGGGAGAGAGTGAGACACCAATGCGAAAAAGTTCATCAACACTGAGCGTAACTGGGTCGAAGAAGTCATCATCATCCCGTAAAATGGTCCAGCCCACCATTAGAAGCATGTTGTTTTCAGAGGCGCCATTTGAACGCAACCACCCAATGGTGCGTCTGTATAACACTAAGCTGGCTAAAATGCTAGCGCTGGACCTTCTCCCTTTTTCTTTTGTGGAAGGGGTGGGTTTTCTTGAAATGGTGGCAACGCTCTGCCCTAAATGGAAGGTTCCTAGCCGGTTCTATTTTGCCAGAGTTGCGGTTCCAGCACTACATGAAGATGTGCTGGAGGTGATTGGGGCAGCTTTGCAGAAGAGTGCTGTTCACACTATACATCTGACAACAGACATGTGGACCAGTTGTGCAGGCACTGATTACATGTGCATCACTGCACACTGGGTCTCTTTTTCAGGGGTTAAAGCAAAGCTAAACGCAGGTGTTGACACGGACAAAGTTTATAAAGCTGCTCGGAAACATTCAACAATAGCCATGTTTGCCATGGAGAAAACTCATACAGGAGAAAACATTTTGCATGAGTTTAACACAAAGGTCTTTGAACGGCTGTCCCCAAGAAAACGCATGATTGGTTATGTTTCCACGGATAATGGCGCCAATGTAGTTAAGGCCATGGATAAGGGTAACTATTTCAGAGTGCCGTGTTTGGCGCACTGTATAAACCTGGTTGTTAAAAAATTCTTGAGTGAAGAAAGTCCAGTCTCCGAGTTACTGACGACCTGCCGAAGAATGTGCACACATTTCAACCATTCTTTTAAGGCCTGGAAGCAGCTGAGGTGCCTGCAACATGAACGTAAAGTGCCAGTGAAAGCACTCATCCAGGAGGTGGCAACACGTTGGAACTCAACCTTCTACATGCTTGAGCGTCTCTATGAGCAGTATGCGGTAGTCGATCAGTATTTCTTTAAACTGGGTACACCTATGATAGACATGAGGATACAGGTGGAGCAATGGGAGCTAGTTAAAAGCCTGACAGACATGCTTCATCCTTTTGAGGTCTTTACGCGTGCAGTCAGCAGGGAGGACTGTAATTTGGGAAAAGCTATCCCATTGTTGCGCATGCTAAAGCACCAACTGAAGGCGGTGTCTTCTAGGTTTGAAAAAGATGGAAAGGAAGAAGCATTTGAGTTGGCGGAGAAGTTATTACAGCGCCTACTTCGCGATGAACGTCTTGAAAAGATCCAGACAGAACAGCATTACATTTCTGCTACTATTCTGGATCCACGGTACAAAAAGGCAGTGGCAGGCAGAGTATTCTTTCCTTTTGATGACGCAGATGTTACAAAGTACAAACATTGTCTAGCTGTGTCAGCCACTCGGTTTGAAAGAGAACGGCAGGAAATTGAAGGAAAAGGCAGTACATCAGCAGGCCATCCGCAGTCAAAAAAATACACTTCTGCATCTGTGGCTGTGGCAGAAGTGAGTGATTTTCCCTCTCAGCCGTTAACGACACCAGCAACCGTATCATTTGCACCAGACACAACAGTAATATTGTGTGAAGAAGAGGATTGGCTAACTGAGCTTGGGTTTGCTTCTCAAATGGTCCCAGAAAAAAGTAAACAAAGTGGAGGAACCCTGGAGAACCTTGAGTCGATGGTGCAGGCCTATCTGAATGACTCAACAGAGGTCCATCTTTCTCATGACCCATTGGCGTATTGGAATGGGAAAACAGATGTGTGGCCAGAGATCACCAACCTGGCTATAAATTACTTGTCTTGCCCACTCGCAAGTGTGTCTTCTGAACGTGTTTTCAGTGCTGCTGGTGGCATTGTAACTTCCAAAAGGACCCGCCTCTCGCCCAAAAATGTGGAGAGGTTAACAATGATCAAGATGAATCAGCACTTCATACCACCAGATTACAAAATACGAGAATGCACGCAGGAAGAAGACGAGGAGGACACGAACTTAGATGAGGGAAGTTCTTCCCTGTTAACTGACCTACTCCCGTCTGAATTAGCAGAGTTTGAGGATGAGCTCTTCTTCCCTGACACCGAGCCCTGAAAATGAGTCAATGAATCACTAACTTTCTTTTTCGTCCTTATTCACTTTTATTCCTGTGTGTCTGTCTTTCTTTGTTTTGCAAAATCTATATAAAAAAAACTTTAATCACCTAATCACAAAAACAAGCCCATCAGCAGAACAGTCTTCACTTATTTGCTTATTGATTTGAAGGTGCCGCAGTCTGCATTCCTCAGGTTCACAAGTTCACAAGAACATGCTCCTCTATCCTCCTCCTCCAGACTCCTATTTCCCTCAAAGCAGATGGCTGGATTATGCCCAATGAAGAAAGACTCTGCACTTGTGGGGGTGTTCTACTTCTTTGCGGGTGAGTTGACGGTCTGGGGCATAGCTGTGAAGGTCTAATACCGGCTAAAAGTGGTTTGGAGAAAATCGGAGCAGAAAACGTTTTTGCGCTTTTGATCACTTGCCTGTCTTTGGGGTGCTCTTTGGGGGGCTTTTAGGTTGTTGGTGGTGGGTTTTGGGGTCTGTGAGCACTGCTGGCACATTCTAATGTTGATTGCATTTGTTTTACAGGAAATCCATGGTGGAAAAGGGGAGTTAGGGCCTAGCTGCAGAGCTCATTTGGACTGCATTCCAGGTAGGCCCACAGTTTCCTAAGTGTGGCTTTTACCGGGTTTTGCCTTTTGGCTTGTTGGGGGTGTTAAACTTGTTTTCGCCCGGGTTGACAGTTCTGGGGCCATTGCTGGAAAGGTCTAATACCCGAAAGAAAGTGTTTTGGAGACAATCCCTGGGGAAAAAGTTTTTGCATTTTCTGAGATTTCGCTGACTCTACCGTTTTCAGGGGGCTGTTTGTGGGGGTTCCTGGTGTTTGTGGGGGGGTTTGCGAGTCTTGGAGCAATGCTGGGTATGGATACTTTTGCTTGCTTTCAAGTGGTTTGAATACAATCCATGGTGGGTAAGGGGGGATTTGGGCCTACTTTACTTTCAAAGTGCGTTTGGTCACCATTTTACTACTAGGCCTCTGACAGGTAGCAGTATCGCACGTTTTTGAGATCTGATTGGGGGTCTTCTACGTTTTTGCGACTGGGTTTAGTAAGGGTCTGGGAGCACTGCTGGGAAGGTCTAATTTGTTCTAAAACACAGTTTACAGTAAACCTAGCTTGAGGGGAAAGATACGCTAAATTAATTCGCCCATACTTATTTATCCTTCAAAAGGAGACTCAGACAGAGTACGCACTTTCAAAAATATTGTACTGTCTATTAGGAAACTCAAAGTGTGACTTTTTGCACTACACAGCGTACATACCTTATATTTATTTGTCAGTGGTGTTCTAATATAACTTCCTGTTTTTCCATCAATATTTACAGGCCGGGTTTCAGCCTGTGCAATGGGAAAAAAAGGATGAAGTCAGGCTTCACATTAGCGAGCCGCAAGTCAGCATCCGCCAGGCAGGCAGTGGACAGGGTGTCTTCTGGTCACCAACATCGATGGACAGAGCGTCAGATGGAATGGAGGAGTCCCGCTAATAAGAGGAATGGTTGTATGCATGCAACTTCCCAAATTCAACAGGACAACTACAACAACATACAGATACAGTATCCGTTCTTGTCTAGTTATCTTTTAAGTAATGTTATTGCTGTGAACTTCTATGAGTGTGACTCTGCATTTCTTTGATCTCTGCTTCTAAATTCATCCCTACAGCCATTGTATAGGTTTTACTTCTGCTATTTTTCAAACCTAATTTAATGTACGAAGTGTTTCTCTGAGTGCAGAGATAGGCAAGTGGAAATGCATAATTACTGCAGCCCTGTACTGTCGCATTCTTTCATTCACGGTTGTCTAAAGTACTACTTACTTTTCAGTAACCATGCATGCAGTAGTGTATGCACTTCCTTTATGTCACTTAAAAGATTTATGGATAGCTTTGTACCCAAAGATTTGTTTATCTTCAATTATTGTTTGTCCATGCTGTGTTTTTTTTCTTCTCTCAACAACACTTTCCCAAAAAACCCCTTTCCCACCCATTTTCCAAACCCTAACCCTCTTCCCCCGGGCTGTGTGGTTTTGATTGATATGTGACTAAATGACAGCAATAATTCCACACACTTGCTGGGGAGGATAAGGTCATAGCAACAGGCTGTTGAAGGAATCCGAGGATATATCTTACTCAGCTTGACACAGACCCATGACTATTGGCAAATGAAAACAGATTTTCATGTGCGCCATCAACTTGATTGCTCATCAAGAACATCCTCCTCCTAGGCGTGGCAAATGATTACGCTGCTGTGTCCTTCACCTTCAGTACTATTTCTTGTAGTAGTAGCCAATGTCAAAGAAATTCAACGCTAGTAGTAGTTATACTTTCAATACTTTACCATTTGTTAGGCTACATTGTGGCACTGTTCTAGTGTACTGTCACCTGCTATATTCTCTATCGTACCGTTCTAATGCTACGGTAAGGACAAACAAGGTTTCATTTTCTTTTTTTTTCAGATGCTGCAACTGCCACTGTGTAACACCACTAGTACCACCGCAATGATGACATTTCATCCGCCCAGGATTGCCAACCTTAATCGACCATTTCCTGTGCAGCCAGCCCTGTGCCTAGCCCTATTTCCAAACACAAATTACAGGTAAGATAAGCGTTTGGGGGAGGTAGTATAATGGAGTATTAGGAGAGACGAGAGACTGACGGTCCTAGGACTATTGAATTCATTTACTCTGTGAGAGGCACTTAGTTTTGAAAACATTTGGGCAATTACTTACACAACTTGAATCAAGATGCCACTTACGTTTCAGGAAGACAAACTTACTGTTAAACCCCCACCCACCAGCCAGTCAAAAGCAGTAAAAAAGTAAAAAACAGGTATGCTAAGATAAAGTTTAAAGTATATTTATATCCCTAACATAAATAATCTCCCGCAAGACCCAACCCACCCCCCTCCCGAACCCCAACGAATATCCGTGAAAACTAAGTCCAAAAAAGTAGAAAACCCAACTCCCAATTCCCAACCCCCAGAAGTCTTTAGAAAAGGGGCAAGGGACAGTCTCTTCCAACTGCTGGCTGCTGTTGACTTTTCGGGCCAGGTCGGCATGCTCCTTGCGGAGGGTCTCGAGCAGGGTTTTGGTGTTGAGCAGCTCCTGCTCGAGGTAGGACACCTCAGTGAAAGGCGGTGCAACCTTTTTTTGGTACTGCTGTGGGGGGCAGCTGATTTTTTTGCTGCTCGGTGGTGGCGGGTGGCTGCGGTACCCCAGTTCCGTACCGCTGGAGACCTGCGCTGACTGGCTGACCCAGGGAGCGCAGAGGAGGATGCAGCTGTACCGGTCAATGTTGTGGTCGACTGCGTGTCCCCCTCCTTCTGGGCCACCAGCCGCCGATATTCGGCGACAGTCGCCTCCAGCCTCCGTTGCCGGGCCCTTTTAGCCAGCTCCTTCCGTGTTGGTTTGGAAGGAGCATCTATATGAAGAAAAAAAAACATAGTCTGTAACCAATGCTCTTTAAGATTAACACATAATGATTCAGCAGAAAGTTGTGTCACAGTAGAACTAGAAACTTGCAAGCGCAGTACATAACTATTGTGGCCAGTATCTATCTAACCTCCCACTTCTTCATCCTTGCTCTAACATTAGTGGGAGTTTAAGGAATCCATTCTACGAGCACTATGGACTCACTCCATTAGAGTCGACTATGAAAGTACACCAGTCTTATTCTTCTTCTTCTCTCTTGTTTAGCAAAATTGGTACGTTAACTTCTGCAAGCCGGCATAATGCCAGCGCAGTCAACTTGCACCCGAGAAAAACAGACGCCCGCCATGATGAGTGAGACAGACTTGCGTTACTGTACTGGTCCAGTACATGCAGGTGGTGATGCTCTTACTTTTCTATTACGGGTGGCACTGAGAATACTCTGTTACAAGGGCTACTGCTTAATTAATTTAACTTTTACCCTACAGTGCCAATGAATACTAGAAAAGGAAAATGAAGAAGATAAATAATCTGATTATCTATCACGGCACATGGTATGTATTTGCTTACATATGGGATGACTTTAGGTGCTTTGCTTTTTATTGAGTGAACAGTGATACATCCACACATGAATGACCGAGTTCTACTAAACTTATTAACAGTGGTAGTGAGTGGCCATCGTAATAGCCGGATATATGCTGTGCTTGCAATACAAACTACTGCTACTATTCATGGTAGTATTCAGACAAAATTAAAACTTCTTTTCCTTGCCTTTCCTACACTGGAACAGGCGTGCGGGTGCGGTGTTAGATGCTCTTCAAAGTAACACTTAGTTCATCCAGTGACCGTCTACTCTCTCTAGATACACATATGCTATCTAAGAGTCAGATAGTACCATGATCCAGGCATCCATCCATTCAAACTATATGCCAATCATTCTTCTTCATGTCTCTCATCTGGACAAACCTTACGTTTTCTCACAGGAAAACAACCTTTTCATTTTATTTGGGAAACCGCAAGCCATACATCCGTGCTTGACTTGCATTTGAATTTCAACCAAAGGATATATTGCGCACACATACAGTTTCTATTTCACCCACCAAGGCTGTTCTCCTTCCACCCATCCTTGCTTCATCCCAGCCATGCATCATATTCCTTCCCAGCCACCTCGGGCACCAATCAAACACATATCATTCTTCTTTGTCAGTCATCATTACTTTTAACTTGCTCGTCCTTCCACACTTACTTACACCCTTCTTTCGCTTTTCGTTCATCCCATCCATCAAGTTCATCTCAGATCTGATTTGGATTCTCAAAAAAAAATCACCGCTGAGTTGAAGTACATTTAGAGGAGGCTACTACCTAGTTGATAAAAACTTTGTTCTAAATTGGAAAGTCTTCTTAACAGTAGAGTAACTTAACTGTACAACATATATACTACACCCGTGCAGAGAGCACACTCTGCAGTCTGCAATCTCAATAAGTAAGGAATATAAGAGCTTACCACTGCCAGCCACTACCGTGGCAACCCTCACATCAGTCTCCTCCGGCACTTGCACCGCCTCCTCCCCACAAGTGTCCTCCTCCACCTTCGCGCTGGCCCCGGCACCAGATGTTCCACCTACAAAGTACATTTAAGAATGTTAGATGTCATAGACACACACCACTCACTAGTATTTTGTCTAGGAATGAAGAAATGTGAATACAGAAACCAATCTAATAATTTGTGACTGTCTACTCTAAAGTAAAAATGCCCCTTTTTCCAGGGAAGGGTGTTGTCTTGCTGCACTTTTTGGCACAACTGATAAATGCTTGCTTTTTAACACGCACCATTTTTCTCATAACAGACAGAAGCTTCACTTCTAAGAACAAGAGCAAGATCAGATCATCATCACTAGGACGGAGTGACCAACGATTTAGCACCAAAAAGAAAAATTGAAGTTCAAGCCAGGTGAGGGCTCGGCTCGCCCACAATAAATGTGTGAAATAAATCACTAAGCACTTTTCCATTTATAATCAACCGTTTATGTTTTATGACAAACTTGATTTTTAATAAATGTTTTTACTTTTAATTAAGCTTTAAAACTTAAATAGACTCTGTGGTTTTTGGTCAAGAGTGACTGAGCAAAAGGTTTTGCAATTTGCAGGCATGAGTCTGTGCCTCTGACACTTCTGGACTCTGACTCCGTACTCTTGTCCTGCGTTGGATAATCATCATTGGGGATCAATCATCGATGAATTCGGGAGCTAAATGACTCTGCCACACTATCTAGTCAGTAAGGAGATTGGGGATTCTTCAAAGTCTGTTATCACTGAGGTATGTGGAAAGTCTACCTGCGCCTATTATAATTGATAAACAATGCACTATTTAGTGTCCATAGTACTGTTTGTGCAGATTTGTCCCTGCAACAGTAGTAGTATGGATTGTCCTCCTATCCAAACCAAAAGTAAAGTAGTATCTTATTCTTTCTTGGTGGTCATTCGCATTTTATTGTTGGGAATTGTCAAAGCATAAACATTTTGAAGACTTGAAAAGACATTATGGACAATCCCAGAGGACTGCACTCAGTTCATAGAGCTATTGATGACTAGAATGGGAGTTTCGTTTGACACCTTTTGCCAACTGTGCAATCTTAGTTAGCTACACAGACAGACTAATAAGAATAATCTAGTAATACCACAGGGAGTCATAGTAGAGGCAGGATAAGAATTTAGATACAGTCTACAAGAAGATCAAAGACGATTTAGAAAAAATCGAATGAAGAACGCTAGGAAAAAATAGGTACTCTATATTAAAATGAAAACTTACGGGGGCAAGCAAAGGAGCCCTCGCCTGACCGATCCTTGCCTTCTACAACAGCAGCTGCAACCACCTCCTCCTTTGTCCTCTTGCCCCTGGGGGGAGCTGATGTACAACATGAAAGAAAGAAAGACCCGAAAACATGGATGATTGTTGTCAACCAAATCAAACATTTCAAAAGAACAATAACAAAATATTTTGGCGAAATAGCAAATAGACAACTATTTCACGGGATATATTGACCTATCTCATGTGGTCTACTACGATATTAGTATTGCTTGATTTGCAGACCGTCGACTTGGAAAGTTATGTAACTCACTAAACAAAGTACTAAAAAGGTTCGCCTAGGACTGGCAGGCAGCAGTCCGCAGCACGCGAAGTGACATGCAAACTCCATCGTGATTGCTGATCAGTGACAACACTAAAACGTTTCCTACTACATTAACCAGTCATTAAAATACTCAAACTATCAATCCACCACTACTATTTCTTCTTATTGCCAGGTGTACAAAGGAAGGACTGGACTTGAGTCTGTAGGGGCAGATTTACAAGCCCCTTGCGGCTCTTTTGCTCCGTATGTTGCATGACTTTTGTGACGCAGCGGCAGAACAAAAGAGGCGCCATGGTGCGGCGTATATTAACAACGTGACGCATATGGGAGATGCATCACGTTGTAAAGCCCTGCGCCATCAGGGGGTGTTCCGGCGCAAGGGAGGGTGTTCCTGCGCAGGAACGCATCCTAAGAGTGGCTGAGGGAAATCTACAAGATTTCAATCAGTCACTTTTAGGACAATGATGCGTCACTCAAACCC
Organism: Lissotriton helveticus; assembly: GCF_964261635.1. Taxonomy (NCBI): domain Eukaryota; kingdom Metazoa; phylum Chordata; class Amphibia; order Caudata; family Salamandridae; genus Lissotriton; species Lissotriton helveticus. Next base: position 428,496,708 of record NC_136065.1, read on the forward strand.
TGCGCCTGCTTGAAGCAGACGTACGGCTTGACGCAGCATTGGGGAGATAGGGCACCCCAGAGCATTGCTGGAGCTGGGCCATCGTTGCGACGCAACTCCAACAATGCGCCGCCTTTACGGCACAGATGCGTAACGCTTCGGTGACGTTTTGGGCCCATGGTGCGCCGCACTGTAAATACAGCGCACCATGGGTGGTGGTGGCGTGGCGCACAATTACTGGCGCATCCCTGCTACTTTGCAGGGATGCACCGGTAATTGCAAATCTGCCCCTTAGTGTCTAGCATTACGCAGTTCTGTAAACTACACTCATACATCATTTCTCAGGCCAATGAAATGAACACAAAATCGAAAACAAATAAGCATAGTAGCAATGCTACTGAGAAGGAGAGCAGTGCACCTGAAATGCACAGAAGATTTTGAAATATAATTTACCTACAATGTAATCAGCAGCATTATTGCTCTTGATAAAAAACAAAAATGTGCAATATAATAACACACAGAGCAGGAGAAAACTGAGTAGTGATGAAATAGCTACTACTACTCACCAATCCTGGGGATCTCGACGCCGAGCAGGTCGAGCAAGTCGCCTTCCCGGTCCAGGAGATCCGTTCAACGGTGGGTGGCCTGGTTGTAGGTGCGCCGGACCCGAGAGTGTTCAAACATGGCCCGGCACACCTTCTCCCACCGCTTCCGGCGCTCCCGGAGCCCGTAGCCGCTTGCGATCTTGCCGCCTGCCGCGATGGTCCTGGGGAGGCGGCGCTGTACAAAGAACACTAGTGCGGCCACCTCCTCCGCGCTAAAGATCTCCCATGGCATCACTAGCTCCCCCCTCAAACGCCCGCACGGGAGCCGGGCACAGGGTGCGGGACCCTTCCACTTCTCGGGCTGCTTCCCGGCTCCCTTTACCATGGTCTGGGCAGAAAGGAAGGTAAATAATAAAGAAGAAATAGAATAGGGAAGAAGAAAAGAAAAGAGTTAAAAAAAGTAGTTTAAAATTAACCAAAAGTAGCAGAAAACACAAAAATATAGAGCTAGAAAAATAGAGGGATAGATGATAAGTAAAATAGATTAAAAAAAAACTTCAAACAAGCAAGGGATGGCAGAGATTGATAGAGGATACAGAAAGGATGCCCAGAACCATAGCAATGAATGAAAAACAAGATGGCCGCGCCCGTACACGACCGTGAGATTTCCCCCGCGATCACACGCGAAATTGTACTAGCGAGCCGCACACTTTGCAAGATTACACATAGCTCCCGGAAACGGAAATACGTCACGCAAACAAGATGGCCGCGCACATGTACGACCGCTAGGGTAACTTCGCAATGTTGCGCTACAAGCGGCTTGCGAAAACGCAAAAAATCACGCGAACTAACACGCCGCAAAAAAAACAAATCGTATATTCGCACGAATTCGTGGCTTCCGAAATCGATCTCGCGCGAATTCGCGCCCCGCGAATCGCGCGAAATTGCAGAAAAACGATTTTTGCAAAACTAAAAGCACTCAGCAGGTGCAAAAGTTCAAGCTCATCATTAGTAACCATTCCCTGCAGTGGCCCCTCCAGAGTTCAGTTGCCTACTTGCAACTATTCTATGACGAGAATAGCTACAAGTATGCCACAAAGGTCCTGTTAAAAAAAATTACACTGCAACAGAAAGCAATTACAGATAAGGAATCAGGTGCCAGACTGGAAGTTCAAATTCAGTGACACATTAATCAGCCCCTAATTCATTCATGTCAGTTGAGGCAGAGCAGGTGTGCTAACGAATTTTACAAAACTGAAAGCACTTAGCAGGTGCAAAGTTTCAAGCTCATCATCAATGAGGAAGCACTTACAGCTAAGGAAGCAGGTGCCAGCTCAAATTCAGTGACACATTCATCAGCCCCAAATTAAACCATGTCAGTTGAGGCAGGGCAGGTGTGCTTTTCCCCCCATAATCTACAGTGATGAACCAGAGGGTGGCATGGTTGAGCCAGAGGGTGGCAGTGGTGAAACAGAGGGTGCTGTGATGAACCAGACGTAGAAACAACATGGTCGCGACCGTTGCTACCCGACAAGTAAGTTTGCGTTTGCGAACTGGTAAAAAACCCTCGCGAAATGGCAGAAACACTTGCGAACACAAAAAAAAAATCCGCAAAATTCTCCCATACAACAAACTTTTTATGAAATTTTTGGGGAAAAAACAGACATCTTAATCTTCAGCACTTTTTTCCTATTTTTACGCCAAAAATTCAAAATTTAAGAATATTTTCCCTATTTTCTCGATCATGGGGAATCCACAAACCCTGGGTATCTTTATAACCCCTAGGATGTTGGAAAAAAGAAGCAAATGTGGTGTAAATACCTGTTATGTTTCATGCAGGTACCCTGATATAGGCCCAGGTAATAACTAAACCTTTCACCTATATTTACCCTGCTATTACACTACATAACGGTTTTTGGTACTGACCTTTTACCTAGTTATGATACTGCTTAAATGAAGAGGGTTTTCTCTACTACCCTCATTTATAACATTGCGGGGTGTCCACCTCAAGACCAAGGAAGGATCGCACAGTCTCTAACTTCAGGAAATGGGGTTGGCTTTATCCTAGGATTCTTGGCTCTACAACCACATACATGCTAGGTACACATAGGTACATCTAGGTATGGTTACATCGTAGGAGTATACCTTATTATTGTCATGTATTTTTATACCTGCCCGTATTCATTGTTTTAGCACTACAGTAGGTTGGTGCTTACGATCATTTAAATCTGTTTCTGCCTTATGGTTGTTTCAGCACACCTATTTTACATTAGAATGACGCTGGTTCAATAAATGCTTTTTGGAAAACATCCCCACTGTTTATTCTGTGTATTTCTCTGAGATGAAGAGAGCATGTGTGACTGAGCGAAAAATAATGTACTGTTTCTACAATTCTGAGGGATTAGGGTTGTCATGTTAGATAGTTGCCAGAGACTATTCTCTCCTTGGTAAGAGGACCGCCTAGAGGCACTGTGAGCTAGCAGGACTACAGACTAACCTATCCTGTGGTATCTGGAGTCAGTCTGGATACCAATCCCATAGTGTACATTGCCTAAACTTGTGGTTCCTATATAGATTTATAAGATCTACACGACATGGCACCCAACGTGGGTTTGGTACTTATTTAACAGTCAAATCTGAGTAGTTCAGTTGTGCTGTTCTCGAGACCTCTACTCACATTTAATCCAGTGATGTCTGGAATGGCAAGGGGAAACTCCACCACTGCTTAGTAGGCAACTCCTACGTATTGGATGTAGGTTTATTCAAGCTTGAAGGACAAATAGTGTCTTTTTTGCATAAAACCTTATCCCAGTTTTCGTGTAACTTTTTCAACAATGACTGAAGAAGAAGACTTTGCACCCGAATAACTTGCAAATGCAGCAAGGGAGAAAGAGCAGGATGGTGCTTTAAACATTTTGGTATATGTCAGAACTGCCCTTACTTTAAAACAAACAGAATATAGAGTCACAGCTAGGGGTGGGACAGTAACTTTTCTGACTGAGGCACACAAGTCATACAGAACAGAGGTATTCTATTCATGGATGGGTCGAATTCCCACCAGCAAATGCACGCACAAATACATTTCAGTCTTACACTGAATCAATCAATCAATCAGTACATTTGTAGAGCGCACTACTTACCCGTGAGCATCTCAAAGCGACTGGGGCGGGCGGTGCAGGGGCCCTGCTACTGCCCGAACAGCCAGGTCTTGAGGAGTCTCCTGAAGGCCAGCAGGTCCTCGGTCTGTCGTAGGCGGATGGGGAGGGTGTTCCAGGTTTTTGCAGCGAGGTGAGAGAACGATCTGCCGCTGGCGGTTGCTTGGCGGATGCGGGGTACAGTCGCGAGGACTAGGTCAGCGGAGCTTAGTTGGCAGTTGGGGGTGTAGAAGGTGAGTCGTTAGTTGAGGTTCGGTGGTCCGGTATTGTGGAGAGCTTTGTGCGCGTGGGTGAGGAGCTTGAAGGTGATCCTCTTGTTGACAGGGAGCCAGTGCAGGTCTTTCAGGTAGGCTGTGATCTGGCTGTGGCTGGGGATGTCGACATTGAGACATGCCGAGGCGTTCTGTATGCATTGTAGTCGTTTCTGGAGTTTGGCTGGTGTTCCTGCATAGAGAGTGTTACCATAGTCCAGTCTGCTGCTGACGAGGGCCTGGGTAACTGTCCTTCTGGTACCGTTGGGGATCCATCTGTAGATCTTGCAGAGCATGCAGAGGGGGTTGAAGCAGGAGGAAGAGACGGGTTCACTTGCTGGGTCATTGACAATGTGGAGTCCAGGATGACTCCCAGGTTGTGTGTGTGGATGTCGATGCAGCACCCAGTGCTGTTGGCCACCATGAGTCGTCCCAGGAGGAGGGGGTGGATCCAATGATGAGGACCTCCGTCTTGTCCGAGTTCAGTTTCAGGCGGCTGTTCAACATCCATTCGGCGATGGCCTTCATTCCATTGTGGAGGTTGGACTTGGTGGTGGTGGGGGCCTAGGTGAGGGAGAGTAACAGCTAGGTGTAATCAACGTATGAGATGGTGTTGAGGTCGTGCGATCTGGCGATGTTGGCGAGCGGTGCCATGCAGATATTGAAGAGTGTCGGGCTGAAGGACGATCCTTGGGGTACACCGCAGATGATCTTGGTGTCTTTAGAGCAGAAGGGGGGAGGCGGACACTCTGGGTTCTGCCGGTGAGGAAGGAGGTGGTCCAGTCCTGTGATTTGTCACGGATCCCAGCATTGTGGAGGTGATTGCGGAGGGTGTGGTGGTAGACAGTGTCAAAGGCAGCCGAGAGGTCCAGGAAGATGAGGGCCACGGTTTCTCCTTTGTCCATCATGGCCCTGATGTCGCCGGTTGCGGCGATGAGGGCTGTTTCGGTGCTGTGATTGCTGCGCAATCTGGATTGGGACGGGTCCAGGATGTTGTTCTTTTAGAGGAAGGAGGTCAGTTGTCTGTTGACGATGTTCTCGATGACTTTCGCCAGGAACGGGAGGAGGGAGATGGGCCGGAAGTTCTTGAGGTCCTTGGGGTCAGCTTTGCGTTTCTTGAGTAGGGCGTTGATCTCAGCATGCTTCCAGCTTTTCGGTAAGTTGGCGGTCTCAAAGGAGCTGTTGATGATCTTGTGGAGATGGGGCGCAATGGTGGAGCTTACTTTGTTTAAGATGTGGTGCGGGCAAGGGTCGGATGGTGAACCGGAGTGGATGGTGTTCATGATTTTGATGGTGTCTTCGTTGTTGACATTGGTCCAGGAGAGCAGGTGGTCAATGTCGATGTGGCTGGGGGCCTTTGAGTCTGGGGTGTCTGTCGGGGGTGCCTGGTTGCTGAAGCTGTTGTGGATGCCTGCGATCTTGCTGTGGAAGAAGGTGGCTAGGGAGTCGCAGAGTTCTTGTGATGGCGGGATTTAATTGAAATTAGAGCTGGGGTTGGAGGCCTCCTGCATGCTGGTCAAGAGCTCTTTGCTGTTGTGTGCGTTGTTGTCAATGAGCTCTTTGAAGGTGATCCTTTTGGCCATTTCGGATGAGCTTGTGATGTCTGCGGATGGCGCTCTTGTAGGCTGTGTTGCTGTCCGGTGTCTGTTCGTGGTGCCATTTCTTCTCCAGCCTACGGCAGGCCTGCTTGAATGCCTGGAGATCAGCAGTGAACCAGATGGCTTTTCTGTCGGTGTGTGTGGTTGAGGGTTTCTTGATCGGGGTGAGAATGTTGGCGCAGTCGTCGATCCCTTGCCTGAGTTTCAGGGCGGTGGAGTTGGTGTCGGTAGTGTCTGTTGGAGGGTTTCGGGTGAGGGTGGTGTCTATCTGGTCTTCAGTGACTTTGCTCCAGCTGCGGTGGGGGGCCCATTGTGTGCGGTGGTGCGTGGTAGGATTCTCGAAGGTGAAGTGGACGGTCCAGTGGAGTTTGGTGGTGTGGCTGAAGGTGATGTGGTTGCTGGCTGAGAAGATGGGGTTGAGTGTGTGTCTGGCGGAGTGGGTAGGAGTCATGACGAGGTGTTTAAGTCTGAGGTTGGCAAGATTGTCGAGCAGGGTGGTGGAGTTGCTGTAATTGGTGTTCTCGAGGTGGAAGTTCAGGTCTCCGAGGAGGATGTAGTCCGTGGACGCAAGGGTGTGAGGGCTGACGAAGTCGGTGAGGGTTCCTCTGAGTGTGGTGTTGGGGTCGTTGTGGATCTGGAAGTGCAGGTGTTCGGCAGTGATAAGAGTGTCGTCGGTGTTGGTCAAGATTCTAGGGGTGTTTCTGTGGAGGATGGCGATTCCTCCTTTTGTTCCGTTGGTGCGGTCCCTCGAGTGATCTTGTAGCTGTCAGGGATGGCTATGGTGATGTCGGGTGCTGAGAAGGGGTTGATCCTGGTCTCCGTCAGGAAGGTTATGTCTGGGGAGGTGGAGTCGAGTAGGTCCCAGAGTTCGATGGCGTGTTTGCGGGCGGAGCGGGTGTTGAGTAGAAGGCGTCGCAGGCTGTTGCGGCCTACCTTGGTGGGCCTGGTGGTTGTTTGGAGGCTGGTGTAGTTGCAGTTCTGGCAAGCGAAGGGCCCATGTGTCCACTTCGGGGTAGCCCAGATGCAGGTGTGTAGTCGTAGTGGGGGGTCTGGCACTGGGCGTGTTCCAGGCACGGACGGGTTCAGACGGGCTCGCCTTAGGCACGCCAGCGGTGCGCCTGCTGCGCGCTGCTGCCATAAGAAGGCCGAGGTGGGAGGGAGGAGCAGCAGGGAGGCGGGAGCGGGTCAAATGGGCGAGCGGGAGGGGGGGCTGCAATGGATTGCAGCAGCGTGAGACGAGAGAGCAGAACGAACGGAGGACCCAAGGGCACAACAATGCAGGGAAATACAAGGAGTATAAAAACAGAATATAGCACAATATAACAGACTACAAATAAATATAGAATACAGAGACAAAACGGAAGCCCTGGTAGGTGAGCAGAACTTCAATGTCCTCATAAGGACAGTTTTCATTTGGTGTTTCATCGTCATCTCGACCCTGTTCCAGGCAGGTCGCACCCCATACCTCAACAGTACCTCCTGTTGTGCCTGTGTCTCCCAGCTCGCTGCTGGCAGCACTGCTGTGAGATAGAGGCCCTCCTCCACCTGCAGGCTACCACCTGTGCCTCATCCCTGGTGGCAAGTGCTAGGCCATAGGTACCTGTGCGCTCGATCTGCCCCTTTTGCTGTCTGCCTTCCATTTTGCTCTCCACACCACTGGAGTCCAGCTATCCTGGCTGATGACGACTGATAGCCAGAAACCAGTCCTAGGATTCTTGCTTCCGGTCCAGGGAAGACATGGCTTTGCAGTTTGGGCTGGACTGTTCTTATGAGGCACAGGGTCAAGGCTGATTTGCATATGGCCATGTCTGAACTGGGGTGGTGTGGAGTGCAAAAAATGATGGATTTAGGCCCAGATCTCTGTACTGGGGTGAATGTATGACATTGTTCTGCATTGTGTCCATCAACTGTTGTTTTTGCATACTTCCATTTTGTCTCTGCATTCTGTACCAGGCAGGTCGCTCCCCATGCCACAACAGCACCACTTGTTGTGCCCGTGTCTCCAAGCTCGCTGCTGCTGCCTCTGCTGTGAGATAGAGGCCCTCCTCCACCTGCAGGCTACCACCTGTGCCTCATCCCTGGTAGCCAGTGGTAGGCCTTAGGTATCTGTGCGCTTGATCTGCCCCTTTTGCTGTCTGCCTTCCGTTTTGTCTCTGCATTCTGTATTAATTTGTAGTCTGTTATATTGTGCTGTAATCTGTTTTTATAATCCTTGCATTTCCCTGCAATGTTGTGCCCTTGGGTCCTCCGCCCGTTCTGCTCTGTTGTTTCCCGCTGCTGCGTCCCCTGCAGCCCCACCCCCCGCTCTCCCATTTGTCCCGCTCCGGCCTCCCAGCTGCTCCTCCCTCCCACCTCCCCATCTTATAGCAGCCGCTGCGGGGTGAGGAGAGTGACCCTTGACCCTTGTGCCAGGTTTTTATATAAGCACCCCTTTGTTCCACTGATTGCTTCTGAAGACCGAATTGTAGGCGTATTTGGGTGGGTGACACATAGTTTGGTAGCAGAAAGATTGCTCTGTATGTGCTGCCAATTATTTTATCCAAGACATTGCATCTTTTCTTGCATTGGTTCGCTCCCATATGTGAGCATTGGCTTCAATCGTGCACGAATCACCTGTAAATGGGGATTTAGGGTTTGGTCTGGTAGGGCTTTCTTCAGGGGCTTCATTGCAAGGTAGCTCATGTGGCCCTTCCAACGCAAGGCCTCCATTTGAGGCATATACGAGCCTCTGCTGTCAAGTAGAACTCCGAGATTCTTGTAGTTGCTTACCCGGTCTAGGCTGCACCCGTCCATGTACCACATGATTTTCTTGGTCTTATGGTAATTCACTGTCATAATTTTTGTTTTCTTGAAGTTGAGGTTTAATGCATTACATTGCGAAAAGTTATTAGTGGTATCCAGCAGGTGTTGGAGGCTGATTGGGGTCCGGCTAATCAAAACCAAATCGTAAGCATATAGGAGATTGGACAGTGAGATTTTTCCTAAACGTGGGGCATGCGCTGTACTGTTGTCCAATTCCCCTTGAAGGTCTGCTAAGAAGAGGCTGGAAAGTGAAGGAGCTAGAACACATCCTTGTTTTAGGCCTTTAGAGGTGTTGATTTCCTAGAAAGGTGCGTCCCTGCCGGATCTTGACCAAGGTATCAGTATGTAGTAGAATCAACTGATTTAGGAGATGCTTTGGTATCCCCCACTTTTCCAACTACTGCAATAGTTTGGCACTATCTATGTGGTCAAATTCTGTGCTATAGTTTATGAGACATAAAAATAGCAAGCTGTTTGCTACTTTGGTCGCATCTATCAGCAGAGTTAGCGCCATGATGTTGGTAGTAGTTCCCTGTTCTCTGTTGAACCCTGTTTGATTTGCAGGGATAATGCGTTTTGACAAAGCCCAGGATATTAATTCCTCTAGGACTACCCTTGCATAATACTTTGCCTCTATGTCAATTAGGGTGATGAGATGATAGTTGTTTGGGACTATTGTCGCCCTGCTCTGAACTTAGGGGTGAAATATTAGTACATTTTGCCCAGGTATCAGCTATTATGTTAGCAAACATAAAAGGGGAAGCAGAAGAAGTGGCAATACGCCAACACCTGAAGGATTTCACTCCTTTACAACAGGAGCGTGAAGTACCTAAAATGATCAAAGATACCTATGCCGAATTACGTGGAGATAGTTAAGAAACTAGAGAAACAAAACCTCAACTCATGGGTGGTCCTGAAAAAGATACCACTAAGCAAGCACTGATTCTTCCAAGAAGAAATGGGATAATAAAAAGGAAAAGAATAGAGAAAATAGGTCACAATCCATGGGTGGGTCTCCTCAGCAGGAGCCCTCCAAAAGGAGATACAACCTTAGGAATAGGGAAAACATAAAAAAAACCTGACATGTATCAGGATACTGATACACGTTTCTCTTGTTCGTTTCAGGGTACATAAAAAAACTCTGAGAGGGAAGGACTGGTAGAACACAGACAAGAAGAGCGTACAAAGTCCTGAGACAAGCAACGCGCCTCAGACTATACTTCAAAAAAAGAAGAGAACAGAAATCAAAACCTCAATTTAAAAAAGGTAGCAGGTCTCAAAGTTAGACATGCCCAAAATTCTGAACACTCAACTTCTGAACAGGGTATGGGCTCTGACGATGCTAGACAGCGCAGCAGAATTAACAATAGCTCGCCAGAACCTGATGGATTTCTGGTGACAGTGGTGTTGAATGAACATATCACGGTGGAGACACCTAAACTAGGGTAAGTGTCCCACACCGGTTATATGAAACAACACTCCAAATGGAGGGGGACAAAACTAGAAAAATTAAAGGTCTCTTTTTGGAGAACCTCACTTTAGGATATGATATCCTTTTGGCTGAAAAAGGTTGGCCACCTGAAATTGTTATGGAGTGCCCTGAGGGAGAAACAGTCATTTTACTTAAAAAATTCATACACGCAGGAGTGGGCGGTTTCACTTGCTCCAGCATTATATCGCAACTATGTAGGGTGGGATGCTGAGTCACCTCACCATGTAATCCCAGTAAAAACCACTCCAACTCCGCAGAGACAGTACCCAATAAAACAAGAAGCGAAAAAGCAAGTCAGGGAGATCTTAGATCAACTTGAATACCAGGGTATAATAGAAACTTGCACCTCTTCAATGAATAACACTTTGTTTCCTGTAATGAAACCCGATAATTCATACAGCCTAGTTTTAGACTACAGACATCTGAACCCATGCACAAAAACATTAGCAGTATAGAATGCACACAATGCCCCATTAATTAATAAAATGATCCGGAAAAAGTACAAAACAACATTAGATATCTCAAATGGATTTTACTGCCAATATATAGCAACTGGAATGCAGATATTTGACAACATTCTCAGCAATTGTTCTCAAGTTCAATTCTTTCGACTCCCCCAAGAGTATAGGAATAGCCCTGGGTTGTTCTCAGCTAGGATAACTGAGTTACTTCAAAATTTGGATGAAGAGGCATTGTCCTATGTAGATTACATTTATCTAATGGATGATGATTTAATGAATCATTTGACAAGGGAGAACAACATAATTTTGGGGTTCACCTCCGAGGGCCACACATTCAAATAAAAAAATTCAAAAATAGTCCACCTCAAAGTCCTATTTTTGGGATATGAGCTTTGGAAGCTAACTTTTTAGAAAAGTGTGCACTGCTCCAACCTTCTAAATCTTGGAAAAATGTACAATCCATATTGGGATTCCTAAATTTTGTCAGAGCTCACATTTTAGATTACGCAGAAAAAGTGAAACCTTTCTTTGACCTAATAAGACCTTATTTTTCAGTTTGACATTGGACACAGGACACAGATATCCTTCATTCCATACAAGCTGACATGATAGCTTCCAAATACATACACACATGTGTAAACACCACAAATTTAGTGATCATTGTTATAGTGGATCAACCGGGGCACACTTACCTAACCTTTAATGAAGGCGAACCAGTACCTATAGCATATAAATCACACTTGTATACAAATGCAGAAATGCGTTTTGCGTCCACAGAAAAAAGTCCGACAGCAGTACAGACTGCTGTAGTGAGAGAAAAAGCACTGGCTCAAGGGAAACGAATAATTGTTGTAACTCCAGTACCATCTTTAAAGGCTGTCACAAGGCAAATGTTCCAAATGCTAAAGCTTTACATCCAAGAAGGAGACAATGGGCTAATTCTCTCACTGCAACAGATTTAGACTACAAATTTGATTCAACACTTAAAATGCAATCATTCCTGCAATACGAACAAGAATATCCTCTCCCGAATGAAATAATGCCTCCAGGTCAGCATGAGTATATTATTTGCACTGAAGGATCTGCTCAGTCGTCTATAGGAAGTAAACAACAATACAGAGCAGTGTGTGCGATTGTGAAGGGTTGTATATAGGAAGGCAAGTTCCAGCCTAGCAGTATGAAGTTACAGTCTCTAGGAGACTGTACAGCGCAGCTGGCAGAACTAAAACCCCTGTCACTAATAAATACTGATAGAGAATTCCCCACACTGATTGTGGGCGATTCCTTTTACTGTGTCCAGTTATACAATGAATATCTTCACTACTGGGGTCAGAATGGGTTTAAAGACTCAAAAGATTGCACAATTAAGCATAAATTGCTATGGGAACTAGTAGCTGTGTTGAAAAACAAACTACCAAGAGCTCAGGTGATACACACACTGAATCATCAATGTGATGCCGTTCACCTTAAAGTGAATTCATTGGCTGATGAAGCATCAAAAGGGCAGAAGGAACTGCTGCCGTAGCTGCAATTACTCATTCTAGCACGAGAATAGATGGAGACATAATGGTAGCTGTCATTGTTTCAAACAGCTCAGTTCAACCAAAGAGCTTTCCACTCAAGTACTCCTACAAGTTAGATGCAAATAACATTCCGTATGCTCAAAGTCCAGGAGTAGGGGATAGAGTAATACCAGACATGGATCACAGATTAGGCTTAATACTAGCTGCACACAGGATCTGGGACGGGTTCTGCACATGCAGGAATTACAGCAACAGTTTCTTTACTGAAACAACGCTATTGGTGGCTAGGTTTAACTAAACAGTCAAAGAATTTTGTCTTGAAGTTTAACATCTGTCAGCAGATGAAGGGTTCCACCTCAGTGCTCGGCTGATGCATGAACTGTTCTAAAAGATTTGCGAGTCTTCATTGGGACATATGCAGTTGACACATTACATTTTGACCGTGGCCCTGTGTTTAGCTCTAGGGCTTACAAGGAAGCCATGGGAAGTTTGGGTGTTGCACTGCAGTACTCCTCTCTGTACCATCCCGAGGGAAATTTGGTCATGGACAGGAAAATCTGGGACTTAAAGCAATATTTAACAGCAAGGGTTTGAGGTTTGGGTGATAGCTGGGTCTATCACCTACATTGGGGTCCAGACTGCACTCAACAATATGCCAAGTAGCTCCCTAGGAGGTGTCACCTATCACGAAGTCCCATTTGAGACAAGAATGTGGGTACCTGATTTCGATTATGAAAGCACAGTGGCAGATGTAAAAACTTTAGACATCAATAAACATTTGACTGTTTTACAGTATCTCAATGAATTCTGGGCAGTACAAAACAATGTGCAATTAAACGAACCGCTACTGGGGAAGTCAAATCAGTCACGGCAAGACCTGTCTGGATCCCAAAAGAAGGGGAATAGGTCAGAGAAAAGATAGTGGACAAGAAAGAATTTGGGCCATCATACCAAAAGCTTATACCTGTCCTGGCTGTCAAAGGAAAAAGAATAGTACTTCTTGTACCTCTTGCCAGCAGAAAAGAAAAGAGATTTGTCTCCATCAATCTGATCAAACAACACTATGTTGCCGATAGTGAATGGTAGGCCTTGTGGGCTCCTGGGAAGCCGCAGCTCTCCTCTCGCTTCCATACAGGAAGTTCAGACAGAAAGACTCATAACTATTGAAGAGTCACCAATACAAAGTAATGGACTTACCAATGATGAAATGGAACTTGTTCATATTGAAATAGAACATCAAAACACAAATGAAAGACAAATATGAATTTGGCCTACCACCGATAACTACACCAATATGCCTCTACAAGAGACGTCAGCAAGTTCAACACACCCTGCTGAGCTAACAAAGATAGATCAAACTGCATCTGGCTACTTAATTGATTTTGATCCAAGTGAACCTGAATAAACTCCAGATCCAGTTTCTCGTAAACAACAACTTCTTGAATTAAAATAAAATCTGAAAAAGACTTACCTAGTCTCCCCATGGATACAGCTCTGGATAATATATGGAACACTATTTTTTCTATTATGGATTGGCCTAGTGAATGCCTTTTGCTTACTCATGAATGGAAACTATCTCCCAGAATGCTCTGCAGTATATCAATCAACTCCAGATCCAGTTTCTCGTAAACAACAAGTTCATGAATTAAAACAATTCTGAAAAAGAATTACCTAGTCTCCCCATGGATACAGCTCTGGGTAATAAATGGAACACTATTTTTTCTATTATGTATTGGCCTAGTGAATGTCTTTTGCTTACTCATGAATGGAAACTATCTCCCAGAATGCTCTGCAGTATCTCAAGTGAACTTGGTCCTAAACCCTCATAGGTCAACTCTTCAAGAACAAAGAGACCTATCCTTCGTGAACATTACAGCTGTACCAATTCTCGATGGTATAGTTTGGGACAGAGTTTCGTGTAATGTATTTGGTCCCACAGCACTTTTGAAAATACTACATGTATTTAAAATCCCTTTAAATGATATCATTACCTCCAGTACATTTCCTGATGATTGGGATTTTGAAACTGTAAATAACTTGTTGTCTGATTTAGAACAATGCCCTGCATTTTCAAGCATTGAAATTTTACTGATTATAACACAATGTACTGTTACCAACATTATGGTCATCACTTTTTACATAAATCCAGTATCTCATGTAACGTTTTTACATACCACCAATGGGAACATTGCCCAACACCACCAAAAGGTAGTTCACAATCGTTCGCACAGAAGTTTTCTTTTTTTTCATGGTTTAACACTTCTGACCCAACTTCATATTACTATAAGGTTGCACCTACAACTGCACAGAAAAATATGCTAACAAACATCAAACAGATTTATTCTGCATCCTTTATTTCCCAACTGTCTGAACAAGGTTTTGACTTACGGAAGTACACTGTAGTCATAAAATCAATCTGGCGTTCAAAGGAATGGCAAGTTCTAGGAACAGAAGCCCTATTTTGAGATTGCCTCAGTCTACAGCAGATAATATTTCTGTACAACACTGTGCAACAGACTTCCTATCTTGGACTAGCCAAGAACAAAGATTTGAACACACCTCAGATACCCTGGCCTTTACAATTTGAGTGGTGGCAACATTTTACAACACATGGTTGGGATACAGTGGACGGTGTCATGCATATAATTCATCAGACCCCCATTGAAAGGGAAGCTTAGTTTGGCCTACAGACACAAATAGATGTCAAACAAGAATCAGGGGTACCACTGAAGGGTTTAGTATCCTTAGGTCAGACCAAAGCTATGTATAACGAGAACATGCAGGGGTGGGGACATCATACATTGTTATGAAGTTATGCCTTTATTGGTTAAAAACCTCAACACTTCCAAGGTGAAACAACAACTATCCTTACTATCAGAAGACATGGATTTAAGGGACTTTTTGCTGGGTACCCAGAAGCCACATCAGAAACGCTTCTTATACGCTGTTTATAATGAAATTTGGAAAGTCTCTGAATAGGAAGCTGCGGAGAGACTTCATGAAATTGACAGAATTCATTTATGAAAGGCTTTAGCTGTGGTTGAAAATGGTATGACCACTTTAACTTCTAGAATTCATTCTCTGGGCAAAATTGTATCTTCTGCTATAGATATAATGTAACAGGAACTGTCCATACTACAGCACGGAGAGTCACAATTAAGTTCTATTGAGTTGTTAAGCTGGATGCTACAATCATTGCATTTTGGTTATGTGCCTTGGCGATTTATCAACAGTACATCCCTGTTCTCTGCATACAATTTAGGAAACCTGACAGATAATAATGGCAGAAAGAGGAGAAAAATTTACAATGCTGCATATTGAAAAACTGGACCAATTACCTTTCACTGTGGCAGAGTCACCATCCACAGACTGGTTAATTCATGGCCATATAACGATACCGGTCACAACCTTCCAGGTTCAGTATTGCCTAGAACAATAACAGGCAGGCAGATATGAAGAAATGGGTAAGGAATTTATCAAGGAATGTTGGGAATTGCCGTATACATTTCGATGCAGGTGTGGAGACATGGAAGTTTTTCTAAGCGGTACAGACTGCAGGAGTGGAGACATGGAAGTTTTTCTAAGCAGTACAGACTGCAAGAACTCTTTAAGTGGATCTCTCATCTGCCAAGATATCATGCTTTACGGGACCTGTAACGGTTTAGTTGCAAACTTATCTTGTCATTTGAAAGGTTCCCCGGCTGCTGTTATTAATCCGGTGTTCAAGTTGCTCTTGAATGGGTGTTACTTAATGCTGAATGATCAGGGTTGTTGTAGGATGCTTCCGGGCATTGCATATCTTGTCACTGTAGGCTCCAGGGTTACTTGTGTGGATTGTTGGAAACAATACTCGCATACAACAGTTAGGGAGGCACCGTTATGGCCTTTGTTGAATGTTTAGTTTATACAGTTTGATACTCTGAGCTGAATGAAAGCTATGCTTTTACGGAAAAGTGTGCCCTTAACTTCAGCCCTAGAGACTTTTGATCTCCAGGTTGCAAGGTCTTCAGCTGAGATAAAGGCACTAATACGAACTGACTGCCCTTTCCATTTCATAGAAATGGTAGAACATATCTTTAACATGTCTGATGCAAAGGGTATAGTACACCTATTTAAGACCATAGGTTCTGGACTGTTAAGCACCTTTCAGACAGTCTTCAGAGTGATTCCAGCCTTCATACACTCCGTATTCTGAAGCATTTTTGGAGGACTTCCGCTAATCCTGCTACTAATAGCAGGAATCCTGATTGCAATTTTTCTGCTGCGCAAGGGACATCCCAGTAACCAGGGAGCTGGAAAAAACTATATTGGACCAGGAATACGGTGATTGCTTGGTACTCCATCTGGGCACACCTCACCTTCGTGAAATGAGCGAGTCTTAGTTCCTATCATTTTAACCAGTCTGGATTGACTGTGTTTTGCTTGTGCTCCGATGCCTGATCTGCGGACAAGAATGCGTGTTGGATCTCTGTCTAACACTTCCATTGGTTTCGTCGCCGGACGTGGCTGCTTTACTGGACCGGTAAAAGTCACATGCACTGCTGTGTCCTCAGTGTATTCCCATGTTAATGTCTTCATTCTTTGAGCCACCACAGGATGCTTCAGCTCCTGTTGTAACGGAGACTGGATCCTCTACAGGCATACAGGCCTTGGATATCATACAGGCTTCCCCAGCATCGGCTGTGGGCACTAAAGAAGATCATCTGTGCTCAATTGACCTGATCTGTGCGATGTTGCAGGTAGGCCTGGGTGGTAAATTCCATTCCGCTTGCAGAATTTGAGTAATTTCGCCTTCCACGGAGAAAGTGCGTGCAGAATTTTTTGCTTGTTTGCGCTTTCAAAATGCATGTTCGCAAGATATTTCTCCCCGAGCACGCAAACAGCTTTCACAAACAGGAAAAAAGCAACGCGAACTGGCAGACCAAGCAATTCCAATTGTTCCCAGAACTTTTGCGTGCTCGCACAGATTTTTTACCATTTCGTGGAGCTTTACATGGCACGACTACCCAATTCCGCCCACCCCTAGTTGCAGGGACCGTCATCTGTGATGGAAAGCAGCAGTGATGTTGCGTCTCCCACCCAGGACACATAAACATGGCTGATCGTGTGCTGGGAAAAATGTGGCCTTTTTTCAAAACAAACAAACTTAGAATTTTAAAACAAAAATGACTCTTTTTTTACTTTTCTTGCTTAACAGCATGGCTTTCAGGCACTCATAGTTGTTCAGTCCAAATATACGAGCATATTTGAAGAGACTTCTACAGCTTATGGTAGTATTTTGGCATTTTTTAAACTAATTTTTATGGACTTATTAGTTGTTTGCTTATTTTAGAAGTACATTTATTTTTTAGTATGTCATCCAGTCAGATGAGGGGTGGGTGTTATGTTTCATACAGGTACCCCAATATAGGCTCAGGTAGTAATTAAACCTTTCACCTATATTTCCCCTGCCATTACACTAGATAATGGTTCTTGGTACTGACCATTTACCTAGTTACAGTACTGCTTAAATGATGTGAGGTTTTCTCCAAAAACTAGCCTCATTTATTGTCCATGAGGATTCTTGGAATCTCAGCAGGTCAACCATCTCCTGAATAATAACTATGTATAAGGGAATAATTCCTTCCGTCATCCCGGTACGACATGAAACAGCAAGGTAGATCACCTGAGGGTACCACTTTGGTTATATAAACACCATATCTTCGCTAAGGCAGGGAAAGGAGAAAAAGTACTCCCATGCTGACACACTGACACAAGACGCTAAGGTTCCTGCATGAAGACAATCCAGCTCGCAGTGGTCTGACATCCCTTGAGGGGTGTTCATCTCAAGATAAAGACGGGTCCTCCAGCCTCTCACTTCAGGTAATGGGGTTGGCTTTATCATAAGAGGATTCTTGGCTCTACACCCACATACATGCTAGGTACACATAGGTACATCTAGGTAGGGTTGCATCGTGGGAGAATGCCTTATTAATTTCATGTATTTTTATACCGGCCAGTATTCATTGTTTTAGCACTATGGTGGGAATCTACTATCCTTTTACTCTATTGGTGCTTACGATCATTTATATCTGTTTCTGTCTTATGGTTGTTTCAGCACACCAATTTTACATTAGAATTACGCTGGTTCAATAAATGTTTATTGGAAAACGTCCCCACTGTTTATTTTGTGTATTTCACTGAGCCGAAGAGACCACGAGCGGCTGAGCGAAAAGTAATGTGCTGTTTCCATGATTCTGAGGTATCAGGGTTTTCATGTTCTATAGTTGCCAGAGACTATTCACTCCTTGGTAAGAGGAATGCATAGAGGCACTATGAGCTAGCAGGACTACAGACTAATCTATTCCGTTGGGGTATCTGCAATCAGTCTGGATACCAATCACATAGTGTACGTTGTCTAAACGCTCAGATCCTATATAGATTTATAGGAACTACATGACATACCTTATGTGGAAAGAAAGAGTTAAAGAGGCCTAAGTGTGAAATACATCAAATAGTCAAAACAGGGATCAGCACTAGGGGGAATGGGGATTTGTCCCAGTTGTTAATGGGCTAATGTTAATAAAGCATGTTTACTTTTTATTATATCAATATAGCATTTAAAATGAGCAAAATATGTGTCTGTGTGCTTTTGTATATACTTTGAAACCATGAAAATGCAATCATAAAAGCATCCCCTAGAAGGCATCACTTTTGGATCACTTAACATGCAACCATAGTCTCTAGAGAGAGCTGCTTTACATGTGCCTTCTGCAACACCTTTAGACCACAATAAGTGCAACTATAAAACAAGCCCCTATAGGGTGCTGCACTCCCAGTAGTAGACTAGAAGCTCCATCCTTGGAAGTGCTTGTAAATTATTATACAAAATCCCTGTGATGTCCTGGTTTTCTAACCTCTGCAGACATAGGGCTAGTGCCTCAAGATCACTCCTGGGGGGCTGCTGTGACTTATACAGCCTCCCACTACCCTTGCTGGATTTGTTGGTGGTTCCCCTGCCATCCAGGGGCCACCACGAGTGTAGAAATGTATGCAAATGAATTAGCCCCACAGGGTATTTTGGGGAGCTTCTCAAGGAGTAGTGAATATCCGATGAGCGGATATCCCAATGTTCCGGGGAGAGCAACTGCTGCTATTTTTTTATGTTTTGAAGGTTGAACTGTCCCATGCGGGCCCCCATGTCTCCTAAACATTGGGGGCAGCTGAGTGAGCCCACCCCTTGCTACCCTTGCCAGTGTGTGGTCATGGGAGCCAGCAGCTTCTCTTCCCTGGTCGCACCTGGAGGCAGGAATCTCACACTTGTGTTGGCCACCTGCTACCCACAGGGAGCAGGGCAGGAGGGCAGGCACACCACCACTGGAGTAGCTCAGCAGTGCTCCCTCTTTCTTCTGGCAATCAGGGATCGGGATGTGGTCCCGGCCCTGTCATTTACAAATACATCCCAGGGTTGGTTTTCTGGGCCAACAGATAGTTTGTCCCCTCCTTGGAAAAACTTGAAATAAAAATCCTGTGCCGAACCCTGGGCCCTGGACTACCCTGAGGTACCTATGGGAAAGGTTAGTGGAGCTTCCTTTGTGTGGGGATGCCTTTGTTCCTGCTGCTGGAGATCAATATAATTAACCTGGCACAGCAGAATGACAAAAGGCCTGGGCTCTGATCATGAGCAGAGCTAGAGAAATATGATCATTCTGGATGACCCAAATACATATTTTTTTAACACAAAGGTTATTGCATTATTTATGATACACAAGCGTAGCATACATGACATGGTAAGATATACATCTTTTGGGCAGAAGGTCTTACAGTTGACAGTAATATTATATCCACCATTTAGTTATAAATCATACAAATCATAGAAAATTAAATTGGTTGATCAAAATAGTTGTATTGACGGCATGTAAAACTGTTTGTAACAAAGCAGCCTGCACTAGCGTAGAACAGAACCATTTTGCCATGTAGATGACCCACAATAGTGTGAGCTTAACAGAACAAATTTACAGAGAAGTGCTCCCTTCCCCCTCTCCCAAACCTGTCATCATAACACTGTGTCGCTTGCATGTTGTGTACCTGAGTGAAGACATTTGTGTGGGGATGGACCCCATGCTATCCTATATCTCAAGTATTGTGGTATAGATGTCATGGCGTGGTGTGAAAATGTTACAAAACCTTTGGCTTGCAATGAAGTCGAGCTAAGAACATCAGAGGGTTGCTTCTCCTTGCTACTGGCAAGCGGTAGAGAACAACGGGAAAGGGCAGTCTTGCTGTAGTGTGTACATAGGACAGGATGAGTGATGCCAGCAGGGAGATGAGGAGACCACTATTCAGTGCCTTCCACCTGTGACCTAAAGGATTCAAGGATAATAACCCACTACATAGGGATGGGCCGCTTACGTAGACCCCAGTATTCTTCTCTACACAAGGTGCAAATGTTTCCTGTACTCCATTGCACCACATCTTCCTGCCACTGAGAAGCATGGAGTGCCCTGTGGGACTGCCACAGTCTCATCAATCAGTGTTTCGCCAATAAGAACACTAAATCAACAAAGAGTGCCGTGGCACTGGAGCCTTTAGGCCTTGGGTATATCCTCTGTATACATTGTTCAGCAATACTCCAGTGGTCTGCCCTTTCCAGATCTGAAAAGGTGGTCAGAATGGCTGCCTTGTAAGGAGACAGTGAGGGACAGGCCCATAGCATGTGTAGTAAATCCAGTTCTTGTGCGTGGCGCGGGGGCAAGTGGAGGAAGCAGTGGGGAACATGGAATGACGTTTTTGTGGTGTGAGGTAAGCTCTAGGTAAGATTGAGAACAGGATGAATTTGAAACAGGAGTTGCTGAAAATTCAGTGGGGGTATTATAATTCTTGATGACCCATAAGTTGTAGATATCTTTGTAGAACTTGCAGATTTGATTTTCTCACACAGGTTACACTCCAATTTGATATGTCACTGGTCTGTGTAGGCCTAAGAGAAGCAAAACTTCAATTCTAAGGCAGTTTTCCCCCTATGTGTTTAACAAAGTGTCACTACAGACAAAACTGTAAATCACACTGACTTGTCCTATTAGTGTACACTTTTTTAATGCCAACCCCAGTTCAATATCTAATCCTGCAGAATCCATCCTCTCTGTCCCAGGCTACCTGTGCACAGTTACAGGGCTTTGCATGACAGTAATCTCACACATGTGTGCATAAGTGTTTACGTGTAACCAGCCAATTGCCCCTTACCCTTGCTGCATCACAGTTGCCTTATTTTAAAAGGCAGACCCTGACGGCTAATATGCGCAGTCCATTCACCATGTGACTACCACTACTGAGACACATGTAGTGAGACTCCAAAACTAGGTGATACAAAATGCAAAGGAATCTGAATTTTCTAAATGGACAGAACCCAATTGCAAACATGATTTTGTCATCAATTTGATTAACAAGTCTGTGACTGATAACAGTTCACATGATCTAGCTAGCGTACACCTTGTTTCATTCAACAAATCCAAATGGGCCACTCACTATTCTGGTTATGTCTTCTGGACTACAGAATCAAAGGATCTGGCTTGTCTCTGGCTATAAGGAAAAACTCATGCATGTCTCAAATTAGTCCTATGTCTCCAGCTACCCAGATAACCGTTATGAAATTTACAAAAGAACTTATGCAAAAGATGAAACAACTGACGCACAAGGGTGTACTGGCACTGCTCCTATAACCAGTAAAGCTTAAAGTGCTATGTTCAAACCAATTTTACAATTAAGCCAACACCAATGCTGCCACTGCCCACCTCGCAGATGTGCAAGGTGCTAAGATGCCAACACATTAACAAGGAATTGCAAGGAAACCTCAATGAGAAAGGAAGAAAGAAGGTAATCCTTTCCGCAAACACACTACGCTTTTTGGCTAGCGCCACAAAAAATGTGCAAGCTGAAACACTCTGGGTGTTAGCCAATCCTCTTGTTGCTGGTTGTATTTAAAAATATCAGTAACAAAACATCATCTGAATAAATATCCTGACATGAGCATTGTTTACAAAATAAATCACTCCATTACAATTAATGCTATAAAATCTACACCCAATGGAGTGAAATTTCTGATATTTATGTCAAATGACAATTTGCTACTGACACATACAGCCATGTAATAAATGTCCTTATCACATAGGTTCTCAAATTAAAGTATGTTTCATTAAGAGGTGGAAAAGAGTGACACATCTCACGAAAGAGAATTCCAAGGTCATAGGTATGCAAACTGCTGGATACATGCAACAATGCTTTAACAATTTTTGGATTGACAAGGCTGGGATAGCATTCTCCTGTTGATCCAGATGGGATTTTATTCCAGGAACAGCATAAAAAAAAAACATTGTGGCTCTATCGCCGATTGCATCTAAGATGCTAAGAAAGATCAATAAGTATCTTTATTGTTTTTTTTGTAGACTATAGTGCGGCACGTTACAAAAAAGATTGATCTAGGCAATGCAAAAATCTAGCAATAAGTTACAGAAATCACAGTTTTCTTTGATAGATTGGGCTTGCCATTTTGATATTGCAGTCCGAATATACAGTTAAATACGAAAAGTGTACACATTAGATAGATATTAAACTAAATCACTAACACAGCTGAGCACTATATTAATTCATTGCATTTTGAACTTATACATTCCAGACCCATTTGATCATTTCGCAAATGATAATTGCTTTCCAACTACATTGGGTGGAGAAAACATTTCAGTTCTTGATCACACGGAAGACCTGGCTCCAATAGGAATGCTGAACTTGTTATCAGTTTCAAATACCTATAATCGTAGCAATCATCTTACCACGATTTTAAGTAATATTGGGGCCTTCGGTAAAACTAATAACAAATCTGATTGGTCACAGGCACAAAAATGTAAAACGTTAAGCATCATGTATTTATAGGAATGAGCTTGAAGTTCTAATATGTCTTGAGCCTCACATTTAGATCAATTAGCGAATAAATTAAGGGGCATATTTACAAGAAAGTGGCGACGCGTGTCATTAAGCCAAGAAGGCTAAAAACACACTTCGTCACTTTTAAGTACCTTTTGGAAATATACCAATGGTATGTAGGAGATGAAGTAAGCCCTAATATCATCCTCTGCGAGGAATAAAAGTTCAACATTAAACTTTCAGATTTTGATTGGTTTGATGGTGCTTTTAAACTCATTTGTAGGCATCATTGATTGAGACCAAAGTTCTTCCAATCAATTTCTACTAATTAATCCTACAAGGAACCTAACAGTTTTGCCATCTACTTTTAGGAAGTATAGCTATGGTGGGTAGTAGAGAAAATAATCACTAATGTAGTCCTATGCAAGGAATAAAAGTCCTATATCAAACATTTCGATTTTAAGATTGCTTTGATGGTTCTTTTACAACCATTTTTCCATATCATTGATAGAAACCGAAGTTCTTCCAGTCACTTTCTACTAATTAACCCTTCAAGTAACCTAACAATTTTACCATATACTTTCCTCCTACTGTATGGAACAGATTAACTCATTGCCATTTCCTCCAGCCATATGCATTGCATGAAAGTAAAGGAGGACACATTAATTGCATATTTTGCAAATGGATGTCTTGCCAGATATAAAACACTAGGGGGCCCAATATGATGTCAGGCGGATTGCCCCCGCCAGCCTGGCGGAGACAATCCGCCTGACATCCGCATTTGTTTCCCCCCTGCCATATTAGTATGGCGGGGGGACCTCGGCGGACGGAAAGACCGTCCGCCGCTTTTCCGCCCCGGTCGACTAGCGGCCGGGGCGGAAAAGGAATAATATGGTGGCGGTGTCTATCAGACACCGCCAGCCATATTATGCTTGGCAATTGTGGATGCCTTTCTGTGGCGGCAATGCCACCATGGAAAGGCATGCGGAGAATCCCTGCGGGGGCCCGTTGCGGGCCCCCAGTGACTTCGGGGGGTGGGGGGTGCACATGGGGGGTACCTATGGTACCCCCCAGCAGTTCCATGCACAGTATGGCAGGCCCCGCGCGGTGCCTGCCATGTTGTGCATGGAAGTGCACAGAATGCTTTTCTGCCATTGTGGCGGGTGGTGCTAAGTGCACCGCCCGCCACAATGGTAGGAATGCGGGATGCGTCTGCCACTGTGGCGGGCGCATCCTAATGCTGCCGATGGGACCCCCGCACTTATGGCGGGAGGTCCCTACTACCGCAAGGATGGCGGGCGGGCAAAGTCCGCCCGCCATCCTAATGAGGCCCTAGATCTCATGGGAAGTGTCTTAGTAAATTAAATAGACTCCTCAAGCGAGCTGCCTCAAACTTCTCAAATTCATTATTACATTTTTCTGCATAAATTGCTGAGAAATTGCAGAAAAATCGGCAATCTTAGCAATAAACCATTTATTATTGCATTTAGCAACAGTCCTGCACACTCATATAATATTGTAATACATCAGGTTGATGCAGTGTAAAAGCAAATGGAACCAATCCAACATTGAAGTGCTTAGATTTCTTTATTTGGTCATCACACAAAGGACAGACAGCCAGCCGACACGTGTTTCATCAGAGAAACAGTGTTCTCCGACTCTTCAGGGTTCCATGGCTGAATTCAAGGTCAGTAACATCCCCAAGCCGGTGCTGATTCCAACCAGGTAGGGTATGCTTATTCTCGTCGAGACGATCACCTCTCAAGAGTCAAAATAGCGAGCTATTAAAAAAGGCTATGAATCGGGACGCCAGTACGGGTGATTAAGGGGTGTGGAAAATGGCAGCCGAGTCAGGTAACAATGTGATTGTCTGAATAGGTGGCTACTAATTTTTTCTGAATTTGCGGAGTTCAAGATTCAAATGTCTTGGGTAGGAGTTCCATAGGGAAAATACATACGTGTGATGAGTTCTGCTGACACATTTATTGGACTGGTGCATTTGAACAGACATTAAGTTGTTTTTCTTGGATTTAAGGTTTCTGAATGAGAGGTAGGGAAATTAGACAAGTAATCCCCCAATCAGCCATGTAGTGCTTTGTGGAAGAAGCATGAGGAATTTGAAGTCAGCTTGTTCCTACATTGGTAGCCAATGGTGATATAGTTGTAGCAATTCAGGACAAACAGGAGACCAGCAGTATAGTTCTGGTCCAATTGAGGCTTAGGTATAGATTGTCTGGAAGCCCGGTGTACAGTCTATTGCAATAGGCAATTCATAATATCCCCACTGAAAGAAGATGACAATTTGCTGTGTGAGCTGGAACAGAAGAACGACACTTCAGACTAATCACAAATGGTGGAAAGAAGCTTTCATAACGATCTTTAGATGAGGGATGAATGAGAGGCTGCTGTGAAGCAATACTGCCTGGATACAAACATTCCACCGGCAGGGAGTGAGTACCAAGGAATGCAGGCCAGAGAAAATGAAGATGGGTTAGAAAGAGGGATCCCATTAGCAGAGGTTTGCTTTTCTCATTGTTCAGAAGCTGTAAATGGTATTTATAAAGCATAGACCAGAAAAGGTTAGCGACCTTTAAAACTGCAGAAGTGAGGCCATTTGGACCTGAAGTTTGAGGGTGTTTGAAAGAGCTAATCAAAGTATGTATCACAGTCACAAAAATGGAAACTAGAGCCAAATACAAATGGGGTGGAAGCAGCAAAGGAGTGAATGACCACCACAAAGTTAAACAATTATGTTCTGCCACTTTACTTCACTAATGCGAAGGTCAGGCCAATTGTTTTTAGATAGATCACTTCCACTTACTTTACTCTGAAAGGCTTTGATGTCCTTACTTTTACAAAAAGCAAAGAAGTTCACCCATTTGAGCATCTGGAAGTCTCTTTTTGAGTAACTCAGGGTGCTATTAAAGGCTCTTGTGACTTCCAGTGAGAAACCGAACATGTGGAAGAATTAGAAAATGTATAAATGGTGTGAGGAGCAACAGAGAAAATTTTCTTGCTTCTCTTGCATTCTTTATGTTACCATGACTGAGTTGTCTGAGACTCAGCTAATGGTGAAACAACCTGAACCGAGTTTCCGTGATTGGCTTCACTGCCAGCTGCACTGTAAATCTACCACAAAGATGTAAATTCTGCCTTTTCTAAGGTTATCCTCCAACAGTGTATATTGTTTAGACTGGTTCACCTAGTCACTTGGTTGTTACTAATCCCGCAAATAGACCCAGTTTTAGCAATTGTCTGTGGGGATCTTTAGACCATAATATGGTATTTTATTAGGGAAGGTGATCACTTTGAAACTTGTGTAGGATGGCAAAATTAAAAAACTAATAATAAACCTTCCACTTACCCATGTATAATCAATAACTGCATTTGATCCTTTGTGGAAAATATGTGGGATAGCAGTAGCTTGGTCTATAGGGATTCATTTATTCAATATCTAAATTGTTTATTTACTTCCATTAAATTGTCATATTGATAGTATATGTTCATTCCTATCCAGTTTGCTTTTGTTTTCTTTCCAACATTTTTTATCTGTTATTTTCTTATCACTATCCTATTGCAAATCCTTCCAATTAAGCAAGGTACCAAAAGGCAAGCAAAGTTGAAGATCAACAGACTTTGACACTCACTTCTGTGTGAAAAGCTAAGTTACCATATTTTTTATATGAAATGGACCTGATGCACTAAACTACAGGCTACATTCACATGAATTTTCTGCTATGTTTTTTATATACTAAATGTTAGACCTGACATCCTTGGCGTGGTATTCCCCCAGATATTTTTCTTTCACTTCCCTGTTTTTGCTGAACTCTTTTTTGTTGGTAATAGGACTCTATGCACGTTAGCCTTGCTAACCAGTGGTAAAGTGCTTGTGCTCTCATCCTAAGACATGTTAAATTTGTCCTAAACCTAATTGGCACATGTACTGTACTTGCAAGTCTCTAGTAAATTGTAATATATGTACTCAGGGTTTGTAAATTCAATGTTACTTGTTGGCATGAGCACCTTTTGAGACACACATCAAAGTACAATTGCAACACTTGTCTGAGGCCTGCCACTGATACCTGCAGTGCAGTTTTAAACTGCCTCTGGACCTGGCAAAAAAACCTTTTGTTTGGCCTAAATCTTTCTTTTGAAATGTTATAAGTCACCCCTAAGGTGGGCCCAACCCACTTCTAATGTAGGGTGCATGGTGGTTAAAAGTTAGGAAATGTGCAGTTTTACATGTCCTAACTGTGAAAAAACCCTGGTGTTAGTTTTCATTGTAAGGCTAGCTCTCCCATAGAGTAACGTATGGTTACTGTATTCCACGTAATACGTGATTAGTTCCATTTTAGAAAAGATAGAGGAACGCTTCTTCCACTCAAATGAATTGTCACTTAAAATCATTTTTGATAGTTAAGTTACTACTCTGAAAATACTGCTTTTATAACGTTGGCATTTTCTTCTTCAATCAAATGTACCTTTCAGCTTGTGTCCAGGGTTACAAGACTCTGAATGGCTCTCCTGTGATGTTTTGGGTGTGGAGCAGGGTGTTGGTCTCCTGAGCAGGATGTCATTGGGGGGTTGTACCCAGCTCTTCCTGAACTTCAAAGGGTAGCCTCAGAGCTTGCCAACTCCCTTCTTGATTTATAATGGCTGCCTACCCCGCCTCTCACAAATGGAGCTCATATCAAAGACTGCCTGCCTTTGTTCCTTTAGACAGTTTGGAGCCACACTCAGGAAAGGGGAGGGGGTAGATAAAGTGGCATCCTTCCTCGACAGGGTGGCATTGTGGATAAAAGTGAAATCTTTGTTGCATTTGCTTCTTGGAATTGAGATCAGAAAAATCAAATATATGTTTTACTTTTAACACAAAAATGAGTATACGTATTTTGTCTACACTTGCATAAGAACTCAAAGTCAAGTCTCCATGTGAAGATCAAAATGACTCTGTGCTGGAATGAAAGGGTAAACAGTATTTTTCTGCTTCATTCCCCAAGTATATGACAATTATGACAACTAGTAGGTTACACTGTTGTCTGCAATTGTATCTCAAAAGTAGTAGCCTAGATATTTGTACTTCTTTTAAGGTTATAAACAATTGGGAATAATTATTCAGTTTCAAAAGTTGTGAAAAAAATCATTTTAACATTTATTCATGGGAAACATATTGCAGGCATTTTCAAGTTCCATTTAGCATACCTGAGAACATCTGTAGACCATGGGTAGCTAACTAATCAAGTTATAATCAACACGTTGCTCATGCTTTGTAATTGTACCAATGTAATAAAAATGTGTTACACTTACTAACATTACATTCCAGACTACCAAGCTGTCACACACCAAAGTGCAGAAATGAAAGTTGCTGTGCGATGTGACATGGAGAGAGTGCAGGAAAGATCTTCATATAAAGAGATATGGCACTATCCTATTTTCTCCATAGAGATGGCGTGCAATCGGGCTGCAGAACACCACACAAACACTTTTGCACCATAACACAAAGGTGTTTGCGAGAGCCTAGCATGGGTTTTGTCCTGAAAAGGGATCCATCAAGTATAAAATACAATGCTTAGACTGACTTTTACATTTGTCCCATTTTGGATGTGTGATCTTAAGTGCAGTGTACATGCAAAGTGAGAAATCTTAAAAGTGATGAAAGGATTTCTCCTTCTTAACTCCTGCTTTAAACAGATAAGATTTTGCATGAAAAACCATGAGTGGTTGCATGGGAACACAAATTTTGTTCTGTGCACTGCATCCTCAAATGTGATGCAGCACGCGCAACATTTGTTTTATTTATTTATATGTTTACTTACCTGTAAAGCTCCATAATCTTTAGATTACTAAGCCCCACCCTGCCCCTCCCCCTCCCCATATTACCGCCCGGCAGGTACTCCCACTACCGACCGCGGCAGCCCATGTATCACCCATGGAATGCCCCCTTAATGCAGAGCAGCATTCAAACAGCACTTTGAACAGCTTACCATTACTTTCAGACAACTTCCCAACTGAGAACAGGTTTTTCAGTGAAAAGTAAATCCAACAAAAAACACATTTTTGAAAACCCAGCACAACAGGTTTGTAAATCTGGCCCTACATTTGTTAGGCAAAACACACAAGATGATGGACGGAATGTTGCACAATGGCAAAACATTTACCCCTAGTCACAGATCTGGGTTTAATCCATCGTTATTTTGCTCACCAAAACCACCCCAGTTCAGACATGACCATATGCAAATCAGCATATGGTGTGGAGTGCAAAAAAACGATGGATTTAGGCCCAGATCTCTGTACTGGGGTGAATGTATGACATTGTTCTGCATTCTGTTCATCAACTGTTGTTTTGCATTTGTCCTACATTTGTTAAGACCATTTCAATGTCTTTATCAAAGAGCTCTTTCTAGGCGTGGGCCAGGCCACTTTACTGTAGGCATGCTGATTTTAAAGGAGAAAGAAAAGATATTGTTTAGACTATGCTGAAAAAAAGTTGCATGGCTGGAAAGATTGAGGCCGGACAAAGAAAATGTTTTCACAGGTGATATTGAAGTAGTGCTTGTTGTAAGCACCTTTGACCAGTGTATGATGAAAGCAAGATTCTGGCGGTTGGTATGTGTGACAAGAAGGTTTGTGCACATTTGCTGTGGCATTTTGTTCTGAGGGTGATTTTATATTATGCTGGCTAAGTGAACCAATTTTTGGAAATTGTGCAATCTGTCTGTTATGCGAAATAAAAAAAAGTACACCATTACACCATGTTGCATAATTTCGCATCCAAAACAAAATTATAGTGCATAAGAGTGGAGAAAATGTGAACAACCAGAATGCAAGTTGATGTTATTCATGGTAATTGTGCTCTTTGTGCTACTTTTGTAGTGTGAAAGTGTTAAAAAAAATGCCAAGATACATTTTGCTCTAACATGATGTATTTGCATTGCCTGAAATTACGTGAAATTTCAAATAATTTTCCTAAAATTCCATATAAATTCATGCCAGTTTTGCAAAATTATCCGTAATTACACAAAAATAAATTACATGATGTGCTGATTTGGTCTATTGTTTTTGGGCTGCTGTCCTATTGTGCTGCATTATTGCAGTGTGTTTTTCTTTTTTTGTATGTTCTATTTTGCAGTGATATGCCATGTTACAATTGAATTTTGGTGTTATGGTGCTCCGTGCATGGTATAGCGCTATGGTTCACTGTTTACTTTAGATATGTCAACAAACACTTCTATATTTACAGCCGAAAGAAGCACATGCTTTGAAAGTTCCTCTGACAAGCAATCAATTTCCACTTACTGAAGTAGTAAAATAGTATTGGTCCAGCTCTTCAACCAAATTACAATACCAGTCAGTCCAAACAGTGGCATCTGTCAGTACTCACTTTATGTGATACATCCTTTAGACCCAGATTTTCTTAGGGCTTGTATTGCCCTACTGTTACGCAATGCAAGCCCTTAAGTGTGATTTACAAAGCCAGGCAAAAACACCTGCGTAGCTCTGCATGGTTTAGTAAATCCGGAATAAAGCAAGGCAGCGCATATTGCTGCCTTCAGTTACCCAGCGTTAATGTGGCATTTCATGGGTAGAGTATGTGCGTTCCACCCGTGGATTTTGACACAAACCAATATTTTTTAAAGTGAGTGAAACTGGGATGCGTCAAAATGGTGCCCCATAGAGACCCTTGGGTAACGAGGAGAAATATACTTATTGGTCCTCAGTACTTCCTCTTTGTATGAGTGCTGCATTATGCAGCACAAATACAAAGAGAAAAATGCCTCTAAGGAAAGGATTGTTTTTGTGGAGAAAGGTGTCCCATCCGTCACAAAAACAATCATGTCTTAATGCAGGAACCCTTGCTCCATGCTGCAAGGTTGCTGCATTGGTGCTATGCAGCACACAGTGCACCAGCGCAGGGAGATAGCAGAAATTCATCATATCTTAGAAAATATGACACATTTCTGCTCTCTCTCGTTATACAACGCAGTGCAGCACGTTTCCTTGCATGTTTCCTTGCATGACTTTTTGGTAAATCTGCTACTTGGTCTTTAAGTTTGTGTCCATTTACATTTTCGCTTCCGGTGCGTCACCTTTACTATGGGGAAAAGTGACAGGCGGCACAAGGGGCTTGTAACTTAGCCCCGGTGTGTTTCTGATGGGCGTTCATCCTTCCTCCAGGTATGAGAGGTAATTACTTGAAACATGGACCACAGATCATGCCCCCTTCATTATACAGATTAAAAAAAATATATATATGTGTGTGTATATATATATATTTAACCATAAATTAGAGTTATCACCAAATTATTTATTCTAAATATTTCTCAAATTTTGATGTAAATGATATTCTGTTGCCGTTTTTAATTATAATTTTGTTCATACTGTATGGCTGATGCCAGCACAATTTGAGACCATGAATTAAATGGTAGGTTTCAAAAAGCTTTATTTGTTGACTTGTTGTTGGAAATAGCCCAGAACAGAATTCTCCATCAGAACAGTAATCAACAATATTAGACTTTACAATCAATCTCCTTAAACACAAACCTAAGGACAAAGGGGCTTATTATCAAGCCCCTTGAGCCATCGGTGTGTCACTTTTTGTGACCCTGCATGTCTTTTCCTGCCTTTGTAAATACACACAGCACTTTACGTGAAAGGGGTGCTCTATGGGTGTTGCTGTGAGTGTTCCCACGCAACACCCTTGGAACCTGACACATTTCCAGACTTACGAGAAATCAGAAAACTGGATATGCATCTGAATGCAACGTCTCCCTAGGGGAGTTGTAGGTTTGTTGCAATGTGGATAAATCTATTAATTTCTCCTCGTTCTTTTCCTCTTTCTATAGAACGAGTAACTCACCTCTTGTAATTGTTTATGGGGACACCTTCCTGCACATAAACAATCATTTTTAAAAAAAATTATGTTTTGCAACTTCCATGTGTGCTAATGCAGCACAATTAGAAGTTTCAAAACGCCAGATTGTTTATGTGCAGGAAGCGACATTAAAATAAATGGCGTTTTGCAACTTCTATGTGTGCTAATGCAGCACACATAGAAGTTTCAAAATGCCATTTCATAATATTGATGTGCAGGAAGGGACAATCATACCCGTGGCGCAGGCATCCTCACACCATGGTGCAAGGCTGCCTGCATCGGCGCATGGCAGCGAATTGTGCGCCGGCCCTGGGGAGAGCAGAGGGATCCATCATATCGTTGTAGATATGATGCATCCCTGTGCTTTGGAATTTCCTAGTGCAGCCTAATAGCTTGCGGCACCACGTTGCGTTAATTATTTGTAAATAAGGCCCATAGTATACTGCACAGAGAGCAGCAATGTATGATTATGAGTACATTCACGATGGGACTCGAAGTCTCGATCTACCAGTTCAAAGTCAAACTCATTAACTATTACTCCATATCTAACACAAAGGCATCCCTAGCATTTGTAAGTGCTTGGGTATTCCATTGTAGTATTCGTTCAAGTAGGAAACATTAATATTGGCATAGAGAGGTGCTACTTTAAAGCTTGTATGCTGTTCACATTTAGCATTCTCCAACAACATTAGGATGAAACCCTTTAATCTATTCACCACATCAAAGAAAGCATCCATGTAATGCATTCTAAGCACAAACAAACTACCATTTACACCAGCTTAATCTGACGTGATTTCCAGCATTTCAAATTAGGCCTATTATGCGAAATGCACAAGATTATGCCATTACTCCAGGAAACAAAAATATCGTAGCGACATAGAAACAAGACCAGACAAACTGAATCCGAGCAACTATTGTTCGCACCATGTGTAATTTTGCTCTTTGTTTTTTAGTTTGAAATATGACCCTGAGTACAAAATGGATGCTAGGAAGCATTTCACGCTAAAAAATTACATGGGTTGATATCATATTTGTGTAATTTCCTCTAAGGAAATTATGCAAGTTTTCCTCAGGCCAGAGAATGGGGCATTGAGTTCACAACGCTCTGACTGCACTCAAACAAAAATACAAATACATTATTCTACCACTAGTTCCTCCACACATCGGTCCATGCATTCATCCATCCATGCACCCAACAACTCATATACTCTTCTGCCATTAGTTCACTCTCATATATACACATTTAGAGACACAGTCACGCCTAAGGTTTTGTCAATGCAATATATAATAGTTCTAGCAATTAAAAAAAATATTATAACTGTATCCTTGATCTGCTTATTCTAAATAGACTACGTATTACTGTTTTTTACCAGACCTTTTCTGGGGGTTATACTTTCACATGTAAACAAATAGAAAGAAGTATTTTCATGGAACCAGATAATGCTACTTAAAAAACAATCATAACCATGAGCACTAAAATGCATGTTTGTAAATAAACATACTTCTAGCTCTGTCTGAGAACCTACTATGAACTTATATTTCTTTGGTGTTGAACTGGCCCTTTTCTCCAGGATCATCTCCAAAAATTTTGCCTTCACCCTCCAGTTTCTGAGCCCATTTTTGCTGGCGTTTAGGACTCTGCAAACTTTACCACGGCTAACCAGTACTAAAGTGCTTGTCCTTTCTCCTTAAAAAAATTGTAACATTGGCTCACACCCAATTGGCATATTTAAATTACTTTTAAGTTTCTAGTAAAGTGGTGTTAGAATAGAAATATTTATGTTTGTGCATTGCCTTATGTAAGTTGCCTTACGTAAGTTAGCATTCGCCATCACCATTTTCTTTATAGGCGCCATTTTGAATCATGATCAAAACTAATCCTTTACTATTTCCGAGAAAAGGTCCCTGTTATGTTTCATTTCTGAAATTTTTGGTTTTGCTTCACTAATGAATAGACTGTTCATATTAGTGCATACCTTTCTTACTAGAGAGAGGCCCTCCCTCACTTGTCTGGTGGTAGGTCCAGGGTGAAACGACCTTGGGTTGTATTAGATACTGTGCGATATGAGAACCAAAACTTTTTTTATTTTTTATTTCACTGTCCAGCTGCATCTGCTTAGAAAACTCCGCTGTGGTTGTGTCTTTGCCCAGTCGTGAAACGTACATAATGTATCTTTATGGTTGTTGATTTCAGTCCTCTCTGCAGCCCTCCTAGCGACAGAGCAGACTGGGCTCCGCTCTGAGTGTAAATTGAATAAATAGTTATTGGTTTGTATTCTCTACTGTCTGACAGGCTCTTCATTTGGTACGAAAGGTGGAGAGGTGGTCACAGGACCAGGGTGATCTTAAATGGGTCACTTCCTTCAGTTGGCGCCTGAACAGGGACGCCTTTAGGTGATTGACCCATCCCCTTCCGCAGATGGGGAGTAGGTCGAGGCTATTGTTGGGTCGGAGTGACGGTTCAGGGATCCCTACATGAGGAGTATCAATTGCTCGTAGCTGCCCCTTCCGTCCTGCCGGACGGTGCCTCGCCCAGTGGTCATCCCGACTGGAGTCCCAAACGGTGAAACCGTTGGATCTGATGGTTTGATCCGAAGAGTCGGCAGTGGAGAACGAGTTTGTTTGTGCTGTGCTACTGACATCATGTGAGTTTGTTTTGGTTCTTTGTGGATATGGTACCATTGCTTTGAGTTTGGTGTGGCCTGAAGGCTGTTTTGTTAAAAAGTACTTGCCACTACCTTGCCAGGTAAAAATAACAAATTTGTTTCTCTTTTGAAATGCCTAGCCTTAGCCAAGTATGCAATTTGTGTTGTCATTGTTGTTCTGCAGATGCTCGATTGGAAGAAGCACAACCGGTGCCTCCAGAAGGCAGCCCTTACTTTGATATGTATGTGAAGCACTCTCTTAGCCCTATTATGTTTAGTACATTATGGCACAAATATACAAGGGACAATGCCGAGTTACAGTGGCCGTTGGCAGGCACTTTTGAAGAGCAAAAGATTGGGTTTTTACAGGAACAGTTGTTTAAAAGACAATGTTGATGTTTGATTCTCTTCAAACTTGGCAGAAAGAGGCTAGGCAGAGACGATTAAAAATGGAAAAGGATGCACGAAAAGGTAAGATGCAAACATTGACCCAGAAAGCTGTACCATATGATAGAGAAAAACAGGAGACAGGAGTTGAATGCATAGATAGAAGGTATCAGTTACATATTGATAAATCTTATCAGGGAGGAAATTATACTTTTATGGAGGAGCTGTTACATACTCGACCTCCACCTCCTTATGGCCCGCAAAAGATATACCCCGCTGTTCTATTACAGACACAGCAATCTGTTTCATCTGCTTCGACTGTTCCTATGTCCATGGCTGTTGTTTCGATGGCTTTGGCTACTGCCCCTCCCGCCCCTTCGTTGCCCTCGCCATCTTTGATGACTGTGACCCCTAGTGCTTCTACTGCTCCAATTCCTGTATCTTATTTACTTTCTCCTTCAGTGCAAGAGTTGATAACGATGGTGCCTGTTGCTTCTCCTTGTATGGTTTTCCATCCTCCGACACTGCTGAGACACCAGTGCGTGGTTTGAGGATAGAGATTGGATGAAATTTAGGGAGCAAATGGGTCCGTTGGTACGTTCTGATGTAGGAGTGGAAGAGAAGGATGTGTTAGCAAAGCAGGCTGTGCAGTGAGTTACTAATCTGGTTTATAGCACTGAGGACATTTGGCAAGTTATGCAAGATTTTGAGCCTTTCTTACCGTAGCATGTTTTTCAATACATGTCCACCGCGCTACTTGATCTTTGGCATACCCACATTAAAATGGAGGCCCCAAAAGTGCTGTTTGATATTAAGGACCGTGTTATTCAGCTGATTTGGCTCCTGGGCAGGTGTTTGGAAAAATTTCTACTGTTGTTGCTTATCGACTCCGAATATTTGAGAAAAGTACCACCAAAATTGTTCAGTCTCAGTTCCCTATGCATGAAGTTCACCCGATTTCTCATCCAGAGATAACTGAGGTAACGGATCAGCTTGGTAATGTCACTATAGTAGCTGTACCTGCCCGCTTTCAGGAGCAATGGGTTTATACTACGTGGAAAAAAAATGAGGTTTTACCCATTAAGGCTACGTTGCCCGCCCCTAGGAACAATCCTACAGCTTATTAGAAGGAGTTAACAAATGCTGCTTCCTCTACTGCAGTGGTTCCCAAACTGGGGTCCATGACACATTCCCAGGGGGTCCCCAGGCAGCAGTTTTAAAAGCACTGCAAAGTTCCCTGTATAATCAGCAATTTTGAAAGCAACAATAAAAGCGTCAAGATAACTCCGGTGATTAATGTACCTGCTGGAGAGAGAGATAGGAGTTTTGTCTATTGGCAGTATTGACTCCTCTAAGGAAGTGCAGAGGTTTAATATGCCTGCTGAATTGAACATGTATCATGCATTTAAAAAAACAATATTTTATGTGCATAGCTCAGTTGGTTATGGCTTTTGTCACAGAGCTTTTGATGTTACTGTGCAGTTCATAAGTTACAATTGTAAACAAGCACAGTGAGCTATGAACTGCCATCAAAGAGCTGCATTCAAACTTCATGGTACAAGGTAGTAAGTTATGTTTTCTCTCAGTCTTTCATTATCCTGATGCTGCTAATAAAGGTTTATTTGGGTGGAATAAATTCTTATTATTAACGTCAGTGCTAACCACTGTTATGTTCTGAATCCTGAGTTTGTGCTACTCCAGACCAAGCACTATCTATTAAAAAATGCTTACAGGTATAGATGACATAAATCCCACACCTTGAAGTCACCTTTGTCTTAAGTAACAATTTCTATGCTCTGATTTGTACATGTGTGATTTATGCCCTACACTGGTATGAGAAATGCTATGAAACAAATGCAATACATGTGACAGAGGAGCTATGGAGAGATAAGAGGCACTGTTGGAGGGTGATAGTGAGGGAAACATTGAGGACCCCCAACAAAAGATCGTTGTATCCTGCTACACAGTAGGGTCATCATTAACTATGCTTCAAACGCTAATACAATTCAATATATTATGACAAATGAACGTGAAATGCACCATTTTTTCCAAAATGTATGGGGGGGACAGCAACCCCAAAGCTCCCTTTGTAGTGGTCCGGTTCACTCGTTACACTTGGTGCGCACAGTGGAGGGACTGTTCTGACAAAATTTGCCAGGGCTGCTTGGGTTTCCAGTACGGCCCTGGCAGAAGCAGGAGCCTCATGCTGCAAAATAAAAGCAAACATCGGAAAAAGTTAGTCGCCGAGGTGCAGCACCAACCTTCCCATTAAAATCTTTAAATTTTTGCACATTTTTTCAATTTAAAATAATCAAATCTTTAGCAATGAGAATATTTGTTTGGTATGCATTTTTCACGTACTTCTGTTTTAATGTTTGAAATAGTAGTGGCTCACTGGGGGTCCTCGGGAGTAAAAAGTTTGGAAACCACTGCTTTACCCTATCCAACACTTACCCTACTGTTGCACACACTGGAGCGGGAATAGTAATTTTTACACCAACACTTACCCTACTGTTGCCATAAAACTATTATGAGTTGCAATGGCACGCGGTGTATTGGAATGTGTTGTAATGGAATGCATTGTAATGGTAGATTTAAAAAATGCGTTGTAATGGCATGCGTTGTAAAATCATGCAATGTAATAGTAGTTGCGATGTACAAACTGCGTTGTAAAAGCATGTGTTTTAATTATTTTAATTGTTTTGGTTGTAACGTCATATATTCACCCTCAAAAACAATCAAATATATTTACATTCAAATTAATCTCTACTTTTTAGTTCAATTTTTCTTGTTCTCAACTATGTTTCTTGTTTGACCTGGCCCTCTCTGAAAAACGTCACCGCAAACATTTTGCGTTCCGCCCGCCTGTTTTGTTGAATTCGTTTTTGTTGACAGTAGGACTCGGCACAATTTTCCACTGCTAACCAGTACTAAAGTGCTTGTGATCTCTCCGTTAAACATGGTAAAATTGGCTTACACTCAATCGGCACATTTAATTTACTTGTAAGTCTATAGTAAAGAGTTAGTACACATAAACAGGGCTTGTAAAATAAATGCTACTGGTGGTCCTGTACTACTTATTGTGCACCCCCTTTAGCTTTTTTAAACATGTCTCAGGTCTGTGCAGTTTAAACTGCCATTACAACCTGCCAAACTAAACCTGATGCCAGGCCTAAATCTTTTTTTTAGGTCTCGCCTAGGCAACGCTTGCGCTGACTCTGTGAGGCATGCTGTATTAGTATATGGGCTTTAAAAGTGCCACCCATTTTCAAGAACTGCCCCTGATACATGTGTTATTACTTGTGGGCACTATTTCTTTCTTGGAGATGGAGCACTGTAGACCAGTGCTGGTGGTTTACAGAGCTCTGTTGTAAACAGGTCTGTAAATATTGCTCTTATCTTGTTTTACACGCATGGTTTTATGGTGCATTCCTGAGTTTATTTCTTCAGAGACGTGTGTATCCCCCAAACCAGCGATAGGATATGCTGAGTTTGCATGTAGTCTTTTTCAATAATACCATATGGCTCAAAATGTACGGTATGTGAATCAGTTTAGGATTGCTCGCACTTCAGCGTTAGCACAACTTGCATTTGCTTTGTTCAGGCACCAGCCATTGATACCCCCTTCTTAAGTGCAACCACGCTGTTTAGTTGTAAGTTGTAAAGACAAAAATATGCACTTTCCAAGACCCAACACAAGGCGACTGGAATCTAGAATGTTCTCTCTCAGTCATACTTCTTCTGAAAACTGGGGATATACCAAAGTTGCCATGAACTCCAGCACTATGATGTCAGATATATTCGTGCCACTTCCAGAAAACCCTCAAGCTGCCCTGTTTTATATACGCTAGTTAAACACTGTTACACTATTATTCTTTTGGCTGCATATGTATCTTGAGGTGAATTAAATTGCTGTGTACCATGTGTACCATGCATTAACTTCCGTGTACACTCAAGTCTGCACAATATATTCAAACACTTAGGATAGGATTCACAAAGTTGCCGCTGTGTCGGACTCTTGTTTTTGGTGTTCCTCAGCATGCAGCAGGAGGTAAGTCCTAGTTCAAGCTAGGTAGGCCATGTGGTAGTGGAAACTCACTCTCAGCAGTAACCATACAGGGTTTTGGACCCGATCTGCTAGAGGCTAATTTGGAAATCAGTCAGGTGACCGGAGCAGGTGACCGGAGCAGGAGCGGAGCGAAGCGAAGCAAAGCTGCGGCGAAAGGGTGAGAGTTTTTGCGTGGGAAGATCCGGGGTCGAGCGGAGGCGGTGGCGGTAGCGGTGGCGTCCAGGACAGGGTTGAGCAGGTTGGTGTGGCTCCCCTTCCTTTCCCTCGCTTCCCCGCTCCCCCAGGCAAACCGCTGTTAGTACCCGCATCCCGCTTCTCGCAGCCCGATAACATCCGAAAAAATCACGCAAGTCGGCCTTCGCTTCACCTTCGCTTGCCCCGTCTGTCCCCCCTGCCGGGGTGAGGTAGGCAGGAAGGTCAAACAGCGGGAGCAAGCGAGCAAGCACAGAGCACAGAGCCAGAGCTGCGCCGCTCGGAGCAAAACTGGCACGACACGACATGGCACGGCAGAGAAACCACATGAGTCCCGGAGCAACAGGTTGCAGTCAGTGAGAGCCTAGGAGCCGCCAGACCTGCAGGGCTCTCGGGCTCTCGGGAGGGAGGGTTAAGAGCCGCTGAGCAACAGGGAGACCAGAAGCTCCATCGCAAGGAAACTTAGGGGCGGGGCAAACCCTAGAGGTGCAAGGGGCCAGAGGGGCCACAGGGGCCAAGAGGAACCCCGAGGCACCCCCTCCCCTCCCCACAAAGACCCCCCACAAGACCTTCGAATCTTTTCAAGTGACGGTGATTGTGTTAGTTATCCCGCACCGCACTGAGAGAGCAACAGGAGCTACAAGTGAAACACGACCCATAAAGAGCGCATAAAGAGCGCACACATCTCACACACCCTGTGACCCATCAGCCCAATGGCCCGCAACAACTTTCTACTAAAAACTGAAAACTACATTCTCTAACAGAGATCAACAAGCCAGAGCTAACGCAACGTGGTTCACAGAGGGGGCAGAGAGGCAGAGGGGACAAAAGGGAAGGGTACAGGTTTATTCAAACATTAGCACTCCCTCCTCAGAATGAGATCTGGGAAAGTCAGAACAGACCCCCACAAACAACCGGAAAAAAAGAAACCAACAACATTGTCGAAACACAAGTGAAGGAATAAACGACACCTCTGACGAAGACCCAGCAAACGCGCAAGACAATATTGTCAGGGCCCTCACCCGTAAGATGTCACAGTCAATCTCAGGACTCAATTACTCCAAGATCACAGACTTTCTCATTTCACCTACATCACCAGCACTCTCAGTGCTGCAAGCACATTATTCACAGACCGTCATCGGCATCAAAAGAAAGTCCCAGTCAGCGGGCTCGCTATCAAAATCTTTGCTGCCTCGGACCAACTCACCATGTGAGATTATTCAAAGTCCAGGGAAAACTCCAATCAAAACGCCCAATAAATTAAGGGTGCAAGCACAAATAAACACAAGGGAAGCAGCAAATAACGATAATGCCGAGAAAGAGTCCTGTGCTGATCGCTCAGAGGCCTCGGGTGCGAAAACACCAAACGCGCCAGAGATGCGCCGATCCTTAAGCCTAGGCGCATATTTCGGCTTTGTGGCATCCGACTATGTGGGTGACTACGTGGCAGACAATCTACCAGCACCAAGAATGGACATCAAGGACAAATTGGACAAGGTCCATGAGGCTGACAATTCGCCAGCCTTAAGAATGGACACCATGTACAAACCGGACAAGGATCCCACAGACAAAGACACATCAAAACTGCAACAAGGGGAACAGACGAAAGCCAATGCTCACAAATATCCGAAAGGATCTTCAAGCGAAGAGGTCTCACCAAAGGATGAAATCATACCAAAATGCCCTTCTGGTACAGAAACACAAGAAACACTCGACCGCTCAAGTGAAAGCAGCCCAATAATTCACCATATGGCAAACAACCAACTATCGAATGGCCCGTCGGGGTCATTTCCCCTTCATTACACCATTTCTTCACCAATTAAAACAATTTCCCCAAAGGGCCCTGACTACAGGGAAAAAAAGGGATAATCAAACCCCCCCCCCCAGGAACTTGCCAGGACGGAGACCCACGAGTCTCAGTTCGGACTAAACCAGGGGATAAGGCCGGGACAAGTCCCCAAACCAGCCGCCATCAAACCGTCAATTTTCTCCCAGCACAGGCTCCATTGTGGCCGCCATTCATA
This sequence comes from Lissotriton helveticus, assembly GCF_964261635.1. Classification (NCBI taxonomy): domain Eukaryota; kingdom Metazoa; phylum Chordata; class Amphibia; order Caudata; family Salamandridae; genus Lissotriton; species Lissotriton helveticus. The sequence continues at coordinate 428,537,599 of NC_136065.1, forward strand.
AGTATCATGGAAAGTATTTCCTCAGCTCTACTTCAACATTCCGAAAAATTGGAATCACAAATAGACCTACTACAAATCCTGGCATCCCACGTGGCGGGTATAGACAGAAAGATATTAGAGCTAAATTCCCTGATAGAACGGGTACAGAAAGACCCACACACAATGTATCACGAATGCCATTGAATCAACAATGAATCAACTTAAAGGGCCACTGACCATCTTAACTGACATCCTGGAGGAAGTACAAACCAACACAAAGGAGCGTCAAAAAATCATCGAAACTCCTGGTATGGAAAACCTCCACGAACATCCGATAAGCATAGTCAATGGCGATATATCAACCACTGAGAACATAAAAGTGGACTTACTGGAAGGCAGCCCAACTAATCAAACAGCAACTGTTCAGATACAAATTTCTGAAAACACCACAGCCCATCACAAAGGCACTGATGATTCAGTTAATTCCGGGAGGGAAGATCCCGGCCCACCAACTAACGGGCAACAAAAACAATCTAATCCTTTAACAAAACGAGAATGCAAGAGAATGAGGAAAGCCAGACAAAAAAAACATCCAGCTATAAAAACAACAGTGCTGCCCATTAGGCACCCGGACCCAGATTCTTCAACTGCTAGCAATTCAAAGACAAACTTGACCTCAGTAATAACATCGCTAGCACCAAAGGACAAAGAGGCAAGCATAAAGGATCATGAAGAGAAAGAGGATTTCTGGCAGGATCCCCAACTCCCATTCCTGTCCCAGACAATTATAACAACCGAACACCTCAGCAGCCAAATAGCTAACAACTCAATATAATGTCACACAAATAAGCGACCGGCCGTTGGCTCACTGGTGCAGAAGCCACAAGCGGAACAAAAAAGCATCGTGCACTACTTCTCAAAAATGGTCAAGGTGCAAAAAGAAAATACTTTGGCAAAGGAGCAGCCACAAGGTGCCCCCTACCAAGGCCCTGAGGGTCCAAGACTCCATCGGCCCGCAACTAACCCCGAGCCCGCAGCCCAGTCCATTTTCTCAAATCAGGGCCATTTAGACAAGACACCCCAAAAAAACACTCACACTAGGCACTTGGATCAAAAAGTAGAGACAGATCCAACCTACCCTGTAGGCTCATTGAAACATGAAATTATTCCGCTCTATAGCTCCAGGGGGAAGCACGACATTCTCAACAGGAGCGCCATCTTAAAATTAACTAATCTGATTGAAACATTGGGACACGTGAATTCAAACCACATAGAAAGCATCGAATTCAAGCCAATATCGAATGCAATTGGGAGAGAAATGACAGAGGTAACATGGAAGGATCCCACGATAGCCAAAGAATTCTGGCAACACAGAGAAGAATTCGCAAAATGGGGAATTGAAATCAGACCAGTAGCAGTAGAAAGATATCCTGCCCCGTTATCCCTGCTCGCAGGGGAAAGTCGCCAACCGGAGGGTAGAATTCTTCGGGGAGCAGTTGGTCGCTCGGACAGCATCAAAGGAAGATGGACCAACTTACGTATCATCCATCAAGGCTCGTCAGGAGGATTTTGCGAGAGCCGGAAAATCATATCACCAACGCCAAGCCCACATGTTTATATGACGGAGGAAGCATGAACACCGAACTTGAAAATATGCTCATGGAATATAAACGGACTGGGTGGCAAAACAAACGACGCAGACTTACTAGAATTAAAAAAAAAATTCGACATCATTCTACTCCAAGAAACCTGGTCAACTACATCTGATCATATAGTTGGCTTCAAAGAAATCCAACAACACGCCACTAAAAGAGGCCTTTCAGGGAGGGCCGCTGGAGGCCTATCGATCTATCTGAACACCAGCATTCCTTGGTCCTATGTCACCATCGACATGGGACAAACATGGATTCAGTGCATCAGAATCAAACCACCACCAGACCCAAGTCCAGGACCATAGGGTGCACAAGAGGCACGGTCATTGATCATCTGCAACATTTACATACATCCGGACCGCAAGAATAAATCAGAGAAAATCCTGACCCTGAAAGCACTTGTTAAATCCATACAACTTATTTACCCACAGGCAGGACTGATTGTGTCAGGCGATCGGAACATGTTTTTACTTCAAAAGGACCACGCACAGAACATCACCCAAAACAAACAGACACAAAACATTCCTGCAATAATAACAATGCATCGGAAAAAGGACACACACGGCCTGCAGTGTGCCCAAATGTTTGCCGACATTGGAATGATCCCTCTGAATGGCTGTTTCCCTCAAGACCAGCCAGCATCCTCGACCAGAATCACCAAACAGGCTCAAGCGGTCCTAGACTACACCATAGTGGACCTAGAGGTACTACAATCAATCGTTACCTTTAGAATAATCCACTAATTGGAGAGTGACCACAGTCTGCAGTCAATCGAGCTCAGCTATCAACATACAAGGGCAACAACATGCAAAGACCTGAGCGAATCCCCGAGTCTCTATAATGTCAAACGACTGCAATGGAATGGAAAGAATGTCGACAAAATTATGATACATGCGAAAAAAGTGCATGAAGAAACCATAGGGATAAGCCCTTCGGAATACCAGGGCAACTGGGAAAAGATGATCTTAAGCTTATCTGACAGTTTTGGCCATCAAACTCATAGTAACAAAAGGTAAGCAAAACTCCCCAGGCGTACCTGGGCTCAATAGCGCGTAAAAAAAGGATATTAAACCAAGAAATCAGAAAGTTATTTGGAGAAGATAAGGCAAAGGGCGATGACATCAAGCGACAAATTCATAACTTAAGGCAAAAATACAAAAAAGACGTTTGGTCAGAAAAGTCAAACCACCTCACACAAACCTGGCAAAAACTATTAGAATCTAGTAATTCGAATAATAACAGGAAATTTGGGGCAAAAATTAACAAAGTGGCAAATGAAGCGGCCCAGGTTTTCAATGCTAACATATTACAAGAAGACTGGATTCGGCAGGGGCGTGGTTTGAGCGCCGATGGAGCGGGCGGCGTGAGCCGATAGCTCCGCGCTCGATCCTGCAGTAATCCTGAAAATCGGGGTCATTAGTGGCTGCTAACGACCCACGCTGGGTTGGAATACCGGATCCGCACTCCGCACCTACAATTACCTCTATGAAGGGCCGAAGGACCGAGTACTACCCCGCGGACCCGGACCGAGTGGGCGGCAGAAGGAGCCCTCAAAATGGCGGCGCCCGCGGACGGACGGGACCGTTCGGTCTACTGTACTCCGAGGCAGTGAAGCGAGCCGCCTCGAGAGGGGAAGCTGCGGTAATCGAGCGCCCGGGCTCGGGCGGCTCCCGGAGTGTGTTAGAAGGAGAGCCGCGGACCGGCGGCTGGCGGACCCCACTGAGTGGCGCAAAATGGCGGCGACCTAAAACTGCGGGGAGAAGGAACGTCGAGACCGGCCCCGCGGCCGGGGCCCAGTAAGGTGGGGAGCCGGGGCGCGTGCGGAGCGGAGACTGGGCGCGGCGCCCTGCAGTGAATGGCGAGGCGGACCCTGGGGCTCCTGGCGGAAATAACACGGCAGCGCCTGGGAAACTGCTGACAGCGGGACCTCGGCGAGGGAGCTGAAAGTCGCCGCGGTGAAAGGCGCACAGAGGGCCCTTATCTGCTGCTACAGTGCGAGGACTGTGTTGGGTGCACTGTTCAGGGGGCAAAATCGGAGGCTCCATTACGGCGACGTATGTGAGGCCCCCCTGCTGGTGCACTGCCGGAACGATTGGGGCTGATATGTGACTGTGACAGCTGGCAGCCTCATCGGGCGCATTTCGGGGGGAGCACTGAGGGAGGCGTTGACGACCTGTGGCCCACCGAGACACGCTGGGACTCGCGCGTGCAGCCGCCTGCGGGAAGGCAGAGGGACACAGCATACTGTGCCCAGAACTCGAGAATTGGAGAGGTGGTCTCTGGCAGCGGGGGCAGCGAAGGGCGTATGACCTGAGGCCCACTCTCAGCGGCGAAGCAGGGGCTGGAGCCATCAAGCTCATGGTGCTGCCCCGGATGTGACTGGGATGGGCTGCCCATAATGGAGCTAGGGGAGGCCGCAGGGGTCACAGTGGCCGGGGCCCATGCCTAACGCAATAGCCTACGGAGCAACTTAGTGGTGCTCTTGTCGGGATCGCAGCGGGCCGTTTCTCCAACGTCAGGAGACTAGCTGCCCTGCGGGTGTGGAGTGCGACCTGGTTTGGTGACCCTTTCCTTATGTGGGTCAGAAAGATCGGTGCTGCCCAACTATAACGGATCGTGGCGGAAGGTGTCTACGGACGGCTCAGTGGGGGGGACTACCCGCCGAGATGAAACAGAAGACCGCGGAAGTGGAAGGCACGGCACAGAGCACTGCGCCGGAGGGTGCCAAACTGATGGAGGGCTCGGAGACGGAAAAGCGGCTAAACAAGCGCCTAGATCAGATCCTAGAGGCCATCACGACAACCAAAGACTCCCTACATAACGACATTGCCCAGGTCGTGACAGGACTGGGCCTCCTGAAAGCTGATCACTCGAAGCTGGTGGATAGGGTGAAAGACACTGAATTGGTTGTGCAAGATCTGAAACCATCGGTAGTGACTATAGAGCGGAAACTGGAGGATGCGCTACAAAGGCTGACTACGCTGGAGAAGAGAGCAGAGGACGCGGAAAGCAGGAATCGGCGCAACAACGTCAGGGTAGTTGGCCTGCCGGAGAAAATTGAGGGGAAGGACATGATTTCCTACCAGGAGAACTGGTTCAAGACACAGGTAGCCCCGGAGGGGCTATCCTCCTTATTTACTCTTGAGCGGGCGCACAGAGTCCTGGCTGCGCCGCCACTGTTGGGACGTCCGCCTAGACCTGTGGTGGCGCGTGTCCTCCACTACAAGGACAGGGACTTATTGATCCAAAATGCGCGCTCCACGGGGCCATTTAAGGTGGAAAACAGTTCGGTCACAAAATTCCCGGACTACACACAGGATATTCAGCGTCGCAGGGCCTCGTACCTAGCAGTAAAGAAGGAACTGAGATCAGAGGGGATCCAATATTCACTGCTGTTCCCGGCCAAGCTGCGGATCATTCTAGATGGCACGACACAGTTCTTTTTGTCGCCTGACGACGCTTGGTCTTGGCTTGAGTCCTACAGGGCGGGAACGGACCGCAGGGACAAGACGGCGGATGGTATGCCCAAACGGGTGAGGGTGCGCCAATCGCAACGCATCCGCAAGCGGCACAGAACACAACAGGCCCTACTGCGGGCGCAATTGGCGGTGGACAAACAGGGAGCACTGGCGGCGACGGCAGCGATCACCGGGTCGTGGGTGGAAGACCTGATCGGAAGATCAGCGTCGGAAGATGAAAAAGGACAATCTGGAACTGAACTGTCTGATGTCGATAGTATTGTGGGACCGGAGGTGACGCCTCGCACTGCGGACGAACTGTGATTGGCGGGGTCCTTGAGGTGCACTATGGCCTGGAGTTGTTTACTGACGGGGCAGTAATGAGTGGTAACCTTTTGAATGCTGTTGTTATCACATGCCACTGGGCGGGATCATGGAGCGGGGGGCGGATGCGGGAGCTGCCGCCTATCGGCGCGTTGCCACGCTCTTCTTTGCCCTTAAGGCAACCTGTGGTGGCTACTGCAGGGTAGATTTGTTTACATGCTTATTGAGGTTTGGATGGGGACTGATGCGACACTATTGGTTCCTGTTCTGGGGGTTTGGGCGTTGGGGGTTTTGTGGGATGTTGGGGGGGTGGGCACGTTTGCAGCTGGTGTGAGCTGGAGAAACATGGTGGAGTTGATGTTGAGGGAGGATAACGATGGGGATTTTACCTGAACTGAAGTGCATCACTTGGAATGTCCGGGGGATGCATACTATGTCCAGACGCTATAAAGTACATGCATATTTGATGAGACGTGGGATTCAGATTGCAATGCTCCAGGAAACCCTTCTTACCAAATCAGAATGCGCTGCGCTGCAGCAATGCTGGAGGGGGCTGGTCTTTGGTACAACGTACTCGGCATACGCGAGGGGGGTTCTGATTTGGGTGAGAGCAGGAACTCCGTTTCAGGTTACAGCTCAAATAACTGATCCGGAGGGTAGATATGTGGGAGTGAAGGGGAGACTGTGTGGCAGGGAGGTGGTGCTCTGCAGCATTTACGCGCCAAATGTGGACCAGCCTCGATTTTTTGATGCCATATCAGGTGTCCTGGCATATTATTTGGCGGGTCCGATAATACTGGGAGGCGATTTTAACTCCATTACGGATACCGCCTTGGACAGGTCCCATCCACCGCTGGCTGAGTCTTTGGTGCGTAGGGTGGCACGGCGGAGAGCAGAATGGCAGACTGAATGGGGGCTGATGGATGTGTGGCGAGCGCAACACCCCGATGACAGGGATTATTCCTACTTCTCCGCGCTTCACGAACTGCATGTCCGGATCGATACATTCCTATGTGATCCTGCTATTGCTAACTTAGCATCCAGTACTGAATACTTAGCTAGGACCATTTCTGATCATAATCCCCAGTTGCTCTCCCTCCACTGGCAGCAAGCGAGAACAGCGATTCCCAACTGGCGATTGAACCCGGATACACTGGAAGATCAGGTATTTTGGACTGAGGTGCAAGAGGGAGTGGAAACGTATTTTGCAGTTAATGAGGGGTCAGCATCATCCAGAGGCCTGGAATGGGACGCATTTAAAGTGGTGGCGAGAGGCCTGTGTATTGGTAAGCATAGCGGGGTCAGGAAGGTGATCTTGGGAGAGGTCATGAGGGCAGAAGAGGGACTGAGGAAATTAGAGCAGCAAAGACCTGAGCAGGGCGCGGTGCAGGCGCAGCTTATGGAGGCTAAAGAGTTAGTGGCAACGGAAACTGAAAGGTTACGCTGCTATGACTATAAGCAATACACGGCGAGGGTCCATGAAGAAGGCGACAAAGTGGGAACACTGCTGGCGAAGCTGGCGAACCCAGAACAGAGGGGGTGCTCGATTCTGAGCATGAGGACGGAATCGGGGGACACGGTCTATTCCCAGATGGCGATCCTTAAGCGCTTTGAGGAGTATTATGAGACCCTGTACCGGAGTCGACTGAGGGCGGGAACCGAGGAAATAGAGGGTTACCTGGCGGATACTCGATTCCCGCAGTTAGAGGAAGAAGACGCCAAGACCCTGGGCGCAGCGGTCACGCTGGCTGAGATTAAGGGAGCTATTAAAAAAATGGCGAGGAGAAAGACTCCTGGGGTGGATGGCTTCCCCATTGAATTTTATGCCATGTATGCTGATGCCTTAGCACCCCGGTTGCTGGTAGTTTATAATGAAGCGGTAGAGCGAGGCTGTTTGCCCGGCTCAATGCGCGAGGCTTTGGTAGTGCCCCTGCTGAAGCCGGGTGAGGATAGCACGGACATGACGGCGTACAGGCCGCTGTCTATGTTGACGGTGGATTATAAAATCTTGAGCCGTATCTTGGCTACCAGATTGCTACCGCATATGACGACACTGATTCACGAGGACCAGGCTGGTTTTATCCCCACCCGGAACACCTCGGTTAATATCCGTCGTTTGATACGGGTCATGGGGAGCGATTTGGATCCGGGTGACAGGCCAGCGGTATTGTCCATTGATATAGAGAAGGCATTCGATAGCTTGGAATGGGCCTATCTGGATAACGTACCAGAGAGGTTCGGCATGGGCGCCAAGTTTCGGTGCTGGACGAGGGTATTATACGCCTCGGCCACTGCTAGGGTGCGATTGGGCTCAGTGATATCAGCTACGTACCCGGTTCAGCGGGGTACGCGTCAGGGTTGTTCCCTGTCGCCTCTGTTGTTCGCGCTGCCGATCGAGCCCTTGGCGATTCGCGCGCGGACGGGAGTGGTATATAGAGGGATCGCTTGCCGAGGTGAACATCATTATATATCGCTTTATGCGGACGATCTATTGCTGTACCTGGAGGACACGGAAGGGGCATTGAAGAATGCGGTGGCTCTGCTAGATACGTTCGGCGCTGTGTCGGGCCTCGGGGTGAACTGGCGCAAAACCTGTGTTTTCCCACTGAGGGCAGACACGCCCCAGCCGCCACTGCCTGAGGCTGTGGTTTGGGAGGGATCCTGCTTTACTTACCTAGGAGTGAAGATCTACCATAGGGATGACGACTTATTGGAGGGCAACATAGGACGCTGCATTAGAGCATTGAGGGGCTCGGTGGCTTTTTGGGCCACACTCCCATTGTCGGTGGTCGGCAGAGTGGCGCTACTCAAGATGGTGGCTTTGCCGCGCCTTCTGTATTACTTCAGGACGTTACCAGTGTGGGTCCCGCCCCGGCTCTTTAAGGACCTACGAACCCTTACTATCGGGTTCCTCTGGGGGGACGGGAGGAGAAGGGTGGCGTTGGACACCCTGCATCGGCCGAAATCGGATGGGGGGAATGGCAGTGCCGGATTTCGAACTGTATTATTTGGCGGCGCAGCTGCAGATCCTCACGCAACACGTAGCTAGGGAATTCAGGGGCCCTGACCTGCGCCGGGGAACAGGGATACAGAGGCATGTACTGTCTTATATTGTCCTGCGCCAGCACCTTGATGCGGGAGGCCTGACGCTAGAGGAAAAAATGTTGAGGTTGTGCTGGAATAGGAGTCAAAAGCGAGCAGGGGTGGGACATCCATATGCCCCGGAAATTCCTCTGGGCATGCTGACAGCTTTGCCACATGGAGGGGATTGGTCGCCCCTCATGGAATGGGAAGAGATGGGGCTCCACATGGTGGGTGACCTGTACGCTGACGGCGAGTTGCTTCCATTCCGAGCGGTGCAGGACCAGTTCGGAATCCCGGCTGGGAGTTTCCTATTACATATGGCAGTGACCACGGTAATCAAAAAACATTGGAGGGTGGGGCTTTCAGAACCAACGACCACGATGGCGTGCCAATATGTGGTAATGTCGGCGGGGACGTTCAAAGCGGTGACGTGTTTGCATTCCCGAATGCTTCATGAAGGCATGACCCCCCTGACGGTGTTGAAAATGAAATGGGAGGAGAGCGTAGGGAAACCCATACCGGACGCTACATGGGGACAAATCCTGAAGAGGGCGTGGAAGGGTTGTAGGAATGCCCGCTTCCAACAAATACACTACTTTGTAATACATAGGGCCTATTTAACACCTGGCAAGATACAAAGGCATTTCCACGCGCAGGGGGCGGTGTGCCCGAGTTGCTTCTTAGCGGGGGCAGAACTGGATCATATGATGTGGGATTGCCCGAAGCTGGGCTTGTATTGGACGGAAGTGGGAGAACTAATGACAGGGGTGACAAACAGACAGCTGACTTTTGATAAGGCGGTCTGCCTGCTACTGTGGTTCCCGCACACGAAGAAAACGAAGATCACCAGTAAATTCATAGACCTAGGACTTATTCTATCTCAGAGAGAGATCACCTGGCACTGGAAATCATCAGAGGGCCCGTCCAGTAGGCGCTGGGCAACGGAATTGGACAAATGGGCTAGAAGTGAAAGTATGGTCCGGCTTAGACAGGCGACTCGCACAGATGATGAGAAGGGTCTAAAGGCAGCAAGGGTTTGGGAAGGTCTAGTGGTGGCTCTGCAGGGGTACCGGTCACGGGAGGCAAACCGAGAAGAGGAGGGCTAATAGGGGATTCCAGATGATGCACGAATGTACAAATGTTGTTTTTTCGGCTCCTGCTTGACAAGTTTAAATCCTGAATTTGGCTCACACCAGCGAAAAAAACAGGGAGTGGGTGGGGGGGGGTAATAGTCGACCACTGCCGGAAGAGTGACATTGACAGTAGAGTGAGTCAAGAGCTAGTGGTAGAATGCTGGGCTCGCAGGCTAGATCCCATTAGGTGGGATTGAAGATGTGGGACCGGTGTACTGCTCCTTCTTGTGACCGGGGGGAAACAAGTTTTTTTTTTTTTTGTTGGGGTTAGGGGTTGGGTAGGTAGGGAAAAAAGCAGATCTTTTAAACAAGCCTAATTATATTGCTGTCAAATGTATATTGTTGCTGTGATGTTGTCACCTGGTCTCTATGTGGATTTTTGGATGTCGCCGCCCTACCTTCGGGATGTGGGCTAAATGGCTGTGTACGATACTGTTCGTGGCTGACAACCAGCAATAAGTGGAGACTGACAGGATTGTCCAAAAGATTGTATAACTCTGACTCTGCAATAAAAATTGTTTAAAAAAAAAAAAAAAAGACTGGATTTGGCATTTAGAGCAAACCCAAAAGAACAATTTCCAAACATGGAATTCAGACCATCCGCCCAACAAATACAATGAAAAGCAAGAAGCGGAAAAAATCTTTGACGAAAACTGGACCACGACACTCCAAGTACAAATGGTCCTAAAAAAACTGAGGTCAAAAGGGGCACCAGGCCCAAACGGCTTGCCAAACGGGCTGTTCAAACATGATCAACTCTTTTGGGCAGAATACCTAACCCCTTTATTCAACAACGCCTTTCAAACAGGAAGCATACCTCCGTCATGGAGAGGGAGCATTTTTGCATCCAATCTTCAAAGCAGGTGTAAGAACTGACCCATCCATTCAACTATAACAAAACGAAGATCGTCTGCTTCGGATCTCGGTCAGGGCGGCAAACATTCAAATGGCATATTGCAGGCAACACCATACAGCAAAGCCTCTCTTACAAGTACCTGGGAGTAGTCGTTGATTCAAGGTGGACACTAAAAGAACACCAACAGCACAGAAAAGCCCAGTCTAACAAACTACGGTTCGATTTAAATTTATTAAAAACAAAACTGAAATGTCCATCCAACTCACACCTACTGAAGGTGATCGCAGCAAAGTTTCTACCATCCCTTACGTATGGTTCTGATCTTCATAGAGGCAAAGACGCAAACTTTCTGAACTTACAACAGTCAGAACTGTTCAAATACACCTTTCATATCCCGAGGTTTGCATCTCAAGCGCAAGTACGACTCGAATTTGGGTTACTAAATCAGCAACCAGTCAGACAAGCTGCCTTATTGAAAACGAGCTGGAAACTAAGAGCAGCACAAGAGGACACGTTGACGGCTTTTTGCTGGTCTGAAATAAACCACCAAATAAACGCAAGAAAAGCTTGGAAATTAGCATTTGAAGAAGCACTGACAAATCTCAATATGCAAGAGGCATGGAACACCAACTACACCTTTGCGGCATTTAAAAAAGTAGCCAACAGTGCAGCAAAACTAAAATCCTGGACGATAGATAAAGCCGCCCTAGCAAAGAAAAAACATGGCTGGACGGTGCTCGGCTCGTATGAGAGATGCGCTCCGCAACCTTATTTAGTCACCCACATGACTGCATCCGTCCAACAAACGCTCCTAAGAGTTCGGCTGGGAACCTACATTTCAAAAGATCAAATCCCTGCATGGAAGCAAACATGGCCGACATCACTCTGCAGACTCTGTGGCCAATCAGATGAAACATTGACTCATATATTGTGCATTTGTCCATCTTTGACCAACTTGAGACGTCATTATTTATTGTATATATTTAGTTTATTCCAAATCAGATCATGTCGGCCCGCAGTCATGTTAGCATTGAACAGTGATCAGCTGCAGACAGCTTGCAGGGCCACCAGATTCTTACAGAAGGTGAGCCTCCTAATACTGAAAACCGAAAAAACAGTGACCAATGGCACAAAACAGAAGGCATGAACTACAATTAATGGCCAAGAACATAGACTAAGAAATATTGCTTTTTATCTCTTTTTCTTTTTCTTTCAAAGTACAAGGACATTATAGAATGTAACCACACTTTTATTCAATGTCAGTTCGAATTCATTTTTCATTTTTGCAAAATTGTAAAGGTTTTGATTAACCATACACAATAAATTTATTCACCTTAAATTTATTTACCTGCTTTATTATGTTTTGGAGGAGATGGAGTGATAGACTCTTAAGAAGCCCCAAAATGCCTGCTTTGGGTTGAAATAACCCCACTGTGTAGTGCTGCCAGCTCTTTGCTGTCTTCTTCATTGTGTTTAATTAAGAACCCATCGATTTACGTTGCAGCTGTCTGCCACTCTGTTTGGCCTTTTGGTGTTGTGCCCCCCTCCTCCAGCCCCCTTGGTACTGCCACCGTTGCAGGGGTGAGACGTGGGCCCTTTCATTATCCGGGGAGCGAAGTGGCTTAGGGAGTTGATTATTTTATTGCTCCACTGTCCTTTTCTGTGTCATAACTCGAGCACATTTCCATATTATTCCCTGCTTCTGGCTTCCACAACAAGAGGAAATGCTTCTGCTGGTGACAACATCGGTTTCCACGATTGGCTGTCTAGATTGAGATTCTACAGAGTGAAAAGATTGAATTTTTTTTGGCAGCAAGTTTCCATCATTATTTGTTTTTAATGTATCAAAAGTTGTTGTTTTTTTTCACTTAGTTTGCTTTTTTATATTTTTTTTGTTTTAGGCAAATTTTTTCCGAACTCTTCGTCAGGGCTTGAGTTCTAACAGTGCATTTATGTTACATGGGTTAGAAACAAAATGCTGAAACCACTCTTAAAAATGTCTCTAAAAATAGCATCTATTAATTGTAAACATTTAGGAGAGAACATTTTTTTAAAAGGCATTTTCCCAAACGTTTGAACCGTGGCAAAAAACATCGGCAGCTAAACCCTGCAAAGTAATATGTTTATTAATGTCAGGCGTGTACAGACTTTTATAATACCAGTAACCTTTTGAGTAGTTATTTGGCTACCCATAGTTTGTGGCCCCTTCTACTTTAACTACATTTGCACCCAAGCATAGTCACAGACTTTGGCATGGCACAGTCCAAAATACAGTAAAGTACATGTTTAGTTGCTCAAAACTGTCAGGAAGCCCTGGAAGTTGTCAGCACTGTAATATGCAAAAAACGTAATAAGATAACTAAATAAAATATACAGGAGGAGTAAATCATGCCACTATAAATTCATTCACTGCTTCAACCCTCTCGATGTTCAACTTCTCTTTTGCACCGTGATTAAACAAATAACAGACGCTCTTGCAGTGCTTAATTTGAGCAGGTGCTTTCAGGTGCTCAGCACCTGTACTTCTTTTACAGGGCCGAGGCTACAATTTTTGAACCTGCAGGTGGTGGTCTCAATATTAATTGTTCAAATTCAAAATAAAAAGAATAACATACATTGCATGGTGACTGGCTGGTAAATGTTCATAGGCAGGCTGGCATACGCCTGTCCAGGCAGGCATGATTGTGTATCACCACGTTAGTGATGATGTCATCACGTTGATCACAAATCCAAGAAGTCATCGACAAACTATGGCTTGCATTCTATTCCCCTAGTCTGCTGCACCCTGCCACTGCCTGAGCCTAAACCTCCCATTGGATCATTGTAACTGGGGGCTGGCTCATGACGGAGTTGAGGCAAGGAAGCTGCAAGAGCACATCTGGAACTTGGGAGTGAGGGCTCTTGAGGAAGAATAAATGAAAGTAAGTGTGGACTTTCCACTTGTTGGTTAGCCAGAGTAGCATATCCGGCAGCCCTGCATTGCTGCTATCTTCAATGTACTCAATGTGGCTGTGGCGCAACACAACTTTTGTGTGCCATGGCGTCACCTGTAGAATCTGTGCGCTGCACCCAATCATGGTAATTGCTAAGCGTGAGTGAGTCCAGTAGGCACCACAGCCCAACTTACTGGCATTGGCGGCATTACTGCTGGGGACAATGCCTGTGCTGTAGCAGGCATGGTTACAGCAAGCTGAGCAGTGGATGTCGATGCCGGATCACTGACATAACCTCGACAGACCGAATATCGAGTGGACAAAATATAGATGACAAATTATCGACAACAAAATTATCGATTGCCTATACTTAAACAACAAACCACAAAAATATCGAAACCACAATATCGACTAAAAAAAACGACTACAACAATATCGACTAACAACAATATCGACTTCTAAAACATCGATAATCACATATTTAAATGAAAAACAGTCAAAATATCGAATACAAAAATATAGATAGCAAATTGATCGATTTTTTAAAATATCGACATTACTATTTCCTTGAATAAATCACTTTATTATTTAAAATTGAGTCATACTAATCATAATTATTCAAATATTGTTTATATAAATTTATAAAATATATTATATATTTTCCTAACATTTATAACACACAATAAATACAAACATACATTTTATAATACATAAACAATGTTTTGAACGACTAAACATTTCTTACTGCAAATTATATATATTTCTCCACTTTACAAAAATAAAAATAACATTACCTATACTAAATAAGGCCTTACACATTACAAAAACGTTAATTGGCGTCACCCATATAAGGAAAGCAATTAGCATAACAGATAAAAAAATTCAAATCCACAAATAAAAACAGACTATCAATTTAAACAACCAATCCTATTTCTGAAACAATTAGACTAATACTATATAAACAAGATTACAACAAACTAAAAATGCAGGCTACATCTCCTAACTAAAGGAAGACGAAACTCTGCAGGATTTCTGAAAGAAAACTGATTGACTGCAACATAAAGACAGCTACACCTATCTAAAGTAAGTACTACTACATTATTAGCCATCCAAAATGTAACTCTCAAACCTCACACCTATGTTTAAAAGCCAAATACCTAAAATATGTTTTTTTTTTACTACTTATCCTACAGACAAAATGAAAATACAGAAGACCTACACAACACCTGGACATCAAAAGTTTAATATAAATAAGTAAGTATATAATTGAAATGTAAATTAGACATTTAATAGATAGGTAACTAAATAGAAAGTAGCTAAAACACCTCTATCACAATATCATAAATAGTAATAACATATTTGTACACATTTTCTCTACTTCCACAGGTACAAAAAGATATACACAGAAAATAACAGTTTAAAGAACATCAACACCTGAAAAGAACTACTTGAATTCATCAAAAGATTTACAGGTAAATTAAAAATGTATTAAACTGTATTATTAGAATACAACATTATTTTTTCTAAAATTGTAATGACATTCTCTTTTAATTACCTCCTAGATATACAATACTATCATGACTGAAGGAGCTAAATTCATTTATTCACAAAAAGGGAAAATGCTTCTTTGTTACATGGGATATGTCTACACTCAAGAGAAACAAAAAGATTTGAAAGTGTTTTGGAAGTGTACGAAATATTATGCCAACAAATGTTATGGTAGAGCTATAACTCAGGAAACTACTTTTACTTATACTAAAGAACATAATCACCCACCCAATGTAACAGAAATAGAGATTACACAAATGCTAGATTCCCTTAAAGAAGCTGGTACTAGAACAGATCAACCAACAACTGCTATTCTGAAACACCATTTAAGTGTACTTCCCCAACATGCTTCTAGCCAATTACCATCTATCGAATGCCTTAAAAGAACTGTAGCTAGACAAAAAAGAGCAACATGCACTACTCCTCCCACACCAAAAACTTTTGAAGAAGTGCAAATTCCCCCTGAACTCTCTGTAACTCACAATAAAGATAATTTTATACTCTTATGACAACAAATCTAAAGATAAAAGAATTATAGTGTTTGCCACAGCAAACAACATGACTAAACTTACCCAATGCCAAACTTGGATGATGGACGGTACTTTTTCTGTATGCCCCAAACCTTTTTATCAATTATACACCATCCATGGTCATTTCCAAAATGCAAATATTCCATTCCTTTATGCCCTTCTACCAAACAAACAGCAAGCTACCTATCAAGAAATACTAACTGAAGTCATTCAACATACTAACAACTATTTTCCACAAAAAATTATCATTGACTTTGAAAAAGCAATGATAAACAGCATCCTTAAAACATACCCACACACAGCAATACAAGGTTGTTATTACCATTTTAATCAATGTATCTGGCGACATCTACAAAAATCAACCTTGAGTATCCAATACGCCACTGATAGCACATTTGCTTATCAAATAAAAAAACTCATCGCCCTAGCCTATGTTCCACTAACAGATGTAACTGAGCACTATAACTTATTAATAGACAGCCCCTACTATAAAAGAAACGAAGAAAGACTAAGCCCTATGCTTGACTACTTCGAAGACACATGGGTAGGAAGGGTACACAGATCAGGCCATAGAAGACAACCCAAATACCAAATAGCTTGGTAGAATGTCTACCTTAGCACACTAAATAAGGAAGCTAAAACAAACAATGCAGTTGAAGGATGGCACAATGCCTTCCAAGCAACTACAGGCCGAGGAATGCCTACCCTTCACAAATTAATACAATCCTTACAAAAAGAACAGAGTTACCAGGAGCTCCGAATGGAGCAATCAGTAACTTTGATCGGGCCTAAACTCACCAAAGAAAGTAAAAAAATGTATAACACACTCCAAAGTCAAGTTACCCTCTTTCCAACTAGCAAAGGACTAGAATATCTATCAATGATTGCCAAAACTATTCTTTAAAACATTACATAACTATACACATTAAATTAAGCATTTTTTTTCTAAAATCCCTGATTTTAACATGTAACAATTTGCAATTAAATTATCAAATACATAATATTAACATATATAAAATATATTTAGATAATGTATTTACAAAATGTTACATACAACGTAATTAAAGCAAAATTTAAAACAGTTTACCCACCCATAAAATTATTAGAAAATACTTACATTTCTGTTGCAGCTTCAAACGTAATCCAATTCCAAACAATCCATACGACACCATTGCAAAAACCCATACATTCCATGGAAGCCCAAACAAAAATGCTAAAATACAAGCAAATCCATAGCGACTCCTTTCCAATGTAATAGACACCAGATACGATAGAAAACCCGAAAAAAATAATGTTGAAAAAAAAACGCTCCAGGATAACTTGAAATCCCTAAAAATTGTGTTAAAAAATACGAGTATATAATACTCGTCACACAACTCTGATCGAAAAAGAAGGACCTCCTCAAAAACAGTAAAACGCGACGATAACCTGGAAAAAATAAAATACATACCCACCCACACAAAAACACCCATACATATATAAATACACATATTTGTACACCAAACATATTATCTTAGTAACATTTAAACATATTACCTCATCTCACACACCTACAACAAAAACGCGGTAAAAATCAAATATCGTACACTCTACCTAACACCGAACACACAATCTTCTCTTAATAACCCTATCTACATTAACCTAAACACACCACACATACACTAACAATAACTTCATTAACTTGTAAAATACAATTAAAACAAACTTACCCTCTCTAACGCGAAGCAGCATCCAACCGCGATCTGTTGAAGCACCAAATAAGCCTTTGTAACATTACGCGGTTAAAAAGTAGTCCCTGTATACAGCAAAATCCTCTTTAATTTCTATATTCCAACACTTAAAAAAATACACTGAGTATTATATTAAGTGTAAATAATTATTTAATTAGTAGAAAATTATTTCTTAAATATACATTCCTTTCAAATAATTATTCAACTGTTATATGATACTTGAAATAATATTTGATGATTTATATATACATTTTGAAAATAATCTATATGTAAAAAAAATTGCATCTATAACTTTGTTACAAATAATTTGTTTATAAAAATAGCAAATATTAGTTGAAACATTATGTATGTATATAAAAATGTATTTTTGTGTTTATCTATGTAAAAATTAATATTATAAATATTTTCAATATTCATAATATTAATTTGAAAAATATATGATTTCTTTGTAAAAAAACAAAAATGTAACTGTTATAAAAGAAATGTACATATTTATCTATGACAATATATTCAATGTGTATGTGAATAAAATAATTGTTATTAAATGAAAAGTACATATTACCAAATTGTTTCTTTACCTATTTAAATTACAACATATGTTAATAAACATAAAATAATGTTAATATCATTTATGTGTGAAAAACATATATATGCACTTCATATATTTTTTTGGATAATAAAAACTGTTTAGTTAAAAATTTCAATTGAAATAAAAAATAAATCTCTACTTACAATTTATTTATTAAATGTTAATAAACTGTTTTTCATTTATTGCATTTAACCCTGTGTATGTTTCCTTCTTTATTATTGTATATAAATATAAATTGCATATGAAATATTCTATATAAAAATGCATTTTAAAATGTAATCTTTGTAAAAGTGTATTAATCTTTTAAGTACTACAATAACAATAATTATAATTAAAACAAAATTTTTCTATGTACTGTAAAAACTTTATTATAGTATCCTACCAATAATAATTTTTTATATAAAAAAAGTTTTCTTATTTCCACTGCACCAATTATAAACTTACAAAACCATACTACACATTAAAACCATACAAATTACATTTCCCATTTCACCAATTGTAAAGTCATGGAAGGTGCTGGACACTGAACCCCTACTAATTACTAATTCCACTCCAATGGGTGCAACAGTAGGGAAAGTCAATACTTCATATATTAATAAATAAATAACAAAATATTATCAATATAATTTTGTTAACAAATGATTAACTATTTAATTTAACATAATAATTTATATATCCAAATTACTAAATAACTATCGTTATTTCTATTACTTACCTATTAATACTAATTTACAACTAATTACCAATAATTATTTTGATAATAAAAAAATAAATGTAAATTTTTTTCTATTAAATACAATAAAATAAAAGATGTATGACGTTTGAACACATACTTTTACAACGCATACCTTTACAACAAATTATTTACAACGCAAATAGCATTACAGCGCATTTATTTACAACGAATGTTTTTACAAAGCAAATACCTTTACAACGCATAGCATTACAACATAAGTATTTATAATTATATAATATATTATTTAATGTAAATTAATAGAAAATAATTTAATAAAATGAAATAAAATGTAATTAATTTAATGAAAATTTAAATTGACCTTATTTTTACCCTTTACCCCTCTACCCTAAAACCCCAAACTGACCATGAACCCTAAAAACACCCCTTTACCCACAAACTGAAAACTGACCCTGAACCCAAAAAATACCCCTTTACCCACAAAATGAAAACTGACCCAGAACCCTAAAAATACCCCTTTACCCACAAAATGAAAACTGACCCTGAAACCTAAAAATACCCCTTTATCAAGAAACTGAAAACTGACCCTCAACCCTAAAAATACCCCTTTACCCACAAACTGAAAACTGACCCTGAACCATAAAAATACCCCTTTACCCACAAAATGAAAACTGACCCTGAACTCTAAAAATACCCCTTTACCCAAAAACTAAAAACTTATCCATAACCCTAAAAATACCCCTTTACCCACAAACTGAAAATTGACCCAGAACCCTAAAAATACCCCTTTAGCAAGAAACTGAAAACTGACCCTCAACCCTAAAAATACCCCTTTACCCACAAACTGAAAACTGACCCTGAACCCTAAAAATACCCCTTTAGCAAGAAACTGAAAACTGACCCTCAACCCAAAAAATACCCCTTTACCCACAAACTGAAAACTGACCTTGAACCCTAAAAATACCCCTTTTCCCAAAAACTGAAAACTGACCCTGAACCCTAAAAATACCCCTTTACCCACAAGCTGAAAACTGACCCTGAACCCTATAAATACCCCTTTACCCACAAACTAAAAACTGACCATGAACCCTAAAAATACCCCTTTAGCGAAAAACTTAAAACTGACCCTCACCCCTTAAAATACCCCTTTACCCACAAACAGAAAACTGACCCTGAACCATAAAAATACCCCTTTACCCACAAACTGAAAACTGACCCTGAACCCTAAAAATACCCCTTTACCCAAAAACAGAAAACTGACCCTGAACCCTAAAAATGCCCCTTTACCACGAATGTTTTTACAAAGCAAATACCTTTACAACGCATAGCATTACAACATAAGTATTTATAATTATATAATATATTATTTAATGTAAATTAATAGAAAATAATTTAATAAAATGAAATAAAATGTAATTAATTTAATGAAAATTTAAATTGACCTTATTTTTACCCTTTACCCCTCTACCCTAAAACCCCAAACTGACCCTGAACCCTAAAAACACCCCTTTACCCACAAACTGAAAACTGACCCTGAACCCAAAAAATACCCCTTTACCCACAAAATGAAAACTGACCCAGAACCCTAAAAATACCCCTTTACCCACAAAATGAAAACTGACCCTGAACCCTAAAAATACCCCTTTATCAAGAAACTGAAAACTGACCCTCAACCCTAAAAATACCCCTTTACCCACAAACTGAAAACTGACCCTGAACCCTAAAAATACCCCTTTACCCACAAAATGAAAACTGACCCTGAACTCTAAAAATACCCCTTTACCCAAAAACTAAAAACTTATCCATAACCCTAAAAATACCCCTTTACCCACAAACTGAAAACTGACCCTGAACCCTAAAAATACCCCTTTAGCAAGAAACTGAAAACTGACCCTCAACCCAAAAAATACCCCTTTACCTACAAACTGAAAACTGACCTTGAACCCTAAAAATACCCCTTTTCCCAAAAACTGAAAACTGACCCTGAACCCTAAAAATACCCCTTTACCCACAAGCTGAAAACTGACCCTGAACCCTATAAATACCCCTTTACCCACAAACTAAAAACTGACCATGAACCCTAAAAATACCCCTTTAGCGAAAAACTTAAAACTGACCCTCACCCCTTAAAATACCCCTTTACCCACAAACAGAAAACTGACCCTGAACCATAAAAATACCCCTTTACCCACAAACTGAAAACTGACCCTGAACCCTAAAAATACCCCTTTACCCAAAAACAGAAAACTGACCCTGAACCCTAAAAATGCCCCTTTACCCACTAACTGAAAACTGACCCTGAACCCTAAAAATACCCCTTTACCCACAAACTGAAAACTGACCCTGAACCCTAAAAATACCCCTTTAGCCAACAATCCAAAGCTATAAGATTTTAAATATAATTATATACCTACCAACACTTACGTTGTAATGGTATGCGTAGTAAAAATACCTGCAAACTAAAAACATTTGATCTAAATACATGCGTTGCTATGGTTTTAGCGTTGTAAAAGTTTAATTGTAAAGGTATTGAATTTTAAACGTTGTGTGCTAAACTTTGTATACCTTAAGTAAATATTATTTTTTCCTTATTTATTATTATATTACTTCCCACTCTATTCCCATATAAACAGACAACCCACTACAGAAAAGTAAATAATTAATGTAACATAATTAGCTAATAATCAATTAGATAAAATAATTTACCAATTATATTTTAATTAATGAACAATAATTTTTAAATTAACATTAAATTAAATATTACTACCAATTAATAATTTTACATATTTAATTGATTATATTTAAATTACTTCCCACCCTATTCCCCTATAAACTCACAACCCCCTACATCACATACATTATTTAAAATAACATAATTAGCAATTACTCAATACAATTATATTAATTACCAATGTAAATTTATATAATTTCAATACATTATTTGATTGACAATAATTAAATTATTACTACCAATTAATAATTTAAGCTTTTGTAAATAATTATAATAAAAATACTTCCCACCCTATTCCCCTTTAAACCCACAACCCACTACATGACATAAAATTTATAAATTCACATAATTAGCTATTAATAAATTAAATTATTTACCAATTAAATTTTATATGATTTAAATATATGATTTAAGTAACAATTATTTTAATTTAACTACCAATTAAGGAAATTACATATTTAATTATTTAAAATTTAATTACTTCCCACCCTATTCCCCTATAAACCCACAACCCGCTACATGACATAAAATATTTACTTTTTCATTATTAGCAATTATTCAATTAAATTAAATTAATTACCAATTAAATTATATATAATTAACATATTATAATTAATTTACAATTAATTTAATATTAATACCAATTAATTGATTTACATATTTAATTATTTATAATTAATTTACTTCCCACCCTATTCCCCTATAAACCCACAACCCGCTACATAACATACATTTTTTGAATGAGCATAATTAGCAATTAATGTATTTAATTTAATTAATTACCAATTAAATATTATATATTTAAAAAAAAAATAATTAACAATTAATTAAATATTAATACCAATTAATAAATTTACATATTTAATTAATTATATTTAAAATACTTCCCACCCTATTCCCCTAAAAACCCACTACCCGCTCCTAGAAATTATTATAGTATTTGAATTATTTATTAAAATGATTAATTATTTTTAAAATTATTTCTATATAAATAAATAAATAAATAACATATATTTTAACAATAAATGTATTTATAAAACATACAAACAGTGTACATTTAACTATTAGATATTATTTATATCCATATTATTTGTCGATATCATGACAGTCGATAGCATGACTGTCGATAACACAACTTTCGATATTTTTTAACTACTAAAAATGTCGATATTTTTTACTAACGATATTACATACTCGATATTGTATCTATCGATATTTTTTCACATACATAACAATCGATAACAAAAACTTCGATATTACTTACCTCGATATTAATGCCATTTCGATATTCTGGAGTCGATATTATGTCCATTCGAAATAAAAAACTCGATATTTAGACTGCACACCGTCGATGCCGTCGCCTTCCCTGGACCTAATAATTACAGGCAGCACTAGCAGTGACATGACCTGCTGTGCTCAAGCAGACGCCTGTTTCGCAATAAACCCAGTCATACTACACTGATTAATATATGCAAAAAAGCATTTTCATTTGGTGTACATTTTGTTTTTGCACTCGGTGTAGGTAAGAAAGTAAAACATGTCATCTTCCGCTTCTATACGAATAACAACAGGAAAACGCAGAGTTCAAAATAGCAGGAACATGTACAGGCTGACGACAGGGGTCACAGGCAGCAGCAGTGGTAGAGATGAGAGTCAGTCAGAGTAAAGAGGAGAGTAGAAGAAAAGGAGGAGAGCAAATCAGATACAAAGAGAAAGCAGCCATGATGTGAAGAAGAAAGCATTAAGAAGAGAGAAGATAGAATGAAAGGATGTGGAGGACAGGACAGAGGAAAAAAAGCAGACAAATGATAAAATGGAGACACAGCTAATCACTGCTAGAGGGTGATAGTTAAGAGCCAAGATCGAGGGGAGAGAGAGCAGAGCATGGATACAAGTAAAGAGAAAAAAGAGCAGGGCTAAAATGAATAGAGGGCAAATCATAAATACAGGGTGTGACAAAGATGATAGAAAACAAATAGAGAGGTGAGAGGATAGATTCTTAGAGCAGAGACTTAGGGGACAGACAACAGATCATGGTTAGAAGATAGAAACTGAGGCAGTGAGAGTGTTGAAAGTGGGGCTCACCGAAGGAAGACGTGAGCAGTGGCCTCCTTGGCAAAATTTTCAGCACCTGTACTTCTTTTTTTACAAATTAAGCACTGCGCTCTTGTAATTATAAGTGGTCATTGTACCAAGTAAGCATTGGACTAATGACCAGTCAAGAATTAGATATGATGATACATCTTTTGATAATTACCTGCAATGGCGATGTCAGGTAGGATTGGTAATAACCTTTCCAAACAGCTAGGTTGATAAAGTGGCTCCTCGTAGTTGAATAATCACTCCCACTGATTACTCTCTATGTTCAAACTGTACCTCAATGTCCAACCCCGCTGTACACGTTTCCAAATTCTAATGACTACTGACCAAACCAATCAAGATTTATGATACACTGATCTCAAATATTATTATATGAACGTATTGCTCAAACTTGCCCCTCCCATTCTTCACCTCCATGATATTTTCCGCTGTATTGGTCTAGAGCTGTGTGATGTACTCTGTTGCCCTTGTGACTATGTCTACTCTATACAAATACCCAAAATAACGGCATAAATACATATTTAATGAATATTGAATTAATCAAACACAACATATTGCATTCAACTGTACTTGGCCTTCTACTGCCTGTGCTAAATGTTCTTTAGAAAGCACAGAGATAGCTGCAAGCTGCCATTATTTCGCTTGCAAGGCACATTGGTGCAATGTCATTGCAAGCACTTAAAACAAATCCAAAGAGAGCTTTGAGGCAAGTGACACGTCACTCTCAAAGGGATATATGACATTACAACACATGCTTTTACCACGCATGCTGTTACAACGCAGTTTTTACAACGCATGCTGTTACAACGCATAGTGCTTTGGGGTGCTGGATAGTGAATAGTTTAATTTACTATTCCAACTCCAGTCCACGTAGATAGTAGGGAAGGTGTTGGATAGTAAATTAAAACTATTCCCTATTCTAGAGCGCCCCCCAGCGCAATGCGTTGGAATGGTTTTCGTTGTAAAACCTGCGTTGTAAAAGCACTGCGTTGTAAAAGTTTCGTTGTAAGGGATGTTTCCCCTCTCAAAGCAGTAGGACACACTGCCACATGGAAGGTCATGCATGCCTACTCTATGTTGAAGCATTGATCTGCTAGCTACTCTTTCTTTATAGGGGAAGAACATGGGGTTTGTTTTCACCAGTAAATCAGTCAAACTACACAAAAGAAATGCTATACACCAGGATTGCAACTGTCACTCGAAGGTTCCAGGTCACTTTAAGAAGGAAAAGAGACCAATTAACTTCTTCTATGAAGCTGTTGCATTGGGTTCAATGCTGACAAAGAGGTCACCATTATCAGGATCAGCTTATCCTCCAAGCGGCTGTACAGATATGCATTGGCCAATGGTTTTCAGCTATGAAATCTACTGGCTTTGGTAAAGTTTTTTTAAAAATCTGATATAGCTACCGCCAACCCACATGCATCTATAATGCATAGACACCCACATCCGTGATAGAAATTATGTCCTCTGCTATTTTATACATGCAACTTGAGGTCATAGAAAAAGCATTATCGTTAGAAATGGGGGTCTCCAGTTGGCAGTGCCTTGCACCCTGTCCAAGACGGCACCCTACTTTCTTGTCAGGGTAAGGTGATTACACACCTAAGATAAACACTGCTCATCCCAGGGTAGCTTCGCACGAGCAGTCAAGCCTATCTTAGAGGCAATGAGTAAAGCATTTGTACATAACACACAGTAACACAGTGAAACCACTACAAATGGACACTACACCAGTTTAGAAAAATAACTAATCTTTATCAAAGCAAAACAAGGCCAAAATGACAAAATTCCAAAATACATAAGTAAAGATATTGCCTTTTAAAGGTTTAGAATAGTTCAGGCATAGAAAGCTAGGGATGGGTCACTTTTATCACAAAGTACCTGGGATGCGTCGAAATAAAGGATGAAACAGGCACAGGGGAGGAGAAAAGAAAGCAATGTGTTGGTTCCTTACTCCCAGGGGAGGTGATGCGTCAGTTCCTTACTGCAGCACTAGGGAGGTGATTCGTTGGTTCCTTACTGTCAGGGAGGTGATGCATCGTTACTGCTGGGCAACGTCAATTAAGAACTTGAAGAACAGTTGTGATGTGTGGATAATTGAGACGTGCTGGGGTGGATACAGCTACAGCGAAACAGGTGCTGTGCTCATTTTCCAGCCTTGGGCTTGTAAAGCATCAATTTCTTCAGCCGCACAGCAGTGCCTGCTTAGAAGTCGGAACGGGTGTCTAAGATGTCGGAGACATGGTGCTCAGGACTCGGGCTGCAGTGACCTTTCAGTTGCATGGCAGGCGCTGCGTTGGATTTTCAACTGCACGTCATTGCTGCAGCAGGAAAAACAGACGCTGAAGGTTGGTGCGTGCATTTTTTCCAGTTCTTTGCAGAGCCACCTCTAAGGGCCCAGAACTGGAATTGGCATCACATGGCAGGTCAGAATTCCCAGCAGAGGAGTTATCGGGCTGCAGGTGAAGTCTTTGATGGCCCTGAGACTTCTTAACAGGAGGCAAGCACATACAAGCCCTTGGAGAACCTTGGCAAGCAGGACGATGAAAATAAAGTCCAGTCCTTTCACCCTCCAAGACAGAATTAGCAAGCAGAAGGCAAGCACACCACAGCAACAAGCAGAGTGGCAGTTCCCCTCCTACAGCTTCTCCAGCTCTTCTTCTTGACAGAATCTCCTCTTGATCCAGAAGTGTTTTGAAGTTATGATGTCATCAGCTCAAGTACTTATAGGATTTTTTGCCTTTGAAGTAGGCAAACTTCAAAGGAAAGTAGTTGAAGTGCACAAGACCCTGGCTTTCCCTGATCTGGCTCCAGACACACTACAGGATGGTGACAGCTTTGTGTGAGGACAGGCACAGCCCTATTCAGGGATCAGTGACAACTCCTCCCACCACTCTAGCTCAGGAAGAGAAGACCCATCAGCCTGATGATGGGCCATCAGGATATGTAGGACACACCTCAGCTCCCTTTCTGTGACTGTCTAGAGTGAATGCACACAAACAGCCCAACCTCCTACCTCAGACATGGATTCCACAGGCAGAGGCACAGATTAGTAAAGCAAGACAATACCCACTTTTTTTTTTAAAAGTGACATTTTCAAACACACACTTTAAAAACCTACTTCACTAAAAGATGTTTTTTAAATTGTGAGTTTCTGGACCCCAAACTCCAAATGTCTAACTCTTACCAATTGAAAGTTACACGTATAAGAGATTACAAGGCAGCTCCAATGATAACCTATGTGCGAGATAGTCCTTGCAATAGTGAAAAACGAATTTGGCAGTATTTCACTATCAGGATATATAAAACACATCAGTACATGTCCTACCTTTTCAGACACTGCACTCTACCCGTAGGTCTCTATTTTCACCCATCTTCGGCTACCCATGGCGCTACCTTGGGCCTACCTTAGGGATGCCTAACATGTAGAAAATGGGAAGGTTGTGGCTTGGCAAAGGGGTGCACTTTCCAGGTCAAGATGGCACTTTAAAACTGCTCTCACAGACATTGCAGTGGCAGGTCTGACACATGGTTCCAGGGCTACTCATGTGGGTGGCACAATCTGGGCCACAGGTCTACTAGTACAATTTGACTTACAGCCCCTGGGCACACACAGTGTACTTTTCTAGGGACTTACTAGTAAATCAAATATGACAATTATGGATAGCCAATCATATTCAAAATTTACACAGGAGCACTTTCCCTTTTGCACTGATCAGCAGTGGTAAAGAGCCCAGAGTTCTATGACCAGCAAAAATGAAATGCAGCACACAGTTAAAAAGGCCAGAAGCAAAAGAACAGGGGAAAAACACTCCAACGATGCCAGGTCTAACACTTGTCCCCCCCAGCTGAGAGTGGGGAAAACAACCCAACGACATAGGAGTTCTCTTCACTAGGGCAGAAGAACCTGGACAGACCATCGGCATTGGCCTGTTCCCTGCCAGGGCAGTGTTTCATCGTAAAGTCCATTCCCTGTAGGGAGGTGGACCACCTCAACAGTTCAGTGTTTTCACCCCTCCGCTGCATTAAGCATGGGAGGGGCCTGAGGTCTGTCTGAACTTTGAAGTGAGTACCAAATAAGCAGGGTCTTAGGTTTTTCAGAACCCAGACCACAGCAAAATCTTCCCTTTCAATTGAATTCCACCTTTCTTCCCTGTGAAGTGGCCTCCTACTGATGAAAGCTACTTTTTGATCTATGCCCTCTTCATTGAGCCAGAAAAGCATGGCTCCCAAACCATGCTGAGGCATAAGTCTGCACCACTACTCCTTGGAAAAGTCAGGAGCCTTGAGCATGGGTACCGTGAACATGGCCTTCTTTAGGGCATCGCAAGCAGTCTGGCTTGCCTCAGTCCATTGGCACCTGACGTGGTTGCTTCATTGAAGTCTGCTCATTCAAGGGGGCAACAATGGTGTCATACCCCTTGAAACTGACAGTAGTACCCAGCGAAACCTAGAAGGGAAAGCTCTCACCTCTGTGTTCTGGGGGATGCCTGAACCAGAATGGTGTTAATCTTGTGTTGTAGGGGCACCAGCTGGCCTCTTCCTACCTTGTGCCCTAAGTACACCACAGACCCTGCCCTATCTCTCAATTACTGGCCTTGATAGTGAGACCTGCATTATGCAGGGCCTTCAACATTTCACAGAGGTGTTGCAAGTGATCTTCCTAACTAGTACTGAACACTGCAATATCTTCCAGGTAGGCAGAGCTCAAATCCTCCAGTCCAGCAAGGACCTGGTTGACAACCACTGGAAGGTGGCAGGGGCATTCTTCAACACAAAGGGCATAGCCCAGAACTGGTAGTGCCCCTCTGGAGGTAAAAACACTGACCTCTCCTGTGCCCCCTTGGCCAAGGCAATCTGCCAGTACCCAGACGTTAGATCAAGCGTACTGAGGAACTTGGTAGCTCCCAGCCGATCAATGAGCTCATCAGCTCATGGGATGGGGTGTGCGTCAGCGTAAATGATGGAATTGAGCCCACAGTAGACCACACAGAACCACAGTTCTGGAGTGGCACCAGACACAGCAGCTTTGGGACCCAAGACAACTGGGCTGGACCAAGGACTGCTGGAGGGCTCCATCACCCCTAGAGATAACATATTGGACACCTCCTCCTTGATGCTAGTCTTCACTCTGTCTGTCAACCTGCAAATCTTGTGCTTCACAGGTGGAATGTCCCCATTGTCAATATCAGGTGTGCACCAATGGGTGACACCTGGGGCGAGTGAGAACAGGGTGGCAAACTGCCCCAGCAACTGGTGAAAGTCATCCTGCTGCTCCAAGGTCAGGGTGGGGGAGCGGACCATGCCCTCCTCTGACCCATCCTGTTCCTTGGCAGGCAGGAGAGGTTGGGGAGAGGTTCACATTCCTCTTACACCCCATCAACAGTAGCTAAGAACATAACTAACTCAGACCTCTCAAAGTGGGGGGGTTTGAGGTGGTTCACATGCAGGACCCTCAAGGGGTGCCCAGGATTCCGCAAGTGCACCAGGTAGGTGACATCACTCTTGCACTCCTTCACCTGGTAGGGGCCTGATCACTTGTCATGTAGAGCACATGATCTACTGGCTCCATCACCCACATTTTCTGACCAGGCTGAAAGTCAACCAGAGTGATATTCTTATCTTACCAGCATTTTGTGTCCTCTTGGTTTGATTACAGGTTCACCTGAGCAAGTTTCCTGAAGCACGCAGTCTGTATTCAGAAGGCCAGCAGGCAGCTAAATAAATCCTGGGATGGCTTCCTGTGAGTGTCCTCCCGACCTTCTTTGACTAAACTGTGAGGTCCTCCGACAGGGTGCCCATACAACAGCTCAAAGGGGTTAAAGCCAACCCCTTTCTGCGGTATGTCCCTGAAGGTAAAGAGAAGGCATGACAAGAGGATGTACCACTTACGCCTCATGTGTTCTGACATATCCCCAATCATGCCTTTCAGGATACAGTTGAATCTCTCCACCAACCCTAACTTTGAGGGGGGTAAGGAGTGGTGAATTTGTAGTTCACTCCACACTCCTCCCACATAGTCTTCATGCACTGCAACATTAAATTGGTACCTCGGTCAATCAATCAATCAACCATAACACTTGTATAGTGCACTACTCACCGGGAAGGGTCTAAAGGCGCTTGGGGGAAGGGTTCCGCTACTGCTCGAACAGCCAGGTCTTGAGTTGTCTCCTGAAGGCGAGATGGTCCTGGGTCAGCTGAAGGTGGATGGGGAGGGAGTTCCATGTCTTGGCCGCCAGGTAGGAGAAGGATCTGCCTCCGGCGGTGGCTCTTCGGATGCGTGGTACGGCGGCGAGGGCGAGGCTAGTAGATCGTAGCTGGCAGGTGGGTGTGTAGAAGGTCAAGCGGTCGTTGAGGTACTTGGGGCCCAGGTCGTGGAGAGACTTGTGTGCGTGGGTGAGGAGCCTGAACGTGATCCTCTTGCTGAGGGGGTGCCAGTGCAGGTCCCTCAGGTGGCCGGAGACGTGGCTGCGTCGGGGGATGTCCAGGATGATTCGGGCGGAGGCGTTCTGGATGCGTTGGAGTCTTTTCTGTAGCTTGGCAGTGATTCCGGCGTAGAGGGTGTTTCTGTAGTCCAGTCGGCTGGTGACGAGTGCCTGAGTGACCGTCTTACTGGTCTCGGTCCGGATCCATCGGAAGATCTTGCTGAGCATGCGAAGGGTGTGAAAGCATGATGAGGAGACGGCGTTGACTTGTCTGGTCATCGAGAGGGAGGAGTCCAGGATGAAGCCCAGGTTGCGTGCGTGGTCTGTTGGCTTGGGAGTGGTGAATAAAGAATACAAAGGGAACCCTGACCCTAATCAAAGGATACTGGGGAACAACCCACCAGGGAAGTCAATAATAAGAACAACATGAACGGGGAGTTCCCATTACTCTAAAGGAAGTAAATCACAATATAGACAATTGCCCACAGAGACAGCTGCTGATATCAAATCATTTTATTTTCATATACAGACATTTTATTATTTCATTACTTAAGGGGATCTGTAGATATCCAGGATTAATGTAGCATCAGCCCAGAAGCAAGGGAACAGTAAAAACATTATTAAATACAAAGGTCACTCATACCGTCAGACATACTCGCATCCAAAAGTCACCACATACACAGAAATACTATAAACTACAACCACATTCTCAAACAGCAAGCAGAAAAAAAGCGCTGACGCGCATTTCGGAACAAGTGCCACCATAGGAGATTCCTTCATCAGGGCGCAAGACACTCATTTATATGTGGCCATCATGGTCCTCCAGTCTGTCAAAAGGGGTGAGGTTTTAGCTTAATTCAAACGTTTCTGGGCATAAGGCAGCTTATAACAGCATATCACCAAGCATAAGAATACAAGGTCTCCTGAACCAACTCTCGTCTATTTTCCTGCCAGAGGGAACAGCAATGTCTGTGCTTTTAAAACCGGAGAAAGCAGGTAACTAAGAAGTTAACCGTTTACAGGGCAGAGGAAAAATGAACGGACCCTGGGGACTTTATTATCACATCAACACGGTTGCAGCCAAAAGGCAGAATTGCATAAATCACCAAAGTCGGGAATTTAAAACACGTGTCTGGATAGAAACACTCTAGGTTCTCACTCATCAAAGTGCGTGTTATGCAGACCGAGTACAGCAACATCCGCTGTGCCTGGCGAGGTAGGGGCAGGATTTACGCTTTAGATGTATTTTTTGTCAACGTGTGGCGAATCTCTCATACATCACTCTGACCGGGAACCCTCAGCAAAGAACTGGGAGTGGTGCCCAGGGCGGGGGGCCACCAGGAGTCGTCCCAGGCGGAGGGTGATGGCCCCAGGATGAGGACTTCCGTCTTGTCTGAGTTCAGTTTCAGGTGGCTGTTCTTCATCCATTCGGCGACGTATTTCATCCCTTCGTGTAGGCTAGTTCTGGCGGTGTCGGGGTCTCTGGTGAGGGAGAGGATCAGCTGGGTGTCGTCGGCGTAGGAGATGATGTTGAGGTTGTGTTGGCGTGCGATGGCTGCAAGAGGTCTCATGTAGACGTTGAAGAGGGTGGGGCTTAGTGATGATCCTTGCGGAACGCCGCAGATGACTTCGGTGGCCTCGGAACGAAACGGGGGGAGGCGGACTCTCTATGTTCTTCTGGCGAGGAACGAGATGATCCACTCCAGTGCCTTCTCTTGGATGCCGATGTTGCTGAGGTGTAGTACTAGGGTGCGGTGGCAGACAGTGTCGAACGCTGCAGAGAGGTCCAGGAGGATGAGTGCAGCTGTTTCCCCATTGTCGAGCAGGGCTCGGATGTCGTCGGTGGCTGCGATGAGGGCGGTCTCGGTGCTGTGGTTGGCTCTGAAACCGGACTGCGAGGGGTCGAGGGATCCGTTCGTATCGAGGAATGCGGCAAGCTGTCTGTTGACGATCTTCTCGATGACTTTGGCAGGAAAAGGGAGGAGCGAGATGGGGCAGAAGTTCTTGAGGTCGGTGGGGTCCGCTGTTAGTTTCTTCAGGAGGGCGCTGAGCTCGGCATGCTTCCAGCTCTCTGGGAAGGTGGCGGTGTTGAAGGAGGTGTTGATGATGTTCCGGAGTTGGGGTGCGATGGTGGAGTCGGCCTTGTTGAAGACATGGTGGGGGCAGGGGTCGGTTGGAGCTACGGAGTGGATGGTGTTCATCGTGCGGGCTGTATCGTCGGTGGTCACCGCGGTCCAGGTGCAGAGGGTGGCGGTGGGGGGCGTTGGTTCGACGGTTGGGTGCGTGGATGGTGCGCCGAAGCTGTTGTGGATGTCGGTGATCTTGCGGTGGAAGAACGAGGCGAGAGAGTCGCAGAGATCTTGTGAAGGAGTGATGCCGTTGTTGCCGGTGCTGGGGTTGGAGAACTCCTTGACGATGCTGAAGAGTTCCTTGCTGTCGTGGGCGTTGTTGTCTAGTCGTTCCTTCAGTGATTTCTTCTTGGTGGTGCGGATAAGCTGGTGGTGCTTGCGGGTGGCGTGCTTGAGGGCGGTCATGTTGTCAGTGGTCTTGTCGAGGTGCCAGGCTTTCTTGAGGGTGCGGCAGGTCTTCTTGGAGTCCTTGAGTTCGTCGGTGAACCAGGAGGCTTTCTTGCTTCTGGGTCTGCTGGGAGGGTTCTTCAGTGGTGCGAGGTCGTCGGCGCATGCGGTCAGCCACTGCGTGAAGTTGTGGGCTGCTTCGTTGGGGTCCGTTGTGCTGGCGGGTGGGTTCTGGCTGAGGGAGGTTGTGAGCTGGTCGGCTGTGATCTTGCTCCAGCGAGGAACCTGTTGCGGGTAGTGGTGGGTCGTGGTTCTTCTGAAGCTGAAGTGGACGCAGCTGTGGTTGGTCCAGTGGAGTCCGGTGGAGTGGCTGAAGGTGCTGTGCTTGCTGGATGAGAAGACGGGGTCAAGCGCATGGCCGGCGTAGTGGGTGGGGGTGTTGACCAGTTGCTTCGAGGTTGGCGAGGTTGTCCAGCAGGGCGGCAGTGTTGCGGTCCTTGTTGTTCTCCAGGTGGAAGTTGAGGTCCTCTAGGAGGATGTAGTCGGCGGAGGGGAGGGCGTGCAGGCTGATGAAGTCCGTGATGTCTTCGCTGAATTGTGAGCGTGGTCCCGGGGGTCCGTAGATGAGGGTGTCTCTGAGGGTCGTCTTTGGGTCGGTGTGTATCTGGAAGTGGAGGTGCTCGGCGGCGGAGAAGGTGTCGTTGGAGTCGGTCGTGATGCGGATGGTGTTCTTGTGGATGATGGCGATGCCTCCTCCGGTCTGGTTGACGCGGTCCTTCCTGATGATCTTGTACCCGTCCGGGATGGCGATGGCGATGGCGGGCTGAGGAGATGTTCATCCAGGTTTCCGTGAGGAAGGCAATGTCTGGTGATGTTGTGTCGAGGAGGTTCCAGAGTTCCACGGCGTGTCTGTGGACGGAGCGGGTGTTGAGCAGGATGCACTTCAGGTGGTTGCTGCTGGTGCTTGGCTTGGCGGGTGCGGTGCAGGTTCGGAGGCAGGTGAACTTGCAGGTTTTGTAGGTGAAGGGTCCATGGATGCGTTTCGGGGTGGCCCGGCAGCAGGCGGGGTTCCGGCCGGTATTGAGTGTGTTGAGGGCGGCGGCGTCGTAGGTCTGTCGGGTCGTCTTGCATCGGCGGGGGCCAGGGGTCCTGGCGCTGGGCGCGGTCCAGGCGCGGACGGGCGCAGACGGGCTTGCCTTTGGCGAACACGCTGCGCGTGAATGCGGGCTCTGCCATAAATGGCATAGTGAGAGGGGCAGAGTGGGAGGGAGGAGCAGCTGGGAGGCGGGAGCGGGGTGGCGCGGGGAGGGGAACAGGTACAGAAGGCAAAAGGGGGGGCGGGGCCGCAGGGGAGCAGCGGCAGGGCGGGAAGACGGCGAAAATCGCAAACAGGGCAGGAACAAGAACAACAAGCACTGCTAGCGAGCAGGAACAGGCAGGCAGGGGGACCGGGCACACTCAAGGAGAGCCGCGCTGCGGGTGGAGCGACCTTCACCGGTCAGATATCACCTCCACTGGTAAAGATTTCCAAGAGTGCTTGGGCCATGACACGTGCTATCACTGTCTTGAGGGGGATAGCTTACAGTTCCCGGGTGGCATTGTCCACCAAGACCAGGATGAATCTGTTACCAATGGCTGTCTTGGGATTCAGAGGCCCCGCAATGTCTATGCCCACCCACTTCAAAGGGGTGCTCATGACAGGGAATGGTTGGAAGGAAGCCTTACACTTCCCCCCACTCTTGCCACTTGCCTGCCAAGTTTGACAAGACCTGCAAAATACATCTGACTTCCTTCGTGTTTGGAACCAGTAAAAGTGGGTGACATACCTGTCAAAAGTCTTGCTCTGCCCTAAATGTCCTGCCAAAGGCACGGCATGAGCCAATACCAGTAGGAAGGTTCTGAAACACAGTGGTTTGGAGTTCTGGACTTTTTGGTTCCGTCCAGAGGTGTCAGGGACAACACCCGAAGACCCCGGAGTTCAACCTGTCTCGGTGCACAAACAAACAGAAACACGGGCTTCTCGATGGTGGCGTCAAAGACCAAAGGTTTATTACTGCAGGGACACAGAAGTCACAGAAACTACACATGGGCAGTATCTAGGAGCCTGTTCAATTTGTACAAAGAGGGTTGCTCCTTATATACTGAATATTGGGCTTCAGGCAAATTCTTTACATGTTAGCACATTCAAAAACCTTTGTATCTTAAACAATAAATATTTGGCGTTGCACAGGAATCGTCAACAATATCTGATGTCAAAACATTACGAACGAGGGGTTCCCACTATTCCATCATAATCCCATGTCAACTTTCCATTCAAGACCCTGACCGCCTCATCGTAAATTTCGTTACCTCCCCCTAATAAAGGCCCAGAAGGAAAGGAGCAGAGCCAGGTGTAGAAGATAGAAGAGTAGGATAAGAGATGTTTGTGGGTCGTAAATGGGCACGGCTACCAGCTTCGGCCGCCTAATCATGATCAGACCAACGAACACGAGAACCAGTATAGCAGGACTGGCCTCAGGCTGGGGAGGCAGCTCTTGCCGAGTCATGCTGCCACAGCGTTGCTGGCCTAAGGTGCACGTGTCACTAGCAAGGTGAATTGCCGGCTAAAGCCTACGTGTCCTTAAATGAAAAAGAGGTCATTGCGTGTCCATTGACTATGTGAGGGCAAGGAATACAAAATGGCTTCCTTGTTCTAAGATGGATGCCACGGGTAGAACAGAAATGTGTTTGTAACAGGAGTGCTCTTGCTCGTAGCATAGCGAAAACACCAGGATATACTAAATGGATCATTTGCGGTTCACTGATACCAAAATTATGCATTTGCGAAAATGTTACAAACACGGGTAAAATCGTCACGGAACCTCAGACCCTCCTTTTGCCCTTACATAGGCAATTACTCAGTCTATGTCAGAATCTAACTCTATGCTCATTAGGTCAGTGACATGTTGTTGCATCATCATCCTGTCTCGTGCCTTTTCTCCTAATGCAGGTGGTTTTCTGAAACAGGTTGCAGCACAGAGGCTACACAAAGCGGGACCACATTGGATAATAAGGCAGCATGAGAACAGAAATACTAGGATGACACCAATGACCATCAGAACCTTCCATCCCCACGCTGATACCAGAGTCCAAAACCACTCCATGAAGGACCAGTTTCCCTTGTCTACGTGTATAGAGTCGGAAATCTTGTGTAGCTTAGAGATCGCTTCATAGACGGTTGGAGCATTATTGGGAATGAAAACACAGCAGCTCGATTGGATCATTCTGCATACCCCACCTCGATCTGCAAGTATTACGTCTAGAACCATACGGTTCTGCAACGTCATGAGACGATCCGCCTGAAGCTCAGCTGTTAAGTTACTAAGGGCACCAGCAGTTTCTGTAATAGTAGATTCAACTACCCGTGTTAGTTGACGTAGATTTCTACTATTGGCCATAGGCCCCCAAAACGGAAGGAAACCTTTGAAGAAGTCTCCAGCTTCCTGACCAGCGGTATCTTCCTTGCTGAAGACACCTCTTGCTACTCTGGTCTTGTGATAATCTGAAGAAGCAGTGTATGTCGGAGGTAACAATCGAGCAATATAACATGAACCTGAGAAGTCAGCAGGCAGCCATGTATACGCTCTGTCTTGACAGATGAAGTAAGTACCCCTAGCAGTAAGGAAAGCAGGGGAGGAGTTGGACGGAAATACGTAAGTCTCAACGCACTCACTCCTCCCTAGCTGAGCTCTCAGATTTCACCAATTTCCTTGCAAACAGACCTGACCTCGGTGAGGCACGACCCAGACTGAAGTGGAGCTTTTACGCTTGCTTTCTCCCAAACTAAGGCGATACTCGGTAGAGTTCCAACTCAAATACACCCGTAATTCATCTCTAGGGTAAGATGGAGTATTATTGACGTCTTTAATCATGTCAATAATTCCTTGGACTAAAGCTTTGTTGGCTGAGTTGTATTTAGTGGACCGTGGTGGACGCGGAGGATAGGTCTCAAGGGCATAGGAAAAAATAGTCTGAAAGGCCTGAAATGATCCATTATAGCTAAAAGGCAAAACTAGATAGGGAATGCCTTTATCCATAGTGTGAGGTATCAAGCCACACACCCAGCAGTCTGTAGTATTAACTACCAGTTGGTGTTGATGCAAGAGCTGTACAAATGTATTGTTAATAAATTCAGAGCGTTGAGCTTGTTCGTGTTCAGGAAACGAGTGAAAAGAATGCATAGAAGAAACCGTAGAAGTAGTAGGATCAAGGGGAGGTACTGTAGTTACCGGCATAAAAATCAAATGTACACCAAAGATGATTCCACCCACCAACATTATTAAAACAATTAAAAATGTAACTGCACATTGCATTAGAAAGCATTTGCTGTGAAGTATTCTGTACAGTCTATTTCTGCGCACATAAATTACATTCTTTCGTTGCGGCTCAGGAAGCTCCATCTTCTACAATCCGCTCGTGACCACTGATGATGTGTACGTAGATGAAAATGCCTCTATCAGCCCTGGGAGTTCCCAGAACTAACAGAAAGATCGACCTTATGTCTGACCCCCGCAGATTCAACTAGGCACACAGCCACGACCCTACGGCTACCCAGACGGCAAGGCAAAATTTAAAACACCAAAATAATAGCAAACTTCCTGGCTGGAGGTAATGTATAGAAAATTCAAATCTGAAAATAGGCAGTTTCCTGCTTTATTTGTCCATATTGCGAGGTCGCAAGTTGTATCTCAGTTTTGCAGGAGCTGTCTGATCTGGAAACAATATATTTTCAGCCGACGCTGCAATGTTCGCGTTTGCAGATGACAAATGTTCTTTTGGTGCAGATGGCAAATGTTCAGGGTTCAAAAGAGCAGTTTCAGGAGGAGAGTCAGAGTTTGATGTATCAGTGATCAGTTCTGCATCACTGAAAGGGATGAACCTGTGTATTTGTTCTGCTTCAGAGGCACTGATTCCTTTCTTTACCCAGTTGTCGTAAGGAAGTGGCAGAGGCACACGTTTGACATGTGTCGTATGAATCCAATTCTTCCTTCCGGCCACTCGAATAGCAGTTCTCGTTGCCAATAGGACTTGGAAAGGGCCAACGAATCTGGGCTGAAGATTTTTCGTTCTTGCAAAATTTCTAATGACTACTTGATCCCCAGGTTTCAGCTGATGACCTGGACTCTCCGGTGGCTTTGGCAATGCATCGAAAACCTGTTGGTGAATAAGGCTCAATTTAGCAGTCAAGTCGAAAAGATAATCAATTAACATTGGGTATTCCAACTGCTTAAATTCTTTCGGTCTAGGTACCCCCCAAACATTTGCAGGACGACCAAAAATTATTTCATATGGACTAAGCCCTACTCTAGAATGTACAGTTGCTCTTGTTGATAACAAAGCCAAAGGCAGTGCATCTGGCCAGGGCAAACCCGTGGATGCTTGTATCTTAGCAAGTTTCAGTTTAAGGGTGCCATTGTAACCCTCAACTAAACCCGCGGACTGGGGGTGATTCGCACTATGAAACTTCTGTCTAATCCCTAGGCCGGCACACACACTCTGCATAACTTTCCCTATGAACTCACTTCCGTTATCTGACCATACAATCCGTGGCATTCCGAATCTGGGGAAGTATTCTTTAAGAAGGATCTTGGCAGTGGACAAAGCAGTATTGTCCTTCAGTGGGTATGCTTCGATCCATCTGGAGAACGCACAAACTACCACTAGGACGTACTTTAGGTTATTACAACGATCCATGTGAATGAAGTCTAGCTGGATCACTTCAAAGGGGCAGGAAGGAGGAGCGAAGTGACCTGCAGGTGTGGGGATTCCCTTGCCAGGATTATGCATCAAGCATACCATACAATTTCTCACCACTCTCTCTGCACACTTACTGATCCCATCATTCTTCCAAACTGGAGCCAACATCTTACAAATCCCTTTAGAACTGATGTGCGCTGCTCCATGTGCCATCGTTACTACTGCAAGCACATACGCATCAGGCAACATCCAACGCTGTTGTTCCGACAAGTCAATCCAACACCCACTCGAGTCCAATTTACCCGTGCTCTCTTTCCATGCACGCTTTTCCTCCTCAGTCGCCTCTTTCTGAATTTCTTTCACGCTTTCCACTGTGTCCTCACACATTCCAGACTCAGAAATCCATCTTGCAGACGTTGCAACATACATTCTACTCATCATATTTCTAGCTGTCTGTTTTGCAGTCTCATCAGCAAAAGCATTCCCACGACCAACATCATCCGTGATTGCTTTATGAGCACTGCATTTCACAATCGCAACTTCAGTCGGCAAGGTTAGAGATTCCAACAAGTCATTAACTAGCTGGCCATGTTGGATCTTAGTCCCATGGGACGTAATGAAACCTCTCTCTTTCCACAAACGGCCAAAACTATGGGCCACGCCGAACGCGTACTGACTATCTGTGAACACATTCACTCTCTTTCCCTTAGCTAAAACGCACGCTCTTGTTAGCGCGATCAATTCTGCAGCCTGGGCAGAATTCTGACTCACTCTCGCAGTCTCCACAATCGTACTCAAAGTCGTTACTGCATAGGCAGCAGTTACATCACCATTCTCCAATTTGAAGCAAGACCCGTCAACATACAACGTGCCATCTGGATCTGATAATGGAGTGTCTTTTAAATCAATTCGTCCTTTTGTTTCTTCCTCAGTTCTGAAACAACAGTCGTGTGGTTCGGAATCACTCGACTCTTGGCTAGTCGGCAACAATGTTGCTGGATTCAATACATTGCATCTTTTGATCTGAATATGACTCGCTAACAATGTCAGTTCGTAACCTGATAATCTAGCACTGGTAAGGTGTTGCGTCTTGGTTCGATTCATGAGTGTATCCACAGCATGAGGAACCATAACTACTAGCATGTTGTTCATTACCAAACCAGCAGATTGTCGAATGGAGGCTGCAGCTGCGGCTGTAGCTCTCAAGCAACTAGGCAACGCTCTAGCTACTGGATCTAATGTTGATGAAAAATACGCACAAGGGCGTTGTTTATCACCAAATTTCTGTGTCAAAACACTCAACGCACAACCTTCTCTCTCATGGACATAGAGCGTGAATGGTTTACTGTAATCGGGTGTACCCAATACAGGAGCTGAACACAGTGCATTTCGTAACTCAGAAAAACTCTCCTGGCATTCGGCAGACCATGGCACTGGACTCGGAACATTTTTCCCAGTCAAAGCTACCAACGGTTTTGCCAAAAGAGAAAAATTTGGGATCCATTGCCTACAATATGAGGTAATACCTAAAAAGGCACGTACTTCTCTCTGCGTGCTAGGAACATTCATCTGTGTAATTGCTTTTATTCTCTCTGGGGTCAACTTCCTTCCCTCCATTGACAAGAGATGACCTAGGTAGGTCACTTCTTGGCAACAGTATTGCATTTTTGAAGGTGACACCTTATGATTCAAATTTGACAAATGATGCAATAAAGAAATTGTAGCTGTTTTGCAAGTTTCCTTGTCATCGGCAGCCACTAGAAGATCATCGACATATTGTATTAAAGCAGAACCAGGAGGAAGTACAAATGAGTCTAACTGGCTTTTTAATGCTTGACTGTAAATGGATGGGCTTTCACAATAACCTTGTGGAGCGCGTTTAAACCTGAAGCTTCGTCCTCCTAGAGAGAAACCGAAGATATCTCTGCTTTCCTCGGCTATCGGAATGCTGAAAAAGGCATTTTTCAAGTCGATAACCGAAAACCATGCCGCTGTAGCAGGAATCAATGTTAACAATGCAGTAATGTCTGGAACCACAGGAAACTGTGGAATCACAATTTTATTAACCTCTCTAAGATCAATTACAAATCTATATACTGGAGGTTTTGTTGGGTCAGTTCGTTTCAGAATGGGCAGTACAGGACTATTACAGACATTACCTCTAGTTTCTTCTATAACGTCTTTCTTGATCAGATCTTGTACTATCAGTAGGAGCGCACGCTCACCTTCAGTAGAAATTCTGTATTGTGGAATTCGTGGAAATTTTACATTCGCTTTCAAAGTTACTACATATGGTGGAATTTCTAAAAGACCTACATCATTAGGACCAGTCGCCCAAAGAGTATCAGGGAGTGAACGCAGCTCTGGTGGGAGTGCATCCATCGACAAGTACATCGGAGAAATTATTCTTTTACCCAACGTAAGCTGTACTCCTTCTGGAGAACAG
This sequence comes from Lissotriton helveticus, assembly GCF_964261635.1. Taxonomy (NCBI): domain Eukaryota; kingdom Metazoa; phylum Chordata; class Amphibia; order Caudata; family Salamandridae; genus Lissotriton; species Lissotriton helveticus. The sequence goes on from NC_136065.1 coordinate 428,578,066, forward strand.
TACAATGTCGCATATAGGCGTTTTAACAAGTCTAAACCAAGCAGATTTTCATTACAACCTGTCGTCAAAATCAAGGGTGCTTTCAATTGTCGCGGTCCAACAGAAATAGACAAAGGACCAGAAACAGGGTTGTGAACAGGGGCGCCTGAAAAACCTACTGAAACGTTTGTTGAGCCAGACAAAGGTGCGCCAGGGAGTTTCGCATGTATGATAGAACTTTTTGCTGCACCAGTATCCAACAGAAACGGTTCGACTATACCTGATGTTGCTACTGCGACATAAGGCCCACTCTGATCTACTGGAACTGATACTACTCCCTCTCTTTGTCCATGGCTGTCCTAGTACTCCCTTGGCTGAACTTCCTCACTAGCTTCATAGTAATCTTCAACATGATACTGTTGAGACCTATTCTGTTGGGCAGATTGTCCATTTCGTTGGTCGAAATAATTAGAAGGGCGATCACTTGTCTGTGGAGGCATAGCACCTCTTCCTCGACCTCTAGAATTCTGCATATAACCACCACGACCTCTCTGAGCTGCCGCAGCATTATTTTGTGCCCGTACCGGACACTCAGTTTTATAATGGCCTTCCATTTTGCAATAAGCACACTGATTCCATTGGTACTGTGGCCTCTGAGAATTATACTCCGTTCTTTGATATGACCCTTGCTGTGTATTGGTCTGATTGGTGCGAGGCGGATATGCTTACTGTAAAAGAACTTTAGTTTTTAACTCTTTCGTCTTTTTATCTGATTTTTCTTTCTCCTCTTTGTCCCTATTTTCATAGTACTGGGCAGTAGCAAGTATTTGCGCAGTCGTAGAGACAGCCCACGCACTTTCAGAATTTTTTAATTTACCACTAAGTTCTGGCAACAGATTGTGCACAAATTTATCAACAAATAATCTCTGGCCTCCTTCTGTGCTCATATCCTGACCACTGTGATCCACGAAAGTCTCCTCGAATCTTGTGAAAAAGTCGGAGACGCTTTCGTCTTTCTTTTGTTTGCACGCGGACAATTTGTCCCAGTTAACGCGTAATGCTGGCATTAGGGTCTTCATTAAATCGATTATTCTACCAGGCAAATTAGCAATTAAGGGTTCAGGTTTAGAACCACCTATTTGTTGACCATCCGCTGCAATTATAGCTGCCCAATCACCACCTAGGGCAACTGGATGATTCTCTTTACGAATTTTAGCCCAAATTGGTTGCGGTACTACATTACCAAATAGCAGATCTATGTCAGCTAGATTTAATACACAAGCGTCAACTGTCTGAGCCAACTCTTTGTAGTACCCTGCAGGATTTTTACGCGGATCTGGCAAGGCCTGTTTCACTGCTAATACTTCAGCTCGCTTCCATGGAATATGTATCCATACTCTCTGGAATTGGGCCGGAGCGGCTGCAATACCAAGGTTTACATTAGCTTGCACAGCTTCACGCCAAATTGGTGGAACCTCTCTCATTGGATATTGACGATTTTGTTTCGTACTACGTTTCTCTGACTCCCTCGGAGAACGAAGGGATGGGTCATTCCTATAACTTAAAACCAGTTCCATCGCTTCTTTTATATTTTGTCCAACTATCATACCTGAAGCAAACTCTTTCTGAACATTAATTAATTCTTCTAGATTTGATTCAGGGTCATCCTCTTCTAGTTCCTCACGTAGAAGGAAGCACATTTCATCAAACACATATCGTTGTGTCGGTTCGTTCCATTGCATAAATGTATCTAATACATCTTGTACATTATATCTTCCAACTTTCGAAATCCATCTAAGAGCAGTGGAATCTAATATCCCTCTTTCTTCAGTACTGGGAAGCTGACTACGTCTCTGCACAGAGTCAGAGGTAGGAGTCTTAATCAGAGTTTTATAGAAGGGAGATAGAATGTTAGAGACAGAATCAGTGATTCTTCGACGAACAGAAAGTGGAGTCATAATATTAGCAGAAGCAGTAAATAGAGTAGCAGTTGGAACAGATAGATCAGGAGCAGTAGGAGTAGCGGGCAAAATAGCCTGTGAACTAGCAGGTGTGAGCGATACAGGTATAGGTAAAGAAGCCGGCAACCCTGAAAGAGGGGGTGCCGACGGAACATTAATAGTGACCACAGGAGGTACAGGAACTTGATTCAGAGGAGCGGGAACACCAGGTTGTCCAGCAACCGGTAATTGAACATTCGGTATAGGTGGAGCCGTAGCACCCTGTGCATACGGTGGGGGTGATCGTAACAAGTAAGACAACAGGGGATCCTTTTCAGGGTCCTCTACTATCTTAGCTGTGCTCGATGGCAAAGCAGGATAGCACTTGTCTATTGCTAAATTATGCTCTCTATTGGCCACCTCCTTTGCCTTCTCAGACTCGTTGAGTTGCAGCTGCTTAGCAGACTGTTCTAAAGTCAACTCTTGCTCTTTCTGTTCTTTCTTCAACTTTTTAATTTCTCTCTGTTTAGATTCTTTTCGCCAATAACGGAAAGAATCAAACATTGCCGGCCGGGCTTTCTTCTTGAATAATTTCGTTTCTAAATTATCAAGAACTTGAGGTTCGAAACTACCATGCAGTGGCCAACTAAGGACACCATCTTTCTCTGTGTAGTGGATCCATACCTCGTTATAAGAGATAGGGCCCACACCAAATTTGCAATATAGATCATAAAGGGGAGTTCCAATCGGAGGAACCGAACACGAGTCCTCCAACTGGGAATCCCTGTTGCAACTAAAACAAGACAACATACAATTTCTCCGACTTACCATTTTATAACCCGGAACACAAAACAGACGAAACACAAATTAAAAGAAAGGTGCGTACTTGAACGAAGAACTTAGGCCTACCAAAACAGACAAACGTATCGATACCCGAACTGAACTGAATGATTATCGTAACCAGAATAACCAGCGATAATCTTATGAAACCAAACCAAACCAAGAACTAAAAGGATTAGCAAAACAGAAACAACCCTTACGAAGTAACCAACTATCAACCACTTAATACTTAACTGAGGCACTGAAGACGTCACCAAGGAGAAACCCGTCACGTCTCGCCGTACTAAGGACTGCACCTCGGGTCCAAGACAGGGCGACGGTCAAGGCAACGAACCACTGCAGCCGTCTGAACGGGAACCCTCGTGGAAGAGAACGTCGGGCCACTTTTGCGATATGCCGGGATCGATGAAGTGGGGAGCTTCCCTCTGAAATCTTCACACGAAGCTTCTCGAACTCTTCAGGCTTTTGGACCGGTACCGAATGACGTCGCCCCACGTTGGGCGCCAATTGGAGTTCTGGACTTTTTGGTTCCGTCCAGAGGTGTCAGGGACAACACCCGAAGACCCCGGAGTTCAACCTGTCTCGGTGCACAAACAGACAGAAACACGGGCTTCTCGATGGTGGCGTCAAAGACCAAAGGTTTATTACTGCAGGGACACAGAAGTCACAGAAACTACACATGGGCAGTATCTAGGAGCCTGTTCAATTTGTACAAAGAGGGTTGCTCCTTATATACTGAATATTGGGCTTCAGGCAAATTCTTTACATGTTAGCACATTCAAAAACCTTTGTATCTTAAACAATAAATATTTGGCGTTGCACAGGAATCGTCAACAATATCTGATGTCAAAACATTACGAACGAGGGGTTCCCACTATTCCATCATAATCCCATGTCAACTTTCCATTCAAGACCCTGACCGCCTCATCGTAAATTTCGTTACCTCCCCCTAATAAAGGCCCAGAAGGAAAGGAGCAGAGCCAGGTGTAGAAGATAGAAGAGTAGGATAAGAGATGTTTGTGGGTCGTAAATGGGCACGGCTACCAGCTTCGGCCGCCTAATCATGATCAGACCAACGAACACGAGAACCAGTATAGCAGGACTGGCCTCAGGCTGGGGAGGCAGCTCTTGCCGAGTCATGCTGCCACAGCGTTGCTGGCCTAAGGTGCACGTGTCACTAGCAAGGTGAATTGCCGGCTAAAGCCTACGTGTCCTTAAATGAAAAAGAGGTCATTGCGTGTCCATTGACTATGTGAGGGCAAGGAATACAAAATGGCTTCCTTGTTCTAAGATGGATGCCACGGGTAGAACAGAAATGTGTTTGTAACAGGAGTGCTCTTGCTCGTAGCATAGCGAAAACACCAGGATATACTAAATGGATCATTTGCGGTTCACTGATACCAAAATTATGCATTTGCGACAATGTTACAAACACGGGTAAAATCGTCACGGAACCTCAGGTTCCACCAGCACAAGGGCTGGCCCAGGCTCAGCAAACTTAGGCTTACTATAGGGAAGACCATTCTCCCAGTAAATCAGATTTGAGCTGGCTTCTTTGCCAGCTGCCTGGTCCTTGGCCTGCTACCTGAGACCCAAAAGAGTAGAGCATGCCTTCTGCTCTGCGCAGAACTCTTCCAAGGTGGGACCCACTACTAGCTGCCAATGGGCCAGCTCAGGCTAGTCCCCCAGTTCAGCTACCTCTTCCCTTGTAGGTACCTTCAGGTACCGCCTCTTCCCCAACTGTAGGAATTTCAGGAGTGGGTTTTCTGTGCCCCCTGTCCTTCCTCTTCCCAGCATACAACTGGGCAACTGTTTCAGGCTCCAGGTTCTCTTGATTATCAAGAAACAGAAGGCGAACAGTGATTACTTAGTTGCACATCCCTCTTAGTTGGACCACTGCAATGGGAAATCAACAGTGGTTCTCTGACACCATAACACACCTGTTGCCATGATGTGTGAAACAGAACCTACAGTAAACTTCCCAGGTCAGTTATTGACAGAAAATACAAAATAGCAGACCCTACCATCCTAGTAGTCCAAGTAACTTTGTATATTCAATAATACAGCATGGTATATACAACTTCTGAGTAGTATAGAGACACTGTCTCACAAATCAACTTCAGACATTCAGTTGAGTGATATTTCTTTTTTACTTGAAATCAGTATCATGAGAAAATTACACATCATAATTTCAATCCCAATTGAGTAGTTTGTCAGTCATTCAGTTACACATACAGTTGTTTAGTGACAATTTATGTATGCATTGCTGCTAATTCCCCTTGTTATAGATAATTATTTGTATTGCCATGGCGTTTTATATTTTTGTAAGGATTTTAATTAATCATATACAAATAAATATTACTTACTTACCTTGTTATAGGTGTAGTTGTTCAGACACACTACAAGGAGGTGGACACAGCTTTGTATGAGGCCCATAGGAATGAATGGGAAGACATTCTCAATTTGCGATTCCCAATTGTGCCAGGGTGTCCAAAGGACACCCTGTTGCACCCTTGAAATGAGCATGGGTGCACATGTGGCGCACATACATGCCCTAAGGGCATGTGTGTGCACCTCATGCCACTTTGAAAAAAGCAAAAATTTGCATTTTGGAAAGAAATCGCATATTACCACCAACCTGTAGTTGGTGGTTATTTGTGATTTTTTATGCCATATTCGCACAACTTGGGTGCTTCATACCTTCCATTTAAGGAATCACAATTTGCGACTCCTTAAATGCATTCGAAAAATAAGGAATCGCAAATTTTGCAATTCCTTAATTTGTGAGACAGTTGTGCTTTCATACATAGCACTAGGGGAAATTGCAATAGCAAACGATGAAATTCTGCGAATTTCAGCGTTTGCAATCACAATTCGCCCTTGAAAGATATGTCCCATAATCACAAAATATACACTGTGCCAACTGGCACCAGTTAGAAATTCACAGAGGATTATATACATGACAGGGACAATCGGGCCACTGACAGAACCTTTAGAAAGCACAAGTAGCAAATATAAAACACAACCAGTAACTACTGGTGTTGGAAATGGCCCTTTTCGCAGGGTTACCCCCCAAACTATTTGCTTCTTCCTCCCTTATTTTTCCTGACCCGTGGTTGCTGGCAATAGGACCCTGGGCACTTTACCACTGCTGATCAGTGCTAAAGTGCATATGCTCTCTGTGTAAATTGTTATTGTGATTGGTTATCCATGATTGACATATTTGTATTACCAAGAAGTCCCTAGTAAAGTGCACCAAGTGTGCCAGGGCTGGTGATTCAAATGCTACTAGTGGGCCTGCAGCACTAATTGTGCCACCCACATGAGTAGACCTAAATTGGTGTCTCAGGCCTCCCACCGCAGTGCCTGTGTGCAGTCTGTGAACTGCCATGACCTCCTGGTCAGTGTCCCCACTAACCAGGCCTAACCCTTCCCTGTCTGTGCACATTGGTCACCCCTATGGAAGGCCTAAGGTACCCCCCTGGGCAGGGTGCAGTGTATGTGAAAGGTAGAGCATGTACTAGTGCAGGTGACATACTCTGGTAGTGAATTACAGCCATTTACGTTTGTCACCATTGTAAGGCTATCTTGCCCATAGGCTATAATGTGGCTGCTGTGTACAGTGGTTACCTGCATATCTTCCCATAGGAGCAAGATAGGACATAAAAGTCTGGTATCCCTGAACTCAGAATTTAATAACACACCTTTTAGGAAAGGTGTTTTTTAAATCCTGTGTTTGAGAACAGCACTTTTTAGAAAGTGGCTGTTCTCTTGTCTGACCTTTCTGTGTGCCTTGGCCTGTTTGTGAATTGACTGTCTGGTTTGTGAGTGACAGGGCTGAGGGATTCCAGGAGCCAGAATGAGTCAGCCCAGGGGTGTAAAGAGAGAGCTGCATCTAGATGAGAGGGAGGAGTTGCACCTGGGACCTGAATAGGACTGTGCCCACCCACGACAGTGCTGGCTCCACCCCCTGTGGTGCGTCTGATGTCTCTGCCCTGTACTGTGAAAGGAGAGAAGGAATCATGTCAATAAAGTGCTCCAGGGCTGATGACCCTGCCCCTCTCTCTGAAAGGAAAGGAGAGGCCAGGAAAACAAAGTGCACAAGGAACACCCAGAACCGGTTCAGACCAGGCTCAAAGCCCTCCTGCACAAAGGGAATAAAGACTTTTAGGGGTATAAGTATAGGACCCCTGACTACAGAAAATTAGATCATTCTGGAATCAAAAAGGAACCTCTGCCAAGGAGAAAGCTGGAAGGCTGAAGAAGGAAGACTGACCTGCTGTTGCTTTGCTGGACTGACCTGCAGTTGCTTTGCTACCAAGGAGAGGGGAAGGACTTTGCTTTGTGCTGTGTCCCCTTGCTTGAAGGAATATCCAAGGGCCTGAAGAAGATCTGGCTCCCTGTTAAGAAGTCCCAGGAACAAAAGGACTTCACCCCCAGCTTCCCTGAACTCTACTGAGAGAGTTCTGTCCTTCCTGGAGTGCTTGGCCCATCTGTGGTGCCTCTGGAAATTGTACCTGTATTGGGAAGCTGGAAACCAAGGTTTAAGGAACTTTCTGCAAAGCTTATCGCATTGCTCGCTTGCGGAGTGCATCCCCGTCAGTGCGAGGAAATTCCCGCCGCTACGAAGGCCGAAATCGACGCAGCGCCTGTTGCCGCTGCCAGGGCCGTCGCATCCTTCATTTGCGGGACACACCATTTCGATGCCGGAAGATCACCATTGCTGCGAGTATCGTCACAGAGCCTGTTGTCACTGGGTGAGATCGTCGCACAGCTTGCTTGCGTACCACATCACGTTGCTGCGAGAGTTGTCGCAGAGCCATCGCATCGAGGGGCCGCGAGAGGAGAAGATCGACGCTGAGACGCGCATCGTCGTCGCACCGGAGATCGACGCCGCCCCGGAGATCGTCGCATCGTACATGTTGCGAGCCGCTTCCACGGAAACCTGTGCACCGGAATCCACGCAAGGTATTGCATCCCTCCCCATACAGACCGGAGTCACCGCAACACGCCCGCTACATCGGGTGGGGTTGTCGCATCGCCTCCCCAGGGTCTCAGGAGTGACTCATCGCTTGCTTTTCACCACTACAGCTTTTCACTTGAAACTTTGACGCATTTAAAGGTACTGTTGGCTAAAACGTGACGCAACTGTGGATTATTTTAACGCAACCTTAAGAACTCTTTTGAAACCATATTCTTGAACTGTGTATGTTGGATTTTTGGGTCGTTTTGGTCTTATGTAGTTTAGATTAAATACCTTTATTTTTCTAAACTGTTGTGGAGTCGGTTTGTGGTGTTTTCACTGTGTTACTGTGAGTGTTGGTACAAATACTTTACACATTACCTTCGATAAGCCTTGACTGCTCGTGCCAAGCTACCCAGAAGGTGAGCAGAGGTTATCTAAGAGTGTTTCCTCCTTACCCTGACTAGAAGCAAGGGTCCCTATTTGGACAGTGGTACCTACCTCTGCCAACTAGAGACCCCCAGTTCTAACAACTGGTAAAATAATGAACTCAGCATTATCAGTAGCAACATAAACGCATTATGTCTGCATCACATTAGGCATAAACACATTATGCATAACTCACATTTAGGAGTGCACCATAGTAACAATCTCTAGGTGCCTACATCACCTTCAGCATAAGCACATAATGCATTCCTTTAGGGCCTTGCGCCCTACTAGTACACACAGGTATTCAAAATACCCGAGGCCAACTGGCCTTCCTGGGGGCCCACATGCCCTCTGTCCCAAAAGTCAGATAGGGCTTCCAACTGGCCCTCCAGCTGCCTTGGGGTGGGGTGTATCTCACCCCTTCCTTGATAGTCAAATAAACATGCCCCCGTCGTTGCAGCTGCCCGCACTCTCGCGGTGCAGATGGGAAAACAAGCACTGGCACTACCGTGCCTCTCAAGTCCAACTCCAGGACTCAGGGAACCAAATTGCCCCCAATGCTGTGAGAGTCTCCTTTACCGGGACTCTCCTCGTGCCACTCACTGCACCACCAATGTGCCGACTTCAGCCCCATTCGCCTAGCTCTTCTGTTGCCCCTCCTGGCACCAACCATGCTTCTTGGGGCCCTCCTCACTGGGGCTCCTTTGGAAGAGGCCAGCCTGAACTGCCAGGCCAGGTTCTTTCTGGACTGGAAACAAGTATATTAGAAACTGTTTCGGGGTTTCACTCCTCATCAGCCAGGATAGCTTGACTCCAGTGGCATGGAGAGCATGGAACTCACATCTAGGCATACACGTCCCACTCGGGGTGACAAATGTGAAAAGAACAATTGATGGACAGAATGCGGAACAATGTCATACATTCACCTCAGTACAGAGATCTGGGTCTAATTCCAGCGTTTTTTTGCTCCCCATGCCATTACAGTTTGAACCCAGCCATATACAAATCAGTCCTGACCCTGTGTCAGGGTCAAGACTGATTTGCATATGACTGGGTCCAAACCGGAATAACATGGGGAGCAAAAAAACGATGCATGCAAGTTGATCATTATTCGATGTGTGTGTGGCAACTCCACTTACTGCACATATTGGAATTATGAGTATTGTGATAATTCTCCCATCCACTGGATAAAATTCAGCAGGTCAAACCAGCTGATATTGAACAGGGAAAGCAGTATATACTGGACATAAGGAAATTATGAAGTAAGCACCAAAAGCTGGATGTCCTTTAGCACTATTTGTAATTGAGTGGGAATAATCGCACCCAAATACATTTCAACTCAACAGAGTCAGACTTTATTGATTGCAACACTCATTGCTGCCTTAAGGTTGTTTACCTTTGTCCTTTTTTCATTTTTAGAGCTTGAGATGTAAGTATTTATGATTATGAATTTCTTTGGGCCCTCAATGCCAATGCCTGTGGCGTTTCACTAACCCTTACACCCATTTCCCCCCCAATTGGTATCTTGTGCTATGAGTTCCAGTCACTCAGAGCTACGGTACTCTCTTAGGGCGGAGTCTTGAGTATCAGTTTCTCAAACCAGCAAACTTATACTTTTCAAGCTCAAACATCACATCTTACTCTCTATTAAAATAAAACTTATGACGGACATCTGTGCACAGTCAGTAGTAGTGTTGCTTCTCAATCTAAAGCAACTATATTGATGTTAGGTTATGTTATGTTATATTGTTATGTTATGTTAAAAGCTTTTCTATTAACCAATGTACTTAAGTGCTAAAAGAACAAGACTTCATTGTGGGAACAAGGGTCGGATTGGGCCAGAAAATACGCCTAGACACCATTAGTGAATTACATAGCTACAAAAAAGTAGCCCATGTCTTCAAATTTGGGTAGTTTTAAACTTGCAAAGATACACTGTGTAAATGTTTTTCAAGGTATGGTAGAATGCATGCATCTTTGTTTGCTACAGGCACTGTTTGTGGTAACACCAGCGAAATCAGCAGTAGAAACCAGCCTACTAGACCATAAAGCAGACCCACAAACATTAAAAAAAACAAGCCCACACACTGACCTGTCAAACTAGCCATTCGAGCACTGCTGGTGGGAACAACCATGCCTTTCATGCCTTCAGAAGGCAAAAGAGCAGTTTCAACAGCAGATGGCCAGAGGGAGACTATTCCAGACCAAGAGTTCCCTGAGAGTAAATAGGTCACATCACCTTCCTCCAGAATCTAATTGTACAAGTACTCTGAAACTGAGCATCTCATGGGTGGGGCGGGAGGAAGAGGGCTAGAATGGATTGTGGTCAGGGCTAATAGGTCATGGAGGCACAGCTAATAGGAGGCACAGCTAATAGACTACCTAGGTGGAGTAAACTTCAAGAACCCAATATGGTTGCCATATTAAAATGTTAATTCAATAGCGAAATGCTGCTATATTTATAATAGATGATACCAGCACTTCTCATTATTATTCTTACAACTTTAGAGGGAAAATACCAACACTTCTTAGTAGGGATGAATATTACTAAGCAGGTGTTCCTTCCACATCTCAGCAGACCTGCTATATTAATGGACAGTACAAGTAGTTCTCAGTAGGGCTGCAGTACAGTATTTATAATGGACTGTATCAGAATGTCTCAGTTCAACTGCATGTTAGAAACGAAAGTGGCAGCACAAAGTAGGTGAGCTACTATACCAGTAATTGACAGCTTCTGCACTTATCCAGAGAGCTGATATACATTTTCACAACTCAACAGTAATAATTATATATATAAATGGCAATATAGTTGACTGACTAACTTTGAATGGAATATTCTCAATTCCGATATGGCTGTCACGTTTTTGCACCTTACATATAAAAACATGAAACTTGCGTTTCTCTTAACAACATTGAGGAACAAAATATAAGATCTGCTCAGCTGCATTTTAGTGACAATAAAACTTCAGGAATCTGAGAAGGAGCATTAAATTCATAAACATCATTCAATTCATGAACAGTTTGTGCAAAGGTTGCATGTTGGTGCTTGTTGGATACAACACAACAAACAGTAGCTGGCAAAAGAAAATTTAAATATGAACCGGTATATGTGTAGCAAGTGACTTAGCAAACTCCTATTTGTGACATTTTGATGCTAATGTAGGTATTATCTTAGGACGAAAAAAAGCACCCCATCATAGATTTACATCCATAAATATTGCAGTTTAATATTATTTCCGTTTTTGTTGGTTTTTCATGTATTGCATTTCTTGTAGTCACCATAATATTCATATATGCAACTACATTTATTCATACAATCTTCATTAAGAACAGGGCCTTAATCGATCTATAAATTCTTCCAATTCATACTGTGAATATGTTGTGTGTGTTCATATTTGGGGAAAGGAGTTCCTGTAACCCATTTTAAATAAATGTATTACTGCAGTTTCTGATAGGACTGTTGCAGGGATTCTTCTCTTAAGAACAGACCTATGTTTAGAACCATAGGACATCAGTAGGTAGGGACTGAGGGATGTATGACGTTACAACGCATACTTTTACAACGCCTACCTTTACATCGCAAGTTTTACAACGCACCCCATTACAACGCATAGTGCTTTTAGGCGCTGGATAGTGAATAGTTTAATTTACTATTCCAACTCCAGTCCCCGTGGATAGTAGGGAAGGTGTTGGATAGTACATTAAACCTATTCCCTATCCCAGAGCGCCCCCCAGCGCAATGCGTTGTAATGGTTTGCATTGTAAAAGTTGCGTCGTACAGGCACTGCGTGGTAAAGGTTGCGTTGTAAAGGATGTTTACCGGGACTGAGTCACCATACCACCTCAGTACTTAATGGTCTGAGTCAGCCTAGCTATAGTGTATCCCTTGTCCTCCTAACCTTACCAGAGAAACAAGTGAATTGGCACCCCAGTAGACAACACTCTTGACCCTCTCAGGGATCTTGGTAAACGGAAGCACCCTTTCGCCCTCTCACTCGGATTCGCCCACAATAAAATAACCATGAGCCTGAAAGGCAGTTTTGAATCTTTATTCAAACTGTCATGCTCCGAAATGCAGTATACGTGCCACAATGAGAAAACAAATGCACACCAAAAATAACATTAGCATGGTTAACAATCCATATATCATGAAAAGTCCTGTCATTTTATAGGACAGAGTAACCTAAACACCCCTCTCCTGCTAATGAAGCTAAATGATTAGATATTAAAGGTCTCTGGGATTACTGGAAGACTCCGTACCTCATCATACACAGATGGACACTCTACATCTCAGCATACGCAGCGCTCCTGTAGTAGAATTCTCATTCCATGTGGGATTTGTTGTTCATGGGCTCATCTATATGATAGGACATGTGTGCCCATAAATGACAGCTGCATTTCTGTGTTATGTCTAGATGCTAGTGCCTGGCCAGAAAGAATCACAAGAGACTTTGTTGTTTGACCTTCTGTGAGGTGTTCAGACTAAGGGCCCGATGTAGGTAATCCCAGATTACCGATTCTTAAAAACCGAATCATACCGATTCAGTATTTAAGAACAGGCAAATGGGATGTAGGTAATTTTTCTTTAAAAATTACCGAATCGGTATTTACCGATTCGGTAATTGACATTCATTCCTATGGGCCTGGAGGCCCATAGGAATGAATGTCAATTACCGAATCGGTAAATACCGATTCTGTAATTGGGGAGAACATTGAAGGGTGGCAGGGTGTCACTTTGACAACCTGTTGCACCCCTCAATTGTGTATGGGTGCACATGTTGTAGACATGCAACATGGCACTGTTGGATAAGCAAAAAAAAATGCTTTTTCAAAGGTTTTCATTATTTACCACCAACTTGTAGTTGGTGGTAAATAACGAATCCTTAACTGAGGAATGCACTAACTTAAGTGCTCCCTACATCTTGGATTCGGTAATTTACCGAATCGGTATGTTAAGAATTCGGTATTTTACCAAATCCTTAAATTACCGATTTAGTAAAATACCGGACCCTACAAAAAATGCCACCTACATCTGGAAAGCCCATTACTGGTCGGTAATGGCCGAAATTCGGTAATTTTGTCCGTTACCGATCGGTATTGGGCGACCTACATCTGGCCCTTAATCTCAGGAAAAGAACAGAATGCGAAAACATATGCAGGTTCCGTGTGAAAGTACAACGTGGCACAAGAGCAGAATGTGTTTATGTAGTAACGTGAGCAAAGGAATGAAGCCTATAATGTGAACAGTTAAGCTAAAATAAGAAAATCTACAATCTCATGCAGGAAACAATCAACAGGACTGATTGTTACATGATATGCATTATCTCTAGGTAAGTTGTGGGAGATGTGTGGGTCAAAGCCTGTCTGACTTCCTGATCACCCAGTAAGGTGATTCAAACCTTCATTTTCCAGAGGGCCATCGAATGTGAAGCGGGGTGTATTTATAAGCACAATTGTAAACGTTTATCAGAGTCAAGCAGCTGTGGGGTGGATGAGGTGGGAGAGTGAATGGCATAAGGAGGTGCCAACGAAGGGAGAAGTAGTTACAGAGAATGAAAGAAAATAGTTCCTCATGCCTGTGGTCAGTAGTGAAAAGATATATCATACATTCAAAACGCTGTAACAATGAAATACTCCTCAGCAGGACACACTGAAGAATAGGGAGGCAAGCCATCAAATCAGCAGCAGAGAAGCGAAATAGACAACAAAAACATCCAATCATGAGCTAGAGACTGGCCGGGGGGCACACGCTTGGTGTATGTAATGCATTGGAATTTGTAGGTCTCCAACAGATAGCAATAGCTGTCTGTAGGTGAGATTTCACACAAAAAAAGAAATAATACCAGTTACTTCTTCGCACAAGCCTCAGTAGAGGGCTAATTTCACATGAGCAGAAATTCGGAGATCAAACTGTTATTGGTCTTTGATGAAACGAAATTAGATGTGAATTGATACAATCAGTATATATCCAAGATAAAAACTTTGGGTACTTGACTAGTGCTTGATTTTGCCTCAATGTCATGAGGCTATGCTTGAGGGGTCAGAGGAGGCATTGCTGCTGCAAAGGCAAACTTACTCCTCTGCTGACAGTTCTGCCAATGTGCATTCTCCTCTTCTCCCTGTCACTCTGATTGCAAATACTGTGCTCATTTCTTATATATCTACCGTCCAATGCTAGAGCAATACATCCCTGATTGGACTGAATATTGTACACTATGCCAAATCACTGAGGGGGTCATTAATACCTCAATGAGCCAGCCACCACACCAAGTGGATGAGGTGGCAAAGGCAACAAACCTACAGGTAGAAACTGTTGATTTTCCACTATCTTAAAATATGTGGTTCCCTCTTCTCTAAATCATGGGGTGAAACAAAGTTTAGGTTGCATGGGACGTGTGCTGATTTTTGGCAGATGCTACATTACCATCCATCTCTAATTGAGGCCCTAAGTATTATTGCTGAAATAGACCTGTAGAATGATCCAGGCCATAGCCTCGTTGGTTCTATATGTATCACTTAAATAACAGAAGTATCAAATACTAGTGCTTCTCATCATCCATATGTCCTGTAGGTCATACACCTCTTGCATGCATTGTATACGCGCCTGAATTGGTCATCAGGCCAAATGCACCCTTATTGATTGTGTTTTCAAACTCTCCTTTAGTTAGCATGTTTTCCAGTCTAATGATTTTCTTCGATGCTACATTATTTTAATAAGGTTCAAATATTTATTTTCTTGTACTTAATTACTTGTTGCACAAAGGCATAAACGTTTCTACTTTCACCTTGTAATAATATTACATTTCTGAAAATAATACTCATGGGAGATCAGACGGTTTCTTTCACGCTGCTATTTCAGCAAGTTTATTTACACATCATCGTCTAGTAATGGCAGTAAATCCCAGGAGAAATCATTAACTGTGCCTAGACTGATTGGATGTATAGTGTCGGATTGATCGGTGCTCAGCAGCTTAAATCAGTGACACCAGCTCTCGCCAACAAAGGAGCTGGTACTACCAAGGGTGCCCTTTACTTCAACAGCTTGGGAAAGAACTGATCGCCTTGGCAAAAACAAGGTACTTTGGCAATATCCACTGCGAAAAAAAATCAATATGTCTGAGCTGCCACAGGCATGTAAGAAAAAGTAAAGGAGCATCCTGGTTCTATAGATACATCCCCCGTCGGCACTTGCAGTCTTTTATGGGAACCATTTGTTTTCATTAACCCATTGCATCTGAAATGTGGACTGAGTACATGAAGGAGAAAAGTAATATTGTAAGGTAGACGTGATCATTAACCAGCACACTTATTTTAAATCTGTGTTTGAAATTGTGACTGCTTACCTAGTGCTTTGTTAAGACTCCACTCCCTTGGCTGTTAGAAGTCTAATAAGGCTCAGTCTGAGTAAACTTTGATATGAGAGGGAAATGGAAAAGGTATGTTCAGTAGCAACTGTTCCACTAGCAAAAATTCACATTGCAACGGAAGCGAGAAAAACTGATCTCCTTTCTGGGTGGACTGCGGAGGCTCTCCTGCCAAGAAAAAAATCAAGAACATGAAGACAAAATGGTGCATTTCAAATTACAGCCGTGAATTAATTTTCTTAATGCCCAAACTATTTATGGACAGTTCTGAAATATCACACATGACAGATTGTAAATCTTCTTGGTCTAACCATCCCTATAAAATAGTTTGTAATCAGATTCTACCTCATTGCAGGAGACCAACATGTTCCCATATTGTTAGACCTGATTGAGAATTTACACAAATGGGTCAGCATGAGAAAATGGAAGATTGAACCAATCTCACAATCCAACCTTGGGCTGTAGAAAACAGAAATGTCGCTTATGTTAAACAGGCCTTACAGGTTTAGTGAGCAGAACTGCTCTTCTGATCAGAAAGTCCTTACAGGTTTAGAGGGCAGATACATACATGCCATGGGTCAGTGGTTAATAACCTATGGTCATCGGACCCCTGAGGGTTTGTGACACCTACTTGTGTGTCTGAGACTGTTTTGAAAATTAAATAATACTAGCAGCTTAATAAAGTATATATAAAGAAGCAGAAAGTCAAACTGAACATTTTAATACGTTCTGTAAAAGTGAATATCCTTAGCTTGATTCGTGAGAGCAGCGCAAGTAAAGCAAAGGGACGATAGTATGGACAATTGGTGACCTCAAGTGAAGCAGCAACTAAAAAGAAAAAAACGGAGGGAAAAAAACGAACTGAAATGCTAGAATTTAGCATATCACTTTATATTTTAGAATTAAAAACTGAATTTAGAAACGCTCCAATATTCCAATTAATAAAAAAAATGGTGTTTTCTATATTGTTTGTGGATTAAACAAATATTTTAAACACATTTTACCTTTTGTGTATTTGATTGATGTACACTTGATCTTGGTATTCTGTATTTTCAGCCGTGGTCCGTGCAGGTAACAGTGTTGGGCGGTGGGGCAGGTTGGGGGGGATTTCGAGGGACAATGCAGAGGGAAAATTAAATAAATAATTAATCTTCCCTCTGTTTTTTTTTTTTGAGGTTGCACGCTTCCAAATTAATTAGACCAGGTTGCACGGTTTCCTGTAATTACTCAATGGTGGTCCTCTGATCTTAATAATGATTTCGAGGGAGTCCCTAGGAGTCAAAGGTTTCAGAACTACTGCCTTGGGTTATGTGCGCCTCAGAGGCACAGGCTATAGCAGAGTTTAATACTGTGTTACCGGTGTCTTTAATTCTATGACTACAAATCATAAAATGCTTCCCCTCAAAATAACAATCCTAGCAGTACGTATCTACCCAGGAGCATAGATTAATACTCACATGCCAGTTTTAAATACATTTTGGAAGTAATTGGTTCCTGAATACCATCTGGTGGTTTTCTGTAAACACACTACCCCCCCAAAAAAGGTGAGGTTGTCACTTTCTGAAAATGCATTTCTCTCCCCCCTAAAACAAGCTTTCATTTTTGACAAATAAAGACATTTCATAAAACAAAAGTTTATAATTTTCTAAGTTGCATTTTTAGCGTCTGCAAATACTAGTGTCTCATTTCTGGCCATTAAACGTAAGTTTACTATCCCCTAAAACATGATTATTTTCTTTGTGTTAGAAAATACACATGTTTTGCACACCCACACCAGATTTTCATCATAGGCAAATTAACTGAACATATACACAAACATGTCATTTAAACCAAAGCTTCTGATTTCAGTTCACCCACATTGATGAAGAGTGATTCCTATTCTCACAACATGAAGGTCTGTAGATTCAGGAGAATCCCACAGTGCCAAAATTGTGGAGAGATACTTTGACCAAGGATGGAGGTATATGTCCTCCTTATATGACTAATTTTAACATAAAATGTATTCCCTCTAGTCTATCTTTGTATGAGCAAGGAAACAATGGGATCACGAGTCAAATTAAAACACCACCCTAATACTGGCCTCAAACGTCCCCGGGCCACTGCAGCCTCAACACTTGCCATTCTTCTAGCAGAACCAGTGTTTTAGAGGCAGAAGAAGAGGAAGACAAGGGAGATGAGGAAGAAGGAATATCCAGTGGAATAATGAGGAGACAGATGGGGTGAACACACGAAGCAGGAAAAGGGATCAACAACAACCGGGCACGAGTGGCATATGAGCATGTTGGTGACTCTCACAGACGAGATCCTTTCAACAGAAGAACTAACTGTACTCAACAAAGGTCTCGGGTTTGTCCTCACTCATACGTGGTTAGGTTTAACATTAGATGCGAATTGGCGGAGTTCTTCAGGAAGATACGAGTCAAGGTCGTCTTCCAGGATAACCCCCTCCATACAAACAGATGACAGATACACGGTGAAAATTCAATCTTTCCCCCTCCACTATCCCCCCCTGAAGTGTGGGCATTTGAAGAAGCTTTTTTAAACAAGAAAGTAAGGAGTAAACCCTTTCAATAAATCCCAACTTCAGTAGAAGAGGGCAAGGTGCGTTAATCACAACCCAGTATGGGACATCCTTTGTCCTTTAGAAGACCCCTCACTCACCAACCTGGTTGGTGACATGCTTCATCATCGGGGTCCCACCTGAACAGCTGAGTGCCGTCCAGGTGTGCTGCGACACCTGACTACAGTGGAGCTGGTTTTTTCTTTATATGTACAAGAGAGGTAATCGTGTGTTTAAAAGGTATCCAATGCTACCCACTCAAAGACTTTATTCTGGAGTGATTAGGATACTTGATAAAAATAGAGGGACACCAGTTGCCTGATTAGGTGGGCTGTTGGTTTTTTAAAAAGTCGTATAGTGAAGTTAAAAAGAGGTCTACATGTGTCCACCTATGTGTGTTTGTAAGGTTTTCTTCAGGACTAATGTAGCATCAACTGGATGGTCTGCGCACGCTAAGGCGCACCCTGTCCACGTTGGTGGCGAAACCAGAATCACAAAATGTGATTCTCAATCAAAAAAAGTGTGAACTTCTCCTGATTCCGGAAAAAAACCTGGGGAGAAAAAAAAGGGGGGAGGGTTGTGGATAACAGACATACATGTACAGACAAATACACATATATATATATATCTAATCGTGATAGGTGCACCTTGTGGGGATCCAGCAACAACAGTGGTATTAACTGGTGGTGGACCAACAATGATTCGCAGTAACTGCGAGTGTGTCTTCTATGGCCAATAGAATCAACAGACATAACGTGCTTGTTACAGAAAAAGCTGCATCTCTGTATCTATATAAGTTCAACCCACTGGAAACGTATTGTTTGTGAACTATCATCCATACGTGTGTCCAGCGCTAGTGGAACAGGCAGGCACATAGAATAGTGGGTGTCAAGCCTCGTGGTCAAGGTCGAAGTGATCGTGGTGCATGCACGTAGCTACTATCAGCACATACATAGCTGCATCTAAATTGGTTTCGCCACCAACGTGGACAGGGTGCGCCTTAGCATGCGCAGACCATCCAGTTGATGCTACATTGGTCCTGAAGAAAACCTTACAAACACACATAGGTTGAAACATGTAGACCTCTTTTTAACTTCACTATACAACTTTTTAAAAAACCAACAGCCCACCTAATCAGGCAACTGGTGTCCCTCTATTTTTATCAAGTATCCTAAACACTCCAGAATAAAGTCTTTGAGTGGGTAGCATTGGATACCTTTTAAACACACGATTAACTCTCTTGTACATATAAAGAAAAAAACAGCTCCACTGTAGTCAGGTGTCGCAGCACACCTGGACGGCACTCGGCTGTTCAGGTGGGACCCCGATGATGAAACATGTCACCAACCAGGTTGGTGAGTGAGGGGTCTTCTAAAGGACAAAGGATGTCCCATACTGGGTTGTGATTAACGCACCTTGCCCTCTTCTACTGAAGTTGGGATTTATTGAAAGGGTTTACTCCTTACTTTGTTGTTTAATTCTGATATAGGGGAACAGGAGTCCCGACCCTGCCGTCACTGGCAAAATACCCTTTCTCTCCCAGATTGTTTCGTAACATTTGAAGAAGCTGTCATTAAGGAGGTAGAGCATGGGTACTCATAGTACGGCCCGCGGCCGCAAGCGGCATGGCAAGCCTTTCCTTTGTGTGTGCGTGTGTGTGTGTGTGTGTGTGTGTGTGTGTGTGTGCGCGCGCGCGCGCCCAGGTAGCTGTCTCGGCCCGGGCACACACAGGCAGGGTGAGATGACAGAGGGTGACAGAAGGAGGAAGACCGAGGGAGAGGGAGTGAGGTAGAGGGAGGGAGAGGGAGGGAAAGGGAGGGAGACAGAGGAAGAGGGAGGGAAAGGGAGGGAGAGTGTGACCGAGAAATGGAGACAGAGAAAGGGAGACAGACAGAGGGAGGGAGACAGACAGAGGGTGGAGGGCGACAGAGGGAGGGAGACAGAGTGAGGGTGACGGAGTGAGGGAGGCCGAGTGAGGGAGGTGGAGGAGGGAAGCGGAGGAGGGAAGGGAGGGAGTGAGGAAAGGGGAGTGAGGGAGTGAGGGAAGGGAAGTGAGGGAGTGAAGGAAGGGGAGTGAGGGAGTGAGGGAAGGGGAGTGAGGGAGGGAGTGAGGGGAGTGAGGGAGGCAGAGGGAGGGAGTGAGGTAGGCAGAGGGAGGGAGGCGGAAGTGAGTGAGTGAGGGAAGGGGAGTGAGGGAGGGAGTGAGGGAGGCAGAGGGAGGTAGGGAGTGAGGGAGGCAGAGGGAGGGAGGCGGAAGTGAGAAAAGCGAGGGAAGGGGAGTGAGGGAGGGAGTGAGGGAAGGGGAGTGAGGGAGGGAGTGAGGGAAGGGGGAGGGAGGGAGTGAGGGAAGGGGGAGGGAGGGAGTGAGGGAAGGGGAGGAAGGGAGTGAAGGAAGGGGAGTGAGGGAAGGGGAGTAAGGTGAGTGAGGGAAGGGGAGTGAGGGACGGAGAGGGGGAAGGGGGAGCGGGGAAGGGGAGTGAGGGTGAGGGGAGTGAGGGAAGGGGAGTAAGGTGAGTGAGGGAAGGGGAGTGGGAGAAGGGGAGTGGGGCAAGGGGAGTGAGGGAAGGGAAGTGGGGGAAGGGGAGTGAGGGAAGGGGAGTGGGGGAGGGAGAGAGGGAAGGGGAGTGAGGGACAGATAGGGGGAAGTGGGAGCGTGGGAAGGGGAGTGAGGGTGAGGGAAGGGGAGTGAGGGAGGGAGAGAGAGAAGGGGAGAAAGGGAGGGAGGGAGGGAAGGGGAGTGATGGAGGGAGAGAGGGAAGGGAAGTGAGGGAGGGAGAGGGGCAAGGGGAGTGGGGGAAGGGGAGTGAGGGTGAGGGAGGGCGAGGGAAGGGAAGTGAGGGTGATGGAAGGGGAGTGAGGGAGAAGAAAGGGGAGTGAGGGAGAGGGGAGGAGAGAGAGAAGGAGAGGGAGAGTGAGGGAGGAAAGGAGAGGGAGAGGGAGGGGAGGGAAGGAGAGGGAAGGAGAGGGAAGGAGAGGGAGGGAGAGGGAAGGAGAGGGAGGGAAGGAGAGGGAAGGCAAGAGGGAGATGGAGAGGGAGATGGAGAGGGAAGGAGAGAGAGGAAGTGAGGGAGAGTGAGGGAGAGAGAGGGAGTGTGAGGGAGAGAGAAGGAGAGAGAGGGATAGAGAGGGAGTGAGGCAGTCAGAGTGAGGCATTCAGAGTGAGTGAGACAGAGGGAGACAGGGAGAGAAGGAGAGAGAGACAGAGAGAGATAAAGGGAGGGAGACAGAGAGAGAGAGAGAGAGAGAGAGAGAGATAGATAGATGGAGAGAGGGAGGGATGGAGGGAGGGAGACAGAGAGAGAGAGAGAGAGAGAGAGAGAGAGAGAGAGATATGTCTATGCAAGTCTGGTGGCTCAGTGAACGTCCGCTGCAGGGACCTGTGTTCAACCTTATGGTCACAGTTTTTTTTGTTACTCTAGCCCCGCCCCCTCCTCCACTGACCCCACCACCCACCGGTGCGGCCCTCGGACACAAACCACACTGTAAATTTGGCCCCTGAGAGAAATTTTGTGAGTACCCATGAGGTAGAGGAATTAACCCCTACAACAGAGGTTGTTCACAACCTAACCAAAAAAGAGAACAAGGCCCTAGACACTCTGAGCAAAAAAAAACCCATCTTGTTATTAAACCAGCAGACAAAGGAGGCACCATATAATGCAAAACAAAGAGGACTACCAAGAGGCCAGTCAGTCAAAATCACATTATTCGATTTTAGAAAAAATCATAAAAGGCATAAAACATTTCATCAAAGGCATAAAACATTTATGTACCTACATTAAAAACACATAATTCATATATTTAAATTTTCAGGCACCATGCACGAACATTTAAAAAGATACAGTACAAAACTCGGGCTGTAAACAGTGTGGATGGGACGGTTACTTAGGAGAATAAAATGCATGGTATCCTGCGTGGAAAGATTATCGCAATTACAACATGGACCCCTTTCTGGTTTACACCAGGATTGGTAACTGCCTGGGTAAAAATGGATCAGATTAAATCTAAGTTTAGTTAATAAAAATCTGTGAAAAGGCTTAGTTACAATCCTGAGGTATGGCTCAAGTGAGGGAGAGATTACTAGTGTATAGTGTGATCTCACGGTAGATTTTAACAGTTCTTGGTCCTCCCGAGCTAGTCTGGCCCTATCCATAAAATGCTTTTTGGTCCAGTTGGCATCCTCCCTCCTAATGGTGGATGGTGCTAAGAAGAGATCTGGACGTCCCAGCTGAGCAAAGGTGTGTCTCACATATTCCAACCAGGGAATATGCTTAGCAAGGTCCAAGGACATGACATCATTTAGGATAGCATGGTTGAGGGTTAATTCTTGATTCAGCCATATCTTTAACCAGAATATTAGTGGGGCCAGTGTAAGCTTGTCGGTTATATAGTCCAAACCCACCTCACAGTGAATCGAAAAGGTGGGGGTGGACTGAGGAACAGACAAGAGAAATCTCAGAAACCTGTGTTCCACCTTTTGGATCGGTTCCTGAGACACATACCCCCAAATGGGTGAACCATACATGGCAATCGGGATACATTTAGTATTGTAAACTTTAAGGAGCGCCTCCATAGGCCTAGCCCCTAGTCTTTTTGAGAACCCTAAAAGGGCTGATGTTGCTCTAGCCATAGATGTACTCTTGGCCCTAAATTGGGAGCCCCACGATCCCTTCTCGTCAAAAATCACCCCTAGATAGGGGAAAACTGTGACCCTAGAAACCTCCTCGCCCTTGCATATGAAAGATTTAGATTTGCTCTTATTTCTATGGGGACCGACCACCATCGTGTGTGATTTTTTAGCATTAATTTTTAGATCTAAGCGGTCCATAAAGGCCCCGAAAAGATCCAACAAACGTTGGAGTCCCACACCTGTACGGGCTATCAGGACTGCATCGTCCGCGTATAGGAGGGCCGGTAGTCTTACCTCCCCTACACGTGGAACATCCACCTCCTCTGCCTCTAGATGTTTGCCCACGCCATTTATATAGATCGTAAAGAGGAGGGGGGCCAAGATGCAGCCCTGACGTACTCCTCGTTCCGATCTAAAACGGCTGGTGCACCTTCCCTCATTGGTGACCCTTACAGATGCGAACAACTCCTGATGGAGAGACGCTATGAAATTCACCAACGATATATCAATCCCTATCTCAAGTAGGATGACCCAGAGTTTTGCTCGGTTTACTAAATCGAAGGCCGAGGAGAGGTCCATAAAGGCCAAGTATAATGACCCCTCCTTGGCTACCGTGTATTTTGAAATTAGCAAATGCCGGTTGGAGCACTGGTCCAGGGTGCCTCTCTTTGCTCTAAAGACATACTGGATGTTAGATAAACCTCTGCTATTCTCGATGTTGACCCTTAATTTGGACAATAAGATTCTTCCTAAGATCTTAATGGCAGAGTCTAGGAGGGAGATGGGTCTGTAGCACCCCGGATCATCGCGCCTCCCCTTTTTGAAAATTGGCACAATAATTGAGGTGACCCATGTGGACGGAAAGACTTTATCATTTGCAGCTGAGAACACGTGTGTAAAGACCCTCGCCCAAAGTTTTGGGGAATGTCTGTATAAGTCCGCTGGGACACCATCCGGGCCCGGGGCCTTATTTTTGGACGACTCCAAAATGTCTCTCACCACCTCGGCCTCATTGAAAAGTAGGGGAGCACATTCAGGTGCCGTCCAAGAACTGTGTTGAACTCCAGAGTTTGACTTGTCATACACCTCCCTGAAATGGGTAACCCATTTGTCATCAGGGATGACACAGTCCATAATCGCGTTATCTTGCTCTGGGAAAAAGGGCTGGTTTATTGTGGCCCAAAACTGGGAACTATCATGCAGAAGAGTAATTTCTCCCAAGCTGCATTTTTTATCTCAGTCTTCCTCCCATTGATTATATGCCTATACTCCTTCCTTAAACAGGCAACAGCTGCCTTATCTCTCAGGGTGATTTTCAGAGCTAGCAATAAGGCCCTATGTGCCTTCGAGCACTTAGAGTCAAACCATCTTTGCTGATTGTAGTTTCCCTGCCTTGGTTTAGCTATTAGGGCTTTGGATATTTGTACGCAGATGGCCTCAAACGCCCCCATAGTGTCGGTGGTTGTGGCATGTTGATCCTGACATATCGCCATGTTGCCCTCGATTTTAGGGAATAAATCATTGATGAAGTTTTCGGGGACTACCTTGGCCCATTTTAACCTGCGTCCTTGATCCGCCGTGCGCAGGGAGGGCCCTGGGGGAACAGGGCCGGACTTTGAGCCAATAGAGTCCCCCCAAGTCACCTCCATCAGTACTGGGTTGTGGTCACTGTATATTGAGACTAATGCTTTGTAGGATGCAACCTTGTGTAGAATACCCGGGGACATAAATATGTAGTCGATCACAGAGCCAGGGTCAGAGCCCTTGTAAGTGATTGTTCTAGCCCCCTCCTCAGTGTTACAGGGTTCAAAGAGATTGAAGTTAGCCATCAGCTCTTCAAAAGCCTCCCCTGACTTGGTATGCTCAAAGTGGGGTACCACTGAGCCAGCTAGTCCTTCGTGTTCACCTAAGGTGCACAAGTCCCTACAGGGGTGTATGTTCAAATCACCCAATAAAATTAACTCGAAGTTACTGTGATTATTTTAACTGTATGTAAAAAGAAAATTACCCAGGGCTTCAATGTGTTCAGTCGCATTGTCTCTATCCCAGGAGGTATAAAAATTAATAAAAAATATTTTGCTAGAAGGGGAGACTACCCATTTCAGGACTAATAGATTCGATGAACTAGTTTTTATCATATTTAAAGTCCCCTTAAGAGTCAGTGAGAAAAGGGAAACAAGGCCACCCTTCGCTCTGCCAGCAATACAAGGGGAGGCCGGGACAGAAAAACTAGTGAAGCCGTCTAACCAAAAGTTGGAGGTTGTGTCCCATGATTCCTGAAGGGCTATGATATCATGGCTAGAAATGAAATCAACCCAGACTGCATCTGCCCTTTTCGCTCTGGTTCCAGCTATATTCCAACTAAGGATTTTGCAGGCCGCTAACTCATCAGGAACAGATACCTCAGGCATAGCAGCCTGCGTTGGGATTGGCTGTCAATCGATTTCCTCGATTGCTGAAAGTGGAGCAAAGCGGTTACTCAGGGCTGGCCCGCCTCCCACCAGGGATGTGTCAATTGGCTGTGGTTGAGAAGCTAGCTGGGGTCCTAGCCCCCTTCTTTAGTGCTGACTCTGTGAAATCCCATCTACTCTCTCCCGGCTCACTAGTGGGCTACTTCTCCTCCTTATGGGGACTGGGAGATGGGCCATATGTTGAATGCCAGGGGAAGGGTAAAAAAAGCCCAAGGGGACCGGTCTCATATGACATACCTCTGATATTTCTGAGCCGTCCCAGAACAGTCTATCAGCCAGGTCTGGGGTGTCAAAATGTATTATCACACAATCCCCCTGTACTATCTTGGGCTGTCTCCCTATCCATCCCACCCTTCTGGCAAATATAATCCTATTCGAAATGTTGACCCCACCACTGCTCGCTTCCCTACACCACAATCTAGCCCTATTAATCAAATCTCGAGCAGATTCGGATACTCCCTCTTCCAAAGGGGATACCCCAATGAATATTGCGGTTAGAGGGGCAGCCTCCGGGAGCAGGTCAGCTCTTGTTTGGCGGCCCCCTACCCGCCTCTTTAAAGATGATTTTGGGAGATGAACAGAGTTGCCTGCGTTGCCTGAGGTCAAATGAGCTGCCTCCGCGGTAGCACAGACTGTGTGGGAAACTGTATTGGAGGCCCTGGGGCTTGCGATTTCTGTAGCCCGCCCGTCCTTAGGCGGTGAGGTGCCCAGTGAGCTTGGCCGTGCATCGGATCTTATGCTATGCAAAACCACGGCCCCTCTATGCAAAACAGGTACAGAAGTCAAATCATTGACAATTTTGTCAACTAGGTTACATTTCTTTAATAGGCCAGCAAGGCAAGGCAGGTGTTCAGAGTTTCTATGATGTCTTTGGCTATGCCCACCAGTAAAGGCTCAATACGAGCAACAAACAAAGACTCTAGCTGGTCACCAATGTTCAGAGCAGTCCCGTTAGCAGTGATCATAGTGCCCTCCGTTTTTTTCTGGTTTTTCGTGGGCCGTTTTGGGTTTGGGCCAGTAACCTGTGGGACCTGTGGCACAGGAGGGGCTGCGATGGTATCATTAGGGGGACAAACAGTTAGACCCACAGTCGAATTGGGGTTAGCCACGACCACCTCTGGCTCTAGGGGAATGTGGGACGTGTGAGCTGGGTCTAGCGGCTGTGTACGATTAGCTGACAAGGAAGGAGCCAATCCCAGCTGATGTTCGGCGTTCGCAATCTCCTTTGTCAATGCCCCCATGGCTGAGGAAAGGTAAGAGATGATGGATTCAGAGTGTCTTGACACCTTAGCCTTCTTCCCCCCTTCCTCTGCGTTCAGAGCTTTCTTGCGCTTACCCATGTGTGCTTGTAGATGTTAGTGGGCTGGCCCTGCCCTGCCTCGTCCTGCCCCGGACTGCCACAGACGGCCCGCCCTTTGCCCGGGCTTAGCCCGCACACGTCCCACGACGCGGGGGCTCCCGCTGGTCTTAAGAGCACCTCCGGGGGTGGGACAGGGCGTGCGCGACTTCCTGTCACGAGTGCCGCTGCGAGATGTGGTCCCAAGTCCGCCGCGCCGCGATGTCCTGTGGCTGCGGTGGCAGGCGGCAGGAAGGCAGGAAGGCTGGTGCACGCCACGGAAACAGCGCGGGAAGGCTGCGGCGTTCCTAGACACCCTCCGCCAGTCCCAGGTCAGTGTCGGTATGTCCCCACTTTTTCTTAACAATTTCAAATCTCCTGCAGGCCCACAGTTCGGTACTTGTCAGCTGGGATCCCCAGGTCTCTCGACGCTGTCACCGTCTCCGCTGCTGCTTTCCCTGGAACTCACGGCTCTGCGGCCCGCATTGCCCAGTTTCTCCCAGAGCTGCTCCCGCTACCTCTCCAGTGGTGCTCCCGGGTGATGTCCGCCCCTATCCGCGTTTTCCCCACGCCGGACCAGCGTTCATTCAGCCCCAGGGCCCGCTCTCCACAGCGCCTCTCTCCGGAGCTCCATTGCTCAGGTGCGCTGCCTCTCCATAGCCCAAAGTTACGTCTTTTGTTAGGGCTGAGATGGGGATCGTGTGGGGACAGTAAATGCAATACGTCAGTATCCGACTACGGCCCTCTCAGCCCTAGAGCATGGATTTAAAGGGCAGGCGAACGACCAAGAGGCATTCCTGTGCCTCCTTCAGGAAGAAAGGAACTATGCGACCCACCGAGCAATCTGCAGGACACACTCAAACTCCTAGTAGGCAAGGCAGGAGATAACAGGTGGATCTCCAAAAAAGAGCAAGACTTTCTCATAACAACCTTATCAAGGATGCCCCAGTTTTACACAATCTTGAAAATTCACTAATGCGGGGTACCCCCTCTGGGTAGACCCATTGTGTCTGGCATAGGGTATGTGCTAGAACCTCTATCGCAATTTACAGACTGTTTTTTAAGACCCCTAGTAACACAGGCGCGATTGTGCATTAAGGACATGAAACATCTGCTTAATTTGCTCAAAAAAGAAGAATACGACCCTCCGCTGAGTCATTGATGTGTCTTGATGTAGAAGCGCTTTGCTCGAGTATGCCGCGGGCTAGGAGCCTACAGGTGCTCAACTATCTACAGCAAGAGCAAGAATGGACTTGGGCTGCCATGGTTCAATGGATAATGAAACTGGCATAATTAGCACTGATTGAAAATTCCTTTGCCTTTGAAGACCGCATCTATTTGCACCTCCATGGGACTTCCATGGGGAGCAACTTCGCTCCAAGCATTACCTGCCTCTAGATAAACTGGTTTGATGAGGAGAACATCTGGACACCCAATCCATTTGATAATCAGATACGGCGGTGGCGGAAATACATTGACAATATCCTGGTCATTTGGCATGGAGACGACACTACCACTAAACATTTTAATGGATGGATGAATGAAAGAAATCCATTCCTGAGGACAGAAACCTTTCTGGATGTAAGCTTCACTGCAAAAGAAGGCAAGCTGAGCAGTTCACTCTTTACCAAACCCACCTATTGCAACAGTCTGTTAGACTTCAACAGTACCCAATCTTTGCCTTCAGAGAGAATTTACCGGTGGGTCAATTTTTGCACATCAGGCGGTATTGCTCAGAACTCCAGGATTACAAGAATTAAACTAAAAGACTAACCACAAACTTGAAACAGAGGGAATACCCAGACAAGATTATTGCAAAAGCCCAGAAGAGAGGACACAATATTCCCAAAGATGCTCTTCTGAAAACAACATTAGACAGACTAACAACTCCTTGATTTTTGAGAGTACATACAGCTCTGCGTTTAATGTCATCAAAATGATTGTGAATGAGCAATGGCGAAACCTCACATCCAACAAACTGAATATCAACAAACCGCTCTTCTCATTCAGAAAGAACAGAAGCATAAGAAATTGACTGGTTCATAGCAATACTTGGCAGAAAAGCACAGAACGTAACACCATACTGTGGGATCTCCACCTAATTACGAGACACTACCCATGTGGTAACTGCTTGGCATGCCCCCTTACATCACAATCCAAAACAATCAACCATGGCCTTATCACCCCTTGGAAACAAAGAATCCATACTACTTTTAATAGCAATAATGCCATTTATGTTGTTCCCTGCCCATGCGGCCTTCAGTATATAGGAATGACGCAAGGAAGATCAAGATGGGTGATAAGAAAACGCACAGAAGCAGCATCAGATGCATGAAAGCTTCAAACAGGTTAACATTACTTTGAGAAAGGTCATCGAAAGGCTCACCACTTCACCTGGAATCACTAACAAATTGTTGGTCAAAGAACAGAGATGGGTCCACAAATTTAAGACACAAAAGCAAGGGCTCAATGACAAGATTTTAATGCCCAGTATCCATGAGGCACACACTCCCCTAGAATAGTCACATCCTTAAACAGTCTATGAGGGGTTAGTATCAAGGGAACCCTCAGCAAAAACAGGAAGTTTGGCCTTAATTCTTAGAATTTTTTTATATTTTAATTTTAATTTACAGTTGTAATTTTCAAGTGTAACCCATGGTCAAAACCAGTCCCTTCTATAATTTCACACCTCTGTGTGAAAGCTGCCCACAACACTACTGCTTGGCACCCGTGAGACTACAATTCACAAGTCTACTGAGCCATTGCGTTCAGTGTCACAAGTAGGCTCGGGTCACTGCCATACGTGCAGCATAGGGATCCCTCAAAGATGCCTGCATATGTGCTCAGGCATGACTCCTCCTAATCTGCACAGCCAGGGGCGATGATGACAGTCACTTGGACGCACCTCACCCCAATTACACTCAAGATTTTGGAACCAGTCGATTCTGGCCGGTACCCGGGGGACTACAAAAACCTCTAACCACTCCTTTGCTAAAAGCAGAGGAGCAGAGCCGAGGAGATTGCAAAGTGGGTTCGGACCTTAGAAGCAGTAAGTACCTTGTATATCCTGAAGCTGCATTTGTTTCTTTTTTAACTATAGAAAGGTTTTCATCTGGCATAGTAAATGGTCCCTCTGGAGACTTAAATACTTTCACTGTGACTTTTTACACAATTTGTTTACTTCTAACCCTATCCAGGGTTTGACTACAAGGTCACCCACTTTTGCCCCTCTGGAGGTAACAGTCTCCATTGCTCTCAGTTGAGTAGATAATCATTAAGATTCTTGTAATCTCTGGTCTGTAGGTATGTGTGCATTTCCTCAATAAGAGAAAACTCCAAGTGGGGTACATAGGATGTTTTAGGTACTGTGGTATGAGCATGTGATTCTTGAACCTCACAAATCTGCGAAGTATGAACATGAGAATGTATATCAAATGAATACCACTGAGTGAGACACATATGTCTTAATAGCGTGAAAAAAGTACGCAATGAGTAGCGATCGACGTGTTGAATTGGAACAATCACATGTTAGCATTTATTCTTATGCCATGTTTATGTTCACTTTGAGGACTTGCCCAGATTGGCAAGTATTTGCACTGCCTGTGCATGTTTTGAATATAATGACATGCCATACACAAAAGAAACACTTATGATTGTGGGGGTGATATTAGCATGATTCCACCCTGAAGAAAGCCCAGGGCCACTTAGGCCATCAGTGCAGGGCTGAAACATGTTGGAGTCATAGGACCATTATATCCTTCCAACTTATAATCTTTCCCATCCACCCCACTAATAAATGGATACCTGGGAGTGGATGATGAATTTTTAAAGTTATGCCCCCTTTGTAACATTCTACATGGGAGCTCCTTGGGATAAGATCGAACCCACCCTGGCCTTTAGAATCCAGGGTGAACCCAATGTTGAAGCATGCCACTACTAGAGTGGGTGAGGCTTATATAAAGAAAAGGATCTTTTCCTTTCCCCACTCTTATTAGAGTGATACTTTGATTTGAAGCGTGATCCTAATATTTCCTTGCACATACAAAGATAGTCTAGAGAGAATACGTTTGAGGTCAAAAGGAGTGTTTCATATTTCCATGTACAGTTTAACATCACATGTACAACCTCAACATAGAAGTAATAGATTGATAAATTCAGGATCATCAATGTTCATGTAGTTTCTCACCTATGTACTTCCATCTAAGGCAAGTGCTGTTCTCTCTGTGCAAGGACGTCCGTCATGTACCAGAGATAACCACTGTGTGCCACAGAAAATGAGCTTATCTCATGGCTGGCACTCATAATATAGAAATAGACTCAGTATTACAGGGATAGCTAAAAACGTAAATGGATGGCAACCATATGTCATGGATGGCTGTCAGAAACCTAAGACTGATTCCACAGGAGCCGAAGATGGACCCAACGCCCCTCCTCAAGTACCTCCACCAACAATTATTTTCCTGGTGAGGGAAACAGCAGGGGGTAAAGGGGAAGTGGATAGAAAGAGAGACAGCCTTTTCGCTGGGGTATCAGATGTCCTCTACCGCTTCTCTGTCTAGTCTGCCTTGGAAGGATTTTTCTGCATCTGTATTGGGAAAAAGAACAATCAAACATACAACTCTGTGCACCTTATAGCTTCAATTATTCTAACAGACTCTATACATTCTATTTACTCCAAAGGCTAAAGGCTATTGCTTCTCTCTTGTAGGCGTTATTACTTTTCTGCAATTTTAGTTGTATTTATTGACCTTTTCCAATGGTAAATAATTGCCCAATAGATGTTGATAATACACTCCTCTGTTATTCACTAGATATTGTTGAGAATTGCTTAAAAAGTCTTAGCGTATATCCTTTAGTTTTTTTTATTGTTGTCCTTGTAGTTTGCAAATGCTGGCACATAAAATAATTAATTAAAAAAAACCTGTACCTTAGCTTCTTGCTGAAATCTCATAGCGATGCGGCTTACCGGTAAGCAGTATATTTATGTATTCTTTATTTAGGGCTCAAAGAAAATACACACAGGCACTTGTGTTAGAAAAACTAGCAAAGTTAGCCCAATTACGTCGATGAGCTTTTCGCTGACAGCAAATTAAAATTCACTCAATGCACATGCGTTTTACTCTGAACACTCTTCAGAATCTCCAAAATCGGGAAAGAGAATTGCTTTGAATACTGGGAACATGATTTGCTGCTCAAAATGTCAAAATATTTTCCTAAGAAAAGTCTGCGCGGTGAGGAGATGCTTCACATGCCTCCCGGCTGCAGTTGATATGCACAGTTCCCGCTTGGAACATGCACATTGGTTCCTTCGCTCGTCGCGAGCCTTAAAACACCAGACCGCAGACCCAGAGTCTGTATTGTATCATCAGTTCAAGGATCTTGACTGCATGAATCTTTCCGCGATCTCAATAGATGTTTCAAAACAAGTTTGGAGACGAACTGCTGCATCTCCAGTATGGGTATTTCACTGCATTTTTAAAATGACTGCTCATTTCCAATCCTGCCTTGCCTAAGCTTACACTGGCCACGGTGGTCTTGACAGTATCTCCCTCCAAAAGGGGTCCCCCCATTTTTGATCTCTTTGGGTGGATCCTATGAAAGCTCTTAACTAATCTTGGAACATGGACATTAGAGGAGGGCTCCCAGGATCATTCCTCTGGTCCAAAACCCTTCCACTCCACTTAGGGGCCGATTCCGATCTCGGTCGGAAGGCCTCCGAATCAGGTTCGGCATTAGCAGGTCATATTCGGAGGCTGAATTTCCGTCCAGTTCGTACACGGGTCCGGACGTCGAAGTACGATGCGAACAAGCGTGAAATCTCTGTCCTATTCATTTCCGGGTCCGAACCGCTCCGTATGGCTCGGCTGTAAGCTAACCGTGGTGCGCAATGGAGCTGATTTCCGACCGAGCCAGTACGATGCTCGATTCTGACAGCCGGATCGAGTCGGAGCTTCCGGCTCACAATAACTCCCGGAGCTGGACTTTGGGGGTCCGCATCAGACCCCCTGTTACCCGCAGCCTTACGGCTCAGACACAGGGGGAGACCCATGGGTCTCCCCAACACAGGCAAGATGACGGGTTAACAACCAGACTTGATCTCCTTCCACAAACTCTGGACCTATTCTCCTCTTTTTATAAGCTTGTTTCTTCTAGGATTCTTTGGCTTTCAGCAAATTTTCTTGTGCCTTTTTATAAGACTCCTGCAACTCAGATATCAAGGGCCAGATGTAGGTGGCTCATTACCGGTCGGTAACGGCCAAAATTAACGAATTTTGGCCGTTACCGACCGATAATGGGCTTTTCTTATGTAGGGGGCCGAAATTAATGATTCAGCAATTTACCGAATCGGTAATTTAAGGAATCGGTAAATTACCAATTTCTCAAATAACGATTCGGTAAATGACCGAATTCCTAATGTAGGGAGCACTTAAATGAGTGCTTATCCCATGTTAGGATTCGTTATTTACCACCAACTACAAGTTGGTGGTAAATAACGGAAAAAAAACAAAAATCAATTTAATGCAAATTGCTTCAGTTCCATGTTGCAGACATACATGCCCTTAGGGCATGTATGTCTGCAACATGTGCACCCATAAACAAATGAGGGGTGCAACAGGGTGTCAAAGTGACACCCTGCCACCCTTCAATGTTTTCCCCCTTTTACCGAATCGGTATTTACCGATTTGGTAATTGCCATTCATTCCTATGGGCCTCCAGGCCCATAGGAATGAATGGCAATTAACGATTCGGTAAATACAGATTCTGTAAATACCGAATCTTAACGATTCGGTAATTTTTACAGATTTTTTAGCTACATAGCATTTACCGATTCGAAAACACCGAATCGGTAAAATTCGGTATTTGGAAATTAGTAAATACTATTTACCTACATGAGGCCCCAAGTCTTTAACAGCAGGAACTGATTCATCATTTCTCCCTAACACTACACTGAGATGTCTCACAGAGTTCAGATAAAAAGGGGTATACCCAGTAGAATCATGCACTGTGTTATTATATGCGAACTCTGCAGTCCATAGTAGATCCAACCAATTCCCACCCTGTTCCAATAAATAGAGTCTCAAATACTGTTCTAATTCCTGGCTTACTCTCTCTGTTTGGCTGTCTGTCTCTGGGTCGAAACTGGTGGAGAATCGTTTGTCAATCCCTAAACTATGCATGAATTTCTTCCAGAATTAGGGGCCAGATGTAGGTAACTTGTATTTACCGATTCATAAATACTGAATCTTACAGATTCGGTATTTATGAATCGGTAAATATGAAGGTGTGACATGTAGGTAAAATCAGTAATTGAATTACCGATTCTGTAAAAATCGGTATTTACCTAATCGGTAAATACCGATTCGGTAATGCCCATTGATTCCTATGGGCATTGAAGCCCATAGGAATCAATGGGCACTACCGAATCGGTATTTACCGATTCGGTAAATACCGATTCCAGCAAGGGTGCAGGGGGTGTCACTTTGACACCCTCTAGCACCCCAAATACTGCCATGTGTGCCATGTGGCAGACAGACATGCCCTAAGGGCATGTCTGTCTGTCACATGGCATAGGTGTGCATGCACACATGTGCATGCACACCTGGATTCGGTATTTTACCACCCAATTGGATTGGGTGGTAAAATACCGAATCTGTAAGGCCTTAGGGACTCTGAAGAGTCCCACCTACATCCCGAAGTTACCGAATCGGTAAAATTACCGATTTGGTATTTTACCGATTCGGTAAATTTACCGAATCGGTAAATTTAGCCCCCTACATACCAAATACCCATTTACCGGTCGGTAACGGCCGAAATCGGCCGTTACCGGTCGGTAAATGGCCTCCTACATCTGGCCCTTAGACACAAATTGAGAATCTCTATCTGAGATGACTATTTGAGGTACCCTATGAGCCCTCACTACATGATGATTAAACAATTGTACTAACTGAGAGGCAGTGGGAATGCTTTTTTAGAGGGACAAAATGACTCATCTTGGAGAAAGAGTCTACTAGGACCAAAATGGTATTGTGCCCCTGACTATAGGGAAGATCAAAAATCAAGTCCTTTAACACAGTGTGCCATGGATGAGGAGCATTTGGCAAGGGTTGTAACAACCCTTGAGGAGCCTGTCTACAGGGCTTTCCTTTGATACATAATTCACAGGTCGATACATACTGTCTTATCTGGGCCGCCTTGTTGGGCCACCAAACATGTTGTTTAATCAAATTTATGGTCTTTTTTAAACCTTTGCGACCAGCCAATCAGTCATCATGACAACTTTTTAGAGTTTTCTACTGATGGCCTTTTGTTGGCAAATACAGGGCTTCCTCGAAGTGAAGGAGACCATTCTTGATTTTTCTTCGTGAATCTTCCTTTGCCCAATTCTCCACTTCTTTAAATGGGTAATTCTCTTGGATTTCTTTTTTGTAATCTTCTGAATGAGTGGCTCCAACTATCTTATTTGAAGGAATGATTGGCTCATCCGGAGAAACTCCCGCATCTTCTGGCATATTCATTCTCGATAGGGCATCAGCTTTTCCACTCTTTACTCTGGGTTATTAAGTAATCACGAAATTAAACTCTGAAAAGTATAATGACCACCTTACTTGTTGGGGAGTGAGTGTCCTTGCCGACTTCAAGAACTGAAGATTACAATGGTCGGTAAATACAGTCACACAATGCTTGGCTCCAATGAAATAGTGCTGCCAGTCCTGTGTCCAAACCCCAATGAATGGTCGATAAGCCTCCATGGGGGAATATGATATGTAAACACTTCGGGTGAGCCAATATTTGCCTATGGGCTTATTGGTCAGAACTGGGCAACATTGTAAGAAATCCTTTATAAGTGGTGACATCATATGTGATAGATCTCTAATCGCATTAGTCTAATATACCAAATGGCACATTTCCTTTGTGATAGTAGCCACATATATTTTCTAATAGGGAATATAACTGTAAGTAAGATCAAAATGTCCCCTTAATGAAGTAACAAAACTTAAGCTATGATATCCTGATTACATTACAGATTTTCCCTGAAATCCGCCGATTACACCATTACTTAAGTGAGGAGTACGAATACAAGAGACCCTCAATTACGGCCCCTTACGTTGAGCAGCAGGTAATTGCTTGACCCACACTCTGATCTAGACAATAAATAAGACAAACATGAACAAAGTAGACCGATTGGCTATTGTTGTACTTTCCGAAATTTGTTTTCCTGTCTCACTGATGGTCCCAAAAGCAGTGTGCCCTCTCTCCTAAAAACCTGTGTGGAACACAGGCTCTCAGGAACGACTTATTTTAAGTAAGAATTAGAAATATTTATGGAATCTTAAGAATAAAGTATCCTCTTTCTAAATTACCTCAATGAATGGAATGTCACTGGCCATAATGTATAAAGATGTCAGTTTGATTAAATGGTTGATTACACGGGTGATCAAAATAATGAACAAATGATATTGAAAAAATTATATTTTGATTTATATATTTTTTTCGTAGGGGTCCTTTGTTGTTATATCTCATAGTCTTGAAGATGGTCTGAAAGAGTTACATCAAGAAGACCGAAACGTCGACTATACCTCCCTAATCCCTTTAGTCAAAGAATACTTGAAGTGTATATGTAGATTAATTTTTGTAACACAGCACTTATTATTTATGTATTCTTTAGGTTGGTTGTTTTTGACATTTTTTGTAACATAAGTGTCTACAATGAAGTACCTTCTTTAAATGTCTTTATGAGATTGACTGTGCATTCTTGTTGTACCCTTTTTAAATGAAAATATATCTTTTGAATACATGATATCCCGTGTTCTCTCTTGTTTTCTCTTTATCACTGTATATTAATTATCGTGAGAAGTATGATTGATGAACAGCTTGCTTACTAAATTAAGATCGAATATCAGTGACGGATTAATATCTCACTGACAAATATCTAGAAATAATCAGTGAAATAAATTCCCTTGTAGGCACACTATACCTATCTATGCCAGTCCTGGAAGGCTTCTTTTACTGCCAATAACTCCGTATCGGCAATCAAATATTTTGTCTCTGGCTCTGATAATTTCCTGGATTGGTAGACCACCGGATGAAGTTGCCCATTCTGTATATTTCTCTGAGAAAGTATACCTCCAGTTTTTACATAAAAGAATTGCTCTGGATCTGGATGCATCAATGTAGGGGCCGAGGAGAATGCTTTCTTAAGAAATTGAAATGCCAACTCTGCATCCTCCGACCACAAACATGTCTTTCCTTTCCTTAATAGCTGAGGGATGGGACTGACCTTGGCAGA
The DNA here is from genome assembly GCF_964261635.1 of Lissotriton helveticus. NCBI lineage: Eukaryota > Metazoa > Chordata > Amphibia > Caudata > Salamandridae > Lissotriton > Lissotriton helveticus. The sequence continues at coordinate 428,614,863 of NC_136065.1, forward strand.
GAAATTGGGTATAAATCGTCTATAAAAATTGGCAAATCCAATAAAACTTCGGATCTCTTTTACATTTCTTGGCATGGACCAATTCTGTATTACTTCCACCATAGACTGATCCATGACTACTAAAACGAACCCAAGGAACTCTACTCGATCTGCATGGAATCAACAATTATTCCAATTTCACAAAGAGGTGATTTTCCAATAGTTTTGCAAAATTTCTCTCACATGTTTCACGTTGTCCTTCATGTTGTCAGAAAAAAATCAGTATATCATCAATGTAAACGACAGTCACCCTATCCAAAAATTCATGCAAAACATCATTTACCAGATGTTGAAAGGTTGCTGGTGCATTGCTCAAACCATATGTCATCACCTGATACTCGTAGAGGCCATATTTGATTCGGAAGGCAGTCTTCCATTTATCGCCTTCAGCAACTCTTACCAGGTGATAGTCTCCTCTTAAGTCAAGCTTGGTGTACACCTTAGCACCTTTGACATGATCCAAAAATTGAGAGATTAATGGCAAGCGATACAGATTTTATATGGTAACCTGGTTCAAGGCCCTGTAATCAATGCAGGGACGGAGGCTCCCATCCTTCTTTGGGATAAAAAATAGTGGTGATGAGACCGGGCATTGTGAGGGCTGGATAAAACCAATCTTCAAATATTCATCCAAATAGTTTTTGAGGTACTGATTTTCAGCGTCATTGAGCGCGTAAATGCGACTGCACGGTAGGATTTCCACAGGTTCTAGCTCGATCTTGTAATCGTATTCACGATGAGATGGGAGTTTCTCAGCATTCCTTTTATCAAATACACTGGCCAAATCTTGGTATTCCAAGGGAATTTCTTTCAACTTCATGACACAAATCCTGTTGTTGAGTTGAGCTAACTCAGTGGCCGGTGAACCTTCTGTTTTAAGCCTTGGGTTAAGAAAGCAATTTTTTTGGCAATACTCTGAGGTCATTTTGACTGTTCGTTTCTCCCAATCAATTTTCAGTTTATGTTCCGTTAACCAAGGAAGACCAAGAATTAATGGAAATTGGGGGGCATCGATTAGATTGAATCTCAAAAACTCTCGATGACCCTGCAATCCAAGTAACTCTATGGTCTTTGTCTCTTCAGTTATTAGTCCAGATGTGAGATTCGAACAATCCACCGCTCGGACCACTTCTAAGTGCTCCTATTTGATGGCATGAATTCCAAGTTCTTTTGCATAGTTCAAATCACAAAAATTGCCAGTGGCTCCAGAGTTGATCATGACCGATACTTCCTTGACTTCCGTGGATCCAAACTTGGCAGTAAGATATACAATTAAATGTGGAGCAGATGATTGTAACGTGTTGACTACTTGTTGGATTTCTGGAGTTGATTCGCTTTCTTTTTCCACCAGGGCAACTCCCTCTTCTGATGGGATCTGTCTTTTAACTCCAAGTTGGGTATAGGCTTCACAAAATGCACTGAGACCCCCACAATGCATATATACATTTTTTGATCTCCTCTTTTCTCGTTCCTCTTTCGAAAGGGGCCCTCTAATGGATCCTATCCACATAGGCTCATCACAAGAAGAGGACTCCAACTTGGTGCCTTCAGTCTTCACTCAAATCAGGGAACAAATGGACGTAAATCTTTTTTCTTTTCAGACCTTCTCTCAAAAAGACGGTGTTCGATTTAAAGGACTAAATCAATTAGCTCAGAAATTTCTTGGGGTCTTTTTGGAATTTGCACCAAAGTATCTTTAAGCTCATCCTTGAGTCCACGAGAGAAAATTGCTGAACGCGTACATTCTGGCCAATCAGCTTCAACGATTAATTTGCTAACTGGGCAATATAAAGTAAAGTCAAAGTAAAGTCCACATTTGTAAAGCGCACAATCACCCGTAAGGGTCTCTAGGCGCTGGGGGCCGTCGGGAAGATTAAGCGAGCTATTGCCCAGAGTCACATGGTGCTGGGCTAACCTGCCGCCGGAGCCGGGGATCGAACCGTGGTCGCCAGATTCCAGCGTCAGTCGCCCTGGCCGCGGCGCCACACCTCTCCCACATATAGGCAATAAGGTCCTGATTCCTTTGCTTGAGATCCAACAACTCATTATCCGTGGCTTGATTAGCAGATCTTCTGTCGAATATTCTCAAAAACTCTCTTTTAAAAAGTTCAAAATCATACAAAACTGGGTTGTTACGAGATATCAAAGGCATAGACCATGCAGCTGCATCGCCACTCAAATAAGACAGAATGAATGTGACCTTAGCCTGCTCTTCTGTGAACACAACAGATCTCCATAAAAAATGCAAAGAGCATTGTGTAAGAAACACTTGCGCTTTGGGTGGGTCCCCACTATACCTTTCTGGATAGGCCAATGCGACAATAGGAGAAACTGAATGAATAACTTGGGTTGCTACTTCCCCAGCTGCTTTTCTATTAGTCTCTAAGCCAGGTAACGGGGAAGATGCCACCACTAGTTCCTCCATTTTTTGTCTAATTATGTGGGTTTCATGCTGAGACCTCTTTACCTCTTCTCGCAAACTCCTATTTTCTTCTACAGTTTGGGTTAACTGAGTTTGCAGACTTTCTAATATTCCCGCCAAGGCCTTAAGATCCAACCCCTCAGCCATCCTCGACTTAGGTGGAAAGTGTAAGGCACTTCAATCTGTCAGAAACCTAAGAATGGTTTCACAGGAGCTGAAGATGGACCCAGCGCTCCTCCACCAGTACCTCCACCAACAATTATTTTCCTGGTGAGGGAAACAGCAGGGCGGAAAGGGGAAGCGGATAGAAAGAGAGTCAGCCTTTTCACTGGGGTATTAGATGTCATCTGCTGCTTCTTTGTCTAGTGTGCCTTGGAATGATTTTTCTTCAATGGTATTGGGAAAAAGAACACTCAAACATACAACTCTATGCACCTTGTCACTTCAATTACTCTAACAGACTATTTACCCCGAAGCTAAAGGCTATTGCTTCTCTCTTGTAGGCGTTATTACTTATCTGCAATTTTCGTTGTGTTTATTAATCTTTTCCAATGGTAAATAATTGCCCAATACATGTTGAAAATACACTCCTCTGTTAGTGACTAGATATTAAGAATTGCTTGAAAAGTCTTATTGTATATCCTTTACCATTTTTTTTTATTGTTGTCCTTGTAGTTTGAAAATGCTGGCACAAAAAATAAACAGTAAAAAAAACTGTACCTTTGCTTTTTGCTGAACTCTCGTAGCGATGCAGCTTACTAGTAAGCAGAATATTTATGTATTTTTTATTTAGGGCTACAAGAAAATACACACAGGTACTCGTGTTAAAAAAATGAGCAAAGTTAGCCCAATTACGTCGCTAAGCTTTTCGCTGACAGCAAACTAAAATGCACTTGATGTGCATGCATTTTACTCCGAACACTCTTTAGAAGCTCCAAAATTGGTGAATGGAATTGCGCTGAATACTGGGAACACGATTTTTTGCTCAAAATGTAAAAATATTTTCCTCCGAAATGTCTGCGCAGTGAGGAGAAGCTTCACACGCCTTCCAGCCACAGTTGAAGTGCGCAGTTCCCACTTGGAACATGCGCATTGGTTCCTCCGCTCGTTGCAAGCCTTAAAACACTAGACTCCTGACCCAGAGTCTGTAATGTATCATCAGTTCCAGCATTTTGACTGCACAAACCTTTCAGCGATCTCAGTAGATGTTTCTAAATAAGTTTGGAGACCAACTGCTGCCTTTTCGGGGGTGGGTATTTCACTGCATTTTTAAAACGACTGCTCAGTTCCAATCTCGCCTTGCCTAAGCTTTCGCTGGCCATGGTGGTCTTGACAATGGCAGTTGGATGTGATATAGAAATAGCATTTTTTACACATATACTGATTATACTTAAATTCTGATCCACTTTGATGTTCTTATTCAACAAACGGATGTCATCCCCATCCCTGCCTGCAGACTGCAAACCTGTTGGTACAGTCTAGCGATAGATGAAATGTTAAATTACGAGCTCTAGAAAGGCAATTTGATAAAATTCCTTACTATTTTCTCTATATTGACTATTGGGAGAAATGTTAAGACCTGCTTAGCTACATGTCGCTGACTGTAGTCAAAGTTTGCAGGATCCAAAGAAAGATCAGCTCTTTCTTGCTGGGATGGGTGACACCTACACATTTCTCAAGAAACAAAAGGTCAAACCTCAAGAAAAGTGTAAGAATTTCCTCAGATGCTAGGTCAGCTTTTTCGGATCCCTCACTGTACAGAAACACATACATACTTACAGGTGGCTCCCTCTATCACTGCACTAATTAATAAATACATAAAAAGTAAAAACACAGGGAGATTGCTGAGATTGTACTGGGAAGAGTCAGGCTGAGACTGACCTCCCCTTGAGACTGAGCATATGTGGTACTCCAGAGGGCCTCCAGTCATGGCTCTGAGATATTCCTCCATTGGTCACTAGACTTACACTGAGCCAAAGGTGATAGCCTTGTCCTCAAGTTTGGTACCACCCATTGGAAGTAATGGGAGATGGCTAGCTAGTCATTACATCAACTGCAAAGGAACAGTGTCTCTTGTACGAGAGGTCCTTAATAAGCTATGTGTGTCCTTTATTGTCAACCACTTGAATCTAATTTGTTTGCAGGCACCAAATAAATCAAGAGCTTCCGATTAGAAAATTTGCACCCCAGCTATGAATGGACCTTCAAACACCAGAAAGATAGAAGTAAGAGCCAGATACATCAGAAGATTGGCCACAAAAAGAAGCCTAAAATTGCTCACTGACTTTTTGGGGCCAGTCTTTAATTTTTCTATACCACCTACGTAATATTAGGTCCCATTGCTAAATATCAAAACCTTGGTTGATTGTAGAATGACCTGCCTAATGAATATTAATTAGGCAGGTCACTATGTGGCACCTTCTGTGATTAGCTATAAACACTGGGATGCTGCTCTGCAAGGAGCTGCAGTCCACCATTCCTGGGCTTCCATTTCCAAATGGGAAGGTTTTCTTTTATTTTAACCAGCTCATGTTATGTAAAGGAAGCAGTGCTTGTAGGAAGTAAGATCTGCTTCTTATGGTTACCCCTACTTTTTGCTAAATGTGATACTGTTTTTGACTAGTCTGACTGGGATCCTGCTAATCAGGACCCCAGTCTATCTGCTTGATCCCTAAACTGTTATTTTATGTACTTGGGTACACTCCAGATTGGATACTGGGGTACACTTGTCAGTCCCTTGTATATGGTACCTATGCAACCAGGGCCTAGGTACCCCAGAGGCCTCCCATGGGCTGAAGCATGTAATATGACGTCCATGAGAGGCCATGCAAAATGGAAATACAGGCCTGACATTGCAGCCTCTGTAAGTTGGTGCATGCACCACTTACTTAAGATATCGGTTTACTATATCTAAGGGTCACTGCACTTAAAACCTATAAGTCACCCCTATAGCAGGCCTTAAGAATCCTGAAGGCAGGGTTTTAAGTGAGAGCAGGACACCCCTGCAGCCTACACAGTCCATTCTACCGAGTTGCTAGTGAAGCTGCCATTTAAGACAGATAGAGTGGCATTATGAGAATGCGTTATGACCAACTCTAAAATAACTGAAACAAACCCTATCGTGTTTGTTGTCAAACATGTTGGAATCTTACCCCACACCAGTAACCGGTGTGGGAATTATAATTCCACCCCTCGTAAGAGAGCTTTGTGGGGTACCTAGTGTTCCTGGTACCAGCCTTTTAGTCCTGGAGAGCACAAAATGGTTGCTGCCGCACAGAGACACATTTCTGCCCTGCTGCTGCTGATCCAAGCTCGGGCAGGGGAAGGCAGAACAATAGGCATCCTGTCACAGGGAGGTGTGACCACCTTCCATACAGGATTTAGTGTATTAGGGCTGGGTGGGTGCACTTACCAGTGACTGAAAGTCTGCATGAGGGGCACATTTGGTGTCCCTATGCATAGTCCAGTTCAAACCAGTACTGGGAGCCGTTGGTTCCAGCTCTGGGGCAAAACTGGACAAAGGACATGAGAGTAACTTCACCACTGTCCAGACCCTCCTCTGGGAGGGTCGCCTGAATTTGTCCAACCCTCTCCGGTGGGCACAAAAGCGCTTACCTGGCTGTAGGACCCAGAATTCGACATGGACAAGATTCTGAACTAAAAAACACTGAACTTTGACCGTCTGGACACTCTGGACTTCGCTGGACTTTGTTTGGTCCCGATTTTATCTCCTTCTCAGTCTGAAGCATCGTCTGTGCCCGTGCACCATACAGGATCCATGCAGAACCTGTGGAGCATCAAGGACAACCAAAGATATCTCCCTTGGGGTGAAGGAGTCACTCCCCTGCATTCACAGGCACCACACCACTGCTGTCCAGTCTGCTGATCCTGAGCTCCTACAAACTCTGAAGGATCCAGCAACACAGGACATGTTTTTGTATGCCCCTTGAGGCTCAATCATTCCTCTTACCAAGTCTGAGGTCAGAATCCCTTGTGGGGGCTGCAAGACCCGAACCCCTGTGCAGCGTGTACATTTGCTAATGCATATGCTTGTCGGCATTTTCCAAACAAGTGCATTGGGCTGCGAGTAGCTTCAACCTCTGGCACCATTTTTTACCAAGAACTTTGATCTCCTTGCACCGAGCACTCTGTGGGCTGTTGTTTGGTGAAATCAATCGAGATCCTCTCGCAACTCCTGTGCCTCTGGCCTGTGAGTCCACTTGAGGGTTAACTTTGCTTTTCTTGGGCGCTCCTGGTTGCTCCAGGCTTGCCCTGAATCTCCTGTGTTTGGTGAATCTCCTGGACCTTGCTGGTCTGAACCATAACCTTTCTTGACCTTCTGCATGGGCTGCCGTTGCCAAGGCTTGTAAGGTGCTCCCGCCAGACACCGACCCCTCCGCACTCAACATCTTTGTGGGACAACTCATGTCCAGTTCCTGGTTGTCCTCAACATCTTCTGGTCCCTGTAGCTGCAGAGTCAAGGATCCCCTCAACGCACCTGTATTCGTCTACTGAGCCTCTGGTCACTCCTGAGTGACCCAGACTCTGTCCCCTCTGCTTTCGGGTACTCTTCAACCAGAATCCATGTTCGGATTCAAACGGAAACTTTTCTTCCTTCCAGCAGTGGCTCGTCTTTGAAGTCCTCCATTTATTTCGACGGTGGTTTCTGACGCCACTTCAGACCTATGCACCCGGCTTCCTTGGGATAGGTAACTTGGGTAACTCAGTATCCATGGGTGGGGTTGCTCTCCAACCTTCTATCTTTCACTGGGTTTCTTCAAAGTCAACTGGGAAGGGTTTTTAAACTCTAAAACTTCAAATGCAACTTTCCCATTGAATTGTACAGAGCCTGCGGTTGTGTTCCCAAACAGCACCTGTCTTCCGTGGGGTCCCCACTTACTCAACTTGGGTGGTTACTTGGTGTCCCAGCAATTTTACGTCCTCTAGACACTGTCTTGACTTGTGACGTGGTTCTTATACCACTATTTTAGTATATGGTTTGGTCCCCCCACGTCCCACTGTGTATTAGTGCTATTTACTGTCATTTCTGTGCTTAAGTATTGTGTGCTTTGTGATTATATCTGTTTAGGAGATACTGTGTCCTACTACATCGTGTTATATTAATAAATACACATTTTTATATTACTGTGTGTTTCTCCTTTCATTCAACTAAAAACGTAAGGTTGCATTCTGGTAAAACAAGATGCTTAACATTCCTTTAAGACTAAGCCTGAAGTCTGCTCTCCAAAGCTGCCACTTGAATAGCTTTCTAAGGTTATCTTTGACCTCTTAAATCACCATAAGGGTTGTTTGGACTGGTGCAAGGTGCCTACTTTAATTATTAGACAGCATATACCAGGCCAACTTCTCACATTGGTGGCAGCGGTGGGATTCAAGCCTGCATTGTTTTACCAGATAAATCTTTGTATTGATTAACTGAAAAATGACTAGTACTAGGTACATATAATACTAGCTTAGAATAAGTAAGTGCTACTGAAATTAGGGTTGGGTAAGTCAAGGATTTAGCACACCCTTTCTCAAACTTCAGAGACTATAGTTCTCAGTAGGTTAGGTAGGTGGAGCACCACTCACCACACTTAGTATGTCTACTAAAGGAGATGCCAGTGGCTCTCTGCTAACCCTGGGCGGGCAACTTCGCTACGCCCACGAAGTGGACGTAGTGTTGTCTACTTCGCCCTTTGCAAAGTAGGCGAAGCAGGCAACACTACGCCCACTTCGTGGGCGTAGCGAAGTTGCCCGCCACCCGCCTCCCTCCCGCCCTCCCTAAATACTTAAATTAATATATAAATGAATTATAAAACCACTTACCTTGTCCTGCCGCGTCCCCGGGGCTCCCGCTCATCATCGATCCGCCGGCGCCGCCGTCTTAGATACTAATGCACATGCGCGGCCGCCCGCGCATGCGCATTTCTCACGAGAAATGCGCATGCGCGGGCGGCCGCGCATGCGCATTAGTATTCAAGATGCACGCGCCGGCGGCGCAATGACGAGCAGGAGCCCCGGGGACGCGGCAGGACAAGGTAAGTGGTTTTATAATTCATTTATATATTAATGTAAGCATTTAGGGAGGGTGGGAGGGAGGCGGGTGGCGCGTAGTGGGGCTACACGAAGTGCGTTGGTGGGCGTAGTTTTATGCCCACTTCGCGTAGCTTCGCGAAGCCCCACTACGCCCACTACGCCCAGGGTTACTCTCTGTCTTCTAGATACAGTGAACTTTCATTCCAGGAATTGAATGCCCTGTGTGCCTCTAGAAAGTTGAAGACAGGGAGAAGTGCCAACACTCAACGCCTGGTAGAGGTGTTACTGTTGGATGACCTAAGAAAGACTCCTGGGTCACGTGAACAGGACAGAGTGGGTGGGACAGGGAATGAAGATGGGTCAAGAGGTGACACCTTTTATGACCTAGACTCTAACCCAGACCAGGGGGAAACCTGATGGTTCCCACCTGGATAACTCAGATCTTTAAGAGGACAATGCAGGAGGTTGTGAGGGCCTCCTCTTTACTCCTCCTGGAAGAGTGCAGAGTTTACCAAGGAGGTCTAGATTTCCCTCTGCAGAATCTCATCGCTCAGGACAATCTGTAGGGACCTCTATCTCTAGCAAGAGGGACCACTCTTATGACAGGGAGTAACAATGTCTTGAACTTGAGAAAGCTAGGCTCAGACAAGAGCAATTGGCCCTCGACAAAGAGACCCTAGAAGTCCAGAGAGCTAGAATAAAGTTGGGACTAGAGTCCCATGGTGGCCGCAACATTGTCCCTAGAATTAGGAAACATTCCTTTGATAATAGGGACCTGAGCAAGATTTTTCCTCCCTACCATGTTGGGGATGGCATCCACAAATGGATAACTGCTTTAGAGAGGGCCTTTAAAGTTAAGATCAAAGAGTCCCTCAAGAGCAGTGGGCAGCTATCTTGTGGCTCCCCTTTGCTGACAAAGGTAGAGATACACTCCTCACTGTTAGGGAAGAGGTTGCTGACAACTACTCAATCTGCTCTCATTGATGGGTTTGACTTAACCACTGAACAGTGTAGGATTCAGTTTAGAAACACCCAGAAGGCACAGAATCAGGATTGGGGAGACTTTGTGGATAGTACCATTAGGGCTCTGGAAGGCTGGTTGCTTGGCAGCAATGTGAATGATTTCAAGGGATTATACAATTTGATTATGAGGGAGCAGATCCTTAATAATTGCCAAAATCAGTTATTGCATCAATCCCAGGTAGACTCTGATCTCACTTCTCCCCAAGAATCGGGAAGGAAGGCAGATAAGTGGGTCAGAACCAGGGTGAAGCAGAAAAACCAGAACATTGTTGGTGACCAAAAGAAGCAAGAGTCTAAAACTCCAGATAAGGGTAAAGATCAAAAACAGTCTTCATCAGGGCCCTAAGAACTTGCAACTAAGGGGGAAGTCACAATCCAACAAGGGTAAAGGCAAAAAGAAACCTTGGTGTTAATTGTGTAAGGTAAAGACCAATTGGACAAGAGATGCTGATTGTCCAAAAGCCAAAGAAAATCTTCTCACCACCAATGCCCCTAAGACATCTGCACCCCCTAGCACAAGTACAGGTGGTGGTACAGGGGACAAGGGATTATTAGGGTTAATCTTGGGCTCTGAGAAGGGTTCTGGGCTAGTCAGTACTCCAGCTCATGCTCATGCTTGTCTGTGATGGTGGAATGGATATTGTCACCCTATTTGTCAGTCCCAGTAGTCTGGGCAAATGCAGACAGCAGCCTTTAATCAATGGTAAGGAGGTCATGGCATAAAGGGACACAGGTGCAAGTGTGACACAGGAGCTTGTGGCCCCTGACTAAATCATACTTGGAGAAATGCACCAAGTGACCAATGTTAACAGTGTCAGGACTGGCCATTCCTTGCCAGTTGTTAATTTTAGCTGGGAGGGGGGGGGGGGGGGTACTGGCCCTAAGAAGAATGTTGTGGTTAGCTCAGGCTTACCAGTAGAATGCTTGTTGGGCAATGATTTGGAGACTTCAGCCTGGGATGAGGTGGAACTGGGGTCTCATGCAGCAATGCTGGGCATCTCTGCAGATGTGTTTGCTCTGACCAGGTCACAGGCCAAACTGACAAATACTGAACAGGCCCTGGATCCTGGAACAATGGAGCAAAGGCCCTCCAAGAGAAGGAGCATGAGGTAAAATGTTGTGTCTTCCCCCCAGACTCAGTGTGAGGATCAGTCTCTTGAAGGAGATGATCTCAGTTTCTGTGAAGGAACTGTCTCAGATGAACTGGAACCTGATCAGGTTTAATACTTGGGGACAGGGGGCCCTTCCAGGGCAGACTTGAGTTTGGAGCAGCAAACCTGACCCTCTCTTCAACCCCTCAGACAGCAAGCTGCTGCTGAGGCTGCTGGGAGTGTCAGTGGATCCCACAGGATCTATTGGGATGAGGGACTCCTTTACTCAGAGGGTAGAGACCACAAGCCTGGTACCACAGGAGGTTGGTCATACCTCGGATATTTAGGGGCTTCCTACTTACCTTGGCACATGATATTCCCTTAGCAGGACACTTAGGCCAAAGCAAGACATGGGACAGGCTTGTCCCTCACTTTGACTGGCCTCACATGTCAGAAGACACCAAGGAGTTTTGTCGCTCCTGTAGTACCTGTCAAGCCAGTGGTGAGTCAGGTGGTACCACAAAGGCCCCCTCCTACCAGTACCAGTGGTGGTGGTTCCCTTTGCGAGGGTTGGGATTGATATCATTAGTCCCATGAAAAGTTACATGTTAGTGGTGGTGGACCATGACACTCGGTATCCGGAAGCAATACCCGTTAGAACCACCACAGCCCCTGTGGTGGCCAGGGCCCTCCTGGGAATCTTTTCCAGAGTGGGTTTCGCTAAGGAGGTCTTAAATGACAGAGGCACAAACTTCATGTCAAGTTATATCACTGCAATGTGGAAGGAGTGTGGAGTGAACCATAAGTTCACCACACTCTATCACCCACAATGCAATGGGTTAGTTGAAAGGTTCAACAAAATCCTCAGGGCATGATCATTGGCCTCCCAGAAAGGCTTAGGGGAAAATGGGATGTCCTGTTGTCCCGCCTTCTCTTTGCCTACAGAGAGGTCGCACAGAAGGGGGTTGGCTACAGCCTTTTTGAACTTCTGTTCGGGCATCCAGTTAAGGGTCCCCTGAGTTTAGTGAAGGAGGGATGGGAGTTACCTCGCAACCCCCCTAAGCAAGACATAGTGGAATATGTACTTGGTCTCTACTACAAGATGGCTAAGTACATGAAGAAGGCCAGTAAAAATCTCGAGGCAAGCCAAGAATTACGGAAAGTTTGGCATGACCAAAAGCATGTCTTGACTGTGTACCAGCCAGGACAGAAGGTGTGGGTGTTGGAGCCTGTGGCTCCAGCAGCTCTCCAAGATAAATGGAATGGGCCCAATGCTATAATTGAGCAGAAAGGTGAGTTCACCTACTTGGTGGACCTTGCCACAGGGTGCTCCATGTGAACAGGCTCAAACCTTTTGTGGACAGGGCTGACATGGACTTGCTCATGGAAACTGATGAAGGACAGGAAGAAGAGAGTGACCCTCTCTCTGATCCCGTCTTTCAGAAGCCTGATGATTGGTCAGTTGGTGTGTAGCTTTGGCAGGCAACCTCACTGGCCAACAGCAGTTTGATTGTAGGAAAGTCCTTAATCAATATGACATGTTCTCTCTGACTCCTAGTCAGACCACCTGGTGTACCTATGAAGTGGACACAGGTGAGAGTCTACTTGTTAAAAATAAGATTCATGGGCAACCTGACCATGTCAGAGATTGCATTAGGACTGATGTCCAAAAGATGCTGAAGTTGGGAGTTATTGAGCCATCAGATAGCCCTTGGGCTAGTCTAGTTGTCCTGGTGCCAAAACCTCACACCCAGAGTGGTGAAAGAGAGATGACGTTTTGTGTTGACTACTGGGGACTCAATGCAGTCACTAGGACTGATGCTCACCTAATTCCTAGGGCAGATGAGTTCACTGATACTTTGGCCTCAGCCAAGTTCTTGAGCGCATTTGACTTCACAGCTGGTTATTGGCAAATCCGACTAGCTGAGGATGCCAAACCAGAAACAGCATTTTTAACTCCTAGTGGGCATTATCAATTTATTGTGATGCCATTTGTTTTGAAGAATGCACCTGCCATATTCCTAAGGCTGGTAAATAAAGACCTTATAGGCCTGGAAGTAACCCGTGGCGAAATACTACACTACGCTTGCATAGTTTGCGAAGTTTGAGCTACTTCGCACTACGCGAATTGCACTTAGCACAGTGCAAACACGCATAGCGTAGCCTATTAAGTTGACACAGGTGAGAGTTTACTTGTTAAAAATAAGATTCATGGGCAGCCTGACCCTGTCAGAGATTGCATTAGGACTGATGTCCAAAAGATGCTGGAGTTGGGAGTTATTGAGCCATCTGATAGCCCTTGGGCTAGTCCAGTGGTTCTGGTGCCGAAACCTCATACCCAGGGTGGTAAAAGAGAGATGACGTTTTGTGTTGACTACAGGGGACACAATGCAGTCACTAGGACTGATGCTCACCCAATTCCTAGGGCAGATGAGCTAATTGATACACAGCTAGTTATTGGCAATTCAGACTAGCTGAGGATGCCAAACCATAAACAGCATTTTCAACTCCTAGTGGGCATTATTAATTTATTGTGATGCCCTTTGGTTTGAAGAATGCACCAGCCATATTCCAAAGCTTGGTAAATAAAGTCCTTATAGGCCTGGAAGTAACCCTGGGCGAAGTACTACGCTACGCTCGCGTAGTTTGCAAAGTTTGCGCTACTTAGCACTACGCGAATTGCACAGTGCAAACACGCAGAGCGTAGAGTAGCAGTCATTTTTTGCTTGCTCACGGTCCTCAACGTCAAGTTGGCGACCACGAGCGAGCAAAATGACATCCCGGCAATACATTTTTACTCGTTCACGATCAGCAACATCAAGTTGCCGATCGCGAGCGTGGGAAATAAACCTCCCAGCAAGATTCTCAACCCGGGGAGGTCAGGTTTCTCATTGTGAGTGGTCGCGTATGCTCACGACCGCTCGCGATGAGAAACTACTAGTCCACATTGAGAAAGCTGCCGCTCGAGTAGAAATCAACTTGAGCGGGAGAAAACGACTGCTTGCACTGTGCAAGATGCGGTTTGCACTGATTGCACAGTGTGGACAAGCATCCTGCACTGTGCAATTAGTGCAAAAAGCATTTTGCACAGTGCCCTACACAGTTCGCGTAGCTACGCATAGCTCACGTACTGCGAAGTACACTTTGCATAGTAACACGTAGCGCTACTACGCGAACTATGCCCAGGGTTACCTGGAAGCCTATAGTGCAGCATATCATCATGATATAGCTGTCTTTAGCTCCACCTGGGAGGACCACCTGGTCATCTTAAGAATGTTTTTGAGGCTCTGCAGAAAGTAGGCCTCGCTATCAAGGCTACTAAGTGCCAGATAGGGCAGAGCAAGGTTGTGTACCAGGGCCACCTTGTGGGTGGAGGCCAGTTTCAACCATTACAGAGCAAAATCCAGACCACAATGGACTGGGTTGCTCCAACTACCCAGACTCAGGTCAAAGCTTTCTTGGGCCTGACTGGGGACTACAGAAGATTTGTGAAAGGATATTGGTCTGTAGGCATTTGATGATCTCAAGCAGGCCATGTGCAATACTACCATTCTGCAGAGTCCTGACTACTCCAAGCAATTTATTGTCCAAACAGATGCATCTGTGTTGAAGGTAAGGCAGAGGTCTTCAAATTTTTTGATGCCGAGACCCCCTTGGCAAGATTTTATAGGTGTAAGGACCCCCTCCTGACAAAAATTTCCAGAACCTGGTACTGCTCATCAACAACTATAAACACCCCCAATTCGTATAGCAAATAATTTTTATGGTGGAGAAATAATATTAAACAGTGTTTAGCCAACCAAAGGTCAGAGAGGGTGGGGGCGTGGTCAAAGGTGTAGCTACAGGGCCTCATTTATGAAGATTTGGCGTAGGGCACCAATGTGAAAGGGCAGGAATACACCATATTTATGAAATGCAGTGCATTCCTGTCCTTTCCCATTGATGCACAAATTGCTGCCTAGCACCAACATAGGCAGGATTGTGTTTGTGCAGGAGAGGGCACCTTCCTTCACAAAAACAACCAGAAGAGTTGTTTTTCTCTTTCAGTATGAGTGTCAGAATGCAGCACACATGGAAAGAGGAAAAAGCAAGGAGAAATGAAAACATTTCTCATCATTACGCCTCTGCTGAGGAGGCATATATTTTTGCCACTGCCCCAGGTTTACAAGATTTTGTAAATATGGGGCTGTATCAAAATCAATGGGTGTCGCGTGGGAACACCCATGATACACCCATGGAACTTCTCCTTGGCGCAGAGTAAGGCAACGCAGAGACTTGCGCTGCTTTGTCTTACTTCATATCTATGAGGCCATGTAAGGCCATGCAGGGTAACTTTGCGCCGTCTCATAGGTACGGTTGAGACGCTTGTGCCACTGGAGCATCAAAAAAAGTTATGCTCCGGTGGCGCAAGCCTCTCATAAGTAAGTTCCAAAATATTCTGTTTGTTTTTTAGGTCTTTCACCATCAGGTACCTACATATAAAATAATGGGCAGCGTAAATGAAAAATAAAAATAAAAACCTATTAGTGGAGGAGGAGCTTAGCGCGCACCCAAGATGGTCGCGTGAGCTCAGGGCTCCCGGACCTTCGCCACCTCCACCGACTATCCTGTACCTTATCCTGACTTAGAGGATGGGTTATTACTGGCATGGCCCTGCTGATCGTTTATCCGTTTTCGGACTTCGATTCGGACCTCGGGAGCCGAAGATATGGACTCTTGAACTTTTCCGGCCTGCTCCATGGTACTGCCCCGGGCCCGGTTTCTCTGCCAGCCGGACAGTAATTGAACAACAACGGATCATACGAGCCTCCCTTGCCCGGTCGTCCACTTTCAGTTTTGTTTCTCGCGCTTAGACCTATTTGACTTTGTCTCGATCGCCCTGGCTTGCTGCTTTCAACCTAACCACGATTCAACAACTGGCGACTCGGCCTCCTGCTACTCATCACCTGGTGATAGGTTCCCATCTTATCTTCCAAATTGCAGCGGGCGCATCGAGTTTAGCCATTTTTACTAGGTCTCAGACTACCCTTCGGGGCGCACGGGCTGAGATGGCCGCCAAGCCTGAGGGAGAGAAACGCAAGACCAGACCGGCAATGCGAGGAGGCTCCGTGCAATCAAATGTCATGGACAGATACACCCTCGCCAAGGGCTCTCCGGGTGGGTCGCCTAAATCCCTGGCCAATGTTGGAGAAGAATCCCCGATGGATGAAGATCTGTCGTTGAGGGACGTCATGGGCGCCATTGCCGGGATGAAGGCCACACTGGGTCAACAGTATGATGCCCTGGCCCACAAGTTGGATACGGTCGCTATCGATGTTACCCTGATCAGGGCTGACCTTGCGAAAACCAATGAAAAGGTCAAATCCCTCGATCTAAAGACATCTAGTCTTGTTACTGACGTCTCTGATCTACAGGCAGAGGTCGGTAACCTGCGAGCCGCCCGTGACTATCTCACTCGACGCCTGGACCATTTTGAGGGCTGTGCACGACGGAACAACGTCCGTCTGGTCGGTGTCCCGGAAACATCGGAAGCATCCTCGGTGGACCTGCTGGTGGAAGATCTGGTCCTGAATCATCTAGCACCCAAGGGCCTTAGCAAGTTTTTTGCTGTAGAACGTGCACACAGGATCCCGGGTGGCCCGCCTAAGCAGGGGGCCGCTCCGCGACCTATCATTGCTCGGATCTTTAGCTTTCGGGATAGGGATGCGATCCTGCAAGCGTCACGCCTATCTGGTCCAACGGCTTATGAGAACACTACAGTCAGCTTCTACCCGGACTTCACCCAGCAGGTTCAGAAACAGCGGCTTGGATTCCAGGGGGTGAAAAAGAAACTAAGGAAAAGAGACATGAAATATGCTATGCTTTTCCCGGACCGGCTACGTGTGGTGTACAATGACCGAACATTTTTCTTTGATCATCCAGGGGCGGCAAATGGCTGGCTGGACACGCTGCCTCCGGGACCAGATAATTCTGCACACTCTGGACACTCCGGTGGAGCGGAGGGAGGCCCGGTGGTGCAGGAATAGGGGGCGGACTCGGCTCCCGGTCCATCGTATTGACTTTCGGCTGTGGTTTGGTGCTATACCACTATTGCTTGCTAACATGTTTTCTTATTGGGGTGTGGGCGGGGGGGTGGGTGAGTCTTCCTCCTCTGGGGTTCTTTTCATAGAATAGTTGTATGATAGGGCGACAGGCACACTGCAAGTTGGGGTGGCTTTTGAGTCTTACGCAGGGGTGCGGGGTGGGGGGTGTTATACAGGGTCTTTTGGGGGTTGGGGGGTTGCAGTTCACGTTTCATTGTTTTCTTCAAGGCATAGTATCGATGATCTCCTGCTGTATAGTGTCGCATCCGGTGTGGGGTGGGGATGGGGTTGATCTTTGGGATGTGGGGTAGGGGACTTAATTTACTGTGTTGGAACGTTAATGGGTTGGGGGATAGGATCAAGCGGGGCGTGGTGTTGCAGCTGTTGCGACGTTTGTCCCCTGATGTGGTTCTGCTTCAGGAGACGCACTTGCTTGGCAATACGTTCCATGCCATGCATAGGCGTGGCTATCGTCTCTTGGCGCACTGAGGTTTCACTTCTGGTTCCAGAGGGGTGGGCATTCTGGTTCGGAGCTCCCTCCCTCTTGCTGTTGACGAAATCATCCTTGATGATAGGGGACGGTACGCCGCCATTGTGGGGCGCTGGGAGGGGAGGGTTATTACCCTGCTCTCCGTATATGTACCACCGGGTCTCCAGACTACTACTTATGCGGATCTGGGAAGAGTGATCTTGGGAGTCCCCGAGGGTCTGCTTGTAGTGGGCGGGGATTTTAACTCTGTAGTGTCGGGGATGTGTGATCGCTACCCTCCCCGGGAACTTGCGAAGTCACAATCCTGGTTGGGGGACTTCCTGGAGGCTCTAGGGCTCACCGACTGCTGGCGCCTGCTTCATCCTGGGCAATTGCAATATACCTTTCACTCTGGGGCCCACGGCAGTCTTTCGAGACTTGATTATGTGCTGATGCCCTCCTCCCAGGTCTCTTCCGTAAGGGAGGTGAAACATCTAGCTAGGGGCATCTCGGACCATTCCCCACTTTGGTTGGTAGTGGACGCTCACTTGGGGTCGGAGGGTAGAGTGGCCCCGATAAACCCCTGGTATCTCCGCGATCCCAAGGTTAGGGCGGAACTAATTAAAATGATTGATCAATACTTTGCTGAAAATGTGGGTTCTGTGTCCTCCTCTGTCACGCTATGGGAAGCGTACAAAACTGTTATTCGGGGCCAGGCCCTCTCCTTGATTGGCAATGTTAAGAGACGTCGGCGGGAGGAGGTTGTCCGTCTTGAAAATGACATCACCGTTCTTGAAGGGGAATTGGAGTCCGAGGTCACCCCGGAGAGGCTGCACCTTTTGGGTCTAAAACAACTCGAGTTTAGGGCGATGGTGACTGATGCGGCGAAGGAGATGAGCAGAGAACAGCAGGGACGTCTGTATGATGTGGGGGATAAGGCGGGGAAATTGCTTGCTTGGCTGGATAAGAGGGAATGTGCGAGTCGAGTGGTCCCTGTGATTGTGGATGTGAATGACGTGAGTAACACCGACCCTGCTGATATTGTTGAATGTTTCGCTGACTATTTCCGGGAAGTGTACTCCCCGGTATCTGATAGGCCTGAGCAGGACTCCCACTTGCTCCTGCGCGATATCTCGCTGCCACGTTTGTCCAACCCTGAAAGGGATCTCCTAGAGGCTCCACCTACAGTTGATGAGGTCGCTACTGCCATCCGCTCGGTTCGCTCGGGGAAGGCCTCGGGCCCTATTGGGCTCCATATAGAGCTTTACAAGCTCCGTCCGGATGTGATAGCACCGTATCTACGGTCAATGTTTTTGGAATCGCTGGAGGCAAGCTCCCTCCCTCCTGATCAAAGATTGGCTTCCATAGTGGTGATTCACAAGGACGGCAAGCCATGTGACCGCTGCGCCTCCTTTAGGCCCATATCATTGATTAACGCTGAACCGAAGATCCTGGCCAAAGTGCTTGCCAACCGCTTGGTCACTGTCATAGGCGATCTGGTTCATCCGGACCAATCCGGATTCATACCCCATCGCAACACGGCACTGAATCTCCGGCGCTTGCATGGAGTCCTTGCGCGGGCGGCAACTCTGCGTGAACCTGCCATCTTGGCGTCACTGGACGCCACCATGGCGTTTGATACGCTGGAGTGGCCATATCTTTGGGCGGTTCTCTCTAAATTCGGCTTTGGCCCTACCTTCATTGACTGGGTGAAACTGCTATACACCGACCCCTTGGCCCAAGTGGTGGTAAACGGTCGTGTCTCAGCCACCTTTGCTCTCGGTAGGGGAACGCGCCAGGGCTGCCCTTTGTCTCCTCTCTTGTTTGCCCTCGCTTTGGAGCCATTGGCGGCATGGCTGTGATGGGAACCGTCCTTGAAGGGCATTAGATGGACTCCGGAGTTTGAAGATCGGATATCCTTATACGCAGACGATATACTCCTGTATCTTACGTCGCCTCGGAAATCGTTGATTGTCCTTTTTGACGTCTTGACTTCTTTCCGTAAAAATTCCGGTCTTGTCATCAACTGGTCGAAGTCTTGCGTCTATGTTCTCTACGGCGAGGCTCCTCTCCTGCCTCGTGGATGTCCTATCTCGGTGGTGCGGGAGGGATTCAAGTACTTGGGGATTTGTATCATCTTTGACCCTGTGCTTCGTTATGAACGCAATTTGTTGCCCCCTCTCCAGCGCCTCCGTGCTGATGTGACTGCGTGGGGTAGGCTCCCTCTCTCTCCTCTGGGACGGGCGGCGTTGTTTAAGATGATGTCGCTCCCCCGGTTCCTTCATGCGCTGCAAAATACACTTGATATTGTGCCTGCCCGCTACTTCCGTGAGATTGAAAGTCTACAGAGACAATTGATATGGGGGGGCCGTTCTCGTATCGCTCTTGCGAAGCTGACGCTCCCGTGGTATGACGGGGGTATTGCGCTCCCGGACATCCGCCGCTACTATTGGGCCTCTCAGTTGGGGGCCATCAACCACTGCACTTACGGTCCTTTGCCGAGCCCGGCGTTTGAGATGGATAGATGGCTGCTGCCCGGTGGAGACTACAATAGGGCTCTGTACGCGAGATCTGCCGGCAAATTTCTCACGGGCCCCACTGGGACAGCAGTGCAGGTGTGGTATCGCGCAACAGCGGCCCTGGGCTGGGCTGATAAGCCGACTCGTGCTACCCCGCTTTATGCGTCGGAAAAACTTGGATCCCTATGCAAGTCGAAGGGTTTCGATAAGTGGGATGTGATCGGTATCAGCAGGGTGAATGATGTGTGGATCAAGGGTAGAATCAAGACGTTTGAGGAGCTGAAAGTTGAGTATGAATTGACTGATAGAGAATCCTTTCGATATGCGCAAATATGACATGCGGTTTTGTCTGTTTTTCCCCTGGGCTCAGATATTCCGGAGGCGTCCTCGCTTGAAGATCGGATACTAGATGGGCATGTCCCTGATAGCACGATCTCGCTCATTTACAAAAAGTTGATCAATGCCAGAACCAACCTACTGTGTAACCTTCGAGAGGTATGGACTAGTGATGGTCTGGAACTCGATGACGAGGATTGGCAGGCTGCGATCTCTTCCCCGAAGGTAGTGGCTATCCCGGCACACCTCCGGTTTGTCCAGCTCAAAATTCTTCATAGGGTATACGTGACTGGTCCCCGTCTGGTGCGCATGGGATTCTCTGTGGATGGACTGTGCAGGCGTGGCTGTGGTTTGGTAGGCACGTTTCTCCATATCCTTTGGGAATGTCCTGCTGTGATGCGCTATTGGACTCGCGTGCATGAAGTTATGAGTGAGGTCACGGGTGTGCAATCGATGCCTGAGGCGAGACGGTGTCTGTTGAATGTCTGGGAGCCGAATGATTATGACCTGGCGCAGCTTCGATGGGTGACCTTGGGTAATATGATCGCCAAGAGAGACATTGCTCAGTTATGGGGTGCCCAGAGGCCACCGACAGTTCTGGTGTGGCAACAAAACATGGACTGGTGCATGTTTAGGGAAAAGACAGTATATATTTCCCGTGGCACGCCCCGCAAATGGGGGAAAATCTGGAATCAATGGAACGCATACCGTGGTGATATATGTACCCCCCCCATTCAGAATTGGACACTGACCCGTCATCCTCCCAGCCTGATGTTTCCTCCACGGGAATCTAGATATCTTGCTTTTTCCTGGTCTCCTCCCCCTCCCCAATCTCATCACATACGTCTGACATCTGATTTGAAAATGTACCCCCCAGCGCCGAAATGACACATTTGTGATGTACTGCCTTGTTTTTTGTTTTCTTTTCTATGTTTTCTGTTATTTGAATTCAATAAAAAGATTTTTTTTTAAAACCTATTAGTGGGAAATGCACTGTAGTACATTAGGACACCTCTATTAGTTATTGCACTGCAAAGGTCTGTCTGTAACCATGGAGCCACAAAATTAAATCTTGATTGGTGAAGTGGAGAATAATGATTTGTGTATTTTTAGTGCTATGAGGTCACAGTCTGTGACAGAAAGCACTGTGAATTAGTAAGTCATCATTTTATACTTACATTGCATTACACACAGTATAAGATAGACAGATACAAACTGTGTAAATAGCTTTACGATAAAATGGAGCTTCCAAAATGTAGATTTTAGTAATACCAGGCCTATTTAATGCATTTTTTAACATAAATGTCCCTTCAACACCTCCTTAGGGGTACTAAGGTCGGTGCAAAAACAGTTAGAATTAAAAGCAAGCACTCCCCATCCCATGTTTTAACTCTTTGCACTACCACTAAAAAGAATATATATATATTTCTCATCACAAAGGTTGGAGTGATTCACGGGGTCCCAAGCACCCTTTGCACTTTCGGATTAACTAATAGGGCACATTTGCATCCCTTCAGGTGGCCAGGCACCCTGATACGAAAGCTTTTTACAGCAAGAGACTCCGCTGAAGTATTTTAACAAGCAAAATAGCCGTCCCAGGAGGGCTGCTTTTTCCACAAAAAAAAACAAGCATTTTAGAATACAGGCACAATTGAAGCTGGGGAATGTGCAACCCCCTTCCCAGGACTCCACGCCCTCCTGGGGGTCGCGCCCACAGATTAAAGACCTCTGGGGTAGGGGCTGTGTTGTCACAACTTAATGCAGAGGGTCAGGATCAACCAGTAGCTTTTATCAGCAGAAAGTTGACCCCAGAGAGAAACGTTGGTCAGCTATAAAGAGGGAAGCCTTTGCTGTGATTTGGGCCCTGAAGAAACTAAGGCCATACCTGTTTGGCACTCACTTTATTATTCAGACAGACCATAAGCCCCTCCTATGGCTAAAACATGTGAAGGGTGAGAACCCCAAACTTTTGAGGTGGTCCATTTTCCTACAGGGGATAGACTACACAGTGGAACATAGACCTGGGAGTAACCAGGCCAGAGCAGATGGACTGTCCAGATATTTCCACTTAGAAAATAAAGACTCTACTGGGCAAGGTTAGTCTCATCTCCTTATGTTGGGGGGGTGTAGGAAAGTCGGATCTGCTTCTTATGGTTATCCCCACTTTTTGCTGAATGTGATACTGTTGTTGACTAGTCTTACTTGGATCCTGCTAATCCGGACCCCAGTCTATCTGCTTTCTCCCTAAACTGTTATGTTATGTACAAAGGTACACTCCAGATTAGATACTGGGATACCTTGTCAGTCCCTAGTATATGGTACCCATGTACCCTGGGCCTAGGTACCACAGAGGTCTCCCATGGGCTGAAGCATGTAATATGCCACCCATGAGAGGCCATGCAAAATGGAACTACAGGCCTGACATTGCAACCTGTGTAGGTTGGTGCATGTACCACTCACTTAAGATATAGGTTTACCACACTTAAAACCTATAAGTCACCCCTATTGCCGGCCTTAACAATCCTGAAGGCAGGGTGCTTTGCTCTAAGTGAGAGGGTGCCACTGCATGAGCAGGACAACCCTGCAGCCTTCAGAGTCCATTCTCCCAGGTTATTAGTGAAGCAATTTACGACATATAGAGTGGCATTATGCAACCGCATGATGACCAACTCTAAAACGGCTGAAACAAACGTTATCATGTTTGATGTCAAACATGTTGGAATCATACCCCACACCAGTAAAATGGTTGCTACCGACCAGAGACACATTTCTGCCCTCCTGCTGCTGAGCCAAGCTTGAGCAGGGGAAGGCAGAACAATAAGCATCCTGTCACAGGGAGGTGAGACCACCTCCCAGACAGGATTTAGTGTATTAGGGCTGGTGGTGCACTTGCCAGTAAGTAAAAGTTTGCATGAGCGGAACATTTGGTGTCTCTTTGCATGGTCCAGTTCAAACCAGTCCCGGGAGCCATTGGCTCCTGCTCTGGCACGATACCTGACAAAGGGCATGGGAGTAACCTCTCCACTGTCCATACCCTTCCCTGGGAGGGTCCCCTGAATCTGTCCAACCCACTCCCTTGGGTACAAAAGGTCTTACCTAGCAGTAGGACCCAAGATTCGACGTGGACAAGATTCTGAACCAGAAACCACTGAACTTTGACCGTCCGGACACTCTGAACTTTGCTGGACTTTGTTTGGGCCCGACTTCGTCTCCCTCTCAGTCTGAAGCATCGTCTGTGCCCGTGCACCATACAGGATCTAAGCAGGGCCTATGGTGCATCAAGGACAATCAAAGATATCTCACTTGGTGTGAATGAGTCGCTCCCCTGCATACACAGGCACCAAATCACAGCTGTCTGGTCTGCTGATACTGAGCTCCTACAAACTCTGAAGGCTTCAGCAATACAGAAGGTGGGTTTCTATGTCCATCAAGTCAAGTTTGAGTTCAGAATCCCTCGTGAGGGCTTCAAGACCCGGAACCCTGTGCACTGCATACATTTGCATATGCTTGTTGGTGTTTCCTGAACAAGTGCATTGGGCTCCTAGTAGCCCCAACCTTTGGTACCATTTCTCACTAAGAACTTCAGCCTCTTTGCACCGAGTGCTCTGTGGGCTGTTGTTTTTTTGGAATTGCTCGAAGTCCTCTCATGACTCCTGTGCCTCCGGTCTATTAGTCCACTTGAGGGTCAACTTTGCTTTTGTTGAGCTCCCCTAGTTGCTCTATGCTTGCCCTGACATCCCTGTGTTTGGTTAGTCTCCTGGACCTTACTAGTCAGAACCGTAACCTTTGTTGACCTTCTGCATGGGTTGCCATTGTCAAGGCTTGTTTGCCCTCCCGCCGGACACCGACCCCTCAGCACTTGACATCCTTTGTGTGACAGCTCGTATTCAGCTCCTGGTTGTCCTGGTTCCCGTAGTCAAGGACCCCCTCAATGCACCTGAAGTACCCGACATCAGTGGGCATTTGTCTACCGAGCCCCTGGTCACTCCTGAGTGACCCAGACTCTGTCCCCTCTGCTTTCAGGTACTCTTCAACAAGAATCCACCTTTGCATTCCAACAGACACTTTTCTTCCTTCCAGCAACGGTTCTTCTTTGAAGTCCTCCATTGAGTTTGCCTGTGGTTTCCGACGTCACTTCAGACCTATGCACTCGGTTTCCCTGGGATAGCTAACTTGGATACCTCAGTATCCATGCATGGGTGGCTCTCCAATCTCCTATCTTCCATGGGGTTTCTCGAAGTCCACTGGCTTAAACTCTAAAACCTCAACCGCGACTTTTCTATAGAATGGTACAGAAAGCTTGCGGTCGTGCTCCCACACTGCCCCCATAGTCCATGGGGTCCCTACTTACTCACCTTGGGTGCTTCCTTGGGGTCCCATCAATTCTACGTCCTCTAGACACTGTCTTGACTCGAGTCGTGGTTCTTATGCCACTATTTTAGTATATGGTTTGGTCCCCCTGGGGCCCACTGTGTATTAGTGCATCAATGATGTCATTTGAGATGTCATCAGTGATGTCACTGACCATGTCATGAATGTTGTATCATGTGACGTCATCAACAGTGCATTGCGGGGTGTGAGTTATAGTTAGTTCAACTAACTATAACAGTGGAATTTCTATTGTTTTGTATGAGTGAAATGTCCAACTAACTATAACATCCCTGAAACCTATGTTTTTTTCAGTGAATTTCTAAGGTTTTTTAAATGCTAATGCCTAACTAAAATGTCTGTAAAACCTATGGTTTTTTCAGTGAATTTCAAAGGTTTTTTAAATGCTAATTTCTAGTTATAATGTTCATTAAACATATCTTTTTTTTCTGTGTTTTTTAATTATCAGCCATTCTCAACTTGGTGAAAACTGCAAATCTCACCACTCTTCCATCGATACTTTCCGCCAAAAAAATCGCTACAAACGAGAGCCACAACTAACGCTAATGATATGTAAAGAAGGCGTTCCCGTGCCAAACAAACATGAAAACAGCACTTCCCCATAATTTAAACAACTAGCCAAACAAATTAACATCAACCTTTAACTGGTGTAAAGAGGTTGACTATCTACTGGGTGAATTAGACCCAACTCACAGCCACATCTAAAGACCAACACGTGATAGAGCTACTGATCATGCAGCTCCGACACACAACAAAACCACAACACCCAGCGCCACCACCACCAGAACCTCTCCCGGGACCACGCCACGCTACTACCACCGAGGCAGCACAAAACAGGACAACGGACCTTCCCAAAATACCATGGTCCTTCAGCCGCACAATAGCTGAATGTTGGGAGCTGTGGCAAGCAACTATATATGAAGAAAGCAATTCACCCATCAATAATAATGCACACAATGCCAAGTGTAACGCTGATGTGCGGCACAGACCTCACTTTGCAAAGAACAAACCTCTCCATGTGGAGATATACTATTGATACTTGTAATGTAGTGCACAGTGGACGCAACCATGTTACCTCAGGCAGTGGGGAAAATCTCGGTCATGTAGCTGTGTCCCCCCCCCCTGGAAGCGGAAGCGGAGTGGGCTGATCCAACGTACGCCTCTCCAGCATAGGAGTGTGAATAAATAGGCCAGGCCCTGGGCGTGGTTTATTTCTGGGAAGACCAACGAGTCTGCCAGAGCGGCGGCCCTCACCCAGGCACGTGGCTGCCGCCATGACCGCGGGCCTCCTCCTCACAAGCCCCCTGCGAACCCAGTGCCACAGCACCACAGGCTTATGTCTGTGCCGACTACAGCCTTCAATCTACACCGCGGACAGCAGGGTTCCCAAACTTGAATTCAGTCTTGATTTATTAATTGCACAGAGAATTGTACTCTATGTCCTCAGATTTTGTCAAGAAGTGACAAAAAGCATTCCTCAATGTTTATGCTAACTACTGGCTCCGATCTACACTGCGGACAGCAGGGCTCACAATTCAGATGCAGTGTCTATTGCAGATGACCCAGTCCAGTTCGCAAGGATCGTTGCTCCCAGTGCGGCCTGCTGGGACCACGCATCATTGCAGGATGCACACATGCTGTGTGCTTAAGGGGCTACTAACTCACTGCACCATAAGTCATCTCCACGTGGCCGTATCAAGGCAAGACATTGCTCCAAGTGTGGCCCGCCGGGACCACGTATCATCGCAGGGTGCGCACACGCTGAGTGCTCCAGGTGCCACTGTTTAGCTCAACTCAACGCCAGGTGGCTGTGCACCCATCCTGACCACTGCCTGCGCCCTACACTGGGGTTACACGGTTCACAATTCAAGATTAGTAGCGACGCAAATTGTGTAAGAAACTATAAAGGGTTAAGAAGACCAAATGCTCCCAATCTGTGCAGCTCAAGTCAACATCACCTGCCTGTGAGCCTTTGCTGACCGCTGCCTCCGGTCTATACTGTGGAAGACCGGTGACACGTGGTGCCAACTAATCCTGTTCAATGCAAGCCGATCCCATATGTGTAACTGGATCCTGAGTCCTGAATGGCAGCGACCCCAACTTCGTGGCAGCGACCACAGCACCAGACTCCCTTCAATCAGTGAAGGATATTTGCATATGGAAGGCCAGCGACACGTGGTGCCACTGAACCTGTACTACGCAGGCCAGTGGGGCCACCAACGTATGCACATGGTTATGGGCCCTTGCTCACCGCTACCTCTGACCTGCACTGTGGAAGTCGGACTACACATGGTGCCACTAACCGTCTATAACATAAGCCGATCCCACATGTGTAACTGTGTCCTGAGTCGCGAATAGCAGTGACCCCCAACTCAGTGATACAACTACAGCAGCAGACTCCCTTCAATCAGTGAGGCATATTGCTATATGGAAGGCTGGCGACACGTGCTGCCACTAACTCTGTTCAACACAAGCCGATCCCACTTGTGTAACTGTGTCCTGAGTCCTGAATTGCAGCAACCCCAACTTCATGGCAGTGACCACAGCACCTCACTCTCTTCGATTAGTGAGGAGTATTTACAGATTGAAGTCTGCCGACAAATGGTGACACTGAACCTGCACTACGCAGATCGGTGGGGCCACCAACGTATGCACATGCCTGTGGGCCCTTCCTCATCGCTACCTCTGGCCTACACTACGGTCAGCAGGCCTCACAATTCAGATACAGTCCCGATTCCACATAGCGCAGTCCAGTAGGCAAGACACATTGCTCCCAGTGCGACCAGTCCACATCAACCATCATCAAAGGCTCATACAGTCTCAATGCTTCTGGTACCACTAACCCTATTTAACACAAACCAATCCCACATGTGTAACTGTGTCCTGAGTCCTGAATGGCAGTGACCCCAACTTCGTGGCAGCGACCACAGCACCAGACTCCCTTCAGTCTTATTTGATGATCTTTTCTTTAAATAAATGTTTTTATATGTAAATCTATACATGACTAAGATATTTCTTTCTCCAACCGCACAGGGACACTTCCGGGCCCAAGAAGGTTGTTGGGGGAATGTTGGTAATGGGGGAAGAGGGTAGGTTACCTGCTAATGTGGGGAGAGGGAGCCTCAAAGGGGTTTCACTCACAGAAATAACTCTGATAAGTTTTCACAAACCCCTCAAACAGATTCCAGCTGATGGAATGAATCACAAAAAGGTTTTTCAATACTTATATAGTGTGAGTTATGAACAGTTCTCACCCAGGCTTGCAGAGGGACAGCTGTGGCCCATCCGCTCGACTCCCAGACGCAGTACTACAAGCCGTTCGCTTCATTGTGTCTATCCCTGCCCTGTTCCATCATACGCCACGCCACGCCACTCCGATTACGTTCAGACGTTGGCCCCACATAGCTACCTGTCGCAGGCGTACTCGCTGTTAGTGTGCATGTCAGTGGTCTAGTTCTCAACATCTCACGCCCACTCTTTGAGGGCAGGTTTGCACACAGACCACACCCATCCGGCATATGCGGCACAGGCAATGTGACCACACAAATATAATAAAACGACAACATCACATCCTTTAGTGACGGTGCTGACTAGCTGGTGAACGCTCCACGGGTCTCAACCATAAAGAGTCCATGATAAGTTGCGCAGAAGGTTAGTCACACCCTCAGCTGTATGGCCGTCAGTGGCCTACCATCCCCTTGGTGTGGACTTTATATGCATAGGGTTAGTGCCACCCCAAAGTCATGTGGCCATCAGGAGCCTACCACCACGTGGCACGAACTTGAGTTCCTCAGGCTTAGCGGTACCAAACCCTGAGGTGGTCTCTGCCATTGACGACTCAGGACTCAGCAACATGTGTGAGATCTGCCGGGCCGCGGAGAAGCTGAAGTGTTCTCCACCATTCAGGACACAGCGACATCTGTCACATCCGCCGAACAGCTAATGTGGCCTCCGCCATTCAGGACTCGGCAACATCTTTAAGATCCACACAGAATCTGATGTGGTCTCTGCCATTCAGGACTCAGCAACACATCTGAGATTGGCGGGGTTTTGACGGGCACTTGCAGGCCACCCACTGCTGCCCACACCGCCGGCACCAGGTAATTATTTGCTCTCTCTCTCTCTCTCTCTCTCTCTCTCTCTGTCTCTCTCTCACTTCCCTCTGGCCTCTCTCTCTCTCACTTCCCTCTCTTCTCTCTCTCTCTCTCTCACTCTCTTCATTCCTTTCCTTCTATCTCTCTCTCCCTTCTCGCTTTTTCACTCCCTTTCTTTCCTTCCCTTTCTTTTTCTCTCTGGCTTGTTTATCCTTCTTTGTTTCTCCCTCTCAGTCCTTTGATGTGCGCATTACATACGTCCTTATTTTGTGCTTTATTTTTCAGGCTCTGTCCATGACATCCATGGCCCCCACAGGAGTCTTTCACCTTGTTCTTTTCTCTTATGTTTGTTAAATTTTGTTCATTGGTTTAATTTATATGTATACTAGCAGCCCGTCCCGACGTTGTCCGGGTTTGAATTCCTGCCGGCCAGTAGTATATTGTTTTGGTAGGATTTCATTTTGATAGCATTTCTTATCTGTGACAGGCCTGTGAAACGCTCCGATTCACAGTGCACTGCTGATGCACTTAAGAGTGCGCATTCAGTAGTGTGTGAACTCAAGTTTCCCTACTTTATTTTTCCTTGCAATATTATATAGCGCGAACTCGACAACATGGCATGAGCACAATTTACATTACAGAAGAACACATTCATTTGTGGTAGGCATGGGAAGACAAAGCGGTTTGCCTGGAATCACAGGATGTTGAGCTGATGCAGAGATTCGAACGTAGCTCCCCAGCTCTAAAGTTCGCAATTCTAGAACTTGTGGCGGGAGGTGTGTCTAAAAGTGTATGTCGGTGCTGGCCATCAATGAGAGAGAGATGTGCATTTTTCAAATGGGTGGTGAAAAAATATGAGTATGTTGCTGGAGATGTGGGCTGCCGTGCCACCAATGTACTTACCGGGGGAGGGTAAACACCCATTATTCCGCAACTTTCTTTCCGCATACCATCACTCCACATACTTTCATTACGAAAGTATCATGACTCCGCAATGCCATTATAACGCATGGCATTACATGTTATATGCTTTTACCACGCATACATTTACAATGAAATTCGTTGTAAATGCATGAATGGTAAAAGCATGTTTTTAAAAAAAATGTTTGGATAAGGTAAGTATGGGTATAGGGGTATATGTTTTGGAGTACTGTGGTATATGTTTTGGGGTGTTTGGGTATTTTAAGGGTTCAAATATAGTTTTGGGTGGTTATGGGGTACAGGGGTAGTTTTAGGATTTAGGGATAGGTATAGGTTTTGGGGTACAGGGGTGTTTTTAGGGTTCAGGGCTAGGTTTGGGTTTTGGGGTATAGGGGTATTTTTAGGGTTCAGGGGTAGGTTTGGGTTTTGGGGTACAGGGGTATTTTAAGGGTTCAGGGCTAGGTTTGGTTTTTGGGTTACAGGGGTATTTTTAGGGTTCAGGGCTAGGTTTGGGTTTTGGGGTACAGGGGTATTTTAGGGTTCAGAGGTAGGTTTGGGTTTTGGGGTACAGGGTAATTTTTAGGGTTCAGGGCTAGGTTTGAGTTTTGGGGTACAGGGGTATTTTTAGGGTTCAGGGGTAGGTTTGGGTTTTGGGGTGCAGGAGTATTTTAAGGGTTCAGGACTAGGTTTGGGTTTTGGGGTACAGGGGTATTTTAGGGTTCAGGGGTGATTTTGGGGTACAGTGGTATTTTTAGGGTTCAGGGCTAGGTTTGGATTTTGGGGTACAGGGGTATTTTTAGGGTTTAGGGGTAGGTTTGGGTTTTGAGGTATAGGGGTATTTATAGGGTTCAGGGCTACGTTTGGGTTTTGGGGTACAGGGGTATTTTTAGGTTTTAGTGATAGGCTTGGGTTTTGGGGTACATGGTATATTTATAGGGTTAAGATGGGTTAGTATTTAAGGGTGTTGGGGTATTTTAAGGAGTAAGGGTGGGTTATGATTATGGGGTGCAGGGGTATTTAAAGGGAGCAGGGTGGGATTAGCACACGATATGAGACATGGCATGAAGGGCGGAACGTACCACACGACCCCAGCGTTTGTCACGCCCCCAGCACACGCCCACAGCACAACGCAGACACGCCCACAAGGGACTACTTTGCTGGCACTGTTCTTTTACCTTTTAAATGTATATGGTGGGCGTCTGCATAGCCTATGTCCTTCTGCTGCAACTGCCCTTTCCAACGCTGTATTGGGTGTTGTGATTGGTGCTGTGGTTCCTGAGATTACCCGCCTCAAAGGTTTGGGCTCTCTCTTTATTATATCAGTATACATATATTAATAAAAAAAATAAAAATTTTAAATAATTTATGGTTTATAAAAAGAAATAACGTTTGACAAAAAAAAATATTAACCTTTTCGGTTGTTTTCTTAACTGCTGTGTGACTCTTTCTTGTTCTTATTACTGTTATTTGCTGGTATCTACCATGGTGTTAAATTTTGCGGGCACACTGGTGATCTCTGCAGTTTGCACCAACTTCTGAATACTGTTTTAGATTTATCTCAACTTTAGTTGCATTAAAGTGCTGATAATGAAATGCAGAGTAGCCGTGCCCGTGCAAAAGGGCACGAGGTGCATCTTTGCGATTTATTCTAAATACTAAAATCCTATATTGAATTGCACTGAGTTAGTGCTTACACTTACAGTGTGCACACAAAATCAATGAAGAAATCTCATCGTATTTATATTGATTAGGAATAGTGCGTCAGATGCTGAATCTTGACGGGATACACTGCCCAGTTCGTATATTGTTCTGCACACGAAAAAATGATATCACAACTTTCACAACTGCAATGCGAAATTAATTCCGGTGATAACCCACATTACCACCAGGAACTTTACACCTGTTTTCTGCTGGTGTTAAGCAGGACGACTACCTGCAGCATGAAAGGAAACACAGCCAAGAGCCGCACCAGAACACCCACAGTTGCCATAGAGTTTGGAGTTCTGGACTTTTTGGTTCCGTCCAGAGGTGTCAGGGACAACACCCGAAGACCCCGGAGTTCAACCTGTCTTGGTACACAAACAAACAGAAACACGGGCTTCTCGATGGTGGCGTCAAAGACCAAAGGTTTATTACTGCAGGGACACAGAAGTCACAGAAACTACACATGGGCAGTATCTAGGAGCCTGTTCGATTTGTACAAAGAGGATTGCTCCTTATATACTGAATATTGGGCTTCAGGCAAATTCTTTACATGTTACCACAGTTCTAATCATTTGTGTCTTAAACAATAAATATTTGGCGATGTACAGGGATCGTCGACAGTATCTGATGTCAAAACATTACGAATGAGGGGTTCCCACTAGTCCATCATACTCCCATGTCAATTCTTCATTCAAGACCCGGACCGCCTCATCGTAAATTTCGTTACCTCCCCCTAATAAAGGCCCAGAAGGAAAGGAGTAGAGCCAGGTGTGGAAGATAGAAAGACAGGATAAGAAATGTTTGTGGGTCGTAAACGGGCACGGTTACCAGTTTCGGCCGCTTAATCATGATCAGGCCAACGAACACAAGAACCAGTATGGCAGGACTGGCCTCAGGCTGGAGAGGCAGTTCTAGCCGAGTCATGCTGCTACAGCGTTGCTGGCCTAAGGTGCACGTGTCACTAGCAAGGTGAATCGCCGGTTAAAGCCTACGTGTCCTTTAATAAGAAAGAGGTCATTGCGTGTCCATTGACTATGTGAGGGCAAGGAATACAAAATGGCTTCCGTGATCTAAGATGGATGCCATGGGTAAATTACAAATGTGTTGGTAACAGGAGTGCTCTTGCTCGTAGCATAGCGAAAACACCAGGATATACTAAATGGATCATTTGCGGTTCACTGATACCAAAATTATGTATTTACGACAATGTTATGAACACGAGTAAAATCGCCACGGAACCTCAGACCCTCCTTTTGCCCTTACATAGGCAATTACTTAGTCTATATCAGAGTCAGAGTCCAATTCTATGCTCATTAGGTCAGCGACATGTCGTTGTATCATCATCCTGTCTCGTGCTTTTTCTCCAAATGCAGGTGGTTTTCTGAAACAGGTTGCAGCGCAGAGACTACACAGAGCGGGACCACACTGGATAATAAGGTAGCACGAGAACAGAAATACTAGGATGACACCAATAACCATTAGAACCTTCCATCCCCACGCTAATACCAGAGTCCAAAACCACTCCATGAAGGACCAGTTTCCCTTATCTACGTGTATAGAGTCGGAAATCTTATGTAGCTTAGAGATTGCTTCATAGACTGTTGGAGCATTATTAGGAATAAAGACACAGCAGCTCGATTGGATCATTCTGCATACCCCACCTCGATCTGCAAGTATTACATCTAGAACCATACGGTTCTGCAACGTCATGAGACGATCCGCCTGAAGCTCAGCTGTTAAGTTACTAAGGGCACCAGCAGTTTCTGTAATAGTAGATTCAACTACCCGTGTTAGTTGGCGTAGATTTCTACTGTTGGCCATAGGCCCCCAAAACGGAAGGAAACCTTTGAAAAAGTCTCCAGCTTCTTGACCAGCGGTATCTTCCTTGCTGAAGACACCTCTTGCTACTCTGGATTTGTGATAATCTGAAGAAGCAGTGTATGTCGGAGGTAACAATCGAGCAATATAACATGAACCTGAAAAGTCAGCAGGCAGCCATGTATATGCTCTGTCCTGACAAATGAAGTAGGTACCCCTAGCAGTCAGAAAGGCAGGGGAGGAGTCAGACGGAAATACGTAAGTCTCAACGCACTCGCTGCTCCCTAGCTGAGCTCTCGGATTTCTCCCATTTCCTTGCAAACAGACCTGACCTCGGTGAGGCACGACCCAAACTGAAGTGGAGCTTTTACGCTTGCTTTCTCCCAAACTAAGGCGGTACTCTGTAGAGTTCCAAGTCAAATACACCAGCAATTCGTCTTTAGGATAAGATGGAGTATTATTGACGTCTTTAATCATATCAATAATTCCCTGGACTAAAGCTTTGTTGGCTGAGTTGTATTTAGTGGACCGCGGTGGACGCGGAGGATAGGTCTCAAGGGCGTATGAGAAAATGGTCTGAAAGGCCTGAAATGATCCATTATAGCTAAAAGGCAAGACTAGATAGGGAATGCCTTTATCCATAGTGTGAGGTATCAACCCACACACCCAGCAGTCTGTAGTATTAACTATCAGTTGGTGTTGATGCAAGAGCTGTACAAATGTATTGTTCATAAATTCTGAGCGTCGAGCTTGTTCGTGTTCAGGAAATGAGTGAAAAGAATGCATAGAAGAAACTGTAGAAGTAACAGGATTAAGGGGAGGCACTGTAGTTACTGGCATAAAAATCAAATGTATGCAAAAGATGATTCCACCCACCAACGTTATTAAAACAATTAAAAATGTAACTGCACATTGTATTAGAAAGCATTTGCTGTGAAGTATTCTGTACAGTCTATTTCTGCGAACATAAATTACATTTTCTCGTTGTAGCTCAGGAAGCTCCATCTTCTACGACCGTTCGCGACCACTGATGATGTGTACGTAGATGAAAATGCCTCTATCAGCCCTGGGAGTTCCCAGAACTAACAGAAAGGTCGACCTTGTGTCGGACCCCCGCAGATTCAACTAGGCACACAGCCACGACCCTACGGCTACCCAGACGGCAAGGCAATTTTAAAACAAAAAGAAACAATACAAAGTATTAGCAAACTTCCTGGCTGGAGGCAATGTTATAGCAAATTCAAATCTGAAAATAGGCAGTTTCCTGCTTTATTTGTCCATATTGCGAGAACGTAAGTTGTATCTCAGTTTTGCAGGAGCTGTCTGATCTGGAAACAATGTATTTTCAGCTGACGTTGCAATGTTCACGTTCGCAGATGGCAAATGTTCTTTTGGTGCAGATGGCAAATGTTCATTGGGTGTGGATGACAAGTGTTCAGGGTTCCAAAGAGCAGTTTCAGGAGGAGAGTCAGAATTTGGTGAATCCGTGATCAGTTCTGCATCGCTGAAAGGTATGAACCTGGGGACTTGTTCCGTTTCAGAGGTACCGATTCCTTTCTTTACCCAGTTGTCGTAAGGAAGTGGCAGAGGCACACGTTTAGCGTGTGTTGTATGGATCCAATTCCTTCTTCCGGCCACACGAATAGCAGTTCTCGTTGCTAGCAGGACTTGGAACGGGCCAATAAATCTGGGCTGAAGATTTTTCGTTCTTGCAAAATTTCGGATGACCACCTGATCACCCGGTTTCAGCTGATGGCCTGGACTCTCCGATGGCTTTGGTAATGCATCGAAAACCTGTTGGTGAATAAGACTTAATTTAGCAGTCAAGTCGAAGAGGTAATCAATTAACATTGGGTATTCCAGCTGCTTAAATTCTTTCGGTCTAGGTACCCCCCAAACATTTGCAGGACGACCGAAAACTATTTCGTAGGGACTAAGCCCTACTCTAGAATGTACAGTTGCTCTTGTTGATAGCAAAGCCAAAGGCAATGCGTCTGGCCAGGACAAACCCGTGGATGCTTGTATCTTAGCGAGTTTCAGTTTAAGGGTGCCATTGTAACCCTCGACTAAACCCGCGGACTGGGGATGATTCGCACTATGAAATTTCTGTCTAATCCCTAGGCCGGCACACACACTCTGCATAACTTTCCCTACGAACTCACTTCCGTTATCTGACCATACAATCCGTGGCATTCCGTATCTGGGGAAGTATTCTTTAAGAAGAATTTTGGCAGTGGATAAGGCAGTATTGTCCTTTAGTGGGTATGCTTCGATCCATCTGGAAAAAGCACAAACTACCACTAGGACGTATTTCAGGTTATTACAACGGTCCATGTGAATGAAGTCTAGCTGGATCACTTCAAAAGGGCAGGAAGGAGGAGCGAAATGACCTGCAGGTGTGGGGATTCCCTTGCCAGGATTATGCATCAAGCATACCATACAATTTCTCACCACTCTCTCTGCACACTTACTAATCCCGTCATTCTTCCAGACCGGAGCCAACATCTTACAAATCCCTTTTGAACTGATGTGCGCTGTTCCATGTGCCATCGTCACTACTGCAAGCACATACGCATCAGGCAACATCCAACGCTGTTGTTCCGACAATTCAATCCAACATCCACTCGAGTCCAGTTTACCCGTGCTCTCTCTCCATGCACGTTTTTCCTCCTCAGTCGCCTCTTTCTGAATTTCCTTCACGCTTTCCACTGTGTCTTCACACATTCCAGACTCAGAAATCCATCTTGCAGACGTTGCAACATACATTCCACTCATCATATTTCTAGCTGTCTGTTTTGCAATCTCATCAGCAAAAGCATTCCCACGACCAACATCATCCGTGATTGCTTTATGAGCACTGCATTTCACAATCGCAACTTCAGTCGGTAAGGTTAGAGATTCCAACAAGTCATTAACTAGCTGACCATGTTGAATCTTAGTCCCATGGGACGTAATGAAACCTCTCTCTTTCCACAAACGGCCAAAACTATGGGCCACGCCGAACGCGTACTGACTATCTGTGAACACATTCACTCTCTTTCCCTTAGCTAAAACGCACGCTCTTGTTAGCGCGATCAATTCTGCAGCCTGGGCAGAATTCTGACTCACTCTTGCAGTCTCCACAATCGTACTCAAAGTCGTTACTGCATAAGCAGCAGTCACATCACCATTCTCCAATTTGAAGCAAGACCCGTCAACATACAACGTGCCATCTGGTTCTGACAATGGAGTGTCTTTTAGGTCGATTCGTCCTTTTGTTTCTTCCTCAGTTCTGAAACAACAGTCGTGTGGTTCGGAATCACTCGACTCTTGGCTAGTCGGCAACAATGTTGCTGGATTCAATACATTGCATCTTTTGATCTGAATATGACTAGCTAATAGTGTCAGTTCATAGCCTGATAATCTAGCACTGGTAAGGTGTTGCGTCTTGGTTCGGTTCATGAGTGTATCCACAGCATGAGGAACCATAACTACTAGCATGTTGTTCATTACTAAACCAGCAGATTGTCGAATGGAAGCTGCAGCTGCGGCTGTAGCTCTCAAGCAACTAGGCAATGCTCTAGCTACCGGATCTAACGTTGATGAAAAATACGCACAAGGGCGTTGTTTATCACCAAATTTCTGCGTCAAAACACTCAATGCACAACCTTCTCTCTCGTGGACATAGAGCGTAAATGGCTTACTGTAGTCGGGTGTACCCAATACAGGTGCTGAACACAGTGCATTTCGTAACTCAGAAAAACTCTGCTGACATTCAGCAGACCATGGTACCGGACTCGGAACACCTTTCCCAGTCAAGGCTACCAATGGTTTTGCTAGAAGAGAAAAATTTGGGATCCATTGCCTACAATAGGAGGTAATACCTAAAAAGGCACGTACTTCTCTCTGCGTGCTAGGAACATTCATCTGTGTAATTGCTTTTATTCTCCCTGGGGTCAACTTCCTTCCCTCCTTTGACAAGAGATGACCTAGGTAGGTCACTTCTTGGCAGCAGTATTGCATTTTTGAAGGTGACACCTTGTGATTCAAATCTGACAAGTGATGCAATAAAGAAATTGTAGCTGTTTTGCAAGTTTCCTTGTCATCGGCAGCCACTAGAAGATCATCGACATACTGTACTAGAGCAGAACCACGAGGAAGTACGAAGGAATCTAACTGACTTTTTAATGCTTGACTGTAAATGGATGGGCTTTCACAATAACCTTGTGGAGCGCGTTTAAATCTAAAACTTCGTCCTCCTAGAGAAAAACCGAAAATATCTCTGCTTCCCTCGGCTATCGGAATGCTGAAAAAGGCATTTTTCAAGTCGACAACTGAAAACCATGCTGCTGTAGCAGGAATCAACGTTAACAATGCAGTAATGTCTGGCACCACAGGAAACTGTGGGATCACAATTTTATTGACCTCCCTAAGATCAATTACGAACCTATATACTGGAGGTTTTGTAGGGTCAGTTCGTTTCAGAATAGGCAGTACAGGACTATTACAGACATTACCTCTAGTCTCTTCTACAACATCTTTCTTGATCAGGTCTTGTACTATCAGTAGGAGCGCATGCTCACCTTCACTAGAGATTCTGTATTGTGGAATTCGTGGAAGTTTGACATTTGCTTTCAAAGTTACTACATAGGGTGGAATTTCCAATAGACCTACATCATTAGGACCAGTCGCCCAAAGAGTATCAGGGAGTGAACGCAGCTCTGGTGGGAGCGCATCCATTGACAAGTACATCGGGGAGATTATTCTTTTACCCAACGTAAGCTGTACTCCCGCTGGAGAACAGTACAATGTCGCGTACAGGCGTTTTAACAAGTCTAAACCAAGCAGATTTTCGTTACAACCTGTCGTCAAAATCAGGGGTGCTTTCAATTGACGGGGTCCAACAGAAATAGACAAAGGACCAGAAACAGGGTTGTGAACAGGGGCGCCCGAAAAACCTACTGAAATGTTTGTTGAGCCAGACAAAGGTGCGCCAGGGAGTTTCGCATGTATGATAGAACTTTTTGCTGCACCAGTATCCAACAGAAACGGTTCGACTATACCTGATGTTGCTACTGCGACATAAGGTCCACTCTGATCTACTGGTACTGATACTACTCCCTCTCTTTGTCCATGGCTGTCCTAGTATTCACTTTGCTGACCTTCCTCACTGGCTTCATAATAGTCTTCGACATGATACTGTGGAGACCTATTCTGTTGGGCAGATTGTCCATTTCGCTGATCGAAATAATTAGAGGGGCGATCACTTGTCTGTGGAGGCATAGCACCTCGTCCTCGACCTCTAGAGTTTTGCATAGAACTACCACGACCTCTCTGAGCTGCCGCATCATTATTTTGCGCCCGAACTGGACAATCGCTTTTGTAATGACCTTCCTTTTTGCAATAAGCACATTGATTCCATTGGTATTGTGGCCTTTGAAAATTATAATCCGTTCTTTGATATGACCCTTGCTGCATATTAGTTTGATTCGTGCGAGGCGGATAAGCTTGCTGTAAAAGTACTTTAGTTTTTAAATCTTTCGTCTTTTTATCTAATTTTTCCTTCTCTTCTTTATCCCTATTTTCGTAGTACTGAGCAGTCGCAAGTATTTGCGCAGTCGTAGAGACAGCCCACGCACTTTCAGAATTCTTTAATTTACTACTAAGTTCCGGCGACAGATTGTGCACAAATTTATCAACAAATAATCTCTGGCCTCCTTCTGTGCTCATATCCTGACCACTATGATCTACGAAAGTCTCTTCGAATCTTGTGAAAAAGTCGGAGACGCTTTCGTCTTTCTTTTGCTTGCACGCGGACAATTTATCCCAGTTAACGCGTAATGCAGGCATTAAGGTTTTCATTAAATCGATTATTCTACCAGGCAAGTCAGCAATTAAAGGTTCAGGTTTGGAACCACCTACTTGTTGACGATCCGCTGCAATTATAGCTGCCCAGTCACCACCTAGGGCAACTGGATGATTCTCTTTACGAATTTTAGCCCAAATTGGTTGCGGTACTACATTACCAAATAGCAGATCTATGTCAGCAAGATTCAATACACAAGCGTCAACTGTTTGAGCCAACTCTTTGTAGTACCCTGCAGGATTTTTACGCGGATCTGGCAAAGCCTGTTTTACTGCTAATACTTCAGCTCGTTTCCATGGAATATGTATCCATACTCTCTGGAATTGGGCCGGAGCGGCTGCAATACCAAGCGGTGCATTAGCTTGCACAGCTTCACGCCAAATTGGTGGAACCTCTCTCATTGGATATTGACGATTTCGTTTCGTACTACGTTTCTCTAACTCTCTCGGTGAAAGAAGGGATGAGTCGGATCTATAACTTAGAACCAGTTCCATCGCTTCTTTTATATTTTGTCCAACTATCATACCTGTAGCAAACTCTTTCTGAACATTAATTAATTCTCCTAGATTTGATTCAGGGTCATCCTCTTCCAATTCCTCACGTAGAAGGAAACACATTTCATCGAACACATATCGTTGTGTCGGTTCATTCCATTGCATAAATGTATCTAATACATTTTGTGCATTATATCTTCCAACTTTCGAAACCCATCTAAGAGCAGTGGAATCTAGTATTCCTCTTTCCTCAGTACTGGGAAGCTGACTACGTCTCTGCACAGAGTCAGAGGTAGGAGTCTTAATCAGAGTTTTATAGAAGGGAGATAGAATATTAGAGACAGAATCAGTGATTCTTCGTCGAACAGAAAGCGAAGTCATAATATTAGCAGAGGCAGTGAATAGAGTAGCAGTTGGAACAGATAGGTCAGGAACAGTAGGAGTAGCAGGCAAAATAGCTTGTGAAGACACAGGCATAGGAAAAGAAGCCGGCAACCCTAGAAGAGGGGTTGTCGAAGGAACATTAATATTGACCACAGGAGGTACAGGAACTTGATTCAGGGGAGCGAGAACAGGGACACCAGGTTGTCCAGCAACCGGTAATTGAACATTCGGTATAGGTGGAGCCGTAGCACCTTGTGCATACGGTGGGGGTGATCGTAACAAGTAAGACAACAGGGGATCCTTTTCAGGGTCCTCTACTATCTTAGCCGTACTCGATGGCAAAGCAGGATAGCACTTGTCTATCGCTAAATTACGCTCTCTGTCGGCCATCTCCATCGCTTTCTCAGACTCGTTGAGTTGCAGCTGCCTAGCAGACTGTTCTAAAGTCAACTCTTGCTCTTTCTGTTCTTTCTTCAACTTTTTAATTTCTCTCTGTTTAGATTCTTTTCGCCAATAACGGAAAGAATCAAACATTGCCGGCCGGGCTTTCTTCTTAAACAACCTTCTTTCTAGATTATCGAGGACTTCAGGTTCGAAACTACCATGTAGTGGCCAACTAAGGACACCGTCTTTCTCTGTGTAGCGGATCCATACCTCATTATAAGAGATAGGGCCCACGCCAAATTTGCAATATAGATCATAAAGGGGAGTTCCAATCGGAGGAACCAAACACGAGTCCTCCAACTGGGAATCACTGTTGCAACTAAAACAAGACAACATACAATTTTTCCGACTTACCATTTTATAATCCGGAACACAAGACAAACAAGACACAAACAGAAAAGATGCGCACTCGAACCACGAACTTAGGCCTACCAGAACTGACAAATGTATCGATACCTGAACTGAACAGAATGATTATCGTAACCAGAATAACCAGTGATAATCTTACAGAACTGAACTGAACTGAGAACTAAAAGGATTATCCAAACGGGAGCAATCCTCATAAAATATTTAACTAGCAACCACTGAATACTTAACTGAGGCACTGAAGACGTCACCAAGGAGAAACCCGTCACGTTTCGCCGTACTGAGGACTGCACCTCGGGTCCAAGACAGGGCGACGGTCAAGGCAACGGAGCACTGCAGCCGTCTGAACGGGAACCCTCGTGGAAGAGGACGTCGGGGCCACTTTTGCGATATGCCGGGATCGATGAAGTGGGGCGCCTCCCTCTGAAATCTTCACACGAAGCTCCTCGAATTCTTCAGGCTTTTGGACCGGTACCGAATGACGTCGCCCCGAGTTGGGCGCCAAATGGAGTTCTGGACTTTTTGGTTCCGTCCAGAGGTGTCAGGGACAACACCCGAAGACCCCGGAGTTCAACCTGTCTTGGTACACAAACAAACAGAAACACGGGCTTCTCGATGGTGGCGTCAAAGACCAAAGGTTTATTACTGCAGGGACACAGAAGTCACAGAAACTACACATGGGCAGTATCTAGGAGCCTGTTCGATTTGTACAAAGAGGATTGCTCCTTATATACTAAATATTGGGCTTCAGGCAAATTCTTTACATGTTACCACAGTTCTAATCATTTGTGTCTTAAACAATAAATATTTGGCGATGTACAGGGATCGTCGACAGTATCTGATGTCAAAACATTACGAATGAGGGGTTCCCACTAGTCCATCATACTCCCATGTCAATTCTTCATTCAAGACCCGGACCGCCTCATCGTAAATTTCGTTACCTCCCCCTAATAAAGGCCCAGAAGGAAAGGAGTAGAGCCAGGTGTGGAAGATAGAAAGACAGGATAAGAAATGTTTGTGGGTCGTAAACGGGCACGGTTACCAGTTTCGGCCGCTTAATCATGATCAGGCCAACGAACACAAGAACCAGTATGGCAGGACTGGCCTCAGGCTGGAGAGGCAGTTCTTGCCGAGTCATGCTGCTACAGCGTTGCTGGCCTAAGGTGCACGTGTCACTAGCAAGGTGAATCGCCGGTTAAAGCCTACGTGTCCTTTAATAAGAAAGAGGTCATTGCGTGTCCATTGACTATGTGAGGGCAAGGAATACAAAATGGCTTCCGTGATCTAAGATGGATGCCATGGGTAAATTACAAATGTGTTGGTAACAGGAGTGCTCTTGCTCGTAGCATAGCGAAAACACCAGGATATACTAAATGGATCATTTGCGGTTCACTGATACCAAAATTATGTATTTACGACAATGTTATGAACACGAGTAAAATCGCCACGGAACCTCAAGTTAATGAGCACAATACAGGGATAAACATGAGGGCAACAAGACTCATCGCAACAACCCCAGGGCTACCAACGCCCCCCAAACCCGCATCTGAGCAAGTGTGTCCATATGGTCATTGTGTTAGCATGATAGGCACAGGCCCTGCAACATCACAGTGTGCTGTCTTCAGCAGACGTTAAAATGTCACCTCAGTGTTGGCAGTGACCCTGGACATGTAGCTACGCATGCATCCTCCTGCAAGCACAACACACATGTTCTGGTCCGGCGTACAAATCTCAGCGGAGGGGTGTGGCAATCCGGCAAGGGAAACATGGTGTCTCGGACATGTCCATGTGCAGGAAGTGCGGTAAGTGTGTCTCTGTGTTCTGGTATGGCCTGTCACAAGGGCCGCAGCAGACGATGTTGTAAAGTGGCATACACCACCACCAAACGGCACTCTCATGGTGTACTTCGAATGCCGTAACATGCCGGAATAGGCATTACAATGCTGTGCCGTATGAGTGCACGGGACACAACAGTGCACCGTACAAAGGTGTGGGGGCTCGTGGGAGGGAGGAGCAGCTGATTGGCAACGTAACACACAGTGAACCCGTCCATGTGCCACATGCTGCGCATCTAATCCATGATGACCACAGTTGCAGACATCCCACAACACCCACGACCAGCCTTTGTTTGTACACATCCTCCATGAATGCAGCGTGGTTTTCACTTCAATGCTCGTTCAGTGGTGTGATGTTGCCGAGTTGTGTGACTTATGCTCCTTGTTGGTGTGTTTTATTTTGGCCATTGTTTGTCTATACTTGTGCTGGTCTTGAATGTAAATGTGTGCCATTGTGCCCATCTCCCCCATCCCCCACTCCCTACTGCTTCCTCTTCCTGCTGCTGTTGTTTCTACAATTTTGCTCCTCCACACATAAATACATGTAAAGAACAAATTAGAATACTTCCTTGATTCTTTTACATTTTCAAAACTTCTCTCTATTAGTTTCTTTTTAATTTTCCATATAAACAGTTTTTTTCATATTCAACGACACATCGAAGTCAGCAGTGCAACGTATTCTATCAACACACTTTCAAGAACATTCTACAACACGTGCATGTAAAAAGTTCATCAATTTTTTTTTAAACATAAAAAAAATTTTGCAACATTTTCTCGAACATTTAACGGCACGTGCAGGTTAAAAGTTCCCAATTGTTTTAAGTTCGAACAGTACCTTCCAAATGCAAGTAGCAGGTGTGGTTGAGTTAAGCAAATTTTATCCTATAATATGTACTCCACGTTCAAACTTCTTTTTCTTAACCAATCACAAAGATGCTTTTTCACAAAACGAATGTGCACCCTACTTTTAAAAAAAACAATGCTTTTCATCTCCCAATCAGGTATAGTTTTGTATGTGAAAAAACACTAGTCCCCCATCTTGAAACATATCTCTTATTCTACGAAAGTACTGCATGAACTACAGACATCTTTCCATACCTTCCAGCCATACCTTCAAAATGCTTTTGTGAATCGTAGGACATAGCTATGTTTTCTGGTGCAAGAGGTATGCAGAACAGAGACATATTGACTTAGATCTAGGTTTACAAAATGTGGACATTAAATGGTTTCCACAGAGAGGATTGAAGTGGCACCAATTGTTGCCTTTGGTTAAAACATGTTTGCACCTCCAACACGCTGACCTCATGATTGTGCACTGTGGTGGAAACGACCTAGGCACATTGACTGGGGTAGGTTTGGAAATGCTTATGTAGGACACCTTTAGACAATTGATGTTACTTTTGCCTCAAACTGTCTTTGTATGTTCCAATATATGCCAAAGAAAGAAGTGAAAATGGTCATTACAATTTTGTCCTCAAATTGAAAAATCTAGGAAGAAAGTCAACAAAGCAGTGTCTGCCTACCTAAGAGACCACAAAATGGGGTTCATCTACAACAATAACATACGTTTTGATATGGCTGATAGCTACAGAAGTGATGTAGTACACTTCACAGATGAGGGAAATCGAGTTTTCCTTAATAACTTGAAGCTGTGCATCCGCACTTATATGTAGCTCCAACTAATGAATTTTTATTTATTTATCTAAACTTATATTGCGCGCAGCTACCCTCAATGGGTTTCCCGGCGCCAGGGATAGACAAGAGAAAGAAAGCAAGCAAAAGCCCAAACAGAACAGACAGTGCAAAAGGATCAATTAAACAAAAGAGTCTTCAGTTTTTTTCGGAAAGGGAGGAGATCAGTCTTGGCTTTCAGGGCCGGCGGAAGAGCATTCCACATCTTTGGACCAAGATAAGAAAATGAGCGGCCGCCCATTTTGGCCAGTTTAATTCTGGGGACCAAGAAATTGCCACTGGTGGAAGATCTTAAAGTACGACCAGGCTTATAGACTTGAACCAGGTTCTGCAGGTATTTAGGAGCAGAACCCTGCCGGATTTAAAAAAAAAGGCACAAGGTTTTAAATTGTACACGGTTTGGGACCTTAAGCCAATGAAGGTCACGCAGAGCCTTAGCTGCGGAAGATCTCCAGGGTACATTGCACAGTAAACGAGCTGACGAGTTTTGCACCACCTTAAGCTTGTTTATTGTGGCCTTATCGGCCCCAAGATAAAGCACATTCCCATAATCAATGCGAAGATCACAAGAGCCTGGACGACAGTTCTCCGAGTAGAGCAAGGAAGCATCCATAAGATCTTCTGCAACCATCTTAAGGTGGAAAAACAGATTGCAGCGACCTTTGTTACCTGCTGTCTCATAGAGAGCCTATCGTCAATGAGGAAACACAGGTTGCGGGCTACGGGGGCTGGATTCGGCAGAGGACCCATATCGCAGGGCCAATGTCGAGGGCCCCACAGATCTTTATTC
Source organism: Lissotriton helveticus (assembly GCF_964261635.1). Classification (NCBI taxonomy): domain Eukaryota; kingdom Metazoa; phylum Chordata; class Amphibia; order Caudata; family Salamandridae; genus Lissotriton; species Lissotriton helveticus. Next base: position 428,659,660 of record NC_136065.1, read on the forward strand.
TTGCCCAAGATAACAACCTCGGTCTTATCACCGTTGAGCTTGAGCAGATGGTCGTGCATCCAAGCAGCAACGCGTGATAGGCCAGACTTCAAGGCAGAGACCTCATGGCCCTCACTGCTAGAGAGAGAGAACACAATCTGCGTGTCGCCAGCATACGAATAGATTGTCAAGCCGGCATCCTCCACGATGGTAGCAAGGGGTCTGATATAGATATTAAACAGCAAAGGGCCGAGAATCGACCCCTGGGGGACGCCGTGTGCTGATGGGTAGACAGCAGATTCAGCTTCTGTCGAAAACACCTGAAAGGTGCGTCCACTTAAGAAGGAGGCAATCCAGGCCAGCGCAGATCCAGCAACACCAAGGGAGCGGAGAGAGTCAAGAAGGATGAAATGAGACACGGTATCGAACGCTGCACTCAAATCCAAAAGGATGAGTGCAAAGGTCCCCCCGCGATCGATACCGTGCCGAAGCCTCTCCGTCACCCGAGGAGTGCGGATTCAGTGGAATAATGAGCGCGAAACCCGGATTGGGACGGATGAAGATATCCCACATTTTCGACAAACGAATTAAGCTGGGTGTTCACACGTTGTTCCAAAATTTTAGAACATGCAGGCAGCAGGGATATGGGCCTAAAATTGGCTAAGTTTGTGATGTCCGCGCCGGTCTTTTTCAACAAAGGAACGGCCATGGCATGCTTCCACTCCTGTGCCACCGTAGACTCTATAAGAGAAGTATTCAAAAGTCTCATTAGGACTCTCCGTGGCTCGAGGTCCAACAGTTTTAGAATTTTCATAGGAACAGGGTCCCGAGGGGAGCCTGACCTGATACTGTTCAGGCACGATAAAAAGGTAATGTATTCAAACAGAGACCAGTCGTTGATGAACGTTGAAGGGAGGGGAAGACTGCCAGAAGTAGCCGCCAGTAAGGACTCAGCAGATGGCGAGGAGGTAGACAGAAATTCATGAATACGCTCCACCTTAGAGATAAAGAAATCTGCAATGGCATCACACTGTGGTTTATCTAGAGCCGGAGGAGAAGGTACCGTATCTGCTCCTGTTAGCCTCTTCACCACTGCAAAAAGAGTCCGCGGACAGTTCTGAGCCAGGGTGATCGTGAATGCCGTGAAGGTGGCCTTGGCCAATTTACAGTTAACATGGTAGCTCTTTAGTGCTTCTTTATAAGCTGCCTTACTGGGGGTTGAATAGGAGCGCCTCCATTTTCTTTCTAATGCCTTGCACTTGGCTCGTTGTGATTTTAACTCCTCAGAGAACCAAGGTGCGGGAGGATGAAGGGATCTGTGGTTATTAGATATAGCAGGGAGGAATGCAGTTATAGCATCCCTTAGCCACTGGGAAACTACAGGATTAGATTCTGATCCAGATTTTTCCAGAATCGGAATAGATTCAGTGAGATGTTGATTAAATGCCACCATATTAAGCTTGTCCCACCGATAAGAAGGCTTGCTCTTACCAACACAAGGGTCTTTTTAGAGCCACCCTATAACTTACAACTTAGGCCTGCTATTTTAGGGCCATGTAACGGCAACTCCCGGACCCTCGTCAAAATGTATTCTCCACACAGCTGCGGCGCAGCGGCTACACCATCTCACTTTGCAGCACGGAGCTCTCGCTTTGATCACCGACTCTACTCACCCATGAGGGGGTGAGTAGTTTGCGCTTTACAAATACTGTATTGATTTACCTTTACACTCCCTATACAACACCACCTAAGCACCATATACAAGTTGGACAGGTGTGGCACAGTGCCCAGAGCACATGACTTCACAGTATAGCACACACAGTTGAGGCTCATAGTTTCATCCCTGAGTCCGGCAGCGGCTCAATTTAACAGCATGCCACTCTAGGCAATACCTCACTTAATTTCCGTATCAGCACTTTCAGACCGATAGGGGTCAGTAGTTCAGTAGTTCAGCAACTTTACCCCGAGACCGTCAGCAGCTCAGCTTACGCCCCAGCGCCATCAGACACGTAGGAGTGAGTAGTTTGCACTTCACAAATACCGAATTGATTTGATATGTGCAAATTTACCTTCGCACTCCCTGTATAACGACCCCTAAGCACCATACTCAAGTTACAGTGTTCGAAACAAAAGTTCCTCCGAGTAGGTATAACTACATACTCACACTACTTTGACAGATGTGGCACAGCGGCCAGACCATATGATTTCACAGCATATGACACACAGTTTGGGCTCACGCTTTCATCTGCGAGTCCGCCAGCAGCTCAGCTTAGCACCATTAAACTCTAGACAGTACCTCACATATTTTCCGTACCCCAGGACTTTCAGACCAGTAGGGGTCAGTAGTTCATCCTAGTAGGTATAAACACACGCTGACACTACTTCCACAGTTGTAGTGCAGCGGTCAGGGCACATTACTTCACAGCATAAGCCATACAATTTGGGCTCACACTTTATCCCCGAGTCCCGCACCAGCTCACACTCTAGGCAATATCTCACTTAATTTCCGTAGCCCACCACTTTCACACTGGTAGGGGTGAATACTTTGCTTCGCACCCCCTCCATAGCACACCCTTAACACCCCACAGAGGTTACAGTGCTCCTACGCTCCTCTTTCCCACTTTTTTTGCCCTTTTTTCCCCTTACTCACTTCAACGGAATCACAAAATGGCGGTCAACACTTCCTAGTTCCGACCTCTCGACCCGCTCGCAGCCAATCAGCAGCAAGCTCGTGCTCGTAACGACTCAGCCAATCAGATGGCAGAATTCCCAAATATCGATATCTATAAACTTAGAAATTTCTCCAAAACTACTGAACAGGTTTACACCAAATAAACAAAAGCGTGCTTCTCCCTGCCAAATTTGGGGTAATTCCGTTCACCCGCTTGACCTGTAGCCTTGTCTAAAATTTCCTAAGGAGAAAATGCATTTTGGGACCCCTTTTATCTCAGCCCTCCTTGACGAATCACCCCCAAACTTTCAACATAGGAGCTGATATAAACAAAAAATATGTTTTGAACATTTCATGAAGATTCATCAAACGACGCCAGAGTTATAAGCAAAACAAAAATGGCTCTTCCAATGGAAACCTGGTCCTAACTATAACTACCCACTGGCGACCGCCAGTAAGATGGCTAGATGGATGGATATATATATATATATATATATATATATATATATATATATATATATATATATATGAGTCTCCAAGCAAAGGAGCCCCCAACCCTACAGGGCGGCCTCTTTATCAATGGGCAGCCCATCATTAGTCAGCACGACAAGGAACACAGAGAGGCCCATTTCAGGATACACAGAATTTATTCTGAAGGTGAAGCAACACATATTTCCAAGTCCTTACGCGTTTCCGCAGTTGCCTTGATCACAGGTGGAAATCATTAAAGTGCAAAGTGCATCCTGCATGCATTTTTATACTTAAAGTCACATGACCAGTTCTTTAAAAATACAAATCCCATAATGCATTGTACTGTTACATGTCTCATGGAATCTCAATAGATCCTCTTTTTTCTTTTACATTTACAGTTTTTTCTCTGTACCTGCATTATTGTAGTGCAGTTTATATGCAGTCAAGTGCTTTCAATATGTTGCGTAGTGCTCTCATCCTACGTTGCTCTTCGGGAAATGTTCATGCTCCTGAACGGTCAAAGTAGGATGTTATCCCCTTCAACTACCTTTCTAAAAACAGTTATCTCATTTCGCTGCCGTGACATTTCCTCAGTAGGCGGGTGACTGCGAATGGATCATGCTCCCAATTAACATCCAAAACAAAAGTCTCCAAGCAAAGGAGCCCCCGACCCTACAGCGTGGCCTCTTTATCAATGGGCATGGAGCAGCCCATCATTAGTCAGCACGACAAGGAACACAGAGAGGCCCATTTCAGGATATATAGCATTTATTCAGAAGGCGAAGCAGCACATATTTCCAAGTCCTTACGCATTTCGGCTGTTGATTTGATCACAGGTGGAAATCATTAAAGTGCAAAGTGCATCGTGCATATATATATTCACTGAAAAAGCCACAGGTTTCAGGGATGTTATAGAAAGTTGGAAATTTCACTCATACAAAACCTAAGAAATTTGTCCGTTATAGTAAGTTGAGCTAACTATAACTCACGCCCCCTCAATGCACTACTGATGACATCACATATTACATCATTCATGACATGGTCAGTGACATCACTGATGACATCTCGAATGACATCACTGATTACATCATCCAGTGACTGTGTATTTCTGTAAAGCTGTAAAGTTTAAATATGTTTATATATATATATATATATATATATATATATATATATATATATATATATATATATATATATATGCCAAGGTGTATTGAAGAATGAGTGGGTGTATAAGTGGCTGAATAGATGATTTAGTAGGTGCGTGCGACTGTTTAAGTGAGTGATTAAACATGTCTTACTGAATGCATGGGTTAGTGAGTAAACTGTGTAAATGACTGTATCAGTCTGTCAATTGGTATGTAAGCAGCTGCATGGGTTGGTGAGTAACAACATGAGCGTCTATATGGGTTATTAATTGGTTGTCTGAGTATCTGTGTGAGTGCCTGAGTGTCTGTGTGTGTGGATAATGGGTGTGTGACTTTGTGCATAGATGTGTGAGTGGGTGATTCACTGGGTGTAGGGGTTCAAGAGTGCATCTGTGAAGGGCTGTATAGGCAGGTGAGTGTGTGTATGGGTGTGTTGCTAAGTGAATGGATGTCTCGTGGTACATGTGTGAGTACTACATATGTGAAAGGCAGTATATGTGAATGTTGGAGTATATAAATCACTATATGTGAGAGTGAGTGATTGTGTGAGTGGCTGTATGGATGAGTGTGTGCTTGTATCAGTGATTGTATGAGAGAGTAAGTATGTGTTAGTATCTGTATGAATAAGTGAGGTGGTGTGTGTATACTGTGTATAACTGTATAGGTGAGTCAATGGGAATGTGATTGATTCTTTGCATGACTGACTAGGTGTGGGAGTAACTCTATGGATGAGTGGTGGTGTGTCATTTTCTGTATAGGTGTATGAGTGCATATGACATTGCTGTATTGATGAGTGACTGCATGTATGAGTGACTGTATGAGTGTGTGTAGACCTAGGAATCAGTGAATGCGTATGTAGTAACTGGTATTGCTGTGTCTATGGTTTCAAAAATGGTAGTCTATATTTTAGAGTGTGTGTATCAGGTTATATTAGGGTGTGAGGAGGTACATCAGATTATCACGTGGATGATGTCATCAGTGATGTCATTTGAGATGTCATCAGTGATGTAATCAGTGATGTCACTGAACATGTCATGATTGATGTAATATGTGGCGTCATCAGCAGTGCATTGTGGGGGCGTGAGTTATAGCTTGCCCAACTAACTATAACGTTCCTGAAACCTATGTTTTTTTCTGTAAATTTCAAGGGTTTTTCAATTAATAATTTCGAACTATAACGTCCCTGAAACTTGTTTTTTTCAGTGAATATCTAAGGATTTTGAATGCTAATTTCCAACTATAATGTCCCTGAAACTTGTGGTTTTTTCAGTGAATTTCAAAGTTTTTTTTATGTTAATTTCTAACTATGGCTACATAGGTAGGGCATATGAAAAAGAGGAAGAAAGGCGCAGATAACAGCAAAGGAAATGCAAAAAAGGCAACAGAAGTCCAAAAAGACGAAGAAAGGTCCAAAAAGAAGCAAGAGATATTCAGAGAAAACCAGCAGAGGTGCAAAAAGAGGCCTTGTTGCAAAGTCATCCTGTGCACCCAACTTTTTGCTAACTGGTACTGGTGGCAACTGACTGACTAACCAGGCCCGGAGCCAGTGCGATACTGAAAGACACTTGGAATACAGGGAAAACACCTACATATACTAGGGTACACTATGGGTTAGGGTAACCCTGTGATTGCCATGACCTTCCCGTAAGGCCCTAATACATAATAGGGCAGGGGGGTTAAAACTATCTCTAAGTCAGAGGTGCCGAAAGAGGCAAGAAAGGTGCAGAAAGAAGCAAGTGAAGTGCAGAAAGAGGCAACAGAGGTGCAAAAAGATGCAAGAGAGATGCAGAAACAAGCAAGAGAAGTATAGAAAGGAGCAAGAGAATTGCTGAAAGAAGCAACCGAGGTGTAGAAAGAAGCAAGAGAAGTGCATAAAGAACCAACAGAGGTGCAGAAAAGAGACAAGAGGGGTATAGAAAGAGGTAGGAGAGGGGCACAAAGAAGCAAGAGAGTTATAGAAAAGAGCAACAGAGGTGCAGCAAGAGGCATGAGAGGTGCAGAAAAGGCATGACAACAGCAGAAAGAGGCAAGAGAGATGCAAAAAGGGAAGAAGGGTGCATGAAGAAGCAATAGAGATACAGAAAGAGGCAAGAGAAGTGCAGAAAGAAGCAACAGAGGTGCAGAAAGAGGCAAGAGGGGTACAGAAAGAGGAGAGAGAAGTGCAGAAAGAAGCAAAAGAGGTGCACAAAGAGGCAAGAGGGGTACAGGAAGACGCAAGAGCCATGCAGAAAGAACCAAAATATGTGCAGAATGAGGCAAGGGAGGTGCAGAAAAAGGCAAGAGATATGTAGCAAAAGGAAGAAGGGTGAAGAAAGAAGCAAAAAAAGTGCAGAAAGAGGCAAGTGAAGTACAGAAGGAGGCAAGAGAACTGCAGAAAGAGTCAAGAGAGTTGCAGAAATAGGCAAAAGGGGCGCAGAAACAGGTATGCAGACTCAAGAGAAGTACAGAAAGAGGGAAGGGGGTACAAAAAGAGGCAAGAGGGATGCAGAAATGTGCAACAGAGGTGCAAAAAGAAACAAGAGCAGTGCAGAAAGAACCATCAGAGGTACAGAATGAGGCAAGAAAAGTGTAGGACGAAGCAAAAGAGGTGCAGAGAGAGGCAAGAGATCTGCAGAAAAAGTCAAGAGAGGTGCACAAAGGGGCAGAAGGGGTACAGAAAGAGGCAAGTAGGGTGTAGAAAGAAGCACGAAAAGTGCAGAAAGAAGCAAAAGAGCTGCGTAAAGAGGCAAGGGGCTACAGAACGAGTCAAGAGAAGTGCAGAAAGAAGCAACAGAGGTGCCAAAAGAGGCAAGAGAGGTGCTCAAAGGTACAGAAAGAGGGAACAGGGGTACAAAAAGAGGTAAGAGGGGTACAGAAATGTGCACAAGAGGTGCAGAAAGAACAAGAGCAGTGCAGAAAGAAGCAAGGGAAGTGCAGAAAGAAGCAAGAGAGGTGGAGAAATAGGGACGAGGGGTGCAGAATGTGGCATGAGGATATAGACATTTGCAAAAGAGGTGCAGAAAAAAGCCAGAGCTTTGCAGCAAGAACCAACAGAGGTGCAAAAAGAGGCAAGGGGGTGCAGCAATAGGTAAGAGGAGTGCACAAAGATGCAAGAGGGGTACAGAAAGAATCAAGAGAAGTGCAGAAAGAAGCAACAGAGATACAGAAAAAGGCATGAAAGGTACAGGAGGAAGCAAGAGAAGTACAGAAAGAAGCAACAAAGGTGCTGAAAAAGGCAAGAAAGGTGCAGAAAGAGGCAAGAAAAGTACAGAAAGAAGCAAAAGAGGTGCAGAAAGAGGCAAGCGAGGTGCAGAAACAGGCAGGAGAGGTGCAGAAAGACGGAACAGGGGTGAAGAAAGAGGCAAGAGGAATACAGAAATTTGCAGAAGAGGTGCAGAAAGAAGCAAGAGCAGTGCAAAAAGAACCATCAGAGGTACAGAAAGAGGCAAGAGGGGTGCTGGAAGAGGTAGGAGAGGTACAGAAAGAGGCAAGAGGGGTACAGAAAGAGGCAATAGGGGTGCAGAAAGAAGCAAGAGAAGTGCAGATAGAAGCAACAGAGGTGCTGAAAGAGAAGGATGCAGAAAGAGACAAGATGGGTGCAGAAAGAGGCAAGAGGAGTGCCGAAAGAGGCAAGAGAGGTAAAGAAAGAGGCAAGAGAGATGCAGAAAGAAGCAGGTGAGGTACAGAAAGTAGAAGAGAACTGCAGAAAGAGGCAAGAGAAGTGCAGAAAAAGTCAGAAATGTACAGAAAGAAGCAGCAGAAATGCAGAAAGAGGCAAGAGGGGTGCAGAAGGAAGCAAAAGTGGCTTGCACACCATTAGTACCAACTTAACACACACATTTATCAATAAGTTCTTGGTTTGCAAAGGGCCTTCCACCACACTGTAACACTTGTTGCTTGAGGTAAAAATAGGCTTCTTTTGTTCAAATCTGCAGATTAGGGAGCAGATGATAGATTATGTGGCTAATGTGGAAAATGTATAATTGTGTGAAATAAAGTGCTCCTCAGTGATTCCTTCTTTTTTCGTCTGACTGAGTTCATAGTTGAGCTTCTAATGAAATGAGGAAGACTAAACCTGAGGTTACCAATCCTTAACGAAGACTACCATACCACGTAATTATTCTCTACTCTACATAATTCCCATACACTAAATACCACATACTTTCTATCCACATAATTTCACTGCACAATTTATCACACAATTCCACTACACACAATGTATATCCACTCCACTCCAAAAAGCATTAGTAAAAAACGTTTACATTTACAACGCCAATAGCTCTAACTCTCGCAAATACGAAACCTATTGCAATGCAAACACTTCTTTAACTAGTAGACGCGTTTGCAAAGTGGTGGAGACAGGGTGCTGGGCGTCTGACCAGCGCTCAGGAATTCTGCTGAGTAGGGCTTCTTGGCCCCAAAGTCCCTCAGAAGTAAAGTGAACTTCAACCCCCTACCGTAGTCTGCTAGGAGACACATTTGCAGAGTGGTGGAGAAAGGGGGCGTGGCCTCCAAAGACATCTTAGCAATCCCACTGTGTGGGACTTACTGGAGGTTCCAGGAGGGGTAGTTGTCCCCCAAGAACAACCTTGGGGTCAGCTATCCCTCCTATTACCTCCTGTAAGTCCCACACAGCAGGATTGCTAAGTTCTCATAGCAGGCCAGGCCCCCTTTGCCCACCACTCTGCGAACACGCTCCCTGGTGTGCTCTTGGATGGGGATTGAAGTCCCATTCGCTACTGGGGGTCTTTAGGAGTCAACTAGCCTACCTCTTACCTCCAGTAAACCCCACACAGTGAGATTGCTGAGAGGTGGACACAGGCCATGCCCCTTTTCTCCACAACTCTGCAAACACACCTCCTGGCGCATTCTAAGTTGGGGTATTAAGCCCACTTCATTCCCGGGGGCCAACTAGCCCACCAAGTAACTCCAGTAAGACCCACACACCTGGATTTCTGAGAGTGGTTCAAGGTTTTGCCTCTTTTTTACTCCTTTCTGGAAAACGCATCTCCTGGATAACTGCTACTCAGGGGATGAAGTCGACTCAGGACACAAGAGGACCTCATCGCCCCACCAGCAGTGCGCCAAGAGGCGTGTTTGCAGAGTGGTGTAAAAAGGGGTGTGATGTGGCCTCAGACCACCTCTCTGCAATCCAGCTGTGTGGCATTTACTGGAGGTACCTGGTGGGATAGTTGGCCCCCAGGGATGCTCATTATTCAAGGGAACTTAATTCTCCAACTTTAGAACGCAAAAGGGGGCACGTTTGCAGAGTCATGCAGGGAGGGGGCGGGGGCTCCGGCGAGTTGCTGGTTCTTTTTTCATTTGTTTTTATTTTCTGGGAGGGGGCCCCCCCTTCCCAGGGCCACTTTTAGCCCATGGACCCCATCCCCTGGGGCCTGGCAGCCTTGATGTTAAAAAAGAATGTTTGTGGAGGGTGGCCGCGTGGCCCCCCTCCAGAGGCCAAATATTGCCCTGGGGACCCCATCCCCCGGGGCAGGCCTTTAGTTTTTTAATTTAATATTTTAATAAAAGGGGAGGGGGGATGAGTGCCCTCCTCCCGGGCCAATTCTAGCCCCTCCCCCGGGGCCGGCCATCAGCGTTGGGACCGTGGCAAGAGCCCTGATGCCCCCACAGTCCCAGCCCGGCTACGGATGAAGATCCACGCCTCCATGTAGCACCTGGAGGCCCTAGCTGCAACCCCTCCCCTTTCCCTCGTGCATTATGGCGGCGAGCTGCAGCAGCGGCAGGCAGGCATGCTGGCGTTCTCCAATCTGCCGATTTTGACGGAGCACTAGGAGCATCAGGAGCCGTGCTGTTGGAGAATGCTGAGACGGCGCTGCCAGTAAGCGATATATTCGAGGGTGCAAAAAAGGCTGCAGTGCCGTAATCCGGGCAGGTGATTTTCCAGGCAGGATTTGGCAGGCGAGTGGCCGCTGCAGGAGAGCAGGAGAGCACAAAGCCGTGGCCGGTAAAAATATTTACATGGCTGTTCTCTTAGTATAAAAGACCGATCTATCTACAGCGTGCACATTTTAAAGCTCGCATTTGGGGAGGAAAAGGAGAGCGAATAGTAAGCGAATAAAAACCTGTGTTACTCCTGTGGTGTCTTTTTCTCCTTCAAACTGCTTCGACCTTTGTCTTACTATCTGCCAGATTTTGGCTCAAAGGATTGGAATATTGTATTTTTCATATTAAGACTGGAAAGGAATGGGAAGGAGAAAAGCGATTTGAAGATTACTTAAAATTACGCTAACTCTATCCTTACTGAGTGGGCATAGGGGTTATCAACGTAGGCTATACAGAAACAATATTTTTTCTCTATTACCCCCCTGTTACCACAGCTCTCCACAACCAAGATGGGAAAACTTCTGAATGCACGTAATAAGGCGAAAGCTCGCCGTCAAAAGGCCAAGGAGGCAGAGAACGTTGCAAAATCGATAGATGAAGGAAAAGATGATGTTTCTGGTGGAAGCCCGGAAGAATTGGAGGGATCCCTCACTGAGCAACCTTGTCAGATCACCCCTGCTGATCAAATAGGCTTAACTGAGTTAGTAAAAGTAAATGGGGGTCACGACGGCTTACCGCCTGGTCAGTCTATTTTGAGTGGGAAAACTTCAACGCCGGCTCCGAAACAGTTCCCTCTGTTTGAGAAAAAAGAAACCACTAATCTTACTAATTCCATATTTACTTGGCTTGCACCTGGTGCTTCCTCAGGCAATTTAGAAGTGGCTGAGCCTTCTCTGGGCCCGGCTCTTGTAATTAACAATGGGACTGCTACCAGTTTGGGCCCTTCCCTGATCTTATCGCAAGAGGAGAGACCTCTAGATCTTTTAGGTCATGGACGGGAGGAAGGTGTAGAATCTTTACCATTTCAAATGTCACAAGACACAGTCAAGCCAACAACCTCCTCTGCCCCATTCAGTCCTTTGTTAGGTGCGCATACTGGAATCATGGGAGAGATGCAAATGACGGTGAAGGACATGCTAAACCTAATTCTGGACGAAGTAAGGGAGGTGAAGAGGTCCCAAAAGGTAGAACTGCTCTCAATTCAACAACATTTGGATAAAATTGAAGACACAATCTCCACCCTTCCAGCTCACCTGCAGGAAGCAGAGAGTCGAATCTCTAGCCTGGAAGACCAGATGACAGAGACAAAAAAAGAAGTTAAAATTGTTTCTAAATCCACACGAACATTGGAGGCAAAGTTAGACGATCCCGAAAATTATAATAGGAGATCTAACCTGCGAATAGTGGGAGTCCCCGAAGGCATTGAGGGGACCGATATGATGCAGTGGGTTACGTCTTTCTTGCAACAGAGAGTGGTTCCAGGGCACGAAGGAGATTTAATGATAACAAGAGCACATTGGGTTCCCGCTCAACCATTCCCTAATTCGACATTGCCTCGTACTATTTTGCTGAATTTCGCTGATGTTTGAATAAAAGAAACTATTTTGTCTAAAGCTATTCAACAAAGACAATTTGTGGTGACTGAGTCAAGTAAATGTCGGATATTCTTGGACATGTCTGCCGCGGCAGCGCGCAGAAGAAAAGAGTTTGTAAAGCTTCTTCACCTTTTTAAAGCCAAGGGCGCTCAAGCTATGATTGCCCAGCAATCTAAACTTAAAGTCCTGAGTAAAGGCAAATTTTATATCTTGTCAGATGTGGATGAGGCACAGGATTTGCTTAGGGAGATTTCACAGGGACAGCGGGTCTAGATGTAGCCAGGCTGTGTAATTTGTTTGGAAACTTACTTTTTAGTTAATTTGAGGATTTTTTTGTTCTCTTTTCTCCACTTTACTGCCATCATGGTATTGTTGAGAGAGGTGAGGGGGGAGGGCAGGCCGTCTCTGGGAGGGTTAGTGGGTGTAATGGCAGGACACCCCAAGGTTAGGGGGTAAGGTTCTGTGGCTAGCGTGGGTAGGGTGTTAGGGATTCAGCCACAGTTGGGGGGAGGGGGGCTACAGGTGTGGGGGGGAAAAAGTATTGGAAAAATGAGGTTCTTGGTGCAACGCTGATTAATAATGTATTCTTTTTATCTGTCAGAAAGTCCCGTTGGAGCTATGTAAAAAAAAAGGGGGGTCATTGGTAAAGAGGCTGGGTGAACAGAAAATGTGTTATTGGTTTTTGCTTTTTTTGTATAGAATATCAAGCTAAATGACTACTAGAGAAAGTTTGAAAATAGTTTCCTTTAACATGAATGGGTTAAATAATAAAAAAATATGTGTGCTATTGAATTATGGATTAAATCTGAGACCCCCTCTGTAATATTGCTACAGGAAACACATTTCTCTGTCAAAAATTGAAGAATTTTCTATGTTTAAAACATGGGCATCGTATCGGGGGTTTTCATCATTTTCTGAATCACAGCGGGGTGTCGCCATCTTTTTAAATAGGAATATACAAACTGAAGTTTTGCAAGTAGGTGAGGGCGGCCCGGGTCGTTGGTGTTGGGTAACATGCAAAATCTTAAACAGACCAAGACCCATTACTTTTGTAAGCTTCTATGCCCCGGTCGATGACAACTCTAAAATGTATGAAGACTTATTTCAATCATTACTGATGGTGGGAAGGGACATTGTCATTGGAGGCGATTTTAATATTGTTATGGATCCCAAGCTAGACTCTACCTCACATTTACGTAAACAAGCTAAACCCAAATCACTGAAATCTATATGCAATTATATAGGAACACTTGATTTAGGTGACCCCTGGCGCAATCAAAATCTATTTAAAAAAGAGTATTCATGTTGGTCAGGAAGGTTTAAGTCTTCCTCTCGTATCCATTTTTTTCTTGTTTCAAGACAGTTGAATTTTAGCTTTTTGAAATGTTTACATAATGGATTCTCTGACCACGCTATGTTAGTGGCTGAACTAATTTTGGGGACAGTCACGAAAATACCTAAACACTGGGTGTTTAATAAGGCATATTTGAATGAAGAGTTATGGGTTGCTTCGTTAAAATCGGAGATCACAGAGTTTATTGCACGAATCATGGCTACAGCCTCCCTGAACATCATTTGAGACTCACTGAAAGCGCTTATTTGCGGCATAGTTATTGGGAAGGATGCTGCTATATTAGCCACTTCTAGATCTATAAAGAACTCGTTGCAGGATAAAATTCAGACGTTGACGAATATAAGACTACAGAATCACTCTCCTGATATTCAAAATCAGTTAAATAAAGCTAAATGTGAGCTAAACGCATACTTTTACACCCAGGGTGAGGAAAGGTTTAGAAGCCATTCTCAAAAAATCTATGAGGAGAGCAACTTTACGGGGAAGTTCTTTGCCTGGCAAGCTAGAGAACAAGCTGCGCCAAATTTGATTTGGGTGCTACAATGCCCTGTGACTCAGGTTGATGTCTCAGATTCGGCGGACATAGGTAAAATAATGTTCGCCCATTATAATAAAATTTATAGTCAGCAACACAAGATTGATCATTCTAAATTTTTGGGAAAAAATATTTTGCCTACACTCTCCAATACAGATTATTTACCGATGATTACTCCATTCTCAATGGAAGAATTGGAGCTCGTTGTGAAAAAACCTCCCGAATGGAAAGGCTTGTGGCCCAGATGGGCTTCCCACTGAGTTTTTTAAGGCTTTCTTTAGTGTCTTTTCTGCTCTTCTCTTGCAATTAGTTAATTCTATGTTGGAAGGGGGCCCAATCCCAGAGTCATTCCGAGAAGGTACGGTGGTGAGTTGTTTAAAGAAGGGGAAGGTAGCTAAAGACCCCAATTCTTATCGGCCTATCACGCTACTAAACTCCGATTACAAAATCATCACAAAACTACTCTCAATTTGTTTCAATAACATCGCAACAACTTTGATACATCCAGATCAAAATGGTTTTATCGCAGGACGACAACTGATTACTAATACACATTATTTAATTGAGGCTTTAGATTTTTTTGAAACACGGGGGTTCCAGCATTGGTTCTATTGTTAGATGCGGAAAAAGCTTTTGATTTGGTAGTATGGGAAACTCTTTTTATTATTTTACACAATTTGGGATCCCTGGGAGAATTATAAATTTGATTAGAAACTTATACTCTGACGCGAAAGCCAATATTATTATCATCACCGCCATGGTAGGCACAGTGGTAGTCAGGCGGGGCACCAGGCGAGGTTGCCCATTGTCACCGGCCTTGTTTGCATTTTTTATCGAACCACTAGCAGTAGCAATTAGGAATTGTATGTACATCTCTCCTCCTATTCCGTCCATGGCGAAGATTAAGCTCTATGCGGATGACATTATGTTGATAATTAAGCCTAATTTACAATCCCAAGTGCAAGCTCTTGAGATCTTCGAAGAATTCGAGGCTCTGGGGGGGATATCGAATTAATAAAAAGAAGACTGAAATTCTGGTGTGTGGGGGAATAATTCCAGACCTACACCCCGATCTCACCCTTTGTATTAATAACAAATCTAAAAGATACCTTGGGGTTTTTTTTTACCTCTTCAGTGAATGATTTGTATAGACTCAATTTTGATCCCCTTCTTCAGAAAATACGTACATTGTTTACACGGTGGAATACGCTCCTATTGTCCATTCTTCAGCGAGTTGCTCTAATTAAAATGTCTATCCTTCCTCTTTGTAATTTTTTTATTTTCCACCATTCCCTGTTTTTTGCCAGCTACTTTTTTCTCTAAGGTGGAATTTTTTTTTCCGGCCTTTGTTTGGGCTAAAAAGACAACTCGGATTGCAATCGGAACTCTTTATGAGGAGCTAGATCAAGGAGGTCTTTCTTTGCCCAATGTAAGGCACTATTATAATGCATATTTTGCACAACATATATCAAGATTTAAAAATTATGGTAATAGTCAAGGATTGTTTATCAATTTCTTTTTTTATTTAATTTGGTCGGAATTTAGGATACCCTCCCCCCTGCATGTTTTTAAACTCCCAAAACTTGCTCGTTATAAGATGTTGGTTTGGTTTCATAAAAAACGCTCTACTATGCTTAAAAGATATGCTCTTTCCCTATTAAATTTAACAACGCCCTTAACAAGTGCGTTCCCATTTTTACGGATCAAAATAGGATCTGAGATAGTCGCCAATTGGGTTAGGGCAGGTTTTATTACACTAATGGATTTCGTATATAACGGTCTATGGATAACACCGTCAGAGATGATGGGACGGATTCCTGGAAATTTTTTATTGGCTGGGTCATATAATTTAATTTATACAACTTTAGAGCAATTAGATCTCCAACAAATTAGCTTTCCGACCCAATTGACCAATGATATCTTTTTTGACGAACAGCCAAGGAAACCAGGTGCGTGGAAAACATGCATAGCGCAGAGCCGGGAAACCAGCACTAATTCAAAAGCGATTGATAAATGGCTAAACCAAGAGAATCATGTGTTAACTTTGAGTACATGGAGGAGTATAAATAAACTCAATTTTAGTGTATTAAAAGGAGCCAACTGGCGCTGAATGTTATATTTTGGAAAATGGTTATTATATCGTACTCCTGCAGCGATATTTAAAATATACCCAATACTTCTGTTAATTGTTTCAGAAGTTTACATTATGCCCCGGCCAATTGGTCTCATATTATTGTTAATTGTTCCAAAATTAAGCCATTTTGGGACGATATCTTTTCATATTGTCAAAATTTTCTGAAAATTGTAACTCCTCCGAATGTTAAATTAATGCTTTATGGTATTGATTTAGATCTTGCGCTATCTGATCAGTTAGCCAAATTAATGTATATTGTAATGGCGGTGGCCAGATCTTTGCTTTTGCAGAACTGGCGTTCAGTTCAGATTCCTTGTATTCAGGAATGGTTGCAGAAAATGAAAAGAGTCAAGAAAAGCGAGAAAATGTATGCATTAAGAATCGGGGGATGAGAAAATTTGATAAAATATGGGGGAACAACTTTGACTAAAATTTTAGACATGATTGTATAGTATATATTTTGAAAATTATAATATGAACTTTATTTTCTGTTTCATGTTTAAGTATGGCACTTAATAATCTCAATAAAAAATGTTATAAAAAAAAAAAAGTCCCAGCCGGCTCCCCGTCTCCTGCGGGAGCCGGCATTGCTTTTGGGCAAGGGGAGATGGTAAGATGCAGCCCATAATCGAAGTTTCATAGTCAGGTTTTCTTGAGTTTCCAAGGTAGGGTCGTTTTGTAGTTCATTATAGCATTCAATGTCCGTCAATCGTCTCCTAGCTTCTGCTAAATAATCTCTTTTATCAAGGATGATGATGTTTCCACCCTTGTATAGGAAGCACGATCTTTGAAGTCAAAAAGCGAATTCAGACATCACCCATAAAAAACTCACTAGAGAGAATTTATATATCGGAATAAAGCAAACAGTCACTTTTAGACAACACAAGGAAGTAAATATTATATCCACACGGCGGACAAAACACAGTTTAGGACATGGAGAAACGAGAAGCAAAAAGAAAAGAACATTTGTCACATATATTTGAAAAAGGAAACATGGAGAAAGTTCCAAACAAACATAATGAGACCAGCAAAAACAACACAAAAAGCAAAATAAGATTATGGGAAAAGTTAAATAAAAAGGAAATTAACAAATCCTGGGAACTAATTGCCTTACAGAAGTATTTGGAAGCAGAAAGAGAGGACTGAGAATCATGTTAATGCCAAGTCAACAAGATGCTACAAATGATTTATTACAGGAATGGGGTGAATTCACATTAAATTCATCGCTAGGATTGATAAAAATATTAGTGAAACATATTGAAATTGCCTTGGAAAAAATAAAGGAACAGTTAAAAGAGGTAGAAAAAGAACTTGACGCATTAAAGTTGAATCTAGAAATGACGAAATTCAAGGAGGATTTAGAGAAACAAATAGATAAGCATGAAGAAACTGTGAGACAAAGAAAACATAACAAATTTGTAAGGGATGCCAATGACTACTCAGAGGGAAGAATTTTCACTTTTGCTCGCAAATTTGATCCTTTCAAAAAACAATTGGGAATGATAACAACCTCTTCTACTAGCTTATCTTCTCTTACGTCCAACGAACCAATTGAAGAAGATCCAACAATGGACGACGCCAGAAGGATTTTTTTAGGGGATATGCGCCTTGTTCTCCAACAACGCCAGTGGGAACAGGATCAGGGGGCGCAAAAACAACAGCGGGGAAGAGGAAGAGGAAGAGCGAGATCATGGCAACAAAGACCAAGAAATCAACAACGACAACAAGAAGAGGTTGGAGAAGAAAGCACATCAAACAAAAAGATTGGTACAGAAACGAGAGGTATGAAACAGAGGCCGGGCAAATGAATGAAGAATTACAAGTAGTCGATTTATCACAAAGAGATATATCACCAGCAGAAATATCCCTATTAAAAAGAGGCATCAATTTTTGTCCAACGCAACGAATGGATATGGCACAAACTAGAATTGATTTCTACTTGTACATACGAAAGATAAAATTGGCGAAACACTTCATGGAGAGAAAGAATAAACCTAAAATAAATAGAACACCCTTGGATCCAACTTCGGAATTGTGTGTGAAAGACGAAGATGGCTACCTTGCACTATTAAACTTGGAGGTGGAAGAGGAACAGGAAATACATCTAGAAACTGTGATACCCCAGTTAGGGGCAGGAATAAGTAAATTAAAGGCTAAATCGAAATTCTATCCCCAATTAACGCCAGGCAATAAAATCGACATCTTTCAGGAGGCAGTAATACATGAATTGTACAAAATCACGAAAACCAACTGTAAAGACAACTTGTCCCAACAAGAACGAGAGGCCTTATCCACTTTAATCAATGACCAAGGGATGGAAATTAAAATGGCAGACAAAGGGGGCAACGTGGTGTTATGGGACAGAGAACTATACACCACAGAAGTGATGAGTCAACTAACGAACCCCCTATATTATGAACAACTACCAAAAAATCCACTTGACAGAATCAAAAGAGACATTGATCAAAAATTAATCAACTGGGAAAGGAGAAATTTAATTAACTTTGATGAGAAAAAATATTTAACTGTTGACTTCCCACGCACGGCAACTATGTATTTTCTGCCGAAAATACATAAAGATCCCACTAAACCACCAGGGAGACCTATTGTGTCAGCAAAGGGCTCATTAATGGAACCGATGGCTAACTTTATCGACCACTTTCTGAAACCATATGTTGAAAAATTAAGATCATATATTAAAGACACTACAGACTTTTTGTGCATGCTAACCAACTTGGAGTGGCAGAATCATTATCTCCTTATATCAATGGATGTCGTCGCCTTGTACACCAATATTGACAATGATCTAGGTCTACAGGCTTGTCAATACTACTTAAAACAACGGAACATACATTACAAAGAACATAATGAGATGTTATTAGAAATTATTTCTTTAGTGTTGACCAACAACATCTTCTTATTTGGGGATCAACTTTGCCGCCAATGAAACGGAGCTGCTATGGACTTTTCCTTCAGCCCTAGTTATGCATGCATAGCTATGGGCTGGTGGGAAAGGAGGTGACATGGTGCAGACAAAACTCAAAACTCAAATTTCACCCAACACATAGTTACGTGGAAAAGATTTATTGACGATCTGTTCATTGTGTGGAAGGGGAGTGAAACAGAATTCCAACAATATTTTGAGATTCTAAACAACAGCACTCCAGGTCTCAGATTTACTTTTGTGAAAAGCAAAGAGCGAATAACATTTTTGGACACTGAGGTCTATGTGAGGAATAACCGGGTAGAAACAACGTTACACCGGAAAGCCACAGCAACCAATGCCACTCTGGAAGCCACAAGCTTCCATCAACCTGCTTTAATCTCGAGTATACCATACGGAGAGTTCCTCCGTATAAAACGCATCTGCAGTGAGGAAACTGAATGGGAAAAACACAGCGCAGGTACCATCAAACGATTTCAAAAAAGAAAATACGGTAAAAAATTGATTGACAAATGTTGGGAGAGAGCTAACCAAAAACAAAGGTCAGAATGCCTGAAATCAAAATTTGAAGAGAAAACTTCAGAAGAACCGATTAGACTAATCCTAGATTACAGTCAGGAATCAAGAAAAATAACAAAAATTTTGAGAAAGAATTGGAGAATTCTACAACTTGATCAGATAATTGGTCAGAAAATGGGTAAACATCCAGTGATAACATACAGGAGAGCTAACAACTTAAAGGATCAATTAGTGCATAGCTATTTCATCAGCAAAAAGAAAAAAAACATATGGTTGAAAACTACTGGATTTACAAAATGTTACAACTGTAATGTGTGCGAAATTGCCAAACCGACAAAAGAAATAACGATGGCCCACAAAAAATTCTGGAAAATAAGGGAACTGATAACCTGCAAGAGTCAATATACCATCTATATGATAGAATGCCCTTGCCAACTTCGCTATATAGGAAGTACGATTTGCGAATTAAAAAAACGCATACTGGAACATGTGCGGGCTACTGTGAATAAGGACAGAGGAAACGCGGTGGCCAAACATATGGATACATACCATAATGGTAATTGGAAATTACTGAAATTTCTCGGATTGGAAACCATGTCCCTCTCAGAAAGAGGTGGCCATCGGGAAAAATTGCTGCGCCAAAAAGAACCGCGTCACATTTTGAACTTTCGAACAATGACTCCTTTTGGACTGAATCAGTCGGAAGAACTGTACGTACATATATAAAAAACTTAATACGAACTTCTCAAGAAAACTCCTAAATTGCTTCCCGAAACTCACACATGAACCTAGTCCATCATGGAAAAGACACAAACAATGAATGGGATAAATGACAATGAAAGCCCACTGGAGGGCAGGAAGAGAACTTTTGATCAAATAAATGGTCGTGAAACATCCCTAAACAACATTTAAATAAATCGTTGGGGTGAAGGACTACAACAGTAAATAACTGCTATCACTCAATGCAATTTTTCGTGAATGAAATGTTTATTTAATTTAATTTAAATTATTCACGATTGCAAACATGAAATAGTCATGTAGGGATGTTGCATGAATTAAATGGAACTACATATCCCAGAATTCCCAACAGGGAAATGAGAATCAGGTTGATCATGTGTCACATGTGGGTGGGATCTCCCATTTTTTAAAAACAATCAGCAAACAGAGGGTTAGCAATCGTGATCAAGGTTGTGGGAAGCTACCGAAACGCGTTGGTTTTTGCTGTGAAACTGCTGATAATGGATTTAAGAATAAATTAACTGTGTCTAAAAATAATAAGTGACTGGAGTAGCGGCTTTATCATTTTCCTCGGATCACGTTGTTGGGATATATATATATATATATATATATATATATATATATTCACTGAAAAAACCATAGGTTATAGACCATATATAGTTAGGAATTAGCATTTAAAAAACCTTATTTTACTCACACAAAACCATTGAAATTCCATATATAGTTAGTTGCACTAACTATATATTGCGCACCCGCAATCCACTGCTGATGATGTCACATATTACATCATTCATGACATGGTCAGTGACATCACTGATGACATCACTGATGACATCTCAAATGACATCACTGATGACATCTCACTTGACATCAATGATCACATCACTGATGATATCATTCATGTGACAATACAATGCATCTCCTCACATTTTAATATAACCTCTGTTTCACCCAGTGTTAAAAACAGAGTATAATTTTTGAAACCATTGACACACCAATACTAGTTACTACATACGTACTCACTGATTCCTACGTCTACACACACATTCACTCATTCACCCATACAATCATTCATACATACAATCACTCATGTTTACAACACAATCATATGCACTCATACACCTATACAGACACTCACACTCTGCCACTCATCCATGGAGTTACTCACACACCTAGTCAGTCCTGTAAAGAATCAATCACACTTCCATTTTCTACTCTATACAGTTAAACATAGAGCACCTTACGTTTTCAACCATATACTAACACATACTTACTCTCTTATACAATCATTGATACAAGTACACATTGATCTGTACAGAGTCACACACCTCCCATCCAGCCACACACACACTCAGTCTCCCATGCAAATACTTGGGCAATCAATCAATAACCCATATAGTTACTCATATAGCTACTGATCAACACATGCAGCAGTTTACAGAACAACAGACATAATGATGCACAAATTAAGACAGTTTAGTCACTAACCCATGCACTCAGTGAGACACATTTAATCACTCACTCATACATTCAGTCATGCACCTACTAAATCCTTCGTCCAGACACTTATACATCCACTCATTCTTCAATATGTAAGACATATTTTAACTTTACAGAAACATAGTCACTGGATGTTGTCATCAGTGATGTCATCAGTGATGTCATTTGAGATGTCATCAGTGATGTCATCAGTGATGTCACTGACCATGTCATGAATGATGTAATATGTGACATCATCAGCAGTGGATTGCGGGTGCGCAATATATAGTTAGTGCAACTAACTATATATGGAATTTCAATGGTTTTGTGTGAGTAAAATAAGGTTTTTTAAATGCTAATTCCTAACTATATATGGTCTATAACCTATGGTTTTTTCAGTGAATTTTCAAGGTTTTGTAAATGCTAATTCCTAACTATATATGGTCTATAACCTATGGTTTTTTCAGTGAATTTCAATGGTTTTTTAATAGCAAATATCATAAGCTGTCGAATGTCAAGTACGTGGTAAGAATTTTTTTTTTCGTGTTTATGCACACTGATCTGCTTTGATTGCTGCCCCCCACCCCTCATTTCTATTAGGAGTACTCTCTCTTTGCAGATAGTGAAGGGTAGTTAACGCAGCCCTTTCCCCCTTTGTAATCCGTCGTGCCTGCTTCTCTCTCCATTTGATTGATTGTTCTCTTTGGTTCATTCTCTATTTACAAACAAGCACAGAGTCGCAATACTCTGTTTAGTCTTTGCAGATAGCGAAAAATCGTGTAAAAAAACAAAAGGAATCGAGCAAAATCAGTAGGCCACTAATGGGATCTCTTTTGACCTCGCTAAAATAGAAACATTAGGAACAACCTGTTGAAAATAGCAATGCGTATGTATATAAGCGGCGTTCATTTGTGTTCACAGTACCCCTTGTTGATTGTTTCAATCGAGCATTGAATTGTTCGAAGTTAATTCTCTTAACGATCTTCTCTACCTGCAAACGAGGAAGAATAGGAATATTCTATCTCCCTTTGCAGATAGTGAAGGGTAGGTAACGCAAGCCTTTAACACGTCGTACCTATTTCATTCCTCATTGATTGATTGATTGTCCGAACATTGACTGTTTGGGAATTAGTTCTTTTTGGAGGTATTCCCTGTTTGCAAATAAACGTAGGAAAATCTTTGCAAGTAGTGAAAGGGTACGTAATGCGGACCGTTCTCCCCCGTTGTAATCTGTCATGCCTATCTACTCCCCACTGATTGATGCACCTTTTTCACCCGGACCATTTACTAGAGATACGTCATCTGGCCCGACCAGAGAGCACCCCTAGTGAAAAGGACATATGCAATAATAACGAAGTGATCACTGTATCCTGTTAACAGAAACTTTACCATGAAACAACCTGGAAAGAAAAAAATAGGAAAACGAAAATCAGTAGGCCACTGATGAACATGAACTTTTATTAAACAACGAACAAAGAAACGATAACATAACGTAATGATAAAACCTATTAATGTCCTAGAAACAAGAAAACGTTAAAATATGCCAGTGGTGAGAGACCAGAAAAACAGTAAGAGAAACCAAATCACCCCTCGCTGTCCCACCGCCTGCCACGCCAAAAAAATCGATAGACTAGGGAAAATGCAAGTCAGTAGAACATCCACCCCCACTCTGGAAACTTCCAAGGTGGGGCAGGGTTCCGGCTACGCCCAGCCGGGAGCAGCCCATATAAGGCAGGTCCTGCTGCCACGCCTCGGCCAGGAGATCCTAACGTAGGGTGTAGCCGGAGGAGAGGCCGAGACCAGCGGGACCCGGCCAGGGGATTGCCTTTACAACGCTGAACAGTTGCAGGGGGGGGGAATGTCTCCTCGACCCTCCCCTCTCTCTCCCAGTCCGGCCGCGGTGGCCCTTGAGAGTTGCAGGTAGTCCCGCCACATGCTCTTCCGGTCCGACCACCAACGGTCGGGGGGCCGAGGCCGACGGGATCCGGCTGCAGCCGATAAACCAAGAAACCCGTTCATGGGGCCAGAGCCAGGGGCGTCCGGCCGACATCCACCGGAAGCCCGGCCCGAAGACGGACGGGACACTTCTTTCTTTTATAATGGCTGCGACAACACTGGAGGGGGATGTCTTGCACATGCCTCCGACCCCCCCCTCGTCCTCATCGCCTGGTCCGGCCATAACAAATCTCAAGCGAGACGCCGTGGGGTGCACTGGGAGGGAGAGACGGTGCGAACAGGCCTCTCCCGCCTCCCCAGGTGGAGGCTTCCCAGCTGCACCCTCAGCGCTCCAGGCGGTGGCATCCTAACAACTACAGTGCTGCACAGTTTCGGAACGACCTAGATAACGGTTCTTCCACTGTGGCCATGCTGCAACGTCTCGCCCGGCAGGGTGGAGCCCGTCCGCTCATGTGACCCCGCGATCGCCGGTAGCTGCCGAACTCTCAAAATGGCGGTCGACCTGGCAAGAGCGGGCCCAACATAAAGAAATGGCCCGGTCACTGGTTGACTCCACCACCGTAGTCCTCCACGACCTTGAAGATTCTAGAGGAGCCGCGGGAGTCTCCGACCCCCGATGGGGAATGACTGCCATGATCGCCCGTGGAGTGACGAAACTGTATCCGCGGGACGTCGGCGCTCCCATGCTGGCGCCAGCCTCACTTTGAATTACTACAATCCTGCAGACCTTACTTCCGGTGAAAGCACAGTGTGACCCGGTAGGAAAAATTATTGCACCCCCTCCCCTTTTTGACTGATAGTTCAAACCACCGATCCTTTCCTTTGCCCTTTTAACGGAACTTTGGACTGCCTCCCCCTCTTTTACATTTTCTAGAGAAAACAAAACATTAACCACTACATTAGCATAGCAGTTGACACCAGAACTGTTTTCAAATTGAAAACCAACAACATCTTCAACAGAATCCTTTTTGTTTCTGCTGTGACCCTGCTACAGCACAGGCATTGTCCCCAGCAGTAATTCTGCAATGCCGGTAAGAATAGCTGTGGTGCCTACTGGACTCACTCACCCCCGCGGCGCCCCACGCCGTTTTTTGCTGGGCGGCAACTTACTAGACATCACTTTCGTGCCATCTAGATTTCAGCGCGTTCTGCTGCCTTGGAACTATTCGCACAACAGACCGCTACTGACAAGAATATTTCATTATTGGTGCTGTCAATTTCAATAAATCTATTGGATAATTAAAAAGAAATTGCCACGGTCTCTTCGTTGTTTAAATGTTTTTACTGTTTTTGTTTTGTTGTATATATTTATATGTTATTAAAGTTTTATATTCCTACTACTTTGTTGGAGTGCTATATATTTTTAATGTGACACATAATTGTAAAAACTTTGATGTACAAAGAGTCATTCCTGGAATCTTCCGCTTCAGGCTCGGTCCCCTCCCCAATCACAATACAGGATGGTTTTCAGATAGTAGGAACGCGTGTGCTGTGACGGATCACATCGGGTGTGGGCCTTGATCTACTATAACTCCTTTGAAGAGGGGTGATTCTTTACAGCTGGGGCCATAAACTACATCTGCAGGGCTAGCTGATAGCCTAGGACCGGCCTGGACATTCGGACACAGAGGAAGAGGAGTGTCAGAGGGTGCGGTAGTGAATAGGGCGAAAGGGAGGTGTCGGGCGGGCACAGAGTGTGATTCTCAGGGAAGAGCAGCGCAGATGGGGGAAGGTTTATTGCCCATGCATAAGACAGAGAGCGGTGGTGACCAGTGCCTGGGGGAGATGCTTACGAGGGTGAGGAGCCATGCTACGAATCGACAGCGTGCAGAGAGTGGGTCTGGTCAAGACATCTAAAATGGCTGCCGTGCACGACAAAAGTGTGGCATTTCAAAAAAGGCAAGATGGCGCAGACAATGTTTTTCAACACTTCCTCATTTCCTTCGAATCGAACGTTAACAGACGTTGGGGCATATTACCAAAGTTAAGCGATATTTATCGCTAACGATGCTTACCAACCAATTTTTTACCACTAAGCATCGTCAGAAATTATCGAAGATAAACCTTACTATTATCAAGGTTTATCGCAAATGCGATAATAAACGGCCGCAATGCATGAATATCGCTAAAAAGTCAGCGATATTCATGCATTACCGAGCTAATACTCTTAGCCATGTTATCCACCTCCCATTGGATAACATGGCTAAGAACTGCTCAGGGCAGGTGTTACTTTTTGGAGATATTCGCGCTTAGCGCGAATATCTCCAAAAGTTGGTAATAGGAGATAGATATCTTGCATGTTGTAATGCAAGTTATTGTGGTATATGGAACTCATACCATAATCTCTCAGGAAAGCAGAAACTGATCCTTTTGGGACCGCCTAAAAAGGCCTAGGGGGTGAGGAGTACTCTACTTTGCCCCCTTTTCACGTTCCGAACTATTTTATTTTACTCTCTTCTGTAATTACACAAAATACCAGCGATAAGATGCATCGGAGACACACAGTGAGAGAAAGGAGGCCGGAGATGAAGAAGACATGTCAAATACACATTGGAGATAATATAGTGGCAGAAGGGAAGTAAATATGAGTAAACTTACCATGTAACATAAAAATGTTGCACTCTATACTATAAGTCTCATTTTATACTACAATCACTTCGCTACAACCTCATAAATTAAAAATAAAAATAAATAATGTCTCAAACAATTTTTGATTTCTAAATATAAATTTATTCTTCAGAATTTTCTAAATTTGAAACAACTAGTAACATGTCCTCATCAGTAATTTCCTCTTCAATCATCTCATCTGGAATCTCCTCATTAAAAGTCTGCAATGATGATTCTTGTAACTCTATGGTCTCCAAACACTCGATAAATTCGCCATCAAGAGATTGATCAAAAAAATCATTCAAGTCATCTCCTCCTTCTGACAATATTTCATTATTGGTGCTGTCCATTTCAATCAATGTAGTGGAATCATTCAAGTCATCTCCTCGTGACAATATTTCATTATTGGTGCTCTCAATTTCAATCAATGTAGTGGAATCATTCAAGTCATCTCCTCCTTGTGACAATATTTCATTATTGGTGCTGTCCATTTCAATCAATCTAATGGAATCATACAAGCCATCTCCTCCTTGTGACAATATTTCATTATTGGTGCTCTCAATTTCAATCAATGTAGTGGAATCATTCAAGTCATCTCCTTGTGACAATATTTCATTCTTGGTGCTGTCCATTTCAATCAATCTAATGGAATCATACAAGTCATGTCCTCCTTGTGACAATATTTCATTATTGGTGCTCTCAATTTCAATCAATGTAGTGGACAATTCAAAAGAAATTGCCACGGTCTCTTCATTGTGAGCCATTTTATTTTGAAATTGCTTGCTGTAAATTGCAGAAAAAAATAATCACTTTCATTTATCGTTTTTAGTAATACATAATATAAAACTAACTTCATCAAGTATTTAGTATAACAGAAGGACTGCAAATAAATAACAGAAAACATTTTTCAAATTATCTTCAAGTGTACAACATAGTTCCCCTTACAAATTAACAACTCACCTTTTTAAAAGTAGCAGAAGTGTTAGTACTGTGTAAATCAAACACCAGAAATTCACCACCAAAAATTCCTCACAAATGTACCTCAGACAGTAGTATCACAAAATGGCTGTGGTTTCCTCTCATTTGACATATATACATAACCAATTAACTTTCATCACACACAAATACAAAACCAAAGTAACATTTTAATTGGTTCTAAATTTCAACACTTTCAAATGTGTTTTCCCCATGCAATTTTCCATAGGACATTTACATACGTCTACAGCCTGAATGGCTGAACGGAATTACACCAAACTTGGCAAAATGGTACATCAAACCTAAGAGGTCAGGAATGATCTACTATGCCCCCTTATGGTCATTTCCCCCTTCGCTTTGGCCTCCTCTTGTCTCTCAATCCTACCGAGGGACAAGATGGCGGCCGCTACGGACTGTTTGGAATGTTGACAGACGCCGGAGAACCAATCAGCTTCGCAAAGCTCCGTAACGCGAAAAGTACGCGAAGCGGAGCGCTGTTACAGATATATATCTTTTTTTCAACGTTAATTTCTCAAAATCCACTGGAGCACATATATTGAGACCTAGCAAAGGCACATCGGGCTACCAGTCCCTAATATTTTGCCAAGTTTCGTGCAAATCCATTCAGCCGTTCGATTATTATTATTTTGTTTTTTTTTTGCCCCGCGGGGCCCTTTTAAAACCTCCACATCAAACCTAGGGGGTCAGCGAGGATCTACTATGCCCCCTTATAGTTATTTCCCCCTTTGTTTTGACCTCCTCTTGTCTCTCGATCCTACCGAGAGACAAGATGGCGGCCGCTACGGACTGTTTGGAATGTTGACAGACGCCGGAGAACCAATCAGCTTCGCTTCACAAAGCTCCGTTGCGCGAAAAGTCCGCGAACCAGAGCGCTAACCGGTCCGCTGTTACAGATATATATCTTTTTTTAAACGTTAATTTCTCAAAATCCACTGGAGCACATATATTGAGACCTACAAAAGGCACATCGGGCTACCAGTCCCTACAATTTTGCCAAGTTTCGTGCAAATCCATTCAGCCGTTCGGGCTAAAAGTGAGGCCAACCGCCCTATGGAAAACTCAATGTTAAAAACACGTTTTGGGACCCCCCTTTTTTCTCGGCCCCCACTGGACGAACCCCCCCCAAATTTTCAAGGGCTGCTCAGAAACAAAATGTGCCATTTTCCTGAAAATTTCAGCCGATTCCGTCCACAAACGCCAAAGTTATTAGACATAGAATTTTCAAAAAACCCATAGAGAAAAAATCCTAACTATATATACCTACTGGCGACCGCCAGTAGGTAATATATATATATATATATATATATATATATATATATATATATATATTTCCAGCGCAATTTGCAGCATATCGAGCCTCAGTGTGACAACGGGCAACACGGCGAGGACGCCACTCCTCCAATATCCACTCGAAATCCAGTACACGAGAAAAAGAAACTCACTGGTGCCGTGGCCTCGTATTTCAGAAAGACGCTTTATTTTCAACGGGTGCCCAACGCGTTTCGGAGTTACTTCACTCCTTGATCACGGGTAACGTTTTGCAAGTGAATTTACATTTTTAAAGGTACAGTGGTTCTGTTTGTCATGAACATAGAAGAAACATTCCGAGAAACATTTCAAAAAGTAAAGTTTTGACAGAAAGTTAACTTAGGATTAATGGGCATTTAGCAGCGATTTATATATAATAATGGAAATAAAAAGCAATGTGTGCTTTATATGTGAATACAAAAGGGCATTGTGAATTTATTGTCCCCAAGTGGGGTTGCATAATTTCAAAGAAATGTACATCTTTCTATTGTCTCTATCAAATCAATCATGCCCCAACTTGTAATTCATTATCTTCAGAAAAAGGAGATGTAGATCCTAATTGCATTGTCCGCCACCCCCGGGGCTTTAACCTTACGTATGTGGAGGGGCTTACAGCCCTCCACAGCCCCGGGGACCGCCATCCCCTGGGGCTTCTTTTATTTGATAATAATGGGGACCCAGAGGAACCCCCAGCCCCAGGGACCGCCACCCCTGGGGCTTCTAAAATAAATACAAAAAACCTATGTGGGGGCTCAATCCCCCCCACATGCCCCGGGGCCCACCACTCCCGGGGCTTTTAAATGTTGGACCTTGTTGGATCCTTGTGGTGGCCCTAGGGTCCGCCACCCCACAGGACCGGCTCCTGCAGTGTCCCGGGGTGCCTCGCGGCTCCCGCCCTACCATAGCAAACTGCTTTGGATTTTGGAAGAGAGAGCAGGAAACCAGCTCTCTCAGGGGCGTAACAAATGCCCCTGAAGCCCACACGGTGCGGGGGGGCCTCGAGGTCCAGGGGGCCCCCCTCAGCTCATTCCATACTACTGGGTCGAAATATCAACACAGTGTCACCGCACGCATCCGCTGGACACAGTCTCCGAGGCAGAGGAAACATTTAAATAATGATAATGGCCCGCCGCCTGTGCACTGCAAAGGCTGGCTCTGTGCACAGGCGACAGGGCAGGCCATTAATAAAACAGGCCCTCGACCTCAGAGGCTGGGATCACGCAGCCGCACGGCAGCACGTTAACATTTGGTGCGCAATCAGTGCGCCATCACGCAGGGTGGGTGGGGCAGAGTGGGTCATGAGTACAGTGTAAACTGCACCTGCGATAGCACCAGCAGTATGTGCCTGCCTCCATGAACAATACAGAAGGCTGCAAGCAACTAAGTTAGGTACGTTTTTTTTATGTGACTACAGTGTAAACTGCCCGTGGGAAAGCACCAGCAGTCTGTGCCTGCCTCCAAGAACATACAGAAGCCTGCAAGCAACTAAGTTAAGTACGCGTTTTTTGATGTGGGGATGGAGCTGTTCCCTTTACGAACCAGATTCAGTAAAGAAATATAAGCAAAAACAGCAGTCAGAAACTGTTCAGCCATAGCTGCCAAGTTTTCAGAATGCTATGTGTGACATTTTCATAATTACAATAGAATTATGAGAGACATTTCAATGAGCATGAGTGACACTTTCTTGGGAACAAATCAAGTAAGGAAGATGAGGGAAACATAAAAATGTCAGAAATAAGACCCATTTGAGCAACGTATATTTTAAACTTGTGCAAAGGACTGCTGGCTGACTCATAATTACGATGACATTATGAAAATGTCACACATAGCAACCTGAAACCTTGCAGCAATGGGCAGCCTAGCCTGGCTTGAACCCTCACCTGGGAGAATGGCTGACCAAGAGTTACTGAACGCCTTTGTCTCACTTTTCATTAATGCTTCGAGCTGCGTTGCCGAGTGTTGTAAAAAGGGGGCATGGCCTCTGAACACCTCTCTGCAACGCAGCTCCCTGGCGCATACTGGAGGTACCTGGTGGGTTAATTGGCCCACAGGGGACCTCAGGATTGAAGAGGAACTAATTCCCCAACTTAAAACGCGCCACAGGGCTTGTTTGCACACATGTCACCTCAGGCCCTGCCCCCTTCCTTCACTATTGAGCAAAATATTCTTCTAAAATCAGCCGAACTACGAATTCCGATTTACTCACCTGTTATCATGAGAGACCTCAGTGCTGCATCTTTGAGCCCAGTACGGTCCCTGAACAGTAAATCTAAGCTTACTTATCAGTAACTTGTATTTCCTTCCATAGGAAACTATTGTGTGGTTTTCACCAGAAAAGTTTCTAAGTGTCTATTTTTGAAACGTACAAATATTCCTCTAAAATCAGCTGAACTATGGATTCCGACTTACTAACCTGTTATCAGGAGAGACCTCAGTGCTGGATCTTTCAGCGCACTACTGATCCTGAAAAGTAATTCTAACCGTACTTACAGTAACTTAAATTTCCTTCCATAGGCTAAAATTGACTGATTTCACTTGGAAATTCTTCTGTGTGGAGTTTTGGATCTTTACAAAATTCCTCTAAAATCAGCTGAACGACGAATTCTGATTTACTCACCTGTTATCAGGAGAGACCTCAGTGCTGCATCTTTCAGCCCACTACTGATCCTGGAAAGTAATTCCAACCCTACTTACAGTAACTTGAATTTCCTTCTATAGGCTAACATTGACTGGTTTCACTTAGAAATTCTTCTGTGTGGAGTTTTGGATCTTTAAAAAATTCCTCTAAAATCAGCTGAACAACGAATTCCGATTTACTCACCTGTTATCAGGAGAGACCTCAGTGCTGCATTTTTCAGTCCACTACTAATCCTGAAAAGTAATTCTAACCGTACTTACAGTAACTTGAATTTCCTTCGATAGGATATCATTGCCTGCTATATAATATATATATATAAATAAAAAAATATATAAAATAAAAAAACAAATATTACAATTTCAATATATTTAAAAACAAAATCAATTAAAAAAATAAATATGTAATGTAATTTAAAAACAAAAAATATATCAAATTAAATAGTTAAAAAGAATGTAGTAAATCAGTATAAAAAATATAACAATTAATACATTTAAAAATTATCATTTACAAATGCTTTGAAATTCACTGAAAAAACCATAGGTGTCAGCCAAGTTATAGTTAGGAATTAGCATTTAAAAAACCTTAAAAATTCACTGAAATAAACATAGGTTTCACACGTTATAGTTAGCTTGACATTTCACTCATACAAAACCATTGAAATTCCTCCGTTATAGTTAGTTTGGCTAACTATAACTCTCGCCCCTGCAATGCACTGCTGATGACGTTACATATTACATCACTCATGACATGGTCAGTGACATCACTCATGACATCACTGATGACATCTCAAATGACATCACTGATGACATCACTGATGACATCATCCAGTGAATGTGTGTCTTTCTGAAAAATAAATATTTTTTATATATGTGTATCTAAAGGTCGATGGAAGAATAAATGGGTAAATAAGTGTCTAAATGGATGTTTTTTTTGTAAAATTGATTGTATAACTGACTTATTAAGTGTATCTTAGTGAATACATGTATTAGCGAGTGGGTACATGGTGGACCACTTCACTAGGGTCTTATAAATAAAGTACATGGTGGCCAATTCTGCCATGTTTTAAGAAGTGAGCACAAGCACGTTGGCATTGGTTAGCAGTGGTAAAGTGCAGAGTCCTAAAACCAGCAAAAACAAATTTTAGCAAGCAGGAGGAGAGCAGGCAAAATCTTTGGGGGAAGACCACCCAAAGGCTGACAGGTCTAACACTCATGTTGTGCTTATTAAAAGATATTTTCTCTGAAGTGTTCTAATCCCTGATGGACGAGAAAAATTAACAGTAGCACTCACAGAAAATACAAGATAATGCATAAACAAACTTTTAATTTTTATGTATATTGAAGATCATACTGAAATTAAATTAATACATCAGCAATTTTACTTTAATTAAACGTTTAATTTGTCCATGCATGCAGGCCCATTTACAATTCTGCTGCTGCTCATTTCTTTACATTGTGCAGGTTCATTTGTTACAAAATTGTAACAACCTAGGAAGGCTCAGCCAGTGGGAGTTTGGTGCTATTTTCCAGGGTTGATGTAACCCTGCTAAATGATGGAAGACTGACCCAGATGAAAGCCTCTACAGTATTTCTGCTCAGCCCAGTCAGAGACAGTCACACAAAGGATTTACTGATAACGTGAAAATAGTAATCCAGTCTGTCCCACTGTGCCCACAGCTGCTGCTCAGTGAGAGAATGACCAATAGCCTGGACTCGAACCCAGGTAATGGGGATGTATCATAGTAAAGAAGTACTTTACAAGAGATGTACTTTGCAGGAGCTGAGGGTGTGTACTTTAGAGAACAGGCTCTCAACAGGGGAGAACAGTATTGCATGATATTTGCTTTGCTGTGGAGATGTGCTTTACAGAAAATGTGCTTTACTTTGGAACATGGAAGTCATTTAGGGCTTGCACCTTGCGACCCTTGGCACTGTTTTTGCGACTTGTGTCCTCAGAGGTGCCAAAATGAGTGCCAAGAATACAGGGGCTTGCCCATTTTCATTATACTATCAGTTGATAATATTCTATTATTTGCTATTAGTGTAAGAAAAAATGAAGCACACTTACTTCAGAGTGGATCTTTGGTGGCAGCTGTGATAAGTATAAATGGTTTTAAATATGTGTTCTGTGCATGTTTGCGGGTGAGAGTGTGTTTATGTATAAGAAAGTGTGTATGTGTGTCTGAGCATATATGTGTCTGTTTCTGTATACATTGGTGTGTGTGTGTAACAGTGAGTGAGAGTCAGGGACAAGTAGTGAGTGAAATTGTGTAAGATTGAGGACCAGATTCCTATTCTTTGACACAAATCAACGGTGCACCAAAGTTGCCAAAGGCTTAGAGAAAAAATGTGCCATGTCTATTTAAGATATGGTGCATTTTTTCTCTCCCCAAGCACTGGTGCACTTTTGACAGCTCTAATGCACACACACTTGAAAGTGTGTGTGAATTCTCTGAAGCATGGGTTTTGAACTGGAAGGAGCTCCTTCTATTGTAAAAACTATGGGCCTCATTTATGAAAAGTGACGCATCGCTGCGTGAAAACAGCGATGCGTCACTTTTCACTGCGTCCTCCTTGCGACACCAATGATGCGTCATATTAACAGTATGACGCATCATAGCGCAAGGAGTTACAGATACGTCAGTATTTCTGACGTATCTGTATTGAGCAAAAGTGACGCATTGCTGGAGTGTGTCACAAAAGTGACGCAATTCCAGCAATGTATCCTTTCACATGGGGCAAGCCCCATGTGAAAGGGCCTGCGTCAGTCTTAGGCCTGCTGTGAGGCAGGCGTAAGAAGTTTACGCATTTGTGTCCTAGAAGTGGCGCAGTGAAATCCTATAGATTTCACTGCGTCACTTCCGTGACCCTTTCTTGCATCAGAACGCCCCCCCTGCATACATTATACCTGGCGTAGGTATAATGTAGCACAGGGGTTTACAAAGTGACGCATCTAGGTGATTGCGTCACTTTGTAAATATGGTGCAACAAGGCACATTTTTATGCTGCTGGTGCGTCACAAAAAGTGACGCACCGGCGGCCTAAAAGTGACGCATGGCCTCATAAATGAGGCCCTATGCTTTAAGTCTTTCCCACTTTGTATGTGTGCTGCACAATGCAGCACACATGAAAAGGTGTAAAAACAGGAGAAATCCAAATAAAAAAAAATCCTCATTAAGGCTGCTTCATGGAGACATAAGATTTTGGCACAAATACATGTCCATCAAGCACCACCCTTGACACAACGTACTGCAATACAGCACATAGCACAACTTTATGTTACTTTGGCATGCTACCCGATGCAAATCTTCATTTCTTTTGGATAGAAAATCCCAACCTAACATTTTGTGCTGGGTTTAGATCACAAAAGTGACACAAACCAAGCTCAAAGCATTAGTAAACTGTGCCTGAGTGTCACTAAGTATAAGTGAGTGAGAACAAGTGAGATTAGGAGTGAATACAAATGAGGGTATGAGGGTATAAGAACATTAATTAGTGGGTGTTAATGAGAGAATGAGTGTGAGTGTGTGAAAGATGTGATGCTTGTGAGTTTGTCATTGGCCCTGAGAAACTGAAGGTAATTATTGTCCTATAGAGATTCCCAGAGCAACATACTGGTTCTGGCATACTTGCAGCAATTGCTGGAATTACAGCCACTTATGAAGAAATAGTGGCACTGGCACATTATGGTGGTTAATTCTTGCCATAAAGGGCACCACTGAAAAAGCACAGGTTTTAGCATTGAAGAAGTGGTTCATGGCATAAGGGGCTCCCGTGGAATAACACTGGAATATTTCGATTTCAAGAAAATTTTTATTAATGAGAATAACGGTAAGGATAATGAATAGGAAATACAATACAAGTGATACACTCAATGCAAGAGACATGTGCAATAAGGGCTAAAATCAATAGGTAAACTAAGAGAATAAATATACACAAGGGACATTAGCCCATGAGATATATAAATTGCATTTAAGGAAAAGCCTCTATCAAGGCAATAAAACAAACGTATCACTTATCAAAATGAGGAGAAGGGGATAGGGGAGGGAACAGAAAAGAAAAAGAGAGGAGAAAAGAGAAAGAGTGAAGAGAGGATGAATGGGAAAAGAAGACAGGAAAGAAAAAAGAGAAGAAGTAAGAGAAAAAAGACGGATTCCCACAGGACAACCCCCGCCCAAAGACCAATAAGAAACAATAATTATGCCAATACATCAAAAGGAAACTGAGGAACCAACCCTTTGGAAGACAACTCCATATAATCATCCAAAGCCTGCCACACTCCACTAGAAATAGAAGGAGAGAGGTGAGCTTGATCAACTGAAGTGTGTGCACTGCGTAAAAAGGAGACCCAAGCCCACCACGTATGACAAGAAACCGATGAAAAGGATTTCCACTCCATAAGAATAATTTTCACCGCGACAGTCAGGAGAAGATCTAACAACTGCAACTCCAATGGATCTAAAGGGAGAGGAGTAGGGGCCGCCAGTGGACCTAGTAAGATTAAGGGGAAGGAGAGTTGGAGCTCACAATCAAAGATAAGAGAGAGATGCTTCTGGATGAGGTTCCAAAAAGGTTGAAGCAAGGAGCAATGGAAAAACATATGAGGAAAGTCGCCCGCCACCAAACCGCAGCTCCAACATAAGTTGTCATCTTTAAGGTTAAGCGAATGAAGACGTACAGGTGTCCAATGGAGAAGATTAATAGAGAAAAACTTAGACTGCATTAAAGAAGGCGCGATCTTATTACGGAGAGAAAATTTACCAATTGATTGCCAAGTATCAGGGGAAATATGCTCCGTAAGAGCATGGTCAAAATGATGTAGCCATTTTTGTTGAGCAACGGTCTGTGCAGGAAGTGAAGCAGAAGACAAAAATTTATAAATTTTGGAGGCGACATGACCAGATTTAATCCATAACTGAAAGAGTGAGATTGTAGAAGAAGTAGGATGAAGGCGCACTTTAGCAATGGCTACCTTAATTTTAAGAAAAGTATAAAAATCCAGGTTTGTTAAAGAATGCTTTTGAGCCAAGGTAGAAAAGGGTAATGGTTCATCAGAAACACCATAGAGATGGTGGACAAGAGAAATC
The DNA here is from genome assembly GCF_964261635.1 of Lissotriton helveticus. Classification (NCBI taxonomy): domain Eukaryota; kingdom Metazoa; phylum Chordata; class Amphibia; order Caudata; family Salamandridae; genus Lissotriton; species Lissotriton helveticus. The sequence continues at coordinate 428,695,641 of NC_136065.1, forward strand.
CCTTTACGTGCCCAATAGGACATGAGAGTTGGAGTGATGATAAGCTTAATTTTGGAGTTTCGCCAGATCGATGACCACCTAGATTTATGCAAAGGAATCGCCACCTTCTTATCTACTTTCCTGACCGCAGCAATTGTATCGAGAATGATAGTACGAGAAAACAGGATATGGAAAGTAGAAGTGGTGCAAAAAGAGGCGGGAGGCAAAGGGGATGCTAGTTCCTGTTCTATGAGCAGCCAAGAGGGAACGTGAAGAGCCGGCGTAGAGAACCATAAAGCACCTTGAGAGGCCAAAAAGGCAATTTGGTATCGTTCCCAGTCAGGAAAATTACAACCTCCCATATCACAAGGACGACGCAAACATTTGTAAGCAAGGCGAGCACGTTTGTCATTCCACAAAAAGTTAGAAGTCAGAGTATCAATTTCGCGAAAGAAGGAATCTGACAATTTGAGGGGAATCATGGATGAAACAAAGTTAATAATCGGCGTAATCATCATTTTGAGAGTCTGAAGGCGACCCCACCATGAGATATGTTTCGGAGACCATGTATCCAGAAGACGACGCACTTTAAGGATAGTCTGGGATTCATTATAGGCAGCGGTGGCAGACAGTGTAGAACAAAAATAAATTCCTAAGTACTTCAGGTGTGTAGATTGCCATTTAAAGCCCGCTGAGCCCATATGGGAATGGAAACAATATGCATTCAAAGGGAACATTTCCGTCTTATCTTTATTGAGGGTGTACCCTGAAACCGAAGAGAATAAGGAAATGGTATCAGAAATAGCAGGGATTGCCAAAGCGATATCGTCTGAAAAGATGAGAACATCATCTGCGTACGCAGCAGTTTTAATACAGTGAGGCCCAAAAGAAAAACCTTTGATGTCAGGGTGTAACTCAATCAAACGAAGAAGGGGATCAATAGAAAGTAGGAATAAAAGTGGGGATAAAGGACATCCCTGTCTGGTACCCTGATTAAGATTGAAAAACGAAGATGTAGCACCATTGACTCTAATGTTAGCTTTAGGATGAGAATATAAGGACATCACCATATTAATGAAAGAGTCACCTAGGTTATGCGCACACAAAACAGCACGAAGAAAAGGCCAAGAGACCTTATCAAAGGCCTTTTCCGCATCCAGGGCCACAGCCGCGGCGGGAAGATGAGATCGTTTAGCCGCCCCGAGAATATGACAGAATGTGCGGACATTGTCTCGCGCAAGACGTCCTTTCACAAAACCAGTTTGGGAAGGGTGCACAAGATGAGGGATAAAGGATTCTAACCTTCTGGCGAGGATTTTAGCAAAAATCTTAGCTTCCATGTTAAGGAGAGAGATAGGTCGGAAGTTTTTAGGATCCGAATGATCCTTCCCTTCCTTCGGGAGGACCACTATGGTAGCCTCGGCAGCCGTACCAGAAACAGCTCCATTCTTAACAAAGAAATCAAAAACAGATTTCAATTTGGGGACAAGCGTAGGAAGAAAAGTTTTATAAAATAAAATGGGATAACCATCAGGGCCTGGAGCCTTGCCAGAACGAGTAGCTTGAATCGCAGAAACGATTTCGTCGGGAGAAATAGGCTGGTTCAAAATAGAGCGATCATCATCAGAAACCGATTGAATCGGAACTGAATTTAAAAAATCTCGACATTGTTCAAAAGAGGAATGAGTAGAAGGAGTATACAACTTATTATAAAAATCACGAAAAACTTCAAGAATTTCCCCTGTTTGGAATTTCTTAGAGCCTGTGTGGTCAGTAATGGAAGAAATTTGCGAAGATTTGAAAGAAAAATCCTGAAATTTTAACGTAGCCGCCAAAAGTTTCCCAGCCCGATTTTTTAATAGCAGCTTCTTGGATTTTTGAGCTTGCACCCCAATATAGGCTCTTTTAGTAACAATGGTATTATATTTGTATTTTAGTAGTTTTATTTGTTGTAAACAAGTGGGATCCTTAGATTGCCTAAAGGAAGCTTCCAGAGATTTAATATCAGAAGACAAATCCGTAAGTTCCTTTTTAATATCTGCATTACGTTTGGACATACATTTAATAACTTGACCACGGAAAGTGCATTTAAAGGAGTCCCAAAGAACAATTGGGGAAAAAACAGAACCTTCGTTTTCATGGAAAAAGGTATCTATAGCTTCAGAAAACTCATGAACCTGAGAAGAATCATGCAATACTTCGGTATTTAATCTCCACGAACGAGCACGTGATTTAGGGGCAAAGGATGACAACGTAAAAGTTACCGCAGCATGATCAGAGATCAAAATAGGATGTATAAGCGGAGAAGAGGAAGATGAAACAAGGGAAGAATGAACCAGGAGATAGTCAATACGAGAGAAGGAAGAGTGAGGCGAGGAGAAGAAAGAAAAATCACTACCAGTGGGATTATGAAGACGCCAAATATCTTGAAGATGAATAATGGAGCACATGTTGATCATTTGTTTGTGAGATTTAGGAGGACGAAACTGAAAGGCAGAATTCCTGTCTAAAAGAGGATCCATTGGTAAGTTGAAATCTCCACCAACAATGAGATTACCAGAGTGCGGGGTGTCATTTAATTTTGTAGTGACCGACTTCCAGAAGGATGGATCATCAACGTTAGGAGCATAGATATTCATCACATACAAATCATGCTGTCTATCCGACAATTTAGACAACAGCCAGCGACCCTCCGAATCATGATCGGAAGACAGTATCGATAAACCAGAATTCTTTGAAACCAGCGTAATGACTCCATTGCGTTTACCAAGGGCATCAGAACAGCAAACATCCGAAACCCACTCCTTCCTTAAAAACAACGCCTCTTTGTTAGTAACCTTGGTCTCTTGAAAAAGAACCAAATCAGAAGACAAAGACTTACAGTAGTCTAAGATTTTCGACGTCTTCACCGGGTGATTTAAACCCTTAACATTAAGGGATAATACATTTAAACCAGGCATAGGGAAACAAAAAAATAGAAAAAAGACGACCTGAATGACAGAAAGAGGACGAACATCATGAATACAAGGAGCCAGTCAGCAAACAAAAGAAATAGTACGGGAGCGTCCATGTGGGGAATCCAAGAAAAAGAGAAAGAAAGAAGAGAAGAAAGGAGAGAAGAGAGGAAGGAGAGGAGAAGCAGGAGGGAAGGCCTAAAAAAGGCCCACATCATACTAGGGAGAACGTGGAAAGGCAAGCAAGGTACCCGAACAAGCCTAAAAAACAGTTGAGAACAATAGCCCCAAAAACTACAATAATCGGTTAGCACGAAAAAAAAAGAACAAATTGGTAACAATCAAAAGCAGTACCGCAAAGCAGCTTAATAATGTAAATATACATATTCTAACTAAGATATCGTATAAACACAGTAAAAGAACAGTCAATGTCGAGAAACATAACTACATTCCTAAATACTAGTAGAAAACTGATAAGAAAAAGAAAAACATGAGGAAAACTATGAACATTAGATTAATGCAAAACAAGCAATAGAGGCAATATGTAGATCCGAAACAAATAACTACATGGTCAGTAAATACACTACATCTATATAAAATAACAGTAGATATGTGCAAGAAGAGGATAGGAAGAGAGCAGAATAGGAGGAGAAAAAATAAAAAAGAAGGGTAGAGAATGTTTCATATGAAAAAAAACAAAAAACAGCGTAACTGGTAAGAGATAGGCAGCAAGAAAATAGAAAAGTATGTCGAAAAAAAAGGATGACAGAGGTGAGAGAGAATAATAATTGAAAACAAGTGAAAGATACAAAATGAGTTGAGTAAAAGCGAAAGAATAAAGAACAACAAGTTGGAGAAGTTGAGGAAAATAGAAGAAGAAGAAAAGCTGTAAAGAGATACTAAGAGGTACCAAGAGAAAGAGAGCTATAAAAGGAACGAACAATTGTGGATGTCAGAGAGAAGAATAGAACAAACATGAGTGGAAACACAAAAAAAAAACAGAAAGAGATCATGAACATCCATGGAAGTTAATGACGGCCAAGAAGCCGACCGGAAGAGAAGAGGAAACCATTCCTACAGAAAAATACATCCAGAGAGAAAGAAGGAGATAGTTCAAGTGCCCGAGGCACCAGGAGCCTGTGAAGTCGCCTTTTGAATCTCCATCTCGATCTCCAGCTGGTTGTCCAAGAAGGTAGTTAGATCAGCCGGCTCCTCGAAAATTCTAGAACGTCCTTTATAAGTAATGCGGAATTTCGATGGACCAGAAAACGAGAAGGGAATACCCATCTCAGAAAGACGTTTTCGAAGATTCAGGAATCCTTTTCTCCTTATAACCGTATCCCTGGCAAAGTCCTGAGAAATGGAGATCCTGTGACCATCCCAAAAGACTTGTTTAGCTTTCCGCATATGAGATAGAATCAGTTCAGTATGCTGATGCCGCAATGGTTTAAAAATGATTGCTCTCGGCTGGGTAGCTGTCTTAGACCGAAACGTAGGAACACGGTGTGCTCTTTCAATTTCAAAGTCTCTGTGGAAAGAAATTTGCAAGGTATCCGGAATCCAATGAGACAAGAACTCTATCATAGATGAGGATGACTTGGGGCGTGGCTTAGCAAGCCACGATGGCGGCTGTGTCCTGCTGAGGCTCCGCGATCGGGCTAGCATCCAGCCCAGTACCCGAGATCGCCGGGAGCCTCAGCCCACTGATAAGGCACCTGGGACCCCCCGTGCGCTGGGGCGCCGCTTGGACGACCTCCGGCGACGGCGGACGAACAACACGGACCGATTTTCACAAATCCGGAGCCGAGCGCCTCGGTCCAAGATGGCGGGCGCGACCCTGTCCGGCGGGCACTCACGCCGCCGGGAGCTGACCCAGTGATCAGAGGCCCCAAGAGACAGAGCTGACGGACACCTACGAGGGGCCCCGGAGCAACAACGAGACCGGCCCCCCCGGAGTACGCGCCGGACGGCGCCTTCCCGCGATCCGAGGTCCCGGCGCGCAAGATGGCGGCCGCCGGACCGGGGCTCCACTACATCGGCACTGTGGCCTCACCGAGAGCCTGATCATCCCCCCGGCATCGGCCGACCCGCCAGGCGCGGAGGGACGACGGACGCGTTGTGGACGTGGTGGTGTGCCATCCAGTGACCAACAACGCACGAGCGAGGGCGGTGAGTGCCCGTCCCTCCCCCCCTCCCTCGGAGTTCTCGGCGCCTGTGGCCCCCCCCCCCCTACAGCCTCGGGGGCTCCGTGAGGCGACGAGGCACACGCCGCTGGCTGACCAGAGGATCCAGAGCGCCTCCACTACCCCGCACCGATCGCCGGATCTAAGTGCCTGACCCTAAGATGGCGCCCACAGCGTCCTAGACTCCAGGAGCAGCGCGAGCCTCACCACGGGAGCAGGGGTGGCCACTCCCAGACTCGAGACTCCACCGGCGGCCGCCCATTGCACCGGAGCCCCTCTGAACTCCCACCACCTGACCTCTGGCCCCCCCGGCCGCCACGGACACTGCGCCACACACCAGGGGGGACCCACGGGGTCTTTTTGACACCGGAACCACCGGCTCCGATGGCCTCGGACCGCCTCTGACGCCCTGAACCGGAAGGCGCTCCCTGAGGCGAGGAGGGGCCGTCCCGGAGCCTGGGGAGACAGGAGTGACCGGCTGCCATTGAACTTGCCCGTGGCCCAGCTACGTCGGCCTGCTGTACCCAGAGTGCACGGCGGCCAGGTGGCCCACATACCGGCCTTCTCCCTCACCACCCCCTCTCTCGCTCCAGTGCCCGAGCGCACTAAGTGACGGCCACTACGCCGGGGCTCCGAGGTACCGACCCTGATCACACACTGAGAGCCTGATCACCCTCCGATCTGCCACCGAGAGGAGTGGAGGACCTCGAGACGTTACCTGTGGCTGTGACCCGGTGGCCCATCCGACAGCACCTATGGGGAAGCCAAGGGCCCCGCAGGTGACGGCTGTCCCTGAAACGGCCGTTGAAAAGATGCCACACACCAGGACGTGGACGCAAGCCAATACACCACAAACAGACCCTGCACTGTCGGCGAAATTGGACCAGGTGTTGGCGGCGATTGAAATGTCTCGCCTGTCAATGGAGGAGAGGTTAGGTGCCCTGACGACGGACATTAGCTTGATCCGAGACGAACACCGTAAACTGGCGGACAGGGTAAAGGAGGGCGAACGAACCGTGACCGAGTTACGACCCGTGGTGAGGATGCAGGAGGAAGACATGAGAGAGGTACTTCGTCGTGTGGAGGCCTTAGAAGAGCGCACAGTGGACTTGGAAGGACGCTCGAGAAGATGTAACATCCGCGTCCTGGGCCTGCCGGAGGGGATTGAAAATTCGGATCCTCTGACCTATATGGAATCCTGGACCAGATCGTTCACTCCGGAGAGTGAGAGATCACCGTACTTCTCCATCGAACGGGCCCACAGAGTCCCGGCCCGGGCACCCAAACCTGGCCTCCCTCCACGACCCATGCTAGCTAAATTCCTACATTTTCGAGACCGAGACGCGGTGCTCCGAGCGGCCCGGACAGTGGGCCCCCTGCAGGTGGAGGATCAACATGTTATGGTGTTTCCGGACTACGCCCGGGAGGTCCAACAGCGGCGATCCACCTTTCTGGAAGTCAAGAGACGCCTCCGCGCTAACGACCTACAGTACTCCTTGCTGTTCCCAGCCCGCCTCAAAGTACTGTACAATGGGAAAGCCCTCTTCTTCACCACGGCGACGGAAGCACAGGATTGGGCTGACCTTCACTGCCCGCTGATCCCTAAGCCCGGACCCCAGAGGACCCGCAACAACGACCCCAGACGATCTCGACGGCGGGGCACGAACCGTACCCAGTCTGGCCGCCCCAGGAGCCAGGCGTCCTCCCCCACGGGGTCGCCCGACCTTGCGCAAATCATGCAAGAGCGACGAGATGTCCTACGAGCGGTGGTCGAGCTTCACACGTCGCCCCAGGCATCGGACCCAGAGAGTCACCCACACCTGTTCACCCCAGAGAAGGACCGCGACAGCGACGGAACGATGTCGGGATTTGGCCCGATCTCTTCCCCACTCATGGCGGCACCTACATTGAACGCTACCCTGGCCGACCAACCTAACGCCTCCTCATGAACAGTGAACTGTTGATTCCTGTATCCTTCTAATGATCACCTGTTATATTGCGTGATGTCTAGGTGCCTAGACTGTCTCACCTGATTATAGCATGTGCATCCGAGCGATGGACTCTTCTCCTACAGGAGCCCGACCCGCGCACAGGCCCAGCAGCGACACATGCCGCAACCCCCGCAGTTAACTGTTGTATTTCTCCCCTAGTGGGATACTAGTTTGGATATGCCACCCTCGGTGCTATATCCCCAGTATTGGGACTGTTACCCACCCAAGGTTATACTAGTTGTTACTCCCCTTAGTCCCTCCCCTACGATTGTGGAAGCTTGGCGCGCAGGAACACACGTGACCCATATACACAGGCGCTTTCTGGGTATTATAGGGGGACCCTCATCCCTACCACGACACCCCAGGTATGGCAGTCCCACGATCAGACATTAACATCCTTACTTTGAATGTACGAGGCCTGCACACACCTAGCAAACGATACTCTGTGTACGCTTACATTAGACGCATGTCAGCCAATATCGCACTCCTTCAGGAGACACACATAAATGCTACCGAACTCACTCGCCTGCAATCTAAATGGCGTGGGACCCTCTGTGCCACGCAATACTCAGCGTTTGCACGCGGAGCATTGATCTGGGTCAGACCGGGTACTCCCTTCCGGGTGCTCCGACGGGTGGTGGACAAAGAGGGGAGGTATGCGCTTCTGGAGGGAATACTTGACGGGCAGGGAATACTCCTTGGCAGCATTTACGCCCCTAATACGGACCAGGATAAATTCTGGGATCACCTCACGGGCATTTTGGCCCAGTTCACCACAGTCCCATGGATACTAGGGGGCGACTTTAACTGTACACTGGACACCACCCTGGACCGCTCACATCCTCCTCCCGCACATTCCCCGGCCCCCCGACAGGCGGAACTCTTTAGGACCTGGGTCACACACTGGGCGCTCACTGACGCATGGCGACACCTCCACCCACTGGCTCGCATTTACTCCTTCCACTCGATCCCACACAACCTCCGGGTCCGCCTAGACCGCTTCCTCTGTTCTGCACCAATTCTCCCTAAGATCACGTCCACGGACTATCTGGGCCGGATCCTCTCGGATCACGACGCTCACATTGTGCGACTAACTTGGCGCCCCCCCCACCCACCGGTCCCCACCTGGCGCCTTCCTCGGGATTGCCTGACCGACCCAGTATTCAGAGACACGCATAAAACTTGCATACGGGACTACTTCGCACATAACGCGAACACGGCGTCGTCGGTACTAGTGGAATGGGACGCGTTTAAGGTGGTGGCTAGGGGAGAATGCATCAAACAGGTGGTGGGGGTTCGCCGCACCCTAGAACGGACGCTCCTGACCTCGGAGCAGACATTAGCCACCCTCACTAAACGACTCGACGACTCGGAAGAGCACGCTGTGCTCACGGCCGAGGCTAAGACGGAATATCAGACCGCCTGCGCCGATCTTCGGAAGTATAATTTCAGGGCTTACGCCACTAGGATGCATAAGGATAGGGACAAAACGGGGGCGCTGTTGGCTTGGATGGCGAAGCAGGACACCGAACTTAAGCCAATCACAGATATTATCAACCCGGACAGTGCGTTGGTGCGCTCACAGGCCGAGATTCTCCTGGCGTTCCAGCGTCATTATACACGAGTGTACGGGACCCCGACCCAGTACTCCCTATCTTCTGTAGACAATTTTCTAGACCCTCTGACTCTATCCACAATATCGGACGCCGACAAACGCTCCCTCGACGCCAAGATTGCCCCATCTGACATCACCCAGGCGATACGGGCCATGTCTCGTAACAAAGCGCCGGGGTTGGACGGCTTCCCACTGGAATACTACTCGACGTTTTCCCCCCTGGTGGTCCCTCGTCTGTCGCGGATGTTTGGGGAGTCTCTTCGTCTAGGCAGGCTGCCGCAGTCACTGCGAGAGTCCGTGATCGTCACCTTTCCCAAGCCCCACAGAGACCCTCTCCACTTGGGGTCGTATCGCCCCATCACGCTCCTGTCTGCCGACTGTAAAGTCCTGGGGAAAATTCTGGCGGACCGATATGCGCAGGTCATTCGCCCACTGGTCCACCCCGACCAATGCGGCTTCGTGCCGGGAAGAAACACCTCCCAGAATCTCCGTCGTGTCTTCCATGTCCAGGATCAGGTGCGTGACCGATTTCCTCGCGCCGCCTGTCTCATTATGGACCTAGAAAAGGCATTTGACACCCTCACTTGGCCCTATCTCTTCTCTGTCCTGCGGCGCCTTAATATCGGTCCGACACTCATGGCGTACACACGCCTCCTGTATACCGATCTCACCGCCCGAGTACGGATCGGGAAACATATATCACCAGCATTCGGAGTTCGGCGGGGCACAAGACAGGGGTGCCCCCTGTCGCCGCTCTTATTTGCGTTAGCGGTCGAGCCGCTGGCGGTTCGGCTGCGCCTGGAGGGTGTAAACTGGGGCATTCCCCTCGCGGACGACATGCATTGCGTGTCCATGTACGCGGACGATCTCCTCATATATGTCCGGGACATCGAAACGGACCTGGCCCCCATAGGAGCGACACTGGTGGATTTTGCAGACGCCTTAGGCCTACAGGTGAACTGGGACAAGTCCACAGTCTACCCCCTACACCCGAGCCTACCCCCCCGGGAGGTCGAACTCGGTTCACATACACTCTCATGGTCCGCGGAGGCCCCCCGTTACCTCGGTGTCCGCTTATACCATTCTCCGGCGGCCATGCTGACGGGTAATCACCACGCAGTGCTAGCTAGTCTGCGCCCGACTGTCGCCTTTTGGAATAGACTCCCCCATGCCCCGATAGGACGGATAGCCCTAGCTAAAATGGTGATGCTTCCCCGACTCCTCTACCACTTCACGAACCTACCGGTTATACCACCCAGGTCCTTCTTCCGCGCTGTCGATTCCCTCTTGGGAACCCTCATTTGGGGCGGGGGCCGTCACCGAGTTGCCCTGAAAACCCTCCAACTTCCCACGACGCAGGGTGGACTCGGAGCTCCATCCTTCGAGGCGTATTTCCTCGCGGCACAACTCCAATGGCTGTCTTACTGGACGGCGGACCATTACCCTCAGGAGACTGTCACTTCGGCCGGCAGAATCACAACCCCAGAACTCACCCGCCTCCTCCTTCCGGGCACCAGGCCCCGGCGCACATATCCCCTTCAAGTGGCGATGGCGCGTCGGTGCATGATGCGAATCCACCGGCTGTCCCCTAATAGACCTCCGTACTCCCCGCTACTGCCACTGATAGGCAGCCCCAGACAGGACTCTTACTTCACCGCTCCACTGCTCACCGAGTGGTCTCTCTGTGGCATCACGGATTTGGAATCACTCTACGAGGAAGGCCAGCTAAAATCGCTGGACCGCCTGACCGCTGAATACGGACTCCCCTCAGGCCAATTCCTCAGATATAGACAGCTGCTCGACGGATACCGGCCCCATTTCAATCTCTGCACCGGCGAGCCAGACACGCATCCAGTAATACACACAATCCTACAAATGGGGGTGGGACGCCACTTAATCACCTGGTTATATAAGTCCATCCGGGAACTCTCACATACTCCCCTTACCACTTTGAGAGCCACATGGGAGGAGGACATAGGTCGCGCACTACACGATTCTGAATGGACTAAAGCACTGGAGGCCCCTAAACGAGTCTCTAGAAACGCCCGCTTCAAGAACATCCAATACTACATCCTACACAGGGCATACCTCACCCCAGCGCGCCTGCAGAAGTTCTATCCCTCCACTACATTCCTATGCCCCAGATGCTGCTCTCCTACGGCGGACTTTCGACACATGTTCTGGAGTTGCCCCAACCTTCACCCCTTTTGGCGGGCGGTACATGACACTCTGGCGGACCTCACGGGTCTCACTACACTAGCTACCTGGGAGTCCAGTGCACTAGGCATCTTTCATGTTCCCAAGAGAGACCCAGTGCGCAGACGTTTCGTATCACTAGCACTCCTGTTGGCAAACAGATGTATAACCATGCGCTGGCGCTCCCCGGAAGGTCCCCCTGTAGCGGCATGGAGGGGCGCGGTCGGTAAATGGGCGGCGGCGGAAGAGGATGCCCTTAGAGAGGAAGAAGCCAGGGGTGCGCGTAAGGTTCCCTTGTCCATGGACTGGGCCATGCTCCTCCACAGCTTCCGACAGTCCACATATGCAGAAGGCCAGCCTACTCCTCCCCCCCCCCTACCCAAGAGAATCAATAGCCTCTACATGGTACCAACCGTCCCAGGACCGTCTCCCGGCACCCTCTACATCCTGATCAAACTCTCGTATGCCTCGCCACCCACCTTGTTGCCCACATCCCCGAGGGTACTCACCCCCTGCTCACCCCTCTTGTTCCCCTCCCTCCCCCTCTCATGGTGCGTAGACCAACTAGCTCCGAGGCCCCCCCCCTGACGCCCGTCGCCAGTATCCCCTTGCCTAGACCCTGCTAGCGCCTATAAGCTTCCCACCCACGGTTTTTGTCCCCCTCGTTATCAGGTGCCACCACTGTATGGACAGTGCAGACCTTGATCCAACGCTCTCAAGGTGGGATCCTATATACCCGCTATTATCCACCGCCCCATTGGCGATATAGATTCACTGTTTCCCGACCTGCGGACATGTTTGCACGATCTACATTGATCATTCAAGGAAATGTATGTCGGCGCCAGTTATGTAGATACTAAAAAACGTTGCACGCCTGACTGTTCGTAGCTGAATGTTGAGGCCACGTCAGCAGATCAATTACACTGTACCTATATACCTTGATGCAACAATAAAATAAATTTCAACAAAAAAAAAAAAAAAATAGATGAGTATGACTTCTCTGAATCTTCCGGCAGACCAAAAATGCGTAGGTTAGATCTACGATTACGGTCCTCCTGCTCAGTTAAGTCTCTGCGCAATGCCGCCATGGAGCGCTCCAAGTGGTTGAGGGATCTGGAGTGTTTTTGGACACCATCCTCTGCACAACTGATCTGTGATTCAGTAGCGGATACACGAAGAGAGAGGGCCTTAAAGTCATTTCTAATAGCAGCCACCTCCACTTGTAATAAATCCGTGTTTGTTTTCGTGGACTGCGCAATATCATGTACTTCATTGAGGCGCGCCAAAATGGTGTCCAGCGTTGAAGCGGCCTCTGACTGAGGAGGGTCAGGCGTAGGAGACAGTGACTTAAGCCTTTTCAATGACGTGCCAACATCTTTTGAGTCTTTAGTGGTCGAAGAACGCCCCATAGTCGCAGCCATAAAGAAGCAGCCTCCAGAAAAAAAATGCACAACCACTTGAGGAAAAAAAGAGAGGAAAAACTGCGCAGACTATACCATAAAAAATATAGATATAGCAGACTGAGCTGAATGGGCGCTAAAATATAAATATCGGCGGACTTATATGCAAGACAAGTAGCCAAAATAAGTAACCCAGCTACAAAAACGCAGGGGAGCACAGTAATAAGCTCGTAGGAAGAAGAGTCATACCACATGAGAGAGCTGCCCTGAGAGAAACAGCGCGTGGACAGCTAAATCACCAGCCAGGCAGCAAAGATACACCAGAAAAAAAATATATAAATGTTACCAATTGCAGGCATCATTGTGTAGACAAAAGGAACATCCGCCACAAATTGCAATAGTGTATCCCAGGCGGCGCCTCTGAGGAGAAGAGAAATCAGCGCGGAGAGCGGGAAGATGGCGTCCGCTCGTGAGGTAAACGAGCGCCTCTGAGGAAAACATCCGAATACATGCAGCCGGTGTCCAGACGCACAGGAAAACACCTTCAGGCAGCGCTCCTCATGCTCCGGCGCTAAATGTTGTCTTTTCCGCCGGTAGGGGCAGCTGAAAAAGGAGATAGCAGCTCAACGGGCCAGACTTGCCACGGAGCTCAAGCGCGACCCGCCATACTGCAGCGGCGCGCAAGCCACGCCCCCCATAACACTGGAATATTTAAGCAATTTTTGGCATGTGGACACTAGTAGCAAACCGCTGGTACTAGCACAATGGAGGTACTTCTTGGCAAACAAGTGGGCTACCCTGAATATAGGAGGGTGGAAACCAGGACAATATGCTGGTCCTGACATATTGAGGTAATCTTTTACATAAGGACCTATACCTTTACCTATGTATATGGACGGCAAACAAAATCTGGCATTGCCATATTTTATGGAGGGACCCATAGCCCATTTTGGGAAAAATAGGGTTGACTCCTGGGGAATGTCAGGTTTCGTTAGCTGGGCAAATTCCAAAAGTATTTGAATATTTAATGAATGGCGTTTCACCCCATCACCTTTTAGCAAATGTATGCGAGAATTGAGCTTTAAAATGCATTATTTCACCCCATTCTTTTCAAAATGTTCTCAGGGAGATAAATCTCGTAGAAGAGATCTGGCTTACTTGCTTTGCTCACTCAGTACAATTCAGGGCTAGTATTCTGCCCCAGAACTTCCAAAGATCAAGTCAGAACCATAAAATAGGTTGGTAAATCATGGTCAAGGATCATATGATGTCACATTCTGTGATGTTGTTAAAGTCACGGATTATGTGATGTCGCTTTCTGCTATCGCTGGCATTTTGGTGAATCGACGCCTGGGCTGCTAATTAGTTGTGATGGGACAGAGAGAATGTTAGATAGAGGTGCTTGACATCATTTTCAGTATCCGTGCCCTTTTCTGCACAGTTTGTTTCTCAGACTGTTTTCTAAAGATCTCTGTAGTGGCTGAAATGGTACATGTAGCTCTTTGTAAACATCTTAAATAAAAAATATGATTTTCCTTTAAGAATGTTTAACACAAAAACCCAAATTATTCTTTGCCCCCTTTTTATTTCTGTTTAAAAATATTTTTGAAATTATACATTATATGATTGCTCTAAAACGTGGGTGGGCCAATAGTCTGTGACTTGGATGAAATCGTGCGAAATTCACGATTATCACGTTACGTGAATTATATTTTGCAAGATTTTACAGGTGTTAACATTCATTTTACATTTGCTGGTGGCAGACTGGTTTGTGCAGTAAATGGCTCCTGGGATCAATGAAATCTTTAACCCTTTAAACAAAGATTTGCCCATTTAATTCCAGGATTTTATAATAATAAACAACGTTACAAAACAAAACATTACATAGAACAATATTTAAAGGGAAAATTGTGTACATACAGTAATGAAAAACGAATAGTATTCCTCAGGATGTCTCATTATTCATTCATACCTGGATATATCGATTCAGTTATATATCGAGAGATCACCATCGTAATTTTATGTGCATCAGTAATTAATTTATTCACTTCTACCACTAGTGTGACGTATTAATTTTTATTGTGTATTTCGTTTATTTAAAAACATGACCAGTCTTCTCTATTGCCACGTTGAGGCAGAAATGTATACATTTTTCTAACCAGCTGAATGAGTGACTTTAAATCTCTTGGGCTTCAAGCTTGAACTGGCTGAGTGTTTTAGCTAAAGTGCAGATTTTCATTTGATAATTTCATTGTGCCTGCACCACAGAAATACTGCCTTGACCCTCATTTAGAGATTTCATGAGGGTAAAAATTCATGTTAAATGTGCGGTAAGTACATTTACATGCATATAACAGGATATTTCCATTTAGAGTAAACTGGTTTAAGTTGTAGTGAGAATACAACAAAACCATTTTACAGTATGAGAAAGTATTGTCTGCTAGCACTTACAAAACGTTTTGAACTATAAAACGCGGAAAACCTAGAAACACGGTTTGAATACATTATTCCCAATTTAAAGCTATATTTGCAGTTGGGATTACCAGCATTGTGGTATTACTGTGAAGGTGCCGACCGTCTCAGTTTAGGGTATTTACGTACAACATCTCGGGGCATATTCACAATCCCCTTTCAGAGACGTTGTGGTGGTGATAGGGGCTTCACCTTATTCACAAGGCAGCATTAAGCCACTTAACGTGGCTTAACACTGCCTTGTGAATAGGCCCCCTTTCACACTGTGTTTAGTGCAGTGGGTGTTGTGGTGGGCGTTCCACTGCAACACCCATTGATATTAACGCTGTCCCCATTCTCAAGGGCAGCGTAAATAGGATCTAACGCCAAACTTAAGACCAGGAAAACCCTGGTCTTAAGTTGGCGATACGAGGAAAAATGCCTTATTTCTCCTCCTTTTAGCATTTTACATGTGTGCTGCCTTGTGCAGCACACATGCAAAATGCAAAATGCCATGTAGGTCATGATGCGCTGAATGGTTGTCCTCTTGAGCCTGTAGAGGTCAATGACTTCCGACCAACAACTGCCAGAGTCGGAAGGGTCTCACAGCCAGCCCTATCAAAGTTCATCACACCTGTCCTGGATGCCATCCTCAGCTTCATACCCCAGTACCTTTACTTCCCCAACACTGCGCAGGAACAGCTGGAGACAAAGCAAGGCTTCTACGCCATAGCTGGATTCCCGGCCGTGTGGGGGGAAATCGACTGCACACATGTCCCACTTGTGCCCCCTGCGGATACTGCACACCACGATTGCAAAAGAAAGCACACACATTCCATAAATGTACAGGCAATAGTGGACCACCGGGGACTAATCACCAATGTCCTCGCCAACTACCAAGGCAAGGTGCATGATTCCTTCATCTTCCTACAGTCCATCATCAACCAGTGCTTCCAGGATGGCACTTATGGAACGGGACTGCTCGTTGGTAAGTACCTAATCAACACACCACACATTCCCAAAGCCTCCAATGCACAAAGCACGACTGTAGGGATACACAGGTGACCAAACCACATTCAACATGTCAAACTACACGACCACCTACCAGACACGACCACACCACTCCATGGTTATCCTGGGTTACCCCAACACCCAATACAGACATTTCATGGCACCACAGCCACACACTAGCTGAACGTGTGGAGATGCAGAATGCTTCCATGACACATGTTAGGCACTGCTCTGCCTACATGACCCTACCCCAGTCTCCCGCAGGTCAGCGTCCGGAGGCGGTGGGCCCATGTTGGCCGCTGTGCATCCGGGACCACCAGCCCTGTGCGACTCGAGTCATCCCCCCTTGTAGTTCTGACATTGCATTTCTGAGTGCCTGATGACTGTTGTTGTAGTTGCCACCATCAGTTACTCCCTGAGGGCTGGCTTACACTCACCCCACACACAGCCAACACAGGTGTCACTGGATTGGTGGACCTGCCATCACATCCTACCGAACTAAGTATTGACTCTTTTCTCTCTGCACTGTCACATGTGATCAAGGATATGCGCTCTGCCCTTGGATGATGACACCCCTCCGAGACCCGAGCACACCCGCCCAGAGGCAGTACAATGCGGCCCACATACGCATCAGGGGCATCATTGAATGCACATTTAGCATGTTGAAGTCACGTTTCAGGTACCTGGACGGCACAGATGGGAAGCTTCTCTATAGCCCGGACATCGTGTGCAAGATGATTGTTGCATGTTGTGTGTTGCACAACATCTGTGTTTGCACCAGGGACCCATGGATCCCAGTTGCAGAGGTACCAGCCGATGATGGTGGTGATGGGCCAGGTGGCCCACATCCCACTGCAGCAGCGGCAGGAATGGCCTGTAGGAATACCATCATTAACACTTACTTCTCATGAGCACGTCACATTGTGACCGTCCATGGCAATCATGCAACGATAGAAGATGTCCAACTGCACTGCATCTGTGATTAAAACATATTTGTGGTTCAAGGTTGTACTTGTACATTGTCATGTTTCATTTCCATGAGGTTTCAGATGTGATTTGCCAGGTTGTGCACATTTGCGGAACCAGTTGTGTCCTGTGTTCAATTGTGGAGGGGTTGCTGTTCATATCGGGATGTTGTCAATGTCGAGGTGAACTCCTGCTTATGTGCGTATGCTGCACGGTCGGTGTGTCATTCCAGCGGCTCTGATTTGTCTTCCACTGGTCTCTTTCATGCGGTGTGCCTGTCGGTTCTGTTCTTCCACGGTGCTTAGATTCTGTGGTGTATATGTTGTCCTCTTATTTGGCCAGGGTGAATCCGTGGTACTCCGCTGTTGATGAATTTTGTCCTGTGGCATTTTCCGTATGCTGCTCTTGTGCTTTTTCCCACACAGCGCATGAATATTGCTGCCCTCATGCTGGTTATCACTGTTTTCTTATTGCGCTTTAGCCCATCGCAGGTTTTTTTGTGTTGGGGTTTGTGTTTTTATCTCTGTCAAAGTGGTTGTGTCACGGGCATTGGCCGCGATTTCGGCACACTATCGCATTCTACCGCCGTGTTGTGCATTCCACGTTGTCACAGAGTTGTTTTCCTGCGATAGTCTGCGATGTTGAAAGTTGCGTTACCCTATTCTTGCGGTAGTTATCACACGTTCTTGTGAATATACCCCTTAGCGCCTGCACAGGGGGAAAAGCAGGGCTGCACCATGTCCTTGTGAATAGAGTGCAGCCTTGCTTTTCCGAAGTGGCGGAGAGAGGCGTTAAACCAAGGAGGCTAACACATCTCTCCGCCACTTCCTTGTGAATATCCCCCCTTGTGTTCAAATGTTCTTGGTGTACTAATTATGTTGTCTGTAATTCCCTGTTGCACCTTGGCGACAGGTCTTCGCTCTGTTCCATAACTTAAATCAAATACATAGGCTTTGAAATTCAATTAACACATCTAAGGCACATGCAATTGAAATGAGTGGAAGAAAATACCCGAGTCTAACCAAAAATCACCGGACGTGACCATCTGTAAGAAGGTAGGTGATTTCTGTATGAGCCTCATTTTAACAGGAAGTCTCCTTTCAGTCCCAAGATATTGACCACAGTGTTCCTAATAAAAGGGTTTTCTATCCTCAGCAAATCATTCCAGCATATGACCAGAGCACACACAGGATTAGAATACCGCATACAGGCACCCTCTAAGTTTGAAAAGGTGGCTGGATGAATGGTCTCAAAGATTTAACTGACCATTTCTAGAGCCTGTTCTAAACATTGTCACTTTTGGGTTTTGAATTGAATTTGTTTGCTGAGCAGCAGGCTTTCCTGAAGGCTTTTCTGCACTTGCCTAGCTCACAGGCTGACAAACTGACTCCTGAACTCCTCTTGCTGTAGCTTAATGAGTCCCGCCACGATTTGACGGAGACTCTGTGCTTCAGCATGTTTGAGCCACACATGCACGCTGTCACCTTTTGCCTGGAGCATCTGTAGGTTCAGAATTCACGAGGTCTCACTAATGGGTTTCATTGTGTTGCACTGTGGGGATGCCATTTTTCCTGTGTTTGAAACTGATCTTCTTGTTCGCCACAGGAGGAGAATATAGCAGCATCCTACTGCGAATATCATTCAAAGGAGCCAGTTCTGTTTACAGTATTGACCTCCTCACTGGTGGAGGCCACAGGCGCTGTAAATAAAACTTTAGCACTGATGTACTGTTTAAAAATATAGTACAATCAAAATTAAGAACTAGGTAATAAAAGGAACAAGACTTCATGTCTGTGTTTCAGTGTACCATACAATATAATACGTGTATTTATAAAGCACAAAACGCCCAGTGGTTTCTTGTCACTAGGTAACAGATGTTTGCTGGCAACCAACTCAGTGGCACTCATTTTGTGAAACTCAGCCCAATTAAGGGTGAGCGCAACCAGTGGGTTTTAAAACCTATCATCAGTGGGTCAACAAAATATTCCTCCAGTGGCTGTACTAGTCCACTAAGCCCTCAGGATAGAATTATAACAAGAAGGGTATTATATTCAGATGGATCTTTAACCATGCCATGGTGGAATTTTAACTATGCAATGGTGGAACTTCTACCATGCAATGAAGGAACTTTGGGGGGTGGAACTCGGGGGATGTGATTCTGAGTAATGGAGGAAATGCGACGGAAGCGACGATGGCATGCAACAGGAGAGCAGGTGTTCTATATCATTGTAACTGATGAAGGAAACTTAGATCAACCTACCTGTGTTGTGCAGTCAATGAACATAACAGTGGGGACCAGCGTTCTTTGACCACTGGCTTCGTGAACCCACAGTGTGCAACAAACATTTGCCAATCTTTGTCCTCACCGTATTCCCTAAAGGGAATAATTAAAATTAAGCACTCTCGCCAGAAAACACCCAGTAATAGTGGCATCTTACTCACAAAGCATCTCTGTGCTTTTCCCTGCGCTGACGCACAAACTGCTGCCATGTGCTGGCACAGGCACCCTTGCACAATGGTGCAAGGATGCCTGCATTGTGGGGAGATTGTTTTGGTGCAGGAAGGAGCACCTTCCTGTACAAAAACAATCAGTTAAGGTGATTACCTCTTCCAATGAGTGCTGTAGAATGTAGCACACATTGAAACAAGAAAAAAACAAGGAGAAATTAAAACATGTATCCTAGTTGTGCCTCGCTACGCCACCTCTGTGATGGCGTAGCATTCTGATGCATTTCCAGGTTTAAGATTGCATGTTTGTGAGGCTCTCATCTATTTAGAATGCTTTCATACTTTCAAGAAGGTCAACCATTTCTTTATTTATTACGTTTGATATGACTGCTCATGTTTTCAATGTTTCCCCAATGACTTTCAATGGATTAATTCAACCACTGCAGTTGAATATTCCTTGGTGGAAGTCACGCTCTTTTTGGGGCCTGTAAACTGGAGGTTTGCTACTACTTGTGGATATGCAGTACAGATTTCTCTCTCAAGCTCAGATCATTTGGTAACCTTTTTGTTTTCCATTCTTACCTTTGTCCTGCATTACAAATTTCAGGGAATAGAGCCTGATGGATTTGCATTGTTATTGGTGACATCAGTTTGTTTCTATTCTGAATGATTTTTTGCTTTGCACTATTAAAACTTTCTGGGGTTTGCAGCATTGATGGCTTTGTGACTGTTTGTTAATATTCTCAGGTATGTGCCTTGATATTACTCATTTATAATGACTGGGAAAAGGAAGAGAAATGCATAGGTAATGGCCTGACTATCTAATCTGTAATCTTTATTACTTTAATCACGCTCAATTCCTTTTTTTCCCTAGAGTTTATTGAAAATATATAAGGTCTTAAGTCATACTAAATTATATAACAGACAACTAGGCTATCTCCATAAGAGAGTTTCACAATATACGCAGGGCCTCATTTATGAAAAGTGACGCATCGCTGCGTGAAAACAGTGATGCGTCACTTTTGATTGCGGCCTCCTTGTGAAATGATGGATGCATCATATTTACTGTATGACGCATCATGTCGCAAGGAATGACAGATACGTCAGTTTTACTGGTGTATCTGTGAGGGCAAAAATGACGCATTGCTGGAGTTGTGTTGGAAGTGTGACCCAACTCCAGCAATGCAGGGGGAGGGCTATGGATATAGCCCCGTGTCACCCTTACGCCTGCCATGATGCAGGCGTAAGGTTTTGATGCACTTGTGTCCTAGAAGTGACACAGTGAAATCTCATAGGTTTCATTGCGTCACTTCTACGAGGCTTAATTGCTTGGGAACGACCCCCTGCATACATTATACCTGGTGCAGGTATAATGTAGCGCAGGGGTTTACAAAGTGACGCATCTGCTTAGATGCATCACTTTGTAAATAGGGTGCAACAGGGGGCATGTTTCACACCGTTGATGCATCACAAAAAGTGAAGCAACAGCAGCGCAAAACTATCACAAGGCCTCATAAATAAGGCGCACAGTCTATAGGGGAGATTTACAAGCCCCATGAGCCACATTTACACCGCCGTTGCGTCACTTCAGTGATGTAGTGGCATTGTAATCCATGCTCGACATTGTGCTTTATTTACAACGTGACACATCTAGGGAGATGCGTCACATTGTAAAGCCCTGCGCCACATGAAACCTGCATTAGGTTTCATGTGGGCGTTCCAGCGCAGGATGAGCGTTCCGTCGCAGGAACGCCACGTAAAAGTGACGCAGTGAAATCTACAAGATTTCACTGTGTCACTTTTACGTCTATGCTACGTCAAAACCCTGTGCTGGCTTGAAGCAGGCGTAAGGAGTGACGCAGCATGTTAGGCATAGGGTGCCACGGAGCATTGCTGGAACCGTGTCACACTTGCGACACAATTCCATCAATGCGTCGCCCTTACGCGACAGGATGCGACACGCATCGCCCCATCCTTGCGCCACGGTGCGCCGCTTTGTAAATGCGACACATTCATGGTGGCGCAGGGAGGGAATTGCGTGTCCCATCTTTTCTGGTGCATCCCTGCTGATTTGCTGAGATGTGCCAGAACTCGTAAATCTGCCCCTATGTGTCATTGGCAGTATCTGCATCTTATGAAGAAAACTGGAGCAACATTCCACTCCAACTGGACACACAGCTCACTCAGTTATAGATTCACCAAAGTACTCCATAATTTTATCCATATTAGAATTGTATTCCATATTTTCCAATTAATCAGTCGATTTTCACCAAATGTAATTCCTGTCACAGATGGGGCAGTGAATGTATACAAACATTTCTTCCGCTAAAGATATGCCAATCCAGGCCTTTTTCTAGAGCATGATATATACATCCAACATTCTTGATAGTGGATCTTATTAACCCAATGCATTTCGGGCTGTTTGTAGCCCTTCTTCGGGGGTTCACTGTAAAATGTTAAACAATTGACATTAGTTTATTTTGTTCAGACCACTCTAAGTGAATTAAATAGAACAACAAACATTCAGTAGCATGCTTGGCTGCCTAACTGACGTATTCCCTCTAAACGCGCAACAGTGCGCAAAACACATTGTGCCCAGTGAAACCTTATTCACCCTTCCTCATTTCCCCTAACTTGATGTTATCAGTGCCCGTTATTACATAATGACTCAACCTCCTATCCCATTGAAAAGTCGATCGTACCTTCATAAAACTGCTTTCTAATCTCCCTCCAAAACGTGTCCACTTCTCTCACACCCCAGTGTGGAATACCTTCAAATTGTTCGCACCTGTTTATAAAGCGTACTCCTGACTCCACCCCTCAGTTTCAACCCATCAATCTCATCATGCAGGCGGCAACAACCACCTGCGTGACTACAATTCCCAAGAGTCACTAGTACAAGCATTCTATTAATCAATCTCCCTTCCAAGCCTCCCCTGTCACAATCTTGTATACCCCGCCCACCCTCAGCTGTCAATTCAACGTCAGTACCCAAAAATTATTTGCATACACATTTTAAATTAGCAAAACTCATGTTCAAGTTCATGGCATTGCGGCTGCTATTATGCTGAAATGCGTGCTTCTTGCTGTTGCTTAGTCCGAAATTCAACAACCAGCATTGCTGGAACCGCGTCACACTTGCGACACAACTCCATCAATGCGCCGCCCTTACGTGACAGGATGTGACACGCATCGCCCCATCCTTGCGCCACGGTGCGCCGCTTTGTAAATGCGACACATTCATGGTGGCGCAGGGAGGGAGTTGCGTGTCCCATCTTTTCTGGTGCATCCCTGCTGATTTGCAGAGATGTGCCAGAACTCGTAAATCTGCCCCTATGTGTCATTGGCAGTATCTGCATCTTGCCATAATCAAATGGGCTAGAGTGTTATATAGATCATCGCTGACACAACTCATCAAGAAATTCCAAATAAGCTGTGACACTACCTAGTAGTACCACACTATAAGAGTTCAAATCATCTGGGATATTCCTGATGCATCAGTCTCACTGGATACCTCATGTACTTCGTGTGAGTGTCAGGATATCCCTTTTACTCCAATCGGCTGTGCTGGTGGTTGTTGCCTGTGCTGTTCCATCTTCCTCGGAATAAGCTAGATAAGCGCTGAGAGGCCCCAAGGTATTGCTGGGCGTAGAAATTGGGTCCTGAGATCCAGCAAATATCTCACTCTTTTTTTCAATGTATCTATTTTTATTATCTTTTTTTAACCAAACATAACAAAGGTTACACGTGTTTCTTTTAACATAGTAATTAAAGACATCATGGATGACATCATCTTAGTTTGCCTCACATAGAGAACCTTCACATCATTAACAGCAAATATCTCACTCTTGATGTCAGGTCCTGTAATCAATGCATTTTGCTTGGTTTGCGCGTGCCCCCTCAACACATTGCACTTCGTCTTTTTGCAAATGGGAAGGCAATTTCGAATAGTCTGCACACTCCCATCAGTATCTGCTTAACATATCTCAACAGTACAATCATTGGCAATGAATCTACACAACAATTATCATTTCTGACACTGACACCAGCACATCTGTTCATGATACACGATTGCGCCTATGGTTTATTGACAGTAGTTTGCCTTGCATGAAACAGTCGTTTCACTGTTTCCTAGTGGCTCTCCATCCTAAATTCTTTTCCATTCTGTCCTGGAATGCTCATTTGAATCTTCCTTAGTCCTGCATTCCCCACATTTCCATGGTGCACTGCACTAATCTCTCTTTCATTATTGGTATTAGTGGATTGAGTGCTTGAGGAAATGAAGGTGAATATTGAAACAAATACCCTACCTGCCAGCCTAGTCTTTTCCAAGATTAACATGTTGCTGCAACAGTCTCTGGGTATGCCACCCGTCAAGAGAGACTTGAGGGGTACACCCTCTGCTTGGTTATTTTTATTATTAAGGTATGGTGATCTAGCATATTGATGGTACCAGTGCATGGCAAATGGACCATATAATATAACTTGAGATCAGGGTCTACCAATCCACCTGTCTCATTTGATAACATGAGGATGGCCCAGCTAATGTGGATAGAGTTCTGGCCCAAATTTGTTTCATTTGTAGGCTTCTGAGCGAGGAGAGTGGGATGCGTGTAATTGTGAATACGTATAAAAACCTGGTAAGTACAGCCATTTTGGTGATAGCGACTCTACCAGCAAGGGACACAGGTAATTTTATCCATCAATCTATTTTCACCTGTAAACTATCAACTGCAGGTCCATAATTTGGGTGTAAGGTCAGGTCATATCTCTGTGAAGATTTATACCAAGACATTTAAACGATTCCTCCATCCACCGTAAGAGAAATTCAATATTGATTGAATTTTTGATTTTAACTGTACAATTAGTGGGAGGGAAGAGTTCAGACTTTGTCCAATTTATGGCTAACCAGGAAAGGCAGCTGATTATTACAACTTCATGAATCCGCACTACAAGGATGTGCACTGGATCTCTATTGGATAGTAATATATCATCAGCGTATATGGACAGCAATAGATGGCCTGTATGATAGGTAAGTCATCTATGAAGGTGGTGGTCCATCCTGCAATAACCAAGCATGAGAAATTGGGTTGTTGATTGACTGGGGTGCGAGCTCCAAAAGCAGTCAGGCAATGTGTAAAGTATTTATGCAGCACCCAAATAGTACTACAGTTGAAACACAACATAAGAAAAATACCACACCAATTTAGAAACACAAAATCAATTTTAATAAATGATTTGACAGCAAAACAACAAAAATCCACTAATTAGAACTGGAGTTACAGATTTTGGAACATTTTAGTAAAGACTAGCGCCTAAAAGCCAAAGTGCCAACTGCGGACAACTGGTCGCCCAAGACCGTGTCAAAGTCGAAAAATATGGCTGACTGTTATAGAGCACGGTTCAAATAGAAGAAGTGGATTGGGCCCAGTCAGCTCAAAAGTCATTTTGAGAAAAATGTTCAGAAAAGGTAAAGTTCAGTGGGGCAAGGCTGCAGGGAGTGTTGTGGAGGGATTGTCATCATTTGGGAGGCTTGGGTCGAAGCTGCAGTAAAGATTTCTACGTCCGGATAGGCGAGTAGGTTGGTCCCGGTCTCTTCCTGGCTCTCGGAGCAGTTTTAGGATTTTGCCCTCTGGGCACATTTAGCTCCATAACTAAGGGCCCAGGACTGGTGGAACACCCCATGGGGGTTCAGCACTCACTCAGATTGGGTCCAAGTGCAGGTTCAAGATAGTGGAAACCTTTTGTTTCCCAGTGTCTCTGAACAGGAGGCCAGCAAACCAGCCCTTGGAGTCACTCTGGTAGTCCTGGGTTCAGCTGAAGATACAGTGCTCAACTGCAGGGCTGACTTCTGAGGCTTCAAGGCAGGCTTCAGGCAGCAAAGCAGTCCTTGCAGGTACAACAAAGCAGTCTTGCAGACTGCACAGCAGGTCACAGCATCAGGCAGGGCATTAATTCATAAAGGTCCTTTCTACTTTAAGAGATGATTTAAGCCCTACTACCAAGCTGGATCCCTTAGATCTAATAATCTCAAATTGATCCAAGTTCCTTGAGTTCATAAAAGTAGATTGACCTTGATTCCAAATTGTATAATGCATTACCCTACAACCTTTTGTGTATTTCTGCATTCAGAAATGATCTTAAAACTCTGCTTTTTGATTCCTGACTTGTGGGCATTTAGGGCCGTGCTATTAGGTTATTTTAATTCTCTGGAGGTTTCCCCTAGCACTGACACACCTCGTCGGAGGCAAGTGTTCGCTCAACGTGTTTTGTGAATTGAAATATATTGAACTGAGAGTCCTTCTGCAGGTCCAAGAGTGAACTGAAGAGTGGTGACAATATCCTATTTCCATACCCTGGTGCCCTTCTTCTGGAGAAGCGTCAAAGTGCATGGCACTTTTGGACTCCACTGAATTAGCTCCAAACTGGTTACCGGACAATGTGAAGTGATAAGTCCTTTGTAAGAAGGCAGAGCAAACTCTTTTCAGTTGCAAGTGTGGCTGTGCTCAGCTCCACCCCCTCAACCAGACACACCTAATCCCTCTATTGTGTGACTGCCTGGGAGGAAATCACAAAGTCTAACTGTCAGTTATACCCATTCATGTGACCCACAGGCTACAGGCACAAAAGGGCAGGAAAAAAATTGCATTTTCAAAATAGTAGTTAAAAATCCGACTATGCAATTCAAGGGAGTATTTCTTTACCAAGACATGGAAAACTTAAAAGTACATGCCCAGCCTTTTTATTACAATATGCCTTGCCCTAGGGTCTATCTAGGGCCTAGCAAAGGGGTGACTTATATGCAATAAAGTGGGAGTTTTAAAGCTTGACATAGAGGTTATAGTACTACATTGCAGTTTAAAATTGCATTTAGTCTGCAATGGCAGACCTGGGACATGTTTCAAGGTGCTACTTAAGCGTGTGGTACAATAAGTGCTGAAGGTCCACTCATAACATTTAATTTACATGCCCTGGGAATATGGTATACAACTATTGAAGGGACTTACAAGTAAATCAAATATGCCAATCAAGTGTAAGCCGATTAAACCATGTTTAGGGGAGTAAGCACAAGCACTTTAGCACAGGTTAGCAGTGTTAAAGTGCACAGAATCCTAAGGCCAACAAAAACTAATTTCAGCACAAAAGTGGAGGTAAGTATTCAAAGGGTTTGGGAGGAAGGCCATTCTAAGGCTGACAGGCCTAACACCAAGCCAATGGATCCATGGCATTGATGCATAACAAAGGCAATAGGGGGCGTCATTTTTGGTGCCTCTCTAGATTGGGAAGGGGTCAGATGTCGGGCCACTCTCTAGGATACGGACAACTGGTTTTGTATACAGTAACTGAGTCAGTTTAGTAAAACCATTTGGGATACCCACTTACTTTAATGTCTCCATGAGAAATGGCAGTATCAAAGAGTCAAAAGTTTTTTCAGCATCCAATACTACAACTGGTGCTTCACAATGGTGGCTACCTAACTTAGTACAGCAAACCTGGCGGGGAGATTAACAGCGGTTGATGTGTGATAATATTGGGGCACATGTAGAGCACACATATGCCCTGGGCATGTGGGCACTCTATTGCACTTTAAAAAAAGCATCTTGAGGTGTTTTTTTTAAATTGCACATGGTTACCATCGACTTTGAGTTGATGGTAATTCCATTTTCAAAATGCTAATTTTGCATTTAGGAAATGCATTGTACATGTGCTAAGAAATTAGAAATAGGAAATCCTTATCTGTGATTTCCTATTTAGATTTCAACTGGGTAGAAATTGCATTTTGCGATTCCCAAAAGACTGTTCTACATAGAAAAAGGCTGCATTTCTTAAGGGGCTGAACATGTGATTCAGCCTGTTAAGAAATGGGAAAGGCTTCTGCTCATCTGGCCCTTAGCAACTTAACAAAAAAGGGTATACACATTGCAATGGGGACTGTTTTAGGTTGATAATGGAGGAGAATATTATCTTTTTTGTTTTTGTGATTATCGCAGTTGACTTGTGCATATAATGGGTTATCTCTATTGGTTGGTAATATGCCCCTTAGATATTTCAATTGTGGCACTCCCTTGTAAACAAATAGTGGGGCATATTACCAACCAATAGAGATAATTTTTGTCTCTAACTTGTTTAGAGACAAAAATTATCGCCGCAAATCGGCGATTTTTATCGCAGATAAACCTTGCTATTAGCAAGGTTTATCGCAAATGCGATAAAAAACGGCCGCAATGCATGAATATCGCTGAAAAGTCAGCGATATTCATGCATTATCGAGCAAATGCTCTTAGCCATGTTATCCACCTCCCATTGGTTAACATGGCTAAGAACTGCTCAGGGCAGGTGTTAGCTTTTGGAGATATTCGCGCTTAGCGCGAATATCTCCAAAAGTTGGTAATAGGAGATAGCGATGTTAGCGACTGTTTTCAGTCGCTAACATCTTGGCACGCCCACTTTGCATGTCATTAGTGATAAATATCACTGACCTGCAAAGCGGGCCCAAGATGGTCACTATCTCCTATTAGCTGTCGCTAACTGGTGTTAGCGACAGCTTGGTAATAGGGAGATAATTTTATCTCCGCTTTCTTGGCTTTTAAAGCCAAAAAAGCGGAGATAAAGCCCCTTGATAATATGCCCCAGTGTTTCTTCTCTTTAACGTAAATCGGGTGTAGGATGCCAGTGGGTATAGCCCTCTGATCAAGAGCATAAATTCCAAAGGAACACAACGTGCATTGTCTGAAACTAGATCAATGTCCCCACTTCGCACACCATAAATTGAATTAAAAAAGCTATGCTTCTTCGTACCAACTCGAATTATGCATGAAGTACTTTATTTAATCATAATTGCAATGTCATGTTCATCGTGTTGAATAGTCACACATAGAGACGTAAATAGTTTTTTTATTGGTTGAACTAATTCCAATGCATTTCGGGCCTAGCCCTTAATCAGGGGAAATTTGTCCTATATTGCGACCAAAATGAATATAATCAATTTATTTATTTATTTATTTTATTCGATTTATATAGCGCGTTATAACCCAGGGGTCTCTAATCAATCTAATCAATGACCCAAATGGAACAACTTTTTTGAATCAATACACACACAATCAGAACTCATAACCCAAATGAAACAAAGTGAAGTGAAGACATCATCAGACAGTATGCAATGCCTTAAAATGTAAAAATTCTATTGTGAGACCCACCTAATCATTCAGAAAAATACTGTGAAATCGTTAACCAAATCACCGAAACCGTGTAAGTCCGTAGCGGAGAAAGTGAAAACCAAACAATTCAGAAACCAAAAAGCCAAACACAGGTGTATATCTAAACTGCAATACGCGTAAATATCGGGTGTGGGCAAGAAAACCAACAGTGAAAAAGGAAACCTAAAGTCTGTCGCTCCGGATAGTGGCCTACCGCTGATTGAAGGACCAGCTTTTTTCCCAGCATGTCCACACGTAGTAACATATGAAGTCTGTTAGTAAAGTGGCCATTTTCAATAGTGTGAAAATAGAAAAAAACAAAGGAGAGACTAAATGTAAACCAGCTACCCCATAACGAAACATACACACCCATATCCGCCATCATGGAGAAGGCAAATAGTGATGAATACGCAAGAAGAAATAAAAGAACAGCGTAAAATGATAAACTCGAATCATGCAAAAGTGGCTACATTTGTGGAACAGTGATCCAATGTGAGTAGATAAAATTAGAAAAACTCTGTCGCAGAACACTGGTTCTTCAGGTTAAACAGAGAAAACCAAGCTAAGTAAAACAATGGAATACCTGGCACATCAGTTGCAGGATCAGGAAGGGCAATCACGCAGGAACAATATCCGCATGGTGGGACTGCTGGAGTGAATAGAGAAACCAGCTATGGATCTATATCTGGAAAACTGGACTGTACACTGGCTGTACAGCTCAGTAGAACCTCATACACAGAGGTCAAATGGTGCCTGATAGAATATCAGATTCAGCATGTGTTGCAATATCCTGCTTAACCTGGAATGTGCGGGTCCTGGCAGGGTGTGTTAAGCGGCACAAAATATATCAATATTTGCATTACAGAAGATGCACCTTACTGCTCAGACATTGTCCTCATTGCGCAAGTGTTGGAGGGGTATGGTCATGGGCACCATGTGCTCCGACGGCATGTAGGGAGGAACTGTGTAGGAACACAGTTCCTACAATCTCTCACGCCATCCCTGTTGTCTGACCCAACGGCACCTGCGATGTAGGGCGGGGACTTCAATTGTACATATGACCTCGACCTGGACCGCTAACGTCCACCACTCCTAGGAGCACAATCCATCCACACCTCAAAGCATTTGAGGGACTGGGCAGATCATATGCAGCTTAAGGAAGAATGGGCAGTCGACAGGGCATGCCCGAGAAGCCACTGGAATGGCATTTGATACCTTCAAGTGTCTCGTGTGGAGATCTACGACTCTAGTGCAGATGTCATAGATGGGAATCTGGGTAGGGCGGTGTCCAGAGCGTGTGCGAAGCTGCCATTTTGGCACGTCTCCCCCTGTCTCCTATGGGAAGAGTAGCCATCGCAAAAATGTTACTTCTTGCAAGGCTAATCTATTTCTTCACTGCTCTACCACACACAGGCTCCTTTGAAGCATATTTAAGGAATTGGAAGTAATCCTGGTGGTTCTTATATGGGGTAGCTCTCGGTCTCGAGTAGCACTATGTAAGTTATATTTGTCACTCACTGACGGGGGACTGTGGGCACCAAATTATGAGGACTATTATGCTACCATGCAGCTCCAGGGACCAATGAGATGGTTAGCGAGTGGTCAGGTGACGGAGATGTCAAGCTGGGCACTGCCCTTAAGGCACACAGCCATAATAGAATAGCTATCGGGTGCCACTACCCCGATACAGAAAAATCAAGGTAATTTGCTGATGACGGAGGCCAGGCGTAGCTGGCTAGGATATGTAGTGCCTAAAAACCCGGGCACCTCCATACGCACCCATGCTTCCGCTCGAAATTCTGCAGGGGTCATTGACACGTCACGACCGCGGTAAACAGATGTAATATTGAGTTTTTATTTCCGATCTACAGTAATATGAAGGTACAAAAATATCGACAGGAATAATATAATGGACCAGAATATCGACAGTAAGGTAAGAAATTTTGATTTGTTTAATATCTAAGACAGTAATATCGTTTGTAAAAATATTGTTGTTAATAATATTGATGTTTATATTAATGTTATTTATTTCTGTATGCATTTTTTTTTTACAGTGATACAATCTATTCCCCCGGGGAAGAATTTGTTTGTTTTTATTTATTTATTTATTTTTTAGTTACTTAATTTTTCATCAAAAAAACATAATACAAAAATTAAAATGCAACTGCAGCAAAAAAAAAACAATCAAGAGAAAAAGAAAAATAAGAAAGAATAACAGGAAAATAATTACAATTTAGTGACACCAAATTTCTCCTACGTCAGTCATTATCAATTCAAACATTTCTTATGTAGACATGAATTGAAACATTCCTGTCAATATGCTCTTAAGATCTCTCCTAGTTAAAAAAAAAGCCTCAGTATTCACTCTACTGGGGTAAGTTGCTCCATCCATGTGGTAATGGCCCCCAAATTCTTTTGCCTTTAATCCTGCTTTTCCAGCCTCTCTGATCATACAGTGCTTTTTCCAGATTAAATATGTGTAGAAATTAACCTTTACACTGATGGAACGTTGGAGGAGAGGGATCCCGCCAGGCTGATACTACACAAATTCTATACACTGCCATAGCTATAAACGTAAGCTCCTCCTCGACTTTCCCTTTTCGTTCATGTACCCCTAGTAGCATCAATTGGGGTGAGAGCTGAACATCTTCTTTCAATATGTAGTGTAGGAAGCCCGCTATTTCTCGTCCATTAGGTTCTATTGATGAGCATGTAGCGGAAATATGAACCAAGTCCATACCATAGGGTTTGCATCTGAAGCATTGGGTCCCTTCCCCTCCTCCCCACTTTGCTATTTTTACAGGAGTAATGTATAAATCAAAGAGGGTTTTAAAATGCTGTTCCCGCAGGTTTGCAGAACATAATTTAGAATTGCCCATCTCCAGTGACTCCAGAAAATGGGACTCCCAGACCCCGAGCCTGTCTTTCCACTTCTGCCCATGCCTATCCACATCGTCATTCACATCCGCTAGCATACAGTTATATAATTGTGAGATCGTAGTGCTAGAGGGCTTTGGTAATAATTCCATCAGGGGGTACTTTTGAGAAGCCGGCGGCTCCGCCTGCTTTTTTCAGGAGAAAATCCCATAATTGCATAAACTTGAAGAAGTCCCGTTGACCTAAATTACATTTTTCATTGACCATTTAGAACGATGCTATATAATCCTCCACCAACATATCATCTATTCTAAAGAATCCACCTTTTTCCCACCTTGCCAGGCAATTATCCTACAAAACCTTTGCCGATAGATCATTTTATACCAAGTTGGTATATCTACTAAATCTACCAATTCCCAGTTTTTTGTAAGCACCCGTCCAGTTGCGAAATGCGGTAATCAAGGTCTTGAACCTTGTCTTTTTTAAATACCTTGGTTCATAGATCTTTAAGAGGTATCCATTAGCCCGTGGTCCGATCCTAATCTCATAAATTGATGGAATAAAACTGCAGCCATATTCTTCTCTAGACCTGGTACCAAAGAGCAGCCAATAATATTGTAGAGATGCAGCAAGGCAATATCATTTAAAGTTGGGGAGTGCAAGCCCTCGGACGGGTTAAAAATACGTTGGATCTTCTAGTTCTGCCATATGACCAAATGAATTGCGCCATCTCTCAATTAACCTAAACCAATCATTATGTATTTCTAAAGGAATCGTGCGAAAATGTATAGTAATTTAGGTAAAATCATCATTTTAATCAGATTGCATCTTCCAATGATAGACAATTTCAGATTATAACATCATCGCAAATCGTTCTTCAATTTCCCCATTATAGGAGCCAGGTTTATATCGACAATGTCATCTATCTTTGCCGTGATGTGTATTCTTAGGTAAACTGCGACCTCCACAATCCTACTATCGGTGGAGGTGATACATTTATTTGTCAAAATGTGAGTTTTTATTTTATTCAAAGAGAATCCTGAGTAAGTCCCAAAATATTCGGCGATGGTTTCCACCACCGTCAATGTTCTATCAGAGTCGGCCGTGATTATTGCCACATCATCGGCATAGGCCAATACTTTCGTATCCCAGTCATGTAAGGTTATTCGTACTATATCTGAAGATGCCTCCAGTTTTCTGAGAAAGAGGACGATGTATTACGTGAACAGCAAGGGAGATAAGGGGTACCCATGTCTGGTTCCCCTACCAATTAAAAAAGTCCCAGAATCTTTGCCCATAATGTGCAGTTGTGCTGTAGGATTGCAATACAGAATCTGTACTGATCTGATAAAGGAACTCCCTAAACCATTAGCTTCCAAGACCCTCCACAGATACCCCACAACACCATGTCGAAGGTCTTCTCGCATCCAAAAAGGCGCACCCATAGGTTTCGTGAGAGCCTCCATAGCATCGAAAGGGAGATGAAACGCCTGACATGGGAACCGTCCCTGTCCCAGGGATAAATCCATGCTGCCATGCTGAAACTAAATGGTGCATTATCCTATTCAATCTAGTAGCAAGGATCTTTGAGTAAAGCTTAGTGTAGGTGTTTAACCCGTTCGTTGCGTGCGTCGGCAACGGCCGTTGCAAGCATTACCACCTTAGTACTGCGCACGTCCGTTGGCCGACGAGGCCCCGCCCGCGCACGGAAACGTCCGCAACGCGGCGGATTCTAAGCCACGTTAAAGGGGTTTAGAGTGTTATAGGCCTGTAGGAACATAGATTTGTGGGATCTTTTCCTTTCTTTAAAAAAATAAGAATATTTGTGGTGCCCCATGTACCGGGTGGTGCTGCCCCCTCCCTAACCTCTTTTACATAATTCAAGTAATTCCTGGGTAACTCCATTAGCAAAGGTTTTTGAAGTGACCACAAACCCGAAGTAAGTAGTAACACTTGATGTTTAATTACCGTTTGTCTCCACAGCTTCCAGGGAAATGAGCAACAGCCCTGGGGAGTTCAAATACATTCTATAACCATGGTGCTGGGGGAACATTCTAATGTATGGTGGAATACATTACAACAACATCTCCCTTCTTTACAGCAAACAATACATAAACATTAAAATCAGAGAAAATTAAGAAAAGATAAACCAAGAAGCCAGAACATAAGATAAAAGAAAAGTAGAAAAACAAAGATCCAAATAAAATATAACAAAATACATCCAGGAAAAGGATATAAAAGCATTTACATAGAAAGGTAGCCATGTAAATTAGATTACAAATCCAAATGTTTCATTTACATGGAAAGGTACCCATGTAGATTATATTACAAATCGGAACGTTTCGGCTGAACTCTTCTCCGACTACTTTCCCGCATAGAAAGAGGTTTAACAAGACTTTTGTCGATATCAGAACCAGAAGCTCCATGGATAGACATTTCCAAAGAACGTTCAGAACCAACTTTCAGTCCCATTTGATGTACAACAATATCAGGAATTCTGTAAATCCTTGAGATATTCCACCAACTCTTACCATTGACTCTGACTGCAAAACGCGAAACAGCATCTACACGCACAGGTGGACCAAATTTGGACAAACCCTTAGGTACCTCGTGAGGAATCTTAATCTTCACCCAATCTCCCTCTTTGATTTTCGAAACCCATTCCTTTTTATCCGAACCAATTTTTGAGGGAACAGAAACAGAAGATTTACTAGATTCACCACCACATCTAGGTTTAGAAATCTCACCTCCAGCTTCCACAGCAGATAAAGAAGTATACACTTTAGAAAACAAACCCCACCACCTCATCCAAGCAGGACACATTCCAAAAGTAGCCACGCTCCCTCACAGCAACTCGAAAGGACTCTTCCCCACAACCACACACAGAGTGGTACGATGAGCCCACAACATGCTCTGAACAGCTTCTCTTACCTCCATCTTGTTGGATACCGCCCACTGAACACACTAAACCAAAATACGGTTCATGCGCTCACTAAAACCATTGGCCTTAGGGTGATAAAGAGCGACTCGACAGTGAAAGATGCCAGATTGACCAAGAAAGTTGGACATCTCCTTTGAGACAAATTGGACCCCATTATCTCGCACTATTTCTTTAGGAAATCCTTCCCTGGCAAAGAGACTTTAAAAAATCTAATGACTTCATGAGTGTTAGGGTCAACCATAAAGTGCACCTCCCACCATTTACTATAATAATCTGCAACCACCAAGGCAAACTTGTACCTGTTATGTAACGCATTAAAAGGTCCAACAAAATTCACAGCCAACTTCATCCAGGGTCCAGAAGGAAGCTCCACCACTAGTTTAGGGGGAGAAACAATATTGACCACCTTGTCACTTGAGCAACAAATAATACAGCTTTTGACCCCATTTTCAATGTTACGGTCCATGGAAGGCCACTAATAGATAGCTCGAATGCTGCTTTGGTGTTAGTCTGTCCAAGATGGCCTTCATGTCCAGCATCAACAATACGATCTCTCAAACACACTAGAGGGACAAACTTGTCGCCACGTAAGATCATTTCACACCCCTCAAGAGAAAGTTCATCAGCAACCTTAGAGAATGGCTGCAGTTCACCATCAAGGTGTTTTTCTTTGGGCCATCCTCGAATAATAACATTCTTAACCTCCCTAAGTGCAGAATCAGAATCCAAAGCATCAAACCATTTTTTTTATTGAAAAATCCAACATTGACATTGCAAACATCCACAGCTGCAATTAAACACTCCTCTTCTTCATCACACCCAGGAAAATCAGACTCACAACATGGTAAAGGTGATCTTGAGAGAAAATCAGGCCTAATATTTCTTCCACCAGGAATGTATTCAACAAGGAAATTGTACTGAAGCAATTTGGAACTCAATCTGGCTATCCTGGGAGTATGTTCGTTTACCACAGCCCCATTCAAAATGGGAATAAGAGGCTTATGATCAGTCAACAGCTTGAAAGTCCTGCCCCATAAAAAGCTCTTGAATCTCTCCACACCCCAACAACAAGCTAAGAGCTCTCTCTCAATTCCAGAGTAGTTTTCTTCACTTGGACGCAGACCCAACAGTGTGCTCAATACCTTGCTTGATTTGTGTTATCATTTCACCAAGACCATCCAAAGTAGCATCAACTGACACAATTGATTGCAAAGAAGCATCATAAGGAGTACAAATTTTACAAGCACCAAACTCAACCTTAATCTGTTCAACTTCACCGTCACACACTTGATCCCACAAAAAGGTCGCAATCGTTTTAAGAAGTTAATGTAAATGAACAGTCTTAGCAGCAAAATTGGAGATAAATTTAGAATAAAATTCATACATCCCCAAAAATGATGACACTTTTTCCTTTGATTTAGGGCACTGAGCCTTAACAATTGCATCAATCAACCCCTCTCTTGGAAGAATTCCTTCACCAGAAATACATTGGCCTAAATATTCAATGGACTTAACTCCAAATACACATTTACTCTTGTTGGCAACAATCCCTTTCTCATGTAACATGCTCAAAACTTCGGTAAGATTTTTGTCCTGTGAAGTCTTACATTTTCCCTCTACCAGAATTGCATCCTG
Organism: Lissotriton helveticus; assembly: GCF_964261635.1. Classification (NCBI taxonomy): domain Eukaryota; kingdom Metazoa; phylum Chordata; class Amphibia; order Caudata; family Salamandridae; genus Lissotriton; species Lissotriton helveticus. The sequence goes on from NC_136065.1 coordinate 428,731,485, forward strand.
GAAAACAACTGTGTCTTCAATTCCCATCAATACTTTTTCCAAAATACACTGAAACACGGAAGCCGACGAAGCAAGCCCAAAAGCAATCCTTTTGAACTGAAATGTTCCAACAGGGGAAACAAAAGCAGTCAAATGTTTGGAAGATGAATCCAGCTCAACCTGATGGTACGCCAAAGGTAGATCAATCTTTGAAAACCACTGTAAACTTGGAAAGAATGTCATCAATACGTGGTAAAGGGTGTGAATCAACCCATATTTCCTTGTTGAGACTTGGTAAATCGATGCAGACACATTTTTTTCGTGCGACGACCAAGGGATTTAACCACAACGATGATTCCACAGGCTCAATGACACCCCACATTTTCATAAGTTCCTCTGCTAAATCATCTCTAACGCTAAAAGGTACATTACGCAACTTGTGTTTTATGGGAACTGCTTGATCCTTCACCTTGATAAGATGTTTAAACCCTTTAATCAGCCCAAGGTTGTCAACAAACACACTACTGAACTTGATAGCCCAAGGAGATGAGCCATCATTATGTACCTCATCGTTCACCACAAACACAGGTTCTTTTGTCCCAGGCCCAAGGGACATTCCAAAAATCCCTTGGTGATACCACCCTAAAATGTTCTATCCATTCATGTACACTTTACCAGTGATACATCTCTCTTTGAACAACAGAGTACTCTCAAAACAACCTTTCAACTCAATTCTCCTAACCTCATACAAGACAGGATTTCTGTCTGGAGGTTCTAGACACGTATCAGTCTACACAGACTCAAACAGTTCCTCGGTGATCATCATCATCCACGCACCTGAATCAACCAGTAATTGTAATGTTTTCCATCAACAATGACATCAACAATGGGATCTACACAGTCTTCCCAATCATCCTTTACAACTGACATTAAATCACTCATAGAACTTACCACATCCACAGATGTGTCAGACTTATCATTGACATTCCATACCGCATTGACATTACTTCTGGAATTACACCCAGAATGTCCTTGTCTTCCACACTTTCGACAAAATGAACTCCTAGCAGGGCACACATGTGAGTTGGGAAAATGTGAAGGAAAACTGCACTTTGGACACAGATTTCTTTGTTGACTTTTTTTGTTCTTGCTTGACAAAAGGTAACTTACTCCCTTTTTGTTCAGAGGTTTTTTTTCCCCTAAAATCCTTCCCTTCCTTGATCACTCCCACAGCAGTTTTGTCTGGTTTTAACTCTTTAGAAGCCATGTGGTATAACTATGTACTTTTAACAATAGAAATAGTTTCTTGAATGATGGATTGTTTAACGTTAGAAGCTTTTCTTGTACTTTTTATCCCTACAATGTACCACAATTTGATCTCTGACCTGTTGCGAAGTAAACTGTTCAAACTCACACTTAGAGGCCAAAATGCGCAGTGAAGCTACATGTAATACAACACTTTCATCTATTTCTTGCTCTCTGGTAAAATATTTGTGCCTAGCGACAACTAAACTACTCTCAACGCCAAATTGTTTTTCTAACATAGCAACAGCTTAGTCAAATTCGTTAAGAGGTTCCTCCCCCTCCTGTACTTAAGGTGGGGGTAAATGTTCTAGAACAGCTTGTCCTTCAAGGCCAAGATTGTGCTCTAAAATATGTTTTTTACGTTCTGCACCAAAGCTAATCCACCAATAGCTCCTAATTATTTAGTAAATACCCTATACCATACTTTCCACCTAACAGGTGGGTTCCCTGGAAGCTGTAAAAGGGGGGGGGGTCAGAAAAGGGGGTGGTGATGAACAGAGTGCCTGAATTAAGCAGACCACTCTTACCCAGTCCAAAGATCAGGGCTTGATCCATCACCGTTTTTTAGCTCACTGCACCATCCCAGCTCAGAACTCGGCTATATGCAAATTAGTCTGTTCCTGTCCCAGTGCATGATGGGAACAGGGCAAACCAAACTACCAAGCCAATTCTTGTACTGGGAAGGAAACAAGCTTCCGGGGATCGACAATTTGTGAATTAACTGCCACCCCCTTTTCAACCGAATTTTTTTGTTTACTTTAAAAAAAACACCCTCTGGAAAATTAATACAATATACTAAAAAAAATGTGGTTTTGAGAAATGTGGTCAATTACTTGTATGTACACCATAAAAGTTTCACACATCCTAAGATGAGAATTTTGTGATAAAAGAGTAGTGTTTGTCCTCAAAATCTCGTAGTAGTAGTAGTAGTAACAGTCCAAAAAGATGAACGCAGGACAAAAAGGAAATAGAACAAATTTCAGTATAATGACGATAACAAGAGGAATAAGACAAACCCTTGTTTCTTCTGCGTGATGATAATTCCATGTGTTTAGCACACAGAACTTGTTCCTCCTGCACGATGGTGAATTCTTGTAATTCTTTCAGTCCGTAACAGACACAAACATGTTCCTCCTGCGTGATGGTGAATTCTTGTGATTCTTTCAGTCCGTATCCGACACACAACGTCTGATGTGAAAGACGCTGCGTTGCGTCCATGCGCACTGCACCTCTCTCCTTGATTATTCTACTGCGGGGTGCATGCGTGTGGTATGCATCACAGGTGCTGTATGCTCCTACGTCATTACTCGACGCGCCGTAACTGGAGAGTGCGGACCAACGGTTTCTCCTCCAGTCTTACTGCGTAGCCCCAAATAGAAGGATAGACAACTGAAAAATACACTTACTTTGGGAACAGCAAGCCTCAAACAGACACCAGAAGAGACTACAGACTGTTATCTGCCAAAATAAATTTTCTGATTTTCATCCAAAATTCACCTTTCACAAATCCTCATGTGCCACTGAATGGAAGAAAATCTGCAGCTTTTCCAATGCAGACCATAGACTTTGAACAGCACCTTAAGCCGAGACACGATGTCCCATCGGCAGTTTGTAGGAGGTTTTTAGGAGGAATTCTTCACAATGGCACTCCGAAGATGTCAGGTGCACAATTCAGTTTGTTTCACACTTTCTCATCTACACGCGTGGATGGAGACAGTGAACTGTAGACCACCCTGTTGATGAATGAAGTGACCACAAACACAATGTAAGTTGTAACACTTGATGTTTAATTACCGTTTGTCTCCACAGCTTCCAGGGAAATGAGCAACAGCCCTGGGGAGTTCAAGTGTATACATTCTATAACCATGGTGCCGGGGGAACATTCTAATGTATGGTGGAATACATTACTACAGTTTTATAACGTTCTAACTGAATACAGTCAGTGCCTGTTGGGAAGAGCTTGGAAAGCTAAAAGAAGTTCCTGCTGAGAAAATGTCGCCCCCAACAAGAGACTCTCCTCCTGGGGGGTCCTCATTCTTGGTGCAAACTCATCCAAGTACTCCTGATTATGAGGGCTCCCTCCAGGTAGTTTGGTATATAGCTTCTCATAACACCCCCTAAATGCCTCCCTAATTTCTGCAGGGTCAGAAACTATATCCCGTTGCTTATTCGTAACCTGCTTAATATCTCCTGCAGCAATTTGTTACTGTTGCCTTTTTGCAAGCAATGTACCTGCTGTCTTCTCAGTATTAAAGTAATTTAAAGAGGCTTTAGTGATAGCTCTTATATTCAAGACTGAAGTAGTATCACCTCCACTGTTCACAATATTAATTATTTCTATTTCAAGTAGGGCAAGTTTTTGATAGAACTCTTTAATCCGAGCTGCTCCTTTTTTTTGTATGATTAGGCTATATCAAAGCGTTTCACCTCTTAATGATGCATTAAAGGCATCCCGGATCATTCCTGAAGGGGCACTATCTTTATTGTTCCTAGAAAACTCTACAATCCACCCCTTCCTATACTCTACGAATTCTTGATCTAATAGGAGTGCTCTCTCAAAAGACCACTTCTTATGCTATTTTCTTAACCCCACAATCGAGAATTCTAAACAAGGGGATTGTGATCTGACATCACCCTAAATTTTAAATGTATGTATTCTATATTTTGTTTAAGTATTGTATTTTTTTAATGTATGTAATTACTTTAAGTTATTAATTTTTTGTTTAGTAAATTTGCGTCTTAGTTCTGTAGCCGGTTGTGGGTTTATAGGGAAATAGGGTGGGAAGTAATTTAAGTATAATACATTTAATAATCATTTTTTAAATGTATGAATTATTTTTAAATACATGTTGTGTTTTTATTTCGTAGCGGGTTGTGGGTTTATAGGGGAATAGGGTGGGAAGTAATTTAATTATAATTAATTAATTAATATATTTTAATAATTCATAATTAAGTATTTAATATTTTATATTGTTCATTGTGGAAAATAAAATATTATTAATTAGTTATTCATTGTTTGTTAATTTCCAATAATTAATTGGTAAATATATTAATTGTATTATTTTTTTAAGTGTGTTGTGGGTTTATAGGGGAGTAGGATAGGAAGTAATTTATTTTCAACATTTTTTTATGTCTTCTTTATAGAACTTATTAAAAGTTGGTTTTATACTGTTAATTGTGTGCAATATGTTATTATTAATTGTTTTTAAAATGTTTATCAAGTTTAATAAATGAACAGTTACTAGTTAATAAATTATGTTAATAGTGTTATGTTTTAGAACATTGGTATTGTCATTTATAGGGGAATATGGTGGGAGTCAAAAACTATTTAAATTAATTAATTGTTTGTTAAATATTTTTAAATATTTTGCTTCAGTGGGAATAGTAAATTATTCCCCTATGCAACCCAACACTTTCCCTACTGTAACACTCGCTGGAGAGGGAATAGTAAATTATTCCCTTCCACTATCCAACACTTTTCCTACTGTTGCACTCACTGGAGTAGGAGTAGTAAATTATTCCCCTTCGCTATCCAACACTTTCCCTACTCTTGTACTTACTCGAGTGGGAATAGTAATTTTACCCCTACACTATCCAACTCGTTCCCTACTTTTGCCCTCTTTGGAGTGGGAATAGTAATTTGTACATCTCCGCTATCCAAAACTTTCCCTACTGTTGCACTCACTGAAGTAGGAATAGTAATTTTTACCCCTACGCCATCCAAAACTTTCCATCCAAAATTCACCTTTCACAAATCCTCGTGTGCCACTGAATGGAAGAAAATCTGCAGCTTTTCCAATGCAGACCATAGACTTTGAACAACGCCTTAAGCCGAGACACGATGTCCCATCGGCAGTTTGTAGGAGGTTTTTAGGAGGAATTCTTCACAATGGCTCTCCGAAGATGTCAGGCACACAATTCAGTTTGTTCCACACTTTCTCATCTACATGCGTGGATGGAGACAGTGAACTGTAGACCACCCTGTTGCCAAATGAAGTGACCACAAACACAATGTAAGTTGTAACACTTGATGTTTAATTACCGTTTGTCTCCACAGCTTCCAGGGAAATGAGCAACGGCCCTGGGGAGTTCAAGTGTATACATTCTATAACCATGGTGCCGGGGGAACATACTAATGTATGGTGGAATACATTACTACAGTTTTATAACGTTCTAACTGAATACAGTCAGTGCCTGTTGCCTTACCCGAGGGAAGAGCTTGGAAAGCTAAAAGAAGTTCCTCCTGAGAAAATGTCGCCCCCAACAGGAGACTCTCCTCCTGGGGGTCCTCATTCTTGGTGCAAACTCATCCCAGTACTCCTGATTAGGAGGGCTCCCTCTAGGTAGTTTGGTATATAGCTTCTCATAACACCCCCTAAATGCCTCCCTAATTTCTGCAGGGTCAGAAACTATATCCCGTTGCTTATTCGTAACCTGCTTAATATGTCCTGCAGCAATTTGTTAACTAGCCCTAACTGCTAGCAATCGGCCGACATTCTCGCTATATTCATAACACTATTGCCTTTTTGCAAGCAATGTACCTGCTGTCTTCTCAGTATTAAAGTAATTTAAAGAGGCTTTAGTGGTAGCTATTATATTCAAGACTGAAGTAGTATCACCTCCACTGTTCACAATATTAATTATTTCTATTTCAAGTAGGGCAAGTTTTTGATAGAACTCTTTAATCTGAGCTGCTCCTTTTTTTGTATGATTAGGCTATATCAAAGCGTTTCACCTCTTAATGATGCATTAAAGGCATCCCGGATCATTCCTGAAGGGGCACTATCTTTATTGTTCCTAGAAAACTCTACAATCCACCCTTCCTATACTCTACGTATTCTTGATCTAATAGGAGTGCTCTCTCAAAAGACCACTTCTTATGCTATTTTCTGAACCCTGCAATCGAGAATTCTATACAAGGGGATTGTGATCTGACATCACCCTAAATTTTAAATGTATGTATTCTATATTTTGTTTAAGTATTGTATGTTTTTTTAATGTATGTATTTACTTTAAGTTATTAATTTTTTGTTAAGTAAATTTTGCGTCTTAGTTCTGTAGCCGGTTGTGGGTTTATAGGGAAATAGGGTGGGAAATAATTTAAATATAATACATTTAATAATCATTTTTAAAATGTATGAATTATTTTTAAATACATGTTGTGTTTTTATTTCGTAGCGGGTTGTGGGTTTATAGAGGAATAGGGTGGAAAGTAATTTAATTATAATTAATTAATTAGTATATTTTGATAATTCATAATTAAGTATTTAATATTTTATATTGTTCATTGTGGAAAATAAAATATTATTAATTAGTTATTCATTGTTTGTTAATTATTATTAATTAATTGGTAAATATATTAATTGTATTATTTTTTTAAGTGTGTTGTGGGTTTATAGGGGAGTAGGATAGGAAGTAATTTATTTTCAACATTTTTTTATGTCTTCTTTATAGAACTTATTATAAGTTGGTTTTATACTGTTAATTGTGTGCAATATGTTATTATTAATTGTTTTTAAAATGTTTATCAATTTTAATAATTGAACAGTTACTTGTTAATAAATTATGTTAATAGTGTTATGTTTTAGAACATTGGTATTGTCATTTATAGGGGAATATGATGGGAGTCAAAAACTATTTAAATTAATTAATTGTTTGTTAAATATTTTAAAATATTTTGCTTCAGTGGGAATAGTAAATTATTCCCCTATGCAACCCAACACTTTCCCTACTGTAACACTCGCTGGAGAGGGAATAGTAAATTATTTCCTTCCACTATCCAACACTTTCCCTACTCTTGTACTTACTCGAGTGGGAATAGTAATTTTACCCCTACACTATCCAACTCGTTCCCTACTTTTGCCCTCTTTGGAGTGGGAATAGTAATTTGTACATCTCCGCTATCCAAAACTTTCCCTACTGTTGCACTCACTGAAGTAGGAATAGTAATTTTTACCCCTACGCCATCCAAAACTTTCCATCCAAAATTCACCTTTCACAAATCCTCGTGTGCCACTAAATGGAAGAAAATCTGCAGCTTTTCCAATGCAGACCATAGACTTTGAACAACACCTTAAGCCGAGACACGATGTCCCATCGGCAGTTTGTAGGAGGTTTTTAGGAGGAATTCTTCACAATGGCACTCCGAAGATGTCAGGTACACAATTCAGTTTGTTCCACACTTTCTCATCTACATGCGTGGATGGAGACAGTGAACTGTAGACCACCCTGTTGCCAAATGAAGTGACCACAAACACAATGTAAGTTGTAACACTTGATGTTTAATTACCGTTTGTCTCCACAGCTTCCAGGGAAATGAGCAACGGCCCTGGGGAGTTCAAGTGTATACATTCTATAACCATGGTGCCGGGGGAACATTCTAATGTATGGTGGAATACATTACTACAGTTTTATAACGTTCTAACTGAATACAGTCAGTGCCTGTTGCCTTACCCGAGGGAAGAGCTTGGAAAGCTAAAAGAAGTTCCTCCTGAGAAAATGTCGCCCCCAACAGGAGACTCTCCTCCTGGGGGTCCTCATTCTTGGTGCAAACTAACCCCAGTACTCCTGATTATGAGGGCTCCCTCCAGGTAGTTTGGTATATAGCTTCTCATAACACCCCCTAAATGCCTCCCTAATTTCTGCAGGGTCAGAAACGATATCCCGTTGCTTATTCGTAACCTGCTTAATATGTCCTGCAGCAATTTGTTAACTAGCCTTAACTGCTAGCAATCGGCCGACATTCTCGCTATATTCATAACACTGTTGCCTTTTTGCAAGCAATGTACCTGCTGTCTTCTCAGTATTAAAGTAATTTAAAGAGGCTTTAGTGATAGCTCTTATATTCAAGACTGAAGTAGTATCACCTCCACTGTTCACAATATTAATTATTTCTATTTCAAGTAGGGCAAGTTTTTGATAGAACTCTTTAATCTGAGCTGCTCCTTTTTTTTGTATGATTAGGCTATATCAAAGCGTTTCACCTCTTAATGATGCATTAAAGGCATCCCGGATGATTCCTGAAGGGGCACTATCTTTATTGTTCCTAGAAAACTCTACAATCCACCCTTCCTATACTCTACGTATTCTTGATCTAATAGGAGTGCTCTCTCAAAAGACCACTTCTTATGCTATTCTCTTAACCCCGCAATCGAGAATTCTATACAAGGGGATTGTGATCTGACATCACCCTAAATTTTAAATGTATGTATTCTATATTTTGTTTAAGTATTGTATGTTTTTTTAATGTATGTATTTACTTTAAGTTATTAATTTTTTGTTCAGTAAATTTTGCGTCTTAGTTCTGTAGCCGGTTGTGGGTTTATAGGGAAATAGGGTGGGAAGTCATTTAAATATAATACATTTAATAATCATTTTTAAAATGTATGAATTATTTTTAAATACATGTTGTGTTTTTATTTCGTAGCGGGTTGTGGGTTTATAGGGGAATAGGGTGGGAAGTAATTTAATTATAATTAATTAATTAATATATTTTAATAATTCATAATTAAGGGGCCGATTATGATGGCGGATTTCCCGCATCCACCGGGCCGGCGGAAGCCACCGCCGGCCCGGAGGATGCGGGAAATCCGCCGGGGAGCCCTGCAAGACCCACCGCCATATTAGGATGGCTGGTGGGTCTTCCTATCTGTCCGCCACCTTTCCGCCGCGGGCGGATTGCGCCCGCGGCGGAAAAGCATTAACATGGCTGGCGGTGTCTATCAGACACCGCCAGCCATATTAGGATGACAGCGGAAAGATGCCTTTACACGGCGGCATTTCCGCCGTGTAAAGGCATACGGATTTGTGTTTGGGGGCCCGTTGCGGGCCCCCAGGGGTGAAGGGGGGTGGGGGGTGCACATGGGGGGTACCTATGGTACCCCCCTGCATTTGCCTGCACAAAGCGGCAGGCACCGCAAGGTGCCTGCCGCTTTGTGCATGCAAATGCACAACTTACTTTTTTAACATTGCGGCGGGTGCTGCTTCAAGCAGCACCCGTCGCAATGATAAAAATACAGGATGTGACCTCCAGGGTGGCGGTCACATCCTAATTAGCATGGAGGGACCGCCGCTGCCCCTGCGGACGGTCCCTCCTCCTCTAGGGTGGCGGACGGACGCAAGTCCGTCCGCCATCCTAATGAGCCCCTAAGTGTTTATTATTTTATATTGTTCATTGTGGAAAATAAAATATTATTAATTAGTTATTCATTGTTTGTTAATTATTATTAATTAATTAGTAAATATATTAATTGTGTTTTTTTTTAAGTGTGTTGTGGGTTTATAGGGGAGTAGGATGGGAAGTAATTTATTTTCTACATTTTTTTATGTCTTCTGTATAGAACTTATTATAAGTTGGTTTTATACTGTTAATTATGTGCAATATGTTATTATTAATTGTTTTTAAAATGTTTATCAATTTAATAATTGAACTGTTACTTGTTAATAAATTATGTTAATAGTGTTATGTTTTAGAACATTGGTAGTGTCATTTATAGGGGAATATGGTGGGAGTCAAAAACTATTTAAATTAATTAATTGTTTGTTAAATATATTAAAATATTTTGCTTCAGTGGGAATAGTAAATTATTCCCCTATGCAACCCAACACTTTCCCTACTGTAACACTCGCTGGAGTGGGAATAGTAATTTTTACCCCCCCCACTCTTCAACACTTTCTCTACTGTTGCACTCACTGGAGTAGGAGTAGTAAATTATTCCCCTCCGCTATCCAACACTTTCCCTACTCTTGTACTTACTCGAGTGTGAATAGTAATTTTACCCCTACACTATCCAACTCGTTCCCTACTTTTGCACTCTTAGGAGTGGGAATAGTAATTCGTACATCTCCGCTATCCAAAACTTTCCCTACTGTTGCACTCACTGAAGTAGGAATAGTAATTTTTACCCCTACTCCATCCAAAACTTTCCATCCAAAATTCACCTTTCACAAATCCTCGTGTGCCACTGAATGGAAGAAAATCTGCAGCTTTTCCAATGCAGACCATAGACTTTGAACAACGCCTTAAGCCGAGACACGATGTCCCATTGACAGTTTGTAGGAGGTTTTTAGGAGGAATTCTTCACAATGGCACTCCGAAGATGTCAGGTGCACAATTCAGTTTGTTTCACACTTTCTCATCTACATGCGTGGATGAAGACAGTGAACTGTAGACCACCCTGTTGCCAAATGAAGTGACGACAAACACAATGTAAGTTGTAACACTTGATGTTTAATTACCGTTTTTCTCCACAGCTTCCAGGGAAATGAGCAACAGCCCTGGGGAGTTCAAGTGTATACATTCTATAACCATGGTGCCGGGGGAACATTCTAGTGTATGGTGGAATACATTACTACAGTTTTATAACGTTCTGATTGAATACAGTCAGTGCCTCTTGCCTTACCCGAGGGAAGAGCTTGGAAAGCTAAAAGAAGTTCCTCCTGAGAAAATGTCGCCCCCAACAGGAGACTCTCCTCCTCGGGGGTCCTCATTCTTGGTGCAAACTCATCCCAGTACTCCTGATTATGAGGGCTCCCTCCAGGTAGTTTGGTATATAGCTTCTCATAACACCCCCTAAATGCCTCCCTAATTTCTGCAGGGTCAGAAACTATATCCCGTTGCTTATTCGTAACCTGCTTAATATGTCCTGCAGCAATTTGTTAACTAGCCCTAACTGCTAGCAATCGGCCGACATTCTCGCTGTATTCATAACACTGTTGCCTTTTTGCAAGCAATGTACCTGCTGTCTTCTCAGTATTAAAGTAATTTAAAGAGGCTTTAGTGATAGCTCTTATATTCAAGACTGAAGTAGTATCACCTCCACTGTTCACGATATTAATTATTTCTATTTCAAGTAGGGCAAGTTTTTGATAGAACTCTTTAATCTGAGCTGCTCCTTTTTTTTGTATGATTAGGCTATATCAAAGCGTGTCACCTCTTAATTATGCGTTAAAAGCATCCCGGATCATTCCTGAAGGGGCACTATCTTTATTGTTCCTAGAAAACTCTACAATCCACCCTTCCTATACTCTACGTATTCTTGATCTAATAGGAGTGCTCTCTCAAAAGACCACTTCTTATGCTATTTTCTTAACCCCGCAATCGAGAATTCTATACAAGGGGATTGTGATCTGACATCACCCTAAATTTTAAATGCATGTATTCTATATTTTGGTTAAGTATTGTATATTTTTTAATGTATGTATTTACTTTAAGTTATGAATTTTTTGTTAAGTAAATTTGACGTCTTAGTTCTGTAGCAGGTTGTGGGTTTATAGGGAAATAGGGTGGGAAATAATTTAAATATAATACATTTAATAATCATTTTTAAAATTTATGAATTATTTTTAAATACATGTTGTGTTTTTATTTCGTAGTGGGTTGTGGGTTTATAGAGGAATAGGGTGGAAAGTAATTTAATTATAATTAATTAATTAGTATATTTTAATAATTCATAATTAAGTATTTAATATTTTATATTGTTCATTGTGGAAAATAAAATATTATTAATTAGTTATTCATTGTTTGTTAATTATTATTAATTAATTGGTAAATATATTAATTGTATTATTTTTTTAAGTGTGTTGTGGGTTTATAGGGGAGTAGGATAGGAAGTAATTTATTGTCAAATTTTTTTTATGTCTTCTTCATAGAACTTATTATAAGTCGGTTTTATACTGTTAATTGTGTGCAATATGTTATTATTAATTGTTTTTAAAATGTTTATCAATTTTAATAATTGAACAGTTACTTGTTAATAAATTATGTTAATAGTGTTATGTTTTAGAACATTGGTATTGTCATTTATAGGGGAATATGATGGGAGTCAAAAACTATTTAAATTAATTAATTGTTTGTTAAATATTTTGCTTCAGTGGGAATAGTAAATTATTCCCCTATGCAACCCAACACTTTCCCTACTGTAACACTCGCTGGAGAGGGAATAGTAAATTATTTCCTTCCACTATCCAACACTTTTCCTACTGTTGCACTCACTGGAGTGGGAATAGTATTTTTTACCCCTCCGCTCTTCAACACTTTCTCTACTGTTGCACTCACTGGAGTAGGAGTAGTAAATTATTCCCCTCCGCTATCTAACACTTTCCCTACTCTTGTACTTACTCGAGTGGGAATAGTAATTTTACCCCTACACTATCCAACTCGTTCCCTACTTTTGCCCTCTTTGGAGTGGGAATAGTAATTTGTACATCTCCGCTATCCAAAACTTTCCCTACTGTTGCACTCACTGAAGTAGGAATAGTAATTTTTACCCCTACGCCATCCAAAACTTTCCATCCAAAATTCACCTTTCACAAATCCTCGTGTGCCACTGAATGGAAGAAAATCTGCAGCTTTTCCAAAGCAGACCATAGACTTTGAACAACACCTTAAGCCGAGACACGATGTCCCATCGGCAGTTTGTAGGAGGTTTTTAGGAGGAATTCTTCACAATGGCACTCCGAAGATGTCAGGTACACAATTCAGTTTGTTCCACACTTTCTCATCTACATGCGTGGATGGAGACAGTGAACTGTAGGCCACCCTGTTGCCAAATGAAGTGACCACAAACACAATGTAAGTTGTAACACTTGATGTTTAATTACCGTTTGTCTCCACAGCTTCCAGGGAAATGAGCAACGGCCCTGGGGAGTTCAAGTGTATACATTCTATAACCATGGTGCCGGGGGAACATTCTAATGTATGGTGGAATACATTACTACAGTTTTATAACGTTCTAACTGAATACAGTCAGTGCCTGTTGCCTTACCCGAGGGAAGAGCTTGGAAAGCTAAAAGAAGTTCCTCCTGAGAAAATGTCGCCCCCAACAGGAGACTCTCCTCCTGGGGGTCCTCATTCTTGGTGCAAACTAATCCCAGTACTCCTGATTATGAGGGCTCCCTCCAGGTAGTTTGGTATATAGCTTCTCATAACACCCCCTAAATGCCTCCCTAATTTCTGCAGGGTCAGAAACGATATCCCGTTGCTTATTTGTAACCTGCTTAATATGTCCTGCAGCAATTTGTTAACTAGCCCTAACTGCTAGCAATCGGCCGACATTCTCGCTATATTCATAACATTGTTGCCTTTTTGCAAGCAATGTACTTGCTGTCTTCTCAGTATTAAAGTAATTTAAAGAGGCTTTAGTGATAGCTCTTATATTCAAGACTGAAGTAGTATCACCTCCACTGTTCACAATATTAATTATTTATATTTCAAGTAGGGCAAGTTTTTGATAGTACTCTTTAATCTGAGCTGCTCCTTTTTTTGTATGATTAGGCTATATCAAAGCGTTTCACCTCTTAATGATGCATTGAAGGCATCCCGGATCATTCCTGAAGGGGCACTATCTTTATTGTTCCTAGAAAACTCTACAATCCACCCTTCCTATACTCTACGTATTCTTGATCTAATAGGAGTGCTCTCTCAAAAGACCACTTTCCTATGCTATTTTCTTAACCCCGCAATCAAGAATTCTATACAAGGGGATTGTGATCTGACATCACCCTAAATTTTAAATGTATGTATTCTATATTTTGTTTAAGTATTGTATGTTTTTTAATGTATGTATTTACTTTAAGTTATTAATTTATTGTTAAGTAAATTTTGCGTCTTAGTTCTGTAGCCAGTTGTGGGTTTATAGGGAAATAGGGTGGGAAATAATTTAAATATAATACATTTAATAATCATTTTTAAAATGTATGAATTATTTTTAAATACATGTTGTGTTTTTATTTTGTAGCGGGTTGTGGGTTTATCGAGGAATAGGGTGGAAAGTAATTTAATTATAATTAATTAATTAGTATATTTTAATAATTCATAATTAAGTATTTAATGTTTTATATTGCTCATTGTGGAAAATAAAATATTATTAATTAGTTATTCATTGTTTGTTAATTATTGTTAATTAATTGGTAAATATATTAATTGTATTATTTTTTTAAGTGTGTTGTGGGTTTATAGGGGAGTAGGATAGGAAGTAATTTATTTTCAACATTTTTTTATGTCTTCTTTATAGAACTTATTATAAGTTGGTTTTATACTGTTAATTGTGTGCAATATGTTATTATTAATTGTTTTTAAAATGTTTATCAATTTTAATAATTGAACAGTTACTTGTTAATAAATTATGTTAATAGTGTTATGTTTTAGAACATTGGTATTGTCATTTATAGGGGAATATGATGGGAGTCAAAAACTATTTAATTAATTAATTGTTTGTTAAATATTTTAAAATATTTTGCTTCAGTGGGAATAGTAAATTATTCCCCTATGCAACCCAACACTTTCCCTACTGTAACACTCGCTGGAGAGGGAATAGTAAATTATTTCCTTCCACTATCCAACACTTTTCCTACTGTTGCACTCACTGGAGTGGGAATAGTAATTTTTACCCCTCCGCTCTTCAACACTTTCTCTACTGTTGCACTCACTGGAGTAGGAGTAGTAAATTATTCCCCTCCGCTATCCAACACTTTCCCTACTCTTGTACTTACTCGAGTGGGAATAGTAATTTTACCCCTACACTACCCAACTCGTTCCCTACTTTTGCCCTCTTTGGAGTGGGAATAGTAATTTGTACATCTCCGCTATCCAAAACTTTCCCTACTGTTGCACTCACTGAAGTAGGAATAGTAATTTTTACCCCTACGCCATCCAAAACTTTCCATCCAAAATTCACCTTTCACAAATCCTCGTGTGCCACTGAATGGAAGAAAATCGGCAGCTTTTCCAATGCAGACCATAGACTTTGAACAACACCTTAAGCCGAGACACGATGTCCCATCGGCAGTTTGTAGGAGGTTTTTAGGAGGAATTCTTCACAATGGCACTCCGAAGATGTCAGGTACACAATTCAGTTTGTTCCACACTTTCTCATCTACATGCGTGGATGGAGACAGTGAACTGTAGACCACCCTGTTGCCAAATGAAGTGACCACAAACACAATGTAAGTTGTAACACTTGATGTTTAATTACCGTTTGTCTCCACAGCTTCCAGGGAAATGAGCAACGGCCCTGGGGAGTTCAAGTGTATACATTCTATAACCATGGTGCCGGGGGAACATTCTAATGTATGGTGGAATACATTACTAGAGTTTTATAACGTTCTAACTGAATACAGTCAGTGCCTGTTGCCTTACCCGAGGGAAGAGCTTGGAAAGCTAAAAGAAGTTCCTCCTGAGAAAATGTCGCCCCCAACAGGAGACTCTCCTCCTGGGGGTCCTCATTCTTGGTGCAAACTAATCCCAGTACTCCTGATTATGAGGGCTCCCTCCAGGTAGTTTGGTATATAGCTTCTCATAACACCCCCTAAATGCCTCCCTAATTTCTGCAGGGTCAGAAAGGATATCCCGTTGCTTATTCGTAACCTGCTTAATATGTCCTGCAGCAATTTGTTAACTAGCCCTAACTGCTAGCAATCGGCCGACATTCTCGCTATATTCATAACATTGTTGCCTTTTTGCAAGCAATGTACTTGCTGTCTTCTCAGTATTAAAGTAATTTAAAGAGGCTTTAGTGATAGCTCTTATATTCAAGACTGAAGTAGTATCACCTCCACTGTTCACAATATTAATTATTTATATTTCAAGTCGGGCAAGTTTTTGATAGTACTCTTTAATCTGAGCTGCTCCTTTTTTTGTATGATTAGGCTATATCAAAGCGTTTCACCTCTTAATGATGCATTGAAGGCATCCCGGATCATTCCTGAAGGGGCACTATCTTTATTGTTCCTAGAAAAGTCTACAATCCACCCTTCCTATACTCTACGTATTCTTGATCTAATAGGAGTGCTCTCTCAAAAGACCACTTTCCTATGCTATTTTCTTAACCCCGCAATCAAGAATTCTATACAAGGGGATTGTGATCTGACATCACCCTAAACTTTAAATGTATGTATTCTATATTTTGTTTAAGTATTGTATGTTTTTTTAATGTATGTATTTACTTTAAGTTATTAATTTTTTGTTAAGTACATTTTGCGTCTTAGTTCTGTAGCCGGTTGTGGGTTTATAGGGAAATAGGGTGGGAAGTAATTTAAATATAATACATTTAATAATCATTTTTAAAATGTATGAATTATTTTTAAATACATGTTGTGTTTTTATTTCGTAGCGGGTTGTGGGTTTATAGGGGAATAGGGTGGGAAGTAATTTAATGATAATCAATTAATTAATTAATATATTTTAATAATTCATAATTCAGTGTTTATTATTTTATATTGTTCATTGTGGAAAATAAAATATTATTAATTAGTTATTCATTGTTTTTTAATTATTATTAATTAATTGGTAAATATATTAATTGTGGGGTTTTTTTAATTGTGTTGTGGGTTTATAGGGGAGTAGGATGGGAAGTAATTTATTTTCTACATTTTTTTATGTCTTCTTCATAGAACTTATTATAAGTTGGTTTTATACTGTTAATTATGTGCAATATGTTATTATTAATTGTTTTTAAAATGTTTATCAATGTTAATAATTGAACAGTTACTTGTTAATAACTTATGTTAATAGTGTTATGTTTTAGAACATTGGTAGTGTCATTTATAGGGGAATATGGTGGGAGTCAAAAACTATTTAAATTAATTAATTGTTTGTTAAATATATTAAAATATTTTGCTTCATTGGAAATAGTAAATTATTCCCCTATCCCAACACGTTCCCTACTGTAACACTCGCTGGAGAGGGAATAGTAAATTATTTCCTTCCACTATCCAACACTTTTCCTACTGTTGCACTCACTGGAGTGGGAATAGTAATTTTTACCCCTCCGCTCTTCAACACTTTCTCTACTGTTGCACTCACTGGAGTAGGAGTAGTAAATTATTCCCCTCCGCTATCCAACACTTTCCCTACTCTTGTACTTACTCGAGTGGGAATAGTAATTTTACCCCTACACTACCCAACTCGTTCCCTACTTTTGCCCTCTTTGGAGTGGGAATAGTAATTTGTACATCTCCGCTATCCAAAACTTTCCCTACTGTTGCACTCACTGAAGTAGGAATAGTAATTTTTACCCCTACGCCATCCAAAACTTTCCATCCAAAATTCACCTTTCACAAATCCTCGTGTGCCACTGAATGGAAGAAAATCGGCAGCTTTTCCAATGCAGACCATAGACTTTGAACAACACCTTAAGCCGAGACACGATGTCCCATCGGCAGTTTGTAGGAGGTTTTTAGGAGGAATTCTTCACAATGGCACTCCGAAGATGTCAGGTACACAATTCAGTTTGTTCCACACTTTCTCATCTACATGCGTGGATGGAGACAGTGAACTGTAGACCACCCTGTTGCCAAATGAAGTGACCACAAACACAATGTAAGTTGTAACACTTGATGTTTAATTACCGTTTGTCTCCACAGCTTCCAGGGAAATGAGCAACGGCCCTGGGGAGTTCAAGTGTATACATTCTATAACCATGGTGCCGGGGGAACATTCTAATGTATGGTGGAATACATTACTACAGTTTTATAACGTTCTAACTGAATACAGTCAGTGCCTGTTGCCTTACCCGAGGGAAGAGCTTGGAAAGCTAAAAGAAGTTCCTCCTGAGAAAATGTCGCCCCCAACAGGAGACTCTCCTCCTGGGGGTCCTCATTCTTGGTGCAAACTAATCCCAGTACTCCTGATTATGAGGGCTCCCTCCAGGTAGTTTGGTATATAGCTTCTCATAACACCCCCTAAATGCCTCCCTAATTTCTGCAGGGTCAGAAACGATATCCCGTTGCTTATTCGTAACCTGCTTAATATGTCCTGCAGCAATTTGTTAACTAGCCCTAACTGCTAGCAATCGGCCGACATTCTCGCTATATTCATAACATTGTTGCCTTTTTGCAAGCAATGTACTTGCTGTCTTCTCAGTATTAAAGTAATTTAAAGAGGCTTTAGTGATAGCTCTTATATTCAAGACTGAAGTAGTATCACCTCCACTGTTCACAATATTAATTATTTCTATTTCAAGTAGGGCAAGTTTTTGATAGTACTCTTTAATCTGAGCTGCTCCTTTTTTTTGTATGATTAGGCTATATCAAAGCGTTTCACCTCTTAATGATGCATTGAAGGCATCCCGGATCATTCCTGAAGGGGCACTATCTTTATTGTTCCTAGAAAACTCTACAATCCACCCTTCCTATACTCTACGTATTCTTGATCTAATAGGAGTGCTCTCTCAAAAGACCACTTTCCTATGCTATTTTCTTAACCCCGCAATCAAGAATTCTATACAAGGGGATTGTGATCTGACATCACCCTAAATTGTAAATGTATGTATTCTATATTTTGTTTAAGTATTGTATGTTTTTTTAATGTATGTATTTACTTTAAGTTATTAATTTTTTGTTAAGTAAATTTTGCGTCTTAGTTCTGTAGCCCGTTGTGGGTTTATAGGGAAATAGGGTGGGAAGTAATTTAAATATAATACATTTAATAATCATTTTTAAAATGTATGAATTATTTTTAAATACATGTTGTGTTTTTATTTCGTAGCGGGTTGTGGGTTTATAGGGGAATAGGGTGGGAAGTAATTTAATTATAATCAATTAATTAATTAATATATTTTAATAATTCATAATTCAGTGTTTATTATTTTATATTGTTCATTGTGGAAAATAAAATATTTTTAATTAGTTATTCATTGTTTTTTAATTATTATTAATTAATTGGTAAATATATTAATTGTGGTTTTTTTTTAATTGTGTTGTGGGTTTATAGGGGAGTAGGATGGGAAGTAATTTATTTTCTACATTTTTTTATGTCTTCTTCATAGAACTTATTATAAGTTGGTTTTATACTGTTAATTATGTGCAATATGTTATTATTAATTGTTTTTAAAATGTTTATCAATGTTAATAATTGAACAGTTACTTGTTAATAACTTATGTTAATAGTGTTATGTTTTAGAACATTGGTAGTGTCATTTATAGGGGAATATGGTTGGAGTCAAAAACTATTTAAATTAATTAATTGTTTGTTAAATATATTAAAATATTTTGCTTCATTGGGAATAGAAAATTATTCCCCTATCCCAACACTTTCCCTACTGTAACACTCGCTGGAGAGGGAATAGTAAATTATTCCCTTCCACTATCCAACACTTTTCCTACTGTTGCACTCACTGGAGTGGGAATAGTAATTTTACCCCCCCCCCCGCTCTTCAACACTTTCTCTACTGTTGCACTCACTGGAGTAGGAGTAGTAAATTATTCCCCTCCGCTATCCAACACTTTCCCTACTCTTGTACTTACTCGAGTGTGAATAGTAATTTTACCCCTACACTATCCAACTCGTTCCCTACTTTTGCACTCTTTGGAGTGGGAATCGTAATTCGTACATCTCCGCTATCCAAAACTTTCCCTACTGTTGCACTCACTGAAGTAGGAATAGTAATTTTTACCCATACGCCATCCAAAACTTTCCATCCAAAATTCACCTTTCACAAATCCTCGTGTGCCACTGAATGGAAGAAAATCTGCAGCTTTTCCAATGCAGACCATAGACTTTGAACAACGCCTTAAGCCGAGACACGATGTCCCATCGGCAGTTTGTAGGAGGTTTTTAGGAGGAATTCTTCACAATGGCACTCCCAAGATGTCAGGTGCAAAATTCAGTTTGTTCCACACTTTCTCATCTACATGCGTGGATGGAGACAGTGAACTGTAGACCACCCTGTTGCCAAATGAAGTGACGACAAACACAATGTAAGTTGTAACACTTGATGTTTAATTACCGTTTGTCTCCACAGCTTACAGGGAAATGAGCAACAGCCCTGGGGAGTTCAAGTGTATACATTCTATAACCATGGTGCCGGGGGATCATTCTAGTGTATGGTGGAATACATTACTACAGTTTTATAACGTTCTGACTGAATACAGTCAGTGCCTCTTGCCTTACCCGAGGGAAGAGCTTGGAAAGCTAAAAGAAGTTCCTCCTGAGAAAATGTCACCCCCAACAGGAGACTCTCCTCCTCTGGGGGTCCTCATTCTTGGTGCAAACTAATCCCAGTACTCCTGATTAGGAGGGCTCCCTCCAGGTAGTTTGGTATATAGCTTCTCATAACACCCCCTAAATGCCTCCCTAGATTCTGCAGGGTCAGAAACTATATCCCGTTGCTTATTCGTAACCTGCTTAATATGTCCTGCAGCAATTTGTTAACTAGCCCTAACTGCTAGCAATCAGCCGACATTCTCGCTGTATTCATAACACTGTTGCCTTTTTGCAAGCAATGTACCTGCTGTCTTCTCAGTATTAAAGTAATTTAAAGAGGCTTTAGTGATAGCTCTTATATTCAAGACTGAAGTAGTATCACCTCCACTGTTCACAATATTAATTATTTCTATTTCAAGTAGGGCAAGTTTTTGATAGAACTCTTTAATCTGAGCTGCTCCTTTTTTTGTATGATTAGGCTATATCAAAGCGTTTCACCTCCTAATTATGCGTTAAAGGCATCCCGGATCATTCCTGAAGGGGCACTATCTTTATTGTTCCTAGAAAACTCTACAATCCACCCCTTCCTATACTCTACGTATTCTTGATCTAATAGGAGTGCTCTCTCAAAAGACCACTTCTTATGCTATTTTCTTAACCCCGCAATCGAGAATTCTAAACAAGGGGATTGTGATCTGACATCACCCTAAATTTTAAATGTATGTATTCTATATTTTGTTTAAGTATTGTATATTTTGTAATGTATGTATTTACTTTAAGTTATTAATTTTTTGTTAAGTAAATTTTGCGTCTTAGTTCTGTAGCCGGTTGTGGGTTTATAGGGAAATAGGGTGGGAAATAATTTAAATATAATACATTTAATATTCATTTTTAAAATGTATTAATTATTTTTAAATACATGTTGTGTTTTTATTTCGTAGCGGGTTGTGGGTTTATAGAGGAATAGGGTGGGAAGTAATTTAATTATAATTAATTAATTAATATATTTTAATAATTCATAATTAAGTATTTATTATTTTATATTGTTCATTGTGGAAAATAAAATATTATTAATTAGTTATTCATTGTTTGTTAATTATTATTAATTAATTGGTAAACATATTAATTGTGTTATTTTATTAAGTGTGTTGTGGGTTTATAGGGGAGTAGGATGGGAAGTAATTTATTTTCAATATTTTTTTATGTCTTCTTTATAGAACTTATTATAAGTTGGTTTTATACTGTTAATTGTGTGCAATATGTCATTATTAATTGTTTTTAAAATGTTTATCAATTTTAATAATTGAATAGATACTTGTTAATAAATTATGTTAATAGTGTTATGTTTTAGAACATTGGTAGTGTCATTTATAGGGGAATATGGTGGGAGTCAAAAACTGTTTAAATTAATTAATTGTTTGTTAAATATTTTAAAATATTTTGCTTCAGTGGGAATAGTAAATTATTCCCCTATGCAACCCAACACTTTCCCTACTGTAACACTCGCTGGAGAGGGAATAGTAAATTATTTCCTTCCACTATCCAACACTTTTCCTACTGTTGCACTCACTACAGTGGGAATAGTAATGTTTACCCCTCCGCTCTTCAACACTTTCTCTACTGTTGCACTCACTGGAGTAGGAGTAGTAAATTATTCCCCTCCGCTATCCAACACTTTCCCTACTCTTGTACTTACTGGAGTGGGAATAGTAATTTTACCCCTACACTATCCAACCCGTTCCCTACTTTTGCACTCTTTGGAGTGGGAATAGTAATTTGTACATCTCCGCTATCCAAAACTTTCCCTACTGTTGCACTCACTGAAGTAGGAATAGTAATTTTTACCCCTACGCCATCTAAAACTTTCCATACTGTTGCACTCGCTGGAGTGGGAATAGTAATTTTCTACTTCTACGCTGTCCAATATTTTCCCTATTGTTGCACTCTCTGGAGTGGGAATAGCAATTTTTACACCTACGCTATCCAACACTTTCCCTACTGCTGTACTCACTGGAGTGGGAATAGTAATTTTTACCCCTAGGCTATCTAAACCTTTCCCTACTGTTGCACTCTCTGGAGTTTGAATAGCAATTTTTACCCCTACACTATCCAACACTTTCTCTACTGTTGCACTTGATGGAGTGGGAATAGCAATTATTGCTCCTACGCTATCCAAAACTTTCCCTACTGTTGCACTCTCTGAAAGAGGAATAGGAATTTTATACTCTCTGCTATCCAATATTTTCTTTACTGTTTTAGTTAATGTAGTGTAAAATATTGTTTAAAAAGATAACTTTTTTAAAAATTATTTTAATTTAAAATATTTATATATATTTTTGATTTATATTATTGGTGTATGTGTATATATGGGGGCGTGGCCAAGCAGACTGCAATGGCAGACGTGTCCTGCTGAGGCTCCGCAGTCGGGCTAGAATATTGCCCACTTCCCTGCATCGCATCTGGTTGCTGAGCCGACACCCTGGTGTCGGACTATGAGAAACATCAAGCAGTTAGCCAGTAACCCAGCAATTTAGGCAGATCCTCGACGAAAATCGTAATTTCCAGGACCTCGACTCCCTGCGGCAAGATGGTGCCTGCCCGCACTTAACTTCAGCCCCTGTGAGACCTGGCTTGTGCTGGGGGGTGCACACCAGGAGCGTGAGCCACGAGACAGACGGCCAGGGGCAAGGAGGCAGTGAGAGGACGACTCGGCATCGGTGGTAGCCAGCGTTCGTCCCAAGAGCGTGAAAGGGGATGGATGCAGGCGACAGTGACTGGAGGCGGCCCGCCATTTTTACCGCTGTGGACCCACTCCAGAAGACGACCCAGGCTCAGCATGTAACCGAGGGGTGCTGGGAGTGCCAGCCCTGCTATCCGTAACTCAGAGGTGGGGAGATGGTTTCCACCCTCGGCCCAGCCACGATCCGAAGAACTGTACTCGGCCGGTGCTGCCTGACCCCAAAATGGCACCCGAGGGTCGCAGAGAACAGCAAGAATGAAGAGAAGACTCCATGCCCTCTGCCAGTATGCCTAGGCCTCCTTTGAGTCCTAGACATGGATGCAGCCAACAGAATCCCATGGTTAAGAGAGGTCAAGGCTGTTTACACCGCCATGGGCTTGGGCCCATTGTGGGAGAATCCTGCTGTTAACCCCTTCCCACCTCGAAAGGTTTTCAAGGAGCTTTACTGGTCAATGGTGTTGATGCGAAATTTTCAAACTTGCATTGGCCCATCACTCACAAGAGATTTTCTAGAGCTCAAGCATGAACCTGTTTATGAGGGTTATTGGGATATCATTACGATTCCCAAAGACCGGAAACAGTACCACCAGTATAGGGTAGGTACTCTTCCTGTCAATTCCTTTACCGGCAAATGGCTTGCTGGAAATAATACATCTTGTACATTCTATATTATTCAGCCGGAGAGCATAGCCCACATTTGTTTCATCTGCCCAGAGTACAAACATCCACGTCACATGTGGCTGAAGTCTATATGTCTGTTGAAGGGCATCACCACCGGGACAGAGGCCTTAAGGATTTTCCAAACGGATTGTTCCAAAAGTATTGTAATTGCTGTTTCTAAATTCTTGCATTGAATGTGGGCAGAAAGCTGCGTCAGAATTAAAATGGGTGTCTCTCTTTTAAATGTTATGTATTACTATCTCTGTGATGCTTACTGGTTACTGACCTCATATCTTGTTAAATCTAAATTATTGACTAGGTTTTTAAATCTTGCTTATTTTTTTAAATTATATTAATTTATTGCAATGGAATAACCAGCTGACTTGTTTTCCTGGCAGGAGCATTGTGCCCTTGATACTGTTAGGGTTTTTTTGCCCTTTTTTAATGTGTGTACTTTTTTTATAAACTGTATAGTCTTTCATGATATATGTGTTGAAATAAAGACTTATTTGAACTGGACAAAGAAGAGGTGAGCGGCGAACCCCTGGTCGAAAGGTGATGCAAAATAGACCCCCTCCTACTGCTCTGAGTGCCACGCTGAATGTGCCCAGGACAGACAGTGCCTGACCCTAACATGGCGGCTAAGTGATCCACACAGCGCCTGCATCAGCCTGAACACTACATCCCGGGTGAGGCGATTGACTTGGCTACTAGAACACTCACAATTCCTGCCCAGAGCAACACACACTGTGAACAACACCCCTCCTGGCAACATCCAATCTCTTCCAAAACCGCAAGGAGGTGGGCCAGGTGCTGGGGTGATCGGAGCAGAGCCCCCCCTGCGACTTACAGAGCTGCAGCATCCTTATCTCCCTGCTCGCGCGCTCCTTGTGCCCAGCAAAACCACCAAGCCCGGCATCGGGGCACCTAACAAGCGGGTACTCTGCCACATACTCCACAGCCACCGACAGCGCTCACTGTGGGAGGGACCCCCCCCAGTCAATGCAATGGGGAAGCCAAGGGCCTCGCAGCACACAACAGTGCCAGAGACTGCACCGGAGAACATGCCGAATACCCGGACATGGGCAAAACAACAGGCCTCAGCCCGATCAACCTGCCCGACCAGCCTGGCGGGGGTAATCCGCCCGACATCCACACTCGTCCCCCCCCGCCATATTAGTATTAGGGGGACCGTCTGCCGCTTTTCCACCCCGGTCGCCTTGCGGGCCTCCAGAGTGAAGGAGAGGTGGGGGTGCACACAGGGGGGTACCTGTGGTACCCCTCTTCATTTGCATTTACAAAGCGACAGGCACCGCGCGGTGCCTGCCGCTTTGTAAATGTGAATGCTAAAAATACAGGAAGTGCCCGCCACTGTGGCGGGCACATCCTAATACCCCCCACGGGACCCCCACCCTTATGGCGGGCGGTCCCGAATACCGACAGGATGGCGAGCGGACAAAGTCCGCCCGTCATCCTAATGACCCCCATAGTGTCTACATGAACGCTGAAAACCTTCTACTATATATTCGGGACATTACTGCGGACCTAACACCAATTTAGGCAACACTGACGGAATTTGCGGAAGCCTCTGGGCTCAGAGTAAACTGGGACAAATCCACAGTTTACCCATTGCACCAAACCTCCCCTTCGTGATGTATGGCTGGGAGACCAGAAAGAGACCTGGATTACAGGGACCCCCGATACCTGGGGATCCGTCTCTACCACTCCCCTGCCGACACATCTGAAGGCAACCACCGTAGAGCATTGGCCGCAATCAGATCAGCGGTCGTATTCTGGAAGAATGTCCCTCTAGCCCTGATCGGCCATGTGGCCTTAGCCAAAATTATAATAGTCCCACAATTACTGTATCACTTCACAAATTTGCTGGTAATCCCACCCAGAGCATTCTTCCGGGACTTAGACTTGCTCCTCAGTTCGCCATATGGGGAACAAGCAGACATAGGATAGCACTGACAAAGTTACAACTACCCACCACACAAGGAGGACTAGGCACACCGTCCTTTGAATCATACTTCCTGGCAGCACAATTACAGTGGCTGTCCTACTGGACTGCAGGCAGACACATAGGTGAGATATACACAGCAACCGGCCAGATCCCCATCCCAGAGCTCCGCCGCCTGCTACTGCCAGGCACTAAACTGAGGCACACATACCCCATACAAGTAGCAGTGGCATGCAAATGCATGCAAAGGATACACCGTGTGTCAGCAGGGACGCCTCCGTACTCCCCTCTGCTGCCACTAGTCGGCTGGCCCAAACAAGAGAAATATTACACAACTAGCATGCTTCACACATGGATGGACCACAGCCTAGGGGAAATAGAATCTCTGAGGACGGACAGCTTAGACCCTTCCACCATGTTATGGATGACCATGACCTCCCCCTGGCCAGTTTCTACTTCACCGCCATCTCCTAGAAAGCTATTGATCATACCACAACCTATCGACGGGAGAGCCAGCAACTCATCTGGTCAATATGGATGGTCTATGTTCTATGTCCACAATCAGGGACAGAACAGGAGAGAAACCTATATATGAGGGGACCCTCTCTAGTGAAATGATATGCTAATCACACCCATGTGTTTGGGGAGGAGCACCTTCTGTTTTAATTACCCTCACACACCCTAGTGGTGTCATGCTTCATCATCGGGTCTCCCCGACCCATACAGTCGGGGTGGGCTCAACCACAGTGTCGGGAGCTCTTCGGATAGATGAAGACCAGGGGGCTTAAAGATTTCAAAACTCAGTCAGACCCCCAGTTTCCCTTTATTTTTGGGTCTAGCTGGGTCAAGAAAAATCTAAAAAATGGGTCTTATTGGAGTTTAATGGTCCTAAGACCCTAGTGCCGACATGTTTCAGTCTGAAGCGGCCATAAAGGTCCTCAACTTTTTTCAGGACAAGAGGAAGAAACCCCCTATGTGTGGAAACTTACAGAATGGGGAGTCCCTATTCTATACGTGGAGCAAGGGTGGAGTAGCCACTCCTTGTGGTGTGTGAAGTATTAAAATGTCTGTATGTTGACAGGCTCCATCTGTAGGGTAGAAACAGGAACAGACACAAACAAAGGATATAAAGAAACATTTTGTCAGTGCATCATATCCAAAAGGTGTATCATACGTAGCATGCCAAAATATGTGTGCATGCCGCTATAAGAGGAAAAATCACCTTTATTGTGCCACTCATCATGGTATTTTTGAGACATACTATTTATATGTGACAGACCTGTGGAGTGGCGCGAATATTTGCATTCTAACACTATCTGCGTTTTAGTATGAATCAAAGACAGTAGCTAGTACCTATAAAATCAGTCTCAAAATGTTGTGTTATATAGTCTTAAGGGAGGATATACTCCGGTTACAATTCCTCTTTAACCCTCTGGATACCGGGAAGGCTCCCGGTAATTTTACGTGTTAACACATCCCCATGATCATACACATGGGGATAGGGAGACACCTGACCCCATGGCTCTATAAAGCCATTCGGGAGCTCTCCAACAAATGCCTGGAGGCCCTGCGGACCACTTGGGAGGAGTAACTAGGGCACCAAATAAACGAGAAAGAATGGGAGATGGCCCTCAAATACCCCAAGAAGGTGTCCAGAAAATGCACGTTTTAAAAATATACAATTCTATATCCTACACAGGCATATCAAACACCAACACGCCTCGAAAGATTTTACCCAGACACCCAGTTCCTCTGCCCCAGAAGCCGATCATGGGAAGCTGATTTGTACCACATGGTCTGGAGTTGCCCCACACTGCAGCCATTGGAACAATGTTCACAAGACACTCAGGGATCTCACGGGGCTTTCACATCTGAACACCTGGGAAGCCTGTGCATTAGGTATCTTCCGGAAACAGAAGCAACACAAAGTGTCAATCCGCTTTGTCACACTGGCAATCTTGCTGACTAATAGAAGTATAGCAATGCATTGGCGTTCCCCCATGGGTCCCCCGAGTGCGGCATGGGTAGGAGCAGTACACAAATGGGCGATGGCGAAGGAGGACGCACTAAGGGAGGAGGTGGTGAAGAGGATACATAAGCACCCCACCTCTATGGAGTGGACCCTATTACTACACCAATTCAAACAACCACTAACACACGACAACCCAGTTGGTTCCCCATGCACCCCAGTGAACCCACAATCACAAGCCTTGACTGTAAGTACACACGCCTATTCTCCTCTAGTAGCAACTTTGCTCAATATTAGCACCACAAACCTCACGGGACTCGAATATAAGACATAAGAGCTGGACCTACCACTCCCACCACCTCAGCAGCACTCAGACATACCAACCAGTGAGATGCATGCCAACCCTGACACCCAGTTCGATATATGTACCCTGGATCCCATGAACATTATCCCAGATTCGCATCACAGTTTCACATATGAATTGTTTAGCGTAAGACCTGATTAAAGACAGGATATGTGTCCATTTAATACGAGGATAGCAATGTCGAATGATGTAAAATGCATGAGATGAAGTCAAATTACATGTATCTTAACACAATCTGTCTTTGTAATACGAAAATGCCAATAAAAATATTTCAACAAGTAAAAATTGGTGAATGTGTATATATGTATTTATAATTTTTTATATGTTTGTAAACAATTTATGTTATTAAAATAAATATGTATAAATATTATCAATGATATATCATATTTTTTACATGTATATGTTTAAGTAGTTTTTATATTATATGTATTACTTATAATTTAAAAAAATTCTAATAATTTTAACTATGTTACTTAAAATTATAAGTCTTATTTATTTTTTGGGCATTTTTTTAACATTAAAAAAACAATATATTTTCCGATATTTTACTTACCTAATGTAGATAGGACTTTGATATTCTGGACATCGATATTTTGGTGTTGATATTTTTGTACCTCCATATTCTGTTTGTTGATATTCTGTCAGTGATCACACGACCGCCTGAAGCTGGACACCTGGGCGGAGGTATGGTTGGATACCTGGGGTGACTTATTTGTGGATGCACAATTGCAGAGCTTGTAGGGGCTGGTGGAGGACTTCGGCATCGCACCAGGTACTTTTATGCTTTATACACTACTAGCAAAGCAATTTCACCAAATATGAGGGAACATCGAAACAGAAACAGAAACCTTGTAGGTATTGCAGATCTTGCTGACGCATGGAAAGGGCGGACGTGTGGTGACAGCCTTATATAACTCCCTGAGGCCTTGTCCAAGCCCTTTATTGACAAAGCTTTGCGAGTACTGGGACTCTGAGCTGTCGACCACTATGAGTGATAAGCAGTGGGCGCAGTGTATAGGGTACCCTAAAAGCATTTCCACAAATGCCTGTCTGAAATATACGCAGTCTAATTACTTGCACCACACTACTTAACCCCACACAGACTGGCAAGCATGTCCCCTACATTGGTCGACAAGTGCCCTCGGTGCACCGGTATGGATGCAAAGTTCCTTCTCATGGTCTGGTCGTGCCCTTGCCTCAGGGTTTGCTGGAGCGAGATCGTGGCAATGCTGGGGGAAGCAATCGATACCAGGATTCAGGTGCAAGCCATCCACTTCTTGCTAGGAGTCACCAAGTGATCTGCAGGGCGAAAAAACCTTAATAAATTCTTAGATTTGGCTCTGGTATTGGCAAAGCGGAGAATTGCCATGTCTTGGAAGTCGAACACAACCCCCAACATCGGGTTAACAGAACTTTGTAAGGCACTGGTGGTGGAACACATATCACAATTACTGAGGGCACCTCGAGACCCTCCACAGACTTACCCCATGCAGTGCAGGAGTATTTGACGTTTGTGGAGGACAAATTGAATGCAGCTCTCTCCTCCCAGGGATGTATGAGTTCTTCAAGGGAGGCTATACTAATACTAACACCATATCCACATGTGCCTGCGGTCCTTCTCGCTCTCTCTTTCTTTCTTCTGGCTTCCCCCTCTTTTCCCTCCCTCCCTGCCTCCCCTCTCTCTGCTGTCCCCGCTGACCCCAGTGGGGTACATACATAAGCAGCCACCCTAGCTCAAGTAAACCCCAAAGCACATGGTACAATTGGGTTAGTAAAGATCACATGGTTTGTGTTTAATGTGAATTGTCTCGTGTGTCAGTATAGCGGTAAAATGAACAGATACGTTATTTGTTGTTTTTCTGTTAATTTCTGATTATAGAAAGGACAATATAAGTAGTCATGTATAGGAGATCAGATATGGTTTTCTTCATTTGAATGACACTTACATCCAGATTAGCCTGGTTCCCCACCAAGCGCCACATGTATAAATGTCACTGTACTGTTTATAATAAAGCTGCCAGATTGTATAGTGTGTAGGCTTGTAAAAACACCAATAAAGACAATTAAAAAAAATAAAAGAATTTACGTCTCTATGTGTGACTATTTAACCCCTTCGCTGCTAGGCCTTTTCCCCTCCTGTGCTAAGCCTTTTTTTGGTGATTTGGGGTAGTGCGCGCTTAGACCCCTGTAACTTTTTGACCACATAAGGTATCCACGCCAAATTTGTGTCCTTTTCTTCCAACATCATGTGGATTCTGAAGGTGCCCAGGGTTTGTGGATTCCCTTGGAGGGGTCCCAGAAATTAACCAAAATACAGTGAAATTTTTGTTTTTTTCAGAATAATTGGAAAAACGGGCTGCAAATGAAAGCCTCTGGGTTTTTCCCTGCAAATGTTATCAAAAAAGGGTTTGTGGGGCTGAAATCTCCATTTTCTCAGCTTTTAGGGAATGACAGTCTTTTGTCAGAGAACTAACATTTTTCACACAGTTTTGGCATTTTTCTGGGACATAGCCTATTATTGCTATTTTTAGAGCTTTCAACCTCCTTCCAGTTAATGGTAGAAATGAGTTTGAAAGCAATAATGTATTCTGGAAAGCTATACATTTGCGACAAGTAGACACAATTTTGAATTCAGAAAGGGGTCATTTGTCTAAATCCATGAAGGTTTCTTTATAGAAACTAACAGTTAAATATTGGAATAATTGAAAATTTGTTGAAAAAAACTGCCTTTTGTCTCAACGTTTTCACCTATAACTTCTTGTAATTTTGACAGCTCTTGGAAAGCAATATACTGTTACATCCGTTAGACCTTCCTGGTTGTGGGGATATATAGGACTTGTAGTTTCACCAAGAACCCGACGAACCCAGATCCAAAAACTGAGCAGCAACTTGCAATGGTTTTTTATTATTGACTGGGTATAGAGCACTTATTCTTGGAAAATGTATACATGGAAAAATCTGTATGAAAGACACCTATGTATTTCTGAATTGGGTACAAATTATAGAGTTTAGAAACAGTATATATTTGCACATTTTCAAAATTGGGAATACTCATACTAGCATGAGAATTATTGTTCATTTTTTTAAAAGATTTTAGATTTACACAATGTCTTTCATTGGGAAGGGAGAAATGCATGAAAACTCAATTGGTAATAACAGTTGATTTACGAATCTAAATTACCCTAAGTCTCCCAATAAAAACGGTACCTCACTTGTGTGGGTCGGCCTTGTGCCTGCGACAGGAAACGGCGCAAAATGCAACGTGGTCGCACCGCAATTTTGCAGTGAAAACGTGCTCTTTTTTGGCAAAGATCCTACCTTTTGTTTTTGAACTCTAGCTCTGCCGGCACCTAGGGAAACTTGCAAACCTATACTATTTTTAAAACTAGACAACCAGGGGAATTCAGGATGGGGTGACTCGACTGCCTCCCACCTGGTTCTGTTACCCAGAATTCCTTGCAAACTTAAAAAATTGACAAAAAAACGCATTTTCCTCACATTTCTGTGGTGCAAAGTTCTGGAATCTCTGTGGATCAACAAATTTCCATGCACCCAGCGTTCCCTCGGGTCTCCCAAAAAAAATGGTACCTCACTTGCCTGGGTCTGCCTAGTGCCTGCGACAGGAAACAGCGCAAAACGCAACGTGGTCCCACCGCAATTTTGCAGTGAAAATGTGCCCTTTTTTGGCAAAGAGCCTACCTTTCGTTTTTAATCCCTAGCTCTGCCGGCACCTAGGGAAACCTAGCAAACCTATACATGTTTGAAAACTAGACACCCAGGGGTATTCAGGATGGGGGGACTTGACTGCCTACCACCAGGTTCCGGTACCCAGAATCCCTTGCAAATCTAGGAAAGTGACAAAAAATGCATTTTCCTGACATTTCTGTGGTGGAAAGTTCTGGAATCTGCGTGGATCAACAAATTCCCACCCATCCAGCGTTCCCCCAGGTCTCCCGAAAAAAATGGTACCTCACTTGCCTGGGTCCGCCTAGTGCCTGCGACAGGAAACAGCGCAAAACGTAACATGTTTGCAACTCAATTTCGCAGTGAAATTGTGCCCTTTTTTGGCAAAGAGCCTACCTTTGGTTTTTGACCCCTAGCCCTGCCGGCACCTAGGGAAACCTAGCAAACCTATACATTTTTGAAAACTAGAAACCCAGGGGAATTCAGTATGGGGTGACTCGACTGCCCACCACCAGGTTCTGTTACCCAGAATCCCTTGCAAAGCTAAGAAATTGACAAAAAAAAACACATTTTCCTCACAATTCTGTGGTGGAAAGTTCTGGAATCTGCGTGGATCAACAAATTTCCACCCACCCAACGTTCCCCAGGGTCTCCCGAAAAAAATGGTACCTCACTTGCCTGGGTCGGCCTAGTGGCTGCGACAGGAAGCACCGCAAAATGCAACGTGGTCGCACCTCAATTTCGCAGTGAAATTGTGCCCTTTTTTGGCAAAGAGCCTACCTTTGGTTTTTGACCCCTAGCCCTGCCGGCACCTAGGGAAACCTAGCAAACCTATACATTTTTGAAAACTAGAATCCCAGGGGAATTCAGTATGGGGTGACTCGACTGCCCACCACCAGGTTCTGTTACCCAGAATCCCTTGCAAAGCTAAGAAATTGACAAAAAAAACGCATTTTCCTCACAATTCTGTGGTGGAAAGTTCTGGAATCTGCGTGGATCAACAAATTTCCACCCACCCAACGTTCCCCTGGGTCTCCCGAAAAAAATGGTACCTCACTTGCCTGGGTCGGCCTAGTGGCTGCGACAGGAAGTACCGCAAAATGCAACGTGGTCGCACCTCAATTTCGCAGTGAAATTGTGCCCTTTTTTGGCAAAGAGCCTACCTTTTGTTTTTGAACCCTAGCTCTGCCGGCACCTAGGGAAACCTAGCAAACCTATACATTTTTGAAAACTAGACACCCAGGGGAATTTAGGATGGGTGACTCGACTGCCTACCACCAGGTTCTGTTACCCAGAATCCCTTGCAAAGCTTAGAAATTGTAAAAAAAAATGCATTTCCCTCACATTTCTGTGGTGGAAAATTCTGGAATCTGCGTGGATCAACAAATTTCTACCCAACCAGCGTTCCCCCGGGTCTCCTCCAAAAAAATGGTACCTCACTTGCCTGGGTCTGCCTAGGGGCTGCGACAGGAAACCGCGCAAAACGCAACGTGGTCGCACCTCAATTTCGCAGTGAAATCGTGCCCTTTTTTGGCAAAGAGCCTACCTTTTGTTTTTGAACCCTAGCTCTGCTGGCACCTAGGGAAACCTAGCAAACCTATACATTTTTTTAAACTAGACACCCAGGGGAATTCAGGATCGGGTGACTTGACTGCCTACCACCAGGTTCGGTTACCCAGAATCCCTTGCAAATCTAAGAAATTGACCAAAAAAACGCATTTTCCTCACATTTATGTGGTGGAAAGTTCTGGAATCTGCGTGGATCAACAAATTTCCACCCACCCAGCGTTTCCTTGGGTCTCCTGAAAAAAATGGTACCTCACTTGCCTGGGTCTGCCTAGTGGCTGCGACAGGAAACAGCGCAAAACGCAACGTGGTCGCACCTCAATTTCGCAGTGAAATCGTGCCCTTTTTTGGCAAAGAGCCTACCTTTTGTTTTTGAACCCTAGCTCTGCCGGCACCTAGGGAAACCTGGAAAACCTATACATCTTTGAAAACTAGACACCCAGGGGAATTCAGGATGGGGTGACTCGACTGCCTACCACCAGGTTCTGTTACCCAGAATCCCTTGCAAATCTAAGAAATTGACAAAAAAAACGCATTTTCCTGACATTTCTGTGGTGGAAAGTTCTGGAATCTGCATGGATCAACAAATTTCCACTCACCCAGCGTTCCCCCAGGTCTCCCAAAAAAAATGGTACCTCACTTGCCTGGGCCTGCCTAGTGCCTGCGACAGGAAACAGCAGAAAACGTAACTTGTTTGCACCTCAATTTCGCAGTGAAATCGTGCCCTTTTTTTGGCAAAGAGCCTACCTTTTGTTTTTAAACCCTAGCTCTGCCGGCACCTAGGAAACCTAGCAAACCTATACATGTTTGAAAACTAGACACGGAGGGGAATTCAGGATGGGGTGACTCGACTGCCTACCACCAGGTTCTGTTATCCAGAATCCCTTGCAAAGCTAAGACATACCGCTCTATGTTTCCCCAGTTGGGACACAGTGTGTGAGTGTTGTGCATGCAGTTGCAAAAGGTGCCTTATAAACAATACACCTGCTCGGATTCCACACTAAATGAGCAGTTCAGTCCTCTCAAACTGCTGCAATTTTAACTCTTTCTTTAAAACTGTTTTTAAAAATCTTGATTTTAGCCACCACTCTATCACAAACCTCCTCACGAACTCTACAGTTGTGTGTGCTCCTCACTACGCACTTGAGACACACACACTTTGCAAGGCATGCATTGGCGGTTATACAATACTGCTTATCACCAACAGCATGCTACACTGTGTTAACACCCTGGCATTAATTTGAACTGTTTATATGCAGATTAGCATTTAATGGTTGTCCTTCTTTTTTCTCTATGTCTAGGCATAGGAGAACCCACAGAGGTAACAACATACATGACACTAGCATGTTGCACATTATTAAGGTCCTGATGAATCGCGGGTGACTATACCCACAGCGTGAAACATGTCGACCAACATCACCTTTAGTCTCATCTAGGGTCACCTGACCTAACCTGCTGACACCTAGTGAGCTAACCCCACTTTTTTAACTGCAGCCAGGGGACCCCCAGAATAAACTGAATTCCGGTACCCCTTGCTACATTTTAATATCCCACACACCACTACACCTAGCCCAGCCCACACACCCCCACCTCACCATAAGGCAGTTGGAAAAAGATCTCCGCTAAAGAGCCCCTCTTTGAGGTGAGCCCGTCGGGGATTGCACCGCCTCCCCGACGAGGAGCAACCGCCGATGATGAAGCATGACATCCTTCGGGGTGTGTGAGGCAATCACATCCAACAAAATGGATGCCCCAGGATGTTACTCTAACATCTGTGGTCATGCCAGCTAACACTTCCCTCACTTACCATAGGAACAGTGCAGCAACCCCCCTTTGTTTTCCTAGTGCAAGACACGGACACAAGCTGTAACTGGACCTTCCACCTTCCTGTGTGGAAAACCGTGTCCGTTGATCCATTGATCAACTACTTTGACTCCCTCCCTTTTGATATAGACTTGAGCACGGTTTCGACCGTGGGAGACCTCTCTAGGCGGGTAAACTTGTTGATATCCCCCATTTAACCGACTCCATCCAAATCGAATTGAGTCACACTGGGTCCATAACCAACTATTGGCCTTGGAACCGTCCCATTCTCTTTGGAATTCTCCTAACCCTTCTTCTTCTAATACTTTTCCACCCCTTGTGGAGAACTCCACCCCACCGAGACCGGCACCCCTGGACTTCACCACTATGGAGGGTCAAGGACTGAGTTTTGGCGAGGAGGAGGCTGCAGCAATTATGAGGACACCATCCCTCTTTGGCATTGAGAGTGAACCAGCAACAGGGAGCAACACCACTGAGTGGCAATCCTTGTCGGACTTGAAACGGGAATGGATAAGGATAACGATCCACGGGACTATGATGGCCCAGTACTTCAAGGCCAAAATAGCACCGAATGGATTGATCGTCAAGAACTTCCCCAGGATATTCTGGGAGGATGGCCAATTCAAAGTGGAGTGGTCACAGGTCTCATGGAAGTGTACCCATGATCTTTTGATTCTCATCGTAAACACAGCAAAAAGACTAGCAGATGCTCTTCTGGTCAAAATCCAAGCAGCCGAGGCCGCCCTGAAAAGCGCGGTACAAAATCCAGGTTTTAAAACTAAACTGGCAGAGATTAATAAAGAAATGGCTGAACACAAAGAATATCTCTTGAACCAGAAGATAGCTAAGCTGCAAAAGGACATTAAAAAATTCTCTAAGGAGAAAGTTTATCCTTACCTAAGGGACGACTATGTCCCCGCAGGCACCAACTACAACTCAGATTCAAGCACGAATTCCTCTAGAAGGGGTTCCAATAGTGGCTCCGACAGCAGTGGGGATAATACTCCCGCTCAGATGCCCCCGAGGGCAAAAAGAGGAAGAGGACGTGGGCAAAGCACTTTCAACGGTTACCCCAATCAGGGACAACCAGCTGGTACCCCTTTTTGGCAGTACCCCCAATTTCCTCATTTTCAGCCCCCGTTTGGTCCACAATACCCTCCATTCTATCCCCCAACAAACCCTACACACCCACCTTTTTTAGGCAGAGGTTGGGGCAGAGGGCGCGGGCGAAAAAGAGGGAACGTACCAGAAAAGAGAGTACAATGGGAGGACACACGCCCCCAAGGGATGGACACGAGGAGTACGAGCCGGTCAGGACCACAGTAAGCCTTGTGGTTAACCTATCCGACCGCCTCCTCACACATGGTGAGGAAGATGTCCTACAAAAAGGTCAAGCCCAAGATTGATCCATTCGAACAAACAAGGGAACTGAAGTCCTTTTTCAGGAAAATAAGATTGAAAACCTTCTTTGAAGGGAGGCCGTGTGAACCCAATGCTGATTCTGGATTACATAATCCTTCAACCTTCACACCACACAACGGTTTGGTGCCGAATGAAGTACTCACTTTTGAACAAGCTGTGCTCAAAGACATCTCAAAACTGGACTTGAAAACATCGTACTGTAACATCTCTAGGAATGAGATGGCCACATTGAAATCTTTGGCTGATGACCCGCTCATAACCATCAAACAGGCAGACAAAGGGGGCGCCACAGTTCTTATGAATACTAAAGACTACGAGTTGGAATGTATCAGACAACTGAGTGACAACAGGTACTACACACCCATTGCCAGTGACCCTACCACGCGCTTACTAACCACGATTACAAGCTTGGTCACTAGCGCAGAGTGCGAACAGTGGATCACTAGGAAGGAGGCTGACTTCCTGGTTAAAAAAGACCCAAGGGTACCATATTTTTATATCTTACCCAAGATACATAAAGCCACGAGACCAGTACCAGGGAGACCCATCGTGTCAGGAATCGATTCAGTCTTAGAGCCCCTTTCGCAATTTTGCGATCACTTTCTCCAACCCCTTGTCAAAAGCATTCCCTCTTACGTCCAGGACACCACAGACGTACTACGCATTCTGGACAACATCCAGAACACAGGAGAGATTGATCTCCTGATCACCCTAGATGTGGAGGCCCTCTACACAAACATTCCTCAGAGGGCCACTCTAGAGGTGATTGAGGAAAGACTAAGCCAGGAAACTTGGAACTCTAACACTCCACAGACCTTTATTATGGAGTGTGCGTCCCTAGCTCTGACTGAAAATTACTTCGAATACAGAGGCAAATACTACCACCAGACCCAGGGGACTTCCATGGGAAGCACCTTTGCCCCTTCGGTGGCCTGTCTGTACATGGCTAAGTTTGAAGGTCTGCATATACATCACGAGACCAATCCTTTCATGGACAACATCAAGATGTGGAAGCGCTTCATTGATGACATTCTGATCTTATGGAAGGGTCCACCTATGTCACATGAAGCCTTCCTGGTTTGGGTCAACTCTCTAAACCCTCACTTACATTTCACGATGGCCTCCTCACCCAAGGAGATTGCCTTCCTGGATCTAACTATAAGACTAGGAGACGGGTCCATCAGCACCACCATGTACCGCAAACCCACTGACCGCAATAGTCTTTTACACTTTAAGAGTCACCATCCGAGGGCCTTGCGTACCAATCTGCCCTTCGGACAATTCTTAAGAATAAGACGCAATTGTAGTAAGGTATCTGACTACAGAAAGGAGTCCGAAATCCTCTCAAGGAATCTACTTGACAGGGGCTACCCCAGATGCGATGTCCTCAAAGCCAGGAAACGCGCTAAGAATAATAACAGAGAAGCGCTTCTAGAGAGACAAGGAAGAATCCCGGTTGAGAATCAACCAATCACATGTGTAACAACATACACCCCTCTGTCCACTAAGATTAGGGGCACTATCAGACGCCATTGGGGGATCCTTAATACCGGCGACTTATCCCTAGAAGAACCTAGATTCGCCTTCAAGAGATCCCAAAACCTGAAGGACATCCTGATCAGTACTAGGCCTAAGTGCACCAGGAAAGATACCCAACAAACTTTATGGCACCTTCCCCCAGTAACGGGCCATTATCCTTGCGGAATGTGTGGTGTATGTAGGTACACCCTGACACTTAAGACTATCCAGCTCTCTGAGACCTTCAAATGGGAGATCAGACACCACACTAATTGTAATACATCAAATTGTATATATATGCTGAAGTGCCCTTGTGACCTACTATACATCGGGATGACCACCCGTCCAGTCAAAACGAGAATCATTGAACACCGTAGCAACTTTCGTTGCAAAAAGACCCACACAAAGATGTGCAAACATTTCGTTGAACAAAACCATGATGAGGACTCCATGAGGTGGGTGGTGCTTGAAGCCAGCCCCAACTGCCCGAGCAATGCCCTGTTTCGGAAAGAGCAGAGATGGGTACATCGTTTGTCTACGGACAAACAGGGTCTCAACGAGGATATTCCGTGGCATTCACTTTAGGATATCAAGGTCCTTTGTCCACCACTCATGTAACCAGTTGCCACATACACTGGCCACATTGTCGACAGTGATCCACCCTAATCATTCTACCATCAGTCCCTGTTGCCAACACTACACACTATGCAACGCGACACCACACACTGTGTAACGTGTCCCAAATGCCATGCATGCTCCTCAGGCAGTAGGCTCACCAAAATACAACATATTGTCACGTTTTCTTAAACCATAATGGTCAGTGCATGCCCGGAACATATTCTGTGCCCATCACAATATGGCCGCTACACTTCGTACATAAAAGCGAGTGACTTTTGAACAAACTACTCCGCACGCACAATAGTGGTGACTTGCCCTTGACAAAATGGGGTGATTATCAACAACCTTTCCACCCCCCTCTAAATGACACAAATAGTTGTATTGACATTTAGAATGATGTATACTTAGCGTTAAGCGCACCAGCACACCGCTGTAAGATGGCCGCCGCAGAAAACGCCCCAACCATGTGACCTGACAGAGGAGGCGGAGACGCCCCGTCACACGCCGACCTGTCAACACGGTTTAAATTTCCCCGGCCGCCGAGCTCCCACATCTACTCGAGCTCGGCGGAGAAGGGTAGGTCTGACTGCGCGGACACGGGAGAATGGAGGTGAGTCCACTCGATAGGGATTTAACAATGGGAGACAGCGTAGAGGTCCTTGACCACACAAGCCCAACTCTGCTTGGAGACATTTTTTTAACATTAGCTTTAGCAACTATCCAACTACAGGCGCTATGTTTTACTCCATCTCCAGCTGAAACCCTGGGCTCTTCCCTGATGTCTAGTCCCGCCGACCCCTCATATGGCATGTAATCCTTAACCATTAGGTAAGTGGGACACGGGAGACATACCGCTCTATGTTTCCCCAGTTGGGACACAGTGTGTGAGTGTTGTGCATGCAGTTGCAAAAGGTGCCTTATAAACAATACACCTGCTCGGATTCCACACTAAATGAGCAGTTCAGTCCTCTCAAACTGCTGCAATTTTAACTCTTTCTTTAAAACTGTTTTTAAAAATCTTGATTTTAGCCACCACTCTATCACAAACCTCCTCACGAACTCTCCAGTTGTGTGTGCTCCTCACTACGCACTTGAGACACACACACTTTGCAAGGCATGCATTGGCGGTTATACAATACTGCTTATCACCAACAGCATGCTACACTGTGTTAACACCCTGGCATTAATTTGAACTGTTTATATGCAGATTAGCATTTAATGGTTGTCCTTCTTTTTTCTCTATGTCTAGGCATAGGAGAACCCACAGAGGTAACAACATACATGACACTAGCATGTTTTCCCTTGCACATTATTAAGGTCCTGATGAATCGCGGGTGACTATACCCACAGCGTGAAACATGTTGACCAACATCACCTTTAGTCTCATCTAGGGTCACCTGACCTAACCTGCTGACACCTAGTGAGCTAACCCCACTTTTTTAACTGCAGCCAGGGGACCCCCAGAATAAACTGAATTCCGGTACCCCTTGCTACATTTTAATATCCCACACACCACTACACCTAGCCCAGCCCACACACCCCCACCTCACCATAAGGCAGTTGGAAAAAGATCTCCGCTAAAGAGCCCCTCTTTGAGGTGAGCCCGTCGGGGATTGCACCGCCTCCCCGACGAGGAGCAACCGCCGATGATGAAGCATGACATCCTTCGGGGTGTGTGAGGCAATCACATCCAACAAAATGGATGCCCCAGGATGTTACTCTAACATCTGTGGTCATGCCAGCTAACACTTCCCTCACTTACCATAGGAACAGTGCAGCAACCCCCCTTTGTTTTCCTAAAGCTAAGAAATTGACAAAAAAAATGCATTTTCCTCATATTTCTGTGGTGGAAAGTTCTGGAATCTGCGTGGATCAACGAATTTCCACCCACCCAGCGTTCCCCCGGGTCTCCTGAAAAAAATGGTACCTCACTTGCCTGGGTCTGCCTAGTGCCTGCGACAGGAAACAGAGCAAAACGCAACGTGGTCACACCACAATTTTGCAGTGAAAATGTGCCATTTTTTGACAAAGAGCCTACCTTTCGTTTTTGAACCCTAGCTCTGCCGGATCAGAGTCAGTCTCTGGACCCTGGTCAGAGTAAGAATCAAAAAGCATTCCAACAACTTGCTGAGCAGTAATCCGGCGGCTAGCCATTATCCTCACAAATAAAGGAGTCTGCACAAACAACTCAACAACCCCAACACTGTGCAAAGTAAGTTAAAAAATGTAAGCCTTTATCACAAATATCTATATTTAAAAAAATATACAATTCACTTACAAGAGACAACTACACTCACCAGCACCTACTCTGCAAAGACACAGCAAATAGGCAACGATATCCCACTAGAAAGAAGAAAAAAAAACTTACATCTACAGAAGTACACATCAAAAACAAATGCAAAACATGTTTTACAATCACAAAAAACAGAAACCAAACATACTCGTATTACTACACACTTTGCAAAATAAACAATAACATTACAATTGAACAAAAAAAGGTCTCTTATCAAACACATGCAACTACAGAAACAGCAGAACAACAGAACCACCAGTAACGGAACCGCACACTGCAACAATCTAAAGAGAAAATAAAACAATACACATTAGAAGAAACAAAAACAACACACATTACAACAGGCTATGTCACAGGGTATGTCACAAATGGGGTGTCTGTCCCCATGGGGGGCAGAATATAAATCATTATAAACGTGGGCCCCCTGGAAGCAACCCTACGGAGGGCAGAGAGGCCAATATAAAGACACGACAGAACATACTTTTGAAAACAAAATCGAGGGGTCGCTCCCTATAAAAAAAACAATCCCCGGAGTCTAGTGGGCTTTTCTATCCCCCAGGGTCCAGAAACGGTAAACAAAATAGCCGATCTGCCCCCAGGGGGGGGCAGAACAGTCTACAATATTTCTATTGCCCCCTGGAAGCGACCCTTGCCCAAGGGGTCGCTTCCTTTATAAATATAATAAAATCCCTGGTGTCTAGTGGGCTTTTCTGCCCCCCCTGGGTCCAGATGCGGCCCAAAAAATGGCCGACAAGTCTAAAAAAAATGATGGGCCACTAGGAAGCGACCCTTCCCCAAGGGGTCGCTTCCTTTATAATTATAATCAAATCCCTGGTGTCTAGTGGGCTTTTCTGCCCCCTTGGGTCCAGATACGGCCCAAAAAACAGCCGATCTGCCCCCAGGGGGGGCAGAAAAGTCTAAAAAAAATGATGGGCCACTAGGAAGCGACCCTTCCCCAAGGGGTTGCTTCCTTTATAATTATAATCAAATCCCTGGTGTCTAGTGGGCTTTTCTGCCCCCCCCTGGGTGCAGATCGGCCAAAAAAACGGCTGATCTGCCCCAGGGGGGGCAGAAAAGTCTGAAAAATAATTTGTCCCCCTAAGGAAGCGACCCTTGCCCAAGGGGTCGCTTACTTTATAAATATAATTAAATACCTGGTGTCTAGTGGGTTTTTCTGCCCCCCCCTGGGTCCAGTTCCGGACCAAAAAACGGCCGATCTGCCCCCAGGGGGGCAGAAAAGTCTACAGAAAATATGGGCCACTAGGAAGCGACCCTTCCCCAAGGAGTCACTTCCTTTATAATTACAATCAAATCCCTGGTGTCTAGTGGGCTTTTCTGCCCCCCCTGAGTGCAGATCGGCTAAAGAAACAGCCGATCTGCCCCAGGGGGTGTGGAAAAGTCTGAAAAATAATTTGTCCCCCAAAGAAAGCGACCCTTGCCCAAGGGGTCGCTTCCTGCACAGAAAAACCACACACAAACATAATCCCTGGTGTCTAGTGGGGCATTCCTGGTGCACGATTGCGACGTTGTGCGCGATCGTGCCCCAGGAATGCCCTGCATTGGGACATCAGGTGAGAGGAAACACTGTTTCCTCCCCCCCGATGCCTCAAGGCCCCCCCGCCCCACCGGAAACCAAACACGAACCTGTGTCCTGGACGCGCTGGAAAGAAATGGATTCAAGCGTGTCCAGCGCTTCCTGATGACGTCGGCGCGCGCTGTGCGTGGGGGGGCCAGGGGGTGGCAGCGGAAAGTCTTCCGCTACCACCCCTGCTAAAAAGACCACGATCGATGCCCCAGGGGGGGAGCGCCAGCGCTCCCCCCCAGGGCTGTACTGATGACGGAGCGGTTCCGTCATCAGCACAGCCCAACCGATGCTGATGACGGAACCGCTCCGTCATCAGCGTCGAAGGGGTTAACACGATGATCGTGACACTGCAATTATGATTAAATAAAGTATTTCATGCTTACTTCAAATTGGTACAAAGAAGCAGACATTTTTTGAACTCAACTTCTGGTGTGCAAAGTGGGGACGTTGATCTAGCACACATTGTGTTGCCTTCTGGACAGTGCACCCTAAGGGTTGCTGATAAAAATAAAACGAAAATATAACAGAAGTATAGCAATGCATTGGCGTTCCCCCACAGGTCCCCCGGCCCGATTGCGGCATGGGTAGGAGCAGAACACAAATGGGCGACGGCGAAGGAGGACGCACTAAGGGAGGAGGAGGTGAAGAGGATACATAAGCACCCCACCTCTATGGAGTGGACCCTATTACTACACCAATTCAAACAACCACTAACACACGACAACCCAGTTGGTTCCCCATGCACCCCAGTGAACCCACAATCACAAGG
Source organism: Lissotriton helveticus (assembly GCF_964261635.1). Taxonomy (NCBI): domain Eukaryota; kingdom Metazoa; phylum Chordata; class Amphibia; order Caudata; family Salamandridae; genus Lissotriton; species Lissotriton helveticus. The sequence goes on from NC_136065.1 coordinate 428,774,666, forward strand.
CTTGACTGTAAGTACACACGCCTATTCTCCTCTAATAGCATCTTTGCTCAATATTACCACAACAAACCTCACAGGACTGGAAGATAAGACATAAGAGCTGGACCTACCACTCCCCCCCTCCTCAGCAGCACTCAGACATACCAACCAGTGAGATGCGTGCCAACCTCGACACCCAGTTCGATATATGTACCCTGGATCCTATGAACATTATCCCAGATTCGCATCACGGTTCTACATACGAATTGTTTAGCGTAAGACCTGATTAAAGACAGGATATGTGTCCATTTAATACGAGGATAGCAATGTCGAATGATGTAAAATGCATGAGATGGAGTCAAGATACATGTAATCTTAACACAATCTGTCTTTGTAATATGAAAATGCCAATAAAAATATTTCAACAAGTAAAAATTGGTGAATGTGTATATATGTATTTATAATTTTTAATATGTTTTTAAACAATTTATGTTATTAAAATAAATATGTATACATATTATTAAGTATATATCATATTTTTTACATGTATATGTTGAAGTTTTTTTTATATTATATGTATTACTTATAATTTAAAAAAAATCTAATAATTTTAACTATGTTACTTAAAATTATAAGTCTTATTTATTTTTCGGGCATTTTTTTAACATTAAAAAAACTATATGTTTTCCGATATTTTAGTACTTACCTAATGTAGATAGGACTTTGATATTCTGGACATCGATATTTTGGTGTTGATATTTTTGTACCTCCATATTCTGTTTGGCGATATTCTGTCAGTGATCCCACGACCGCCTGGAGCTGGACACCTGGGCGGAGGTGTGGTTGGATACCTGGGGTGACTTATTTGTGGATGGATGCACAATTGCAGAGCTTGGAGGGGCTGGTGGAGGACTTTGGCATCGCACCAGGTACTTTTATGCTTTATACACTACTAGCAAAGCAATTTCACCAAATATGAGGGAACATCGAAACAGAACCAGAAACCTTGTAGGTATTGCAGATCTTGCTGAAGCATGGAAAGGGCGGACATGCGGTGACAGCCTTATATGACTCCCTGAGGCCTTGTCCAAGCCCTTTATTGACAAAGCTTTGCGAGTACTGGGACTCTGAGCTGCCGACCACTATGAGTGATAAGCAGTGGGTGCAGTGTATAGGGTACCCTAAAAGCATTTCCACAAATGCCTGTCTGAAATATACGCAGTTTAATTACTTGCACCACACTACTTAACCCCACACAGACTGGCACGCATGTCCCCTACATTGGTCGACAGGTGCCCTCGGTGCACCGGTATGGATGCAAAGTTCCTTCTCATGGTCTGGTCGTGCCCTTGCCTCAGGGTTTGCTGGAGCGAGATCGTGGCAATGCTGGGGGAAGCAACCGATACCAGGATTCAGGTGCAAGCCATCCACTTCTTGCTAGGGGTCACCAAGTGATCTCCTGGGCGAAAAAACCTTAATAAATTCTTAGATTTGGCTCTGGTATTGGCAAAGCGGAGAATTGCCATGTCTTGGAAGTCTAACACAACCCCCAGCATCTGTTTAACAGAACTTTGTAAGGCACTGGTGGTGGAGCACATATCACAATTACTGAGGGCACCTCGAGACCCTCCACAGACTTACCCCATGCAGTGCACGAGTACTTGACGTTTGTGGAGGACAAATGGAACGCAGCTCTCTCCTCCCAGGGATGTATGAGTTCTTCAAGGGAGGCTATACTGATACTAACACCATATGCACATGTGACTGCGGTCCTTCTCTCTCTCTTTCTTTCTTCTGGCTTCCCCCTCTTTTCCCTCCCTCCCTGCCTCCCCTCTCTCCGCTGCACCCGCTGCCCCCAGTAGGGTACATACGTAAGCAGCCACCGTAGATCATGTAAACCCCAAAGCACATGGTACAATTGGGTTAGTTGAGATCACATGGTTTGTGTTTAATGTGAATTGCCTGGTGTGACAGTATAGCGGTAAAATGAACAGATACGTTATTTGTTGTTTTTCTTCTAATTTCTGATTATAGAAAGGACAATATAAGTAGTCATGTATAGGAGAACAGATATGGTTTTTCCTCATTTGAATGACACGGACATCCAGAGTAGCCTGGTTCCCCACCAAGCGTCACATGTATAAATTTCACTGTACTGTTGTCATATAATAAAGCTGGCAGATTGTATTATGTATAGGCTTGTAAAAACACCAATAAAGACAATAACAAAAAAAATAATTACATCTCTATGTGTGACTATTTAACACGATGATCGTGACACTGCAATTATGATTAAATAAAGTACTTCAATCATACTTCAAATTGGTACAAAGGAGCATACATTTTTTAACTCAACTTCTGGTGTGCAAAGTGGGGACGTTGATCTAGCTTAAGACAACACACATTGTGTTGCCTTCTGGACAGTGCACCCTAAGGGTTGCTGATTAAAAAAAACGAAAATATGACTGTGCAAAAGTTCTCAGAAGCAGGTATTAGTGACTTTAATACAGGTCCACTGACAGCCACTTTAAAAGGCACAAATATAGTAGCACAAGGTTCCAGTGTTGATAATAAACGTATTGCATTATAACTTGTGCAATGCTCACCAAAATATTAGTGCAGATTTTTATTTCAGGACCATGGACACCTCAATGGAATTGATTTGAATACAACTGGGGGAAATACATGGTTGACAAATAAGACAGTACAATACCAATTGGTTAACACTTGAGCCTTTGTAAGGGAACTTGGAGTATTTTCCAAGTAAAAATCTACATTGTTTCTGCTTATTCCAGGCCAACTTCTAGTAATTCCCTTATGTAGTGAGCGTTTCTGCTGATGTCAGAGGGATCTCTTCTCAGGATCTGAGGTACTCGATCCTTTATACTGATTTTCAGGGGGATCTCTAGTAATGACATGATGTACTGCATCCTTTCTTCCCTTGGAGATGAGGTTCGAGTGACCATTCTTTGCCTCTGTGGGGGTTGCATGCCCCCCTCCCGAAACATCACATCAGACCCTGGGGTATGCTATGGCTCAGGGAGTGGTGCCCAAGCTCTATTCCTCAAAAAAGTACCACATCAGCCATGGCAGATGGGGTCCCCTATGCCTTTAAGTGGCTTGGGGAGGGGGCCTCTATGCCTCCCTCCGCAAAAATGAATGCTGCACTAAACTCCCCCCCCCCACCCTCCCTGGCCCATCCTGGAAAATATGTAAATGAAAAGAACAGGAGCCCGCCCTTTCTTTTAAACTTTTGTCGGGGTACTGTGGCACTCTTGTTTTTGTTTTTGGGCCCAGGGAGGGCCCTCTCTGGGACCCACCCTGCCACACAATGCCTAAAATGGCTACCAAACATCTTTGTTGATGTTAGACAGCCAAAGCCCTAAAATATCTGCCTAACATCTTTGTTGATGTTAGACAGCCAATCATATCTTATCTTTTGGTCTGCTGGACCCACAGTACTATAGCGTCTCTCTCTCTCTATATATATACATGCCATTTGGACCTTAATTACTCAAAAGACACTGAACGGATTTACACAAAAACAAAAAGAGCACACTTTCTGTGTGAAGATCTAGCTCCATCTAAAATTTGGTTTAATTCCGTAGCCATTTTGGCTGTACCGCTGTTCAATTTTACTATGGTAAATTGCATGGGAAAAACATGTTTTAGACCCCTTTAATTCGTGGCACACACATGACAGATCACTACAAAACTTTCCGGGAAGGAGCTGTATTAGCTTAACCTTTTTAGTGTAAAGCTTTGTGGAAATTTGATAAACAGCACCAAATATATTAGCAAAGTAAAAAACCTGTTTCCTATGGAAACCTGGCCCTAAGTATAACTACACAGTGGTGACCACCACTGTGTAATATATATAAATAAGCTTTCTCCAAAAAATCAATAATTAAGGTGGTGCTATAGTTAGGTGTTGTAATAACTTAAAACTAACATTTTAAAATCAAACAAATCACTAACATTCACCAGTTATAGTTTATTGAACTAACTATAACTTTTGTCTCTCATACTCTGCTTATGAGCTCACACATTACATGAAGCGTTAAATGTTATCATTGATGACATCAATGATGACATCTCAAATGAAATCACTGATGACATTACTGATCACATCACTGGACCTGGAACTTGCAAACCCCCTGCCAGGCACCCCTTAATCTATGACAGTGGTGGGGGAGGAGGCACAGTGTGTGACCTGCTGCCAGGCCTCGAGTCCAAACCTCTTTGACTGCCCATCTCCATCTAGAGACCACAGTGGATTATTGTGTGTTTGTTTTTTGTGTTTTGTCACATTTTGTTTCCAGTTTTTTACTTTTTATTATGTAATTGTGTTTTTTTATTTTTCTTATCTTTCATCGGTTTTTAGCTACTGTTTTTAAACAAATTAAAAATATTTTCCTTTTTTTTAACTTTCTTTTTTCTGACATGCATTTTTGTGATGTTTCAAGGCTTTCAGTCTTCTGTTTGCTTTGCCAAAAGCTACAACGTTATGGCTGTGCTGGCAGTGTATCTCATAATGCTGCAAGTTGTCATCATTTTTTTCCTCTTCTTGTTGCAACACTTCTGGAGTGGCTGGTTGTCTTTCAAATGATCACTTCTTTTGTAAATCTGCTGTGGGACAGTGTGAGCTCTAAACGAGGTCTACATGAAGCAGTGGCAAGTAGGGACTTCTGGGCCTGGGAAGGACAGGACAAGTGCAGTAGAGTCTTGCAAGCGTGCTCACAGGCTTGAGACCACCTTTGTCTGGTTTGCTCCTGGGTTTTGGGATCAAGTTGCACTAGTGGATCACAGTTACACTTCTTTCTCCTTGTTTTTATTGCAACGAAGCATGATTATTAAAGTTTTGGTCCGAGGTTATCTCATTTTTGTGCAGACATGGTGAAGACTATTTAACCTGGTTGAAGTCAAACAATAAAAGGTGATGGGTATTCCAAAAGTCTCAACTACTTTCAGTCGCTCAGACTGCATTCCACTCTTTCATATTTTTTTGTCTTCTGCAGCACTCCAAACGGGGAGCAACCAAGTACAAATCAGTCTAGGTCATGCTCCATTAGACAAAATTTAAACTGCCAGCCAAAAGCAATATTGAATATCTTGGTTTAGCCTACTTGGACCTCATCAGTCAATTGCTGCTTGGAGATTGTGGCACAGAAAGCAGAGGTACCATAGCTGGTCATACCAGAAGCACTTAGGGCATCAATTTTAAAGAACAAATGGTAAAGGATGGAATAATTGCTAAGTCTCATTCAGTAGCATTTCGTTAGGCCCCATTCCAGTACATCGTTTTTTGCCCACTGTGCCATTCTAGAGAGGGAACAACCATATACAAATCAGTCTTGTCATCCTGCTCCAATAGGAAAAGTCCAAGTAGATCTGCCAGACCACATCACAATTGAATGGTAACGCAAGTATCCATTACCGGTTTCAGCCTACGTGGCTCTCAAGTGTGGATTAATGTTTGTATCTCATGTCTCAGAGAGCATAGAGGTTTGAATCCAACACATTAATTTGTATACCATTTGAGTGTTTTGTGTCCCTCCTGAGGCGGCAGCCGGGAGGTTGTGTTGCTCTGTTTTAACTTTATTTGGAAATCTAATACCTGTGTAAAAACTGCACTTTTTAAAATTATCTGCAACATTGCCTAAATTGCTTGATTCAAGAAGCTTTTTATCGCTGACTCCTTCCCCCTCCTCCCCGCTGCCCTGGGCCACTCCCAGCCGAGTATCGACGCTGTGGAGTTGGTCCCAGGTACAGACTAGTGGCGGCCATATTGTGTGTGGCTCCAATCCCCCGCGCTCTAGTCGCGCATAAAAGGGGTTTCTTTAGACCCTACGCTCGTTTGACTGAGTGTTTTGTTTCCCTCCTGAGGCAGAAGCCGGGAGGTTGTGTTGCTCTGTTTTAACTTTATTTGGAAATCTAATACCTGTGTAAAAACGGCGCTTTTTTAAATTATCTGCAACATTGCCTAAATTGCTTGATTCAAGAAGCTTTTTATCGCTGACTCCTTCCCCCTCCTCCCCGCTGCCCTGGGCCACTCCCAGCCGAGTATCGATGCTGTGGAGTTGGTCCCAGGTACAGACTAGTGGCGGCATATTGTGTGTGGCTCTAATCCCCCGCGCTCTAGTCACGCATAAAAGGGAATGTCCATGCCTCCGCGCAGCAGACGCGGTCAGCGGACGTGCCGGACCTGCGTCGGAGTCGTGCCAGAGTCCTGCCCGTCTGCGCCCATCCGCGGCCAAAGGGGCCTAGGGGCTAAGGATGCTGCCACCTCATTTACTCTCCCTCTGCTCTTAGGAACCTAGATTCTGTACACGGTGTATTATCTCCGACAAGCCTAGACTGTATCTCCTCACTCGGTATCGCGCGTAATGTATCTCCCCCATTTTCCAGTTGCAAGCACCCAGCTGGCTCCAGTACTATTGAAACGCGCATCCGTGTTCTATACTTAAATACACGCTCACTTGTAAAGCATCAGACTGATCTCTTTCTTCTTCTCACTGATGAAAGCCCCGATATCCTCTTAATTACCGAGACCTGGCTGACTGATGATTCTCTCCCTGACATCTTGGCAGCCTTGCCCCCGACTACTACATGCTCAATATGAACCGACCCTCTGGTCGCGCCGGTGGCGGGGTGGCAGCTGTCATTCGAAAGGAGTTCAAATTTATTTCCACGTCCTCTCTTACTCTTACTGATGTGGACAATCTCATCATCAGCTTGGAAACTGGAGAGGGAGCCCTTACCATCATTATCCTCTACCGTCCTCCCCACTCTATGCCTCTGTTTCTCGCCGCTTTCAGCGAACAGCTAGCCAACCTACTCACCTCATCTGCTCGAGTCGCCATTCTGGGCGACTACAACTATTGGTATAATGACAGCGACGCTGGTCCCCATACGGCCGAGCTGTTCGAAGTTCTCTCTAGTTTTAACATGACCCAACTTGTTACTTCTCCTACCCATGTCAGGGGCCATATTTTAGATCATATCTGGACCCACAACCTCACACTCTCCTGTCCTGTGATCACTCCCTGTATCTGGTCGGACCATCATTTGATCGACACTGTGATCACAGTCAGGGGCTGTATGAAGGTTCCTCCCCTGGCAGGTGGGATTGCTCGTAAATGGAGCACCCTTGACTCTCAGGCTTTTCTCTCGTTCCTGGCTGAGACTTGTCCCCCGCCGTGTAATGCCGCGACTGTTCACACTCTGGAGGAGGATCTTTCCAGCTGGATTACCAGAGCCAGAGACCGCTTTGCCCCTCCCTCCAGATTCCCTCGCTCCCGGCACAGCAAGTCCCACAAGTGGTTTAATGCCACTCTGAAAACTCAGCAACTTGAACTGCGCCAGATGGAACGTAGGTGGAGACGTAACTACTCATCCATCGACAGAGAGCTGTACGTCCCTGCACGGAAAAAATACAAAAGTGCAATCACAACAGCAAAATCTTCACACATCTCGGAAAGGATCCTCACTGCCCCCAACAAATCCAAGGAGATTTTTTCATTCATGAGGGAGCTCACGTCTGACGCCAGGACCCTTCCTTCTCAGACCCCCACTCAAGAGTCCTGCAATGCCCTAAATAGTTTCTTCATCGAAAAAATTATCAAGATCAAGAACACCATTCCTCCTGCCTCCCTCGATGGTACACTAGCCTCCTCTCCTGGAAACCCACTCTCACTATCATCCTTCCCCGCCCTCGATCCCAGTACTCTGGCCAAACTCGCTGCTCGAGTCAAATCTGGCTCGCCTAATGATTGCTGCCCTCCCTCTGTCTTTCGTGACATTTGCCTGGCTCTGCCGGACTGCATTTTGCCTTTGTTAAACACCTCTCTCGAGGCAGGTGTGGTGCCCAACTCCTTCAAGGAGGCTGTCCTGGTGCCCCTGCTGAAAAAGCCTGGAGCTGAGCCGGAGGATCTTGCCAACTATCGGCCAATTTCTCTCTTGCCCTACCTATCCAAACTCTTGGAGGCACACGTCACCAGCTGCCTCTCTAAATTTATCGAGTGTTCCAACTATCTCGAATCCAATGAAGCCGGCTTCAGACCAGCCCATTCCACCGAGGCTGTGATTCTGGCAGTCATGGATTCCTTAAGGGACAATGCTGATAAAGGGACACCACAGGCTCTTGTTCTATTAGATCTGTCGGCGGCATTCGACACGGTGGACCATAACATCCTGTTCCACCGTGCCGAGCATGCCGGCATCCGGGGCCTGGCCTCTGCCTGGCTCAAATCTTTTCTGTCAGGCAGAACCCAGGCGGTCCGTTTAGGCCCTTTTACAGCCGCGAAGGTACCATCCACCTGCGGAGTGCCTCAGGGATCATCCCTGTCTCCTCTGCTTTTCAATCTTTACCTTCAACCGCTCATTTATTCCCCGAAGAGGTGGAATATCACCGTATTCAACTACGCAGACGATCTGCAAATTATCTTTCCGCTCAACACCCTCAATGCAGCTCTCGACTGCCAAGCAGTTATGCTACACATCCAGCATTGGATGAACTCCCACCAGCTTAAGCTGAACCCGGGGAAGACTGAGCTAATTCTTCCGGGCAACAGCCCCACTTACTGGGGTCCACAATTCTGGCCGGTTGAGCTTGGCTCTCCGCCCGCCCCGGCCAAGTCAGCAAAGAGTCTCGGGGTCATAATTGACACGGAGCTCTCTCTCAAGCTCCAGGTGGGTGCTGTTGTGTCATCATGTATGTTCCAGCTCAGAAAAATCAGGAAAGTCTCTTACCTCCTCACACCTGAGGCTCTGATACAAGTCCTGATTGCCTTGGTGCTCTCCCGCCTGGATTTTTCAAACTCTCTGTACCATGGCCTACCCAAATCCCTCCTTTATAGGCTCCAAATTGTACAGAACCAAGCGGCCAGACTGGCCTATAAAATCCCGAAGTGGCAGTCTGCGAAACCACTACTTCGCAAACTCCATTGGTTGCCGGTGGAGCAGAGGACTGCGTTTAAGATCGGCTGCCTGACATTCAAGGCTGTGTCTGGGACTTCTCCCGCCTTCCTTAAATCCCTGGTCACTCCCTACTGCCCGGTACGCAACCTCCGGTCTTCTCACCGCCAACTTTTAGTCGTTCCCTCTATTAAACTTAAAAAGTTTGGCGGCCGCAGATTCGCTCACCGGGCTCCCAATCTTTGGAATCAGTTGTCCCTTCCACTCAAATCTGCCAACTCCCTTCTGGAATTCAGAAAACTGCTGAAAACCCACCTTTTCATGCAGACTGGCTAGACCCCCGTCTTTACACCTCACAGCACTCAACCAGCGCCAGGAAACTTATGGTGTCAGAGCGCTATAGAAGACTCCCTTAAGGTAAGATAAGATAAGATAAGATACCACACCTGCTATTTCTGTTCTGTTTTGGTTCCCTCAAAATCAGTCTAGTAAAATTTAGGAATAAGAATATTTTTGGCTCCCCACTTAAAATGGTGCAAAAGCTTTCTTATAATCAATATGTTTAAGCTTTCAGTTCTTTTCAAATGGCTACAAAAAGGTACTCATAATGTCTTATGAAATAATTCCTGTTTCCACCCTAATCAGAATTATGAGTACTATGCTAATAACACACCAGTTTTCATCAGGTTAAACCTGATGACATATAAAACGTTTGGAATATGGGGAAAGCGTGCAAAAATCAATATACCATTTTAGGGCAATTGCCCCACAGTATCATCATTTTAATGACCAACTTGTAATAAAGTGCCTTGGCGCATGTTTGTATGGCACTACATTTTTGGTGATAATCTGGACCTATAGTTATATCACGAACACTTTATTGCCTACCACTACACCCTCGAGGTACCAATGTAATTACTAGTATTAGCTTCACATCAACTTGCCTAGACTTACATTGTGATGTAGTAGTTAGGTTGATGTAGTCGAATTGATATCTATGAAATCTGATATAACATAAGCAAAATAGTGATGGTATATCAGTGAACAGTTTGCTAACTTCGCAGCTTCAAATAAGAGATTATAGATAATGATAATGTACAGCATGATGACTGATACCTTCATAGTCGATCTTTGATATGCTGGTATGACAGGAAAATTGCCAAAGCTTATACACGTATCAAATAGCAGGTAACTTTTATGCAACTGAAATGCAAAGTCATTTTAAGGCAAGGGGAACGTGGGCAATTGCCCAAGACATACCCCTTCCAACTGACTTTGTAGTGAAATGATAAGGACATTCAGAAGCAATTTCTTTGAAAAGCGTATAAATAAAACCATTTTAAGCCTCTCTAATTCAACTCTCTCTAGCAAATCTCTCCCTCTCTCTATCTCACATTTCTGCTCCACTGTCACATGTACTGCTTTAGCTCACACACTCTCTCTTCTTCATCTCTCTCGCTCTCTTTCTTACCTCTGACTCTTTTTTTGTCTTAGCATCCCTCTATCTATTACTCTGTCTACCTATCACTTTATCCATCTTTCTTGCATGATCTCATCCGGTTCGAACTTCAGCACTCACTCTACTTCCCTTTATATCTTCCTCTTACTGTTCAACTCACCTCCCTCTTCCTTGCCTCTCTCTCGCTACCTCTCCCCTCTCATTTCAGTACTTACCCAAGTACCTCTTTATCTAAAAGTACCTCATCTCTATCACTCCTTGCAAGCCGAAATCCCTTCCCTTCTCCCTACCTCACAATTTCAGCTCCCAATCTTTCCACCACTGTTGACATCTCGTTAGCTCTTTCTCCATACTTCACCTCACCTCTTCTACCTCATGCCTCTCTCTTTGCCTCTCACTACATAGCTCTACATTTCTATTAACCTACTGCATAAATCCACCTCAACCTCATGTACCACACCTGTCTTCCTAACTCCACCCTCTCATCACACCAGTCTCTATGTCACCTCTTTCTACCTTTCTCGAATGACCTGTCCCCTCTCTTTAACAATCTCGGTGCCTCCTTCTTTGAGTCTACCTCTCCCATTCCCCTACCTCAGATTCCTTCCTGCTTTACCTCTCTCTTTATGCCACCCTATCTCAAGTCTCTGTCTCTACCTTCCTTTACCTCACTAAGGGCTAGATGTAGGTAATCACAATTTACCGATTCTTAAACACCGAATTTTACCGATTCGGTATTTAAGAATTGGTAAATGTGATGTAGGTAATAAATCAGTAAAATGTACCGATTCGGAAATATTCCCTTTTACCGAATCGGTAGTACCGATTCGGTAGTGAGAAATACCTTTTCATTCCCTGTTGCACCCCTGAATCGTGCATGTGTGCACCGGTGGCGCACAGGCATGCCCTAAGGATATGTATGTCTGCCACATGGCACTTTTTTAAAGGTATTCGGTGTAGTTGGTGATAAATAACAAATCCTTAAAGCAAAAATGCACTTACTTGAGTGCTTCCTACATAGGTTTTAAGGATTCGGTAATTTACCGATTCCTCAAAATAAGGAATCAAAATGTAACCAATTCCTTAAAATAACAAATCGGTAAATTACCGAAACCTTATTTAGAGCTTCCTACACTGGAAAGGGCTAAATACCGGTGGGTAATGGGAAAATCACCGATTTTCGTCCGTTACCGACCGGTATTAAGCTACCTACATCTGGCCCTAAATCTCTTTACCACAGTGTCAAACTCCCTTCTCTTTGTCCACCTCACTACTGCCTTTCTACTTCACCCAGTTCCTCTCTCCACCTTATCTCTCTTTCTACAATTGTCTCTGCTTTACTACTTTCTTTACCTGACCTGCCTTAATATACCTCACTTCCTATTTTTGCTTTGTCTCTACCCCACCACTTTTCTAACTTGCATCTGTCTGTAGTCCTCCCACTGCCTCATACCTGTACCTATTTATTTTTGCATCTCTCTCTACCTCTGCCTCTCCCCAACTTATCACACTTTCTACCTATTCTCTCCCTTTACCTGGCACCAGTGGCATACCAATATCCCCAGCAGCTGCCGTGGTGCGGTGGGGGATGCCCATGCTCCGGGGAGCGCCCTTTGGCACTGTGCAATGGTGGTTGGTGCCTGACCTGAGAGCTCCTGACTGGGTCAGGACCATGTGGGGCCACCTCCATATACTTTGCAGGGCCCCCCCTCAAGGTCTGCTATTCCACTACGTAGCACCTGTTTCCCTGTGTCTAGTGCTCTCTTTCTCACTCCCCTAATACAACAGCAAAGCTAATAACATATTTTGGCTATGCCCTAACATGCTATACTGGCAACACTCAAATTGTCGTGTCATTTGATTCAGATGAGTCTGGGACTGCATCAAATTTCCAGGAATGTATGCAGGCAGTCAGCTCTTGCATGTCTATGAACTGTCTGAAACAAAGTCGAAAAAACAGAGGTTTTGAGTTTTGGAGCTCAGCCATCTTTCTGGCCTACTGTGTGGTGGCCAGCTGAGTTAGGCTCACTTCCCACACCCGTGAGAGTTGTAAAAAATCTTGGAGTTCTAAAAAATGGTAAATTGGCTTATCACAACAAGCGGAATATGGTCTCTTCTGCTGCCTTTTACACCCTCAGGCTTAATAAGAAGATGTTACCGTTTATTCCAGCTAACTTACAGAAAACAGTACTCACTTTGTTGGTGCTGTTGAAGATTGATTTCTATAATGGGCTCTGTTTGAATGCCAATCAGTATGTTCAAAACAAACTTCAAACTCTACAAAACACGGCAGCATGGGTTCCCCCTAAAAATTCCTAATTATCAGTCCATTTCCAAATCTCTTAGGAAGCTTCATTGGTTGCCTGTAAGGCAGAGGGTACGGTTCAAAGCTCTTTGCATTTTATGTATAGTTCTGCATCACCAAGGTCCATACTTTTTAAAGAAGAGCTTCACCTGGTATGCGCTTGCTAGATCTCTATGATTGGCATCCGCTAATCTTGTGGTAGTGCCCCGTTTCAAGCGAGCTACCAGGGTTGGCAGATGCTTTGGGGCACATGCATCAACCTATTTAGGAAGTGCAAACGGTGCTAATCGGTAAATTCGGCCGTTTGCGCTTCCTAAATACGTTTTTGGGATGCATCAAACACTTTTTCAGAATTCGCATTTTTTTGCATTTCTTAAAAATGCGAATGCATTTAAGGAATCGCATTTGTGCGATTCCTTAAATGCAATGCATCAATTTAAAAAAAAATGCGAATGTTGAAATTGGAAGTGCAAATTAACACGAGGTTGACCCTCGTGTTAATTTGCGAAAATCTTTCAAAATGCAAAAAAATGCATTTTTTACACTGTCATGTTACAGACACACATGTCCTTAGGACATGTGTGTTTGAAACATGCACTTTCAAATACATTTCTTGGGGTGCAGGGGGGGTCCTTTGGACCCCCCCCTGCACCCTTGGAATGCATCAACAAATTGCGAATTCGTAAATGCCTTCCCATTGACTCCTATGGGCCTTTCGGCCCATAGGAATCAATGGGATTTGCGAAAAAGCAGTTAGGAATTCGGTATTTATTTGCGATTCTGTAAAAATGGCGATTTTTACCAAATCACAAATAAATACCGAAAAAAATGATGCATAGCATTTTGCAATTCTTAATTTGCGATTCGGTAATTTTCGCAAATTAAGAAATGCAAAATGTATGAATGATGCATGTGCCCCTTAGTGCTTACTGCTACTAAAGCGTAGAACGACAGTGCTCTCTTTATCAAAGCTATACCAAACCTTTTGGCATTCAGGAAATCTCCGAAACCGTGGTTGTTTTACATGAACTAACTTCCTTTCTGGTTCGTTTGCCTGCAGTTCAGTTAGGGCTAGATGTAGGTGGGCTAATACCGGTCAGTAATGGCCGAAAATCGGTACATATGCTGTAACCGACCGGGATTTAGCCCTTTGCGATGTAGGAGGCTGGATTTAAGGAATCGGTAATTTACCGATTCTTCAAATGAAGGAATCGGTAAAATACAGATTCCTTAATTTAAGGAATCGGTAAATTACAGAATCCTTAAATCCTATATAGGGAGTACTCAAGTGAGTGCATTTTTGGTTTAAGGATTCGATATTTACCACCAACTACAAGTTGGTGGTAAATACCGAATACCTTTTAAAAAGCAATGTTGTGCTGTTTTAAAAGTGCCATGTGGCAGACATACATGCCCTTAGGGCATGTATTTGCGCCACATGTGCACACATGCACCATTCAGGGGTGCAACAGGGTGTCAATGTGACACCCTGCCACCCTTGAATATGCTCCCCCTATTACCGATTCGGTATTTACCAAATCGGTAATTGTGAATTGCTTCCCATTCATTCCTAAGGGCCTCCAGGCCCATAGGAATGAATGGGAAGGTGATTCCTTATTACTGAATCGGTATTACCAATTCGGTAATAAGGAATCTTAAAGAAACGGGAATATTTACCAAATTATTTCCTACATCACAATTACCGATTCTTAAATACTGAATCGGTAAAATTCAGTATTTAAGAATCGGTATTTTATGATTACCTACATCTAGCCCTTAGTGTCAAGACGCCTCTGGGTATTTGAGCACTCTACAAGAATAACTAATATAACTCTTAAACTTCACTTTAGTATGGTGGTTCAAAGCAGGACAGAAGGATGTGTACTTAAAAGAGCAGTTTATCAATAAAGAAACACAACTGTATCAAATGCACTTTATTATTGTGGAATTTGGTGCTGGCTTCCGTCATAAAAATTCACAGTTACACAAAAGATGACATTAAACAAAACTCATAATGTCTTCATAGAGGTGTGTTTCCTCATTTTTTGTAAACTATCAAATTATAAACATATGCATTACACATTTTGTGAATAATTTAAATGTAATAAGTAATTGCACTAGACAAGGTAAAACGTTTTTGTAAAAATACATGCAAAATCAATGTTAGTCCCAAACTGAAATCATTTTATTTATTCATTTATTTATGTAATATTTCTGCTTGTCTGTGGTGGCAGCCTTCTACAGTAGTGGGTCGGGAGCTCTCGCCTTACGGGAAATTATCCAATCGATTAATTTGTTCTTCCTTCGCTAGAATAACCGGTGGGTTGATACCTGCGCCTGGTTTGGGTTCTTCTATTTTTTTTTATTTTTTTTTCCCCCGGGCTGATTCGGATGTGGCAAGGAGAGCTACATTGGTTTGCAACAGCGTGCCCACCTCACGGCGTCTGAGCAGCCCAGCACATCCTTCCCTGATGCCGAGGTGTTGTCGGCGCTGGTGGCGTCAGCAGAGTTAGCACAGGCAGCCCCAACCAGGGTGCTCGGGAGGTCGCAGGAAATATCCAGTTTAATTCCTGAGTCCTCTGCAGGGCCAGTGGAGGAGGTTTGGTTACTGAGGAAAGGGGAAAATAGACTTCACCCAGCAGTTCAATATAAGCAGAGGGATACAACAAGGTTGCGTACTCGCTGCCTTCCTGTTCAATCTTTATCTCAACAGTATAGGTGATACCTTGACAAGCAAGTGCGCTGATTTACCCCAAGCAGGTCACCGTCCAATCCTGGGCACTTTTTTATGCCGATGATGTGGTTTTAATGGCTTGTACTCCCCTCGGACTCTAACATCTAGTTGATGAATTCGCAAATTTAATGCATGACCATGGCCTGAAAATTAACATAATACCGTCGCCATGAAAATTGGGCACACGGCCTCTGGATGTCATGACATTTTTATTGAGGGTGTAAAAGTTCAGCACACTACTACTTTCTCTTAACTGGGGATACTATTCAGTCATGCTGGGAAATGGCAACGCGCAATAAAATCCAGGCATCTCCATTTTGTTAAAACTACAAGGGCCTTGCTGCAGTTTGCTAGCACACAAGGTATTAAAACATCTAAGGGAAATGTTGACTATTTATGAGGCAAAATGCTGACCCACTGCCATGCATGGGTCTGAAGCATGGGAACATGGGCAGGTCGATAGCCTTCAATTAGAAGAAAATACTTTCTTAAGAAATCTTCTTGCTGTCCCAAAAAGTAGTGCCACTTATGTCTGCCATACAGACTTAGGAGTTCCTTATATTGCAGACCTGATTAGGATACAGCCAGTGCTATTATGGCACAAAATTTGGTCATCGGACTATACCGCACATAACCGCTTTATCATAACTGACTGTCTTAAATCTTCGTCTGCCTTTAAAATCCCCTGGCTCAAATGTGTGCATAACTTTTTGGCAGACATTGGTCATCCTGAATACTTTGACCATCCCGAGAGCTTAGTTTTCATCCAAAGAAAAGTACTCAAAATGAAATGCTTATCACTATTAGAGGAAACAAGACTAGCATCTGAAATTCTGAAACGTTCTGTCCTGAGGAATCAGATGATACTGACTAGCTTCAATTTGCAATTTTATTTAGCTAATATGTTCAATGCGTGCCACACGTTTGTGCTGACCCGGTTCCGATTGGACATTTTCCATCATTTAATCAGCTTCCCCACTATTAATAACTGATTACCTGACCTGGGGAACTGCACCTGTGACAATACCTCCTTGCAGAGCACTATGTACACATTCCTATTCTGTAAACACTTTTTTTCTGAGATGAGGAAGAAATATGTCAAACCCATGCTATTGCAGCTGGGCTTCACACAATGCCGAACAGATTTTTTGTACCTGCAACTGCTACCAAACATCCACATATGTGCTGTAATGTCTCGATTTCTGTGGGCCGTTATCAATTGCAGGAAGCAGCTACAGGTTCCTGTTTATAGACTGTAATTGAATTTGAAATTGATTGCGCAAATGACAATTGTATTTGTACCTATGTACTGTAGTTTTTAAAGCTTTTTATTCTGTTTTAACTTTTATACTGGGTTTTAACAGATTTTGTCACAGATGTAATATTGTAGCTTTTATGATTCATGTGTGAATTTGAATAAAGCTTATTTTGATTTGATTTGATTTGATTTGACTGCTGATTATGGGGAGAAGCATATGGAACCAGTCAAGCAGAGGATTGAGGGTAAGACTGCTTTTGGGGGCCCAGTAGTGATTTTTGAAACATACATGGATACTGGAAACTGGAATGTAACAGACACAGTGGACTATGTGGATGAGGTGATCAGTAAGCATTATAGATCCAGGTCTAAGACTCTCCTGCTAGCAGAAATGGGCCATCAGTCTTTGGGGGCAAAGGGAAGAACAGTAAACAGATCAAACCGGTAGCAGGGGCTAGCACACACCCCCCAAGAAACTTTACCAGCAAGGGGTGAGCCTATCTTAAGGTAATGAATAGGTGATACAGGCACTAGGAGCTTCAGAATGACACCATTCCTGAAGTCCTTTTTTAAAGTGAACCTCATGAACAGTGAAAGGAATCCAAGAGAGAGTGGGAAGAATTCAGACCATACTAGGGGCATGGAGGATAGGAGCGAAGGGAAGATATTGACAGGCACTAACGTAGACACTGCAGTGATACACCCAGACAAATTGATTGCTAATAAGTTGCCCTTTGTCACATATTCTTTTTGATCTGTACATTGAGCCTTTGTCTCAAAGTCTGAGATTTAACAAGGAGATACGGCTATTTACATAGGTGTTTTTTCTAAGAAAATAGTATTGTATGCAGATGATTTAATGCTGTAGACCTCAGATGCTGAATCTGCTATTTCGCAACTAATGACAGAGGTAAAGTGTTTTGGGAAGTTGTTTGGGAAACCCAAAAAGAGATAATGGTATAGAATCAGAACTGTGTAGGTATTGAAATCTCAGGAGAGATCAGATATTTGGGGTTAACAGTAATGCAGGATCTAGAAAAATTCCATCAGTAAATATGGAGAAAGTTTATCAGGAGGTGGATAAAACTTTAACAAATGGCAGAATCTCCCATTCAGTGTGCATGCCATAGTAGACTTAGTTAAAATGTCTTTTCTACCCAAATTCTCTTATCTGTTCGAAAACATCCTGCTATGTTTTGATAAGAAGCTCCTTATGAAGATGCAGAGGAGAATCACATCTTTTAAATGGGCTAGTAAGTGGGTCAGGCCTTCCTGGAAGAAGCTGAGAAGGAATGTGGGGAAAAGCAAACTAGGGATTCTGGACTTTCAACTATACTATTAGCCTTACCAATTGAGGAACAACAGGAGGCTCCTTATCCGGCCAGACAGGTCATCAGTGGGTCTTATGCCATGCTGATTCAATTTCGATGATGGCTTCTTATACAAGTTTGGGGATCCTACATTTTTAAAAAAGTGCACCTGAAGTGTTTGAAAGCAGCAGCCAAAGTGTGGATTGGGGTTAGATCACTCCTGGGGATTCCATATTACAGCAAGCTGTCACCGGTATGGGGCTGACCAGGGACCCCGGATGTTTGTTGGATAATTTGGAAAGGTCGCTGAGGAAATTTGGGCAGATGATGGAAGGGGCCTTTCTTGGTATTTTTGGAGGGAGTTGACTAAGGGGACACATTCTACGTTTAAGTTTTATCAGCTAAATGATTGGTTTAGAACTCAAAGGTGGACTGAGATTGAGTTGATCTCCATGGAAAAGGTCCTCCAGGAATCCAAGGGAAGGAAGAAGAAGGTATCATGTTGGTATTAGTATCTCTTGGAAGCTGCAGAGGAAAGCATGACACCCCCTTACCTGGCCTTGCATGGATACTTGCCAAATGCAGAGTTATAAGAAATATGGCAAATATCAATGAGCATGCTTTACTCTGATAAAATCAGCTGGGTTAAGGAGAAAACACTTCTTCACGCTAAACAGAGCCTACTGGATCCCGCTGAAGCTAGCCAAGATAAGAGGAGATGAGTATTACAGATGAAGGCAGTGTGGAGTCAGGGAGGTGGATGATGTCCATATGTTCTCTAGTTGCCTGACCTTGGAGGGTTTCTGGTCAAGTATGGGTAAGACAATTTTTGACATCTTGGGAGTGAACGTGAAGGTAAGACCCACCTCAAACACTTTTGGTATAGTGCAGCGAGAGACTGAAGTCATTTGTCTCTTGAAATCACAAAGTAGGTTGATCTTTCACTTGATTCTCCTTGCGAAAAAGTGGTGTCAACCCTCACCCTTAACTTGGTGTGACTGGTGGAAGTCAGTGAGGTATTTCAGGGAATCGGACGATAAGAGTAATAAGAGTAAGAATGAGATAGGTAATGGGGCATTTTAGAATTTGTTTGAAATTTGATGAAGACTATAATGTCCAATGATTATACATATTGATCAGTTTTGGCTGGAGCGGTACCGGTAAAGTATTTTGGCCCATGAATTTGACTGAAGTTGACCCCAACATAAGCGCAAGGGGCAGTTTAGATCAAGTGGGTGTTTACTCGAGGTGAATGAGGATATATAAAAAAAACTTCTGCTTGTCTTGTACATTTTCTATATTTTATTAAATTTAAATTATCTTATTTT
Organism: Lissotriton helveticus; assembly: GCF_964261635.1. Lineage (NCBI taxonomy): Eukaryota > Metazoa > Chordata > Amphibia > Caudata > Salamandridae > Lissotriton > Lissotriton helveticus. Next base: position 428,793,952 of record NC_136065.1, read on the forward strand.
TTGTAAGGTTTAATGCATATGAGTCTATTCACTTCTTAAGATTAAATAAACACACCTCTAATAACACTTAAAAACAAGCATTTCAATAGTTTTTTGGGTGTAAATATCCATTATCATGATGAATGCTTGCACCAACATTTTTTATGTTTTTATTATTGATTAAAGGCCAATTATTGGGGCATCACAAATTAATATATGTGGTAATTTCATGAATAAGATATACATGGCTTATACATTTCATTTACACAAGAAGAAGGCAACACAGTAAAAAAGATGAATAAGGTACCATAAAACATCAAATGAGAAAAAACCTATAAATAATGAGTATGACTATTACCCTAGATCTTATTCACAGTACTCCTACCAGAACTTCAACATAAGCCAACCCTCTCAGAATCTAACCAATCCCTGCCACCTCTGCGCCTTCTGACCCACTTGCTCACTGGAGCCCAGATCTTACAGCCTCTCTTGCTGATACGGCTACCCTTACAATTATATAGTGTTCTTTCAAGATTATCAATAGCGAGTAATTAACCTAACCAAGCCTTGTAGGTAGGGAGCTCGGCAAATTCCCACATCTTTACACTGAGTGGCGATGAGCAACCGAGCAACAGGGACCACAATAAAAGTAAAGTTCACCTGGAGGTTATCGAGTTGCACACTACTATCATAACCTAAAAGCATCAGTAATGGGGTTATGCAGACTCTCCTGCCCAATGCCTCATACGGAAACATATGCATCAGATCGGCTGGCCCGTGAGCATATCTAGGAGGACATTTACCTCCCTCCCTCTCACCCCAACTAAAAAGTTTAGCCCGCGAGAAATAACGTTTGAAAATAGGGGCATATTTGCAAGGGCGTTAGTGCCACTTTAGCTGCAATTTTTGCCAATAAAGCAGCGATTTTTTAATTGCCCAATTACCAAGCTGTCGCTAACAGCAGTTAGCAACAGTTTCCAGGTAATTGCGACCGGTTTGGGGCCCTCTTTGCATGTCAGCGATATTTATCACTAATGACATGAAAAGTGGGCATACATACCCAAACTGGTAGCGACTGAAAGTAGTCACTAACACAGCTATCGCCTATTAGCAATACCCACGCCGCGATAAAAAAATGCGCGCTAACCGCGATTAGCGCCAGGATTTTACACCTGATGAAAACCTGACTTAGCCATAATAGTCAATAGGAGGAGGATTCTATGGCTAAGTCCCCACCTGCCTATTGGCGAGATTTTCCTTAGCGATAGGATTTTTATCGCTGGAAATCTCACGTTATAGATGGGATTTGCCGCTATCGCTGGATTTTTTATCGCTGTGAAGATAAACGTTGGTAATACTGCGTTATCTCCGCGATAAAATCCAGCGCAGGAGGCAATACAAAATTTGCGCTAAGCGTGGTTTGCGATAATTATCGCAAGTTGTTGCTAATATGCCCAATAGTTTGATAGTGCTGGGCTTTAACCGCATCTCTGCTAGGGATATTATCCTGCTGTGCTGCAGATCCTTGTTTCCATTGTTCATGACGAGCACAGCTCGTCATGAGCACAGGAGCAGTGCACTGCATGACGAGCTGAGCTCGTCATGAGCATGGAAGGGGTTAAGGTTAGCAGCAGCAAGAAAAGTTTGAGAGCCTAGTACAATTGATCTATATAGATTGACATCACCATCTCCCAGCTTCCAAGTCCCGTTAACCTCAACCTTCTCAAAATCATCAGGGATTATATTCAGTAAGATTTTATAAATGTGTTTTATCCCAGAACCGGGCAAATAGCCACTTCCAGTAGTGTGATTTTAAATAAAGAGAGTTGTTTGATCCGGACATGGGAAAGATAACTGATGATCTGGATATATTTACGATATGATCCTGCAATTACACCATACCCCTCCTGGAGGTCAGAAAACAAGCAAATTTGATTGGCCCGATATATATCTCCAATTATGGGAATGCCTTTTTGTTCCCACTGTTTACCCACCATGTAATAAGACATTGCAGGAAACAGAGAGAAACGCCACAGCAGTGAATATCTATTAAAGGTGGGTGTCTTCATAAATTTCAACACTTTAGACCACACTTTCCATACTGCGATCACATTCTTGTGGTAGTTGGCCTCAAGTTATCTAATAGGCATACCGTGGGCCGATTGACCCATGAACAACTCATAGATAGTGGGAATAGCTGCACCATACTCCTGGCCCCTGATATTTACACCAGCATTTTCCGATAGGAACAGATCCGCCATCTGATGGTCGCATAGTAGTAATAAAGCATATAGGGAACTACCCATCCTCCACAATCCTGCGGTAAAGTTAATAACTTTAAAGATCGTTAATTTTACCTTGTACCACCAGATAAAATTGACAAAGATAAGTCTAATTTCTTTAACAAATGCCCTTCAATTTCCAAAGGGATTGGGGGAAACAAATACAACATTTTGTGGAAAAAACATAATTTTGAGAATGTGACATCTTCCAATTATAGTGAGGTGTAGCCTATCCAAGCGTTTTAGATCTGTACTAATCTTATTAAGCATGTGCTCAGATTTATTGACCACCAACATTTTTATGTTCATGACAATCTTCTTTTACTAGTGTATGGACATTACAAATAAGACATTTTAAAAACTGTTGTATTTCCTGTCATAACTGTAAGTCAAAATATGTAATTCACATTTCATCATTAACATTTTTTTGATTAAAAATATTGCGAATGAAAAATAATGTTAAGACAAACTTTCTAAAATACAAATCTTTTTTATTAATAAATTAGATATTTCTCTCATAAATATTTATTCAATTCGAAACATAAAAGGAGAACAAAAGGCTGTGGTTGTGTTGCCCGACCCTTGACTCTTATACATACTGGCAAAGGGTAACCTCTTTAGGAAGAGGCATCTTTGGGCACAGAGCAGGCACCTGAAGGATCTCTCTTTAGAAAGGTGGGTTTAGGTTTGACAGGGGTTAATGACATGTAAGATGTGTATTTAGCAAGTTAGGAGGGGTACGAGAGATTGGAGGTAGATTTCATTCGATTTCATTTGATTTTAATTTATAAAGCACCGCATTTACCCTTAGGCTTCAAGGCACTGTAGTTATGACCATCTGACTTTTAAAGAGTCAGGCCAACCAAATTCATTCTAGGGAAAGCTGCCTGAGAGTGTAATGCCAGGTCTTAAATGCCTAGGGCAGCTGCTCAGTAATCAAGGTCAAAACTGAAGACACGAGTTCCAAAGCCTGGCAGAAGCGATTGAATATGTTTTCTTCTGAACCCTGGGCATGATGACCAGATTATGATTGACAGAAAGAAGGTTACTGCCCGGAATATATTGATGAAACATATCTTTAATCTAGGCTGGGCTTGTAATATGGAGGGCCAACAATACAAATGGATTTGAACTAAATGTGCTTCTAATTAGGAGCCAATGCAGCACAGCTAGGCCCGCAGCTACTGACTTGTGCTTAGGAATGCCAAGAATAGCTCTGGTGACCACATTTCATGCCACCTGAAGTTTTGCCTGAGTGCTAATGCTCGAAGCCAGGTAGAAGGAGTAACAATAGTCTAATCCGGACATGTCACGTGGCCCATGGGACATTGTTGTTTTTCGCTAACTTAACATGAGAGCGTTGCAGCTTGCCTGCTGCTTTGCACATGTTACTACACGTCTTTATTTTTTGCAATATTTTCAAAGACTGCTTTCACATGAGAACTCATCGCTGTGTACACTCTCGGCATGTTCCTACGATTTTGACTGAACATTATTTGCAGGGTCGAACAACAATGCCTCTTGTTATTTTATTCTGTCCAGTCCTTAGCTCTTAGACAAAACATACCGATGCAGCTGTTGTTTGCACAGTGTTCTTGGGTTTTTATTGTGGTTCACAAATAGATAACACGCAATTGGAGAGGGACCTTTCCAGGGAGAAGAACACCCAGGATGTAGATCTACCATCTATAGGCTAAGGTATGAGGTCTGCTGAACAAGCCCAGAGATCTGTTATATATTAATACTTCTTCTTAGCAAGGGGAGGGAGATTAGGCAACATAGTCCTTTGCTTTTTATGATGACATCTCCCTTCATGATTCATGGACTGACTGCTATGCTGACAATATTTATACCAAGCATTTTCCTGCTTGTTGTGGCATGTATACTGCATGTTAGGGCACGTTAGTTAAAAATAAATGTTTTAAACTGTTTTGTGTCTCTGTCAGATCTTATTTTGGACGAGTACAAGAGAGTAAGCGAAAAGGTGTGTCTTGTTACTACGATTCCTGAGAGATCTAGGAGAGTTGTGTTCTGGGGTGCCTAATCATTTGTTTCTCTTTGAGTGAGTAGGAGAGCAAGTGCAACACTATAGGTAGTCGGTCCTGGGTTCGTGGGTACTAAGGTGGTAGGAAGACTCAGTCCAAAGACACCAAGGTCCCATTTCCTGCGCATAGTTCTGTATTAGTGCAGAATCCGTGCAACATGGCCCCATCAACGATTGGTCTGGTACTTATTCATGAGTCCCCTGAGTAGCGCTTGAGCTTGTCTACAATTCCCTCTCACCGGTGTCTGGAGACGTCCGTGGTAGGGGGCTTTGCCTCCTATATTTGTGTTTTATAGGATTTTCAAGCTTGAGATTTAAAAGGTTTTGTTTCTCTTCCTGACATGGTTTTGCGTTACTGTTCTACTGGTTTATCCAGTTTCTTTTTTTTTATGGTGGTCACAGCACATTTGGCTCAACATGGGAAACCTAAAGCGGGGCTCTTATTATATTTGCGGTGAGGCGGATGTCGCTTACCGTTTTTTAGGTTTTCTATTCTTGGATTACATTTCCTGCTGTGGATGGGAATTATAGCTTGTTTCATGAGTATACTGCAACCGTGGTTCATCAGAATTATCATCCACATGGCCCGTATTGGCTGGGATTACGCAACATCCCAATTATCTTAAACTTTACATATGCAGAGCTACATCAATTAAACACATCGTTGATCTATATACATAGAGCTGTCATACAGTTTATGTCACGTAATACTCAAGTGGCTCCGGCTGGAGCCGCTCATCAACCACCTGGTCATGGTGATGGTCTTGTTATTAATCCCCTCATGATTAATTCAGTGATGGGCAAGCGACCTCAGAATATGGATGATTTCCCTTACTGGTTTGCAGAAAAATTTGACCTCGGGGACAATGTTTGCTGTGGTGTCTACACTGTGCTCTGGCATCCCCTCCATGAGCGTTCTACCGAGCGTTCTCAAGAAGGTTCAAGATGAACACGGAGCCTGTCCAGCCCTGGAATTGGGGATGAGATTAGTGGGCATGTTCCCATTGGTCTCCGATATGATTCTGGCTAATGTCAAAGGTGAAGCAGTTAGTTTCAAAGTGCGTCAACTCCTTTCGGGGGTGGCGGATTTTGATCTCAGGGGCAGTTACCGATCATTTTTGCAGATGTCTATACATTATTGGGTCACAATACTTTGGGAGTAACACCATATAATCAGGTACAAAATAAACCCCCTCAGGACAAAGAGGGTCATCCAGTCTTTCCTAAAAAGGCATGGAATAAAAATCAGCGGCAGCAACAGCAGAAGTCTAGTTCTTGTGTTGGTTCACCAACTTTGGACACTTCTGAAAGTAGATGTGATTTGCGTGACGGCTCTAAAATTAAAACACCCAAGATGTTTCAGGTTCCTGATCCTTGTTCTCCTCATTACTTTCAGGAATCGTCAGATCAGCAGTTTGGCAGGGGCTGATGTCATGATTGCAGAGAGTTCGAGTCCACGCAACCAAGATGTGACTTAAGAGGCAATTTGACGTAAAAGCCAAACCAGAGGGACCGCCTCAATAGCGGGCCCCATTTCAAAAGAAAAAAATTGCTGCTTTGACTACAAAGTATGCCTCAGTTATTGAGAACCCTGTTTCTCGATTGGAGATGGGCGGTAACACTCCTCGACAGCGCAGCGGACGTTACTATAGAGCGTGAGGCACTCCACCAGTGTCTGGAGGCGAAAACCAATGACGCGTTCATTATAGTGGAAACAGCTGACACACAAGTTGCCGCCCCTGAGAGGCCCCTGAGAGGCTTTATGAAATAGGCCTCCAAATTGAAGGTGATATTAAACTCATAATTAAGGCGGTCTTTTGGGACAACCTTACTTCTTCCTATGATATTTTGTTGGCGGAGGTTGATTGGACGTCCCCATTTGTTCTAGCTTCTTCTAAAGGTGAAGATGTAATTCTCCCAAGATTTTCTCATAATGTCTCGGAAGAGGCTAAACACGAGTATGCGTCAGAGTGGGCACTGGCGCTTGCCCGGGCTGTGTATCATAATCAGGTGGGGTGCGAAATGGAGTCCCCAGCACATGAAATTCCTTTGCAATCAAGGCCACAACCCCAACCACAATATCCATTTAAACGTGAAGCAAGAGCTTCTGTCAGTGAAATCTTGACACAATTGGAATATCAGGGTGAAATTTAACCCTGTGTTTTATCAATGAATAATCCTCTTTTTCATATATTGAAACATAGCATTGTTTTGGATTACCATCATTTGAACAGTCATGTTCGTACCTTTGCAGTACAGAACACCCACAGCTCTGCCTTAGTTCATACCATTGTTTGAAAAAATATAAAACAACTCTCGATATATCAAATGGATTTTACAGTCTTAATTTGGCTCCGTAGAGCAGTGACCTACCCGCATTTAGCTTTCTTGGCAAACACAAAAGATATACAGTAGTGTAGTTCCTATATTCCAAATAGGCTCTGCGCATTGGAATAGTATATCCTGTAGTTTCGACCTAGGACTGAGGTCGACTAGGTCTCTACCGAATATACTAGAGTTAATTGTGTATGTGCCAGCTAGCTCAGAGGTCACTATAAACTTTCTTGAATGAACAAGAAGTGATTAGTTTCTGACAACCGCTTAAAACATGACAACTTTGTTCCCCAAGAATAAGAAATATATCTCTGGAGTCGCGGAAACAATAGATAGTTATTTAACACAGTTAATCATGCATGCTTCATTTCACCAGACGTGCAGAGAAATAGAGAGACAGGAGTTTTCAATAAAAGGTATTTATTGAACTGTCTTCTTTATCAAGCATAAGAAATGAACTGCTACAATCGTAATACTTGTTGTAAAGTACAATGCGTACAGTACGAAGAGTATTATGAAATAATACTGTAAAAGCATGATATGGTTTCTAAGCCATATAGTATATAAAATACATACATTGATAAATAATGACTAAAAGTACTCAACTGGTGCTTCTAAAATACGCCTACCCCGGTGTACCTAACCTAGGTGTAATACAAGGGAAGAAGTAAGTGAGGTGTAGCTTAGTTTCAGTATTCTTTTGCCAAGAATCTAATCCAAGAATTCTCTTAGGGTCTAATCAGCTCTGTACCTTGTTTTAGAATGTAGGAGGTCTGGTATCTCTCTCTCAGGACTCAATTTCCCAGCAACCTGCAAGGGTAGCCTGGAAACACCGGAGCTGAATTTCTTGGCTTGAGAAAGTACAGCGTCTCTCAGTGTGTCAGCTGGAGGGTCGGCTTCCTTCGGCACTTGCTGCAGCAGGGCGCGTCGGGCAAGTAGATAGTCGAACTGCTCCAAACCACTGTGTGTTTGTTTGGACAAGTGTGGGCATATTTATACCTTGAAGGTGCCGAGTTTGACGTAAGTAGCCAAGCCTTATTAGGACTACTTGAGCTATGTCTTAATATGGTTATGATTTCTATGCCTATATAAGGATACAGTACTTTATACCTATGTAAGGGCATGAATCGGGAAATTTACACTAGGGTCCTAAAACTCTATACAACACCCACTCCACGTATTATGTCTAATATTACTAAATCTATAAGCATAAAATACAGCTAGAGCATGTGTTCATAATCCCACCCAAAATCCATGAAATGCATCAAAGCATGATTTATACATATACATGAGAATTTGTTTTGCAGGTATTTTATAAGCAATAGCTGTCATTAAAGAATGTTATCTAAATGAATTATGAACTGACATTTATGAAATGGCTCTAAATTTACAGAAGAAAAAAAGTCGAGACCATTCCATAGCATAATATATAATACTGCCAAATATCATCTATAGGAAGTATCAAATGAATTTCTTGTTCTCTAAGAATGGTTCTACTTTAAGCAGATAACTTTGTGCCAAGTAAAAAAGTTCTATTCTGGGATGGAGAAAAAAAATGTAAATGTAGATTGTAGAAACATGGAGTTCCCAAGTTAGAGGATTTGTTTTGAAAAACCGAATGCCGAATTTCAGAGTTCATGGAACGCTGTGTGCACTTTTTAAAATTTATTCTCGGTGTCGGGAGAAAACATCAAATCATCTAGGCTGGCAAAGAAACCGTCTACAGCAGATGGTGAAAGTGGAACTACTTCATCAAGTAGATCAAATGGGCACAGATGTGAAGCATCGCCGTCAGCGTCATCCACATTAGCAATGTTCGCCGTAGATGGTACCTCTGTGCCTGTTGATCCATATACCTCACCAATAGCTGGATTTACAAGTGAGATCTCTATGAATGCCGTCATCAGGATTGGCAGCCGTTGGGGGCAACACGATGCATGAGTCGTTACGGGACCCAGCAAAGTGGCAACATCCATTGGCAGTGCTGATGGAAGTGTAAGACAAATGTCTAACACGCATTCTTCTCCGCAAAGCAGGCATCGTAAAACAGGTAAGATGCAATCTTGCCAGATTGGTCTGAATGAAAGGAACCAGGTGGTATTCAGACCTCTTAAACGAGCCAAGCCAAGAATCTGTATACCTCTTTCACGATACCGCATGGCCAGGAGAGCCCGTTCCATTGTAGTCTGGGTATCGTCGGTGACTGGATTTGCCATATCGAAGCAGAAGGAAAAAAATAGAATTCCTGCTATGAGTCCCAAAATGAGAGGCAGTCCTCCAAACACAGAGTGCACGAAATTTGGAAAAATGCCAAGGACTGCTTCGCATGGTGTTAACAGTCCCGAAAAGATAGTCTTAAATACATGTGCGATGCCACTGGTATCAGACATGTTTAAGATTTGACCTAACATTTCTGCGAAATGTACTGGGCAGTTTGTTGATAATAATGAATGTATCTCTGCAGAAGTCCTTGCAACTTGCAGATCATAAGTTTCTCTAGACGAGGTCAGTGGCACAGTTTTTTGTAAAAGAATGGCTTTCATTCTGCTTAAAGTATCAATTCGTATAGAAGAGATATTCAGTAAAAGCCATAACGCCGTCTCCCCGTCTCTCTTGCTTTTTGGATACAATACTTGCATACAACAAGTGACCCTGGCCGACACACTAACTAGATAGACTTTTCCTGGCAACATGCCACAACAGCTGTGATCATTGAGCATAACGTAGCTACCATTAGAAAGTTGCCTGAAAATCGGGTCTATCACTGCTGCTGGACTACTGTGCATGTGGCAAGAAAGGTTATTTAAATAACCTTCGCAGGCTCCATGTAAATTAATACCTTCACATAAAAGTGTACCGCTTAGTGAGTTTTTACAATTTTTTGAACTAAGAAATACCTCCTTTCCCCCACTCCAACATTTGTGTGTGTATGGTAAAGTCCAGGTTGACTTAATGTATCCTTTACCCATACTTTCATACAGACCTGCTGGTAAATGCCGTAGACAATACTGAAATTGGAAAATCCTCACTGGTATCGTGATGGTGCCATGTATTATCCATTCTACGACAGGCTTCTCAGAAACTGTTAATGGTAATCTTTCCAGTGTTTCAATGCTCAGCACTGTATAGTCTGCTTCTATTTCTGCCAAAGAGATTTGTGTATCTGTAAGGTTAAAGACAGTAAACAATGACTTGGTATTTATTAGACGCCATGGCACATAGCCTGAACAGAGATTTTGTAACGTCCAGCCTAGCAGCATTATAGAACGTAATTGAGACTGGCCATGTTGTAACATTAGCAAATCCTGTTCTATTATGTCAATGGCAAATGATACAATGCTGTCCAAAGAATAAATTCTGTAGGACCGAGTCGTTAACCCATTGTCCACTACAGAGAGTGTTTTCTCTAAATTAATACGATCAATTTCACGTATTTTTTCTGCAGTTTCCATTTGTGTTATTTTCCAAGCTTCGTTGTACGCTGCGTATATACCGGCGTATATAATACTTTTTTGACGTTGTTTACGAGGTCCAAGTAAGAAGTCTCGTAAGTCAACGCCTTTTTAAGTGAAGTCAAGTGTTGTTTAATTTCTGGAAGTGTGGATGTCTGTAGCCAGTTACTTTTTTGACGTTGTTTACGAGGTCCAAGTAAGAAGTCTCGTAAGTCAACGCCTTTTTAAGCGAAGTCAAGTGTTGTTTAATTTCTGGAAGTGTGGATGTCTGTAGCCAGTTAAGGCATAGTTTTCCTACACTGTATGTTGTTACTATCCCTGTATGTTGTCTCTGGGAATATCTCGGATCTGAGCTATTCATTTTGAACCCTTGTGTTCTGTTCATGAATCTATCTTGACAGTTGTTCGTGTCTATGGGCTAGATTAACCATTGTTTCCAATCAGGATTGGTTCTGTTGTGTTTTAAAATCTGTTTCACGTCTACCTCCTCATCTGAAGTGTTATTACTATCAGGCGTGGGCTTAGGTATTGACTGTTTGTTTAATCTTTTATCTTAGCTAAGCCAAAACACGATGTTTGTTGCACAGTGTCATTTAAAAACATTATTTGTTCTGGGATAATGCAGGCTCTAAATAAGGCTTCTAAACCTTGCACCTGCCAGTCTTTTGTGCCCCAGACAGTTTTTGTCTCAATGTTGTCTTTCCAAAAGTTTAACCCTAATGTGGACAGCTGAGAATAAAAGTTCTCAGAATAAATTTGTTTAGTATTGGTCAACATGTTTTTCATTCCTGTCTTATTTACATTCTTAAAATAAAACGTTTCTGGATTTGTTATATTAAAAACCTGTAAAGTATGGAAATTTCTCATAAAATGTTTTAGAGCTGCCTTTTGGTGGCGTTGGACAATGTTCCCATTGATTGTAAATAAAAACATTTCTAGGATTTACAGATTTGTGCAAATAATGGTGACCAAAATGAGTATAACAATACAGTTCTTCATAACGTGTTCAACCTTCTAGGTATTCATGTTTTTTAAATTTAGCTGACATTTCTAAATCTGTCATCATGTTATTAACAGCTTCAAAGTCCCAATCATCAGAAAATGCGCTGGGTGAGACAAAGTCACTCAAAGAAACCTTAAACTGGTGTGGAATCTTCAGCAGTTCCACCGGGCCATAAATGTCATAATCAGTTGTGTCCCATGCTATACCACCAGGTGTAGGAGCGGCTGTGATGTTCCCTGATGACAGGTCTCTTCACTCACGATGAGATGACCTGTAAGGTTGCAGGAGCAAGTTGATGTTCTTACTTGCTGTGTCCATTGTACTGTATTTTCCATATATCATTTGTCCCAAACTCAAAACAAGAATGAGCCATAGCGGGGGAGAAAAAGTACACCTAATCCAATCCAAAATTCAACCCATGGCGAAACCACATATGTTCTCTCAAGTTGATGAAGGAATTCTGTTATTTTTTCTTTAAAAAGTGTTTTTACTGGCGTTTTTTCTGGTTCACAGTGATCTTCAAAAAAGTTATCGAAGTTGATATAATAGCCAGAGGCAGTTCTGTCAATAGTTGGTATTGCATCTGGATTCTTTGAGATCAGCGGAGTTGCTTCCTCCTTTGACATGTTTGTATAGTCAGATGCTACATCATTGTAGACAGGAGTTTCTTGACGAACTGATATTTGGGTATCAAGAGGGACGAGTTCCATGGCTGTGTTGCAAAGTCTTTCTTTTCTCACTGTAGATTTATCAAAGGTGATAAGTCTTTCAATTTGAACCCCTTGAAGAGTAGCCAGATTTGGTTGTCTACTACTTCTTGGGAGTCCACTGGGCCTACTACTTATTATCGGCCACATGATTGTGGTTTTACCAGGTCAATTGATACTGTTCTGTTCTCCCTTTTTCCAGCAAGCGTCAGTAGTAACACTGATCTTGTTCCAAGGATTGCTAAGACAGGTACTGCTTGTCTATAAGAAGGACCAAATTGCTTCTTTACCGCAATTTTTTCCCTGACTAGATCCCCAATCTTTGGAATCCAGACAGGTCTTGTGGGACATGTGGTTTTTCTTCAGTGGTCGTTGGGCTTTGTGTTGTGTTACTCTGAATTCTTGTTTCATTTAAGTCCTGTAAAACAGCCAAATGGTCTTTGATATCAAAGGGTTTCTGTTCCACCACTGAAGTTTGACAATCAAGATCCTGGATGAGCATTCTAGTACCAAATAATGATTCATATGGAGTGACTTCCCCCAGAGAATTTCTTGGCAGATTATTAAGACTACGTTGGACACTATTTAGATGTTTGACCCACCCGTCACCTGAACCTAATACCCTAGCTGTTATCGATTGCTTTATGTCACTTTTTTTCTTTCCACTACCGCATTTCCCTCAGGATGGAATAGACTCGAAAACTGCAATGCAACGCCTAAGCTGGCCATGGCCTCCATGTAAGCCCGAGAGCTAAACGCAGGACCCTGGTCAGAATGTAGCGTGCTGATTGCGTATCTGCAGATAAAGACTCGCAAATCTTTTATAACAGTTCTGGCATCAGCCGAGCGCTGGGGCCACAACCAAATGAATCTTCTCTTAATATTTGTGGGACCGCATTCATCTATAATGATCTCTGCGTGTAGATAGTCTAATGCAGTCTAACAATGGTGTCTGTACTGGGCTGGCTACACTGTAGTCAGGAATTTGTTTGTTTTTAAAGCTATGATCCTCGTGACAGGTATCGCAGTTAATTCCAAATTCGTAGACTTGGACGCTCATTCATGGCCACCAGTACCTCTTTTCTAATCTATTAGAGACATTAAGATCCCTTGATGTATCAGACCCTCTCCCATATGTGCCTTGTGAACCAAAGCACCACTCTCGTTCCTGTTTGGAATTACTCTATCCCCCACTCCAGGGATTCGAGCAAATGGAACTGAGTTTGCATCAATTATGTATGTATTACCGAGTGGATAATTCAGGGGTAATGCTGCATAGTTTCCTTTCATTGAGGAGTTGACTGCTAGCATTGTTTCACCGTCTATTTTTGTTTTTGAACGAGTGATTGCAGCTACGGAAGCCGTTTGCACAGCTGCCTTCTTGGCCTCATCAGCCAATGAATTCCATTCAAAGTAAACGCCATCACGCTGATGACTCAGTGTATGAATCATGTGAGTCTTTTGTAGTTCTTTTTCCAAAAGAACTACTTGTTCCCAAAGCATTTTATGCTTTATTGTGCCACCTTTTGCGTCTTTGAAACGGTTTTGAACCCAGTTCTGCAGATATTCATTGTAAGACTGGACACAGTAATATGAATCGCACACTATTAGTTCGGGGAATTCGCGAACTGTATTTTCAAGTGCCATCTTGAAAGCCTGCAGTTCAGCTCGCTGAGCTGTACAGTCTCCGAGAGATTGAGTTTTTGTGACCATAGGTCTAAATTTACCTTCGCGCCAGCGAACTTTTTACAATCGCGCACGCAGCACTATAGTCTTGTTTACCCCCAACTGCGGTTCGTGCTGAGCCGTCTGTATATATTATACAGCCGTAATGTTCAAGTGGCAGAATTTCAGTCAGCAGAGGACATTCGAATTCGTATCGTAGGAATTCTTGTATTTTTAAATATGGGTCAAAAACGTATTCAACGTCTGTTGCGGCAAGAGAATTAACCCATTTTATCCATCTTGGATGTAGAGCCTTAGCATTTGGAACGCTTGCCTTTGTCACTGCTTCTAAGGCAGGTACAGGTGTAACGATTTTAATGCGTTTACCCTGTGCGAGGGCTCTTTCTTTTGCTACAGAAGTCTGAACCACTGTCAGAATCTTTTCTGTTGAAGTGAATTTCATTTCAGCTTGTGTGTACAAATGTGATTTGTATGCTATAGGTACCGTCTCACCTTCATTAAAGGTTAGGTATGTTAATTCGCATCTCCCTGGGATGATTCGGATCACTAGGTTACACACATTGTCGCGTGTTTATAACTGTGTTTTTGCTAACATGTCTGTTTGCACTGAACGCACAATTTCTGTGTGTTTTTGTGTCCAATTAGTAAGTTTTAACCCTTTCTGCGTAATTTAGAACATAAGTTCTTCCAAAATTCAGGAAACCTAGAATTGACTGTAAGTTTTTCAGCGTTTTTGGAGGTTGGAGCAGCACACATTTCTCTAAAAAGTTTGCTGCCAGGCTTTTGCCTTCACTTGATAACTCATATCTCAAAAATAGGACGTTGTAAGATAGATGTCATCGACATAGGATAATGCCTCATCATCATACGTTTGTAGTAACTCTGTTACTCTGGCTGAAAATAACCCTGGACTATTCTTGAATCCCTGGGGGAAACGGCAAAATTGTCGCTGTGTCCCTATAATTGAGACAGCGGTCAAATACCTGCTTTCTGGTGCAATGTTTTGACAAAAGAAACCATTTGAGATATCTAATGTAGTTTTATATTTTTTGCGCACAATGTTATTCATCAGTGCTGCACTATGTGCGTTTTGTACTGCAAAAGTTTTGCAACAAGAGTTTAGATGTCTGTAATCCAAAACTAGACAATATGAATTGTCCGGTTTGGAGACTGAAAACAAAGGATTATTCATTGATGAGGTGCATGTTTCAATCACCCCTTGGTATTCAAGTTGATTTAGGATCTCCCTGACCTGTTTTTTAGCTTCCTGTTTTACAGGATATTGCCTTTGCATTGTTGGTTGAGTTTTCAACTGGATTTTATGATGAGGCGAATCCTCATCATATCCTACATGATTTTTGTATAGTGCTGGGGCCTGGGCTACAGCCCATTTCCTGGCATAGATGTATTTTTTATGAACTTGAATGTGATTTGAGAAGGCTGGCATAATTAGCTCTTCGCCATGTGGGCACTCCCTGACAAATTCAGGTGGCCAGTCTTGTTCAGCTAGAAGTATGTTATAACCCTTAGAGAGCTTTTCCCAAAAGAGTGCTCTAATTTTTCTTCGTTAGTCCCCTTCCATCCGGAGTGTTACTTTATATAACTTATGTGGTACACTAACCCTTGAGGTACTGGGTTTTTCAGAACCGGTACTGATCCGGTAACCCAGCGGTGCCAGGGTACACCCAAGGACCTCGAGTTCTCCTGATTCAGACCACAGAAACTCAGAGTCTTCTAGGTGAAGTCAAAGATCGGTTTATTGGCTGCAACCAAGGTAACAAGTGTCCTAGAAGTACAACACACGGAAGTATGTTCTCAGGAGACTGCTTCAAATCACGAAGTCAGGCTTCTCTTCTTATACAAAATAATAAGCTTCAGGCAAACATTCCTAGATTTTCAGGATACTATTCACATATTTCGACCACAAATAAGTAACAGAGTTATGATGACAAGCTCACATTTCGTTTGTCTAATACATAATAAATTACTCGGCAAGGTCCGGTATTTCAATCAGATATCAGTGTTTCCCCAATAAAATGAGCACGTCCTCATCATAAAACAAGTAGGAAAAAAGGAGCGGGGCCAGGTGTGGGCAAGATTCGGCAGGGTGTGTGTGTGTGATGAAAGGGTTTTATGGCCGGGTGCGCCGAGATGCTATCTTGACCGGCCACTGGGAGAGGAACTGACCAAACGGGTTGGCCTGGGGCGATGGTTTCAACCTGCCCAGGTCACGAAAAAGTCAATCAAGAAGTGCTTGTCCTTATGATATTGGATTAAGCCTATGTGAAGGGCAACATACAAAATGGCTGCCGTATACAAAATGGAAGCCAAGGGTTCAGGGTACAAGTGACGATCTCGAGGTGAAAGCAACCTTCGAATGCGACGAAAATGCGTGTGTTTAATGTACTCGCCATTCTCGGTCTTTTGATACTAAATTTGTCGTGATACGATGAAGTTTTATTCTTGTGTCTGAATGGTTACACGAGTTTGGATGTTGAGTACTACAAACCCTCCTTTTGCCCTTACATAGGCAACTTAACCTACTCTCATGCTAATCTGAGTCCAGGTCGATATTCCTAAAGTCATTGAGATGTTGCTGTAACATCATCCTAGTACTTAGCTCGTCTCTTGATACAGGTTTCCTTACACATGATGTGACACAAAGGCCACATATTGCAGGAGCACACTGCACACACAGACAGAACAGGAAAAGGATGGCTAAGACCATCCCAATGACCATCAGGATTTTCCATCCCCAGCTGGATATCAGTTCCCAGAACCACCCCATTAATGACCAATCTCCTTTATCCAGATGAATAGATTCGGAAATCTTATGCAGTTTGGAGATGGCTTGGTACACTGTTGGAGCGTTATCTGGGATAAAAACGCAGCAGCTAGATTGGATCCAATCTGCATACCCCACCTCGGTCTGCAAGTATGACGTCTAAAGCAACCCTGTTCTGAAGGGTCATAAGACGATCCGACTGGAGCTCAGCAGTCAGGTTACTAAGGGCACCAGCAGTTTCAATCACGGTAGACTCAACTACCCTTGTCAATTGCCTTATGTTCCTGCTGTTAACCATGGGTCCCCAGAACGGCAGAAAACCTCTTGCAAAGTCCCCAAATTCTTGACCTGCAGTGTCTTCTTTACTCAAGACACCTCTAACTATCCTTGTCCTGTGGTAATCCGCCGCTGCTGTGTAGGTGGGAGGTAACAGGAACGAAACAAAACATGAGCCCGAGAAGTCAGGGGGCAACCATGTATAGGCTCTATCATGACAGATGAAATAAGTACCCTTAGCTGCTAAAAATGCAGGGGAAGTCTGAGACCCAAAAACATATGTTTCTGTACAGACACTTCTCCCTAACTGAGCTCTGAGATTCCTGCCAATGCCTTGCAGACACAAGTTACCTTGATGGGGTACAATCCAGATCGGGGAAGATCTCTTCGCTTGCTGTTTCTCACTTAAAGTAGCTCCATATCCGGTCACGTTCCAACCTACATATGCAAGTATCTCGTCATTAGGGGTATTTTCATAAGAAGTTACTTCCTTAATCATGTCAACTATGCCTTTTACTAGGGCGCTAGTCTTGAGGTTGTCTTTTACAGAACGTAGGGGTTGGATTTCTCGTGCATATATGAACATCGTTCTGTATGCCCACACAGAGCCATTATGACTGAAAGGTAGACCTAGATAAGGGATACCTTTATCCGTAGTGTGAGGCATAAGTCCACATACCCAACAGTTAGTTGTGTTCATTACTAACTGGTGCTGGTGCAGGAGCTGAATGAAGGAGTTATTAATGAACTCTAATCTTCTATGGGATTCATGGCCAGGAAGGGGGTGGAAAGAATGAGGGGAAACAGTAGTAGGAGGAGGTGTAGGGGGTGCAGGTGGTGCGAATGTTACATGAAAAGAGAATAAAGCGTAACTTATCAAAAATATCATCATACTGAATAACATACAAATGCACATTATGAAAAAACTTCTCTTTGTCATCGCATTGCATAACATGTTTTTACAGTTCGCTCGTTTGGCAGGTTTCTCCACATCAGGAAACTCCATCCTCTCTAGAGTGCTGCCCGCGGTGGTAGGTTGATTCTGCTAAAGGATGCTTCTGTCAGTCCAGGGCAACTCCCTTAGACCAACCAGAACTACCGACCTAACGTCGTTAGCTGCACCCAAAAGAATTTTTAGGCAACCGCGGCCCTAGCAGCGGAACCCGGATGGCGGTTCGAAAAACAAAAATGAGCAAGTTTTCTTCTGATGGAAGAGCGGCCTTTTCAAAAATAGTACTTGGAGGGAAAAAAATACTTTTTATTGGTCCATAGGTTTTTGCCTTAAAGTGGAAAAATAATTTATTTTATTAGTTCGTATTTCTTGGTCTCAAATCGTATCTTTGTCTTCCCGGTACTGTGTTGTCCTGAAACAACAGTTCGGGCTCCGAAGTGTTCAATCGTTTTGACGGTGGCACATCTTCTTGAAGAATGTTCTCGTTTTCGCGCTCAGAGTTAGTTCCTTTCACTTGTGCATCACTGAAAGGTATGAACCAAGGTACCGTGTCCGTTTCTGAGTCGCCGACACCTTCCTGGACCCACTGGTCATATGGCAGAGGAAAAGGGACTTTTTTACAATGGACCCCGTGGATCCAGGCCTTTTTCCCTTCCACTCGCACTGCCGATCTTGTAGAGAGAAGGACAAGGTGTGGCCCTGTCCACCTGGGCTGGTCGTTTTTAGTCCTCTGGAAGTTCCGCACCAGCACCCAGGATCCAGGGTCAATGCTGTGTCCGGGAGTCTCAGAGACCGGAGGCAGGGTGTCATTGACCTGTTGATGCAAAACACGCAATTTAGCCGTCAATTCATACAGATAGTCAAGTAGAACAGGGTGCTCAAGCTCGCTAAACTTTTTGGGCCTAGGCACTCCCCATATGTTGGCCGGGCAGCCGAAAATGATTTCATAGGGGCTGAGTTTCACTCGCGAATGCACAGTCATTCTGGTGGATAGGAGTGCTAAGGGTAGAGCGTCAGGCCATTTAAGACCTGTGCTCGCTTGAATTTTGGCCAATTTTAACTTAAGAGTGCCGTTGTAGCATTCTACTAATCCAGCTGATTGGGGGTGATTTGCAGCGTGGAACTTCTGTCTGATACCTAGTCCTTCACATACGTTCTTCATTACACGACCTATAAATTCACTCCCGTTGTCAGACCAGATCATTCTAGGCATTCCGAATCAAGGGAAGTTCTCTTTCACAAGGGCTTTCGCTGTGGACAAGGCAGTATTGTCTTTTAGGGGGTATGCTTCTATCCATCTCGAGAAGGCACAAACAACAACGAGCACATATTTTAAACTGTTGCACCTTTCCATGTGGATGAAATCTAGCTGCAAAACCTCGAACGGATACGTAGGAGGTACAAAATGACCAGCTGGAGTTGGGGTTCCCCTACCAGGATTGTGTTGCAGACACACCATGCAATTCTTGACCACATTCTCTGCACACTTGGGAATCCCTGAATTCTGCCATACTGGAGCCAACAACTTGCAAATCCCTTTCACGCTGATATGAGCCATACCATGAGCCATTGTAACTACTGCAAGCACATACGCATCGGGTAACAACCATCTCTGATGTTCTGACAATTCAATCCAACAACCATTTGTATCCATTCTACCCGTACTTTCTCTCCATATGCTCATCTCTTTCTCTGTAGCCTCAGCTTGGATAGATTTCACATTCTCCATAGTGTCTTCACACATGCCTACATCACCAACCCATCTTGCAGGTCCTGCAACATACATTCAGCTCATCACATTCTTTGCAGTTTCTTTAGCGGTTTCATCAGCGAACGCATTTCCACGACCAACATCATCAGTCACCTTCTTTTGAGCACTACATTTCACAATCGCTACTTGTAAGGGCAGGGTCAGTGACTCAAGAAGTTCATTCACCAACTGACCATGCTGAATCTTAGCTCCATGCGAAGTCAGAAATCCACGTTCTTTCCACAATCGTCCAAAACTATGAGCCACACCGAACGCATACTGGCTGTCGGTGTAGACAGTCACTCTCATTCCTCTTGACAACATACATGCTCTCGTGAGTGCAAATAGTTCTGCTGCTTGAGCTGAACTATGTGGGATACGTGCAGTTTCAACAATGGTTTGCAAAGTCGTGACAGCATATGCTGCAGTCGTATCACCATTCGGGAGCTTGAAACATGAACCATCTACCCATAATGTACCATCACATTCAGCAAGAGGAGTGTCGTAAAGATCGACTCTTCCTTTTGTCTCTTCTTCTGTTCTAAGAAAGCAATCATGTTGTTCCGAAGTGTCTGATTCTTCTACGATTGGCAATAATGTGGCTAGGTTTAAAGTACTGCACCTTTTGATGTGCACATGACTTGCCAAGAGCGTTAACTCGTAACTTGATAGTCGAGCACTGGTTAAGTGCTGTGTCTTTGTTCTATTTACCAACGTGTCTACTGCATGTGGGACCAACACGATTAGTGTGTTATTCATTACTAGGCCAGCAGACTGTCGAATAGAAACAGCTGCTGCCACTGTGGCTCTTAAACAACTAGGCAATGCTCTAGCCACTGGATCCAAAGTCGAGGAAAAGTAAGCACATGGACGCTGTTTGTC
Source organism: Lissotriton helveticus (assembly GCF_964261635.1). Lineage (NCBI taxonomy): Eukaryota > Metazoa > Chordata > Amphibia > Caudata > Salamandridae > Lissotriton > Lissotriton helveticus. The sequence continues at coordinate 428,814,084 of NC_136065.1, forward strand.
CCCAAATAACTGAGTCAGGACTGACAATGCACAACCATCCTTCTCATGGACATACAATGTAAAAGGCTTACTGTAGTTGGGGGTACCCAACACAGGAGCCGAACATAAGGCTGTGCGTAATTCAGAAAAACTGTTCTGACATTCTTCCGACCAAGGAATAGGGTTAGGTGTACCTTTACACGTTAATGCCACCAAAGGTTTGGCTAATAATGAAAAATTTGGGATCCACTGTCTACAGTATGATGTAATGCCCAAGAAAGCACGCACTTCTCTCTGTGTTTGTGGTACACTCAATTTCGCTATTGCGTGAATTCTTTCTGGGGTCAGTTTCCTACCCTCCTTCGATAAGAGGTGACCTAAGTAGGTCACTTCTTGTCGGCAATATTGAAGCTTGGAAAGTGACACCTTGTGATGCAAAGCACACAGATGACGCAATAATGACAAAGTGGCATTCTTACATATTTTCTCAGTATCTGCAGCAATGAGTAAATCGTCAACGTACTGTACAAGAGTGGCACCTTCAGGTAAAACAATCGTATCAAGCTGTGTTTTCAGAGCTTGACTATATATTGATGGACTTTCACAGTAGCCCTGAGGAGCGCGTTTGAAGCGGAAACTGCGACCTCCTAAACTGAAGGAAAAAATATCCCTGCTTTCCTCAGCAATCGGGATGCTGAAGAAAGCATTCTTCAGGTCAATCACCGAAAACCAGGTGGCAGAAGCTGGAATCATAGTCAGTAATGTAGTGATGTCGGGGACAACTGGAAATTGTGGCACGACTATTTTGTTGACCTCTCTAAGATCAATCACGAATCTGTACACGGGTGGCTGAGTGGGGTCACTTCTTTTTAAAACAGGCAGAACAGGACTATTGCAAACATTTCCTCTCGTTTCTTCAATCACATCTTTTGCAATTAGCTCGTAAACGATCGCTAGCAAGGCTTTTTCACCCTCACTGGAAATTCGGTATTGCGGAATTCGTGGCATTTTAACATTGGCTTTCAATGTTACAACATATGGTGGTATTTCTAAGAGTCCCACATCATTGGGACAAGCTGCCCAAAGTATGTCTGGAAGAAACGACAATTCTGTTGGAAGTTTATCTCTCGATAAGTACATTGGAGAAACCACTTTCTTACCCAGGGTAAGTTGTACTCCTGATGGAGAACAGTACAAAGTCGCATACAACCTTTTTAGTAAATCTAATCCTAGCAAATTTTCGCCACAACCTGTTGTCAGAATAAGGGGTGCTTCGAATTCGCAAGGACCAACAGAAAGAGACAGAGGGTCAGAAATCGGGTTCCTAACCGGGGCGCCAGAAAAACCTAGAGAAACGTTCGTTTTGCCAGACAAAGGTGCGCCAGGGAGTTTGGAGTGCATAATAGAACTCTTTGTAGCACCAGTATCCAAGAGAAAAGGTTCTGACACACCTGATGTGATCACCTCAATGTATGGTCCACTCTGATCTACTGGAACTGAAACAACTCCCTCTCTTTGTCCATGGCTGTCCTAGCAATCATTACTGTTCCATTTCTCGCCTTCTGTATAGTAATCATCAGTATAGTACTGAGCTGTCCTACCAGATGCGTTATTCTGCTGATTGAACTTATTCATAGAATTCTGTGGTGGAAGAGACTGCGCGTTCTGGGGGACGTTTCCACGTCCTCTACCTCTAGGTGCTTGCTGAACGCCTCTACCTCTTACGTTCGAAACACCATTCGCACGTTGTAACAAGATAGGGCAACTATACTTAAAATGACCTTCCTCCTTGCAATATGAACACTGGTTGGGACCTATATTGACACATGGCTGATTATACTCGACTCTTTGTGAGTTCCCTTGATACTGTTGAGGCTGCTGATAGTTATTCTGATAGGTGTTCTGACCACCTTTATTCTGGCCATTACCACCACCACGTGGCGGATAGGCTTGCTGCAATAAAACCTTAGTTTTTAATTCTTTCGTTTTCTTTTCTACTCTATCTTTCTCGTCTTTGTCTCTATTCTCGTAATATTGCGCAGTGGCTAATATCTGTGCTGAAGAGGAAACAGCCCAAGAACTCTCCGAATCTTTTAACTTTTTACACAATTCTGGAAGCAGATTGTGCACGAACTTATCGACAAATATTCGCTGACCACCTTCTGTGGTCATGTCTTGGCCACTGTGATCGACAAACGTTTCTTCGAACCTGGTGAAGAAACCTGAGACCGTCTCGTCTTTCTTCTGTTTACATGCAGATAACTTATCCCAATTCACACGTATTGCAGGCATTATCGTTTTCATGTAATCAACTATTTTACCAGGAAGTTCTGCTATTAAAGGCTCAGGTTTAGCACCACCAACTTGTTGGGCATCTACAGCGGCAATATTAGCCCATGAATCACCTAATTCCTGATCATGATCTGAATGACGAATCTTACTCCATAAAGGCTGTGGAACAACGTTCCCAAATAACATATCGATATCCGCTAAATTCATTATTCATGACCCAGCAGTCTGTGACAACTCTTTGTAATACCCTGCAGGATTCTTAAGCGGATCTGGTAATGTCTGTTTAAGTGCTAAAACTTCAGCTCTCTTCCATGGGACATGTACCCATACACGCTGAAAGTGTGGCGGAATAGGGGGTTCAACAGATGTGTCACCCTCCCTCCATTGCGGGGGAACTTCTCTCATGGGGTATTGTCGCGCCTTTTTCCTACTAGATGTACTAGATTGTGACCCTGAATTGCTTACCTTACTTTGATAAGATAACAACATTTCAACTGCTTTCTCCACATCTGGACCTACAATCATGCCCTCCCCAAACTTAAACCGTACACGACACATCTCTTGCGGGATGCATTCTAAATCATTGTCTTCCAAATCCTCACAGAGGAAAACACACATCTGTTCGAAAACATATCTCTGTGTCGCTGCTTCCCATTGATGGAAAACTTCCATGACAGACTGTACATCATATTTTACAGTGTCCATGACCCATTTCCGTGCTAAACTATTCAGTGAGTCTCTCTCTTGATAGTCAGGCAGTCGACTTCGCAACTGTCTTCGTCCCATGTTAGGGGTCATAGTAGGCGACCGAAAAAGGGGTGAAGGAATGTTAGTGACAATGCTGGCCATTTTATGCCAAACGGAAGGTGAAAGTGAAGGAAGAACTGGTGGAGAAACAGTGTGAGATAATGTAGGGGCAGAAGCACTAGCAGATGGATCATTAGGAGAAGTAGAAGGTATGCTAGGCAAAGTCGTAGGAAACATAGGCGAAACAGGTAGGATTGGCGAGCCTTGAGGAGGTTGCACCATAGTAGTAGGAGCCAGCTGAAGAGTAGCTGGGTGTTGCTGTAGGGATCATTAGGCACATGTTGCACAACTAAAGGTTGCGGAGGTGCTGTGGCACTTATCGCATAGGGGGGTGGTGAACTTAATAAATGCGACATTAATGGGTCTTTTTCACGTTCTTTGGCTGTCTCTTGCTGAAGAGACGGCAAAACTGGATAACATTTATCTGTTGCCATTTTACGTTGCCTGTGCAACTGCTCACTCATCTGTACCTCTTCTTTGTCTTTAAACCGCATAGCAGCTCGTATTACTGAAATATTCCCTTCTCTCTTATTTTTCTTTTCTAATTTAATTTCCTTCTGTTTGGCCTCTTTACGCCATAGGCGGAAAGAGTCAAACATCGCCGGCCGGGCTTTCTTTTTGAAAAGTTTGACCTCAAGATTATCTAAAATTTCGGTGTCAAAGCTACTGTATTGGGGCCATTTTAAAACACCATCGTTTGTGGTATATTTGATCCACACTTCATTGCATGTGATGGGGCCTACCCCATGTTTCACATATAACTTGTAAGGAACCGGACATGAGTCCTCCATTCGGGAGTCTCTATTATTATAACCAAGACAAAACAAATTTCCAAGTCTAAGACTAGACATCTTCGCTCTCTAGTCTAGTTCCAAACTTCAAAGGATTATCGATTACGATATTTTCTCGTGAAAACACGAGTCCTTCGGTTTTGGTGCTTGCAAGTACCAACACAAAACTTTTTCCAAAGGATACCCAAAACTAAGAACCACTAAGGACTGGGAGACGCTCCACTTATACTTAACTGAAATGTCGATGACGTCACTAGAAGACTCGTCTTAGTGTTTCGCTCTACCAAACTTCAAGGGTCCAAATCAGGGCGATAGCCAGGGCAGCAGTCCTTCGTAGCCGCCGGGAAGCGGGGAACCTCGCAGCAAAGACCTTCGGACCACGTCGACATGCAGGGGTCGTTGAAGTGGTTGGCCGTCCTCGGGAATTTTCACACGAAGCTCCTCACGAACCTCTGGCTGGACCGGTACCGCTGGAATCGCCCCACATTGGGCGCCAACTGAGGTACTGGGTTTTTCAGAACCGGTACTGATCCGGTAACCCAGCGGTGCCAGGGTACACCCAAGGACCTCGAGTTCTCCTGATTCAGACCACAGAAACTCAGAGTCTTCTAGGTGAAGTCAAAGATCGGTTTATTGGCTGCAACCAAGGTAACAAGTGTCCTAGAAGTACAACACACGGAAGTATGTTCTCAGGAGACTGCTTCAAATCACAAAGTCAGGCTTTTCTTCTTATACAAAATAATAAGCTTCAGGCAAACATTCCTAGATTTTCAGGATACTATTCACATATTTCGACCACAAATAAGTAACAGAGTTATGATGACAAGCTCACATTTCGTTTGTCTAATACATAATAAATTACTCGGCAAGGTCCGGTATTTCAATCAGATATCGGTGTTTCCCCAATAAAATGAGCACGTCCTCATCATAAAACAAGTAGGAAAAAAGGAGCGGGCCAGGTGTGGGCAAGATTCCGCAGGGTGTGTGTGTGATGAAAGGGTTTTATGGCCGGGTGCGCCGAGATGCTATCTTGACCGGCCACTGGGAGAGGAACTGACCAAACGGGTTGGCCTGGGGCGATGGTTTCAACCTGCCCAGGTCACGAAAAAGTCAATCAAGGAGTGCTTGTCCTTATGATATTGGATTAAGCCTATGTGAAGGGCAACATACAAAATGGCTGCCGTATACAAAATGGAAGCCAAGGGTTCAGGGTACAAGTGACAATCTCGAGGTGACAGCAACCTTCGAATGCAACGAAAATGCTTGTGCATAATGTACTCGCCATTCTCGGTCTTTTGATACTAAATTTGTCGTGATACAATGAAGTTTTATTCTTGTGTCTGAATGGTTACACGAGTTTGGATTTTGAGTACTACACCCTGGTATCTGCAGTTTCAACTTAGATGCTTTCATTCAAGTACACTGTCTCCAGATGATCCTTCAGGATCTTGCGAGCTATGGTTACCTCTGCTGCGCTGTCTAGCATTGACTGAGCTCACTCCCCGTTCTTGAGTTGTGTCCTCAAGAACGCCAGCATGTCTGATCTTTAGACTTGCTACCTTCTTTTTGGTGAATTGAGTTTTCTTATTTTTTGGAACGTGATGTTCGTCTTTGGACTTTACTCGTTCTTCTTTTTGTTCTGATCGTCCTCTTCTTTCGGATTTCTGCGAGGAAGTCTGAAAGGTACGAGAGGAACATGTATCATTATCTTGATATCTATCAGGTTTTCTCAAATTATCCCTATTTCTAAGGTTGTATCTCTTTTCAGGGGGCTCCTATTGAGGAGACCTTCCTCTGGACTGTGAACGCTTCTCTCGAGGAAGTGTCTGTTTCGTGTTTTCCCACTTCTTCTTAGGAGTAGTGAGATTATTTTTAATAAACACTTTTTCAGGATTTTCAGTTACTTGGGGTTTTACTGGTTTCCCACCCAAACTATCTCTTCCTAGTTCTTCATGTGATTTTTCAATAATTCCAGCAAGCTCATACGGTTGCTCAGTAATATCTGTTTCTTTTAGTTTTTGGCGGATTGCCACGGATGCTGCTTCACCTTTAATGTTGGCTAATAGTATAGCCGAAACCTGTTTGAAATCTTTCAGTAATTTCATACCCAGATTTAAGGTTGGTTCTGGACCGTATTCATTTTGAATCTGTCTCAGAACGTCTGGTATTACCGCCATAGACGGGACACCATGTGTTTTTGTGTAGATTGAAGCAAAGACTGTACCCCATGTGTCGCAGTCTCTACATGTGGTGCAATCCCCATTGGTAAACAGATTGCCAGAATCCTGTGTTTCTCATGAGTTGCACTATCAGGGAATACTGCCTCTATTTGAGTAATTTTTTGTGCTAACCAGAACGGACTTTGTTCTCGTTTTGCGGGCAATTTACCAATGACTGACTGTATAGTCTGTGGTGTGATTTTGTTTGTGTTCCCCTGGTGTGGGATGTGCTGTGGAATTCTTACAGATGGTTGGACTGTTAAAGTCCTCATGTCATATTGAACCAACTGCCTGTGTGTTTTAATCAGCTGTTTTAGCTGAGCTAACAGTTCAGGAGTTATCATTCTTTCAATGTCAGGATGTGGTGTATAGCTGGCTAGTACCGGCCATGTGGCTCCTGGTCTACCTAGTGGACCGAGCCTGGTAATGTGATTTTGATGTTGTAGGGCGCCATAAAACAGGAGCTGATGCTCTTGGTATGTTAGTGGAATTTCAACGTCCTCGAAAGGAACATATTCGGCTGGTGGTTCCTCTAATTTAAAAGTAGTGGAACTCGTGTGTTACTGCATTTGCTGCAGGTAACAGAATCCATGAATAGAATACCTCTGTCTGCCGACATTCATGTGCTTCTATAACAAATATTACTTTACCACCTCTCGATGACACTCCATTTTCTATAAGTTTTATAGTGATTGTTTTCCTTATATTTGCCGGGATGAGTATGGCATCCGTGTCATTTTGTTGGAGATTTGTGTCGTCTAAAACTGCCTGAGCTGCTAGTGCAGCTCTCTCCCTTTCATCGTCACTTTCCATCATTTTTGTTGACTGGAAGTGTTGTAGAACAAGTTTCAAGGAAACAAAGATTAGGTGCACAATATTTTTGGAACACTGTATCCTTCAACGTTGAACAAACTAAAAACTAATACATAGGATTTTTTCTGTCCTACTTAGTTTAAAGCGGATATTTTATCCTTTAACCCACTCCAGACGTCTAATGGAGTATTTTTATGGGAAAAAGGGGGTCTGTGTGAAAAGCACGACTGAGTTACTCTAGTATCTAGGGTTAAATTATCGCCTTACCAAACGTTGGATGCCATTTAGTGTAGTTCTTATATTCCCAACAGACTCTGCGGTTTTGAATAGTATATCCTGTTCTTTAAACGTAGGACTGAGGTCGACTAGGTCTCTACCGAATATACTAGACTTAATTGTGCATGTGCCAGCTAGCTCAGAGGTCACTAGAAACTTTCTCCAATGAACAAGAAGGGATTTGTTTCTGACAACCGCTTAAAACATGACAACTTTGTTCCCGAAGAATAAGAAATATATCTCTAGAGTTGCGGAAACAATAGATAGTTATTTCACTCAGTCAGTCGTGCATGCTTCGTTTCACCAGAGGTGCAGAGAAATAGAGAGTCAGACGTTTTCAATCAAAGGTATTTATTGAACAGTCTTCTTTCTCAAGCATAAGAAATTAACTGCTACAATCGTAATGCTTGTTGGAAAGTACAATGCGTACAGTACGAAGAGTATTATAAAATAATACTGTAATAGCAAGATATGGTTTCTAAGCCATATAGTATATAAAATACATACATTGATAAATAATGACTAAAAGTACTCAACTGGTGCTTCTAAAATATGTCTACCCTGGTGTACCTAACCTAGGTCTAGTACAAGGGAAGAAGTAAGTGAGGCAGCTTAGTTTCAGTATTCTTTTGCCAAGAATCTAATCCAAGAATTCTCTTTGGGTCTAATCAGCTCCGTACCTTGGTTTTAGAATGTAGGAGGTCTGGTATCCCTCTCTCAGGACTCGATTTCCCAGCAACCCGCAAGGGTAGCCTGGAAACACCAGAGCTGGATTTCTTGGCTGGAGAAACTACAGCGTCTCTCAGTACGTCAACTGGAGGGTCGGCTTCCTTCGGCACCTGCTGCAGCAGGGCACGTCGGGCAAGTAGATAGTCGAACTGCTCCAAACCACTGTGTGTTTGTTTGGACAAGTGTGGGCATATTTATACCTTGAAGGTGCTGAGTTTTACGTAAGATTGGACATAATAACGTCATTAGAGACTTAATTCTCTGAAAACTCCATGAGTTCTTGGATAAATTAATATTCATACAGGCGGAAGTCCCTGACTGCTGAAGGCGGGTTTTTCCAAGAAATTGTTGTAGATTTTCAGAACTAGTGGAAGTAGCCAAGCCGTATTAGGACTACTTGAGCTATGTCTTAATATGGTTATGATTTCAATGCCTATATAAGGATACAGTACTTTATGCCTATGTAAGGGCATGAATCAGGAAATTTACACTAGGGTCCTAAAACTCTATACAACAATACTTGTTTGCATATGGGGTATAAGATTAGTCCCGGTACTGGTGCAGCACGCATAGGGGCCCATTAGGATGAAGGGCAGACTTTGTCCGCCCGCCATCCCATCATAGAAAGTGACCGCCCGCTGTAAGGGGTGGTCCCGTGCCTGCAATTAGGATGCGCCCGCCACAGTGGTGGGTGCATTCAGCATTCCTGACATTGTGGTGGGCTATGCACTCAGCACCGCCCGCCACAATGCCAGGAAGGCATGCTGTGCAGTTCCATGCACAAGATGGCAGGCACAGCGCTGTGCCTGCCATCTTGTGCATGGAATTGCTGGGGGGTACCATAGGTACCCTCATGTGCACTCCCACCCGCTGGAGTCCCTGGGGGCCCGCAACCTGCCCCCAAAGCATACTCTGCATGCCTTTCCATGGTGGCAATGCCGCCACAGAAAGGCACTGTAAAATGCCCATTCTAATATGGCTGGTGGTGTCTGATAGACACCGCCACCATATAGAAACCTTTTCAACCAGGTCGACATGTCGACCGGGCGGGAAAGCGGCGGACGGTATTTCCGTCTGCCGCGGATCCCCCAGCCATGATAATAATGGGTCATTCTGGCACGGATGGCGGGCGGATCGCACCCGCCAGGCCAGCCGTGGCTACAGCCGGCCTGGCAGGAGCAATCTGCCCGCCATCCTAATGGAGCCCCTAGTGTATGTTTTGCATGAAATTGACCCTGATGCTTTCTCGTACATCAATGACATCTACTTGATACTGCATCTTGTGCGTTTGGACCAAATCATAATGTCTTTTTGCGGACTTGGGATACAAATTCAACTTTGCCAGGTCTCATATTGCCTGTTTGGCAGCTCTTTTTCTGGGATACGATCTCACCAATGAAGGTAGGGGGTTGACGCCCCGCTTTCTGGAGAAATGTGCTCAATTGCAATGTCCTTCTACCCTTAAAAAATTACAATCTCTGCTGGATTTTTTGAATTTTGGAAAGTCATACATTTCTGATTATGCCCAGCGCAACGGCTTTATTCTTTGATACAACCCTCTTTCTCTGCTTCCTGTTGGCTTCCAGAACATACTGCAATATTAATGTTTTGCGGTCTAATCTGCTTGCGACCAACTTCTTATTAACACATGACAATACTACAAATTTGGTCATAAGGATTGTACCATGTGCATTAGGTATCACTCACTTGACGTTCAATAAGGGAGACATGGTCCCCATTGCATACAAATCTCATTTGTACACTGCAGCTGAGATGTATTTCTCTCCTACAGAAACAATGTTGACGGCTGTCCAGATGGCGATTCTGAAAGAACGCGCTCTGGCTCAGGTCAAACACATTTTCATGGTCTCTCCAGTAACTGCTTTAGAGGCAGTTGTGAAAGCTAGTGTCCCGAACTCTAAAGCCTTGCATCCATGTTGGATACAATGGGCTAGTTCTTTGACATTTGCTGCTGCCAATGTCATCTTTTGTACCGCTTTGTTCGCCATAAATTGGCAGGGTATGCTCAGACGTGAGTCCCTTGCTCACTTTGCCACTGGATTCAAGCAAGCCTGGCTGAAGACGGCTGAAATGCCAGAAATGCCAGAAACTGGTCCTAGGAAGCTTGATTCCGGTCCAGGGAAGGCATGGCTAGGCAGTTTGGGCTGGACTGTTCCCATGAGGCACAGGGTCAGACTGATTTGCATATGGCCATGTCAGTACTGGGGTGGCAGAGTGGGCTAAAGAACTGTAATGGATTAAACCCAGATCTGTTGACTGGGTGTGAGTGTTTGATTGGTTCAGATGCTCCGTCCATTACCACCCCCTTTTGTACAGCTTTGTTCACCAAAGGTTGGCAGGGTATGCTCAGACATGAGTCCCTTGCTCACTTTGCCACTGGATTCAAGCAAGCCTGGCTGAAGACGGCTGAAATGCCAGAAACCGGTCCTAGGAAGGTTGATTCCGGTCCAGGAAAGGCATGGCTTGGCAATTTGGGCTGGACTGTTCCCATGAGGCACAGGGTCAAACTGATTTGCATATGGCCATGTCTGAACTGGGGTGGCAGAGTGGGCTAAAGAACGGTAATGGATTAAACGCAGATCTGTTGACTGGGTGTGAATGTTTGATTGGTTCAGATGCTCCGTCCATCACCACCCCCTTTTGTACCGTTTTGTTCGCCATTAGTTGGCAGGGTATGCTCAGACGTGAGTCCCTTGCTCACTTTGCCACTGGATTCAAGCAAGCCTGGCTGAAGACAGATGAAATGCCAGAAACCGGTCCTAGGAAGCTTGAATCCGGTCCAGGGAAGGCATGGCTTGGCAGTTCGGGCTGGACTGTTCTCATGAGGCACAGGGTCAGACTGATTTGCATATGGCCATGTCTGAACTGGGGTGGCAGAGTGGGCTAAAGAACGGCGATTGATTAAACCCAGATCTGTTGACTGGGTGTGAGTGTTTGATTGGCTCAGATGCTCCGTCCATCACCACCCCCTTTTGTACAGCTTTGCTCGCCATAAGTTGGCAGGGTATGCTCAGACTTGAGTCCCTTGCTCACTTTGCCAATGGATTCAAGCAAGCCTGGCTGAAGACGGCTGAAATGCCAGAAACCTGTCCTAGGAAGCTTGATTCTGGTCCAGGGAAGGCATGGCTTGGCAGTTCGGGCTGGACTGTCCTATGAGGCACAGGGTCAGACTGATTTGCATATGGCCCTGTCTGAACTGGGTTGGCAGACTGGGCTAAAGAACGGTGATGGATTAAACCTAGATCTGTTGACTGGGTGTGAGAGTTTTATTGGTTCAGATGCTCCGTCCATCACCACCCCCTTTTGTACCGCTTTGTTCTCCATAAGTTGGCAGGGAATGCTCAGACGTGAGTCCCTTGCTCACTTTGCCACCGGATTCAAGCAAGCCTTGCTGAAGATGGCTGAAATGCCAGAAACCGGTCCTAGGAAGCTTGATTCCGGTCCAGGGAAATCATGGATTGGCAGTTCGGGCTGGACTGTGCCCATGAGGCACAGGGTCAGACTCGGATTGCATATGGCCATGTTTGAACTGGGGTGGCAGAGTGGTCTAATGAACGGTGATGGATTAAACCCAGAACCTTTTACTGGGTGTGAGTGTTTGATTGGTTCAGATGCTCCGTCCTTCACCACCCCCTTTTGTACCACTTTGTTCGCCATATATAGGCAGGGTATGCTCAGACGTTAGTCCCTTGCTCACTTTGCCACTGGATTCAAGCAAGCCTGGCCGAAGATGGCTGAAATGCCAGAAACCGGTCCTAGGAAGCTTGATTCCGGTCCAGGAAAGGCATGGCTTGGCAGTTCGGGCTGGACTGTTCCCTTGAGGCACAGGGTCAGACTGATTTACATATGGCCATGTCTGAACTCGGGTGGCAGAGTGGACTGAAGAACGGTGATGGATTAAACCCAGATCTGTTGACTGGGTGTGAGTGTTTGATTGGTTCAGAAGCTACGTCCATCACCACCCCTTTTTGTACCGCTATCTTCGCCATAAGTTGGCAGGGTATGCTCAGACGTGAGTCCCTTGCTCACTTTGCCACTGGATTCAGACAAGCCTGGCTGAAGGCGGCTGAAATGCCAGAAACCAGTCCTAGGAAGCTTGATTCCGGTCCAGGGAAGGCATGGCTTGGCAGTTCGGGCTGGACTGTTCCCATGAGACACAGGGTCAGATTGTTTTGCATATGGCCATGTCTGAACTGAGGTGGCAGAGTGGGCTAAAGAACGGTGATGGATTAAACTCAGATCTGTTGACTGGGTGTGAGTGTTTGATTGGTTCAGATGCTCCGTCCATCACCACCCCCTTATGTACCATCAATTTAATCTTTGACCCGTCTTTACAGATGCAGGAGTTTTTACAATATGACGATGTTGACCCACCTCCTCTGTCATTGCTTACTCTTGACCAGTATGAATGTATTGTTTACACTGATGGATCTGTGCAGTTGGCCTTTGGTTCTAAACATGCCTATTCGGTGGCATGCACAATTGTGGCGGGAAAAATTGTAGATGGGCATTTTAAATCCTCTTTGGTGCACACACAGTCCCTTGGTGACTGAACTGCTCAATTGACGGAGCTACGTGCTTTAGTTTTGGCTCTTGAATTTGCTGATCCAGAGGTTCCTACACTTATAGGTGTTATCCTTTTTACTGTGTACAATCCTTCAATGACAACTTATTCCTTCGGAAACAAAATGATTTTCATGATTCTAAAGGTAACACAACTAACGCTTTGGGTTCGGGTGGCCTCTTTTGAGGAACGTTTGGGTCAGCAACATCTGGGAGCACACGCTGTTGGTAATTCACCGGCTGATGAGGCAGCCAAATCTGCAGTAGACACGTGTTCTGTAGTAGCAGTCACTAGGTCTATGACTCAAATTGATGATGATATCCTAGCAGCGATTGCTGCAACAAAGGAGGGCACAGAGTTTCCATAAGATTTTCCCTCACACTATACATACCACTTGTGGACAGATCAAATCCTATTTTCTACTTTTCCCTCCGCTGAGGGTCGGCTGATTCCCAACAAGGACTGCAGACTTTCTTTGATCATTGCCGCACATGAAGGCGTTGCTTCTGCATGTGCTGGTGTGAATGCTACTGTCTCCCTTTTGCAGCAGCATGTTTGGTGACTTGGTTTATACCAATAGACACTTAAATATATTCTTTCTTGTGACATTTGTCAACGAATTAGGCCTTCTACTGTTGCATGCCCACCACAAACTCAGCTTTACATCTCTAATCTGTCATTTGGCTGTATATATCTTGATCACTGCGGTCCTTTGACTTGTGACACTGCATTTAAACACATTTTAGTTGCGGTGGATTCATGCACTAGATTCCTTTGAGTTTGGCCTCAACGTGGTGCTGATGCGCGATCTGTCATTAAAGATTTGCGTGTCTTTGTCAGGACCTTTGCTTGTGGCACTTTCCTTTCTGAACAAGGTCCTGCATTTGCCTCTAATGCATACCGGGATGCCAAGAAGTCTCTCAGGTTAGCACGTGCAATATTCCTCTCCATACCAACCTGAGGGCAATTCAGTTGTGGAGCAGATGAACTGTGACTTAAAGCAATCTTTGACGGCTGGAGTCTTAGGTACTGGCAGTGGTTGGCTGACTCATGTACGGAGTCCAACGTGCACTAATTAATCTCCCTAGAAGATCTCTGGGTGGGCGTACCACATACAAAATGCTCTTTGTCATAAAAATGCTTTTGCCAGACCTTGATGGTTTAGACGTTGTGGCGGCTGCCGCAACCTTCGATGTAGATAGCCATTGTGCTGTATTACAGGATCTACAAAGAGCTTGTGATTCACAAGCAAGAGCGCAGTTGCCCTCTTCTGCAGATCCAGCGGTGCTGATTCCTGTTTCTGGCTAGCTTTCAAAAGTTGGAGATCTGGTCTGTGAAAAGGTGGAGAACAAAAAAAAAGTTGGTCCATCCTACGGTGCACCCGTCAATGTCCTTAATTTGAAATGCACCCGCACTGTCAGTCTGCCTCCTTTACCTGGTTGGAAGGAGAATCGTTACATTTCGATTGAGCATGTCAAGTTACACCATATGGCCGATTCTGAATAATATGTCTCAAAATATTCCACGTCGAGAACTTTCGCTGAACCCAATGATTTCGGTTTCTTTGGCTACTCCCCAGTAATTACAAGGTGAGATGGAAACTTCAATTGATTTATTGCCAGTTTTTCCTTCTACAACCACATCTGCTGATATTTAGTATGATTCTCCTCCAGTTGAAGACATAATTGAGATTACTGAGAGTACAATACCTGAAACATCTGATGCAGCACATCCAGCTTTGTGTCAGCTGGGGTCCAGTGGTTATTATATGGATTGTAATAACTTTTCCTTTGGCATATATTCCTCATCATCTACTGTGCAAGAGAACCTTACCTGCACCAGTGTTTTCATCTCCTGGTTCAAAAGACTTACTTGGCTTCACCCTGGACATATATCTGGACGGCACTTACGATGATATTCCTCTTCATGTGGATCGGATTTGTGACTGAATTTTTCTTGCTCAATAATGGCCATTATTTACCCAATCTCTCTGCTGTGAACTTCGTTGATGGAGTTCTGGCCCCTCACTCATTTTCCCACTTAATGAAGAGACCAAGCCAATGTCAATATATCAGCATATTCTGTTGTAGATGCTGTCATCTGGGATAAAGTTGCTTTCGATATCCATGGCCAAACAGAAATTTTGAACATTCCATACATCTCCGCTTTTCCCTAGGTGATGTGGTCTTACCTGACATCCATTCTGATGACTGGGATGTTCATGCCATTCATTAGTTGCTCTCTGATATAAAATATTATGCTGCATTTGACACTGAAGATTTATATTTAAATTCGGCTAATTATGCAGATGTATTTTGTTATCAGCATTATGGCCATCATTTATTACGCAAGACAAAAACACAGAGACCCTTTTTTAATTCTACTCAAGGGGAGTATTGTCCATTACCATTATTGGGAAGTTCAAAGACCCAACAAAGAAAATTTGTATATGTTTCTGGTTACAAACTATTTGATCAACAGTCATATTTTTATAAATTGAAGATGTCGCCCAAAACTAAATTTATGTTAACACAAACTAAACTGTTTTACTCCATGTCCTGCAGGAAGGATTTTTCGGTGAAAGGTTATGAGTATTTGAAAGACACAAAATGATTTAAAATCCATTTGGGGGTACTGAAGATTTGGAAGTACAGGGCACAGAAGCTTTGCATCATGATTGTCTGATACTGTCTCAAATTTTATTTTTAAATGACACAGTGCTAAAGACTACGTGTTTTGGTTTAGCATTGACAAAGAAATCGAAATATTCCCTCCATTCCATCATTAGCTCCATATGGTACATGGCAAACACACACTAATTACACAATTAAAGACTAGGGGCTAGACGTAGGTGGCTAAATACCGGTCGGTAACGGTGAAATTTGTTAAATTTCACCGTTATCGACTGGTATTTAGGCATTTGAGATGTAGGGAGGATTTGGTATTAAGGAATCGGTAAATATCGATTCCTTAATACCGATTCCTTATGGCTTTGCATTTAAGGAATCGGTAATACCGATTCCTTAAATGCAAAGTAGGTAGCACTTAAAACAGTGCACCACAGCCAAAAGGAATTGCTATTTACCACCAACTCCAAGTTGGTGGTAAATAGCGATTTCCTTTCAAAAAGCACTTTTTTGGTTTTTGAAATTTGCCATGTGGCCACATCCATGCCCTTAGGGCATGCATGTATGCCACATGTGCACACATGCACATTTCAGGGGGGCACCCTTGAAATACCTCCCGGTATTATCGATTCGTAATACCGAATCGGTAAAACTTAATGCCTTCACATTCATTCCTATGGGCCTCCAAGCCCATAGGAATGAATGGGTAGGTATTCGTTATTACCGAATCTCAATTACCGATTCGGTAATAACAAATATTAAGAATTCGGTATTTTTTACCGAATTCTTACCTACATCTGAAATACCGATTCCTAAATACAGAATCATTAAAATTCGGTATTTCAGAATCAGTATTTCCAAGTTACCTACATCTAGCCTTTGCTGTCTTATTTCAAAATGGCATACTTAACACGTGCATTGTTGACCCCTTAGGATGGTTGGTGTTGCCGACAACTTCAAATGCTTGTCAATTCCGTTTTCTTAATACTCCAAAAGGTTTTACACAAAATAGAACTGATCGACGCTTCCTCAATCACATTCAGTCACCACATATTCAGTGGGCAAATTATGTCAACAACAGTAGGAACATTCCACACTGTCATCTATGAAACAACACCTCTCCTGTTTGTCAGGTGACATCGATTTGGCTGATTTTTTGGGGGGTCCAAAGTCCCCTCGAACAAAACGTTATATTTATTCCACATATAATGAATTTTGGAATCTGTCTCAGATGGAAGCTGCGGTCTGCACCAAATTTACCAGGCTAATTTAGAAAAAGTTCTTGCAGTTGTCGATAATAGCATTAATACACTGTCTTCCCATATATATACTTTAGATAGTATTGTATCTTCTGTCATTGACATTGTTCAGCATGAAGTGTCTGTTTTGCATCATGGTCAAAATCAGTTACGTTCTGTGATGCAGTTTGCTTGGATGTTGCAAACACTCAAAAATGGTAAAGTACCATGGGATTATTTGAATGCTTCTGAACTGTTTTTACCTTTTGATTTGACTGATAAACAGAAATTAATGTCCTTGAAAGGTGCCACATACACATTGTTACATATTGAACAAGTAGAACAGTTACCGTTTTCGATAGCTGAGACTGATTCAGCTGTGTGGTTAATACATGGGGTTATTTCACTGCCTATCTCTCATTTTCAGTTCACAGCATGTATGAAACATCATCCTGTTGAGAGGTATGAGCCCTTCTGAAATAATTTTATTCACAAATTGTGGTCTTTACCTTTCGCCTAGAGATGTCATCCTGCAGATAGGAAGTTTTCCCTACAGGGGAGGACTGTGTGTAGGACATTCCCTAGTGTGTAAACAAGTTAAGCTAAACGGAGCTTGTAACATTTCGGCCCCTAATCTAGCTTGTTTTTTGAAAGGTACACCTGTCCCAGCTATTATTCTGGTATGAACTTTGCTTTCTAATGGTAGTTATCTTATGTTGAATAAGAACGATTGCTGCGGCCTGAGAGCTGACATCCAGTATATAGTAACAGTTTCTCAAAGAGTTACATGTTGAGGCAATGTCCTATTTCCACCCCCGCAAGGGATTGTAGATAGTTCACTTTCACCTTCGATTCCAACTTTAAAAACTGTTTTCAATAATCTAAGCAGACTCAAAGCACTATTGTTTCAACAAGAAGTCGCTCTCACATCGGCTCGAGAGACTTTCGAACTGCAGGTGCAAGAACCGCAAGCGAGATACACTTGCTGCTT
Source organism: Lissotriton helveticus (assembly GCF_964261635.1). Lineage (NCBI taxonomy): Eukaryota > Metazoa > Chordata > Amphibia > Caudata > Salamandridae > Lissotriton > Lissotriton helveticus. Next base: position 428,831,431 of record NC_136065.1, read on the forward strand.
AACACAAATCTCCCACTCCATTTTGGAGAATTAAGATACCAAATATTAAATGCATCTGATACGGAGGGCTTGGCTCATTTTTTTAAACTTGTGAAATACAGCCCTGTTTCTTCCTTTCAGACTATTTTTGGAGTAATTCCAGCCTTTATTCATTCTATTTTTTTTAGCGCCTTTTGAGGTTTTCCCCTGGTGCTCCTGTTGGTTTGCGGCGTGCTGGTTTTCCAACTATTGCTTCTCAATGGATGCTTGATCTGTGGAGCTGCCAAACCGGGTCCAGGTACAACTGTACCGTGATTGTATGTGGCAGCTCTTTGGTGCTATGCCTGTGGAGTTTTTTGCCAACAACTAATCGCTGACCTTCTTTTTTGCCTACTTCTTCTGCATGCAACCTGTGTTTCACTGCCTCCAGTGACCTTTCCAATGGGACATGGATGTCTGCCTGTCCAATACCACACACGCTGCCCTGTGATGGATTATGATATGCTAATGGTTCCATTAAAGGCCCATGACGGGATATGTGCAAGGGGTATACTTTTGGTGTCCGATCCTCTACTTGGACCAAAAACAGACTTGAGTACCTGCGCTCTTGCTCAGCGCCTCATAGACATAAGTTTCATCAAGGTTAACTCAGGTTGCCCTGAGATGCTCCTAACGGCTTCGGGATATGAAGAGCATGTGTGCTCGTTCGACCTACTAAACTGGATGGCATGCATTATTTCGATGGAAGGAATGGACAACGTCCTGGAGTTCATGGCATTCCATTTTTCATGCAACATTGTTGAAATTAAAGATTAACTATGAATGGTTAGCCGTTTTTGACTGCCCAATTGGCAAAATCTTTGAACATTATGCCCTGAGAGTGCCAAAAATCTTTGGCCCCCAAAATTACCTGAATATGTCTGCAACAAGGACGCTTTGCCTCTGCTTACCTCTGATTTGTGTTTATACATATGGCTAACGCCCTTGCTAAGGGGGGGGGGGCATGTCACGTGGCCCATAGGGACATTGTTGTTTTTCACTACCTTAGCATGAGCTTGTTGTAGCTTGCCTGCTGCTTTTAACTCATTGCTGTGTTCGCTCTCTATATGTTTCCTGGGATCTTGACTTAACAAGGTGCAAGGTCGAACAACAATGTAGCAGGGATTCTGCTTCTACACAGAACTGTGCATAGAGACTTGGAACCTCAGTGAATTAGGGTGTGCCAAAACTCACCTTAGTACCCAACATCCCCTACCAGACTAGCATCAGTGTCTCATTGGCTCTTCCATAACACCAATGATTAGACAACCCAGAACATAGAACTTAGATTACCTCAGGCAATGTGGAACACATGAACACTTTTTCGTTATACTAACAAATCAGTCCAAAACAGGGAGTAAATGAAGACACGTGCAAGTTTGAAATATTTATTTCTAATGCCGTGTTCTCATGCGCAGTATCTTAGAGAATACTAGCAGACTTATTATAAGTAACAAGATTATCAGCATAGTTACTATTCCATAAAATACAAAGGGAGAAAGCATGTTATAATGCTAAATGGAAACAGGTTTAAAATATACCTATATTTCACCCTCCCTTGCTAGTAGGTTATTTTATATCTACAGAAGGTCTCTTTGGGATTACATAGGCGGCCCCATACCTCTGGTATTAGCAAAAATGGATCACTTCAAATTCTGCACAAGCTCTCAGCATACGAATGTTCTCCAAGTGTGTCTGAGCATGCCTAGGCAGTGCATTATTAAACGCGCCAAAATCAGAGGTGGCCACAGCTGCATATATGTTATGTCTAGAATGTGCGCTGATCAGTCCGAACAACAACCTCTGTGTTGAAATAACCTTGAAGGCCTCAGCACTCACTGTTCAGACTAAGCTTACCAAGCAAGGCTGCTAGTACAGAAAAACATGTTATATGGAGAAGGCAGCAGAAAGGAAAAATGGCGTTTAAACTTCTAATAAGCTCATGTCAACTTAACACAGTGTGAATGCAAGGCTCAGCCCCACAACACCCTTCCTTGATCTGAGCACGGATAAGAAGGGGGATATATTTGGAAAGCAGAGTTCAAGAACAACAGTCAGAACCAAGTTCAAATTGCCACATGTGAAAAAACGGGAGCAAACTCCGAAAATAAAAAATGTACTTTAAATCAAGAAAATGTATCCCCGGGCATAGGGAAGTCAATAGGCCTGGGTGCAAAAAACATGAAGAGGGGAAAAAAAATGAAATCTTCCGATGTCCAACATGTGACCTCGGTCATTGAAGAGAGCGAAGCGATTACACATCCCAATCCAACAACGTATATGCAATGAATGTCGCAACAGCCTCCAAGTCATTGTTCTCATCTGAAAACATTTCAACCATCCAATTTAGCAATGGGAAGGAACATATATGTTCCTCAATAACCGGAGCCTCTAGCACCATCAGAGGACAACTCGGGTCTTCTTCAATATAACTGCACGCCAAGAAATTATGCGTCGCAGCGAATACATTCCAACATCCCAGGACTCCATGCATCGCTGCAAAGGCCATAATCCCTCCGCCAGAACAAAACAATTCATGATGAGCAACTAAGGGGCTCATGAGTTGATCATAATCCGCGTTGGGAGACACCCTATTGCAGAGACACAAATCCAGGGCCCAGTCGAAATCGTAACTCAGGCAATGAAAGACAGGCTGGATGCATGTGAAAAAGGAAAATCGAAACGGTAATCCATAAGCCGCACTCAATGTAGCAAGAGGCAGAGCTCCATAATATTCAAGCTTTCGGTTGTGGAGCAGCAGCAGCCGTGACAGATCTTCTCGCAATACATGACGTGCATCCATTTTGAAATAAACTAAACATTAGAAGTACATCTGCAAGCAGAGCGAGCATTAAGGGAAATCCACCAAACAGGCAGGAAAAAATTTAATGAAAAAACTGCCGGGAACACATCAAATATGGTTTGAAAAGAAGTCACAAGGCCACTGCTAACAACTTTAAAAAAAGTTAGCCAGCCCTGTGGTGGAGGACGCATTGAAGATAGTGTGAATTAATTCACCGAAATGCAAGGGCAAATCTGTATTTAATAAAGCATGCACTTCTTTGCGGGTGTTTGCCATATGAAGGACAAATGTTTCACGAGCAGATGTGAGGGAGACTTTTTTCTGAGACTAAAGAGCTCTTATGTGACTCATCCTGTTGAACTCTGCTTTCAAGGTCGGAATAGACGGCCAGTTGGAAACATCCAGCTTCCCATGTGGAGGAGAAAACATTACGTTTTACAGCAAACAACACGTTCACTGACTGTAACCACGTAAGGAATGCCGGCTACCATCCCACAACAATCCTCATTATTTAAAAGTAAATAACTACTGTTTGCTAATAACGTGAATGTGGGTATGATAGCAGGTGCCGGTGTACCTTACAAAATACAGGCTAAATTTGGCTCATTCTGATTACAAGAGCCATGCAATTGGATATTCCTACAAATTAATGAGTAATCTGGTGTTGTAGTGCAATCCTCTCCATTCAAATAGACCTCTTTTCCCTCCCTATGGCACCTATAGGTAAAGGGTAGTAACCAAGCTTCATGAAGATAAGCGGTGCCCAAAGGTTCATATCTGCCAATTGCATAGTACTTCATGCAGGCTTCGAACTTGAACAGGGGAAAAGGTAATGTGATCAGCCCATGGATAAGCCAAACAGCTGAATTTGTTTCAGCCACAGAAAATGGTAACGGTTCTAATTTTCCAATATGTAACATAGAAAAAGTTGCATCCTTCATAGACATAAAACTTTGCTTTGGAGTCAAATTAAACGGGGCAAACAAAGATGAAGTATTCATGTAGTGCCATGGCACTCTTCCAGATTTCAATCTCTGCAAAGTCCAGGCAAACTGCATAATAGAACGCAATTGATTTTGGCCATGGTACAAAACAGACACTTCTTCTTGCACAATATCAACAACAGATGAAACTATATTATCCAATGTGTAAATGCGGGAAGAAAGTGTGTTAATGCTGTTATCTTCAACTGCTAGCACCTTTTCTAAATTAGCTTGATCAATTGCTCTAATGCAGGAAACAGCCTCAATCCGGGACAGTTTCCAAACTTAGTTGTAAATAACATAAATCCACCTTTTGGATCTGCCAAGGTGCAAGGTCGAACAACAGTGTAGCAGGGATTCTGCTCCTACACAGAACTGTGCATAGAGACTTGGAACCTCAGTGAATTAGGGTGTGCCAAAACTCACCTTAGTACCCAACATTCCCTACCAGACTAGCATCAGTGTCTCATTGGCTCTTCCATAACACCAATGATTAGACAACCCAGAACATAGAACTTAGATTACCTCAGGCAATGTGGAACACATGAACACTTTTTCGTTATACTAACAAATCAGTCCAAAACAGGGAGTAAATGAAGACACGTGCAAGTTTGAAATATTTATTTCTAATGCCGTGTTCTCATGCGCAGTATCTTAGATAATACAAGCAGACGTATTATAAGCAACAAGATTATCAGCATAGTTACTATTCCATAAAATACAAAGGGAGCAAGCATGTTATAATGCTAAATGGAAACAGGTTTAAAATATACCTATATTTCACCCTCCCTTGCCAGTAGGTTATTTTATATCTACAGAAGGTCTCTTTGGGATTACATAGGCGGCCCCATACCTCTGGTATTAGCAAAAATGGATCACATCAAATTCTGCACAAGCTCTCAGCATACGAATGTTGTCTAAGTGTGTCTGAGCATGCCTACGCAGTGCATTAATAAACGCGCCAAAATCAGAGGTGGCCACAGCTGCATATATGTTATGTCTAGAACGTGCGCTGATCAGTCCGAACAACAACCTCTGTGTTGAAATAACCTTGAAGGCCTCAGCACTCACTGTTCAGACTAAGTTTACCAAGCAAGGCTGCTAGTACAGAAAAACATGTTATATGCAGAATGCAGCAGAAAGGAAAAATGGCGTTTAAACTTCTAATAAGCTCATGTCAACTTAACACAGTGTGAATGCAAGGCTCAGCCCCACAACACCCTTCCTTGATCTAAGCACGGATAGGAAGGGGGAACAATTTGGAAAGCAGAGTTCAGGAACAACAGTCAGAACCAAGTTCAAATTGCCACATGTGAAAAAACGGGAGCAAACTCCGAAAATAAAAAATGTACTTTAAATCAAGAAAATTTATCCCCGGGCATAGGGAAGTCAATAGGCCTGGGTGCAAAAAAATGAAGAGGGGAAAAAAATTAAATCATCCGATGTCCAACATGTGACCTCGGTCATTGAAGAGAGCGAAGCGATTATACATCCCAATCCAACAACGTATATGCAATGAATGTCGCAACAGCCTCCAAGTCATTGTTCTCATCTGAAAACATTTCAACCATCCAATTTAGCAATGGGAAGGAACATATATGTTCCTCAATAACTGGAGCCTCTAGCACCATCAGAGGACAACTCGGGTTTTCTTCAATATAACTGCACGCCAAGAAATTATGCGTCGCAGCGAATACATTCCAACGTCCCAGGACTCCATGCATCGCTGCAAAGGCCATAATCCCTCCGCCAGAACAAAACAATTCATGAGCAACTAAGGGGCTCATGAGTTGATCATAATCCGCGTTGGGAGACACCGTATTGCAGAGACACAAATCCAGGGCCCAGTCGAAATCGTAATTCAGGCAATGAAAGACAGGCTGGATGCATGGGAAAAGGGAAAATCGAAACGATAATCTATAAGCCGCACTCAATGTAGCAAGAGGCAGAGCTCCATAATATTCAAGCTTTCGTTTGCGGAGCAGCAGCAGCCGTGACAGATCTTCTCGCAACACACGACGTGCATCCATATTGAAATAAACAAAACAATAGAAGTACGCCTGCAAGCAGAGCGAGCATTAAGGTAAATTCACCAAACAGGCAGGAAAAAATTGAATGAAAAAATGCCGGGAACACATCAAATATAGTTTGAAAAGAAGTCACAAGGCCACTGCTAACAACTTTTAAAAAAGTGAGCCAGCCCTGTGGTGGAGGACGCATTAAAGATAGTGTGAATTAATTCACCGAAATGCAAGGGCAAATCCATATTTAATAAAGCATGCACTTCTTTGCGGGTGTTTGCCATATGAAGGACAAATGTTTCACGAGCAGATGTGAGGGAGACTTCTTTCTGAGACTAAAGAGCTCTTATGTGACTCATCTTGTTGAACTCTGCTTTCAAGGTCGGAATAGACGGCCAGATGGAAGCATCCAGCTTCCCATGTGGAGGAGAAACATTAAGTTTTACAGCAAACGACACGTTCACTGACTGTAACCACGTAAGGAATGCCGGCTACCATCCCACAACAATCCTCATTATTTAAAAGTAAATAACTACCGTTTGCTAATAACCTGAATGTGGGTATGATAGCAGGTGCCGGTGTACCTTACAAAATACAGGCTAAATTTGGCTCATTCTGATTACAAGAGCCATGCAATTGGATATTCTTACTGATCTGGTGTTGTAGTGCAATCCTCTCCATTCAAATAGACCTCGTTTCCCTCCCCATGGCACCTATAGGTAAATGGTAGTAACCAAGCTTCATGAAGATAAGCGGTGCCCAAAGGTTCATATCTGCCAATTGCATAGTACTTCATGCAGGTTTCGAACTTGAACAGGGGAAAAGGGTAATGTGATCAGCCCATGGATAAGCCAAACAGTTGAATTTGTTTCAGCCACAGAAAATGGTAACGGTTCTAATTTTCCAATATGTAACATAGAAAAAGTTGCATCCTTCAAAGACATAAAACTTTGCTTTTCAGTCAAATTAAACGGGGCAAACAAAGATGAAGTAATCATGTAGTGCCATGGCACTCTTCCAGATTTCAATGTCTGCAAAGTCCAGGCAAACTGCATAATAGAACGCAATTGATTTTGGCCATGGTACAAAATAGACACATCTTCTTGCACAATATCAACAACAGATGAAACTATATTATCCAATGTGTAAATGCGGGAAGAAAGTGTGTTAATGCTGTTATTTACAACTGCTAGCACCTTTTCTAAATTAGCTTGATCAATTGCTCTAATGCAGGAAACAGCCTCAATCTGGGACAGTTTCCAAACTTAGTTGTAAATAACATAAATTCACCTTTTGGATCTGCCGGAAGCCGGGCCCTTGACAAAATCATTCAGATCAACATCGTCAGTCAATTTAGATAAATGCAGCTTAACTGACGCTAAAGTGGAATGTTTGAGCCAACTCTGACATAATTTGCCTGCAGAATAGGTAGTGACAGAATGGCCACTCTCAAAACGGGGATCAACTCTAACCTGTATATAGCCATGAGCCAAACCGAGAAAACAATGCTGGCAAGAATCTGCACTTTTGTGCCACAGCAACCAACCCTTAGGATCCAAACTGGATATGTTAAGGGTAGAATTCAGTAACAGCGTCTGTAATTCTCTAATCGAAAAACTGGTATTATTATCCCAACCAGAGTATTCTTCTAATTCAGAAAAAGAAGGAGCATTTAATTTTTTTGTCATAGCCAATCCAAAGCAAGTCGTCCTTGAAATCGTAGAAATCAAAAACAACATATGGTTCGGGATGAGACATGCACGATGCAAAGCCTCAGTGCCTTGCAACTTTTGGAACTCCAAACAGATTTAAGATCAATAGAATCCTTCGACAGTTCATAGCCCCCACCAGCCAATTGGTCTGGAAAGGATACAATAATTTCGTGTGGGTAAGTCTAACCTTGGAAGTGGACTTTTCGGTCATTTTAAAATAAAATGCATTGGGATTTGATTGATTAAAATCAGTAAAGTAAGTGAACCTCTTTAAAAGAGAAGGGGAGCTGCCTTCAACAGTGGCGGGACAAAGTTCCACTTGTGTATAATTAACCATATTCCTCCTGGTGTTAGCCATATGCAGGTAGTGATTGCCAAAGTATTGATAACAAAACAAATCACCATAATTTGCAGAATCTAAATACAAATCTTCAGCATCAAAGGCAGCATAATATTAAAAATCAGAAAACAAAGCCTCTACGGCCTAAACATCCCAATCATCAGAACGAATATTTTGTTTAATCACATCGCCCATAGAAACCCTTAAAACATTTGGGACATTAATAACCTTTGTGGGTCCGTGGATTTTAAATCTCATAGCATCCCACACAATCCCATCTAAGACGGGCCAAGCAGTAATGTTAACAAAAGCCAGGTCCCTCTTCAATCTACGTGATGAGAAATGGGGAGCCAATGTTCCATTAATGTGTTGAATACATGTTCTTTCTTCAACATGGTGTCCGTTGACAAGACGGAAAAAATACACCACAAATCCAATTGACATGAACAGGTAAATCGAAAAACGCACCAACCAAATGTAGGTCCAAGGAGGAATCAAAAAATATTTCTTAAACCATGTTGCAAAAACAGACATTTTTGAAGGGGTCTTCGATGTGTTAGAGTCAGTGTCAAATGATAATCTGGACTCTGTAGCCAAACAAGTTTGCAAATCAGGCATCGATAAGTCTGTGGGGTAAGTATATTCAGTCTCATCAAGATGAGCATCATGAGGAGAACTCAATAAAGGACTGGAAACTGCAGGCATCTGGAGTGCAACGTCAGGCCTGGTATCAGGAGCCGGCGCCAAAACGGAATGTCTCAAAAAAGATGGACAGGAGACTGCTGGTGTCATACTAAGAAGAATCGGCCACTCTGTGTAATTTGACATTGTCAATGGAGATGTACCTTTTTTCCTTATGACCTGGAAGTGGTGGTAAAATGATTATTCTTGTGCCCTGCACGCCAAGTACAGGAACTGGAGCTCGATATGGGGGACCAAATTATTTCTTGTTTTCGATCTTCTCTCGAACCAGCTCTCCAACTCGGAGTAGCCAGCCAACTACCGGAATCTGTAACGCAGCATCAGTTGTGGAGGGCAAGTGTTCCTTTGCAAGACTGTCTCTCGTCTCTTGCAGATTCTGTAAAACATGTCAATGTTTATCTACGTCAAAGGGTGCAGCTGCCGCCGCCTGGCCTAGACCTTCAAGGGCTGGGATGACCATTTTGATACCAAAGAGCATTTTGTATGGGGTCCGCCCACCCAGAGACCTTCTAGGGAGATTATTAAGTGCACGTTGTACGCTATTGAGATGGGCCAGCCAGTTCCTGCCAGTACCTACAACCCTAGCTGTCAAAGACTGCTTTAAATCTCAGTTCATTCATTCCACAACACTGTTACCCTCAGGTTGGTATGGGGACGAAAACTTGACTTGGACCCCCAATGAAGTCATGGCATCCTTGTACGCCTCAGAGGCGAACGCTGGACCCTGATCCGAATAGAAGGTGCCACAGGCAAAAATCCCTACAAAGATACGCAAGTCTCTTATGACAGTTCGCGAATCAGCGCTGCGGTGTGGCCACACCCAAACAAACCGTGTGCAAGAATCAACTGCAAACGCAGTATCAGAGGAAAAAGGACCGCAGTGATCTAAATAAACACAACCAAGTGGTTTATTTGAAATATACAACCGTGTCTGGGGCGGACACGTAGCAGTCGAAGGTTTGATCTGCTGGCAAATGTCACATTGAAGGACATAATCACACGTCTGTTTGTACAACCCCCGCCACCAGAAACGTTGTTGCAACTGAGAAACAGTAGCCGAAACGCCTGCATGGGCAGACGCAACACCCTCGTGGGCAGCTGTAATCAATGTGGACCTGCGGTCTGCGTTGGGAATCTACCTTTCACCAACGTCCGGTATTTTCACATAAGGAACTTTATCAGGACTTAAATGATAAGAATACTTTGAAGGAAACCCCTTAGGATATTTACTTCCCCTCTCAGTAGCGGCAATTGCTGCCAAGATGTCATCATCAATCTTACTTTTGGAACGTGTAACTGCTGCAACCAAATATGTTGAAATTGCTGTTTTAGCGGCCTCATCGGCCAAACTATTGCCAACAGCGTGAACTCCCACAAGCTGATGACCGAGAGTATGAATTACATACACGAGTGGCAGTTGCTCTTTGAGTTCAGCCACTCGGACCCAGATCATTTTATGTTTTATTGTGCTACCCTTGGAATCACGAAAGTCATTTTGAATCCAAAAGAACAGGTTTTCATTGTAAGACTGTACACAGTAATAAGAGTCACTCACATTAAGAGTAGTCACACCAGGATGTGCGTACTCCAATGCAAGCAGTAGAGCACGGAGCTCTGCCAATTGGGCGGTATAGTCCCCTAATGTCTGTGTATGTACGACATCGGGCTTGAATTCATCATTCACCATGGTACCAACCACAATGGTGCAAGCTGAAACATATGCGTGCTTAGACCCATGCGCAACTTGCGCTGAACCATCAGTATCAATGATACAATGGAAATCCTCAAGAGGCTGGGGCAGGATGAGCAAACTCATACTGCAAAAACTCTTGCGACTGTAAGGAGGCGTAAAAAATGAACGTGACATCCAGAGATGTCAATGATGCTGCCCATTGTATCCACCGTGGGTGCAGAGCTTTAGAATTAGGTACACTGGTCTTCGTCACTGCCTCTAAGGCAGGATACGGGGTAACAACTAACATGCGTTTTCCCTGCGACAGAGCGCGTTCCTTTAGAATCACAATTTGCACTGCTGTCAAAACTTTTTCCACAGTGGAAAACCGCATTTCAGCCAAAGTGTACAAGTGTGACTTGTAAGCGATAGGTACTGTGTCACCTTCGTTAAAAGTAAGGTATGTGAAACCCACCGCCCCAGGGATGATCACAAGTCAGTAAGAATTTAGGGGCATATTATTATCAAGGGAGTTTATCTCCGCTTTTTTGGCTTTAAAAGCCAAGAAAGTGGAGATAAAATTATCTCCCTATTACCTAGCTGTCGCTAACACCAGTTAGCGACAGCTAGTAGGAGATAGCGACCATCTTGAGCCCTACTTTGCATGTCAGTGATATTTATCACTAATGACATGCAAAGTGGGCGTGCCAAGATGTTAGCGACTGGAAACAGTCGCTAACATCGCTATTTCCTATTACCAACTTTTGGAGATATTCGCGCTAAGCTCGAATATCTCCAAAAGCTAACACCTGCCCTGAGCAGTTCTTAGCCATGTTATCCAATGGGAGGTGGATAACATGGCTAAGAGCATTAGCTCGGTAATGCATGAATATCGCTGACTTTTCAGCGATATTCATGCATTGCGGGCGTTTTTTATCGCATTTGCGATAAACCTTGGTAATACCAAGGTTTATCTGCGGTAAAATTTGCCGCAGCTCAGCGGTAAAAAATTGTCTCTAACCAAGCAATAGCGATAATTATCGCTATTGCTTGGTAATATGCCCCTCAGATTCTAACAGATCAGCCTGCAAAGATTGCAAAATGACTGAATGTTCAAGCAGCCTGCACGATTTCGTAAATGTTGGTTGGATCAAACCATACAGTGACTTGATACGCTGGGCATATTCGGGAATGTATGTACGCCCGAAATTTAAAAATCCCAGCAAGGATTGTAATTTCTTCAGTGTTTTAGGAGCGAGCAGTTGTGCGCATTTCTCCAAGAAGTGAGGAGCCAACCCTCTACCTTCATTGTTGAGCTCATAGCCCAGGAACAACACTGTGTACTCTGCAATGTGAGATTTTGCAAAGTTGAATTTGTAACCGAAGTCCGCAAAACAACAAATTATGAATTCAATGCGACATAGTTGCGCCCAAATTTCGTCGTCAGTGAGATAAATATCATCCACATATGAACACGCATCCGGGTTCACTTCCTCCAAAAGAGACACAATACGGGCAGCAAACATGCCTGGACTATTCTTATAGCCCATAGCCAGGCCTTTAAATTGGCGATGTTTGCCACCACTGGTAAAACTGGTCCATTGTGAACTCAGACCAGACAAATTGTGGGCAAAAAAAACGTTGGATATGTCAAGTGTGGTTTTAAACCTTTTACGCACAAGACCATCCACTAAAGCAGAGCCATGGGTATTCTATACTGCACAGGTATGGCAATGCGAGTTCAAATGCCGGTAATCCAATACCAAATGGTACAAACCGTCAGGCTTGGTCACAGTAAAAAGTGGGTTATTCATTGGTGACACACAAGTTTCAATCACTCCTTGATACTCCAATTGTTCAAGGATTTCCGCAACGGAAGCCTTTGCTTCACGCCGTATAGGATATTGAGTTTGAGGCTGTGGCATAGACCGTACGGGAATCTAGTGGTGAGGGGAAAATGTATCCCAACCACAGTGAGTTCGGTACAAAGCCGGCGCAAGGGCCTTAGCCCACTCTTCTGCAAAATTCAGCGCATGCTCCTTAGACACTGTGTGCGCGAAACTAGGGAGGATTACCTCCTCCCCTCTCGGAGCTGCGAGAACAAAAGGTGGGGGCCAGTCAGCCTCCGCTAACAAAATGTCATAGGTAGTTGTAAGATTCTCCCAAAATACACCTTTTATGGTACATTGTATGTCACCTTCAATTAAAAGGTCAATTTCAAAAAGCCTATCAGGGGGAGCTTCTCTAGTATCAGCTGTCTCCACAACAACATATTGGTCAGTCGCTGTCACCTTCAGTAGTGAACCCAGGGCCTCTCGCACTATTGTAATCTCCGCCGCGCTGTCCAACAACGTCAGCCCCATGTCCGATTCTGAAGCTGCGTTCTCACTATATGTGGCATATCTCGCTGTCAAAGCGGCATCTTTCTTTTTCTGAAACTGGGGTTTTTTCTGTGTAGAAGCGCCCTGCTTGACTTTTCCGTCTTTTGGGCAGGGCTGGTCGCGACCCTGCTGGCCACCCCGACCTCTGCCGCCTCCTCCAGCACCGGACGATGAGGCCGATGTGTCCTGTAAAGAATGAGGAGAGCGTTGATCAGGAACTTGAAATCAATCAGGTGACTTAATCGTAGTGCGGTCGCACAAATCATAAGTGCGCTCAGAAGATGCAGGCATGGGTGACGCAGGACGGGACTCCTGTTTCTGTTGTTGTTTTCCCTGTTTCTTATTTTTGTTCCAATTTTGCTTTGGAGCTCTGGGCTGAACGTCTTTCTCAGACTTCAAACCCTGAGGTTGTTTTTTATCTGTGACAGAAAAGGGCTTGACAACTAAACTATTATGGCCAATGGTCTTGTATGCTGCCGTGATAATTCTCGGTAACTGTCGTGGTTTGTCGGCATCGGGAACATCGCGCAAGGCATTAGCCACTTGAAAGTTCACCGTATCTCCCTTTATATTAGAAAGGACGAGATCGGAAACTACGTCAAATGTGCCAACGAGTCTCATTCCCAATTCAACCACAGCCTCAGGTCCGTGTTCGTCCTGAACACGTTTAATGACTGTTGGAAGGACAGCCATTGACGGAGTGCCGAAGCACCTCGTGTACACTGCCGCAAACATTCTACCCCATGACTCACAGTCACCGGCTTCTGGTACCAAGTCCTTGGGTAAACTAATTGTAAGAATCCTGTGTTTTTCAACGGGAGTCGAATTAGGACAAATTGCCTCCAGCTGGTCAAATTTCTCGGCAAGCCAAAAAGGCATATCATCCTTATCTTGGGGACGCTTGCCCATAACCGCATTAACCATCACAGGACTAAGCTTCATTCCGCTCGGTCCAGCTGGAAGCGCTGCAACACCAGGGGCCCCGCCCTTGAAATTGCGGGTGATATAATGAAAACACTGATTGCAGAGTTATATAGGGCCCTCAATTCAGCAACGGGGACTAGCCCCGCATGAGGATGCGGGGTGAATCCAGCCAAAACCGACCAGGAAGCGCCCGGAATGGACAAAGGACCCAATCTAACTGCCAATATACTGTGGAGAAGGGCGCCATTAAACCAAACACGGTGCTGCCATGCAGAAATCAGAATCTCCTGTGTCCTATGAGGAACATACTCCAAGGGCACGGCTGTGTGAGCATAAGTCTCAAATACCTGAGTAGCTGCCTCCACAGCAGGAAATGTCACCCATGAGTAGAAAATCTCAAACGGGTAAGCAACCTCAGCACTCACCACCAAATAACCGCCATGCCCTCCAAACCAACGTTAAAAGTCTGCAAATGATTGCGGACCGCATTGCGACTATGCTGCGGTATGTCAACGTTAGCCATTGTGACACAGAGAAGAAGAGGTACAATGTAGCACAACTGGGTAGTAATTCAAAAGGAAACCGTTTTGATAGATTCAAGCTTCAAAAACCTATGTAACTATAGGTAGGTTAATCCAACACTACTGTTAACCGGAAACAATAGTGAAGGGGTCAAGGACTGATAGAAGTACTACACCAGCGTTGGGTGCCATGTAGCAGGGATTCTGCTCCTACACAGAACTGTGCATAGAGACTTGGAATCTTAGTGAGTTAGGGTGTGCCAAAACTCACCTTAGTACCCAACACCCCCTACCAGACTAGCATCAGTGTCTCATTGGCTCTTCCATAACACCAATGATTAGACAACCCAGAACATGGAACTTAGATCACCTCAGGCAATGTGTAACACATGAACACTCTTTCGTTATACTAACAAATCAGTCCAAAACAGGGAGTAAATGAAGACACGTTCAAGTTTGAAATATTTCTTTCTAATGCCGTGTTCTCATGCGCAGTATCTTAGAGAATACTAGCAGACTTATTATAAGTAACAAGATTATCAGCATAGTTACTATTCCATAAAATACAAAGGGAAAAAGCATGTTATAATGCTAAATGGAAACAGGTTTAAAATATACCTATATTTCACCCTCCCTTGCTAGTAGGTTATTTTATATCTACAGAAGGTCTCTTTGGGATTACATAGGCGGCCCCATACCTCTGGTATTAGCAGAAATGGATCACATCAAATTCTGCACAAGCTCTCAGCATACGAATGTTCTCCAAGTGTGTCTGAGCATTCCTATGTGCATTATTAAACGTGCCAAAATCAGAGGTGGCCACAGCTACATATATGTTATGTCTAGAACGTGCGCTGATCAGTCCGAACAACAACCACTGTGTTGAAATAACCTTGAAGGCCTCGGCACTCACTGTTCAGACTTAGCTTACCAAGCAAGGCTGCTAGTACAGAAAAACATGTAATTCTCGTGTGAAGCAAAACACTCTGCTAAACTCTAAACATTTATTATAAGGTGTGCCGTCTGCAGAAGTCAGCAGAAAGGAAAAATAGCATTTAAACTTCTAATAATCTCATGTCAACTTAACACAGTGTGAATGCAAGGCTCAGCCCCACGACATCTTGTTATTTTGTTCTCGCCAATCCTTAGCCCTTAGACAAAACATATTGATACAGCTGTTGTTTGGACAGCGTACTCGGGTTTTTAGTGCAGTGCACAAATAGATAACACATACTTGGAGAGGGACCTTTCCAGAGAGAACACCCAGGATGTAGATCTACAATCTATAGGCTAAGGTATGGGGTCTGCTGCCAAAGTTTAGAGATCTTCTATTATATAATAATACTTCTTCTTAGCAAGGGGAGGGTTGTTAGGCACAATAGTCCTTTCTCCATTGTATTTTTATGATGACATCTCCCTTCATGAATTATGGACTGACTACTATGCTGACAATATTTGTACTGTGCATTTTCCTGCTTCTTGTGGCATGTATACTTCATGTTGGGGCACATTAGCTAAAAATACATATTTTAAACTGTTTCGTGTCGCCGTCAGATCTTTTTGTAGATGAGTACAAGAGAGTAAGCTAAAAGGTGTGTCTTGTTACCGTGAATCCTGAGAGATCTAGGAGTGTTGTGTTCTGGGGTGTCTAATCATTTGTTTCTCTGCGAGTGAGTAGGAGAGCAAGTGCGACACTATAGCTAGTCGGTCCTGGGTTTGTGTGTACTGAGGTGGTAGGAAGACTGAATCCCTATACACCAAGGTCCCATTTCCTGCGCATAGTTCTGTATTTGTGTATAATCCTTGCAACAGACACGACCAATGCTAGTGCAAAGTGCTTTCGAGCAGAGAGGAGGATAAAAGGAAAGATCTTCTTTAGCTTACTTATAAGTCAGAAGATAGCAACTGTGCAATTCACCTGTCAGTTCAGAGAAAGGTAAGAGTCTAAGACTACTTAAAGATTTTTAGCCTTCTCAGCTGGAATCAGGGGGCGCCCATGGGGTCTGACCACCAATTACCATTCCAGACTGAGGTTTGCATCCCAAAAAGCAACACATCGGTTTACTCCTAATACCGTTTGAGGAAATCATGTCCATTCACTTAGCGACCACCACCATGGATAGGGAAACATTTTCTGTGGGAGCAGAGAAGTTCCTAGGGATTGGGACAATAATCTGGGTGTCATCAGCGTACGATAATGCGTACATCCCGTGGGCACGAATGATGGCAGCAAGTGTGGACACATACAAATTAAAAAGCGTAGGGCTCAAAGATGAGCCCTGTGGCACCCCAAATGGTAGGAGAAAACATCTGAATGGAATTGATTAAGCAATACTCTTTGAAACCGATTATTGAGGAAGGAGGACAGTAAGGCCAATGCTTGTTACTTAATATCCAAGTCTTGAAGGCGGTTATCAGCAGTGAGGGGGAGATGATGTCAAAGGCCACGGACGGGTCCAGAAGGACCAAAGTCAGACATTGCCCCTCATCCACTAATCGCCTAATCCAATCCATGGCCGAGACCAAAGCAGTTTCGGAATCCAAACTGAGATTTGTCCAGCCATGCCTGCTCTTCCACAAAATCCATCAAGTGGCCAATCAGATGTTTCTCAAGAATGGAAGTAACGAGATCTGACAGTAGTTTTTAGGATCTTTACTATCAAGAGGCCTAATAACTGCTTCCTTCTATCTGCACGTATAACAGCACGAGATAATGGCTTTGTTCATCAAGACGGTACGAGGAAGTGCCACAAAATCTGCTGCCATATGCAGGACTGCAAAGACTGTAAGCAAATTTAATTCTCAGCCTTTTGACCACCAGAGGCTCCAAGAGCTTCACCTGCGCTCATCACTTGAAGCCTGTAGCAAATGATCTTCCCTTCAGTTTTGATACTTGAAATCTGTCATAGCAATTATTGATTTTATGCTGCTTGTTCACAAAAAACATGTGAGCCATCTGATTCTCCATCCGAAAAGTTTTTTATTGGATGCGGTCAATTCAGTTTTAAAGGGGCATTATGAGGTCAATTCATCGATAATGACTAGTTTATATTCCTAAATTCTGGTTCTGTAAATAGCCGTTTCTCGCTCCCCCAAGTTTTTTCTCCAGATACGCTCTTGAAGGAGATAAGCCTGCCTAAGAGTCGTTCGCAGAACTAAGGGGCTAAGGGTGAAAGCCTTTTCTGATTTACAAGAATCACCAACCCTATTAGCAGTCATATCCAATCAGGCTAGAAAATCCTGTCCTCCCTAATCCACATCATTCTGGAACTCAATGGATACTCTCCAAAGTATTAACAAAGGCCTCAGCTGATACCCCCTGTTTCTCAAATGCATCTTATTACTGGGTGGATGTTGGCTCCTGGCCAAAAGGCAGGGAGTGAGAAACAATGTGACTGCACCATGGATTTACCAGCTGAGAGAAAGGACAGCCTGGAAGGGCAGACTAGAATCATTAGTAAAGATACCACCCATGGGTGACCTGCAGTTTGTGCGGAAGAAGAGACCAATTGGGACAAGCCCATGCCTAATAGGGTATCAGAGAGCTCTACAGAATGTTTGCTTGTATTCTCTTCGAGATAATATTTAAATTCACCCAGACTTGTCGAACCATTTTTCATGATTCAATTACATTAATTATTTCAGTATGAAAAGAAAATCTTAGCCGTGGGGATCTACGAACCATTAGACCAGCATATGTACTAGTGGCAGATTATTTAAGCTTAAAATGCAGAGCTGCACAGGTCTTCGTATTTAACTCAGCTTCCAAAATGCACTGATAGTGGGCTTTAATCACCACTGCCAACCCGCAGCCTGTTCTGTCCAAACTTAAAATTTCTTTGGGAATTACATCCACCAAGTCTGGGCCAGAGGCTTCATTGGCCTTTGACTTATTAATAAACACCCAATCTGGGTTATAAAATGTGAGAAGTGAGCAAATTCAAGTTTGTGTTTTATCAATGATCTAGCGTTGATAAGAAATCCTTCTAGCTTAGGCTCTGGATCAACACTTGTGGCCCCCCTATCATAGCCGGGATGAGACCAGTATTAGAATCTCCCTCAGGCTTAATATAAGTTCAAGCGTGTGGATAGTACGCCAAGACACCACATGCTGCACAACGACTTTGGCAAAAATTATACAAGGAAATATCGTACAGGAGATGGATTTACACATGCCTTGTAGACTCAATAATGTGGTTCTAGAATATCTAATAACTGGAGATGGGTTCAGATAGACAGGAATAAGGGTCCGGGTTCCGGGTGTACAGATGGGATTGCCTTAGGTGCATCTCCGGCATGCCAACGGCATGCCCGCTGTGCATCTGCTTATATATGCCCCTTAATTAGCATCTAGTAATTGCTATGAAACAGTTAACTGATTGCCCCCCAACCCAGCCAGGAAGTGGGCCACCATCAAGCTTCCCTCTGCAACAATCGATTTGTGAAGAATTGTGTTCAACCAAAGAAGCAATGTCTGATACTAATAAAAAATACTGCAACCTAAAAAAGGAGAAAACAGAACAAATAAGGTGGGTTTAGAAACACTACAATGATCCGAACAACACCTTGACTACCATCGCATTTGCTTAGACATGCCCCTTAAGCAGCATTTAGTAATCACTAGAACGCTAACTGATTGCCCCCCAACTCAACCAGGAAGTAGGCAGCTAGCAAGCTTCCCTCCGCAACAATCGATTTGTGAAGAATTGTGGCGGACCAGGTAACTGATGTCAGGTACTAATTAAACATTCCTCAATTTAAAAAAGGTGAACATACAACAAATAAGGTGTTCTGGACAATGCAGTGACTACCAGTGCGTCCTCTTACACATGATCCTTAAGTAGCATCTTGTATTCATCACCCAACTCGTCCAGGAAGTGGGCAGCCAGCAAGTTTTCCTCTGAAAAAAAATTACGAATCCTTGCGGACCAGGGAAGCGATGTCAGGTAATAATTAAAAATGCTGTAACTTAAAAAAGGAGAAAACTAAATAAATAAGGTGAGTTTAAAAACACTAAAGAGTTTCTGACAACACTGTGACTACAAGGAAGAGGGAGTTAGAGTTGGTGATGTACATGTGTCTGTATGTTTGGCAATTGCATGTGGGTCTGGTGTATGTTGTGTATGTTTGGTTGTGTTTTTTTTGGTAGGTGTTTGGTATTTGGGTGAGTGTGTGTGTTTTGTTTTGGTTGGTGTTTGTCGTGTGTATGTGTGCTTTAGTGTGAGTATGTTTTTTTAAATGAGTGTGAAGTTGAGGAGGTCGGTGTGGTTGTGGTGCGTGTGTATGTATGTTTGACAGTTGCATGTGGATCTGGTGTATGTTGTGTATGTTTGGATAACTGTAGTTTGACTGGGGTTTGGTATTCTGATGTGTGTGTGTGTGTGTGTGTGTGTGTCGTATTTTGGTTGCCATTGTTTTGTGTGAAGGTGTTCTTTTGTGTGAATGTGTTGGTTTGGATGATTGTGCTGTTGACGTGGTTGTGTGGTTGTTTGTGGTGCTTGTGGGTGTGGTGGTGGTTGTGGTGCATGTGGGTGTGCTGGTGGTTACGGGTGTGGTGGTGCTTGTAGTGCTTGTGGGTGTACTGGTGGTTGTGGGTGTGGTGATGGGTGTGGTGGTAGTTCTGGTGGTTATGGGTGTGGTGATTGTGTGTGTGTGGTGGTTGTGGGAATAGTGGTAGTTGTGGATCCTCTGGGTGTACTGTCAATAGTGTGACTATGTTTGTGTGTTTGTGTTTATGTCTGCATGTATGAGTGTGTGTGATTCTGCTGTTTGTGTCTTTGGGGTGGGTGCATGCAAAGATGTGATTGTGATTAGGATTGGGCTGGGGACTGCGATTTGGGTTGAGGAAGGGACATACTTGGGGCACAAGGTTGGGCTGGTTGGGAGGCTGGGGTGTGCGAGGAGGCTACTTTTGCAAGCCATCTCTGAATGACAGTCATTGAACTGTATCCAGAAATTAAACCATTTGTTGCATTTGGAAGGTATGGCCATGAGTGCCTTTCACTATCACAGTCTGTTCTACAGAGATGCCACATAATAGGTCAATAGCATCCTCACTAAGTGCAGCCAGGTTGACAGTGGCAGGAGGTGAGGTGCCTTTGGTAAAGGAAACCCCAGACCTTTTAGGGGGCCTGGTTTGGCCAACTGGGGGGTGCAGGAGGGATGATGGAGATGGGTCTCTGGTTGATGGATAAGGATGACGTTGGTACAGTTCCTGTAGGGTCCACCGCCACTAGGGACTGGTCAGCTGGAGAGACCTTCGAAGATGATGACTAGGTGGTGGCTCCATTCCAGTCACCTCACCCTCAATGCCACTGTGTCCATCGGTGTTACAGCAAACAAATGATGGTCAGAATGCTGACAATGCAAACATTCTCCCCCAGTCAAAAGGTCTGGGTTAAATCCATCGTTCTTTTGCCCACTATGCCATCCCAGTTTGGACCCGGCCATATGCAAATCAGTCTTGACCCTGTGCCCCATGGGAACAGTCTAGACCGAACTGCCAGGACAGGTCTGACCTGGACCAGAAACAATCATCCTGGGACCGGTTTCAGGCTTTCAGCCCTCATTAGCCAGGATAGCTTGACTCCAGTGGCATGGAGAGCACGGGACCCACGTCTGGGCATACCCGTCCCACTCGGGGTGACAAATGCAAAAAGAACAATTGATGGACAGAATGTTGAACAATGGAGGTGGGGCAGCCACTCCCGCCTCCAAGCTGCTCATCCCTCCCCCCTCCCCTACATAATGGCAGCCGCTGCAGGGGGAGTGCGAGTTAGACCTCAGACCTTGGTCATAGGCATACTCTCTCCCGACCAGCTCTGCACCTACAACACTGCACTGAGCCTCGAGCCTCCTCCTGGGAGGTGTTCAAGATCCCTGCCTGCCATTGCTCCTGTTGTGCTTCTGCAGCTGCTCAGCCTGTCTCCGCTTGATGGACTCCGCCCCCAGGAGCCCGTAAAATCGGGTGTTGTCGTGCGGGGTGACTTCTTTTCTTGGTATTGTTTTTTTCCTAAGGCAAGCCTATCTGCGACCCGACCACGACCTACACCAGGAACTGTGGTCCTATGACCATCCATCGCTTCCCATTCCACCGCCCTCCTCACACTCAAACCCCGAAGGCCCACAAACTTCCAACAGGCCTCACCGAGCACGACCCATGGTCGGTTCTCCTGCCTCCACTGCCACCATACCATCACCACCACACCTGCCATCAACGCCACAGACACAGCACCATCGACACCCTCAGATGTATCCTCCTCAATTTGCGCTCCATACACAAACATGCCATAGAAATCTGGATCCTACTCGACTCTCTCTCGCCCGACATTGGCTTCTTCACAGAGACCTGGACCAACGCCGCCTCCACCCCGACATCAACACCGCCCTCCCGGACGGATACAAGATCCAAAGGAAGGGCCGCCCCAACCACCCAGGAGGAGACCAGCCCGAAGACCACTCTCCATGGAACACTCCTCTACAGACCCCCTGACCCCTGGAAACCCTGCGCCACGGCCATTACTGACTTCATTGCACCCCACGCGATTGCATCAATGAACTACATACTCATTGGAGACCTCAACTTTCACCTCAATAACCCCAGCGACCCCAATTCCACCACTCTTTGTGACAGCCTCTCCAACATCGGACCCAACCAGCTTGTCACCACACTGACACACAGAGCAGGACACACCCTCGACCCCATCTTTGCTGAGGGCAACAGGGTCCACTTCAGCCACACAAGGCAACCACCATGGACTGACCACCACTGTGTCCACTTCACTGTCGACAAACCCAAGGCACCCAATCCAGCCCCCCGCCCGCGATGAAGAAACTGGAGCAAGGTCACGACGATTAGCTGAACTCCACCTTCTCCCAAGGCTAACATACCCGGATATACGATGCAAACACTGCAGCCATGGTCTCCACACATGGATCTCCAACTGCGCAGATAAACTCACCCCCTATGCACCCCCGACAGACAGCGCCCCAGAAAAGCCACCTGGCTCACCACCAACCTCCAAGAAGCCAGGTGCACCTGTAGACGCCTGGAAAAGAACTGGAGGAACTCCAAGATAACCGATGACTATTCCACCTACAAGAATGCCCTGCCGGATTATCACAATCTGATCAGAATGACGAAAAGGAACTTAATCAACAACAAAATCCTTGCCAACTGCACCAAAGCCAAGGAACTCACCAACCCACACAGTGAAGCCACAGACATCACCCCGTCCCAAGACCTCTGTGACAACCTGGTAACTTACTTCCACCACAAGATCTGAACTCTCTACGACAACTTTATCAATGCCACAGCCAGCCCACCGCCTGCCCAAGACACCTGCCAGTCCACCATCTCCAACTGGACACCAATCACGCCCGAGGACACAGCCAAGGTCATGAAAGGCATTCACTCGGGGGCCTCCTCCAACCCCTGCCCCCCGCACATCTACCACAGAGTGACAGACACAATCGCACCCGAACTGAAACACACCATCAATACCACCTTCAAAACAGGCACCTTCCAAGATGACTGGAAATGCGCCGAAATCAGGCCCCTGCTCAAGAAGCCCACGGCCGAACCACGACTTCAAAAACTACCAGCCCATCTCACTCCTCCGCTTTGCAGCTAAAGGGTCAGAGAAAACAGTCAACAGAGAACTGATGTGATTCATCGAAGACCACGCCGCCCTCGACCCGTCCCAATCCGGATTTCTGAGCCAACCACAGCACCGAGACTGCCCTACTCGCAGCCACGGACAACATACGCACTCTCCTCAACCAAGGACACTCCGCAGCCCTCATTCTTCTTGACCTGTCTGCAGCCTTCTACACCGTCTCTCACCGCACACTGATCGCCAGATTACATGATGCAGGCATACAAGGAACTGCCCTGTACTGGATCCACTTGTTCCTTACCAGAAGAAACCAGAGGAACAGACTACCACTGTTTCTTTCTACCGCCGTGGAAATCACCTGCAGAGTCCCTCAGGGATCATCTCAGAGCTGAACCCTCTTCAACATCTACATGGCCCCCCTTGCACACATCGTCCGACAACACACTGCTGATCCTCTCCCTCACCAAAGACCCTCCACCGTGAAACTCAACTTCCAGAAAGGAATGCAAGAAGTCACAGTATGTATGACCAGCAGCTGCCTCAAACTCAACGCTGAGAAGACAGAAGTCTACCTGGTGGCCTACCACCGTCAGAAGCCCACCAACCCCACAGACCATGGAAAGAAACTCGGCATTGTACTCAATTCATCCCTCACCATGAACCATCAAGTCAACACCATCACCTCCAGCTGCCTAAACACCCTCCGCATCCTCCGCAAGACCTTCAAATGGATTCCCAAAGGCGAGAAAAACCGTCACTCATGCACTCATCACCAGCACACTAGACTATGGCAACACTCTCTACACCGGCGTCAACAAGCGCCCTACTCCGCAAACTCCAAACCATACAGAATACGGCGGCCAGACTCGTCCTTATCATCCTCTACCACGAACACATCAGCCATCACCTTCGGCGACTCCACTGGCTCCCTGTGGAGAAGAGAGTCACTTTCAAGATCCTCACTCACGCCTACAAATGCCTACACATCAACGGACCCAAATACCTCAACGACAGAATAAACTTCCAGGCACCCATAAAAAACCTGCGATCGGCCAAACTCGCACTGGCGGAAACCCCGTGCATCCACAGAGCCAGAGCAGGTGGAAGATTGTTCTCTTGTATTGCAGCCAAGACCTGGAATGAACTACCTCCAGACATCAGACTCGCCCCCTCCCTGAACACCTTCAAGAAAACTCTCAAGACCTGGCTCTTCGGCTGAACAGAGTTGCATACCCCCCTCACCCAGCACCTTGAGACCCTCACGGGTGAGTAGCGTGCTTATAATTCCCTGATTGATTGAAGTCAACCGTTTCAAGCAATATACACAGCGTCACCATACTCGTATCAAAAACAAGCACATATAAATACTAATTCATTAATCAGGGTAAAGCTGAGAGGATAAATACTAAAATGGTAGGATATGACTCTCAATTGATCAATTTCCATAAAATATGTATTACATAGATCATTGTAGGTTAATTAATTATCCAAACATTCGATCATTCCCATAAATACAATAAATAATTGTAAATGTGCAAAAGTGAAAAGCATACGTAAAGTGCCAAAGTTCCACACCATCTTAAACTAGGTATCAGTAATATCACAGTATATAAAGTGCAATAGTGTGGGAATGACCCATCTCATATTGCACCTTCCTTCAGACCCAATTTAAAATGTGCAAAATTGCTCTGCACATACAAAGTACCTAAGTGCAAGATGACCCGAGCATTAAAATCAGTAATATCGTAGTGTATAAAAAAATGCTCCAATGGTAAGGATAGTTTCAGATATACAGGTTTTTCTTATTCCAAACAAATACGAATTCCATCATTATAATCAGTAGTCATGCTAGTAAATAACTACAAAATATATCAAAAGTGCAACTGTGCCAGGTATCCTTGAGTTTCAAATCAGGACTAACCTAATGTATAAAGTGCAGTAGTGCAAAGCTAAAACCATCTCCTATTACACAATATTACTATATTTCTGACCTATTTACATTCCAATATTAAAAACAAAGTAAGGCATAAACCAAGATATTGGGAGGGGAGTGAAGCAATGTACCAATTACTACTCAGCCCAACTGTACTTCTAGCTCCTCATCCCTGTTTAAACCATTTGGGAATTTCGTATTCAGATCCAGGATGTATCTTTATTCTAAACGCCTGAGATTCACTACTCTGTTGCCTCCTCTGATGTTTGGTGGAACTCTATCAATCGCAAAATTCCTAATTGCTCGCTGATGCTCTAGCATCCGTTTTTTCAAAGGAAAATTTGTGTTCCCTACATACATCAATTGACATGGGCACCTGAGTACATAAATACAGTAGTCCGTGTTACAATTAAAAAAGCCATTTATCTTGATCAAATATCCATCACTAGATTTAAATGTGAGGACATTTTTTACCATCCTACAGGCCTTGCAACTTTTAAACTTATAAAACCCTCTTACAGTGGATAACCACGTCTCCGGCTTATGGCCTCCATCAAAATAACTGTATGTTAGATTGTCACCCAATGTCCTCCCTTTTCTAAATGTCACAGGGGGCACCATAGGTAGATCTTTACCAATTACATTATCTCCTTTAGCCACCTGCCAGTGTTTTCTCAGTATCTGATAGACTTTTGGGGACATTTGATTAAAACAAGTGATCAATCTGACTATCGTACCTCCCTTTGTAGCCCTGTCATTGAGATAAAGCAACTGGTTTCTAGAGACCATTTCTGACTTACGTTTGGCTTCCACTAACATCTTGGGATGATACACTCATTCCCCGAACCTCTGATTCATTCTTTGCACTTGGCCCTGGAATTCTGAATCTTAGCTGCGAATTCTTCACCATACAGAATACTAGCTTTTAAATGAGTTGGATGTTGACTTTTAAAAAGCAGAGTGCTATTTCCAGCTATTGTTTTGCAGAATACAGTGGTATTGATTCTGCCATTCTTCACTTGCAGTAAAATATCTAAAAATGAAATCTCACTAACACTCATCTTCGGAGTGAGATTCAAGTTGTATGGGTTGTTATTTAAAATCGCTACATGTTCCTCTGCTTCCTAGACCCGCTCCACAACAAAAACAAAATTGTCAATGTAGAGGGTCCAAACAAGTATATGTTGGACATACTCAGCATTTTCATCCGCCCATGCCACCTGCTTCTCCCACCAGCCCATAACCAAATTGGCGAAGCTGGGGGCAAAGCAGGTGCCCATGGCAGTCCCCATAATCTGCCTGTAGACCCTTCCGTCATGCATAAAAATGTTGTCCTTCAGACAGATGCAGATCATGTCCAGCAATATGTGTGTGTGTTCCAAAAAAACATGTTGGCCTCTTTTTTAAATAGTACTCGCTTGCTAGCATTCCCAATTCATGACTGATTGAAGTATAGAGGGCAGTGACATCAAGCGTAATCATAATATATGAATCATTTCATGTCATTGATATTTGTGGGGAAATCGCCACTTCTTTGCAATACGATGGAAGTGATTTAACAAAGGGAAAAAGAAAAGAATTGATATAAATGGCTATATTCTCTAGAAAACGTTCATTTGAGGAAACAATAGGTCTGCCTGTGGAGGTGCGATAAACTTTTGTGGACCTTTGGCAATAGGTAGAATGAGGGGGTCCTAGGATGTTCTGATCGTAAAAAGTTGAACTCATCCTGGTCCAAAATACAAGCATCATACCACACCATAAGCTGAATTTGAAATTTCTTAACACAATCACGATATTCATCTAGTGTCATAACTTGATAACATTCCCCAACCTGTTCCATTATTACTACATTCACCCCCTTGACACTGTTTTTAATCACAATAGCGGTATCCTCTTTCGAAGTTTTCAAAGCCTTCCTCAATTCAGGTGTTAAATTATCATTAAATCCCACTCTTTTGTTTCTTAGTTCAACCAAATCATGTTCAACTAATTCATGAAAGCAATCCAAATCATCATGAGCTGTAATAAGGGTGGAGCGGGACTTGGGTTTAAAGCCACTCATACTGTCCGATCTAATATCAATTTCCAAGTTCAACATTAAATATTGCATGTCAACATTAGGATCCAAACCCTCACTTTCTCTGGGGAGTACCCCCAGTGATAGCAGCCCCTCAGATTCACAAATCGCCACATTACATGTTGGTATATCAGTAGAGACAACAGACCTATTTTCAATTTATGGATTTTGTTTAATTTTAACTTTCTGATGAATAGACACAGATTGATCTTGGCTTGAGGATATTCAAATCCTGAAGAGGGGCAGAAGGAAAGGCCAAATTGCAACAA
Organism: Lissotriton helveticus; assembly: GCF_964261635.1. Taxonomy (NCBI): domain Eukaryota; kingdom Metazoa; phylum Chordata; class Amphibia; order Caudata; family Salamandridae; genus Lissotriton; species Lissotriton helveticus. The sequence continues at coordinate 428,858,408 of NC_136065.1, forward strand.
AGTTGTTTCTTCCTGTGTTAGTTCCTTTTGTGTATGTGTATGTATGTATATATATCCAACATTTCAGTAGTGATAGAACCAGCACCGCTTGCAATGGCAGCCCATGGCAGGGTCGCAAACCCTTGTAAATTCAACTAAAAAAGCGCTGCCTCAATGAATTCAAAGACAACATGCCGTGGCCCAAACTTGCTTTAAGCGTGACTTTATTACAGCAAAGTCACACAAAAACAAACTTCATTACATTTGTCTCTTGTTGCACATAATTAGAAAATCATACAAGCTCTTCTACCATAGTCAAAGCCACATTACATCACTGTCAACATTACAATTCTAGTGTTTACAAATGTGACATATTTCAATATTTACAATATTTACAACTCTGTGATCGCAAGTGTGTACCTCGTGTTTCAACCGGAAATCCTCATAGCCAGTCCCTCATCTATTGGTGGACTACATTGTCCACAATTCACTCTGGCATACACTGGGACATTTGTATATATAACCTACTGGCAGTAGGTAATTATAGTTATAACCTAGTTTCTATAGGAAAAGCATTTTTAGACTTGCCTATATCTGTGGTGTTGTTTGAAAAATCTTCATAACATTTTTACAAAAATGTAGGTTCTGTATTTCATGGAAAGTTTGGGGGTGATCCGTGTAGTGGGGACCAAGAAATAGGAGCGTGAAATAAGGGTTCATTTGTAATGTTAGCTCCCATAGGAACACATTGTCAAACCTACAGCCAAACCGCTGGACAGAATTACACAAATTTGACAGAAAGTAAGATGTTGTCACACAGATTGTGCTTTTTGTTATTTGGTGCAAATCCGTTCAGTAGTTTTTGTGAAAATAAATCCGAACAATATAGTGATATTTCTGGTCATGGATATCTTGTGGTGGTTTTGCGGTGCTCGTGGTTAAATCATACGTTTGAGGTAAATCGCGCAAGCGCACTCCAATGGAAATGCTCTGATTGACTGGATTCAACCTGAGAAGAAAGATGCAGCTGACGTTTTATTGTCCGGGAGCGGTTCCCGGGGCTGAAAGTTTGTGTCAAAGCAAAGGGGTCAGGGTGGAGATACTCTGAATTTTGCATAATTGATTCTCTAGATTGATATCCTGTGAGCTGCTATACTGAGTTCTTGATACATAGACATGTCTCATTATCATTAAATAAGGAACATACATTTTGAGAGAGCTGAGGTACAGCAGTTTTGTTAAGCTTGACACGATAGTTCATTTGAACTACCGTGTGGTGGCATACGTGGTAGTGGGCTGTTTATGATTTGTTACCTCTAGGGGCACCAATACTTGTATTTGTTCATGGACTAATTCAAATATATTTGTTACTTGGAATTGATGTGCTACTGTATATACCACCCCTTCCGCCTGTATATATTGTAAAGTTTCTGTGGAAGGTTGCACTCTGTTCTCCACATTGTGGGTTATATTGATTTTCCTGACTGGCATATTTAGAAATGACATCCTTTGATGACGAAAGGGATAGATTACTCGTGGAGCTTCTCACAGGCACCACAAAAAAAACACAAAACAACAATTGAGTAATGAACAGTAAGGCCTTAAACACAAGTTCTTTAAACTAGAACGTCTAAGGAAACAATAACTGTCCAGATGGTGGGACACCACCATATTAAAGAGATACTTAGACATCAGGCAGGTACTTCGGGGGTTACGGGTCATAATTTTCTCCTCTTTTGAGGACTTGGCCCCGACCTGGGAGGAACTCATTTTAACTTCCTCATACAAAATGATGGATGTTCTCATCCGCCATGCAGAACGTAAACAAAGTACTCTATTAGAAGAGATAGAGAAATTAGAAATTGAAATACGAAATTTGAATTTGCCAGAAGCAACCGAGAAAAACTTTAAGCTACTGAAAGATGTCCTTGGGAAGCATCAGGTATACATTAAAGAGAGGAAAATGAGAAAATTAAAACGAGATGTCAATGACTAAAAAAATGGAATGATTTTTACTTTTGCTAAAAGATTCGATGAGCCCAAACCAGGACTACCCTTACCAAGTGGAACTAAAATTCCTTCCATAGTCACAGCATCTACCAGTGAGTCCGAAATTTCAAGTGTGCATAGCGAGGCTAGCTCAGGGTGGCATCAGAAACAGCCAACATAGGCCCTACACTTGAACCCTACATCAGCCTCTTTTTTAGAGGAACTGACACATTGCCGCAAGTGGTCCAGGAACGACTTCAACAGTGGAAACACGAAAACAAGACGGGGCGGGTGCCGCAACAAATACAAGGGAGGGTTTGGCAAACACCATGTCACTGTCCTGCAATGTGAAGAACTGAGCCTAACCGCCGACAATGAATTATGTAAGCCTAACGGTCTATGTGTGACTCCTTCTAATAATGTTAATATCGTTAACCTCAAATCTCAGACTATCTCAATGTGACACCAATGTCCTTACAAAGGGCCTCAATTTTTGTCCTACTGCACAGTCAGATTTTGTTAAGCTACATATTGATTTGTTTAAGTTTACACGCTGTGTTAAACTAAAAAAGTTTTTGGAAGAGAATCCTATGCCTTTTCACTGTGGGGCAATTGATGTACCACTATGTAATAAAACTATAAGTGATGTACAAAATATACATCTATTGTTGTCACTGGAGGACGGTTTAGATACTGTCTTGGTCACGTTATCGGATATAGACATTGTGCCCAAACTCAACATCGTCAGTGGCCCTAAACTGAAATCTAAATTTGTCCCCGTCCTAGCCTCAGATAATCTGATAGATTCTTTTCACAGAGAGTTACTAAAGACCTGCACTTGTTAGAGGACAGACAGAGATGTTAAACACATGTTCAATCTAACTAAAAGTGAACACCTTGCCCTGAAGACACTAGCTGACAATTCTGACATTGTAATCAAAGAGGCTGACAAGGGCGGGAATATAGTGGTCATGCAGGATGTGTACTACATACAAGAGATAGATAGACAACTTGATGATGACTTGGCCTATAACAAACCCATTGAAGGAAATCATTCTATACATTGAACAAAGGCTCACCTTTTGGAAACATCAAGGACTCATCTTGAAATAGAATACAGATAGTTTTTCACTCCATCACCAAAGGCACCATGCATATATGTCATTCTAAAAATACATAAATCAGGCACCTTCCCTCCGGGAACACCAATTGTCTCCGGTATTGGGACAAAACATCAGTCAGAGTACATTGATACTTTTTTACAGCCTCTGGTACTTAATCTTCCTTCAGGGATACAGGTGACATCCTCAATAAACTGGAGGACATTGAATGGACTGGTGAACTCTCATTTGCGACACTAGACGTCTTCTCTTTATATACTAGTATACCTCTGGAACAAGGACGACAGGCACTCAGGGACACCCTTTCTCAGAGGGACACCCTTTCTCAGAGGGACAACACTTTATTTGAACACACAGAAATGTTGCTAGACTTTACACACCTAGTGTTAGAGAACAATGTTTTCTTACACCAGGGCACATGGTTTAAGCAATCTATGGGCGTTGCGATGGGCTCTAAGTTCTCACCGTCGTATGCAAACCTGTATATGGTCAGATTTGAATTGAAACATCTGTGGTCTGACTGCCCTCCTCGACTAACAGGACAGATAGTATATTGGGGTCGCTATATAGACAACATTTTCATATTTTGGGCAGGCAGTAGAACAGAGTTACAAACCTTAACTGATTACCTTAACGACAACAGTTACAATCTCAAGTTGACCTGCAACTACAATGTATCAGAGATAGAGTTTCTCGAAGTGGTGTTATACACCAAACACAACAACATAATGTCTCTTTTGTTTAGGAAACCTACCCTCGTGTAATTCAATATAACATGCTTCTAGTGCCCATCCGACCTCACAGATCAGTGCCATTCCACTAGGGGAAATTACCAGAATTAGGAGCAATTGTAGTGAAGACACGGTCTTCCTCCAGGAATTAGATAAACTACATGAACACTTTAGTAGTAGAGGCAATTCTTCTTTAGTCCTTGATAAATCTAAAAGACAAATCCTGAAGCCATCTAGACAGACTTTACTGATAAAGAAGGGCAGGAGAAACCAAAGAAAACATGATTACTTTTGTGACGGTTAGAACACACAAAGTCATGCTGTCTATAAAATTATTTTGAAACATTGGCACCTTCTTACCCTAGACAGATCCTTAGAGAAATACATCTCACGCAAACCCAGCATAACACACAGGAGAGGCAAGACTATCAGGCATTCTTTGCTCAAGCTATTTACCCCCCAAACCATTCGACACCACATGGTTACCAGACAAACCAAAAGGTTTTTACAGGTGTGCACAGTGCAATATGTACCCTTTTGTGTGCAACAAAATCAAGGAATTTAGTTACAACACTGCTACGACGTATGAAATCCAACAATTTATGAATTGCAACACAAATTTGTTGTGTATTGCATTCGTTGACAATGTGGATTGATCTACATTGGGAGTACTATACGGCTTCTAAAAGAGAGGACTCAGGAACATATGAGGGCGATTCGCAATAATGACACAAGCTACCCTTTGGCAGTTCACTTTAACACTAGACACCCAAATATGACCCTGGCCAGTATTGGATTCCATGGCATCGCTCAAGCATGAAATGGTCCTAGGGGTGGAGACAGAACACTGGCATTTAGGAGAGCTGAAACACAATGGATTTTGTGACTCCATGCGGTGGAGATGGGTTTGAACATAGACAGGGAACTACATGTGTTTCTTACTGACTAATTTATTAATCAGAAAGATCCATTGGATCGGAGAATTGAAATATTTATTCCTATGTGTAGACCACATTTACACATGTTTATGGTTGATTACGTGTTATTCATCTTATCCCATAATTTGATTCCTTTCTGTAATTCTTTCCTGTGATGAGCTCTCTTTAGAGACTTAATGATAAGAGCATATCCAATTCAGGTCTCTCTAAAAGTATGTATGATAAGAGCATATCAAATGCAGGTCTCTTCAAAAGTATGTACTATATGTTCAACAAATTAATATTTTGGACTGTTTTATGGCAATGTAGCCAAAATAGGTCTTAGAAATGCTGGAAAAAAGGTTTTTTGTAACATATGACTTAAAAACAAGCCATGTTTCAACTATATATATGGGCTACACTGTGTGACTCCTGTATACATGAATGAGTTAATTATCCTTCTTCATTTCTTGGGATACCTAAATTGTGGGATAACAGGTTTTTACTCACTCATGATTTTTCACACCTTACTAATCTGTCGCTGTGCCAGTGGACTTAGTTGTTAGGCTCTTTAGATCTGAGACACTCGTTTAGTCTGGAGGACTGTGCGATATAGAATCTCATTTGATATTTGAGCACCACTCCAATATGGCCACCGTTCGTACATTGGATATAGCTCATCAGTCCCTTAGCTATTTCTACCAAGGGGCAGCATGCATTGTGAAACCTTCCGGATAATGTTGCGTCCGAGGTGAGAGCCCGCCCCCTTCATAACAACTATGGCGGCACCGGTTAATAAACAGGTATGACGAGGTGCAGAATTACTTCATGCTGGATTTGGGGCTAAAATACTGAGATGCGGGGGGACCCCCGCAAACAGGTTAGTGAAGGCAAACGTTTGCGTTTACGTCACAATATGGGGGTCCTTTAGTATGCTGTTAGTGTTATATCACCGCTACAGTCTTTTGACAAATCCTTAAAGACATGTTTTTCTCGTTGTTGTTTTTCTCTCACTAGGGGCATATCACAGCCCTTGTTTCCTCATTTCACTTCCAAGTAAGCGATCTTGCCTTTAGACTTTGTGGCATTAATGTATACAATTGGGAATAACAGACGGTCAATTTACTCGTCTTTTAATGCTCTTCTTACAGGGGTACACTGTAGCCCGTTACGCTTACGCACTGGTTTCTAAGTAAGTTTCAATAGTGTCTGATTATAGACAAAGTTGTAAACTGGCCGATACAGGTTATAGTATGTCCTTCTTTCTGATTTCTAGACATGTACAATGTTATTTTTATGGGGGCCCATTGTAGCCCATATCCACTACACTCGCTACAGCTAGCTTGGTCACCGCAGGCTGTTATCGGGTTATGGGGCTTTCCACAAGTTTAAAATATCCTGAATGAGTTTTTCTATTTAAATATTTTTCATTGCTTACACTTAAGGTTTTATTTTTAATGATTGTCGCTTTTTTATAGATAAGTATATAACGTTTACTTTCTCGCAATTTTTATCCTGAAGGGTGTTACAGAAATACATGACCCAGGGGTTCATCCTCTTGTTACTAAGGAGTGAAACCACACATTGAATATTGTACCTGTAAGTTAACCCATTCTATATTGGTGGTTTATATGTTCTATTTGACAGATATACCTGAATGGAGAGGCATAGGAAAACATTGATACTTTTTACTTGGATTAAACTAGTTTATTTCTCTGCTTTCCTTTGAATAGGGATTACATGCCACTAAAGTGTTTCTAATTATGATCAACCTCATCTTACCTGAGTGGGGGACGTATCAGATGTGAGTTACTGTTTAAATTTTACTCATTCGGGGTGGGGCTACATATTTATTATATCTTTGATCAAGCTAGTCTTCGTATGAATTGTGATTTTTAAAAATCTTTTTACTTCTTTTGTAAAGTACGACAGAAAGCATGTGCCTACTATTGTGGGCTGAATGTTTCCCCTACAGGATTTATGATTCTTGATGTGGGTGTTTTCCACGACTGGTTGGATACCGGCATCACACAACCTAAGTCAGACCCTCCAGCATTTCGCGATTTCGCGATTTGCAAAAAAATCGCGAAATCGGCTGTTTTGTAAAAAGGCCGCGATTTTTAGAAAACTGCCCGCGAAATTTAGGAAATGCGCCCAAAACACTGAAGGCATGCATGTTTACAGTGGCAAGCTCAAAGGGCTTCAGCCCCCCTCCCTCCCCCGGAGTGTTTGTCAGCCCGGGCTGAGACAGCCCCGGGCTGGTGGCCGTCTTGTCTTAAGGCAGCTGCACCCGAGTACTTAACAGGTCATTAAAGACCATTCACTTGTAAACTAGGCTTTGTTCTGTTTTCACCCCTTCGAGCCCCCTGCCCCTCCACTCTGCCTATAGCTGTAGGAATTTGACACCCCCTCCTCTCCCCCCTGGAGCTGCCATAAGACAAGACGGCCGCCAGCCCGGGGCTGTCTCAGCCCGGGCTGACAAACACTCCGGGGGAGGGAGGGGGGCTGAAGCCCTTTGAGCCTGCCACTGTTTTGCATATACCACAAATAATAGTGGCAATGCACGCACCAATTATTTATCTGACATGTGGAAAGGGGGTAATGGCAAATCATTAAGCATGCATCCTACGAGAATTACAGGGGCAGCTGCTGCCAAGTTTGTATTATTGTGCCACAAAGGTTGATGAAAGCCAGAGATTCCCACCGTTGACAAATCATTTGATAAATGCCCGGATAGTTTTCCTGATAAGCTATTGAGATTATAAAAGTCATTCCATTTAGAGAAAGTACTTTTAGGCAAAATAAACGTTTGTATTTTGTTTCTAATTAATGACTTCACTGTAGTCAGTAATCTGCATGAAAGATCTGGATTAGACCTACAAGCCGTGTAGGTTGTCTCACGCTGACATTATTGTGCTTTAAATATTGCCAACTGAGCCACTCTTTCTGTTATCAGCCTCAGAAGGTTGAAAGTCAGAGTCAACAATGTATTTTAACTTCTTGACCCCTCTGGTTACTTAGAGATCTTGGGCCTCATTTACGAAAAGTGACGCATCGCTGCGTGAAAACAGTGATGCGTCACTTTTCACTGCGTCCTCCTTGCGACACCAATGATGCGTCATATTTACAGTATGACGCATCATGGCGCAAGGAGTTACAGATATGTCAGTATTTCTGACGTATCTGTAGGCGCAAAAGTTACGCATTGCTGGAGTGTGTCACAAAAGTGACGCAACTCCATCAATGCGTCCTTTCACATGGGGAAAGCCCCATGTGAAAGGGCTTGCGTCAGTCTTACGCCTGCTGTGAGGCAGGCGCAAGATTTTGACGCAACAGCGTCCTAAAAGTGACGCAGTGAAATCTCATAGATTTCACTGCGTCACTATTATGAGGCTTTTTGCGGGGGAACGCCCCCTCTGCATACATTATAACATTATACCTGACGCAGGTATAAAGTAGCGCAGGGGTTTACAAAGTGACACATCTGCTATAGATGCGTCACTTTGTAAATAGTGCGCAACAGAAGGCATGTTTTACGCTGCAGATGAGACACAAAAAGTGACGCATCGGAAGCGCAAAAATGACGCAAGGCCTCATAAATGAGGCCCCTTGTTCTCCAATGAGATGATGCTTTGTCACACTCTGAACAATTGCATGTTTTTACTCTAAATGATCGTTGTAACGCAAGTACAAAGACAGTGTAATATGCTGTCACTGCAATCCTGTTTCAGCAGGCATATCACTTCTGGAAGCATGAATGCGGTGTTGTGAGGACTAGCCTTGAAATCCAAAAATACTGTTCCATCACCCAGACAAATGGGCAGTACAACCTGAGAAGAAGGGGTTCATTTTGTGGAGTAAAATGAAGCCTTGTTGCATAAGAGTTTGAAGGCTCTGCCAGCCTCCGGGGACAAGAGATGTACATGCATATGGTATACACATCTCCTGTCCGTACGCGTGCACATCTCCTGTACGCTTGTGCCTTCTCTTGTCTCCCTTCGGGACAGAAAGCAGCAGCAATAGAGTCTCATAGCTTCATGTTGCTAAATAACTCAAAAACAAAGATATCTGTGTTTGTTGTACGAAAAATGGCCAAAAAAATGCCGCAAAATTGCCGCTAAATTTCCATATTTGTGCCGCTAAATTTCCTTTTTTGTGCTGCTAAATTTGCTAATCCATGCCGCTATATCCTGGGGGGTCTGCTAAGTTGCGCATTGTCATTAAATAATGGCTTTGAATCCTCATTGTCCAAATTTATAATATGGTTACTTATGATGTCCATATCTTTCTATTTGCCTATTTCTTGTAGGGTTTCCACGTTCTGTTTTTGGGTGAAGTTTTAACATTGAACGTTGGGTCGACAATCCAAATTTTGAGAGTCAACATTCACAAACATAGAAGGTAGTTATTTCTACTTCATTTTGAGATTATATTTCGCAATAATTGTCCTTACTTTTAAAATAAAAAGACATAAAATGATAATGCGATTCACTGACCTTTATAGTTTCTACTCTCTGTGCTAATCTGTTTATTTCCGTTCTGCCCCTTCTTTCGATACATTTGAGTAGTAGGAATTCTATTCGAACTCCCTTCTTAGGGGAAGAGTGTCACACTGTTTTGGCTTTATTGGATGTTTGTGGCTTTTCTTAAGCACTTAGGTGTAGTCTCATTTTGTGGTTTTATCACCTCTCTGATCCTATAATGTCACTTACACATTCTCACGGTGACGTCCCAGTGAATATTGGACTCCTAACTTTACTACTAGTAAATTGGGACAACATCCTATCTTTACAACTTTCAGTATTCACAAAAGGCATTTAGTAGTAGTAAAGTTAGGAATCCTAACGTTACTACTACTAAATGCCTTTTGTGAATACCTAAAGATGTAAGTTTATGATTTTTTCTCAGATTAGTTCTGTGAATCGGCCCCCTCAAAGACTAACGCACCAACTCACAGTTGCAATCAGACACTCATGCTCCTAGTCATAGACACACTTAGAGACTCTTGTTTTCAGTCACAGACCCACTCAGACACTCATGCAGCTACTCATTCACCCACTGAGACATGCACTTAGACACTCATGTATCCACTGCACAGATCCAGTCAGACAGTTATATACTTACTTACAAATGCACAAAGGCACTCATGCACCTACTCACAGATCAACTGAGAGAATCATGCAACGAATCACAGACCAATTGAGACACTGATGCACCCTCTCATAGGTGCACTGAGCAGGTCACACAGTTCATTATAGTACCATTGATGCACTATCTCACAGGTCCAATTAAATACGTATACAGTGAATGAGAGACTTACTGATACAGTAATGCATGCAGTCACAGATTCCACTGAAAGAGTAATACATTGTGTTATAGAGATATTAAGGGAGTTACACATTCTATTATAGATTCTTTTAGATAGTAATATATTTAGTGTGTTGGTTATGATCTAGTTTGCAGTTCTAAGTTTTGTATGTGGTGGTGGCTATTGAATGTCTGCTTTTGTTTTGTCATTTCGCAATGTCTTCGCTGTGATTGCAGCTACCGATATCATTGCGGTGCCCAGCATCATCACGGAAAAGGAACATTTGTTTTAAAAATGTTTTCTATACAAACCCCCTAGAAAATTAGGATTTTAAACAGTGCACTAATAAACTCATAGTGTCTACAATTCTGAAATATTTTCTTAAGCTACAACTTTTTAATGTGGTGGTGGTTGTTGAATATCTGCTTTTGTTTTGTGATTTCGCAACACGATCGTGATCATTGCAATGTTGTCGCGAATGTCAAAAATTCTAAAAAAAGAAATCATTTAACAAGAAAATGAACAAAATGTTGTGCTCTTAGGTGGGTCTGAGAATAGCCTTTGTGCTGAGAGTGTGTATAAGGCTGCTACAGATCAACTATATGCAGTTTCAGGTTACTTTGAACCACCCTGTTCCATTTATCCGTAAAGTGAACTTTATCACTTCTATACATTCCATGCATGTCAAAACGTAGATTGTTGTTGTGGATAGAGCCATGTTATGGTCTCTGAGGAAAACAGAATCAGTTTTATTAACATGTTTCCTGGCTTTGTCAATCTGTGGACAGAATTGATTTGACCACTTCCATTTCAGTCTTTGGCATATATTAGAGTACACCAATACAGTGTGAGGGAAAAGTGACATAGGTTCTGCAACGGTATCCTTCATTAGGTTTTTTAGATATACCCCAGTCAATGTGCCTCGGTGATTGCCGCCACAGTGCACAATCATGAGGTGAAAAGATCAGCAATCCACAATGGTTTTAACCAAAGGCAGCAACGGATGAAACTTTAACCATCTCTGGCCAAATCAACTAATCTCCACATTTGGAAAACCCAAGTCCCCTTCAATACCTCTCTTTTTTGTAGCCTCTTTAGCCCAATAGACATAATTGTGACCCACAATCCACACTCTAAGCATTCTGAAGGAGAAGTAGCACACAGGTCTGCAGCTCAATATCACAGTCAGTACTTTGAAAGGCAGTGAAAATGCATGTGTGCTGGTGATTTCAAAACAACAAAAATTTGATTGGGTGGAGTGAATATGCAGGTGAAAAAAAAGTTGGTAGCACTTTCAAATGATTAGTAAATAGATGTTTGATTGGGTCTGTTAAATGGAAATAAATGTCATAGAGAGTTGGATATACTTTACAGTATGTGCAGTAACCCACACCTGCTGTAGTTCATTTTGTAACCATCTGGAATGTGATGTGGACTTGTGACTTACTGGTTACTTTGGGTTTCTATGGAGAACCTGCAGAGGGTGTACTGAAAGAAGAGTGTTAAAGAAAGAGGTGTTCATTTTTTTCAAATTGGAGAGGTTTAGGTTCATTGTTTTATAAGGTAAGTAAAACTACCTAGTGAGATTTTAGCTAAAAAGTGTAGTATAGTGTTAAAACTATAAAACAATAAAGGAAGTAGGTTTTCCAACTCCTGTTTTTTTTTAGAATTCATCGCGATGATCGTGATTATTGACACAAAGGTCTTTGTTTTGGGCTACCTCTAAAAAGGAGGGAAATGGATAAAACACAGTAACCATTCAGAAATGCAGTTACAACAATGAAATATGAAAGGATGTTTTTATTCACTGACTTTTGCAGCATCAGGCAATGCAAACTTCAGAAGGTTGCCATTTATGGTTGCTTTGTATGAGAGTGGTTTGCCATTTTGTGCTCAGTTTCTACAAACCCTAAGAATGCTGCATCCATCTAATAAGAGAAAAAAAGTGATTTACCAACAAACTCAATATTTTGGTATGTTAATTAAATACCTTTATAAGCAGATCAAATTGATTAATCAGGTAGATCATTACGTCATATTGTGATAAAAGATTTTGAAATACAGATAAGTATTAAAAAAAGATGATATATAATCGAAATTGTAAGTGTATTATATATCTATTAATAGGTGACTAAGAGACAGTTTGTCTCAGATGCAGACTAGAGGGCTTATTACGATGTCGGGCAGGCTTGTGTCCACCTGACACCATCACAGATACGGGTCAGCCCAACCTCTGGTCAGCGGTCCTGACAGCCTAATTACGATGCGACTGCACATTGTTTGGTCACTTTTTCACATGTCCCTTCAGGAGTATGTGCTAGGTACGCAAACCGGCCATAGTACAAGCTCCCATAGGGAAATATGAGGTTGTGTTCATCCCTGCACCATATGGCAGGCACCTCAGGGTGCCAGGCACATGGTGCAAGGATCAACCCTCAGCCCCTAACCGGAGGCTACAAACAGAAGGGGGCTTTGCTAGGGGCCCCCCAACTTGCTTTCTGGCAGGCCTTTCATGTTGGAAAACCCAGCATGGAAAGCCTTCGGGGAACCGAGCATCATAATCCGGTCGGCGTAAAACGCTGTCCATATAGATTACCGGTTGGTCTATGACTGGCCGATGGGCTCCTGAAGGGCTCCTTGAGCCTGTGAGAATCCAGCCGGAATGACCGCTTGGTTTCACTTCTGACTGCCTATATTGTAATTAGGTGGTCGGAAGTGAAACCAGCAATCTCGGTCGGAAAGCCTCCGACCCAAGGTCAGAGGCTTTCCAACCAAGATCCTAATTGGCCCCTAAGAGTCTGACAAGTTAGTTTAGAAATCACAAGGTTTAAGTGTTGATACAGCTCTTGTTAATATTGGTAGTATTGTATTCAAAGAATGAATGTCATATGTAGTTTTGTCGCTAATTAGAAAAGTGTCTGGTTTACTTTTAATTGATTTTTATGAGAAGAATGTAAGTGCTGATGTGAGCTGTGTAAGGGAGTATAATTGGTTAAGAGGTGAATATGCTCCTCATTTAGGCCAGTATACTGTGTTTTATAAAAGACAATTGTCCAAAGCATAAAATATCAATGCAGTCTACCAGAGGTGAACAGAAAGACAAAGAAAAAGAAAAACAACCAGGACCTAAATAAAGAAAACAACAACACATGAGGAATTGGGCTATCACTTTGATACTAAGGGGCAGATTTACAAGCCCCTTGCAACAGCTTTACGACACCGTTGTGTCACTTCTGTGACGCTGCCGCATCATAAACAATGTGCCACTACACAACATATTTACAACATGACACATCTAGTGAGATGCGCCACGTTGTAAAGCCTTGCGCTACATTATACCTGCGTCAGGTATAATGTATGCGGGCTGGGCAATCTGCCGAAAGGGAAGCCTCGTATAAGTGACGCAGTGAAATCTACAAGATTTCACTGAGTCACTTTTACGACCCTGCTGCGTCACAATATTATGCCTGCTTGTAGCAGGCATAAGGAATGACACAGCATGCTAGGTATAGGCTGCCCCTCAGCATTGCTGGACTTGCATTGCACTTTCGACACAACTCCAGCAATGCGCTGCCCTTACGATAAAAGATGCAACACGCATCTGACTATCCTTGCGCCATGGTGCGCCGTATTGTGAATGGGACACATCAGTGGTGGCAAAATGGTAGTTTTACGAGTTGCATCTTTACTGGCGCATCCATGCTAATATGCAGAGATGCGCCAGTCCTTGTACATCTACCCCCAGGTCTGTCGTGAATTTTTATGCAAATGTAGGGGCACATTTACAAGGACTGGCGCATCTCTGCATATTAGCTGGGGTGCGCCAGTAAAGATGCGACATGTAAAACTACCCTTGCACCACCACGGATGTGTCGCATTTACAATGTGGTGCACCGTGGCACAAGGATAGTCAGATGTGTGTTGCATCTTTTGAGGTAAGGGCAGCGCATTGCTGGAGTCATGTCACATGGGCAATGCAACTCCAGCAATGCTCAGGAGTGGCCCATGCCTAACATGCTGTGTCACCCCTTACGCCTGCTACAAGCAGGCGTAAGGTTTTGACGCAGCGAGGATGTAAAAGTGACTCAGTGAAATGTTATAGATTTCACTGTGTCACTTTTAGAGGGCTTCCTTGCGATGGAACGCCACCCTGCATACATTATACCTGAGGTATAATGTAGCGCAGGGCTGTACAACGTGAGACATCTCACTAGATGTGTCACGTTGTAAATCTGTCGCAATGTGGCACATTGTTTACGACACCGCTGCATCACAGAAGTGACGCAACGGTGCTGTAAAGATGTCGCAAGGGGCTTGTAAATCTGCACCGTAGTGTTAACTGGACTGCACCATTTGCCTCATTTTACAAATTCTATTTAAGGAAAAGTAGATAGAAGAATGTCTTCACAACTAGGTAGTTTACTTTGGAGAATTAACGAGTGACAGAACTATTATACCTTCTGCTTCTGGAATAAGAAAACTTACAGATGAGTGTGCTGGATTAGTAGTCTTTTCTGAAAATCTTCAGCAGGATGCTCAAGAATTTGTAATGGTAATGCTAGGACTATTAGAGGAAGAAGCTGTGAATATCAATCAATTGCTTGGTTTAACTTATAAATGGAACCAGAACTGTGAAGATGGCGAATTCACGTCTAGCACTGAAATCAATTTGGAACTATTCCTCTACTTGATAATACCAGATTGTAAAGCTGTGTTCTTTGAAAATGTAACCAAAAATGCCCAAGATATGATCTGTCCAAACTGCAGATCAGACCTTTGGTCTATGTTGTTACTACAGAGGTATGGAAAATATGTCATAGTCAAGGTACAACGTTGCATAGTGATGGCACTAAATTAGAAACTGAAATTACAAACTTTGGACAAATTTCTATTTCAACAAGAACTTTCACAACTATAGCAATCATATTTTATGAAGGAGTTAACATAACCTCTGGACACTACACAATATATTTACGATGTGAAAGAGAAGGGACAGAGTGCAATGACAAACAAATGACAATCAAATCAAGACTCCCAAAAAATTACCAAACTTATATCTTCTATTTCTAAAACCGAAGTTCTAATGACAATTTAGAATAACAAAATGTAGTATTGTATTGACAAACAATTATACAGCCTATTAGGGGTGTTATCTACAGCAAGCTGTTAGAAATGAAAGACTCTTTTTAACGGTGGGAAAGGAATGTATAAAATATTAGAGGACTACATTCTGTTACTACAGATAAAACCTAAATGGAGGTAACATAATACAAGCAACCTTGAGTTATTTGTAAAAAGTCTCTTTACCAGTAGAAATATGACCCCTTTTGTTTCTGCTACAACAAATTGTACAGACTATGGTGTGTTATGGTTTTCGTGCTTGGACGAAAAACATTTTAGACATCATTTGGCCTAACAGGGATGATGTTTACAAAAGTATATACAAAAATTAAAACTGCTTCATAATTGTTGGACATTTTGTACCAGATATAAAAATATCAGAAACAGTTTTAACATATAGTTGCTTTCATTAAGGTAGTAACCAATCAGCATGCCACTATTTTATTAACAATGATATAGTGAGTCGAATCCACAGTATCACAAATTTGTAATGATGTACTTTGGACATTTTTTTTTTTTTTACAATCCACTGATTATTTTGTCGCTACTGTTTGATGATGATGCTTCATACAGACCACTGTTGAAAGTGAAGAAGTATGAAAGCTGAAAACAGTAAAAACTGTAAGACATTTTGCTATACTGTTCTATAGTTTTGGAGAAAAAATATTGTATCTTGTTTTATTTGCCTAATGTTGAAAATTAAATCCTAATACAATTTTCTTTGTTTAAATTGTTTTAAAGTGGTTTCAGATCAGGATATATTACGAGTGTGAAATCACTAATCTAGTGATGGACTCATCGAGTCACAACTCATCTAGTCACAACTCATATACTCATCCCATCATCCAGAACCTACACTTGCACTCATGCAATGACCAGGTAGTAACTGTATACCAAACCAATCACCCACACACTACCTATGCACTCATCCAACTACCCAGGCACTACTCATGCACTCATCCAATTACCCAGGCACTACCCATGTACTCATTCAATCACCCAGGCACTACTCATGCAGAAATCAAATCACCCAGACACTACTTATCGAATCACCCAAGTGCTACCCATGCACTCATCCAATCGCCCAGGAAGTACCCATGTACTCATCGAATATCTCAGGCACTACTCATGCAGTCACACAATTACCCAGGTGCTACCTATGCACGCATCAAATCACTCAGGTACCACTTAGGTACTTATCCAATCACCCAGGCACTACTCATGCACTCATAAATCATCCAGGCACTACCCATGAACTCATCCAACCACCCAAACACTACCCATTCACACATCCAATCACCGAGGTAATACCCATACATTCATGAATCCCTCAGGCAGTACCCATACACTTATCCAGTCAATCAGGCATTATCCATGCAGTCATACAATTACCCAGGCACTATCCATTCACACATCCAGTCACCCAGGTACTACTCAGGCACTCACCCAGTCACTCTACACTACTCATAGACTCATTCAAGCCTAAGCACTACCCATACATTCAAGCAATCATCCAGGCACTACCCATACACTTATCTAATCAATCACACACTGCACATGCAGTTATACAGTTACCCAGACACCAGTCATGCACACATCCTATCACCCAGGTACTACTCAGGCAGTCATCCAATTACCCTAGTGCTACCCACATACTCATCCAATCACCTAGCACTAATCATGCACTCATTCAATCACCTAGGCACTAAACATGCAGTCATGCAGTCACCAATACACTAGCCATGCTCTCATCTAACTACCTAGGTAGTTCCGATCCACGTATCCAATTATCCAAGTACAACTCATGAAGTCATACAATTACCCAGGCAGTATACTCATGCACTAATAAAATCACCCAGACACTACCTATGCACTCATACAATCACTCACCCAGGCACTACACATGCACCTCATGTAATTATCCTGGCATTACCTATCCCGACATCCAATCACCCAGGTACTACTTAGTCACTCATCCAATCACCATTGCACTACCAATACACTCATGCCATCACCCAGGCAGTACCTATTTAATCATGTAACCACCCAGGCACTACTCGTGCACTCACACAGCTTTTTTTAAACACCACATGCATCTACATGACATGCAAGATCATCAACAGAGAAGGACACATTCATTGGCTTTCGTACATTGCTTTCACACGTTAGCCTATGGCTTTGTTTATCATGGAGTTTCACACCCACTACCAGGTCAACTTCTGCCAACTTCCATCTAATTGGAAATGTCCTGACTGTGTGGTCAGGCATTGGCCATTTTAGATTGTGAAATAGTGTGTTTGTGAATGTTATGTGCGTCAGCGCCACTTAAAATGATGGCTAATTTGTTTATATATACAAAATGCTTGTTATTCATTTGTTTTGCTAAATAAGTATTATGTAGTGTGTTACTATGATTAAATGGTTAAACGGTTTTGTTTATACTTCTTTTGACTGAATTTTTGCTGAAAAAACAAAAAATAAGAATGTGTCAAAAATACATTTAAAATGTGTTTACACATTTCTTTTTTTTAAACATACACATGTCAAAAATATCATTTACATTTTTTTTAAATGAAATAATATTGTGAAAAAGTATGTTAAAAAATATTTTGTGAAAACTAAATAAAATGTGTGTTTTATTTTCAAAATATGTTTGCAAAAATTAACAAAATGTTCTTTCCTTTTAAATGCAGACATATGAACACAGGGAGAATGAGGAGACTACAGCCTAGTTATGAGACCATTTCCAGACCTTGCCACCATGGAAGAACGGGATATAATCAAAAAAATCTGATTAAATAGGCAAACATTTCTTGATTTTTGTTATCAGCAGGAGCCGGATCTTCGACCTCACAATAGGAATCACACAGCAATAACATCAATAGTGAAATTAATGTCACTCCATTTTGTGGCCACAGGATCATTCCTATACACTGTTGCAGTATTTGGTGGAATGTCACAGCCAACTTTCAGTGGTGTGCTAAAAGAAGTACTTTCTTCAATGTTGAAACACATCAAAGGGAGATTGGTATGCTTTGGGCCGTCTACCACATGTGGTTGGATCAATTGATGGCATACATATTGCCTTGGTGCCAGCACATGACAGAGAACAAGTATACTGCAATTGGAAGAAGTTCAGTTCAATCAATGTGCAAGTTTTTTGCTTACTAGATTTATACATAACAAACATATGTGTGCATTTTCTTGAATCAACACATGATTCCTTTTAACTACAGAACAGCATCACACCCCTGTAAATGTCACAACTTGGACCTGAAAGGGCTTGGCTTGTTGGTAAGTACAAACTGTCACTATATTTTTTTGTTAATTTCAACCTTAATGATCAAAGAAAGCATGTACATTTTCAGCTCTTTGTTTTTCATTTCATATAGGAAACTCAGCTTATCCTAACTGACCATGGTTGTTAGCAACACTAAGGATGTCAATAATGCCAGGGGAAGTCCATTTCAATAAGGGTCTATGGAAGAAAATGGAGTCCAGTGGCCTGGGCTTTTGAGCTCCCAAAGGCTAGATTTTGATGCCTGGATAAGACTGTTGGAGCCCTCCTCTACTCACCCGACGAAGTGTGGAAAATCACCATGGCATGCTGCATGTTACACAACATAGCCCTGCAATAGAACATCATGTACATTACAGAAGAAGAAAGACATGATTAGCCACCGCATGAGGATGTTTAAATTCCAAATGAAGATGATAGTGGTGAAGAGGAAGGAATAGACTTACAGCAAGATCATAGTTACAACTTCTTCACATGAGTGTAAGCAAGTACATATTCACATATTATTACATTGCATTTAATCTAATGAGAATACAAGTCTGTGCTAGACATTTTTGCAAAATGGCAAGTTAAGTTAAATCTAGGGCAAAGATGTTTGTTGATCTACGTTTTGACACATTGGCTACTGTGTTTATCTTTGATTGTTTTTAAAAAATGTGACCTTGAAATTTGCCACTTGTAATGTCATACAACTATTTTTTTTGTATTCATTTCTTTTAGGTTCCTTCACCATGCCATATTCATTTAGACATTTCAACATTGCGACATTTGCAGGTATATGTTGCTGATGAAAGACTGAAGTCGGCTTACCCAAAAGTCAATTTGTCTATGCAAAATTATGCATTATTTTTAGGAAAAAATGGTGCTGGTGAAACAGCTAAAAGAGTCCTCTGGTCAGAACTAAAACACAGAAATAAATAGAGCAGGAGTACAGCAGGTTCGTGGCTCACAATCATAAAACATACAGCACTGGCCGAGAGGGTCACATTCTTCCCTGAAATAAATGGAATGTGCGGTACTGCAGGACCGGTGTAAGTTTCCTTCAAAGACATGGAACAAGTGTAGTACTGCAGTACCAGGCAGTGCAGGCTTCCTTCAAAGACATGGACCAAGTGTGCTACTGAGAACCAGTCAGTTCAATCTTCAATGTCATGGAACAAATCTTGTACTTCAAGACCAATGTAAGTTTCATTCAAAGTCATAGAGCTAGTGTGGCACTGCAGGGCTAGTGCAAGCTTTCTTCAAAAACATATAACAAGTGTGGTACTGTCGGACCAGTGCAAGCTTGCTTTTAAGACATTGAACAAGTGTGGTACTGCAGGGCCAGCCAGTACGAGCTTTCTTCAAATAGAAGTAAGAGGTGTAGCTCTGGGCAGAATCACTTAACATCTCCCTTAGATACAACAAAGAAGCAGCATTTCAGATTTACTACAAGTATAAGGAACAGCACTGGGGTGTATCAGCACAAGCTTAACTCACAAGCATTGTCAGATTTCCACACACAAAGCAGGTACAGGACGGAGCAGGAGTACACTCTTCCCTCACACCCACAGAATACATACTGATTTGGCTACAAACAATGCAAGCTTCCCTACGCATTACCAGAACATGGACAGCATCTGCAACAGCAGTAAGAGCCTGTATGTAAGTACACACACAATGTACAGTAGCTGGCAGAAGTGTAAGCTACCCTCACACAGACCACAGGAACAAGATGGTCAACAGCATTGCAAGCTAAGATATTTTCAAATACTAAAAAGCATCAATCTGGCAACACCATGAAAAGCTTATTTCAGGCACAGAACACCTAAATTATAGAGAAGGGTGAGCCAGTGTAGGCTCGAGCCAGATGCCAGGCTTTGGTTCAACTCGAGTTCCTCTTAAGCAGTCAAGCTCAAAATAGGCCAAACTTTCATGTGGATTTTGCCTGCCACCCTCCCTCTAACTTCATCCACCAAGAATAAAAGACAAAGCATTAAACTGTGATATCAAACAGGAGTAAGAAAGGGATACTAATCTAGTGGCGGAATTACACAATGTGAAACCAGAAAACCAGAGATCAATCCTAGTTTGGCTCCTTCAACAAATGTGATCATAGGCAATTATTTTATTTTACCAAGCCTCCTATTGTTTTCATTACTGCAGATGAGAAAACTTTAAAATACTTAAGGAGGAAGAGGAAGTGAGGTCAGAAGCGGCGGGGGACTCAAATCTGAGAGTCAGCCAGGACTCATTGAGAACAGCCGGCAGCCTGGACCGAAGTCTAAGCTGTATTGCTGCTTTGCAGAATGAGTTGCTGGAGCGCCAGTCATGCTGACTTTAAAGATCATTCAATACGAGAGCCTTATCTGAGCCCATATCGCTATTGCCACGGGTGGGTGCATCATCTTCCCGGAGCCGTGAGCAGAGGAGAGACTACAGCCCCCATCATATCTAGCGGCAAACTCGCCACCCACACTTCCCAACGAGCCAGGAGGCGCTCATAAACAGGCTGGGGCTCCCGCAGTGCAGGACCTCCTTCTACTAAAAACCTGCCTGAAGCCTGCCAGTAACATTTGCTTTTGCCTGCAGCGAGAGCCTTATCTGAGCCCACATTGCTATTGCCATGGGAGGCTGCATCATCTTCCCGGAGCAGTGAGGAGGGGACAGACTCCCTCCCCCAGCATCCATAGCGGCACGCTCGCCGCCCATGCTTCCCAATGGGCCAGGAGGCGCTCATAAACAGGCCGGGGCTCCCGCAGGGTGGGCCGTGCTCGGGCGAAGTCCGGGCCAAGGGTGGTCCCATTTGTGCCCATCAGCGACCGGAGGAGCCTGGGCTGGGCCATCCCTCTGAGAATTGCTTTCACTGTCTGAACTGTTCGGTAAGACTGTAAGACTCTTTGCACTGTTTCAGGTCTTTGCGGTACTTGATTGGGATCCAAATATTTAGGAGTTGATTGATGTCTGTTTATATGACCAAGATCATGAGTAAGCGTAAAGGTGCAGCAGGCACTCTAGACGCCTTTCTAACTAGAGCAGAATCTCTACTGACGCATGAAATCCAAATGACAGAGAGGCGTTTGTCACTTGATCCTACACAACTTACAATGCATAAACAATCACCCACTTTCAACTTGAATGAGTCACCACAACAGTTTTCACTAAGTCCAAATATAATTATCCAAAATAAACCTATGACACCAGGGTCACCAAACTCATCCCTAACATTCACAAAACCAGTACCAGAAGACCATAGTGGACAGGGCATAGAAACGAGATTACTTTCACCAAAAGTATCAGAAGAGTCCAAAGGGAAAGTTCCCCGAGCAAAACAGAAATGAGCAATGGGTCAACCAAAACCTAAAACTAAGAGTATAGGGAGATCTTGGCCCACGCCTCAAACAAAACACCCTATGCAGACGATCAAGTTGCCTGCTGACAAACACTGCCAGAACACAGACAGACCAGTCTCCCCCCTTTTTACTTTAGTAACAAAAGAAAATAATGGGGATCATGATCATAAACTTACACTTACAACGATATTAGAAACATCACTTGGGTCTATATTATCACAGATCAATGAGCTAATGGAAAACAAATTTTGCCTATTAGATAAGAAGATTGAACAGCTACATACTGTAGTAGAACATTTGATAGGTAGAAAGGATACTAGTCACCCTGACATTACAGAAGGGGTGCATGAACCAAAGCAATTAGAGGGTCTCCCAACCTTTAGATTAGCTGGAACAAGCAATAGGGGCAATGGTATTCCCGTGGCAAATTCCATTGCACAAAGAGAAAACAGGGAGAAAAGTACAAGGGGTAAGGTCCAGTAATCGGATGATAAAATAGGGGAAAGAAGACAAACAGGTAGCCCCAAATTAACAAGTTAATCGTTTTGGTTCTAGAATAACAAATGTCTCAAAAGGTACAATTCTGAACCCAAGTAGTGATGTTTTAGGTTTACCACCTGCCTCATGTCCCTACGTATTAATTCTAGCTGGGGTACCTGCCCTAAGAAAGGAACAGAGTGAATCTTGGACCAATCTTCGAAACAAGACCGTCGATTGGTTGACCAAGCATAAATACGGTATACAAACGACATTTTGATGGTACGCAGATTGGGGTTGATTGTCGATTCCTCCAAGAGGATAGATGGTGATTGCATAGTAATAACCTTTCGCCGACCCCAGATGGTTCAGAGACTATTAAATATTAAGAGGAGACATCCCTTCATAAAACTAGTATCAGCGGGCTCCCTTTAGGCTACTTTTACATACCACAAGCTAGGAAACCTGTCCATGAGGGTGACTTAATATTATTACCAAATAGATTTCAGGTGTAATCTGACCTAGATGCCCAGGATTGCAACCAACTTCGGTAGGGAAAGATACACACCTTCCTGTTAAATTGCAGTGTGGCCCAGATATGCTTCTCATCCACACAGCACTCCAAGGAGATACAGGGCGAGCTAAATGGTTATAACACATCTGAACTGAATGAACAACTAGGGGTGGAAGTGCCACAGGGGTTGTCATTTAGTCTTCTTAAGTCTTTTTCTGATGTAACAACCAAACAGCCTAGGCTGATTATAATAAAAACAGGAGAGAAGAAGGAGTGAGAAATACGACGTACTTCTTGGAATATTGAGGGACTTAATAAGAACCTTAGGGATACTGAATGGCTGGAATATATAGAACAAAGTGACATTTGCCTCCTGCAAGAGTCTTGGGCTTTAGAAACCCCCATAAGGTTGGGTTTAAGACCGTTATTACCAACGCGGTCACAGCAGCAAGAGGTAGGCCATCAGGTGGTCTCGTTATATCGATAAGAATTATTCTTAAAATCGAGCTAACCAAGCTGGATATATCCTCCCAGGATTTGGTTGGTGTGAAATTTAAAACAAGGGATAAAAAAGTAATATACCTGATTAATATCTATAACAGACCAAGTCCAGCCACGAAAAAATCCTTGGTAATAGAACAGCTTGATTCTTTTTTAAACTCAATAGAGCCTGGGGCAATGATAATTGTAGGGGGCGATCTAATGTGCAAATTCGAACCAGTGGTGGGCTTTGAGAACCTCCTTGAAGAGGAAGATACAGTAAACAACATCCCTCCTCTAGAAAGTAGCCCGACAGTGTCTTACACTATAGCTGTAGCACAAATTATGAAATTGATAACAGGGCACGGTCTTAGAGCTTGCAATGGTCGCCTACCTTCTGATAGACCAAATGCTTTTACTTTTAGTAGAGGCGATTGCAAGAGCAACATAGACTATATATTGGTATCAATCGAGTTCTGGCCAAATGTACGCAATTTGACAATAGATTCCAGATCCGATAGTGATCACCGTCCCTTACATTTGACATTAGCATCTGATCCCTTCATTGACATTAACGTGAGCAATGAAGATACTAATATCTCTACTGATGATATTCTTGTTAGAAATAATTGTCGAGCTTTAAAGTGGCCTCATATATGAGGAAACATCCAATCTATGACGCAGATTTACACTACTTTTGCAGACATCGTCTCACTCCATATAGATTCATCGGCAGTAGAGTTCCCAATATTGGCCGCTCATTATGCATTGTTAGAAGCCCTAGCACCGATTGTGAGTAGATTATCTAAGGGTGGTAGTGCGAGCGATTCAAGAATAGGAGCAAACCCATGGTATAATAAAGAGTGTCAGGAAGCAAAAGCTGACCTTGTATTGGCAATTAAAAAACGATATAAGGGCCACAAGGGAGAAAAGAACTAACTATAAGCGAATTCTTGCTCATGCAAAAAAAAAACTAGGACGACAATATTTGGACGGATCTAATTTGTGCAGCTAAGACCAAAGACCAAGTAGGGTTCTGGCGAATATTAACAAAGGGCAATAAGTCTGGCAGGGATACTAAGGACCTCTTTCTTGAAGCTAAAACCTGGAAGGAATATTTTTCCAGCCTTTATGCGGCAGCACAAACTGTAAAAATGCCCTCTTCTGCAGCCCCTATACTCAATCCCAATATCAACCATCTCCATTTTAGTCTGGAAGAAACACTGATGGCAGTTAATGTAATCAAGCCAGGGAAAGCGCCCGGCCCCGACAAAATTCCGGGAGACATGTTGAAGCATGAAAGTAGTGTTTGGGGCCCTTACATAAATCATTTATGCAATACTATTGCTTTGGGCTTTCCAAAACCAGAATCATGGACAGAGGCAGAGATCACTATGATCTTTAAGAAGGGTAATCGTCATGACCCCGCAAATTACCGACCAATAAGTTTAATTAATATTTTAAAAAAAATCTTTGCTAGGCATATTTTAATGAGATAAAACGATTTGCTTGAAAAGAACAATGTCCTCTCAAAATTCCAAGTGAGATTTAGATCCAAAATCAGTACAATCAAGCAAGTTTTTAGATTTATATGTTTATGCTGGAAATATATTAATTTAAAAAAGGGCCACTTGTATATTGCTTTTGTAGACCTCACGGCTGCTTTCGACCTCATACTGCGGAGCTTACTTCGGGAATCGTTGAAATGCCAAGGACTGTCTGACGAAATACTCGTGCAAATAATAAGACTACATGAGGACAACTTTGCCAAAGTAAGATTGGGTCGGAGGGGTGAACTCACAATAGCAATTCCGGTAAAAAGGGGATTGCGCCAAGGGTGTGTACTGGCGCCCACATTATTTTCTCTATATGTCAATGATATCCCGAGATATTTGCTCGGGTGCACTCATGATTTGCCCAAACTGGGAGGAGATTTGGTGCCAGCACTTTTATTCACCGACGATACAATATTAATATCACAAAACTCGAAAGGTCTACAATGTTTATTGTATTCTTTTAACACTTATTGTAACAAAAAGGGCCTCAAAATAAATACCGGCTAAAAAAAGTATATGGCAATAAACCCACATAAGCCTTTCAAAAAGAGTTTAGCAATCAATAATCAGAAACTAGAATATGTATACAATTTTAATTATTTGGGTATAACCTTGGATACAAAGCTGTCATGGAAGCCGCAAATGGAAAAAAAATAAGATCACCCTGCTTCAAAACTCACTACCCATAATAAAGAAACATGGGAGCAGTATCTGGAAGGCAGTGTCTCCCGCCTTAGAGGTATTTAAACACAGAGCCCAATCAGCTTCTCTTTACCGGGCTGAAATATGGGGACCTAATTGCAAAAAGAGTTTTGAACCAGGAGAAAATACATTTTTTAGAAGACTGTTAAGCTTACATGTACGAACACCCTTAATCCCTATTGTTATGGACTTAAATGTCAAACGTACAGACCACCATGCAATATTAAGGCCCTCATCATTTTGGGTGCGGCTCTGGTCAACCCTAGAACTAACAGTCTATAAGGAAGGACTAGAGGAGACCTTAAACATTGATCAGAGCAAGAGCATCCCGCGGCTCAAGCATGTTTCTTCTTGGTTTGTGAATTTAGGTTTGCACCACTTTTGGGAACATCCGACACAGCTGACATCGATATCCAGGAAATTGTTCAAATCCACATTCTGGATTTATATACAAAATAGTGTGTTACATGACTCGGATAATGGTACTTTAACAATTAAGTTCCTTCTTTTTAAAGAGGTAGCAAGCTTTTAGCCCTTTTTAGATGAAGTTTGCCCACAACTGGCAAAATCCTTGTATATGAGGTTAAGATATGGTGTGCCACAAATTAACACAAACACATCAAAATGGGCTACAAACAGAAACAGAAATAGTAATGAATTCTGTGTATTATGCCAAAATATGTCCAAGGAAAACGATTCACACATATTATTCGCCTGCCCGGCTTATAGCAAACCCAGGAACAAATGGATTAAACCTATTTGTCGGAACATGAATACTAGATTATGCCTAGAAGAGGACAGAATATTGAAAACTGACATATGCTAAACAAATATTTAGTGGCAGTAGATTTTTATTTAATGTGAGCCTTATAAGGGCAAAGGTTGGGCTAAAATTCTAAAGCTCAAGAAATTAGGAATAGGTGTTTATAAAGCTAAAAGTATGCACATGCACCTATGTATAATGGTGCTATAAGGCAACTTATGTATCTATTGATTGCGAAAAACTATTTGTATCATTTTGTTGTCTAAATGGGAACAGTATTGAAAGATATATACAATGGAATATGAGTTCATATAATATATTTATTTTAACACACTATACAAATTAATTGTAAGGTATTTTATGTCCAGTTTAAAATTATTTGTATATTCACTGAAAAAAACCATAGGTTTCAGGCACGTTATAGTTAGAAATTAACATTTAAAAAACTTTAGAAATTCACTGAAAAAACCATAGGTTTCAGAGGCGTTATAGTTAGTTGGACATTTCACTCGTACAAAACCAGTGAAATTCCCCCGTTATAGTTAGTTCAGCTAACTATAACTCACTCGCCCGCAATGCACAGCTGATAACATCACATATTACATCACTCATGACATGGTCAGGGACATCACTCAAGACATCACTGATGACATCTCAAATGACATCACTGATGACATCATCCTTGTGATAGAGTGGCAGACCTCCTCTCACCCTAAAACAACCTTTGATACTCACCCTCAAAAATAGAGTTCCAACAAAAGCAACAGGTCCAGGGGTCCTGGGTCTAGATAATGATTCCTAAAAATTTCAAGAGGTGCAGGAACTGTGCTCGAAGCTCTGGACCGTGATAGCTTTGCAAAAACAAGTGAGGTTGTGCGAGAGCATATGTTCCTTCCTTTTGGATAGATGATCATTCATCAAGGATCAATCCTTATTGTCTGAGTATTTTGCTGACAGAAACTGTTACTCCATATTATGTCCGTTCACCACCATTTCACTCTTGTTTTTGATTGTAAGTTTTTATTGAACAGAGCAAAGACAGTCGACACATGTTTCGCCCTATATGGCTATTAACGCCAGGGCTTTCTCAAGGCTAAACATTTTTTTTACATCAATCTTTTACTCAGGTTGCTGCGATAGACATTTCAGTACAAAAGATGAACATCCAATTATTCTTTTTCTCCCATCCTCTTCCTGAAATCCTCTCTCTGCATATCTCACACATCATATCCTTCCTCTTCATCACTGTCTTGTCCTTCTGTATATAGTTTCTTGTGTCAGCTCCCAATTAGGCCTGGGCGGTAAATTTCGCATCGCTCGTGGAATTTGCGGAATTTGGGTAATTTCGTGTTCCGCGGATAACGCGAATTTGCCCATAATTCTGCGTTCCGTGATTTTGCGAAATATTTTGCTTGTTTGCATACTCAAAATGCGTGTTCGCAAGATATTTTCCCCCGAGCACGCAAACAGAAATTGCGAACAGGAAAAAAGCATTGCGAACAAGCAATTCCGCGTGTTCCCGGAATTTCTGTGTGTTCGCAGAGATTTTTTACCGTTTCGCGGAGATTTGCGTAACGCGATTACGCAAATTCCGCCCACCCCTACTCCCAATCACCATGCCTTCTTTCCTGCTCACCTGGCAGTTTCCTCTCCAAGCACTTGCTGCACACGGCCCAACTGAAGCAGGAGGCGGGTACTGAGAATTCTGCAGCTGCAAGACCAGGAGCAGGGGACTGCAGAGAAGCCTACTCCTTCCTGCTCTCTCTTCCAAAAACCAAAGCAGTTTACTATGGCAGGGTGGGAGCCGCGAGGCAAACAGCAGTGTCCTGGGGTGGGCACCCCGGGACACTGTAGGAACCAATCCTGAGGAGTGGCGGACCTCAGGGCCATCAAGGGCTCCAGGAGGGGGGTCACGCTGCCCTCCTCCAACCAGTTGCAAAGCCCTGGGGGGTGGTGGTCCCTGGGGCGTGTGGGGGAGTTTGAGCCCCCCTGCAAAGGTTTATTTTCAAAACACAAGCCCCGGGGGGTGGCAGTCTGTGGGACCGCGAGGACCGGGGGTTGCGGTCACCAGGCTTGGGGGGGGCCTTTGAGCCCCCCACTCATTTAATTTCAGAGCCCCGGGGGGTGGCTGTCCCCGGGGCTGGGGGGCATTGAAATTAAATGGTTGGGGGGCTCAAAGCCCCCGTGCCCCGGGGACAGCCACCCCCCGAGGCTCTGAAATTAAATGGGTGGGGGGCTCAAAGGCCCCCTTCAAGCCCTGTTGACCTTGGGCTCCTCATTACAATGTAACAATTGCCCCCAGGACTTGGCTCACCCAGGGGCTAAATATTAACAAACCGCGGGAGCCCACGCTTTTTTTTTTGTGGCCCGATCCGCGGATCCGTCACGCATTTCGCTGTTTAAAACAAAAAATCTGGTTTTGGCCATGGGGGTCCTTGTGGGACCGCCTAAGCAGGCCTAGGGGGTCAGGGTGTTTCTACACTGCCTCCTTTTTTGTTGGCATTTGTTTTCCTGATTTCTTGTGCCTCGGTTCTACCCGTGTCTTAAGTTTCCTAAGGGAAATTGCATGGGAAAAACACGTTTTGGGACCCCCTTTTTTTCTCAGGCCCCTCTTGACGAATCACCCCAAAACTTTCAAGACATGAGCAGACTGGAGCGGGCCACGAGTTTTAAAAATTTCGCGAAGATTCGTCTATCGGTGCCAAAGTTATTGGGAATAAAATGTTGCAATTTTCCTATGGATCATAGGTCCTAACTATAACTACCTACTGGCAACCACCTGTAGGTAATTTTAACTGTAATTTTTGCGGTTAGGTAATTGTATTAACCCTCCTAACGACAGCCCATACCTAGATGAAGTGTTGCCAAATGCAGTGGAAGATGTTACCCTATTATTTAAACAAATATATGTGAAAATTTATGATGCATCTTTTATGGTTTTATGTGAACTGAAATAAAGACTTTGAATTGAATTGAAATACGTAAGGCTGTGTGTTGTGCAAAAATCTCTCTTGTGTTTGACATAATGGACTATAATGTTGCGCTCTGTAAAATAGGAATATAGCCCACATATAGGGTGCACATGACAACTGACTTGCATTTAATTCACTTATGGCATTGTCATCAGTGTAGGAGGTGGGGGCATGAAAGTGTGTGTTTAAAAACTATCACTTTTACTATGAGTGGTATAATCAAATTGACTAAGTTAAAATGCTTCTTACAGAAATGTACTATATCATATTTGAACAAAACATTTGTCGCACTATTTTCATGTCAAATATTTCCTTGGCTCAACTTGTGCCCGGGCTCTTGGAGCCAAGAGACAGCCTTGGCTTGGCTGTCCCTGTTAATTTGCTGACTCAACTGCCTGTACTACGGTACAGTGTATAAAAGTTACTCAGTTCCCTCTCCCTCAGCATTTCACTCTGGTGAGCAACATCTTGTTTACCGAGATTCTGGTCAGTTTCCTCAGGTATCATTAGGATAACTATTCTTACTTCTGGTTTCAATTAGAAAGAATTATCCATTAGCAACCACAAGAAGTTGTTTTAACAATACCTGTGCATTTTTAACATGAAAATGAAACAACACTCAAAGAATTTGTTTTCCTAGTTCCAACGCTCTCTCCTAAGTCTATTTTATTTTTACAGACTGCCATTGTATGCCCTTCTACAGTCAGGTTAAATGCAATGATTTCTGTGACTGTCTTGTCTTCAGAAGCCACACATCAGCATAGGCATAATGTCTTCTTTGACCACTGCTGGTGGCAGGCAGCCAGGGCCAAACAGTGCATTCTGCATTTAAAAAAGTGAGCATGCTC
This sequence comes from Lissotriton helveticus, assembly GCF_964261635.1. Lineage (NCBI taxonomy): Eukaryota > Metazoa > Chordata > Amphibia > Caudata > Salamandridae > Lissotriton > Lissotriton helveticus. Next base: position 428,888,516 of record NC_136065.1, read on the forward strand.
ACTGCTCAGCGATTTAGTCCATATGCGAGGAAGCCTTCATAGTTCCCCACTGTAGGTGCTTCAGTGGACTCTTCTGTTCAGAGTCTGACACCGGTAGCTGAGGGAAACAGATGGAGAGCATGCTCCCACTGCTACAAGGGGTGCTAGTAGGGAGGGCTACTGGAACAATTTTCAGGCGAGGGTACTGCCATCAATGTTACATCACTGAACCCATAGGAATTCTAAAAAATCAGACTATTAGACAAATAACCAGTGTTGCAAATTAGCCATGCCCATGAAGCAGGAGAGTGGTGAGGGTGTAGTACATAGCTGGTGGTGCATTTAGGAGCACCCTGTCATAAATATATTATGAAAGCATGGTGTGGTAGCATTCTTTCAAATACAGACAGCACATTTTCCATTGAAAATTAACATTTAATTTACACAGTCTTGCTGTTTTACTCATAAAACTATACAGAGCACTAACAATAATGTGTGGAAATTGGGTTTCTGTGAACATTTGTGATTTGTGCATAATGAACTGAAAGCATTTGCGCTTTCCTAACTGTTTATTTATTTTGAAATTTTGGACAGTTTATTTATAGGCATTTAAAGATATTTGAATGGAATGTTGTGTGTTAGAAATAAAGGGCATGCTATAGCCTTTTCTTTCACACCAGCACAATTGTAACATGATTTACTATGCAAACTAAACACAAGGAGATGACGGATGGAGTGCTGATACTTTTCAAACACTCACCCCCGGTGTTTCCGGTCCAGGGAAGACATGGCTAGGCAGTACGGGCTTGACTGTTCCCATGTGGCACAGGATTAAGACTGCTTTGCATATAGCTGTGTCTGAAATGGGGTGGCGAAGTGAGCTAAAGAACAATGAAGGATTCAACCCAGATCTGTGACTGGGGGTGAGTGTCTGAAAAGTTTCACCACTCTGTCCATCTCCTTCTGTGCACTATGCAAACTATTCACACTTTGCAGTAAGGGAAAGAAAGGTAAAACACCAGACTCCATGCTTAAAACAACAAGCAGCAATTTGTCAGAAGACTCGACTGACATTTGACCTCTGTATTTGAACACTCAGGAAATGTGGGAAGATAAAAATGTAATGTAAAGTTCTCTGTAATGCTCATTCTCCCTTGGAATTCCAACATTGTTTTTCTGGGATGCTGCAGCACCCCGCAGCCCTACCTCCAGCACCTATGATAGTAGGCAGCCTCATTGTGCTCAAGGGGCTGTGGTAGTTGAGCACCCTCCTACCTCTGGGCCCTATGCAATGCACCAGCTGCACCACTGGTATTTACACCCGTGGCATCTCCCACAATTGCACCTGTCCACTGAACAGCAGCCTATTGATTAATATGGAGATGCTGTACCCAGCGCTGAAAAAGGGGGGGGGGGGAAACTGCCATATTCTGGATCATGCTCAGAGTATAAACATCTGCTACACAAATCTATTTTGCAGAGACCTGGCTAACAGACGATTCCTCCCCCGACATCTTGGCAGCCATCCCCCCCGGATACTACATACTACAAGTCAACCGTGCCTCTGGCAAGGTTGGAGGGGGGGTTGCTGCTATCATTAAGCACCCGAATTGTTTTTCCATAGTGCCCACCACCAGCATCCCCATGACGGATTGCTTGGTACTCAGACTGGAACAGCCAGGGTTCTCTCTCATATGTGCCCTGATTTATCGCCCTCCTCAACCCATGCCCAACTTTCCTGCCCAGTTTGGCGATCTTATTTCACAGCTTACCATCAATAACTCCAACGTTTTGGTCCTGGGAGATTTTAATTATTGGCCGTCGGACGCCCATGAATTCCTTGGCTCACTGGCCTTTTCAGACCTCATGCTAGGTCTGAACTGTACTCAGCATATCCACTCGCCCACGCATATAAAGGGTCACACTTTAGACCAGGTTTGGACATCTTGCCTGGATATCTCTGCCCCTCTTGTCCTGCCCTGCCTTTGGTCAGATCATTCATTAATTACTTTCACCTTAGGGATGCCCCGGCCTGTCATTAAGCCTCGAGAAACTAATTTCTTGGCTCGTAACTGGAACAGGTCAGACCTAAATGAATTCAGTTCTCTTCTTAGTTCTTCAGTTCCCCCCACCTCTGATCCGTCCGTCTCCATCGATGTCCAGACATCGAGCCTCACTCGTTGGCTTACCTCTGCTGCCGACGTAGTAGCTCCCTTAAAATTAGTTAGAGCAAGACATTGCCATGATGCTCAAAGGTGGTTTACCGAGGATCTGAGAGCTCTAAAATTAGGCCTCCGTCAGGCAGAACGACGGTGGCGCCGGGGGTACTCCCCTGAGACTAAGGAGGTATTTTCCTCCCTGCTTAAAAAATACAAAACAGCTATAGCTTCGGCCAAATCCTCCTATTTTTCGAATAAAATTAAGGATTTCGCAAACAAATCTAAGGACATATTCTCAATTGTAGAGGAACTATCTAACCCAGCGAGACTCACAATAGGGCCCCTTCCCTCTCAACACCTGTGTGATTCCTTGAACAAATTCTTTATAGAAAAAATTGTTAAAATTAAATCTAGCATTGCCGCCCAATCCCCGCTTGTCCTTCCCCTGTCCACTGAACCCATTAATTACCTTAACTCTCATACTCTAACTCTGATCCCCCCCATCTCGACAGCCAATTTTTTCTCACTCCTGCATAAAATTTCCTCCGGTTCCCCTCGCGATTGCTGCCCCCCCTCGGCCTTTCGAGCAGCTTTCACCTCCTGCCCTGAACCCCCCCTGGCCCTTCTAAACAATTCCTTGGCCACAGGGGAAGTTCCCTGTTCCTTTAAACAGGCCGAGGTGGTCGCCATTCTGAAAAAACCCTCGGCAGACCCCTCTATCTTGAGCAACTATCGCCCCATATCCCTTCTCCCTTTCCTCAGTAAAGTCTTGGAATCGCACGTAACTCACACACTCAGCACCTTTATTGAGGACTCATGTGTCCTAGATTCCAAGCAGGCAGGGTTCAGACCTGCGCACTCCACGGAGGCAGTCATTCTCTCCGTGATGGAAGAACTGCGCAGAGGGGCTGATGCTAACACTCGACAAGCCCTAGTCCTTTTGGATTTATCGGCCGCTTTTGACACGGTCGGCCATGGTATCCTGGTCGACCGTGTCAGAGAGGCTGGTATCCATGGGACCGCCCTGGACTGGGGTCAGTCCTTTCTGACGGAACGTCAACAAGCCGTCAGGCTGTCCCAGTTCTCTGCCACCCAGGTAGGGCTGACCTGTGGTGTCCCTCAGGGCTCCTCATTGTCCCCTCTCCTTTTTAATTTCTATTTGGCCCCTTTACTTCGTGCCCTTCGTGGGATGAGTGTCACCGCGTTCAATTACGCGGACGACATCCAGTTGATTTTTACCATCGACTCTTCTGATGACTCTACTTCCACCTTCCAAAAAACACTCTGTTTCATCAGCAACTGGATGAGCTCAAACCACCTGAAGCTTAACCCCGACAAGACTGAACTGATTCCTGTCGGGGGAGCTTCCAATCCTTGGCAGCCCTCCATCTGGCCTGCAAGCCTTGGAAGCCCTCCTTCCTCAGTTAACTCCGCTAAAAGTCTGGGTGTTGTCATCAGTAATGATCTCTCTATGACTCCCCAGATCAGCGCAGTGGTGTCCGCCAGCCATTTCCAACTCGGGAAAATTCGAAAAATCTCCCGCCTACTCACCACCGAAGCACTTACTTTAGCGCTACTTGCGTTAGCGATCAGTAGACTTGATTACGCTAACGCATTGTATGTAGGCATTCCTGATTACCAACTGAAAAGACTTCAGCTGATCCAAAATCAAGCCGCCCGCCTGATTTACCATCAGCCGAGAGATCAGCATGTTCGCCCCCTTCTAAAGAGTCTCCACTGGCTCCCGGTATCTGCCCGCTGTAAATTCAAGCTAGGCTGTATCATTTCAAAATCCCTCTCCGGTCAAGGTCCATCTTTTATTTCTTCCCTCCTTCATCCGTATGCCCCCCCCCCGCAATCTCCGCTCATCTCAGATGGCCCTGCTATCTGTTCCTAGATTCAAGAGGAAGAAATACGGGGGCCTCAGGATTTCTTTTTTGGCCCCATCCCTCTGGAACTCCCTCCCACTTTCTCTCAGGCTCGCACCCTCATATCCTGGTTTCAGATCACTCCTTAAAACTTTCCTTTTCACTACTTCATACCTTTAGACTACGTCTCACATTCTTTTCACCGCTCCCCCAGCACAGCGCCAAAAAACCTAATGGTGTTAGCCGCGCTCAATAAATTCATTTAACATAACATAACATAACATAACATAACAGGGTATATTACTGGTAAGATAACTCAGAGCTTCAATACACTAGGGAGATCTGCATGTAATTCCTCGACACAAGCTTGAACAATTAAATAATTTAGAGGGATTATCTGTGGAATAGACCAGATAGCAGCAGCGGCTGGCATGTAGGCAGAGTGGTCGGCGAGCAAATATGGTGATGATGCCTACATGCATACAAGATGAGAGGTGGGTGTAAATAAAAAGAAGAAAACACCTTGCTTGATGCACGACCTCCAATGTCCTTCTCGCTCTGGTCTCATCGGGCTCCAGTAATTGCCTTAAGTAATCCTGGTGCTGCCCTCATGCTGGTAACAAGCATGAAAGAAGTGCTAAGATTGGAGGGAGCGGACTATCTCAGTACTCTTAAGAGCACTAGAGGCCTGTGCTTAAGACAGCTGGGCTACAGAAGTTTAAAATGCGAATGTCCGGCTAGCCATCGCAAGACACCTGACCAAAAAGACATGCACACTTTAAACTGAAGTGCACAGCTCCCTGTTGCCGCACAGCAGCAATGACCCCGCCCTGACACATGATTTGCACAAGTAGATTGAAAATAGAATGGTGCTAAATTAATTTTATGACCATTTTATTTTTCATTCCTGGGGGTCATTTTGGGCAGTGGGGCAACGCTCCTCCAGCTAAATGGAGGAACAGCTCCTGCCGCCAAGTAAGTGTAGGACACATATTTCGTGTAAGACTGATCAGTGGGTTGATGCTTTTCTTGCAGAGATCCTGCTTTAGCTCGAAGGCAACAATTTACAATTAGGTACAACAGCTCACTGACCTCTAAAACAACCAGCACATAACCTGCAAGCCAGTCAGTCAAACTCTTGTTATTTCGGTAAAATACCATGAAAGAAGCAAAAGATACAAAGCATCACCCATATTGATAAAAAAGACAGGGCAAAATATATAGTAGTACTTGACAATACAATTGGAGAGTGGCAGTCACTAAAAAGTTAAAATAACAAGCAGTAAAAATGTAAAGGTCTCATACCATATGTAGAGAAGTTTGGCTCAATGGTTAGAGCGGCAGACCCTGATGCAGAGGTCTGGCCCGGGACCAGGGTTCAATTCCTGCCCCGGGGCTCTTGGACTCAAATTCCCCGGACCTGATATTTCTCGCCTCGGTGCCTAGTCTAATCATGGGTCCCACTCTGTGACTCTGGGCAGTAGCTTGCTTAATCTCCACAACGGCCCCAGCAGCGCTTGGATGCCTGGCTTCACCTTGGGGGTGCCCAGGAGTGGACATTTCACAGGAAAGCCAGGATGGGATCCACAGCGGTATGAATACAGCGCTACGAGGCCTCCGGGTAAAAGTGCGCTATATAAATACTCTACATTTACAATTAAAACTTACATCGGAAATGCATTCCACCTACGAAGAGGTTGATGTGCAAATTAAGCAATGTCCCTTATCTAAAGTGCATATGCATTATAAAGGAAAAAGCAATCAGGTTTTAAGTCTTTATTTCGATATCAAAATCATAAAAGACAATATTTAAAACACATTACATTGTAATAACATTTTTCCTTTTAAAAATAGCAACACTATTATCATAAAAAGTTATTAAACATACAGAGATACAAAGACTAACCTGAACGTGGCATGTTAAAAGTTATAACACAAACAAAAGTATACAAAAAAACATACCTCATACTATATACAAATTTTTCCTGAATTTGATTAGAAGAGGCATGGGCAAGCCTTTATGAGCCGATTAAGAGGCCCTGATGAAGGTTTTGTCTACTTCTTGCCCTGATAGCCCAGGCCCACCCTAGGAATTTAGCTGTACTCACCACAATCAACTCTGAGGTATTGGTTTTTAAAACCTGAATAGCCTCCGAAGACCTTCTAAAGGGGAGGTGCTGGAACAAAGGTTTTAACCATTTTGTTCGAGGCACAGAGTAGATCGGGCAGGCAAACAGGAAATGACCCTCAGTTTCTTTATGACTTGTGCACCAACTGCAAAATTCAGTTACTCCATTAACCCATTTTTTTGTGAAGGAATTCAATGGCAGTGATCCTACCCGAACCTGATGGTAAAGTTTCTTGTCCAGCGATTTGGTGATGATATCCCAGTAGGTCTCGCGGGAGGGATCCAACTTAATGGTCAGAAACCTGCCTGTAAGACCAACAGAGCTGGAGGCCGTTATTAACAATAAACGGACCGAGGCCCAGTATAATGCCTTGAAGTCCTGTTTGGATGGTGCTTGGAGATATCCACAGATGTTCTAGTCCCATTTCAATCAGAATGGTTTTTATGCTTTTTAACCAAGGGATTCTCCCTGATCCCCCAATTGACCTAACTTCTGTCAATTCCTTAGCAAAAAGGGTGAGGTCAGGGGATGTCCATATGCGCCTCCAAAGGGCCACCAGTCTAAATCTTGCCATCTCATTGATTGGGTAACATCCCATATCCAAGCATAGGGGTATGGAAGGTGATGATTGGGGTAGCCCAATCAAGCTCCTTAAGAACTTACACTGAGTTCTGAATAGGCAGGAGAGGTCGGTATATCCCCAGAGATCAGCACCATATAAAATTGCGGTGTTGATCTTGGTGTCATAGATTTTTAACGCCGGGGTAACCCGTTTAGTAATTGATCTCCTTTGCTCACTCAGAAGGCAACCAATGAGTCGGGCAAGTTTAAGCTGTTGGGCACCAACCTGATCCTTCCATCCCAAGCGACGATCCAAAGTGACCCCCAAGTACGTCATGGTTTCAACCTGTTCCAAGTCGACTCCACTCAAACTTACGGAGCTACAGACAAGGTGCCTCCTATTGAGAACCATGAACTTGGTTTTACCAACGTTTACCTCAAGGTCGTTGATGGCACAGAACTCCTCAAAGCGGTCCAGCGCCCGCTGCAAACCTCTGCGTGTTTTTGAGAGGAGTAGGGTGTCGTCAGCAAAGATAAGCATCGGAAATCTTGTCCCTGCCAACAAGGGGGCATCAGTGGGGGTGTCTGCAGAGAATTTGACCTCTTGATCAATGAATAGCAGGAAGAGTGTTGGGGCCAGGACACAACCCTGACGAACACCACGGGTCACGGGGAAGGATTTTGACACTTGTCCCTGGCTTCCCCACCTCACCCTTGCGTAATTGTCCTCGTGCATTTTAACTATCAGATCAAGTAGTTCCCTAGGTAGGCCCAAGTCCCTCAGGACACACCACAATTTATCCCTCGGCACAAGATCGAAAGCAGACTTCAGATCAATAAATGCGGCAAAGATGGTACCACCGCCGAGCAGGACCACCTTCCAGTAGATCAGACAAAATCTGAACACCTGATTGATGGTGCTCGTTCCAGATCTGAAGCCTGCTTGCATGGGAGATAAAATATCCTCTTGTTCAATCCAGCCTTGAACTCTACTCAAAACCATGCGTGCAATAATTTTTTGGAGGGAGTCGATGAGGCTAATCGGGCGGTAGTTGCCCGGATTAGACCTGTCGCCTTTTTTGTGGATTGGGAGTATCTCGGCGCCCTTCCACGACCTAGGGATTCTTGCCCCTTTAGCTATTGCATTAGCGATCTTTGTTATGTAGGGCACCCAAAGAGCGGGGTTGGCTTTAAACAGGTCAACAGGGATTAAGTCCATCCCTGGTGCTTTTCCCCGCTGAGTCAAGCCAAGTGCTAGCTCTACCTCAGTTTCTGAGAAGATAAGTTTCTCCCCTCGAATGGATGGATGGGGTGCCTCGTCCAGTTTAAAGGGGGGTTCAGATGTTTCAGCACTAAATTGAGCCGAGTAATGGGTCACCCAATCTTCGGGAGAAACATGGTTTGTGGGGGTACGTGAATCAGGGTCCTTGCCCCATTTCACTAAATTCCAGAACTTGAGCTGGTTGTTTGAGGTGGAGGCGTCCAGAAGATCGGACCAATACATATCCTCCCACTCCCGTTTGGCTTCCCACTGGGCTTTCTTATATCGCACCCTTGCTATCTTAACTGCACTCATGTTCCGGGACTTAACCACATTAACAAGATGTCTTTGGGCCTCCCTGCACTTTTTATTATACCATTTCTGGCGGGTTGCATTCTGTTTAACAGTGCCCTTCTGACCTGGTAGAGAGAGAAGGAGTTTGAGCTCATTAAAACAGCGCTCATGAAGGTCAATAACAATGTTTACAGAGCCACCCCCCTGTAATTCCTCGCGTGTAATTTCATTAAACATGTTTGAGACCACGATCTCAACGGATGGTGGCCTCAAAACCACGTGGCCAAGTTTATCAATAGATGGAGAAGAAGCCCCATGAAAGAGACACAAGGAATATCCTTAAAGCTTAATGCCTAAGACCAATGGACCCACAATAACATTTGTCTCACTCCACACCTGGACCCAGAACTTAGTAAGTTCCTTTTTAAACAGGGCAGGGACCCTAGGAATAGAATGGAGCGCTCTCTCAAAACCTGCCAAGACAACATGCTCAATATGTTAGGTCCTGTGTGCAGAATGATTGATTTAATTGAAGAGAGCCATATTAACGGCTCTTCACCAAACATTAATTTGTTCAGGGGTTGGAGCCAGAGGACACTAATCCTCCTCAGCAACGCTAACGCAACAATTAACACTGAAAGAAGAAGAAGTTGTTTTTATCAAAAATTGACCCTAAACTCTGTGACATAGCCAAAAAGAAACCCTCTGTTAACCCAAACTGACTTCTTTTTGGGGAAGAGATGATCAAGGGACTAGGCAAATACATGGCCTCCTGGAAGATCTCGTCCCCTGCTAGCCTGGACCATTTTAGCCTCCTGCGATCATTGGTCAGAAGAACGTCCCCTGTCCGGGGGGTGTCAGGTTCTTTTAGACTCTTCAAACCTGGTAACCTTAAATTAAGTGCCAGAGGATTATGGTTGCTTTCTGGGCGGGGTACCACTTCCATATCTACCAGCAATGGCCAGTATTCCAGCTTTAACAAAAAATAGTCAATCCGGCTTTTCCTTAATCCGTTGTCAAAGGTGTAATTTGCACCCAAATCCGATTTTGACCGGCCATTTATTGCCCTTAGCCCCTGGGTAAGACACAGAGCCATCCAGTTCAATGCGGCCTCAGTAGCTTTGACAGTTTTATTTAGCAACAAGTCTGGGATGTTCCAAACTGCATCTTCTGCAGAGCCCCAACTGTCTCCGGCTACATATAACGGCTCAAAGGTGCAGTTTAAATCACCTGCCAGGAGGATAAGGTCTTCTCTGTCCTGTCCTACGAGAAGGTGGTCCAATACATCCAACACAACAGGGCAGCGACCCCCTGGGAGCCCTTGTGCATATACATTAATAACAATCACGTCCCGATGGCCATCTTTGCTCAGTTTAATTACCAGGAGGTCCGGATTGTCTACAGGTATCTCAGATGGGTGGTATCCAGATGACTGCTTCACCCAAATCAGCAGACCCCCTGAGGCTCGCCCTTTATCACCCCTTATAGCTGGTTTGAAAAAATGTATGAAACCTACTCTATGAACTGGGTCAGGTGGCCAAGTTTCCTGTAGCAGGATAATATCAAATTTGTCCACAAACTCCAACCAGTCTTCTGAATTCATGCTTCCCCTGACCCCTGCAACATTCCAGGACAGTATGTTAAATATTTCCGATGGGGGAATTGCTAGGGGGATCGTTGGTACTGGCGCAACAGGGGGCGGTAATATACATCCCCTTAGCCCAGTTGTGTCACGGGAAACCACCATGGGCGAATTCACTAAATCTCTAAAAGGTGTTACCTCTGATAAGCCTGCATCTTCAACCCTGGTCTCAACGAAGCCAATTACGGGTTTTGGGACGAATTGTGGGCCTTCCAAGGGTGTATCACTAACAACATATGTTTCAGGTGGATTAGAGATGGTGAGCCTAATTGCAGGACTTGGAACAGGACGTGCTCCTTCAGTGGGAGCAACATTTTCTACACAAACTTCTGGAGGGGTAGAGGCAGAAAACACAGGGATAGGGATGGAATCAGGATTATAAGCTGGGACATTAGCCCTCCAAAGTCAATCGACCTCATCCAGACAACCAAACCTATTCGAAGTGGGAACCCCTTCCCACCAGCCATTATGACCCTGCCAACCTTCCCATCGTCCACCCGCGTAGTATTATGGACTATGGACCAGTTCCCTCCTAAGTTTGTGTGTGGTCGTGGGGGGTAAAAGAAGGTAAGTGGCTTAACAATAATACCAGAGTTATCGCCACGTACATCCCATGAGCATAGATGGTGAGCTGTCCTTGGATCTACAAAGGAAATAACAATGCAATCACCCGAGATAGACTTAGGTGAAGGGCCTACCCCAGGTAACCTGCGAACCATTAAGATGTTACTTCTAAGGTGGTTCGGTAGTTGTCTATTTGCATTAAGCCAATAAATAACCTTGTTCTTTAGTGACCAATGATCTTCTTGGGACTGTGGCTCCAAAGCAGGCACACCTGCCAATACTACAACAAAAGGCCTGGCATCTGGTGGTAAGTCAATATAGCCCCCACGAAAGTTATGTCTGTTTCCATTTCTAGATCCCTGGAAGTATGTACGTGGGTTCCCGCTCTTATTTGGTTGTTGGACAGTAACCTGAGAACCCATTTTTATAGGTGCTTTATCTTGTGGAGGGCAGGGGATTGGGACAATGGATAGGGGCTTAGAGACTAAAGGGTTGCAATCCTTAGTGCGAGGTTTAGGTATAGGTTTAGGGTTAGGCGGGGGCGGGGCCGATGTAGGTACAGCTGGGGCCTGTGGGATGCTCTCAACACCCTGTAGGGTATTTGCCTCCATCTGCTTTAGGCTAAGACTAGCTAGAGTGACAATTGTCTTATCCATTTCTAATAGATTATTTTCAATGCGTGAGAGTCGAAGTTCCAGGGGGGATAGAAGCCTCTTCAATGTGTCCCATACAATTTTGAGAAAATCTTCATCACCCCCCTGTAACTTACCAGACTCACCTAGCAATACCTCAGGGGCTCCCTCAACAAAATTTGGGAGTGATTCCCCCATTTTTGTATCTAAATCTATACTATCTATACTGATACCAGTGTCCACACCAGTAAGACAGGTATTGGCCAGCGAAACACTAGTACCTGCTTTATTTGGGGCCAGGAGACGACGATTATTGAAGAAATGTGCCCTCGCAATTTTGGCCTTTTTCCGGGCAAAGGCTGATCTGGCAAGACGTTTTCTTATATGTGCAGCATCCCTTTTATTAACACTAGCTGGCTGCTTTAGCATGTCGAATTGTTTGGGGATACCTAAGTTTGCACCTTGAGTTTGAGACAACAAAATCTGGGTGGGCTTAGGAGATAACAACAGAGGAATAGATGGTAGCTCCGGTGAAGGGGTAGGTGAGGAGTGATGGATATCTGCCTTTACTATCAAGGGCTGGGGACCTGAGAGACGTTCAGGAATTTTGGCCGAGGCAATGTTGCCTAAGGATGATTTTTTAGAAAATACTAAATCCTGAGATAGTCTTCGCGCTGCCTCTAACTCCAAAGATACTCTATGTTGCATTTTAGAGATTTCATTGTCAATGGCTATATTAGTCTTGACAATGAAATCATCGAGTGTCCCATTAGGTTTTAGCCCTCCCTTAGCAGTTTTGCTACGAGTCCCCCGTGAACACATGATAAGTATCAGAATAAAATACAATTAAAACCTGTACATGTGATTACAATATAAACAGGGGGGTGGCCCAGTCCAGTCCTCTCAGTCCTCGAACGGCCTCAACCGGCCCGCTCTTTGCCCGGTCTCCGCCCCGGGCGCTCCCGCGCGCTCCCGCGCAGCGGTACTGAGAGACACTGATAAGGAAATAGTGAGGCTGGGGCAGGGCAGGCAGGGAGAGCGACCCAGGTGTTACGGGTCTAGACCTCACGCAGGGACTCCTGGTACTTTGAGTCCCTGCGGGTCAGCTCGCAGATCCGCGGTATTTCCCACCTCACACACAGCAATTGGCAGTTCCAGGCCCCTCCGGTGATGGTTCGCTCACCCCAACAGGCGAGGAGCTGCGGCGGTCCGCTGAGGAAAAACAGCCGAGCACGCAGAGGATCAGTCAGTGGGTCCAGGGGTCACAGCATGCACAGAAGGATTCATTTGCAACAGAGATTTATAAAAAGTCGATTACAAAGTCAATCATCACAGTAAAAAGAAGTAAATGGACAGCAATCAAGAGAGCACGTTGGACACAAGCAAAAAGAATAGATGGATGGCTGTTCACTTCTTCAAGTTAGGTGGCCAGAAAAGTGCTTAAGGCAGCGAGGTATCACTACTGCAGTTCTCAGTAGTAGGCCAGGTGGCCTTCAGTGCCATCCTTCTGATTGCCCATGAGTGGCCTAAGAATTTTGCAGTTGCGCACACAAAAAGGTGTGATGGGTCAGATTGCAGTATGTGCAAGGCCTCCCTAGAATCTCTGGTGCCAAGTTGCCTGTAAACGGGAGTCAGCCATTTACTCCTAGGTTTTGTGTATGCTCTACAGGCAAAGAAGTGGTGGCCATAATTTAGGATATTTCAAAGTTTTAACTGGAAATTTCGCTATTTAAGAATAAAAATGGTTTCAATTCATTAGCAATAGTAACTATTACGTGTCAGAAATGTTTATTTTATATTGTGTGGTATAAGAAGGATGTCAGTGTAACTACACACATGTGCACACGTATGCACACTCACACACAGGCATGCCTGATATCCCAACAAAACACATACTCCTAAAAATAAGGAGAGCTCAGTTTCTCTCTTTGTGAAGCAATACCTCAGGGCACATTTGTTGCTGAATGTGGGGGGGGGGAGGATTTTAACCCTGCTCCACGATTTTACCTGAATATCCCCCACATGAACATAAAACTTAGACAAAAGGAGCTAATGGTCATCCAAAAAGTGAGCCATTTACTACTGGACAGCTCTGGAAGGAAAATAGCGCCACCACTCGGCGCAGGAGGAGAGTGTTGCACAGCAAAGAGAACAGAATGTATGTGAGTCCCTCGCTGCCGAATGTAAAAAGGCAAAAGAATAGGGCCATATGTATCAAGCTAATTAGCATTCGCAAAGGCCGAAAATCTGCGAATTTCGGCCTTTGCGAATGCTAATTAGAAAAATGGTATGTATGTAACATGTTTGATGCAAAATAAGGAATCGCAAAAATTGCTATTCCTTATTTTGCGATTGCACTTAAGGAATCGCAAATGTTGCGATTCCTTAAATGCAATGTATCAAAGAAAAAATATTCAAAAAATGCCCATAAGGATTCGCAAATTACCACCAACTTCTAGTTGGTGGTAAGTTGCGAATTCTTTAAAAAAAGCTTTTTTCCAAAAAACCAAAGGTGCCAGATGACGCTCATACATGCCCTTAGGGCATGTATGTGCGCCATATGCCCCCAAATGTCATTTTCAGGGGTGCAGCAGGGTGTTCTTGAGACACCCCTTCACCCTTGAAAAAATTCCTAATTTGCAATTAGCAATTTGCTAATCGCAAATTAGGAATGGTAAGGAATCGCTATAAAAAAGCGATTTTGTACATACATACCGTTTTGCGAATTCTAAATAGCGATTTCTTAAAAATCGCTATTTGGAATTCGCAAAATGGAACTATGATACATATGGGACGTACATTGTGGACGACTCCGTGAGCCCAGCCTGGGTGCTTCTTGACTCCAGAATCGCTGCTCGCATTGGAGTCCACATGGTTCCCACTCTATTCCAGCACGGCATAAAGTCATACATGTCTTGCCCTACAGTAAGGTCACGGAAAACCTATGTGCCAGAAAGAAAAAGCCATGACTTTTTTTGGGGAAAGTGAAATTGCATCTTTATGGATTTTGAGTTTGCACTAGTTAATGCGTAAGTACGTGAATACAAGAAAACATTCATGGTTCGAAGACGAACGCATGCATGAATGTATAATTTTATCAGTAAATTAGTGCATGCATAGATGAATGGGTTGGGGAGTTCATGTGTAGATGTCTGCCTATAAAAGTGCATGGTTTGAGACCTGCATGGATATTTGAATGGGTGAATGACTGAATTAGTGAGTAATATATAGGTATGCTTTATCACCCATTCATCCTTCGAGGTACCCTCTAATCCATCCACAAATTATTTCTCACTTTTAACTACTACTCCCCATCCCAAACACATGAACACAAACTCACCAAACAATGAAGAAACATGTCCAGTTATAAAAAGGAAACAAGAGATATATTCTGTTTGCTATGTTTTTTTTAAATTTGATTTGAGGGTAGTTGAGGCCAAGGTGTTACCTATTACACCACTCGTTATGGAGAAACAATTTTCCAGACCGAAAGAAATATAAGAAATAACATTGTAATTTGGACCATACTGTTTCAGAGCAGTTTAAGGAATAATAAATGAGCTGAAAAATGGAATTATACAAAAAAGATAACATCTTGTCTGACCTTTATCGTTTGCAAGAGTGAGCATAATCTGATCTAAGAGTGTGAATTTCAAGGAGGCCATTCAATGAATTGCTCGGCGTGACCTTTTGACATTCAAACGAACCAACAAACAAACAGATAGCAGTTGGCCTGCCATTCAAATTCATGTTAACAGTGGTATCGGCTGGATCTGCCGACACAGCGCTTTTATGATCATTGACATTCAGCAGACATCAGGCGGCGCGTGGCTGAAGAATGATGTCAGTCAGCAGGCGCGCTACTGAGTGCTACTGAATTGATTGTCCTCTCAGCGTGTCAGAAAGACAGATCCCTCCATTTTAGGTTCGCCCCCCACGAGCAGGGCTGCACTCAGGTTCATAGAGGGACCCCAGCGCCACCGTAGCAGTCACTATTTTTGACGCTCTGTTGGTGCTGTGTGCTGGCCCAAATTAACAAGGCCAGGCACAGCCACTTTGCTTGGCTTTTACACGGCCTTGTAAATATGGCCGTCTTTCATGCAGCGTGTCAAAGAGGCGTGTCATGGGTGTTGCTTTGGGTGTTCCCGCGTAACACCAATGGCTTTTTGAGACTGCCCTGGATTTACAAGGGTGTGTAAATCTGAGGCAGCCCCAAAAACTAACTCCTTTCCAGGGGGGTTGTTAAAGTAGTGCAACAAGGAGAAATGCTTTTATTTCGCCTCATTTTTTGCCCCTTCTTTGTGTGCTGCATTCTACAGCATACATAGAAGGAGACAAACACAATTAATGTCACTTGCTGCACATACACCACATCCCTGGAATGCAGGGATGCTTGCGTTGTCCTACACCTGCTGTTTGTGCGCCAGTGCAGGGGAGAGCACAGGGGTGCGCCATATTCTTGTAAGTTCGGCACATCCCTGCGTTTCTGAAATGATGCAGCTCGGCGCAGCAAAATTACTTGCAGCGCCATTGTAAATATGTCCATATAATTTTTCGGCGTTTAACTCTGTGCACCAATGACCAAAACCTTACCTTGGGACTAGTGACATAGTATTAGTGTCACAATATTACACTGCGAGTGGAGTCGGCCGAGTCCCTCAGGACAAGAGCCATTTTCAAGCCAGAGGCCTGGCTCACCTCAAGGTCCTTTTGAACCCTCAAGCCCAAAACGAGACCAGTTTTCATTTGTTGTATACCTACCACATATGCTCTGCTCTAATGACCAAGAAATAAAACCAAAGCATAAATATTTAATGTTAAAAAGGAGCGAAAGAGATACTCACAGACTGGTTGGAGTGCATAATATGAAAGAGGAAAACTATGATTCATCCTGGCTTCTCCAGTTAACCCAATTGTGTGATCCTAGGCAAATATTTTTTGTCACCTAGCCTCCTTTGTCTACATTATCACATTTGAGAGCACCTTCAAATATGTGAGTACGGGATGCCCACTGTAAAAAACTTCTTATGTTTGATTTAAAATGTTGCGCCATCTGTAATATGAATTTAGCCACATACAGGGTACAGATGACAAATAACTTTTCTCTTAATTCAGTAATGGCATTGTCATTTGGCTGAAAGGCCAGAATGTGACGTCATTCATGCTTAAAAACTCGCCCTTAATAAACGCCTCTCAATGCACTGATATAATCTGATGTACTAAGGTGAAAGGCTAAACCACCTTTCATCGTGGTGTACGCACCTTTTTAAATTCTGAGGTCTGTATCACATTGCTACATGAAAATTGTTGTATGATTTATATGGGAACAATTGTCAGAGCGTGATTGATGCAGGGCTCTAAGAGACAAGTCAGGCCCTTGGACCAGCTTTGTCTCAGCTCTCCCTGTTGATTTGTTGGCCCACCCAGGGATTTAAGTGGAATTAAAAAAGTGTGGGGCGGAGGTGTCTCTCAAAGAGCCGTGGCATAAACACGTAACTAAGAATCCTTCCAATAGGTGTGGTCTATGTTAATATGGGTGTAGCTTAAACCATGTAAACTAAAATCCTGTACATAACATAGTGTGCAACCCGATCAATATTTTAATGCCTTTGTGAGCTTTCTGTTATTGCTGCCAGACATACCACAGAAAAAAGGACATGCACCTAAAACATGCCACTGTATTAGCTTTGCAAATGCTAGTTAGCAATATTAGAAAAATGAGCAGCAAAATGATGATTTTGTTGTGAATAATTGGAATTGAAAATGTATCAATTCTGAAAATAAGAGACTGTGAATTAGAGATTACCATGGTCTTTGGAAGGGGTACTGTTTTTTTTAAACTCTCCTATGCGTATCTCACCCCCACCTCTTTCTCTTCTGCACCTTTTTTCACTCTTTCCTGTAAGCTTTTCCTTGCATCCCCTTTACTTTGCCTTCCCCCATACAACACACACACTCACCTGCAAGCACTGAATTTGTATTTACCTTCTACCTGTCAATACTCCAACAGCTGTGTACTACCTTCACACACTCTTGCATAGAATCACCATTACAATTGGCAACCATGACTAATGCTGTGTGAGGTCTATACCAAAGTTGAGGGCTGGATGAGCATGTGTTATGAACACCTTTATGACCCACTGATAAGCAGTAGGAGAAACTTGTGCTACTTCTGCATCAAACACACAGGTTTCAATAGTGGCCCACTGCAAATACTCACCCACAGCTTGAACTCACAAAGACTCCAAGAGGCAACTCAGTTGACAGTACACATACACAAGAGTATTATGCTACATCGAAAGAAAATCACAGAAACATCCTGGAAAAATCAAACACTCTCAGGGAATGCAAGATTAAGTAAAACATGTAAAATATACAGAGGAACTACATAGCTGACATGAATTACCTTAACGATTTTTACATCATTGTCCAAAACAAATCAGTGTTTTTTTTCTGTAAAGCTAGAGGCAAACACATAGGGCCCGATAGGTACCTCTTTCAAGGTCAGATTTTAATTTCATCTTTGTATTAAACACAACGGAACACATCCCTTTAAATACCCTGGCCTCGCACACCTCTAACCAAGAGCACCTTGGCCTTTCCAGATCAGAGGAATAGTCGTACCTCCACTGCTGTACATGGCAGTATGATATCTGCTGAGCTGGGAGTGATATGCGAAACATAACCAGGTATGAACGAAAGAGTAGGATTGGCCTTTAGTCATGTAGTACACATTATTTGCATGTGCAAATACATTGAGGCCCAGATTTATTAAGCTTTTGCATTGGGGCTATGTTACTTCTTTGATGCAGCCTAGACACCAACCCTATTTTGATATTTACTAAGCCACAAAAAGTCAAATTTTCGATGTTTTGTAAGGCTCTGTAAATTTTTTTAACCCAACACAGCGCATAGCGCTGCCTTGTGTTACCTTCTGCTGGGGAGGCAATATGTGGATCCACCCATGTATTCTGAGGCAAAACCATAAACATGGGCTAATGCATGAATGATTTGCCTACCTGAGGCTGACGTAACAAGTAGAAATATATTTATTTCTCCTGGTTACTTCCTCTTATACAGCACACATACAAAGAGATATAAGCCTTTAAAAAACTTTTTTTGTACAAGAAGGCATCTCTTTCTTCACAAAAACTATTCTGACCACAAAGCAGGCACCCTTGCATCATGGCATAAGTGTGCCAGACTTCACGTTAGGCAGTCAGAAGCACTCCTGTGCTACTAGAGAGCAGAAGTGCACCATATCTTAGAAGATATGGCATATTTTTGCGCTCTCCCTCTGACGCAATACAACGCAGCAACTTCCTTTACTGTGTTGCATTTACATTTAGTAAATCTGGTTCTGAGTACTGTTGCATCCTCCTTAGCCCAGAAGCATGCAAATGACACGCCACACACAGAGCTCTGTATTGCAACCAATAACTGTACACACTGCATCATGAACTTTATTAACCACATCCAAACAATTACTCCATGCTCCTATGGAGTCCATCAGGGACAAGAAGGGTCCCGCTATTCATATCTACAAGACGCTACATCTCCCCCTCTGGTAAATAAAAAAGTACAAATATTACATATATACATGATAGTTCCTCAATGAGTCATTGAGGTGCTTCAACCAGTCTTCCAGACCTAGTACTGTGAGTCTGATGAAGTGGAGAAGTGGAGCCTGCCTCAGGCAGTGGGGCTGCAGAGATTGGTGTAGGAGGTATGAGCTTCAGATTTTCAGGTAGGCAGATCTCACTTCTGACATCTGAAGCCAACGAACACCGAGGTAGGTGCTTGAAGTGTGATGAATTTCTTGTGATGGACTTTCCAGGATTTTGAGCGGTCACCATTTGTCGGCGTTTATCAGCATGGGTCTTCATTCTGGAATTGTGCAAGGAATCCATTATACAGATCTCGTCTACATCTGCCAAGCTATTGCAGGTCCATTGTGGCAATTTGGTTCCTATGGCACTATAAAACAGAAAGGTGGCAGGGCTTTCACAAGTAGTGGAATGGGAAGGTGATCTGTAAGAATGTAAATCTGAACATAGAGCTGGTTTGAGATACCTTTCTTAGAGCGCAGCAGCTGAAGTGCTCTCTTTAGGGTCCCCATGAAGCATTTGACAACGGCATTGGCCAGTGGCAAGAGAGGGGTAGTTTTCTGATTTTTAACATTCAGGTTAGTGAGAAAATCTTTAAACTCTCGGCTGTTGAACAGTGGGTCATTGTCAGACTTGAGATTGAATGGACACCCCATGTTGCAAAAATGTATCAATAACTTTGTGATGTGTGGTTGACGACAAGTGAACCACAAGGAGAAATCGTGAGTACTCTTCAACAATTACCTGTAAATGATGTCCATTGTTAAGAGGTCTAAATAAATCAAGTGCAATACTCTCCCACACCTGCTTTGAGAGGTCAGACATAACTAAAGGATGCTGCATTGTTTTGGGAGACAAGTATTTGCATAAATGGCATAATTCTTTTTCAACTCTTTCATCAAGGCAAGGAAACCACACTTGGTCTCAAAGAGCTCTCATGGTGGCTACAATGCCACCCTGACCCTCATGGGCTAATTCAATGGCTTGTTGTAACAGACTTTCTGTAATTAGAATTCTAGAACCTCCTATTATAATGCATTCTTGATTGAGAGAGAGTTCCTCAGTCATAATTTTTAAATTTCTGGTATTCAAAGTCATCCATAAGAGGTCAAGTGCGTTTCTTCCAGAATTGCTGGGCAATAATGTCTTTGAGAAGTCACAGATCTCGATCTGTATTTTTAGCAGCAAGAATATGTTTCACCGAAAGAGCTGCAAGCATGCTTGACTGGACTATACATTTAGCAAAGGCCTCCGCTTCTTTAGACGTTGTACTGTGACATTGCACTCGCACTTGTGAAAAGTAGTAAGCAGGATTCTGATCTTTCCCTGCCCTATGCACAATAGTGTAATGATACTCTGGCAATAGCAACCTGAAATGTAATGAAATGTAAAATGAAATGAAATGATTCGTACTTGTAAAGCGCACTTATACTCATGAGTGTCTTGGCGCTATACGCATACCGCTGTGGAACCCTTCCTGGCTTTTCCCTGTGAAACGCCCACTCCTGGGCACCCCCAAGGTGAAGCCAGGCATCCCAGCGCTGTTGGGGCTGTTGTGGAGATTAAGCAAGCTATTGCCCAGAGTTGCAGCGTGGGACCCATGGTTAGAATAGGCACCGAGGCGAGAATGATCAGGTCCGAGGAAATTGAGCCCGAGACCCGCCGAGGCAGGAATTGAACCCTGGTCCTGGGCCAGACCTCTGCATCAGGGTCTGCTGCTCTAACCATTGAGCCACACTTCTCCACCTCCAACCACCACCTCTCGATTCAAGGGGTAATCTTGGGCTTCAGTTTCCCAAAAAGGTGAACAATGCCTGGTAGTCAGTGACAAGTCTGAAGTGCTTTCCATATAGAAACACATGGAAATGTTCATAAGCCCACACTACAGCTAAACTTTCTTTCTCAGGTTGGGAATACACACGTTCGGTCTCAAACAGGACCTGCTCACGTAAGCTACAATGTGTCATGGTTGCTACAAATGATCCTTGATTTTGTAATGGTTTGGAGTTAGCCCACTTGTATACATTTTTCTTATAAGGTGTGAGACAGGGATTCCTGCTCCATGATCGCGGGCGGGGCCGCGATTGTGGAGCAGAATACCACACCACTATACATTGAGGATGTTTTTTAACTTATTTGGGGGGCTACCCTTATGCAATTGTCGCTCCCCAGGGGCATATTTGATCCATGTTTCAGCCTCCAAGGGGGCTGAATTAGCATTTTTTCTGCCGATCTGCCCCCGGGGAGTCACTACCCACTAGGCCTCAGGGATTTATTTTGAATATATTTATGAGGGAGAGACTCCTGGGAAAGGTGGCTGGCCTGATGGCAACATGTTTTTCTTTTCTCGGCCAACCCCTGGACAAGATGAACCATTTTGTTGGCGGATGTAGCCCACTAGTAGCCAGGAAGTTTATGATTATAATGATTATGGGTAGTGACCCCTTGGGCAAGGGTTGCTCCATTTTGGGGCTTAATATTCTGGCTGTTTCTGACCCACTTGGGGGGAGATCAGCCTTATATTTGTAGGCCCGACAAAAGCCACTAGACCACCATGAATGTTATTATATATGGGGCATAATGTTTTGGGGGCAAGCCCCTTGCCCAAGGGTTTCTCCTCTTTTTGGAGTGAATATTTTGGCTGTTTCTAATCCCATTGGGGCAGATACACCTTGTATTTTTAGGCCCATCTTCCCCAAGGGGAGCAAAAGCCCCTAGACCACCAGGGATTTTATTATATTTAGTGCATAACGATTTGGGAAGCAGCCCCTTTGCCAAGGGTAGCTCCCTTTTTTGGGGTGAATGTTTTGGTTGTTTTCTGTGATAGTAATGTTTTATCTCTCCTTTTTATTCAAGTGCAAAGCATTTGTTTTCCTTGTCCTTGCAGTTTCAGCACTAGTAGGTCAGCAGTTTATATAGTTGCAAGTGTTTGGTAAGAAAACATTTTTTATACTGTTTACTCCAAATGAGTATCAATGACCTGCATGAATGTGTAATTTGGAAATGGTGTAATAACAGCAGCCTATTTAGCTTCTGTTTGAATGTGTGTGAAATGTTACTTTTATTTGTGCACAATGTGTATTGTGTTTCTTTGTGTGTAATTTTCTTTTGTTTTTCTTTTCTAGAGCAATATCATTGATGCTTACTGTGTCTGTGAATAGTAGGTGCTGGCGAGTCTAACTGTCTTTAGCAAGTGAGTAGTATTGTTTACAGTATGTAGGTCCTTTTGTGCTTTGTATTGATTGACTTTACAGTGCAATTGCTATATGCCAGTAGTTTTACTTTTTGTTGTATAAATCCACACTTTGTGTATTACTTATTTTACACAGTGTTGGGTATTGTTGACTTGTTTGTCAAGTTACTTTTCTTGGTAAGGATTATGCCTTACACTAATTTTTATCACATGAACAGTAAATAATAAACTGTTATTCAGTATTAATGTAATACAACTGAGCAGAAAACAAAGTTAGAGCCTGATTCATGCAGGAAGTCGTTTGAGTACCTAAGACTTCAGCAGGCAAGCCAGCCAGCCCTTGGAGGTCACTTGGAGGGAAGGCAGAGTCCTTCCAGCCTAGTCAGGAAGCAGCAGGGAAACAAGCAGAAAAGCAGTCCTTCCAGAGAAGCAGTCCAGTTGAGCCCTTTAACCCCATCCCCGTGGGGCTAATTCCCCCGCGGCCCGGGGGGAGGGGGGCCGCGCGCTGCGCTACAGTGCTGATGATAAGCTTGGCTCGTCATGCAGCACGGTGGTGCTGTGCTGATGACGAGCTGAGCTCGTCATTGCCACGCCCGCTCAATGGAACGACCAGCACAGCGGGGTAATTATCCCCGCGTGGGCGTTCCGTGGAGGTCATCAGCACAGCGCCACCATGCTGCATGACGAGCTCAGCTCGTCATCAGCACGCAAGAGGTTAAGAAGCACAGCAGCCCTCTGACAGATGGTCAGCTCAAAATCCAGAAGTTTCTAATTTTAGAGGGTCAAAGACCCAACACTTATACCCAAAAGTGCTTTTGATGTAGGGGTGACTTCAAGGGACCTCTCTGAAGTCCACAAGGTTCCCTTTTAACCCTGATCTGTCTGCCAGGGTAAATCATGGGGAGGGGGACGGGGTAAATCAGTGTTTTGTGTGCGGACAGGACACTACCTATTGACGTGCAAGTATCAGCCCCACCCAGGCACTGCAGTGCAGTGGCAGTTCTAAGACAGGTTTGAAAGGCTACTTCTGTGGGTGGCACAGCCAGTGCTGCAGCCCAATAGTAGTATTTAAAGTACAGGCCCTCTGTATGCGGTATTCAACTGTACAAGGAACTTACTGGTACAACAAATATGACAATCAGGTATACCCTGGTGTCATCATGTTTAGGTGAGAAACGCATGCACTGTAGCACTGGTTAGAAGTGGTAAAGTGCTCAGAATCCTAAGGCCAACAAAAAGAATCAGGAAAATTTAGAGGCAAAAGGCAAAAAGGTAGGGCAAAGATCACCCTAAGGATGACAGGTATAGCAGTTTTAGAATTTGGGGAAATCCTGGGATATTGAGTGAGATGCCTTCAATCTGAAGGAAGTCTTCCATGCACGTACATGAATGGGCAAAAGTGTTAACCTTTTAATTGCTCATTGTTGTTGTTTTTTCAATCATTTGAGAAATTAAAGTGTAATTAAAATCTTAATTAGTGATGTTTTCATTATACATCAATTTTTCATCTATGAAATGTTACAACTAGGTATGAGCGCAAAATCCGTTCTGCTCGCGGATTTTGCGAATTTTCTGTAAATTCGCGATCCGCGAACTCCCGCGAATTTACCGAGAATTCGCAAATCCGTGAGCGGCGGATCCGGGGGCAAAAGTTGAAGCCTGGCCTGTTGTAACTATTTTACGATGGCGCCGGCAAGCTGCCAGCGCCATCCTAAAATAGTTACTAAGTTAGCTTCAACAGGAAGCTCTAATAGATAAAATAAAGCAGGTGCTCGATTTTATCTATTAGAGCTTCCTGTTGAAGCTAATTTAGTAACTATTTTAGGATGGCGCTGGCAGCTTGCCGGCGCCATCGTAAAATAGTTACAACAGGCCAGGCTGGTGTGCTTTCTTTTCCCAAATCTACTGTCAAAAATCAGCTGTGATGCTGGATAGAGGCCTTTGCATCCTTGACTTTCACGAGCGCAATCCCTTTGCTGTTCCTGTGACCAGGAGCTTCTGTCTCTTCATCTGCTGCTCTGATCGGTCTTAGACCTTTTACACACACAAGAGGCATGTGCACTCGCATGGAAGCCCCGCCCACACACTCGCAGTGTGCACCGTCTTCCCGCCATTGACCCACTATGATGGACAGCTCACCCAAGGGACCCCTGCGCCCTTCGGGGCGATTGCATAGTAACACACACATGGTCGCTGGAACTAGTTGAAGCTCAAATTCAGTGACTCGTCATCGAGGCTGGGCAGGTGTGCCTTCTTCCCAAATCTACCGTCGAAAATCAGCTGTGATGCTGGATAGAGGCCTTTGCATCCTTGACTTTCACGAGCGCAATCCCTTTGCTGTTCCTGTGACCAGGAGCTTCTGTCTCTTCATTTACTGCTCTGTTCGGTCTCAGATCTTTTAAACACACAAGAGGCATGTGCACTCGCATGGAAGCCCCGCCCCAAATCCGCGGATCCGCAAATCCGCAAAATCTGCCGACTTTGCGGATCCACAATCCGCAAATCCGCAAATCCGCGGATCGTGGATCCGCAAAATCTGCCCATGCTTAGTTACAACATGTATGTTGGTGAGTATGATCCCTCAATTCAAACTATCATGTGCTTGCATGAATATTCATGAGTCACACACCACAGCGTTTGGGACAAAACCCAGCTCTTCTTCAGGGGAACGTTTTAGACACTGAAAACTGTAAAAAAGGTTATTGAGCATAAATGACTATCAGGTTGTGAGAGATTGATAACAAGTCGCATATATAACAAGGCACACCATAATTTAATAACATAATAACTTCACATATGTTCAGTGCATGTGAACTGGGTTTGGTGCCATGATATCAATGGTGTTAGTCCTATGTAAATATTGGAACCGTGCAAGGTGAGCAGACATACCGGACAAGAGCAATGTGGATGCAAGAGGTAGACAGAATGTGTGGCGTGATATGGATCCGTCATTTGAGACAGTTGGGCACCATAAGGGCAACAGTGTGATGTGTAAACATTTGGTACTGAAAACTCATAAAATGGTAGGACACAGTCCTTAATGTGATGCTAAGGTGTGGGGAGTTTGTGGAGTGATAGGGAGCCATGATGCAAAGAGGTATTGAGTCAGAACTGAAACGGTGATAGTGACTGGGATCCACTGACCAAAAAGCATAAAACGCATAAAAATAATCATTTTAACATTGAGGAATTCAACACATGAGTTACAAATACACCGCATGCAGCGTCTCCTCAATATTGCTGATTAGCAGTAACCACAACTATGCCCTGTATCACACTGTACTTACACACAAACACACAGTAACAGATTTACTATTCTTTCTGGCAAAGGGCTCCCCTGTGTTGCGTGAAATGGAGAGAACAGAAAAGTTCTATATTTACAAAAATATGGAGCATTTCTGCCCTCACCTTAAGCTGCCACACTGTATTTTGCCTAGTGCCAACAAGGCACATGTGCACCATAGTACAAGGGTGCTTGAGTTAGGGCTGAATTCTTTTTGTGGAGGAAGACCCACCATACTGCATAAAAACAACCCTTAAAGGCATCATCCTTGTTCTATGTGTGCTGCATCAAAATACATAATTGGATGCTTGGAATCACCCATGGTTTACTCACGTAAAGCCTACCCAATGTGAAGTAATGCAAGGCAGCGATATGTGCTGCATTGCTTTACTTTGTATTTACTAAACCAAGCAAAGCCATGCAAAGTGAGGAGTGAGAAGAGGAGTTGGCCTAACGGCTAGGGCTGTCGACCTTGAATATGGGGAACTGGGTTCCAGTCTGACGCTGAACATCCTGTATTCTGAACAAATCATTTAATCTCCCCATGTCTAACAAAAAATGAATGTGTCCTCGTGTAACTCAACTGGTGCTATGTAAAGCGCTCTGATATCCGATACAGGGTCAAGTTTGCCCTATATAAAACAATGTTAACAAAAGTGGATGTCTCTATTTGTCTCCACTCCCTCTCCGGCTCTCTCTCTATTTCATTAGTTCTTGCCCTTTTTCTACATTTCTCCCTCCCCATTATACTCTCGTCTTCTCTGTCCCTTCTCCTTTACTCTTTCTCCTTCTTACTTGTCTCTAATTCTCTCTCCATCTCTCTTTCTGACACACACCATTAACACTGCATATATCATTGGAGACTTTCATTTGTTATCTCCTTTTTACCACTGCCGAACAATTTGACTGGTATCCGTGGCTTGATTGATCACTTTGTCTTTTAGCAACTTTTCTTTTAGGCAAATTACCTCAAATGGTACTCTGGGGGATGACATTGTACACAATGTTTACAAAAAGACATTCCTCTCACGTATGATATTTTAAACCTGTCGTTTTCCTTGAACACAAAAGAAAGCATCTGTTTAAATGCCTGTAAGCAAGCAGAATGAAAATTCATGAACGTAAAAATGGCTCTGAAAATTCAGATTTTATAAACAAATAAACTTACATTGTATGTAAATGCAAAATGCTGCTACAGAGTGGTTAGAATATATATTAGCTCTCTGTGAGACGATCTGGTAACAGTCTCGCATTAGATACAATCCCATGCTCCCTAAACGCACGCATTGGCCGAACCAGTACATCTGTTTTTCTGTTGTTATTATTATTATTATTTTAAAATTAAATAAAGTTCTTCTTTACTAACTGCAATTTTATGTGTGTGATTGGGAGTATTGGTTATTGGTCGAAATCCAGGACTAGTAAAAGGGAAGGATAAACGAATGAGTGAGTACCGTAATGCAGTAATGGATGCATTGTTAAGTGGTTGGGTGTATTAGTAAATGAGTGAATGCATGGATGCAAGAAAGAGTGATTTGAGACATGGACGGCAGCAGCATAAGCATTCCACAAGACATACAGTAAAATAACTACTTGCTTTGAGTTAAATAAAGGACTTGACCACTTTGCTAATAATAATAACTTGTTTTTGTGTTTTTTACTCAGAGGGCTTAAGTTATGTATTTCAGTCTTTCACGGACAGCATTATATCCAATTATTCATACTGCTCAACTGATTCGCAGCACTCACATTAACAGTTTTTGATAATTGCCTGTTTAATGGAACTCGGGGCATATCGTCAAGGAGATCATGCTGAGTTTACAGCACTTTATCGCAGCCAAAATGCGATAAATACACCACCCTATTCACAAGCTGGTGCAAACAGCACATATCAGCAGTTAACCTGTGATAGCAGCCGCAAAAAACATCGCCACTGATGACCCCTGAAACTATCACTAATGAGATGCAGAGTAGGTGTTCCCTTGCCAGAAACCGTGACCCACCACTCCGCAAAATTCTCAACGACCAGCCAGATCGGGAGATGACAACCCAAAACAGGCGATAAGGCGCGTTAGCAGCAGGAAATTAACACCTGCTCTGACCTGGTGTAAAGTCAGACGGCAGCCTGCACCAAAAAAGGGAGCCAAGGGCAGAGCCACACATGAAGGGCAACAGATGCCATGGAGCCACTGACCATGCAGATGGGAGCCCCAACAGGCCCACAACACCCACCGCCACCCCCCAGGTTCCCCCCGGACCAACACCAAGGCAGCGCAGACAAAGACAGCGACCCTCAGAAAACGCACCAACCTCACAGACCCAACACCAGAGAATGCCATTGCCCACTACAGGCCCACAGGGACCCCCATCCTCTGCATCCTGACCACCATTGTCCACAGGCTGACGGTACCAACACAGCGGACAACCAACATCCCACCTCAGACAAACCTGCTGGCCATGCTGCACGTGTTGGCCCATGGTACCCTCCAACCAACAACCGCCAGAGCCAGAGGAGCCTCACAGCCACCCCAATACAAGTTCCACACAACGGTCGTGGGTGACATAATCAGCTTGGTACCCCACTATCTATACTTCCCCCACACTGAGCACGAACAGCTGGAGATCAAGCAAGGCATCTATGCCATAGCTGGCTTCTGGCCTTTGTGAGGGGGCAATTGACTGCACACATGTCCTACTTGTGCCCCATGGCAACACTGCACACAATAACCCCAACAGAAAGCACACGCATTTCATCAATGTGCAGGCAATAGTGGACCACCTGGAAATCTCCACCAACATCGATGCCAACCACCCAGGCAGTGTGCATGATTCCTACATCTTCCGACAGTCCATCATCAACCAGCGCTACCAGGATGGCACCAACGAAACAGCACTGCTCGTTGACAAGTACCAAATGAACACACCACACATCTCGACTCCACAATCATGCAACGCACACCACTGAGAATGCACACATAACCAACTCACATACAACATGCCAAACAACATGCCCACCCACCAGACACAACAACACAACTCACTGGGGAACCTGGGCCAGCCATGCACAGAAGCCATCAACGGCATGTCACCTCAGCCACACAACAGCAGAGTGTGGGGAGAGGTGGGGACTAGGCATGTGCGAAGGATGCAAGTGGCCGATGAATGAGAATTTACACAATGCCAAGTGTGGCGTGGCTGTGATGGCCAGACTGCAGTATGCAGACCACACACATATCCATGTCGACATACACCACTGGTGTTTGGAATACAGTGGACAGTGGACCCAACCATGACACCCCAGCCAATGTAGGGGTGTGAAAAAAGACACATGACTCTGGGCGTGGTCCTCTTCCGGAATGCCCAACGTGTCTGCCAGGGCGGAGCCTCTCACTCCGCCACGAGGCCGACGCCGTTGACGTGAGCAGGGTTGCCGGCAATCCGGTGCACCTGCTGCACCCCGGGACGCTGGTCCCCGAACCAGTGTTGCCCGCCCCTGCGCACCTTCCGACACCGGCGTGTGTTGAAGAGGGCACACCAAATGCTGGTGCATGCTCCAATTCCGAGGCCCGTAACCCTGGCAACCTGCTACGGCCATCACAGCCTCGGCAAGCAAGGCCCGCAGTACTCCTTTCTCATTGACCTACTCTACCGACTGACACAGCGGACTAGTAGGTCACACATTTGGAACTGAGTCTTGATTACACTATGGCAGAGGATGTTGTTCATGGTTGACTTGAAGTCACTATTCTCCCTTCGATGTGGTGCCACCAAGTCTGTGCATAGCGGTAAGACTCACACCCAGTCAACAGATCTGGGTTTAATCTATCACCGTTCTTTAGCCCACTCTGCCACCCCAGTTCAGACATGGCCATATGGAAATCAGTCTCACCCTGTGCCTCATGGGAACAGTCCAGCCAGAACTGCCAAGCCATGCCTTCCCTGGACCGGAAACAAGCTTCCTAGGACCGGTTTCTGGCATTTCAGCCGTCTTCAGCCAGGCTTGCTTGAATCCAGTGGCAAAGTGAGCAAGGGACTCATGTCTGAGCATACCCTGCCAACTTATGGCGCACAAAGTGGTACAAAAGGGGGTGGTGATGGATGGAGCATCTGAACCAATCAAACACTCACACCCAGTCAACAGATCTGGGATTAATCCATCACCGTTCTTTAGCCCACTCTGCCACCCCAGTTCAGACATGGCCATATGCAAATCAGTCTGACCCTGTGCCTCATTGAACAGTCCAGCCCAAACTGCCAAGCCATGCCTTCCCTGGACCGGAAACAAGATCTGTTGACAGGGTTTGGGTGTTTGATTGGTTCAGATGCTCCGTCCATCACCACCCCCTTTTGTACCACCAAGTCTGTGAATAGCATTCCAACAACACATGTCTGTGGGCCCACGCGGACTACTGCTCCCGGGTCACACAGCGCTCAGATAGGACACACAGGTTGAACTGCCTTGTGAAATTTAAATGGCAGAGTACATATCATTGCACACAAGGAGAGGTGTAAGAGGAGGACGCGTTTTAGTCAGGAGGAAAAAAGGATCATCGTTACGTAGGTGATCGAACACTACCAACCGGAAAATCAGCAAGAAAGAAAACTTTCTTTCTTGAGTCCCCTCACTCACCAGGGTTTCCCGTTAGTGACATGCTTCATCATAGGGGCCATCTCAGTCCACTGCGATCTGAGGCATGCTACGACTTGCGAAATTACGTAGGAGCACTTTTGTGAGGTCTATGTCTGGTGCAGTGATGTTGTGGAGTGGAAAAGTAAGTTTTAAAAAATACCTAACTAGTGGGCGAAATAACTTTATTCAGGCTCCTAGTGGGTATGCCTAAAAATGGGGTAAAATACTGGGAAAAAGTAGCTGTAATGGGTTAGAGGTCCCTAGTATATGTCAACATGTTTCGAGCATTCACCAGAGATCTTCGTCAGGACTACACAGGGTCCAGCTCTATGTGTGCCACTCCAAAATAACCTAAATTAAGGTAATTAGCGAAAAATATTCAAAAACGCTGCAAAAATTAAGCATGCAATATTACATACGATAATCCATTGTCACAATGTATCTGCAGGATAAAGAGAGACATAGTTATGGGAACAAACGCCCCCCAATCGAAATTGGTGGGTAAAATCCATTTGTGCGTTCGCTTCTTACACATAATGCTCCTCTAAGGTGCGTGAATCTAGTAGTGCTCTGTGTTTCGCCATGCCTGTTTAGAAACGTAAAACACAATGCTGCTTGCTCAGGTAGCAGTAGTGACATTAATAAAACATACACCACATGGTGTATGTTTTATTAATGTCACTACTGCTGCCTGAGCAAGCCGTCAATGATCCAAGGCATGACAGTGCCATGTGTAGTTGAAGCTCTGAGTGGCCTCCACAGGGACAGGCAATGTGTGCTAATATAGCTAGGGTCTGACATCTATGTTGTGCTGAATGCTGACATCCAGGACACATCAATCTCACAAGACATCACTCACTGATGTAAACCAGTAGCCACAACTTGACCGTGAACTCATGCATTTGAACACCTCTCCGCAATGCGCACATGGTAAGTACTGCCACTCAGAGTTGCATTGGCTTTTTGCATCAAAAGTTACAGTACAACACCGCACTTACATCCCAATTTGCCACACACACTGATCACATCCAACCTGTTAAGCCCTAGGGCCAACTCGATCTCCCAATAGCCATGGTTAGCTCCAAAGCTTCTATCTCCCACTGTCCAACCACACAAAGACATGTTGCCATGTGCACAATGAGCAAATGCAGATCATCCGATGCATCACTACAATCATCACCATCTACCATCAGCGCCTGTGTGCAGTTACCGTCGCTGTGGCAGGGAATGACTTCATGTGATGCCATGATGCAGATATTTGTCTAAATGTGTCGCTGTAATGCTGTCATCTGTATCATTTTGCTGTACTCCACTCATGAGACAAGTGCAACTTCTGCTTACTCACTGCACCCTGAGACCATATTTAAGCATGTCTCTATCCACTTGCACTGCATCACACGAGTCACGATATTGAGGGAGCCACACGGCACACACAGGCTAATGAGTGCACTGTGGTAGACACTTCACAAAACATCTTGTCCTGTGTAGGAATGGCTCAGTTCAGACACCATTTTCAAGATGGGAGATGCAAACATATAAAGATGACCTGCAATTACACTGTTAATGTATTCCCTATATGACAATACAAATGTTGGACACATGTAGGACCTCTCCCCTCACTACTGAGGCTACTTAGTAGCAATTGCATCACACTAGAGACATCTCAGAGATACCTGGTTTGATCAGGGTTGGGATTGATGATGTCACTCATGCACCAAGTCACACTTGGCCCAATACACATCCCTAAATTGCTGCTCTTCTGCTCTCAAGCATCCATCCAGCTCTGGCTGTGTCACTGCCAGGTTGCGGGCCAATAGTGGGTTATGATCCAGCGCACCAACCTGCCACTTGCAGGGACCAGCCCCAGCGTCATTTCTGCAAAGTGTGTGCTGAGGCGCAGATATGATATCCCACCTCTTGTGGCAGTGAGTATGTCGCTGGTTTGAGACCCCAGTGCTCACACCTTGTGGGCGATGGCCCTCCATATTTTCTTTCGCTGATGGACCTTGAGCTGTAGATATGGGAGACAAGATGAGAACTTTTTAAACAGTTTGTGTTGGACCATTGTGTGCCAGTTCAGAAACATTTATACACATACCACACACATAGATCGATGGACAGCCGAGTCCATAGACCATGTCACATACTACACTCTGACCAATCTTGCTGAGTCCAATGTACACATCTATCAGGATGGACCAAATACCTGAACATTTCATTTACTTGCAGAGGGTGTGCACTGAAAGTAAGGTGAAGCAGAGCATCATCTGTGACGCATGATGTGAGTGAGCCTGACAGACAATTCACTGTTTGATACCTATTGGTCATACTCACTGTGTCTAACACTACACACCCTTTATTGTCCTGGACCATTGCATAGCTACACCTATCATTGATGTCACAATAAGGTACCTGACACTACGTTCTCTAACTCAAGTGACAAGCTGCAGGCTTGTCTTGTGTATTCCTCATATCTCTAAATGCTGCTTCATATATATGGTACAGTGGACTGCTCATATCTCTTGCAATGTCTTTTTTGTGATGTGGGCAGATACATTGTGCATTCACAGTACAGGCCTTAGGGGTTTTTGGCAGACACAAAATATGGGCCATCACAAGTTTCACATGCATGTAGAATCAGACTGATAACCGAGTACATACATATGTGAGACTGTACACATAATGGCACAAAAATAAGGATATGTCCACTGTACAGTTAGCAGATGTTTGAGAAGTGAGTTGCCACTAATGTAGACATATACTCGCCTTGAACTCTTGTACTGACTAGACTCATCTCCATAGTCTAACTGTCAAATTATTACACCCGCCAATCTGTATCCTCTACATAATTGACAGGTACCATCTCACTAATAATCATAGTTAAACATATTGAAGTTGTACATGACATTTGACATTTAATCTGTGTTCTAAATGAGAATTGCTCCAGTCATTAGTGAAACTGGACTACTGCTATGCACCGGTATGTACAAATCATCATTGCATGCAGTCAGGGATCAAGGGAAATAAGGCTCTACACATCATCAACGTGAAGTGATTCTGCTACACAGCATCTCACACATTTTCATTACCCCTTCAGAGAGCAATATGTGTGGTTTAAGGGTTTAAAGGAACTGCACCAGTAACAATGGTGCCATCCTCCCCACATACTCAAGTGCAGCACCTTGTACGTCATGTATGGGCCATGCAGATGTCAAAATCTGAATGCATGAACATTGACTTGCATCCTGAGGCACAGAGTAGTGAAAAGTCACATAGGTTGAGCATTATTATAACTCAAAAGAAAGTTACACATTCACTTACCAGTACCTCTGGAGCACCATATATATAGCCGCCCATGCTGGCCAAAGACCTCGTCCACCAAGACCTTCCGCTCCTCTGTGGTGAAGGGATGGGCCCTGATATTCTCAGAACGAGCCATTAGTGGTTCCAGAGATGATGTACAGCGGCAGTTGGTGGGGAGGAATGGCAGGCAGCAGTTTCTGTAGGCAAGTGACAAGTGTGGCCATTTCACACACATTAATATATGCCCCTTGGGTTGTTTCTGTGTTACTCTGCTAATGCCATTGGTCCGCCTCTTCTGCATTATTCAATTGTGGCCAATGCCTGTGACCGTAGTGTTCAAATATGTAACGCACTACCACGATGGCGGTTCCCATTTGCTGCAATGTTGTTCGCATAGGCGGTGTCACACTGCGGGGGTCAGGATGTCTCCACCGCTACCCTGCATTATTCAATTGGTGCCAATGCCTGTGACCGCAGTGGTGGAGCATGCCTACTGTGATGTTCAAATATGTAAGGCACTACCACGATGGTGGTTCCCATAAGCTGCAATGTTGTTCACATAGACGGTGTCACACAGCGGGGGTCAGGATGTCTCCACCGCTACCCGGCATTATTAAATTGGGGCAAATTCCTGTGACTGCAGTGGCGGAGCACGCCTACCCCGCCTTTAAGCACATTGTGCATTCGCATTATTGATTTGCATCTTGCATCACTGATCCCAATGCATTCATCCAAAATGTACTGCACCTTGCAACGGAATTGGAGAGTGTGAAATTTAACTTTAGTCTTCCCACACATGTAATGGAAGTACACATGGAAGAAAAAGCATTGGTGTGTCCGTCATCACATGTCTTTTCATCCACGTGTGCATGTATACACATTTTCTATGGATTAGTGTTTCATTATTGGGGACATCACAAGGTGTGTAATGGTAACTCCTATAACAGTCAGGCTGGTTTGCCCACGTAACATGCTTATATTTCTGTACACAGTGTTGTATATGTATGGATTATTCTCCAGTTACACTCAGTGGCAGCATTTTGTCATCATGTTGTGTTTTGTGGGACTTAAGGTGGATTATGTGCACTGACAGCAGCTACATACAAGTCTGTATTGATGCTGTTTGCAACATGTGCTGTGTGATCTACCCACAGTGCTGCCATACACATAGTTTAATTGTGATTTGACAAGAGTTAATATGTACACCCTGGCTACCTAATTGACTACAGGGGATCAAGGTGTCCATGGATGTCGCTTGTGCCTTAAATGGGTTCAACAGTCCTGTCAATGTTGTTGTTGTGGGAGTCATTCTGTAAGTTGTTACCCACATCTTATCTTTGACTCTTTTTAGATGTGTCCACTACCAGATTATGCAGGGGAAGACCACCTGTGTATAAGCCTATACCAGACCTGTTGACAATGGAGAACACAGACACCATAAACAATTTCTCTCGTAATCGCATTACCCTTCAAGAGCTATGTGCTCAGTTGGAGCCCCATTAGAGGCCTCAGAGAACCTACCCAACAGCCTTGACAGCAAAAGTGAAGGTGATGGCCGCCCTGCATTACTTTGCCATTGGTTCGTTTCAGTCCACAGTGGACCTGGCAGGTGGGATGTCTCAACCTATGTTCATCATGGTGTTGCGTTTTGTCCTGTCTGCATTGTTGACATACAAAGACAGCTACATCCACTTTCCAAAGACACATGAATTGTCAGATGTGAAGGGTGAATTTTATGACTTTGTGTTGCAGGAATTCTGCTCATACACCGAACTGTGCACAGAGACCCAGGACCTCAGTGAATTGTGGTGGACCAAAAAACTCACCTTAGCACCTAGAACCCCTAACCGACTAGCATCAGTGTCACATTAGCTCTTCGTCCTATAGCAAAGGTAGCAATGATTATACAACCCAGAACATGCGACTTAGGACACTCTCAGGAATGGTGGGAATCAAGAACATTCTTTCATTTGTTATTCTCATATCAGTCCACAACGTAAGTAAATAGCGACAAGGAAAAGTTTAAAATGTTTATTTTAATGACGTGCTCTAAGATGCAGTATTTTTGCTAACATAAGAAGGCATATGATTAAAAATAATACGATCAACATTGTTACAGTTCTATAAAACACAACCGGAGAAATCATATTATAATGATAGTAGAAACAGGCCCTATAGTCCCTTATAAGCCACCCTCCCTAGTTCGGAATTATGGGCCATATGTATCAAGAAGTCATTTTGCGATTCTCAAAGAGCGATTTTTTGCGAATCGATATTTGAGAATCGTAAAATGCTATGTATGTAGAATTTGCAATACATTTTGTGAATCCTACATTTTCCTTAATTGCGAATTGCAAATTGCGATTCGCAATTAGGGAATACCTCCCCATTCATTCCTATGGATCTAGAGGCCCATAGGAATGAATGGGAAGACATTCTCAATTTGCGATTAGCAATTAGCGAATCGCAAATTGAGAATGCAATTTCAAGGGTGCAGGGGTGTCCAAAGGACACCCTGTTGTACCCCTGAAATAGGCATGGGTGCACATGTGGCGCACATACATGCCCTAAGGGCATGTATGGGCTTCACATTGCACTTTGAAACATTGCACTTTGAAAAATGCAAAAAAGTGAATTTTTCAAGGAATTCGCAAATTACCACCAACGTGAAGTTGGTGGTAATTTGAGATTCCTTAAGGCCAATTTGCATTTGTTTATGCTTCTTACATTGCATTTAAGGAATCGCAAAATTTGCGATTCCTTAAATGCAATCGCAAAATAAGGAATCGCAAATTTTGCGATTCCTTATTTTGCACGCAGATTTGTATGATACATAACATTTAGCAAAAATGTGTTGGCCAAGATCAGCAGAGGTGAATCACATCGGGATCTGCAAAAGCTCTCTCTCTCTTTGGAAGCTGATGTTCTCCAAGTGCCTAAAATCATGCATGCAGTGCATTCAGAGAGCAATATGTGTGGTTTAAGGGTTTAAAGGAACTGCACCAGTAACAATGGTGCCATCCTCCCCACATACTCAAGTGCAGCACGTTGTACGTCATGTATGGGCCATGCAGATGTCAAAATCTGAATGCATGAACATTGACTTGCACTCTGAGGCACAGAGTAGTGTACAGTCACATAGGTTGAGCATTATAATAACTCAAAAGAAGTTACACATTCACTTACCAGTACCTCTGGAGCACCATATAGCCGCCCATACTGGCCAAAGACCTCGTCCACCAGGACCTTCAGCTCCTCTGTGGCGAAGGGATGGGCCCTGATGTTCTCAGAACGAGCCCTTAGTGGTTCCAGAGATGATGTACAGCGGCAGTTGGTGGGGAGGAATGGCAGGCAGCAGTTTCTGTAGGCAAGTGACAAGTGTGGCCATTTCACACACATTAACATATGCCCCTTGGGTAGTTTCTGTGTTACTCTGCTAATGCCATTGGTCCGCCTCTTCTGCATTATTCAATTGTGGCCAATGCCTGTGACCGCAGTGTTCAAATATGTAACGCACTACCACAATGGCGGTTCCCAATTGCTGCAATGTTGCTACACAGGTAGTTGTTGCAGGGATCTGCATTGTTGTTGTTGATGTTGTGTTGAGAGTGGTGGTGGTGGTGGCAATGAGGCCCTGGAGAGTATCTGCATCTGAGAGGTGATGCTTCGGGGGAGGAGACTGGCTCTTTTGGTTTGTGGTGGTCTTGCCAGCTGTTGATTGTGATTCACCTGTTGAACAGAGGTTACATTGTCAGCATGTTAAGGACACTCCACAACTTTGTTGACACTGTCATTGATGTTTTAGTGGAGAAGAACAAACTGTTACCATTGAAAAGTACTAGTTATTTGTAACAGTTCATCTGCTGTATGACATGATGTTGAGGTACATCCATTACTTGTTAGCGATGTGACATGGCAAAACCAAACATTTCACATGTACAGATGGGTGTTTCAAATGACATTGCATCATCTACCAACTTGGTGATCATCCACTTTAGTTTAGGCAGGGCTATTGTAGAGCTATCTAATAATATGTTTGCACTATGCAGACACTTCCTAATTTCTGTATGTCATTTTGCATTAACATCATGTGTGTTGTGTCCTTTGTATGAGTTTCCTTGCATGAATTTTGTGCATATGAGACTTCTTGGTTTCAAAAGCTGGGACTTACAAATATTATTTTGTGCATATCGTGCTTTTGCTCTGCTTTTCTTAACATGGGACTTTGTAATTCAAAGTGTGATTAATGTGCCATATACGTGAGCTTAGCTGTGTGCGCACTGTATGTGAAATATGGAGCATTGTAGATGTGGCTAACAAGTCAGGAATGTGTTGGTCATATTCGTCCATGCTGTTTGGGAGAGAAGCCAGAGAGCATGAGCTGGCTATCTACCTGTGAGGAGGTACTGTGTAAGGGTGGGCGTAGTGGGCGTAGTGGGGCTTCGTGAAGCTACGCAAAGTGGGCAAAACACTACGCCCACCCACGCACTTCGCGTAGCCCCACTACGCGCCATCCGCCTCCCTCCCGCCCTCCCTAAATGCTTACAATAATATATGAAATAATTATAAAACCACTTACCTTGTCCTGCCGCGTCCCCGGGGCTCCCGCTCGTCATTGCGCCGCCGGCGCGCGCGTCCTGGATGCTAATGCGCATGCGCGGGTGGCCGCGCATGCGCATTTCTCACGAGAAATGCGCATGCGCATTAGCCGCTTTTCAATAAACGCGGGTCAGCTATGGAACTCCCTCCCAACATCAATGAGGAAAGAACCTAGCTTGACCAGATTCCGAAAATCCCTGAAAACGTTTCTTTTCCCCCAGAATGACTAACATCTCTGGATGCGGTTCAGAGGAGGTCTGTCTGTGTGTACATGTAGCGCTGGGACGCTCAAGGGCAGCCATGCGCTTTAGAAATTCTTTTTCATTTCATTTCTTTTTCATTTCAGCATCCAGGACGCGCGCGCCAGCGGCGCAATGACGAGCGGGAGCCCCGGGGACGCGGCAGGACAAGGTAAGTGGTTTTATAGTTATTTCATAAATTATTGTAAGCATTTAGGGAGGGCGGGAGGGAGGCGGGTGGCGGGCAACTTCGCTACGCCCACAAAGTGGGCGTAGTGTTGCCTGCTTCGCCTACTTTGCAAAGGGCGAAGTAGGCAACACTACGCCCACTTCGTGGGCGTAGCAAAGTTGCCCGCCCACCCTTAGTACTGTGGAGGGTGATGGCTGCCACATGGCTCTGGGGGGAGTGTTCCATGCTGTTTGGGAGGGAGGCCAGAGGGCCTTCTGGGAGTTGTGATGTTGATCTAATATCCCAACAACCTCCTCTCTACTAAGATGGCTACCTACCGGTAAGGTGAATCAGAGGACGGAGATGGCTCCTACATGACTCTGAGAGGGGGGAGTGTTCCATGCTGTTTGGGAGGGAGGTCTGAGATCATGAGCGGGCTACCTACCTGTGAGGAGGTACTGTGGAGGGAGATGGCTGCCACATGACTCTGGGATGGGGGAGTGTTCCATGCTGTTTGGGAGGGAGGCCAGAGAGCATGAGCTGGCTACCTTCCTGTGAGGAGGTACTGTGGAGGGAGATAGCTGCCACATGGCTCTGGGTGGGGGGAGTGTTCCAAGCTGTTTGGGAGGGAGGCTGGAGGGCCTTGTGGGAGTTCTGATGTTGATCACATATCCCAACAACTCCCTCTCTACTAACATGGTTACCTACCTATAAGGTGAAGCAGAGGAGGGAGATGGCTGCCACGTGACTCTGGGATGAGGGGGAGTGTTCCATGCTGTTTAGGAGGGAGGCCAGAGGGCCATGTGGGAGTTATGGTATTGATCTCATATCCCAACAACCCGCTCTCTAATAAGGTGGCTATCTACCTTTAAGGTGAAGCAGAGGAGGGAGATGGATGCCACATAAGTCAGGGATGGGGAGAGTGTTCCATGCTGTTTGGGAGGGAGGCCAGCGAGCATGAGCTGGCTGCCTACCTGTGAGGAGGTACTGTGGAGGGAGATGGCTGCCACATGGCTCTGGGGTGAAGGAGTGTTCCATGCTATTTAGGGGGGATGCCAGTGGGTCTTGTAAGAGCTGTGGTGGTAATCTAATATATCCCAGCAACCCCCTCCCTTCTAAGATGGCTACCTACCTGTAAGGTGAAGCAGCGGAAGGGAATGCTATCCATGTGAACCATGTTTTTGAAAGACTGCATTGTACATGAATTAATTTTTGTCTAGGAATTGTAGCTCAATGGTTGTGCATGCCAGTACATCACCGTGTGATGTGATAAATATGTTGATACTTAACAGTGTCCACTCCCCCAGCTACTCCTGTGAGACTCTCTGGATGCAGGCTGGCAAGCACCTTTTCCTCCCATTCAGTGAATGTCAGTGGTGGAATTGGAGGGCCACAGCTAGTCTTTTGAGCCATCTCATGGCTCCTGTTGGCATGGTATTTCACCCTTGTCTTGAGGTCATGCCACCTCTTATTGATGTCACGCAGTGTGCGAAGGTTGGTCCCTACTGCATTGACGTTGTAGACAATCCTTTCCCACATTTGAATTTTTCTAACAAGTGGGATCTGTTGGACCATGGTTCTAAACAAATGTGGTTCTATTCTAATTATCTCATCTCCCATCACTGACAACTCATGGTCTGTGAATTTGGACATGTCTTTGCGTGGCATGGAGTATG
Organism: Lissotriton helveticus; assembly: GCF_964261635.1. Lineage (NCBI taxonomy): Eukaryota > Metazoa > Chordata > Amphibia > Caudata > Salamandridae > Lissotriton > Lissotriton helveticus. The sequence goes on from NC_136065.1 coordinate 428,928,304, forward strand.
CTGTGCAAATGTAAGACAAGTGCATGGAGTGAGGTGGTGGTGTAGGTGTGTAAGGTGTGTCAGGTGCGTGTGAAAAGCCTAGGGGTGTGTGGATAGGTGGGTGTGTTGATATGCTGTGTGATCAGCTGCCTCTCCTAACAGCTGTGGTGTCTGGCACTTCAATGCCATAGTTTTGCAAAGGATGATGGTTAGGGAAGGGGTTGGTTTTATACTCTGCAATGCGTGTGTGTCCACATGAGAAATGACCATCAGGTGTATTTTTCAAATATGGCCAGGGCGTTCAGTGCTTTGAAAAAAATTGGGGGGGGTCTATCATTGGGGCGTGTCAGATGTAATTGAGGCCAGCGGAGAGGTCCTGTTCTGACGTTTCATTCGACCGTCATTCGTGTAGCAGTAGCACGACCATGGCGGTCGTAACGCAATGATCATTACGACAGCTCCTCTATTTAATCCTGATTTCCTGTGCGGTCATTCCGCATAAGTATGGATGGATCTAGCGGATCTCGCGTACACGAATTTGCGTATTTACGGATTCGCAATCCGCAAGATCCGCGAACTCTCGCGGATTTGCGGATTTTTTTGTTTTTTGTGTTGGCGAGCGTTCGCGAGGATTTGTGGACCATTTCGCAATTGCGAACTTACTTTTCGGCTCGCAACGGCCGCAACTATGTTGTTTCTACGTCTGGTTTATCATCACAGGTTCACAGCACCCTCTGTTTCACCACTGCCACCCTCTGGTACACCCATGCCACCCTCTGGTACATCCTCACTGCCACCCATTAGGTTTGTTTATCACTGTAGATTATGGGGGTGAAAAAAAGCAAGCACACCTGCCCTGCTTCAACTGCCATGAATTAATTTGGGGTTGATTAATGTGTCAGTGATTTTGAAACTTCCAGTCTGGCTGGCACCTGCTTCCTTCCTTATCTGTAATTTGCTTTCTGTTGCAGTGAAAGCAAGCACACCTGCCCTTCTTCAACTGCCATGAATTAATTTGGGGGTCATTAATGTGTCAGTAATTTTGAAACTTCCAGTCTTGCTGGCACCTGCTTCCTTCCTTATCTGTAATTTCCTTTCTGTTGCAGTGAATTTTTTTTTCACAGGACCTTTATGGTCTACTTGTAGCTATTCTATGAGCCTGCTGTTTGGGTCATAGCAGGGTCATAGAATAGTTGCAAATAGGCAACTGAACTCTGGAGGGGCCCCTCAGGAAGCACTAGAGTGAATGGTTACTAATGTTAAGTTTGAACTTTTGCACCTGCTGATTGCTTTCAGTTTAGCAAAAATCGTTTTTCTGCAATTTCTCGCCATTTGCGGGGCGCGAATCCGTGCAAGATCGATTTCGGAAGCCGCGAATGCGTGCGAATACACTATTTTTTTTTTGCGGCGTGTATGTTCGCGTGATTTTGTGCATGTTCGCAAGGCGCTTGTAGCGATACGTTTGCGAAGTTACCAAATGGTCGTACACCGGCGCGGCCATCTTGTTTGCGTGACGTAATTCCGTTTCCGGCCGCTATGTGTAATCTCGCAAAGTGTGCTGCTCGCTAGTACAATTTCGCGCGTGATCGCGAGGAAAATCTCGCGCGAACTTACCCATGCGGTCGTGAACGGGCGCGGCCATCTTGTTTCTCATTCATTGCTATGGTTCTGGGCATGCTTTCTGTATCCTCTCTGAATCTCTTCCATCCTTTGCTTGTTTGAAGTTTTTTTGATCTATTTCACTTATTATCTATCCCTCTATTTTTCTAGCTCTATATTTTTGTGTTTTCTGCTACTTTTTGTTAATTTTAAACTACTTTTTTAAACTCTTTCCTTTTCTTCTTCCCTATTCTATTTCTTCTTTATTATTTACATTCATTTCTGCCCAGACCATGGTAAAGGGAGCCGGGAAGCACCCTGAGAAGGGGAAGGGTCCCGCACCCCGTGCCCGGCTCCCGTGCGGGCGTTTGAGGGGGGAGCTAGTGATGCCACGGGAGATCTTTAGCGCGGAGGAGGTGGCCGCACTAATATTCCACGTCCAGCGCCGCCTCCCCAAGACCATCCTGGGAGGCGGCAAGATCGCAACTGGCTATGGCATCCGGGAGCGCCGGAAGCGGTGGGAGAAGGTGTGCCGGGCCATGTTTAAGCTCTCTGGGGTCCGGCGCACCTATAACCAGTCCACCCACCGCTGGACGGATGTCATGGACCGGGAACGCGACTTGCTGGATGCGCTCGGCGTAGAGGTCCCCGGGCTTGGTGAGTAGTAGTAGCTATTTCTAGCTATTTCATCACTACTCTGTTTGATCCGGCTCTGTTATTTGCAAATCTTTGTTCTTTACCAATTAAATTACATTGTAGGTAAATTATATTTCAAAATCTTCTATGCATTTCAGGTGCACTGCTCTCCTTCTCAGTAGCCTTGCTTGCTACTATGCTTATTTGTTTTGTATTTTGTGTTCATTTCATTGGCCTGAGAAATTATGTATGAGTGTAGTGTAAAGAACTGCGTAATGCTAGACACTAAGGGTCATATTTTCAATTACCGGCGCATCCCTGCAAAGTAGCAGGGATGCGGCAGTAATTGTGCGCCATGCCACCACCACCACCCATGGGCCCAAAACGTCACAGAAGCCTTACGCATCTGTGCCGTAAAGGCGGCGCATTGCTGGAGTTGCGTGCCAACGATGGCGCAGCTCCAGCAATGCTCTGGGGTGCCCTATCTCCCCAATGCTGCATCAAGCCGTACATCGGCTTCAAGCAGGCACAGTGTTTCAGTCACGCATCATTGTCCTAAAAGTGACTGATTGACATCTTGTAGATTTCCCTCAGCCACTTTTAGGATTCGTTCCTGCGCAGGAACGCCCTCCCTTGCGCCGGAACGCCCCCTGATGGCGCAGGGCTTTACAACGTGATGCATCTCCCATATGCGTCATTTTTTTTTTTATACGCCGCACCATGGCGCCTCTTTTGTTCTGCCGCTGCGTCACAAAGGTCACGCAACAATGGAGTAAAATGAGCCGCAAGGGACTTCTAAATCAGCCCCAACAGACTGAAGTCCAGTACTTCCTTTAGACACATGGCTATAAGAAGAAATAGTGGTGGTGGTCGGTGGATTGATAGTTTGAGTATTCACTGATCTGCAAGCACGATGGCCTTTGTCTGTCACTTCGCGTTCTGCGGACTGCTGCCTGCCAGGCCTAGGCAAACCTTTTTAGTAGTCTGTTTAGTGAGTTACATAGGAACTTTCAAAGTCAACGGTCCGCAAATCAGGCAATACGAATAACGTAGTATACCATATGAGCTTGGTCAATATATCCTGTGGAATAGTTGTCTATCTATTTGCTATTTCTCCAAAATATATTGTTATTGTTCTTTTGAAATGTTTGATTTGGTTGACAAATCTCATCCATGTTTTCTGGTCTTTCTTTCTTTCATGTTGTACATCAGCTCCCCCCAAGGGCAAGAGGACACAGGAGGAGGAGGAGGGTGCTGTTCAGGAGGATGCAGGCCAGGATCGGGCAGGCGAGGGCTCCTTTGCTGGCCCCAGTAAGTTTTAATTTTAATATAGAGTACCTATTTTTTCCTAGCGTTCCTCATTCGATTTTTTCTAAATCGTCTTTGATCTTCTTGTAGACTGGATCTAAATTCTTATCCTGCCTCGACTATGACTCCCTGTGGTATTACTAGATTATTCTTATTAGTCTGTCTGTGTAGCTAACTAAGATTGCACATTTGGCAATTCCATTGGACTCCCATTCTAGTCAGCAATAGCTCTATGCACTGAGTGCAGTCCTCTGGGATTGTCCATGATGTCTTTTCAAGTCTTGTAAATGTTTATGCTTTGACAATTGCCAACAATAAAAAGGTGAATGACCACCAAGAAAGAATAAGATACTACTTTACTTTTGGTTTGGATAGGAGGACAATCCATTCTACTACTGTTGCAGGACAAATCTGCACAAACCGAACTATGAACACTAAATAGTGCATTGTTTATCAATTATAATAGGCGCAGGTAGACTTTCTTTCCACATACCTCAGTGATATCAGACTTTGAAGAACCCCCAAACTCCTTACTGACTAGATAGTGTGGCAGAGTCATTAAGCTCCCAAAGTCACCGATGATTGATCCCCAATGATGATTAGATTATCCAACGCAGGACAAGAGTACGGAGTCAGTCAAGAAGTGTCAGAGGCACTCATGCTTGCAAAAATTCCAAAACCTTTAGCTCATCCACTCTAGTCTGGAGGACCAAAAACCACAGAGTCTATTTAAGTTTAAAAGCTTTATTAAAACTAAACACATTTATTAAAATACACTTTGTCATAAAAGTAAAAGTTTAACTGAAAATGGAAAAGTGCTTAGTGCTAACGATTAATTGGACACATTTCTTGTGGTCGAGCTGAGCTCTCACCTGGTTTGAACTTGAGCTTGACCCTGATCGTGTTCTTAGAAGTCAAGCTTCTGTTAGGAGAAAAAGTGGCGTGTGTTAAAAATAAAAAGCAAGCTTTCATCAGTTGTGGAAAAAGGGCCATTTTTACTTTAGAGTATACAGTTACAAATTATTACATTGTATTTCGTTTTTTTAACATTTCTTTATTCCTCCTAGATCAAATATTATATAGTAGTGAGTGGTGTATTTCTAACATTCTTAAATGTACTTTGTAGGTGTAACATCTGGTGGCGGGGCCAGCGCGGAGGTGGTGGTGTTGAACGAGGACTCTGGGGAGGATGCGGTGCAAGTGCCGGACGTTCCTGTGAGGGTTCACACGGTGGTGGCGGGAAGAGGTAAGCTATATATTCCTTACTTATTGAGATTGAAGACTGCATAGTGTGCTTTCTGCACGGGTGTATAATAAATCAACCAGGTAGTAGCCTCCTCTAAATGTACTTCGACTTAGCTGTGAAGTTTTTGGTGAGAAGAATCCCAATAAGATCTTAGATGAACTTGATGGATGGGATGAACGAAAAGCGAAACAAGGGTGTAAGTAAGTGAGGAAGGACGAGAAATTTTATGACGGCTGGCAAAGAAGAATGATATGTGTTTGCTTGGTCCCCAAGGTGGCTGGGAAGGAAAGAATATGGTATGGTGCATGGCTGGGTCAATGATGAAGCAAGGATGGGTGGAAGGAGAACAGCCTGGGTGGGTGAAACAGAAACTGTATGTGTGCATATACTTTGAATGGATGGATGCCTGGAGCATGGTATTATCTGACTCTTAGATAGCATATGTGTATCTAGAGAGAGTAGATGGTCACTGGATGAACTAAGTGTTACCTTGAAGAGCATGTAACACCGCACCCGCACGTCCGTTCCAGTGTAGGGAAGGCATAGGGAAGGCAACTGGCAACTGGCAAGGAAAAGAAATTGTAAATTTGTCCAATACTACCATGAATAGTAGCAGTAGTTTGTATTGCAACTGCAAGCACAGCATATATCCAGTTATTACGGTGGACACTCCGTACCTCTCTTAATAACTTTAGTTTAGTAGTAGTACGTCATTCATGTGTGGGTGTATCACTGTTCACTCAATAATAAGCAAAGCACCTAAAGTCATCCCATATGTCATCAAATACATCCCATGTGAAGTGATAGATAATCAAATTATTTAGCTTCTTCATTTTCCTTTTCTATTACTCATTTGCACTGTAGGGTGAAAGGTAAATTAATTAAGCAGTAGCCCTTGTAACAGAGTATTCTCAGTGCCACCCGTAATAGAAAAGTAATAGCTTCACCACCTGCATGTACTGGACCGGTACAGTAACGCAAGTCTGTCTCACTCATCATGGTGTGCGTCTGTTTTTCTCGGGTGCAAGTTCACTGCGCTGGCATTCTGCCGGCTTGCATAAGATAATGTACCAATTTTCCTAAACAAGAGAGAAGAAGAAGAATAAGACTGGTGTACTGTCATAGTCGACTGTAATGGAAGTCCATAGTGGTCGTAGAATTTGTTCATTAAACTCCCACTAATGATAGAGCAAGGATGCAGCAGTGGGAGCCTGGGAGGTTAGATAGATACTGTCCTCAATAGTTATGTACTGTGCTTTCAATTTGCTACTTGTACTGTGACACAACTTTCGGCTCAATCACTTTGTGTTATTAATGTTAAGGAGCATTGGTTACAGACTATGTCTTTCTTTCTTCATATAGTTGCTCCTTCCAAATCGACATCACGGAGGGAGCAGGCTTGAATGGCCCTGCAACGGAGGCTGGATGCCACTGTCGCCGAATATCGGCGGCTGGTGGCCCTGGAGGAGGAGGACACGCAGTCAACCGGTGGAACCACAACATCCTCCACTGGGACAGCTGCATCCTCCTCCGTGCCCCCACGGGCTGCCAGCCAGCGCAGTGCTCCAGCGGTACGGAGCCGGGCTACCAAAGCCAACCGCCACCACCAAGCAGCAAAGACACCAGCTGCCCCCCACAGGAGCTGCAAGGCACGCCAGCGCCGCCTAGGACTCAGAGTATCCTACCTGGAGCAGGAGGTCCATAACTATAAGAACTTGGTGGAGGGCCTCCGCTTCGACCATGCCAACCTCCGCAAGGAGTATGATGCCCTGGCCGCTAAATTCACCAGCACCCTCCAGTAGTGTAGTGTCCCTTGCCCTTTTTTTAGAGACTTTTGGGGGGTGGGATTTGGGAGTTGGGTTCTTTTTGGGACTTTTGAAAGACAATCGTTGGGGTTAGGGAGGGTCTTGAGGGAGATTATTTTGTTAGGGCTACATAAATATACTTTTTTAAACTTTATCTGACCATACCTGTTTTTTACTGCTTTTGAGTCTGGTGGGTGGGGGTTTAACAGTAAGTTTGTTTTCCTGAAGAGTCCTAGGACTTTAGTAGTACTACCGTCAATCTCTCGTCTAGTCCTAATACTCCATTATACTACCTCCCACCAAACGCTTATCTTACCTGTAATTTGTGTTTGAAATTAGGGCTAGGCCCAGGGCTGGCTCCACGGGAAATGGGGATTAAGGTTGGCAATCCTGGGCGGATGAAATGTCCTCATTGCGGTGGTACTACTGGTGTGACACAGTGGCAGTTGCATGCCTATGGAAAAAAAGAAAACGAAACCTGGTTTGTCCTTACTGTAGCATTACAACGGTTACGGTACGATAGAGAATATAGCAGGTGACAGTACACTAGAACAGTGCCACAATGTAGCCTAACAAATGGTAAAGTATTGCAAGTATAACTAGTACTTGCGTTGAATTTATTTGACATTGGCTCCTACTACTACAAGAAATAGTACTGAAGCTGAGTAAGTCTAGAATATATCCTCGGATTCCTTCACCAGCCTGTTGCTATGACCTTATCCTCCCCAGCAAGTGTGTGGAATTATTGATGTCATTTAGTCACACATCAAGCAAAACCACACAGCCCGGGGGAAGAGGGTTAGGGTTTGGAAAATGGATGGGAATGGGGGTTTCTTTTTGGGTAGGTTTTGTTGAGAGAAGAAAAAAAAAGCACAGCATGGACAAACAATAATTGAAGATAAAGAAATGGCTGTAGGGATCAATTTAGAAGCAGAGAGAGATCCAAGAAATGCAGTCAGACTCATAGAAGAAAACAATGGATACTGCATCTGTATGTTGTTGGAGTTGTCCTGTTGAATTTGGTAAGTAAGTTGCATGCAGCAAACAATTCCTCTTATTAGCGGCACTCCTCCATTCCAGCTGACGCTTCGTCCATCAATGTTGGTGACCACTGACAGAAGACACCCTGTCCACTGCCTGCCTGGCGGATGTTGACTGAAACCCGGCCTGTAATTATTGAACAGAAAACAGGAAGTGCTATTACAATACCACTGATAAATAAATATAAGGTATGTACGCTGTGTGGTGCAAAAAGTCACACTTTGATTTTCCTAATAGACAGTACAATATTTTTGAAATTGCGTACTCTGTCTGAGTCACCTTTTGAAGGATAAATAAGTATGGCCAAATTAATTTAGCGGATCTTTCACCTCAAACTAGGTGTACTGTAAACTGTGTTTTAGAACAAAATTAGACCTTCCCAGCAATGCTCCCACCAAGACCCTTACTAAAGCCAGTCGCAAAAATGTAGAAGACCCCCAATCAGATCTCAAAAAACGAGGCCTAGCAGAAAAATGGTGACAAAACGTACTTTGAAAGTAAAAGTAGGCCCAAATACCCCCTTACCCACCGTGGATTGTATTCAAACCACTTGCAAGCAAGCAAAAGTATCCATAGCCAGTTGCAAAAATCTAGAACACCCCGAAACACATGCAATCCTGCTGCTAGGGCTAACCCTAACAAACCATAAGTTACAAAAAGTGCCAAAAGGCTTTTCCTTATGGATTTTGTCCAAACCACTTCTATCCGGTATTAGACCTTCCCAGGAATGCCCCAGACCCGCCAACCCACCCGCAAAAAAGCACGCAACAACACCCCCAAACAGCCAAAAAGCAAAATCTCATACTACAATATCTCTCGGCCTTCGGTCCAAACGCGCTGTGCAGCTAGGTCATCATCATAACTCCTGTTTTCCACCACGGATTTCCTGAAAAGCAAATGCAATCAAGATTAGACTGTCGCAGCAGTGCTCCGACAGAGACACCAAAACCCACCCACAAACACCAGGAAGCCCCCCAAACAGGCCCCCGAAAACGCTACATTGAGCAAGATGTCAGAAGAAATAGCAAAAAAAAATTCTGCATGGATTTAGTCCAAACCACTTCTATCCGGTATTCGACCTTCCCAGGAATGCCCCAAGACCCGCCAACCCACCCACAAAAAAGCACGCGACAACACCCCCAAACAGCCAAAAAGCAAAATCCCATACTTACAATATCTCTCGGCCTTCGGTCCAAACGCGCTGTGCAGCTAGGTCATCAATCATCATAACTCCTGTTTTCCACCACGGATTTCCTGAAAAGCAAATGCAATCAAGATTAGACTGTCGCAGCAGTGCTCCCAGACCCCAAAAGTCACCCACAAACACCCAGAACCCCGCCAAAGAGCACCTCAAAGGCAAGCAAGTCAGCAAAAACTGCAAGAAATTTCCGCCTCATATTTGGTCCAAAACACTTTTATCCGTTATTAGAGCTTCACAGCAATGGGCCCAGAGCCGTCAACTCACCCGCAAAGAAGTAGAACACCTCCACAAGTGCTGAGTCTTTCTTCATTGGGCGTAATCTAGCCCTCTGCTTTGAGGGAAATAGGAGTCTGGAGGAGGAGGATAGAGGAGCATGTTCTTCTGAACTTGTGAACCTGAGGAATGTAGACTGCAGCACCTTCAAATCAATAAGCAAACAAGTGAAGACAGTTCTGCTGATGGGCTTGTTTTTGTGATTAGGTGATTAAAGTTTGAATTCAATTAACTGTGCAAAACAAAGAAAGACAGACACACAGGAATAAAAGTGAATAAGGACGAAAAAGAAAGTTATTGATTCATTGTCTCATTTTCAGGGCTCGGTGTCAGGGAATAAGAATAAGAGTTCGTCATCATACTCTGCGAATTCAGGCAGGATGAGGTCAGCGTCACCGAACAGAGAACAAATTCCCTCATCTACGTTGCTGTCCTCCTCGTCTTCATGCGGCGTGCTTTCTCGTACTTTGTAATCTGGTGGTATGAGGTGCTGATTCATCTTGATCATTGTTAGCCTCTCCACATTTTTGGGCGAGAGGGGGCTCCGTTTGGGAGTTACAATGCCACCAGCAGCACTGAAAACACGTTCAGAAGACACACTTGCGAGTGGGCAAGACAAGTAGTTTATAGCCAGGTTGGAGAGCTGTGGCCACAATTGTTTTTCCCATGCCAATACTCCAATGGCTCATCATTAAGAAAGACCTCTGTTGAGTCATTCAGATAGTCCTGCACCATCGACTCAAGGTCCTCAACGGTTCCTCCACTTTGCTTACTTTTTGCTGTGCCTGTGACCTTTTTTCGAGAACCATACCCAAGCCAAGATAGCCAATCCTCTTCAGCAGCCAATGTTACTCTTGTGTGTGGTGCAGATGATCCGGTTGCCGGTGTCTTTAACGGCTGAGAGGTCACTTGTGCCACAGCCACAGGTGCAGAAGTGGATTCTTTTGACTGGGGATGGCCTGCTGATGCTGATGTACTGCCTTCTCCTTCAATATCCTGCCGTTCTTTTTCAAACCTCCTGGCTGACCAGGCTAGCCAACGTTTGTACTTTTTAACATCTTCATCAGCAAAAGGAAAGAATGCTTGGCCTGCCAGCGCCTTTTTGTAGCATGGATCCAGAATAGTAGCACAAATGTAGTGCTTTTCTGAGTTGATCATTTTAAGACGTTCATCACCATGTATTTCTCCGACAAAACAAAAGGGTCTCTGTTTTTTTCATCTTTTTCTAACTCAGAAGACTCCGCCTTCAGTTGGTGCTCCAGCATGCACAACAATGGGATAGCTTTTCCCAAATTACAGCCCTCCTTGCTGACTGCACGCGTGAAGACCTCAAAAGGACGAAGCATTTCTGTCAGGCTTTTAACTATTTCCCAGTGCGCCGCATCCATCCTCAGGTCCTTCTGAGCTGTACCCAGTGTTAAGAAATAGTGATCGAGTACCGTATACTGCTCATACAGACGCTCAAGCATGTAGAAGGTTGAGTTCCAACGTGTTGCCACCTCCTGGATGAGTGCTTTCACTGGCATTCGACGTTCATGTAGCAGGCTCCTCAGATGCTTCCGGGCCTTAAAAGAATGGCTGAAATGGTTGCACATTTTTCGGCAGGTGGCCATTACCTCGCACGCTGGACTGTCTTTATCACTCAAGAATTTTTGAACTACCAGGTTGATACAGTGCGCCAAACACGGCACTCTGAAATAGTCACCCAGCGCCATGGCCTTAACTACATTGGCGCCATTATCCGTGGAAACATAACCAATCTGGCGTTTTTTTGGGGATAGCCAGTGAAAGACCTTTTTGTTAAACTCGTCCAAAATGTTTCGTGCTGTGTGACTTTTCTCCAAGCCAAACATGGCTAGTGTTGCATGTTTCCGAGCAGCTTTAAAAACTTGGTCCGGGTCAACACCTGCGTTTAGCTTTGCTTTAACCCCTGAAAAAGAGACCCAGTGTGCAGTGATGCACATGTAATCAGCGCCTGCGCCACTGGTCCACATGTCTGTTGTCAGATGTATAGTGTGAACAGCACTCTTCTGCAAAGCTGCCCCAATCACCTCCAGCACATTTCATGTAGTGCTGGAACCGCAACTCTGGCAAAATAGAACCGGCTAGGAACCTTCCATTTAGGGCAGAGCGCTGCCACTAATTCTAGAAAACCTACCGCTTCTACAAAAGAAAAAGGGAGAAGGTCCACAGCTAGCATTTTAGCCAGCTTAGTGTTATATAGACGCGTCAGTGGGTGGTTGCGTTCATATGGTGCGTCTGAACAAAACATGGTTCTAATGTTGCCCTGGACCAAGCATTTATGGGATGATAATGACTTCTTTGACCCAATTATGCTCGCTGGTGAACTTTTTCGCGTTGGTGTCTCACTCGCTCCAACACTCTTAGTGTGCCTCACATGGGGTGTGCTGCTGACAGGGGTACTGGGTGTAAGTGAAGTGTTTGACACGTCTTCTTCCTCCTCGTCATCATCAGATGAAACATCAACTTTTTTTGACTTCCAATTCGGGCTTCCTTGATCGCCTTTAGGTGCGCAAACCATTGGACAGTGTGCTGTCTCTCAAGATGACCTCTCTGGCCTCCGGTACCATAGTTGGTACCTGACTTACCACGACTAACTGCAAGCTTACAAAGGGTACAAATGGCGAACTTTTCCCTTTTTGTCAAACAGTAAAGAAGTCCCAAACTGGGGACTTGAAGTGTCTGTGGGGCCTGGAGGAGGCGGCGATACTGGTGGTGGTGGTCATGCTGCTAATGCCAGATGAAGTGGAGGATCTGGATTGCCCAACTTTTGTACGTTGTGCACTTTCACCGCCACTAATTAAGGTCGAGGTGGATGGAGGTCCCTTCTTGTGAGAAAGAAATATGGAAGCGGTACGAGTTGGTGTACTACTTAACTCCAATGATTGTGGTTTTTCCACTGCCTCCTCGTCGACAACATCATCATCATCACGCTCAGCAGCTTTTCGGGCTAGGGTCAAAATGTCTGTTTGCTGCATGCCCGCTGGGGCTGCAGTGACCTTTATGATGACTGGGTCGTCGTTGTCAGAGTCTTCATCAGCAGCAGTATCCGCCACTTCTTGTTGAGCCTCATCATCACACTCCATAACTCTGAGACTTTGGACGAGCTTCCTTTTACGCTTAACTACCTTTGTCAGATCATGGTGTGCCTCACTCCCAGACGGCAGTGGTGCTGGTTCCCAAATTTGATCCGTATCATCAGAAGGAGGTGTGCTTGAAGAAGATGTAGACACCACCCTTGATCTTTTCCTTGCTAGGGGTGTGGAAGACAATGAATGATCATCAGGAGGAGTGTCTTCCTCAAATGATACCTCGCCTTGATTGTCGATTTCCTGATGTGCCCCTACTTCGGGAGGAACAACTATTGTGGGCACTTGTGACCCCCCATGCACCTCTGCTTGCGCATCTCCTTGCGTGCCTCTCCTTCCACATGTACTTGGGCTTGTACTTGCACATGTGGTTTTTGTTGCGGCTGTGGTTGTTCAACACTCGTCAGATGAGTTACAACAACCTGTGTTGATTGAGGGACATTGCTGCTACTTTCTTGCGATGAGCCAACATCACTGGTCGATGGTGATTGAACAACTAGACTAAGTGCCTCTGCAGCAGTCAAGGGCTTGGACTTAAGTTGGCGTGGTGGTGGTGGTGGCACTGAGCCCAATGGAGCGGGGGTGCTGCTCCCAGCTTGGTCCCCAGCAGATTCCGCTGCTGCTGCAGGCGTACTTTTTTTTCCGCCCACAAAAAGGGGCGGCCGGCACAACAGTCTCCTTGGTAACTTGCTTCTTCGGCTCCTTACTGGCAACTTTCTTGCTAGAGGAGCTACGGGTAACTTTTTTTGGGGCCATCTTCTTCAGAGCAGGTCAGAACAGCAGGCAGCAGTTGCACGAGTTGCAGAGTTGTCTGTGTCCAGACGTGACGTTATGCTGCACACACACACCGCTGCAGGACTTCTTCCTGGCACTGGTGGTTCTCTTGAGTCTTGTGCACCTAAAAGCAATGTAAGACAGAGGAACATCAGTTCAGTTATACACCCCAAAAAAATCGAAAAACACAGAAAAATCAGCACAATCCCATGCCATCCATGATGTTTACATTCAAGACACCACACAGAAAGACTAGACCCATGCAACACTCAGTACCCCTGGGCATAATGGATGAAAAGTAGGCAAAATAAGTGCAGGCCTCAGACACTGCCTCTCTTCAAAATGGCCCCTTGCACCCCAAGCACATGTTGCCTGTACCAGCCAGCACTCAAGATGGCCACCACCACCACCCACATGGCCAGTCCACATCAACAGTACACCCCAAAAAAACAGAAAAACACCCAAAAATCACCACAATCCAATGCCATCCAGGATGTTTACATTAAAGAGAGTGAGACCACACCACAGGCACACTCAGTCCATGCACCACTACCCCTGGGCAAAAGGCCACACCAGCAGCCCCAAAAAACGACAAAAAACACAAAAATCAGCACAATCCCAGCCCATCCATGGCCTCAATGGTGTTTAAATTCAAGAGGACACCCCACAGAAAGACTAGGCCCATGCAACACTCACCACCCCTGGGCAAAGGGCCCCACCAGCAGCCCCAAAAAATGACAAAAACCACAAAATTCAGCACAATCCCAGCCCATCCATGGCCTCAATGGTGTTTAAATTCAAGAAGACACCCTACAGAAAGACTAGGCCCATGCAACACTCACTACCCCTGGAGATAATGGATGAAAAGTAGGCAAAATAAGTGCAGGCCTCAGACACTGCCTCTCTTCAAAATGGCCCCTTGCACCCCAAGCATATGTTGCCTGTACCAGCCAGCACTCAAGATGGCCACCACCACCACCCACATGGCCAGTCCACATCAACAGTACACCCCAAAAAAACAGAAAAACACCCAAAAATCACCACAATCCAATGCCATCCAGGATGTTTACATTAAAGAGAGTGAGACCACACCACAGGCACACTCAGTCCATGCACCACTACCCCTGGGCAAAAGGCCACACCAGCAGCCCCAAAAAACAACAAAAAACACAAAAATCAGCACAATCCCAGCCCATCCATGGCCTCAAAGATGTTTAAATTCAAGAGGACACCCCACAGAAAGACTAGGCCCATGCAACACTCACCACCCCTGGGCAAAGGGCCCCACCAGCATCCCCAAAAAACGACAAAAAACACAAAATTCAGCACAATCCCAGCCCATCCATGGCCTCAATGGTGTTTAAATTCAAGAAGACACCCCACAGAAAGACTAGGCCCATGCAACACTCACTACCCCTGGGCATAATGGATGAAAAGTAGGCAAAATAAGTGCAGGCCTCAGGCACTGCCTCTCTTCAAAATGGCCCCTTGCACCCCAAGCACATGTGGCCTGTACCAGCCAGCACTCAAGATGGCCACCACCACCACCCACATGGCCAGTCCACATCAACAGTACCCAAAAAAACAGAAAAACACCCAAAAATCACCACAATCCAATGCCATCCAGGATGTTTACATTAAAGAGAGTGAGACCACACCACAGGCACACTCAGTCCATGCACCACTACCCCTGGGCAAAAGGCCACACCAGCAGCCCCAAAAAAACAACAAAAAACACAAAAATCAGCACAATCCCAGCCCATCCATGGCCTCAATGATGTTTAAATTCAAGAAGCCACCCCACAGAAAGACTAGGCCCATGCAACACTCACCACCCCTGGGCAAAGGGCCCCACCAGCAGCCCCAAAAAAACGACAAAAACTACAAAAATGAGCACAATCCCAGCCCATCCATGGCCTCAATGGTGTTTAAATTCAACAAAACAGTTGTATCATGCACCCATAACCAACCCTGGTCCTACTGGATACTGTGGCTACCCACAATATATTTTATTTAATGTTCTGAAAAAGTTCCAAAATTGTAGTTGCAACAACTGTAATGCCCCAAACAAACTTACTTGTGAAAGTTGATTTCTAATCCAAAAGTGATCCAAAGAAAGTCAAAAAGGCCTCAAATCCAAATATCCAGCAGCACCCACAAAAAGTAATCCTTCCAGGTCAAGGTCCAAATGAAAGTGACCAGCACATGAAGAAAGCACTGGGAGGAGCCTGCTGGACAGGAACAGGAAGTTGGAGACTGTGGGGCACTTCCTTCCTCCCCCCCTACATGGACTCCTTGCAAAAAAAAAGGCCATGCAAATGTCAACCTGAGGAGTGATTCTGATGAAAATCATCATTTTCTGAAGGTTTATCTTGTTTGCTGGTAAATTTCTTGTGCAGAATTGCAAAATCTCTATTTCGCGAGTGCGAGATTGTTCCTGTCCGCCGCAACTACGTGTTCGCAATTGCGAACTCTCGCGAGGCGTGCTGTGCAAGGTGGCAAGCCGCGATTACATATTTGCGGGCGCCAAACTCCCGCGGGGTCCCGCAGCAAGATCCAAAATGGCACAGCACTTGCAAAATATGATCGAGAAAAACAACTCGGCAAACGCTAAATGACGGAAAGTGAACGCCGTGCACCACGCCGCGAGCTGCAATATTGTATCACCAAGCAAAAAATCAGCCGCGAGTGAATTCACGGATTTTCGACAAATTCGCAAGAGTTCGCGGATTGCGAATTTGTCGAAAATCCGAAAAATCCGCGATCGGAGCGGATTTTACGCCCATGCTTAATTCCGCAGGTGAATCAGCCTTTTTAGTACACAAAATAGCTTTTCCATCTGCCACGGTTGGATTTTCTGATTTCCCGACCGTGGAATACGGTGTTTTGTGAAATTGTACCAACGCGTTCAGATTTTACATGCATTGCATCGTAATTTGACCACCGGAGTTGCTGCAGAACATGCAGGCGGTTTTTATCCGGAAGCATGGGGGTCAGAGGGCTTTCCCGTCCGCCATCGTAATGAGCTCCAAATTGTGATTTCCTTAATTTTCCCATACAAAGTAAACCAGTGATAGGACAATGATGTCACAGGTGTTCCTCTAACTGAGGCTGCACCATGGAATTGTCACTTCAAAGCGCTACAAAACTCCAGAAGTACAAAGATTTTGAATAAGAGGCCATAAAAGCAGCATTAAAACAACATTCAATAATATCACATCATATTGTAAGGGCCATTGGTGAACTTCCAAACACTGAATATGTTTATCAAACTCTGCATTCTAACCTGCTGCACACAAAAAGTCTTACTGTGTGAAGCACAAGTGCAGGAAAATGAATTCAAGGAATCCAAAATGGCGGCCGCTGTGGGGCAAACGACTGAGACGACGAGGAACAAATAGAAATGAGCCAAGTTTCATCAAAAAAAGCAGCTTGCCTTCATCTCTATGGACTCCTTCCTTTGTGCCTTAAATTTGGTCTGTTAAAAAAACGGCAGCAACAAGCGCCAAAATGCCGAACTTCGCCTTTGGTATGGAGGATCTCCTCCACTAGAAGGCCATCTAGAGTGGCGCCGAAGCCACTCCCTCTTCTACTTTGTTTTTAATTTTACCAACACAAACAGTTGTCTGTCGCTGAGCCCCAAAAAGGAGTAGGGTCCATAGGCCGGTGCTTAGTTTGACTATTTGGTCATCCTGAACTGCATCTGTGCAATCTGAGTACCCGCTGCATAGTTGTCAGGAGCAGAAGGATGTACTAAGCAGTCAGGAGGAACCACAAGTAAGTGTGAATTGGTAAAGCTGCACTACACACGGTATGGAGCTTCTGAACTCTGTGACTGCTGTGTGCATCTTCAGGATAAAGTGAATAATATAAGCATCCCTATAAAAGTGGATTGTGTAATCACCCATGTGGGGCTATCTTTATTTCATGTTGATTGGCTTGATTTATACCCTTCCCTGATGGGTGAGCAGGGGCTTTTTAAAACAACTTGATCTGCAGGCCAATGTTTCAACAGCTATGAATGGGAAAAGGCTAGCTAAGCACAAGCATGTGTCTTCCATTGAACCCTCAGATGAAGAAGATTGTAACAGGTAGCAGACGTAAATCCAGTCAGACATCTATGCTAATTCAAGCACCTTGTGTCAGACCTGGTTCGGTGTCAGTTCGTGAGATATAGCAATTGGGGAATGAAGCAATACCCAATGCACTGGAAGGTGAAAGGGCAAACCAAAGACACCACTATCAAAACCATGATATAGGCAACTCTTCTTCCAGTTCTATAGACCATGTGGAAGCTGGTAAAGTCAAGTCATGGTTACTATTTCCACTGTGCAGACATGGGACATATCCAAGAACACTTGAGAGAAAATCTAGGGTAGCTGGTTGACATTAATTGTGGATTCTTATCAGCTCCTCTTTCTTCAATGTGGCAGGGCTTTAGGACTGTCTCATCCATTGAATGAAAAAACAAGACTCTACTTCTACATGAGTGTCATAATGTGGATCATTTGTAAGCATGGGCGGATTTTGCGGATTCGCAATCCGCGAATTTGCGGATTTGCGGATTGCGAAAATCCGCGAAATCCGCGAATTCTCGCGGATTTGCGGATTTTTGGGGGGTGTGTGTGTTCGCACGGGTTTCTGCAAGTTCGCGAGGGTTTTGTACAATTTCGCAAATTGCGAACTTACTTGTCGGGTCGCCAGTTTTGCGAACTTGTTGTTTCTACGTGCCCAGCCTGTTTGCAAGGCTTTCTTCATCACTGCCACCCTCTGTCACCACTGGCACTCTCTTTGGTCACCCATGCCACCCTCTGGCTCACCCATGTCACCCTCTGTGTCATCACAGCACCCTCTGGTTCACCAGTGTACATTATTGGGGCAAAGCAAAGCACTGCCATCCTCTGTCAACACTGGCACTCTGGTTCACCCATGCCACCCTCTGGCTGGCACACCCATGCCACCCTCGGTGTCATCACAACACCCTCTGATTGACCAGTGAGTGCACACCTGCTAAGTGCTTTAAGTTTTGCAAACAACAACACCTGCCCTGCCCCAACTGACATTAATGAAGGCTGGCACCTGCTTGTCTGCTCCCTTTCCTTTTTGTTGCAAATGCAATGTAAATTTTTTTTAACAGGATGCAATGGCATACTTGTAACTATTCTGTGACTGTCAGAGCAGGGTCACACAATAGTTGCAAGTAGGCAACCGGATTCTGGAGGGCCCCTTCAGGAAGCACTACAGGTAAATGGTTACAAATGATGAGCTCGAACTTTTGCACCTGCTCGTTGGTTTTGCTTTTGCAAAACTCGTTTTTCGGTAATTTCGCCCTATTCGCGAGGCGCGGCGTAGTGCGAACTCGCCCGTGGAAGTCGCGAACTTGTGCGAGTTACCCCAAGGTTGAGTATGGGCGCCGCCATTTTGTTTGCGTGACGTATTTCCGTTTCCGCCCGCTATGTGTAATCTCGCGCAATGCGCGCCTTGCGAATGCAAGTTCGCACGAGTTCGCGAGAGAAATCGCGTGTGAACTTACTTACGCGCACGTGATCGGGCCGCCATCTTGTTTTTCATTCATTCCTATGTGTCTGGGTATGGTGTTTCTATCCTCTGTATATCTCTGCCATCCTTTGCTTGTTTTAATATTTTTTTGATCTATTTAACTTATTTTCTATCCCTCTATTTTTCTAGATCTATATTTTTGTGTTTTAGGCTACTTTTGTTTACTTTTCAACTACTTTTTTAAACTTTTATTTCCTTCTTCCCTACTCTTATTCTTTTTCATTTTGTCTCTTCTTTACTGCTAACACCTGCCCAGAACATGGTCAAGACAGCTGTCAAGCTGCCCAAGACGGGCACCGCAGCCCGTGCCCGGCTCCCGTGTGGTCGCTTGAGGGCGGAAATGGTGGTGCCCCGGGAGATCTTCAGCCCTGAGGAGGTGGGCGCACTTGTTTTTTATGTGCAGCGCCGTCTCCCCAGGACCATCGCGGCAGGCGGCAGGATCGCTGCTGGTTACACCAACAGCCAGGAGCGACGGAAGCGGTGGGGGCAGGTGTGCCGGGCCCTTTTTAAGATCACGGGGGTCCAGCGCACCTACAATCAAGTCACCCACCGCTGGACCAATATACTGGACCGAGAGCGTGACCTGCTAGACGTGCTGGGAGTGGAGGTCCCCGGGCTTGGTGAGTAGTAGTAGCAATTTTTTCATCACTCACTACTCTGTTTTTTCTCCTGCTCTGTGTGACTGTGTTATATTGCAAATGTTTGCTTTAATTTTTTTACAAAGAGCAATAATGCTGCTGGTGATTACATTGATAAGAGAGGTAAATTAATATTTCAAAATCTTCTGTGCATTTCAGGTGCACTGTTCTCCTTCTCTGTGCCGGTGCCACTGCTTATTTGTTTTCTATTTTGTGTTCATTTAATTGGGCTGAGTAATGTATGAGTGTATTTTACAGAACTGCGTAATGCTAGACACAAAGGGGCAGATTTACAAGCCCCTTGTTCCACGTTTACACTGCCTTACCTGACGCACAGCGACGTAAACGTGGCGCATCCCTGCGAGTCATGTACAACGTGATCCATCTAAGGAGATGCGCCACGTGAAGGCCTGGGCCTGCGCCACAATGGGTGCGTTCCCACGCAAGGGGGGGGGCGGGGGGGTGGCGGTCAGGCAGATGTGTGCCTCGCAAAAGTGCCTGCGTGAAATCTACAAGATTTAACGCAGGCACTTCCGCGACGCTGCTATGTCAATTCTTTATGCCTGCTTGCTTGAAGCAGGCGTAAGGACTGATGCGGTATGTTGAGTATTGGGCAGCCCTGAGCACTGCTATAGTTGCATCGCGCCCGCGACGCGACTCTAGAGATGCGCCCCTCTTTCGTCACGAGATGCGTCACGCATCTGCCTACCCTTGCGCCAGGGTTTGCCGCATTGTAATAGCGGCGCATCTGCCGTGACGCAAGGTTAGTTTTGCGTTACGCATTTGTTCTGGTGCACATCTGGAGGTGTCCAGCTCAGAACTCGTAAGTATGCCCCTAAGTGTCAGATTAGCAATTACCTGCGCATCCCTGCAAAGTGTGCGGCACGCCAGCACCACCCATGGTGCGCCGTATTTACAATGCGGCACACCATGGTCCCAAAACGTCACCGAAGCGTTACGCATCGGTGCCGTAAAGGCGGCTCATTGATGGAGTTGCGTTGCAACGATGGTGCAGCTCCAGCAATGCTGCGTCAAGCCGTAAGTCTGCTTCATGCAGGCGCAGGGTTTCAGTGACGCATCATTGTCCTAAATGACTGATTGAAATTTTATATATTCCCCATAGCCACTTTTAGCATGCGTTCCTGCGCAGGAACGCCCTCCCTTGCGCTGGAATGCTCCCTAATGGCGCAGGGCTTTAGAATGGGATGCATCTCCCATATGCGTCACGTTGTTAATATACGCCACACCATGGCGCCTCTCTTGTTGTGGCGCTGCGTCACAAAATTGACGCAAGAATGGAGCAAAAGAGCTGCAAGGGGCTTGTAAATCTGCCCCTAGAGTAGAGGCTCAGGTGCAGTCCTTCCTTTGTAGCCCTCTTTTTGGATGAAATAGTTGGTTCTTGTTCTTTCTAAATGTTTGATTTGGTTGACAAGGACATCGGCAAGCAGCAATCATCAATGTTTTCTGTTAATTCTTTCATGTTGTACGTCAGGTCCGCCCAGGGGCAAGCGGACCGAAACATCGGATGCAGTGGCTCCAAAGGAGGAGGATGCAGGCCAGGGCGGCGAGTGCTCTTTTGCTGGCCCCAGTAAGTTTTCATTTAAATATAGAGGACCAAGCATTCCTAATTTAATTGTTTCGAAATAGTGTTTAGATAGGAGCAAAATCAATAATCCTACTGTTGCAGGGACAATTCTCCACAAACCGAACTATGGACACCAAAGACCAGAGTAATAATATTTCAGAGTGGCGTGTTTGGCACACTGTATAAATAAACCTGGTAGTGTCAGCGGCACGGACTCCTCCTTGCAAAAATTGCAAAACTTTTCGCTCAGTCACTCTAGTCTGGAGGACTAAAAACCACAGAGTCTATTCAAGTTTAAAAGCTTTATTAAAAGTTTAAGTAAACACATATATTAAAATAAAGTTAGTTGGAAATGGAAAAGTGCTTGGTGCTGAGTTGATGAGTAATGGATTGGAACACATTTCTTGTGGTCGAGCCGAGCTTTCACCTGGTTAGAAGTTGATGTTGCTCTTGTCCTTAGAAGTCCAGTTTCTGTCTGTTCAGAGAAAAATAGTGTGTGTTAAAATTAAGCAAGCATTCAACAATTGTGACAAAAAAATGAAGCAAGACAACAGCTTTCCCTGGAAGGAGGGACATTTTTACTTTAGACTAGAGTAGACAGTCAACTAATTTTTCTGTTGTTTTCACATTTTTTCATTCATAGACCAAATACTAGTGGAGTGGTGTAATCTAACATTCTTAAATCTACTTTGTAGGTGGAACATCTGGTGGCGGGGCCAGCTCGGATGTGGTGGTCATCATTGACTCGGAGTCCGAGGATCAATCTGGGGAGGAGGCGGCGCTAGAGGAGTCGGACCAAGAGCAAGAAGTACAGACTGTGAGGAAGGAGACAGTGGCGGTGGCGAGTACAGGTAAGCTGGATCATGGTACTATCTGACTCTTAGATAGGATATGATGTGTATCCAGTGGTGGCCCAGTGACAAATTACAATATGGTAATTACAGCAGGCTGGGACCGACAGACAGATAGAGGCAGAGACAGAGAGAGAGGAAGACAGAAGGAGAGAGAGAGAGGGAGGGAGCCAGAGGGAGGGTGAGGGAGGGAGACAGAGAGAGAGAGACAGCGAGGTAGAGGGAGACACAGGGAGACATAAAGAGGGAGACAGAGAGAGAGAGAGAGAGGGAAACAGACATATCGCCTGGGCTTCTGCCAGATCTCTTTCATATGAAAGAGCATCAAACCAAGGATACAAGTGAGTTGTGGGAAGGGAAATGGTGATTCAAGCGCCCCCCCTTGCCCCTCCCTGCGGACGCCCATGATACTGGCCTGAATAGTTTTGTACTGCGCTGGCTAGTTGCTAGTTGTACTGTGACACAACTTCCTGCTGAATCATTTTGTGTTAATCATATTCTTAAAGAGCATTCGTTACAGATTATGTCTTTCTTTCTTCATATAGTTGGTAATAGTAAAACTGCAAAACCGAGCAGGAGTATGCTGGCTGTACTGGCCCGGCAACGGAGGCTGGATGCCACTGTTGCGCAATATCGGCGGCTGGTGGAATTGGAGGGGGACGACACACAGTCCAGTGCATCAACATCTGCATCCTCCTCCGTGACCCCACGTTCTGCCGGTAAGCGCAGTGCTCCAGCGAACCGGAGCCGTGCTGGAAGACGCCACCGCCGAGCAGCAAAAGCTGCACCTCGCAGTACTGTTAAGGCTCGCTTGCGCCGTGCACTCCGCAGAGTGTCCGACCTAGAGGCGGAGGTCCAGAAATGGAGCAAATATCAGAATGTGGTGGAGGGCCTCCGCCTAGATCAAGCCATCCTCCAGGAGAAGTATAATGCCCTGGCCCTAAGGCATGATGCCCTGGAGGCCAAACTTAACAGCTTGCATCCCTAGAGTGTCCCTTTCCCCTTTTTTGGAGACTTTTGGGGGGTGGGAATTGGGAGTTGGGTTTTTTGGGGACTTTTGAAGGACTATTTATTTGTTGGGGTTAGGGAGGGTCTTGCGGGAGATTATTTTGTTAGGGATATAAATATACTTTTTCAAACTTTATCTGAGCATACCTGTTTTTTTACTACTTTTGAGCTTGGTGGGTGGTGGTTTTGCAGTAAGTTCATTTAACTGAACACTGTCATCGTGTTGGTTCACGTGCAATAGGCCAAATGTTTTCCTAAGTAAATGCCTGTCACAGAGTTTGTTAATTCAAGAGCCCTAGGACTTTACTGCTAGTACCACTGTCACTCTCTCGCCTCTCCGAATACTCCATTATACTACCTCCCATCCAAACGCTTATCTTACCTGTAATTTGTGTTTGAGGGCTGGCTCCACCTGGAATTCACAGTGTCCTAAGGCGTTCTGCAGCAGGGCCCCAACTGGAGTTTCCCGGCGTGGATTTTCTGCAAAACAAAAGCAATCAACATTAGAAATGTGGCAGCGGTGCTCACACAACCCAAAAACCTAGAAGCCCCAGAGACAGCACCCCTGAGACAGGCAAGCGAGCAATAATAACGCCTACACGTTCACGTGCAATAGGCCAAATGTTTTCCTAAGTAAATGCCTGTCACAGAGTTTGTTAATTCAAGAGCCCTAGGACTTTACTGCTAGTACCACTGTCACTCTCCCGCCTCTCCGAATACTCCATTATACTACCTCCCATCCAAACGCTTATCTTACCTGTAATTTGTGTTTGAGGGCTGGCTCCACCTGGAATTCACAGTGTCCTAAGGCGTTCTGCAGCAGGGCCCCAACTGGAGTTTCCCGGCGTGGATTTTCTGCAAAACAAAAGCAATCAACATTAGAAATGTGGCAGCGGTGCTCACACAACCCAAAAACCTAGAAGCCCCAGAGACAGCACCCCTGAGACAGGCAAGCGAGCAATAATAACGCCTACACGTTCACGTGCAATAGGCCAAATGTTTTCCTAAGTAAATGCCTGTCACAGAGTTTGTTAATTCAAGAGCCCTAGGACTTTACTGCTAGTACCACTGTCACTCTCTCGCCTCTCCGAATACTCCATTATACTACCTCCCATCCAAACGCTTATCTTACCTGTAATTTGTGTTTGAGGGCTGGCTCCACCTGGAATTCACAGTGTCCTAAGGCGTTCTGCAGCAGGGCCCCAACTGGAGTTTCCCAGCGTGGATTTTCTGCAAAACAAAAGCAATCAACATTAGAAATGTGGCAGCGGTGCTCACACAACCCAAAAACCTAGAAGCCCCAGAGACAGCACCCCTGAGACAGGCAAGCGAGCAATAATAACGCCTACACGTTCACGTGCAATAGGCCAAATGTTTTCCTAAGTAAATGCCTGTCACAGAGTTTGTTAATTCAAGAGCCCTAGGACTTTACTGCTAGTACCACTGTCACTCTCTCGCCTCTCCGAATACTCCATTATACTACCTCCCATCCAAACGCTTATCTTACCTGTAATTTGTGTTTGAGGGCTGGCTCCACCTGGAATTCACAGTGTCCTAAGGCGTTCTGCAGCAGGGCCCCAACTGGAGTTTCCCGGCGTGGATTTTCTGCAAAACAAAAGCAATCAACATTAGAAATGTGGCAGCGGTGCTCACACAACCCAAAAACCTAGAAGCCCCAGACACAGCACCCCTGAGACAGGCAAGCGAGCAATAATAACGCCTACACGTTCACGTGCAATAGGCCAAATGTTTTCCTAAGTAAATGCCTGTCACAGAGTTTGTTAATTCAAGACAAGAGCCCTAGGACTTTACTGCTAGTACCACTGTCATTCTCTCGCCTCTCCGAATACTCCATTATACTACCTCCCATCCAAACGCTTATCTTACCTGTAATTTGTGTTTGAGGGCTTGCTCCACCTGGAATTCACAGAGTCCTAAAGCGTTCTGCAGCAGGGCCACAACTGGAGTTTCCCGGCGTGGATTTTCTGCAAAGCAAAAGCAATCAACATTAGAAATGTGGCAGCGGTGCTCACACAACCCAAAAACCTAGAAGCCCCAGAGACAGCACCCCTGAGACAGGCAAGCGAGCAATAATAACGCCTACACGTTCACGTGCAATAGGCCAAATGTTTTCCTAAGTAAATGCCTGTCACAGAGTTTGTTAATTCAAGAGCCCTAGGACTTTACTGCTAGTACCACTGTCCCTCTCTCGCCTCTCCGAATACTCCATTATACTACCTCCCATCCAAACGCTTATCAGTTATCTTACCTGTAATTTGTGTTTGAGGGCTGGCTCCACCTGGAATTCACTTTGGGGGACTCGTCAACGTTAAGTAAGTTTCTTCATTGTGCAGAATCCAGGCATCAGCATTATGGGTAATGGATAGGGTGAGTCTGGAGGAGGAGGACTCAGGATAGACGACCAGGACTGAGTTCTTGTCAACTAACTGTTGTGAACCTGAGGAATGCTGCGGCATCAAAATCAAGACAGTTCTGTTGATGGGCTTGTTGTTTTATTGGTTGATTACAGTTTTGTTGGGAATGTGATGAAGCACTTGCTAAAGAAAGACAGACACACAGGAATAAAAGTGAATAAGGAGGACTAATTACAATTAATGAATGATTGAGTCATTTTCAGAACTCGCTGTCAGGGAAGCAGAACTCGTCCTCATACTCTGCTAAATCATCAGTCGGGGTTACTTCTGGTAACTGAGGAGAACTTTCCTCAGGTAGGGCGGTGTCCTCTTCTTCCTGCGTGCATTCTCGTACTCTGTAATCTGGTGGTATGAAGTGCTGGTTCATCTTTATCAAGGTGAGCCGCTCCACATTTGCGGGCAAGAGGCGGGACCTTTTGGAAGTTACAATGCCACCAGCAGAACTAAAAACACGTTCTGAGGACACGCTTGCGAGTGGGCAAGACAAGTAATTGATAGCCAGGTTGGTGAGCTCTCGCCATATTTTTCTTTTCCCATGCCAATACGCCAATGGGTCCTCAGTAATATTGACCTCTGTTGAGTCATCCAGATAGGCCTGCACCATTGAAAGAATGTCCTCCCGGATTCCTGTACTTTGCACTTCTGTGTCCTTTCTAGGACCAGGAAACCCTAGCTGAGTTAGCCAACTCGCTTCAGACATATCGCCTGCGCCTGGTGCAGATGATACGGTTGCTGGTGTGGTTAACGGCTCAGAGGGAAAGTCACTCACTTCTGCCACAGGCACAGATGCAGAAGTGCTTTTTTGGGACGCCTGATGGCCTGCTGATTCACTAGTAGTACTGTCTTCTCCTACAGTTTCCTTCCGCTCTATTTCAAAACGAATGGCTGACTGAGCTAGCAAACCTTTGTACTCTGTAACATCCGATGTTTCAAAAGGGATTATTACTTTGCAAAACAATGGCTTTTTGTAACGTGGATCCAGAATAGTAGCAGAAATGTAGTGCTGTTATTTCTTGATATTTACAAGCCGTTCATTGCTAACTAGGCGTTGTAATAATCTCTGCGCCAACTCATGTGCTTCGTTCTTTCCAATGTCCTTTAATTGTGAAGACACCACCTTGACTTGGTGCTCGAGCTTCAGCAACAGTGGGATAGCTTTGCTCAAAGAACAGTCCTCCCTGCTGACGTCACGCGTGAAGACCTCAAAAGGCCGAAGCATGTCTGTCAGGCTTTTAACTAGCTGCCATTGCTCCACCGCTAGCATCATTTCTGTCGTATCACCACCCATGTTGTAGAAATACTCATTGACTACTGGAAACAGCTCATGCAGACGCTCAAGCATGTAGAAGGTTGAGTTCCAACGTGTTGCCACCTCCTGGATAAGTGCTTTCACTGGCATTCTACGTTCATTTTGCTTGCGCCTCAGCTCCTTCCGGGCCTTAAAAGAATGGTTGAAATGTGTGCATATTCTTCTGCGGATGGTCAGTGTTTTGTCGACTGCAAGTTCTTTTTTCAAAAAAATTTGCACAACAAGGTTGATACAGTGCGCCAAACACGGCACTCTGAAATAGAAACCGTCCGCCATGGCCTTAACTACATTACTGCCATTATCTGTAGAAACATAACCAACCTTGCAATGTCTTGGGCGCAGCCATTGCAAGACCTTTTTGTTAAAGTCAGCCAAAATGTTGACTGCAGTATGACTTTTCTCCATGCCAAACATGGCTAATGTTGCATGTTTACGAGCACCCTTAAAAATCTCGACCAAGTCACCACCTGCATTTATCTGTTTTATAACCCCTGAAAAAGAGACCCAGTGTGCAGTGATGCACATGTAATCAAGGGCTTGGCAACTGGTCCACATGTCTGTTGTCAGGTGTATAGTGTGAACAGCACTCTTCTGCAAAGCTGCCCCCACCAACTCAAGCACCTCTTTGTGTAGTGCTAGAACAGCAACCCTGGCAAAATAGTACCGGCTAGGAACCTTCCATTTAGGGGCCAATGTTGCCACGAGTTCAAGGAAACCCACACCTTCGACAAACGAAAAAGGGAGAAGGTCCACCGCTAGCATTTTTGCCAGCTTAGTGTTATACAGGCGTACAGTTGGGTGGTTGCGTTGAAATTGCGCATCTGAGGAGAACATGGCTGAAATGGTGCGCTGGACAAATTTACGGGATGATGCTGATGCCTTCTTCGACCCACTTCTGATCAGTGTTGACATTTTCCGCATTGGTGTGTCTCCCAGACTCTCAGTGTGCCTGCTATGTGTTACGGAGGGTGTGGTGCTGCCAGGGGTACTGGGTGCAACCGGACACATGGCTGACGCTTCTTCTACCTCCCCATCATCTTCAGATGAAACACCTACTATGGGTATATTTTGGCCACTTGCCCTTTGGGATCGCTTTCCCTTGACGTTTGCTAGGTGCGGAAACCATTCGACAGCGTGCTTTCTTTCAAGATGACCTATCTGGCCTCCGGTTCCATAGTTGGTACCAGTCTTACCACGGCTAACGCTAGTCTTACAAATGCAACAAACGGCTATGTTATCATACTTTTCATGGACACTAAAAAAGTTCCAAACTGGGGACTGGAAACTTCTGGTTTTGCCGCACGAGGTGATACTGCTGCCAATGCCAGATGAAGCAGTGGTGGATGAGCCTTGCAGACATCTACTGGGTTGTGCAATTATTGCAGCAACCTTACTTGAGGGAGTCGAGCTGGATGGCGTCCCCCTCCGGGGACAAAATATGGGAGCTGTAGGTTTTGTTGAACTTGTGGTACTAATTGACTGCGTTGGTGGTGCTACCAGTGGCACGTCGCCAGGGTCACGCTCAGCATGACGTCGGGATAGGGTATAAATGTCTGTCTGCTGCATGGCCGGTGTGGCTGGACTGACATGTGTGATGACTAGGTCATTGCTGTCATCCTGTTCAACAACATCAGAATGCACCACTTCATCAAGTCCGACGTTCGGATCCATAAGTATGAGCTTTCCGGGGCCCTTCCTTTTAACATGTGATACCTTTCGCAGCTCATGGTGTGCCTCCCTCTCAGACGTCAGAGATGGTTGCCAATCTAGATCCAGATCATCATCTGATGGAGCGGGGCTTGAAAAGGAACTTCTACACACCCTCCTTGATCTTTTCCTTGCTGGGGAGCTGGGAGAAAATGAATCATCAGGAGGAGTGGCTTCGTCTTCCTGACATGATACCCCGGCTCCAAAGTCAATTTCCTCCTGTGCCCCTACTTCTGGAAGAACAACCATTGTGGGCACTTGCACCGCTCCATGCGCCGCTACATCGGCATCTTCACTCACCTCTACTTGCAAGTCTCCATGGACCTCTCCTTCTCGGCCTTCTCCTTCTCGGCCTTCTCCTTCTCGGCCTTCTCCTTCTCGGCCTTCTCCTTCTCGGCCTTCTCCTTCTCGGCCTTCTCCTTCTCGGACAGCTCCTTCTCGGACAGTTCCTTCTCGGACAGTTCCTTCTCGGACAGCTCCTTCTCGGACAGCTCCTTCTCGGACAGCTCCTTCTCGGACAGCTCCTTCTCGGACAGCTCCTTGCGCATGTACTTCTGCTTGTACTAGTAGCCCATGCAGTTGTTGTTGCGGCTTTGGTTGTTGAATAGTACTTGTGAGATGAGTTAAAACCTGTGTTGATGGCGTGCTGCTACTTTCTTGCGATGATCCCACATCACTGGTCGTTGGTGATTCAACAACTAAACAGGCTACCTGTGCAGCACTCATGGTGGGCCTTTGTTTTTTTTTTTGTTTTTCCCCAAAAAATGTAGTGGTCGAGCCACCAGTCTCCTTGGTAAGTGGTGCCACTTGCTTCTTCTTCTCCTTAGTAGAGACATCTTTCTTGCAAGAGGACCTGCGGGCACCTCTTTTTGGAGCCATCTTCTTCAGATGTCGGAACAACAGGCCGCAGCAGCACTTCTTCCTGGCACTGATGCTCAACGATGATGCGGAGTTTTGTGCACCTAAAAGCAAACGAAGACAGAGGAACATCAGTAAATATATGTTGCATATGTAGCGCTTGAATAAACAGTTTGCAAGTAGGCATTTATGAATACACACGTGCACACCACACAATATGGAAATTTCAAAATTAGGATTTGCTAAATTTTTGGGAAACAGGAATTTAACATTGATCCAAGAGAGCACACACAGAGAGGGTTGTACTTTCATGTACCCCTGACTCCGCCTGGGCACAATGGGTGAAAGCAAGGCACAATGGGTGCAGGCCTATGTCTCAAAGCTCACTGCCTGCCTTCAAAATGGCCGCTTGACCCCCCCATCCACATGGCCAGGACCATGCCTCAAAATGGCCACCACCAACATAGCCAGCACCCAACCCCTACTCCAAAAAGTGAAAGCACACAACACAAATCAAATCACCACAATCCAATGCCATCCATCAAGTTTCAGAAGGCTTATGCTGCCTGCTGGTGGTTTTCCGGTGCAAAATTGCAATTTTTACAATTTCGCGAGTGCGAGATTGTTGCTTCACGGCGCGAACGTGGCGAAAAACACGCAAAATACACAAACAGACCGATTCTGGGCCCCCCTGGGCATAATGGATGACATCAGAGCACAGTGGGTGCAGGCCTATGGCACAAAGCACACAAACTGGCTTACAAATGGCCCCTAGACCCCCACCCACACGGGACCAGACAATAAAATGGCCCCCACCCACATAGCAAGCCCCCAACACCACCCCAAAAAGTCCTAAAACACACAAAAATCACCACAATCCAATGCCATCCATGCCCTGGCCAGAATCATGTTAAAAAAAAAATTCAACAAAACAGTTGTATCATGCATGCACCCATAAATAAGCCTGGTGGTTTTCAATTCATGTGCAGAATTGTAATTTTTACAATTTCACGAGTGCGAGATTGTTGCTGCGCGGGACACGAGCAGTGCGAACACAAGCAAAAACATCCTCAGCTCGCGAACTTGCAGATTTTCCCCCAAAAAAAAGTCGAAAAAAAGCAACACACACAAAAATCACCACAAACAAACAACATCAACTTACTTCTTTGTGAAATCAAATTTCGAATCCAAAAGTATTCCAAAAGGCCTCAAATCCAAATATCCAGCAGCAACCACAAAAAGTAATCCTTCCCAGTCAAGATCGAAATCAAAGTGGCCAGGAAATGGAGGAGCTTGCTGGACAGGAACAGGAAGTTGGAGGCTGGGGCACTTCCTTCACCCCACCCCTATGGGAGGAGCTTGCTGGACAGGAACAGGAAGTTGGAGACTGGGCCACTTCCTTTACTAATTTTTGTACTTTCGCTAGTGCGAGATTGTTCCTGCCCGCGCCGCGGACCGCGAGCAGTGCGAACACAAACAAAAAATCCGCTTCGCGCGGATTTGCGTATTCTCGCCACATCCGCGAGAGTTCGCGGATTGCGGATTCTCCGAAAATACGAAAAATCCGCGAGCGTAACGGATTTTACGCCCATGCTTAATCATTTGGCAATTCTCGGTTTCATGCAGAGAATTTATATACTGAATGATTTATATACTGTATTGTCACACTCACTGAAAATCATTCAGCAATTTTACCAAGTCATATCTTGTGGATAAGCTTACTAAGAATACTATAAGCAAGGGCTACTCAGTGAGCAACTTGGCTTTGAGAGAAAGGATCTACTCAGTATGGGAAGAGTTTGAGAGCCTGATTCACAAAGGTAAACCTACACTTTAGTGTAAGTTTACAATTTCTTTGTTATTCACAAACTAATTATGTGAGTGGTATCTTTACAACGGTTGAGTCTCCGCACTCGTGGTTGAGACTCCACACATAAAGAGATAGGACAGGCCTATCTTTTTTTGAGTGGAGTCCCAACCACAAAAAATTGTAAACTTACTACAAGGTGCAAGTTTACCTTGTCTCATGCTTGCTCGTCTGCTCTGCACGGGTCTGGGCCTTTTTTATGCTGCACTCTGGGCCCTTTAACTTTGGTTTCCAGTTTATCTGGTAGGTATATCTGGCCTCCCCATGCGCACCCTACCTTATTCTAATTACAGTACCTAATAGAGAATTGCCCAGTCTCCATACCTCCCTCTCTTAATATGAGGGCTTCTGCTTTATTTCTCCAGCTATATCCAAATCCTGGACCAAGTGAGCCCTATTATTTGCGGTTAACGGTTGAGGAATTAGCCTTGATTTACGACTTACTTTGTGGTAATATTTGTTTTCATTATGACTTGCTTTGTTTTAATTTAGACTACTTTATCAGACGCCTTTAGTCATTTGGCTGTTATTATCTTGGCCATTATACTCCCTTACGGATGCCTTTTGGACACCTCTGATTCTTCCTTTTCTGGACAGAAGGCGCCCTACCTTCTCTAAGTAGGTGCAATATGATTCCATTCTTTAAATAGGTTTCCACTGTAGGAGGTGTATGAATGACCTAACTCTGAACTTAATTCTGAATCTATTCACTGTTCTGGTATTTTTATCCTTTAAATATGTGAATGCTGAATCTACTTTCTTCTTAGTGATGGTGCTCTTCTTGTTATTTGTTCATATATGGCTTCACATACCCAGATTATGTTTTCTTTCAAGCTCAAAAGTATTTAACGCATCATTGGTATGTGTAGGTTTCTCATTCGAATTGTTGTTCCCACAGATTAATGACTTGCGAGCTTGCGATACCACATATCCGGTGGTTGCTCCAGTTGCACAGATGGCTCAAGAAAATTCAGCTTCTAGGTTTTCGCCCTGAAGAAGGCGCTGCATATATGTTTGTTTTAGTGTTCCGAAACGCACGTAGGCGTTTGTTCATTGTCTAGTTTCTGTTTTTTCACTTATGTACAGTATATTTTCATATATGGTGTTTTTGCGTCAAGTGATTATTATTGTCTTAATTTCAATTATGTTTATGTCAGAGAATTTATGTTTTGCATGTTATTGTGTGGTTCTTCCATGGGCCGCTGTTTCTGTATAGTTTATGCGATTTTTAACATGTTTTTAAGTGTTTATCTTTATTCAGTTCTTTGATACCAATAAAATGTGAATTGACACTATGTTGTAATGTTTTATAATCTGTGGGACAACTGAATATTGTGTGGAGTAGTTACCAATTATAATTTATTCTTTGGAGGAAGATTTTGTTCTTTAACCTGGTTTTCCCTGCTCTCTTCCTCCCGATTGAGATTCAGGGTCCCTCTTTAGTTTTTGGCAAGTTTACCTTGTAAACTTACACTAGAGTGTAAGTTTACCTTTCTGAACCTGGCCCTGAGTTTTCAGACGGCACCATATAAGAAGGTGTTGACAGTACTTATTTAATAGAACAACTGGCACTTTTTGTCAGATAACTCGTAATGGGTTTAGCTTCTGGTGCTTTATTGGTAGGTAGAAGGCAGATGTGGATGAGAGACTTGAATCTTGGTGGAGAAGCAATATTGAAATTGCTTGAAATTCTCTTTGTAGTCATTTGATACTTGGTAACTAGAAGGAAGAAATGGTCCTGAAAGCCATTGAAGATAGAAAAGGTGCTGATTCCACTGTAATCTACTATGCTGCTCATTGTTCTCAGCTTGCTGACACCTGGACATTTAATGGAAATGACTCAGGTTCCAACACTTCATAGATGGGATTACCAGTCAAAACATCGGATTTAGACAATGTTGGCTAACCAGTGAAGGTTTTCCAATGTTTCCTTTGTTTTAGCCAACAGAGTACAGTTGTCTCATGTTGCATGCTGGAGAGGTAACCGATTTAAATAAAATGGGTTAACATTTCTATCTCACACCAAAAGGGTTGGTCCCCACTTGCAGTTGTTTCCCTTTACTTCCAGGTAGCAGATCTTTGCCTTCGTTTGTAAGAAGATCAGGAGCTATACATCACATACATTAAAATAACAATATTATTTCTTAGCTATGTAAATAATGTGATTTTTTATTAGTTTTAAGGGTTTTATTTTCATTTAAAAAGACTTAGGGCCATTTGTAGGTAGCTTAATACCGGTCGGTAATGGCCGAAATTCGGTAAATTAGCCGTTACCGACCGGTATTTAGCTTTTTCTAATGTAGGGGGCTGGATTTAGGGATTCGGTAATTTACCGATTCGGTAATTTAAGGATTCGGTAGATATAATGTGAGAAAAGTCTTTACAAAGTTTCCATTCTGGCAGCTGCTGCTAAACTGGCAGGAACCATGTTGTAGTGTTGCTCTGGGCCCATAGATTTGTTGTATCATCAACGTGGTGTTATTATTTCAATAGAATTCTTTAAACCTCTAGCTACCAAATCATCCTCTTGGTCCTCCAATGTATCTTGTTCTGTGCTGATAGGGGCTGCAATGTTCGAAGGCTGGACAATTATCCTATGAGGACTAGGAATGGGATAATTGTCATCACCTATATATATATATATATATATATTTCTTATAGATTAAACAAAAGTCTAACCTCTATAATTTGTTCAAAACCGATAGATTTTCCATAATAAAATGATGAGGCAGAATCAGCGGAATTTAGTTACATTTTAGGTTTAGTTATTTGGGACATCATCATCTAAATAAATATTAACAGTGAGCCCTAATATCTGGTTGAATATGGTTTAATAATAGGATATCAAGCCTCTAAGAATAATCAAATAGATATCACCTCATCCGAGACAGATCAGGGGTCAAGCCAAGGTGCGAGTTGATTAAGGAGACAAGGAAATCAGGAACGTCTCATACAGACCCTTTAGGAAGTTTATCAAAGTTCTGAGTAACCAGTTCTGGTTCATCAAGACTGCAACAATAAAGTCACAGCAGCATATCCTGAAACCCTTCAGCCAAAAGGTTCAGTTTTGTGTTAGCACACCAGTCGGTAGCAAGTTGCAGTG
The DNA here is from genome assembly GCF_964261635.1 of Lissotriton helveticus. Taxonomy (NCBI): domain Eukaryota; kingdom Metazoa; phylum Chordata; class Amphibia; order Caudata; family Salamandridae; genus Lissotriton; species Lissotriton helveticus. The sequence continues at coordinate 428,962,196 of NC_136065.1, forward strand.
TTTCGTCATAAGTACCCAAAATCCTCGGATGTCCGAATCAAGCCATGCCCAAGAATGGATGCCACCTCATCTGTCACAAAATCTGAGCAATTATACTCCATAAGTTTCTGGGGCGACACCCTAGGCATCACCAGTAATGTCAGACTACTCTGTCCTATTGGTCAGTAGATAGGATGATGGTGATATAGCAGGTATAAAGCATACAATCTGGAAAAATCAAGTTAATTGATTATGTAGCTGCTTTAAGTCATATAAGCTTAGTTGTATGAACAATGAGATATTTCAGACAGAAAGAGGAAAAAATGCTATGTTTCATCTATTCTCCTTTCCCAAGCAGTTCTTCTAGTAAGTTAAAAAACTAGTTGCAATTGTATTTGCTGTACAGAGGACGTCAAAGGTAACATTTAAGAGTTGGAATACAAATAGTACCTTTGGTGACTCTTCCCACAAGCTTCAGAATATTCAATTCACAAGCTCACATTGGAAAAGAGAGCAAGAAATGAGGCCTTCATGAAATACAGCTAATACACAATAAGTTATGATGAATTATAAATCTTGCATTAATAACAAACTGACATTATTGATTTAGTAAGTGAACACATTGATAAACATTTCTAAGAAATCATAATTAATTCATGTAAGTATAAGGTAATTATCCATTTTTTTGTAAGAGTCAACATTACACATATAGGAAAAATACTTATAAATCTCATTACGAGAATGCTATACAAAGCTCACAAGTATTAAACGTATGTTAGGGTAAGTTTCACGATTTTTTTTCAACAAAACTGATTTAGCTCCCACATTTCTTTTGTCATTTTTGGTGCACACATTAAAACATTACATAATGGTGACTTTTTTATCACGTGTAAGTTAATTTATTTAGTAGAAAATGTCTTTGTTTCATTAAGATCAAGATATCAAGATCATTAATACTTGTTAATAAGCACATCTATTGAAATTAAACATAAAATAAAACATACAACTATTCTCCCATCTGCATGCTTTTAAGAAGCAGTATATGAATCAAACTTTTCTATCAGTTAAAAAAATGTGGGACAATCTGTGCACTCATTTGCATAAATGTAGTCATAATAACTGGCGAATCAAGCCATCACACCTTTATCATTTATTTACTTTATCAGGTGTCACTATTACAGTGCTGATGTTTTTATTGTTCTAGAGCTTTTAATTCATCATAATATCCACATTGTCTCTCCCCTAGTTCTATTACGGTTTTCTTTCTTTTCAATCCTCTTGTTTCCTTTTTCACTTTTAAGTTTTATAGAATTTAATAAACTATAATAATATTAGTATGCTGATAGCGATAGTAAGGGTGTTAATATTTTTCACAGTAGACTACCCCCCAAGTTTGCAAACCATTTGCCACAGAAGAAAAAACTTTTGCAAATGATTCCCATGCTCCAGAAGCCTTAAGTTCACCTAAATCTTTTTCTAAATGTGTAAAGTTGTTAATATACCCCCGCAAATCTTTACTTTTGTAAAGGATATACGTACAACATTGCTGAACTTTCAGCAGACCCCGCCCTCTTTTGCAAGAGGATGTCTAATGCAAGAAGATTTTGTAATACAATAGATCTGAAAATAACTATTTCAGAATCTATGGCAAGAAATCCTTCAGCTGTATCAGTTGATATTCGAACAACTACAGTCGGAGGTTTTTGAATATTGTGAGAATTTAGAATCATTCCAACTTATCGAATTATTGAACCAAATATATCCCCAATTACTTTAGCAGCATTGGCTCCTACTAGACATAGCTTTCCTTTATGTTGCCAGTCTAGAGCCATTGCAGGTTGTTCATCACCTTTATTTAGTTCAGTTTCCCTGTGCGCCCAAAGTGGGACCTTTGATTGTCTTTCAGCCTTTATCTTTATTTCCCCTCTTCTATCAACAACTTAATTAATAATATCCTTTTCAAAATTATCTAAAAGGCTTGTTAAATTATGTCAGTGTGCATACATGGTATCTATAGTTTGGAAAAACTGCCACATTATTTCAGCTGATTGTATGTCTGGTACGAAATTCATATTTTTCTTGATAGAGAATATTAAATCATAGTTAGATTAGAAATATTGAAATTGAATAACAAGAGGTCTGGAGATCAATCTAACTAAAAGTAAATTTATGATCTTCAACCCTCCTAGGTCTACTCGCCCGAATCCACTGCTGGATGGCACTCCCCTGGAGAGAGTGAAGACCTTTGAGTATTTGGGCATTACCTTATCGGAACAGTTGGAATGGGACACCCAATTAGCAAAGGCATCTCTAAAGCTAACCCAAACTGCGGGGGGGATAATAAAAATGCACAGATTGTCTGAGTTCAAGCCAGCTGCCCCTGTTATTGAAATCTATAAAGTACAGGCTAGGGAGGCCACCCTATATGGAGCTGAACTATGGGGCACTGTAGGATCGCCAACCTCATGAAGGTAGAGCACACATTCATGAGGAATTTGGTGGGACTTCCATCTAGCACACCGTTAGTACCCCTCCGCATGGATTTAGGGCTACTTCCCATTGAGGAGGAAGTTGCTCTAAGGCCACTTATGTACTGGAGAAGGCTATGGGTAGTTCCTGAATTAGCCTCCTATAGAGATGAATTTAGGGAGGTTTGGCTAAGTGTGAGCAGTAAGAAAATCCCGTGGCTCACTTACATTAGGGCACTTAGTAGTAGGATAGGAAGATCGGAGCTTTGGGAAGCTCCAGATGTAGCGTGCCCATCAAAACTAGGGCAGATCTGGTGCGACATTATAGGCACCATAATCTGTTATCCCTTCATGCAAGTTCCACAGTCTGTCGCTTGACAATAGAGTTTCTCAAATTGAAAGCGGAATACAAAAAAGAAGAGTTTCTAGACCTGATTTATCCATCTTCGGCCAGGAAATTATATATGCAATTTAGATTGGGGACTCTCCCTCTTATGCCGTTTACTAGCAAATGGGACAGTCAAAAGAACACTGAATGTCCAGCATGTAAATATAAGCTAAAGTCAGAAATTCATGTCTTTTTTATCTGCCCTGCTTATTATGCATCACGCAAACGATGGGTGATTCCAATCTATAGAAACTTAGGTTTTAGACATTGCTTTCAAGCTTTTAGGGTTTTAACGTACGATACCCATCCCCCTATTGTTTTTGCTGTGTCGAGTTTTTTGAACGGGATGTGGCACAAGCGTAGGAGTTTTTTAAAATAGGAATTTGCGGAGCTGCAAACTTGTTTCCTCTTAAAAGAGAAGTATTCAGGTATTGACATATTTGGGTATCTGTAATCTCCACACTAACTTAGTGACTATAATTGATAACTCCTACTGAATTTTGACTCTGTTTTTAATATGGGATGGCTAAACATATAGTTTTAACTTGCTAACAATGTTGAATACATGATTGTTTTGTATTGTTCTATGTTATTTATTAACTCAATTGTTGTTGCATGTATGTATTAGTAATGTGCTTTTATGGTTCTTTGTGACCGAAATAAAGTTATCGACAGAAATTGCCCTCTGCAATAAAACAAACTTGTAATTACACTGCATGACATTACATAAGTAACAGGTAGTTGATGGTAAGTCACCCCCTCTGAGACAGACGTAGAGAATTGTTTGCATACATAACAATTTTGAGCATCAATGGTATCCACATACTCATACAACAATTTAGTAAAGACATTAAGAGAGAAACCATTAGGAGATGGATCTACATGTAGAGTTTTGTCAGTTAGTATGCTAGATTCAACTTTGTAATTTTTCCTTTCTAATGATTTAGTAACAGATGCAGGTGCAATACTTTCTATATAGACATGATGAGGATGATTTAAGATAATGTGGAACACAACATAACTATAGAAAAAGCAGCTATCAAACATGCATATATACGTTTATGTTTTACCAATATCGGGTTTAAATTCCCAACTTTTCTAAAACTAGATTTCATGACTCCTTGTTAATTTTTAAGAGGATGTTAATATAGGGTTATTTGCAGCTAAATATTTATTATTGAGCCTTTAAGTAGTTTTCTTTATTTCTTTTCTCCGTCACATTTGACAAGTTTATTTTTTTTATGGTGTATATTAATGTAGTTTTTCATCTCTTCAGATTTTTGTAGCCCTTTCCATTTTTGTTTGCTTTGCTATTGTCCATTTGTTATGACAATTCCTCAAAGTAGTTTTGTGGGCTCAAATCTTTGAAGCAAAAAATGTAGTATGCTTTCTCGCCAGTCGTATTTATGGTGTATATTAATGTAGTTTTTCATCTCTTCAGACTTTTGTAGCCCTTTCCATTTTTGTTTGCTTTGCTATTGTCCATTTGTTATGACAATTCCCCAAGGTGGTTTTGTGGGCTCGAATCTTTGAAGCAATAAATGTGGTATGCTTTCTCGCCAGTCATTAGTTGCTGCAAAATAAGTCCACTCAGGTGCAGCATATTTTCAATTTGGTACGCTGGCTCTGTTTGACCTTCTTACTGTCAGTCCATCATCACCAGTGTTGCTCCCTTCTTCAATACCAGCCAGGGGTACCATGGTTTCTGGCAGGATTTTCCCCACTCTATCTGTTCACTCGCATTTCGGATTAACTGTTCGCAGCAACTGTGTCAGTAATTAGCCTAGTCAACTTCTCTTCTCCATGATCCTTGGTACCTACAAGAGCTGACTCTCTCTGACCCTTACTTGAATCAGTGCTTCAAGACCCCAGTAGTTGGAGCCCCCTCTGCTATTTGACTGACCTGAGTCGGATGCCTTACTGTAACCCCCGATATATCCAGTGCAGGCACTGCACCTTCAAGGGGACATGGGATTCGGTGAGTGTGGGCATAATGTACCCAATTAGGCAGACCACCACATTTGACAGCAGTTGTGGTAACAAGAATCACTGGGTGTGGCCCACGCCAACGCAGTTCCAAACAGGAATTTGGTATGTGTTTCTTGACTAGGACCCAGGAACCAGGATTAACATCATGGCACTACTCCTGTTGAGTCAAAGTGGCATCTTCCCCAACCTGATGAGACACAGAACGTACCACATCAGACAATGCTTTACAGTAATCGAGAACCAAATCATCAGTAATGTTCACTAATTGGTTTGCTGGGACTGCAGGCTATCTCATAGACCTGGCCATAATGATTTCATGTGGGGAGAGTCCAGTTCTTCTGTCTGAGGTACTTTTCAAACTCAACAACACCAGAGGCTAAGCATCAGATGAGGTGGAAGCACACACTTTTGCCAATCTGGATGTTAGCGTTCCATTGACCTACTCAACCACTCCAGATGCTTCTGTTGGATATCCACAATGTAGCTTCTGCTCAATTTGTAATGCTGCGCATAGCATCCTCAAGACCTCATTGCTAAAATGTGTCCCTTTATCAGATTCCAAAGAAGTCGGAAATCCAAAACACGCTATGAGTTTTCTAAGTAGTAGTTTTGCTACAGTTAAACTGTCATTTCACTTAGTTGGGTATGCTTCCACCCAAAGAGAAATTATTTGTATGTACAAGACATTACAAAAGATCTGGACATAGATGAAAGAGAGCCTCGGATTGCCGATTGACGATGGTGATCTTGGTATAGGCGCAGTAATGGAGCCCCGTTAGGCAGTGGGAGAACCAAGAGGTGGAGACGGTCGAGGAGAGGTACCGTCACAGGATTCAGTGAATGGAGGCATGAATGGGTCCAAAAAACAGAGCCCCGTTCTGGAATAGATAAGGGAAATGAAATATCAAATTTCCTGAGGCAGGGTCTGGTGATCCGCTGCCCGTGTCCCGGAGTGGGAACGTAATCGAGCACAGGAACGGAGCCCCATCCTGGCTTTGAGGAATAATTAATTGCAATAAGCACAGCAGGGTCAGGTGATCCACTGCTTGTCTCCCGGTGTGGAAACCGTGGAGGCGAAGGTTAACAACCGTCCAGGTCCGGGGAACCTGGATTGGTAAAGCGATCTGCTCAGTAGACCGCAATCTGCGTGGAAGCTGGATTACTCAGTGATGATATTTCATTCCCCTTATCTATTCCAGAACGGGGCTCCGTTTTTTAGACCCATTCACGCCTCCATTCACTGAAGCCCGTTACTGCGCCTATACCAAGATCACCATTGTCAATCAGCAACCCGGTCCTGATGAAGATCCTAAATCAATAGGATCGAAACACCGTCGACCCCTAATACAGCATAACTCATGTCGCAGCACTTCCTCTTGTTCCCAAACTAATTGTAAATACCCATTCACTAAAGAGGAACCAGCAACTATGTATATATTGTTTTTTATCTTTACCTTCGCTGTTTTTCACACATATGTCACTTGCGCCGTCACCGTTTGTCTCAGTATCACATAGAGCACAAAGCCCTCTTGGGTTGCCAAATGCATTATATGCCTCCAGTGCTAATATTCCAAACTGTTTCCTAATTGTCTTTGCCTAAATATGTCTTTAAATATATGATGCTATATGCACTTCTAAATCAATTGAAATTCCGAGTCTCTCTTTTGTCTTTGTCCAGATCTTTTGTAATGTCTTGTACATACACACGCTTCTGTTACCAAAGTGAATCCAATTGAGATGTTGTTTTTTACACATATACACCCAGATCTCAATCTGGTCTACGGGTTATACTCCTGTTGTCTATTCCCAAAGAGAAATTAGACATATAATCACCAGAATGTATTTTTTCAAACCACTACATGGAAAATGTCAATAAAGTCAAGTTGCATCCTATTAAATGGTCCTGTGGAACTTCCCACATGCCTCATTGTGACCAGTGTTTTCTTTCCCTCATTTTGTTGTTGACAAACTTTGCATCTTTGACACAGCACTTCTGCAATCACTCTAAATCAAGGATTAAACCATGTTCGACAAAAAAGACGCATCATAGTATCTCATCCAACATGTGCAGGACCATGGTAATTCCTAACCATGGGCAATAACAAACTGTCTGGTAGAAGTGGTTTCCCATCTGTGCACACCCACACCTCATCTTCTTGTCTCTGCGTGCACCCTTCTTTAATCCACCATTGTCTCTCAATGTCTGATACTTCTTCTTGCAAAGCCTTTATTTCTTCCCATGTTTCTACAATTCATAGCATCAGCCTACATTCCGTGACATCCATTTTATCTTTTAGGGGGTTCAATTGAAGATTCATGAATTTAGAGCGCAATAGCAAGCAGTCTCATCTACATAGCAGTTGCCGGCTGTGACATAATCATTTTCCTGTTGGTGGGACTGACATTTGACCACTGCAATTTGGGTGGACAGTTGTAACGACAGCAGCAGATTTCTCACGTTCTCTTTGTTTTGGATGGGTGAAACCGAAGAGGTCAACAATCCATGCTGCAACCATAACTGTCTAAAATCATGGACAACTCCAAAGCCATACTGGCTGTCCATAAAAATGATAACTCTCAATTGTTCGGTAATACTGCAAGTCTGTGTCAGAGCTATCAACTGCACAAGTTGAGCAGAATATATTCCTTGCAACCAGGAAGCTTCCAGCACTCCCACAACAGTACATATGGCATATGCCGCTCTTAAATTTCCTTCAGCATCTCTCACGCATTATCCATCCGCAAATAGTACATTATCTGATTCAGGTAGTGGAACATCCAGGATGTTTGGTCGAGGGAGGTTTTGTATACAATTCAGTCACATACAAACAATCATGATCTGCTGCATCAATCACAACTTCATTTCCTGGCAAAGGCATCAGTGTAGCCAGATTCAAACTTGTGCAACACACTAATGATACATTCTCAGCACCCACGATCACCTATTCATATTTTGTCAATCAACTGCTAGTGAGATGTTGCATTTTACTACGAGAGAGCAAAATCTCAACAGTATGTGGCACATGTACTTTTAATTGGTACACTGACAAAATATTGACACCCACAATCTCACCATCCAAAAATGTTGTGACCAAAATTTTGTTGAAAAAATATATGCATCCTATACTTGGTACGGTACAAAAAATATAGAGAAAATAAATATCAGTCATAAATATAGTTGTGCAAAATATTGTTTTTTTAATATGCATAAAATAAATTAATAAATATTAAATTGATTTCTCCAAGGTATTGGCAGACTCTGGCCCACCGCTTCCACCAGCAAGACTCTGCTGCAGATGGCAGCCCGTGACTTCACGGAAGATTCGGATTACTTATTCCGTGACTATAGGGCAACTTGTACATGGACTTATGTGGTTGAGGTGTATGGCGGGACACAGGTGGGAACCTTATTTCATCAGCAACTTGGTCGCCATTCAGCTCCAGTACGTTTTAAATTTCCAAGACTCATGAAGAGATTTAGTGGAGTTAATACTGGGCATTCACCAGGGGTGCTGTGTGAGTGCATTCTGGGTACTGTGGTTTGCCGATGCAGACACAGAATATAAATCAAACATAATCATGAAAATAAAAAAAGATAAGAACATAATTGTGAAAATGTAAGAACTGGGATAAAAAAAGAAAGAAATTGTAAATAACATAATCATGAAAATGCTAGATTCTTGGGGACATATGAGAGACTGAGACACTGAAAGATACGTTTATGGAACTAATATGCAAAATGTGAAATTGTTGTTGGAAGGAAAAAACACGTACAAAATTATCCAGTTCGCCTTTTGTGATTGTTAAAATGTTAAAAACTACATGTCCCAGAATTCAATGGGGGTTGAGTTTAATGAAACAGGAAAGGATGTAAATGCCCTTTTCAAATGTTAACAGTAATGGCAGAGTAACAGATTGTAAGCAGTGATCAAGGCACAGGAGGTGCCGAAACGCGTAGGATTTGTTTGTCTGATGATGCCGAAAATCAACGAATTATGAAAAAAAGAACAAAAAAAATTGCAAAAGTACGCCTTTGGTGAGTGCAATCTGTTTTTCTGGAATTGGAGAAAAGATATATATACCAATAACATAAAATCTATTTAAAAACGTTCTATTATAAATTAAAACATTAAACTATTTAAAGATCTTTAAACTTACATTTTCCACTCCAGAGAGTGCAACAGTAGGGAAAGTGTTGGATAAGGGAGGGGTAAAAATTAATATTCCCACTCCAGTGAGTGAAACAGTAGGTAAAGTGGTGGATAGCGGAGGAATAAATGTACTATTCCCACTCTAGTGAGTGCAACAGTAGGGAAAGTGTCGGTTAGCAAGGGGTACAAATGACTATTCCCACTCCAATGAGTGCAACAGTAGGGAAAGTGTTGGATAGTAGAGGGGTAAAAATTACTATTCCCACTCCAGAGAGTTCAATAGTTGGGAAAGTGTGGATAGCGGAGTGATAACATTTACTATTCCCCCTCCAGTGAGTACAACAGTCTGGAAAGTGTTGAATAGAGGAGGGGTAAAAATTACTATTCCCATTCCAGTGTGAGCAATAGTAGGGAAACTGTTGGATAGCGGAGGAGTAAAAATGACTATTCCCATTCCAGTGAGTGTAACAGTATAGAAATTGTTGGATAGCGGAGTGATAACATGTACTATTCCCACGCCTGTCACTGCATCAATAGGTAAAGTCTAGGACTGCTGAGGGGTAAAATTTAGTATTCTCACTCCGGTCAGTTCAAAATTAAAAACAAACAAAATATCATCAACAAAATAAAAAAAAAAATTAAGTGAAAACATATATATAAATATGTTAAAAATAAAAATAAAGATGAAAATATATTCAATATTAAATCCATATCACAAATAAATAAAAATATTCTATGAATAAAGTATTTAAAAAATAAAACTCATATTATTATTTAGAAATTATTTGTTATCAAAAACAATTACTACATAAATTTAGTCTATTTACTTCCTACCCTATAACATCACAAAATCCACAACCCACATCGAAAATAAAAAATAATTTATTTACATAATTAACATCATTTAAACCTTTTACACATATAATCCCCACAACCCACACCTAAAATTTACCTGTAAAATAGATTATTTACACAATTAAAAACATTTACTAATAATTAATTAATAGTATTTAACATCTAATTATAAAGTAAGTTAAACTAATTTACTCCCCACCCTTCACCCCTATAAACCCAAAACCGACACACACAAAAATTCAACAATTACACTAATTAATTATCAATTAATTAATAAATATTATCAACTAATCAATTAAAAATAAATTACTTCCCACCCTTTACCCCCAAAAGCCCCACAACCTGCACCTAAAATTAACGCCTGTAATGTTACATTCAAAACACAATGAACATTATAAAATCTCAATTAAAAATATTAATAAATACGTATATTCATTAATTTAATAAAATTAAATTACTTCCCATCTTATTCCCTATGAACCCACCACCCATAAACAATACTTATACAAAAAAATAACATCACATACATTTAAAATATATACTAAAATACATAACACTATTTATAAAATCAATATTTTAAACAACTATATTTTTGGAAGCGAAATTAATGACTACTATATTTTTCAAATCAATATTTCTTATCTTAAAGTCGATATTCTTTACCACGAGATTCTAGCAGGCAATATTTCTGTGTCACAATATTTAAAACTCGATTTTAGTGTAAGTTGACATTACAAACTCAATATTTTGACTGAATTCCCTTTTAATGGATGACCCCTCACAATGCTTTCACACTGTTTCAAACTCACACATTTGGCAGCAACGGCTTTTAGAAATCTTGGTAAAGCTGTGGCCAAAGGATCTAAAGTAGGTGAAAAGTATGCAACAGTCCTATGCACAGTTCCATGCATTTGCATCAAAACTGACAATGAGCAGTTCAAGCTCACTGCAAAACAGAGTGAAACTTTAGTTAAAGCTGGGCATTCCCAATGCCGAACTTCGACAAAGACTCTCTCGCTGTTTGTTAAAAGAGCACATGCATTTGTCATTCCATGGAACTCGATCTGACACATCTTTGTGTCTAAGTCTTTGAAGTAGCTTGACTGTCAATGAAACATTTGGAACCCATTATCGACAATAGCCAACTATTCCCAGGAACGTGCAAACTTCCTTTTGTGTGCTAGGAGGATTTATCTGCAGAATGGCGGTAATCCTATCCTGTGACTCTTTCCTGGCTCCTTTTTCAAGGTGAAGTAAAGTACCTCTCTCCTGCAAAATCGTAACTTGGTTGGTGATATTTTATGTCCATTCACTGCCAAATTATTGAATAATGCCATGGTATCCCATATGCAAGCTTCCTGAGTACCTGACACTACTAACAAGTTGTTAATGTACTGAACCAACACAGAGTGATTTGACATTACCAATGACTCTAGATTCTTCTTAAAAATTTGGGTGAAGTTAGAAGGACTTTCCATATACCTTTGTGGAACTCAGCACCATGCCAAGACATGGTTTTCGAACCAGAAAACAATTAAAACTTGGCTATGTGGGTGCAAGGGAATGAACAAGAAAGCTTGACACAAATCGATGACAGAAAACAATTCAGCTTCACATGGGATGTGGTATGGTATCACACATGAATGTGGTACAATTAGACAACATGTGATCTCTATCTTGTTAACATTGTTCACATCCTGCACAATCTAATACTTTCCAATTGGTTTCTGAATTCCGAGTTGCATGGGCTTTCCATAATCTCTAATAATGATGTTTTTATTGTTCTAGAGCTTTTAATTCATCATAATATCCACATTGTCTCTCCCCTAGTTCTATTACGGTTTTCTTTCTTTTCAATCGTCTTGTTTCCTTTTTCACTTTTAAGTTTTATAGAATTTAATAAACTATAATAATATTAGTATGCTGATAGCGATAGTAAGGGTGTTAATATTTTTCCCACTAGACTACCCCCCAAGTTTGCAAACCATTTGCCACAGAAGAAAAACCTTTTGCAAATGATTCCCATGCTCAGCAGCCTTAAGTTCACCTAAATCTTTTTCTAAATGTGTAAAGTTGTTAATATCACCCCGCAAATCTTTACTTTTGTAAAGGATATACGTACAACATTGCTGAACTTTCAGCAGACCCCGCCCTCTTTTGCAAGAGGATGTCTAATGCAAGAAGATTTTGTAATACAATAGATCTGAAAATAACTATTTCAGAATCTATGGCAAGAAATCCTTCAGCTGTATCAGTTGATATTCGAACAACTACAGTCGGAGGTTTTTGAATTTTGAGAGAATTTACAATCATTCCAACTTATCGAATTATTGAACCAAATATATCCCCAATTACTTTAGCAGCATTGGCTCCTACTAGACATAGCTTTCCTTTATGTTGCCAGTCTAGAGCCATTGCAGGTTGTTCATCACCTTTATTTAGTTCAGTTTCCCTGTGCGCCCAAAGTGGGACCTTTGATTGTCTTTCAGCCTTTATCTTTATTTCCCCTCTTCTATCAACAACTTAATTAATAATATCCTTTTCAAAATTATCTAAAAGGCTTGTTAAATTATGTCAGTGTGCATACATGGTATCTATAGTTTGTGTAGGTTGGAAAAACTGCCACATTATTTCAGCTGATTGTATGTCTGGTACGAAATTCATATGTTTCTTGATAGAGAATATTAAATCATAGTTAGATTAGAAATATTGAAATTGCATAACAAGAGGTCTGGAGATCAATCTAACTAAAAGTAAATTAATGATCTTCAACTCTCCTAGGACTACTCGCCCGAATCCACTGCTGGATGGCACTCCCCTGGAGAGAGTGAAGACCTTTGAGTTTTTGGGCATTACCTTATCGGAACAGTTGGAATGGGACACCCAATTAGCAAAGGCATCTCTAAAGCTAACCCAAACTGCGGGGGGGATAATGAAAATGCACAGATTGTCTGAGTTCAAGCCAGCTGCCCCTGTTATTGAAATCTATAAAGTACAGGCTAAGGAGGCCACCCTATATGGGGCTGAACTATGGGGCCCTGTAGGATCGCCAACCTCATGAAGGTAGAGCACTCATTCATGAGGAATTTGGTGGGACTTCCATCTAGCACACCGTTAGTACCCCTCCGCATGGATTTAGGGCTACTTCCCATTGAGGAGGAAGTTGCTCTAAGGCCACTTATGTACTTGAGAAGGCTATGGGTAGTTCCTGAATTAGCCTCCTATAGAGATGAATTTAGGGAGGTTTGGCTAAGTGTGAGCAGTAAGAAAATCCCGTGGCTCACTTACATTAGGGCACTTAGTAGTAGGATAGGAAGATCGGAGCTTTGGGAAGCTCCAGATGTAGCGTGCCCATCAAAACTAGGGCAGATCTGGTGCGACATTATAGGCACCATAATCTGTTATCCCTTCATGCAAGTTCCACAGTCTGTCGCTTGACAATAGAGTTTCTCAAATTGAAAGCGGAATACAGAAAAGAAGAGTTTCTAGACCTGATTTATCCATCTTCGGCCAGGAAATTATATATGCAATTTAGATTGGGGACTCTCCCTCTTATGCCGTTTACTAGCAAATGGGACAGTCAAAAGAACACTGAATGTCCAGCATGTAAATATAAGCTAGAGTCAGAAATTCATGTCTTTTTTATCTGCCCTGCATATTATGCATCACGCAAACGATGGGTGATTCCAATCTGTAGAAACTTAGGTTTTAGACATTGCTTTCAAGCTTTTAGGGTTTTTTAAAATAAGAATTTGCGGAGCTGCAAACTTGTTTCCTCTTAAAAGAGAAGTATTCAGGTATTGACATATTTGGGTATCTGTAATCTCCACACTAACTTAGTGACTATAATTGATAACTCCTATTGAATTTTTAATATGGGATGGCTAAACATATAGTTTTAACTTGCTAACAATGTTGAATACATGATTGTTTTGTATTGTTCTATGTTATTTATTAACTCAATTGTTGTTGTATGTATGTATTAGTAATGTGCTTTTATGGTTCTTTGTGACCGAAATAAAGTTATCGACAGAAATTGCCCTCTGCAATAAAACAAACTTGTAATTACACTGCATGAAATTACATAAGTAACAGGTAGTTGATGGTAAGTCACCCCCTCTGAGACAGACGTATAGAATTGCTTGCATACATAACAATTTTGAGCATCAATGGTATCCACATACTCATACAACAATTTAGTAAAGACATTAAGAGAGAAACCATTAGGAGATGGATCTACATGTAGAGTTTTGTCAGTTAGTATGCTAGATTCAACTTTGTAATTTTTCCTTTCTAATGATTTAGTAACAGATGCAGGTGCAATATTTTCTATATAGACATGATGAGGATGATTTAAGATAATATGGATCACAACATAACTATAGAAAAAGCAGCTATCAAACATGCATATATACGTTTATGTTTTACCAATATCGGGTTTAAATTCCCAACTTTTCTAAAACTAGATTTCATGACTCCTTGTTAATTTTTGAAGAGGATGTTAATATAGGGTTATTTGCAGCTAAATATTTATTATTGAGCCTTTAAGTAGTTTTCTTTATTTCTTTTCTCCGTCACATTTGACAAGTTTAATTTTTTTATGGTGTATATTAATGTAGTTTTTCATCTCTTCAGATTTTTGTAGCCCTTTCCATTTTTGTTTGCTTTGCTATTGTCCATTTGTTATGACAATTCCTCAAAGTAGTTTTGTGGGCTCAAATCTTTGAAGCAAAAAATGTAGTATGCTTTCTCGCCAGTCGTTTTTATGGTGTATATTAATGTAGTTTTTCATCTCTTCAGACTTTTGTAGCCCTTTCCATTTTTGTTTGCTTTGCTATTGTCCATTTGTTATGACAATTCCCCAAGGTGGTTTTGTGGGCTCGAATCTTTGAAGCAAAAAATGTGGTATGCTTTCTCGTCAGTCATTAGTTGCTGCAAAATAAGTCCACTCAGGTGCAGCATATTTTCAATTTGGTACGCTGGCTCTGTTTGACCTTCTTACTGTCATTCCATCATCACCAGTGTTGCTCCCTTCTTCAATACCAGCCAGGGGTACCATGGTTTCTGGCAGGATTTTCCCCACTCTATCTGTTCACTCGCATTTCGGATTAACTGTTCGCAGCAACTGTGTCAGTAATTAGCCTAGTCAACTTCTCTTCTCCATGATCCTTGGTACCTACAAGAGCTGACTCTCTCTGGCCCTTACTTGAATCAGTGCTTCAAGACCCCAGTAGTTGGAGCCCCCTCTGCTATTTGACTGACCTGAGTCGGATGCCTTACTGTAACCCCCGATATATCCACTGCAGGCACTGCACCTTCAAGGGGACATGGGATTCGGTGAGTGTGGGCAGCATGTAGCCAATTAGGCAGACCACTACATTTGACAGCAGTTGTGGTAACAAGAATCACTGGGTGTGGCCCACGCCAACGCAGTTCCAAACAGGAATTTGGTATGTGTTTCTTGACTAGGACCCAGGAACCAGGATTAACATCATGGCACTACTCCTGTTGAGTCAAAGTGGCATCTTCCCCAACCTGATGAGACACAGAACGTACCACATCAGACAATGCTTTACAGTAATCGAGAACCAAATCATCAGTAATGTTCACTAATTGGTTTGCTGGGACTGCAGGCTATCTCATAGACCTGGCCATAATGATTTCATGTGGGGAGAGTCAAGTTCTTCTGTCTGAGGTACTTTTCAAACTCAACAACACCAGAGGCTAAGCATCAGATGAGGTGGAAGCACACGCTTTTGCCAATCTGGATGTTAGCGTTCCATTGACCTACTCAACCACTCCAGATGCTTCTGTTGGATATCCACAATGTAGCTTCTGCTCAATTTGTAATGCTGCGCATAGCATCCTCAAGACCTCATTGCTAAAATGTGTCCCTTTATCAGATTCCAAAGAAGTCGGAAATCCAAAACGCGCTATGAGTTTTCTAAGTAGTAGTTTTGCTACAGTTAAACTGTCATTTCACTTAGTTGGGTATGCTTCCACCCAAAGAGAAATTATTTGTATGTACAAGACATTACAAAAGATCTGGACATAGATGAAAGAGAGCCTCGGATTGCCGATTGATGATGGTGATCTTGGTATAGTCACAGTAATGGAGCCCCGTTAGGCAGTGGGAGAACCAAGAGGTGGAGACGGTCGAGGAGAGGTACCGTCACAGGATTCAGTGAATGGAGGCATGAATGGGTCCAAAAAACGGATCCCCGTTCTGGAATAGATAAGGGAAATGAAATATCAAATTTCCTGAGGCAGGGTCTGGTGATCCGCTGCCCGTGTCCCGGAGTGGGAACGTAATCGAGCACAGGAACGGAGCCCCGTCCTGGCTTTGATGAATAATTAATTGGAATAAGCACGGCAGGGTCAGGTGATCCACTGCTTGTCTCCCGGTGTGGAAACCGTGGAGGCGAAGGTTAACAACCGTCCAGGTCCGGGGAACCTGGATTGGTAAAGCGATCTGCTCAGTAGACCGCAATCTGCGTGGAAGCTGGATTACTCAGTGATGATATTTCATTCCCCTTATCTATTCCAGAACGGGGCTCCGTTTTTTGGACCCATTCACGCCTCCATTCACTGAATCCCGTTACTGCACCTATACCAAGATCACCATTGTCAATCAGCAACCCGGTCCTGATGAAGATCCTAAATCAATAGGATCGAAACGCCGTCGACCCCTAATACAGCATAACTCATGTCCCAGCACTTCCTCTTGTTCCCAAACTAATTGTACATACCCATTCACTAAAGAGGAACCAGCAACTATGTATATATTGTTTTTTATCTTTACCTTCGCTGTTTTTCACCCATATGTCACTTGCGCCGTCACCGTTTGTCTCACTATCACATAGAGCACAAAGCCCTCTTGGGTTGCCAGATGCATTATATGCCTCCAGTGCTAATATTCCAAACTGTTTCCTAATTGTCTTTGCGTAAATATGTCTTTAAATATATGATGCTATATGCACTTCTAAATCAATTGAAATTCCGAGTCTCTCTTTTGTCTTTGTCCAGATCTTTTGTAATGTCTTGTACATACACACATTTCTGTTACCAAAGTGAATCCAATTGAGATATTGTTGTTTTTTACACATATACACCCAGATCTCAATCTGGTCTACGGGTTATACTCCTGTTGTCTATTCCCAAAGAGAAATTAGACATATAATCACCAGAATGTATTTTTTCAAACCACTACATGGAAAATTTCAATAAAGTCAAGTTGCATCCTATTAAATGGTCCTGTGGAACTTCCCACCTGCCTCATTGTGACCAGTGTTTTCTTTCCCTCATTTTGTTGTTGAAACACTTTGCATCTTTGACACAGCACTTCTGCAATCACTCTAAATCAGGGATTAAACCATGTTCGACAAAAAAGACGCATCATAGTATCTCATCCAACATGTGCAGGACCATGGTAATTCCAAACCATGGGCAATAACAAACTGTCTGGTAGAAGTGGTTTCCCATCTGTGCACTACCACACCTCATCTTCTTGTCTCTGCGTGCACCCTTCTTTAATCCACCATTGTCTCTCAATGTCTGATACTTCTTCTTGCAAAGCCTTCATTTCTTCCCATGTTTCTACAATTCATAGCATCAGCCTACATTCCGTGACATCCATTTTATCTTTTAGGGGGTTTCAATTGAAGATTCATGAATTTAGAGCGCAATAGCAAGCAGTCTCATCTACATAGCAGTTGCCGGCTGTGACATAATCATTTTCCTGTTGGTGGGACTGACATTTGACCACTGCAATTTGGGTGGACAGTTGTAACGACAGCAGCAGATTTCTCACGTTCTCTTTGTTTTGGATGGGTGAAACCGAAGAGGTCAACAATCCATGCTGCAACCATAACTGTCTAAAATCATGGACAACTCCAAAGCCATACTGGCTGTCCATAAAAATGATAACTCTCAATTGTTCGGTAATACTGCAAGTCTGTGTCAGAGCTATCAACTGCACAAGTTGAGCAGAATATATTCCTTGCAACCAGGAAGCTTCCAGCACTCCCACAACAGTACATATGGCATATGCCGCTCTTAAATTTCCTTCAGCATCTCTCACGCATTATCCATCCGCAAATAGCACATGATCTGATTCAGGTAGTGAAACATCCAGGATGTTTGGTCGAGGGAGGTTTTGTATACAATTCAGTCACATACAAACAATCATGATCTGCTGCATCAATCACAACTTCATTTCCTGGCAAAGGCATCAGTGTAGCCAGATTCAAACTTGTGCAACACACTAATGATACATTCTCAGCACCCACGATCACCTATTCATATTTTGTCAATCAACTGCTAGTGAGATGTTGCATTTTACTACGAGAGAGCAAAATCTCAACAGTATGTGGCACATGTACTTTTAATGGGTACACTGACAAAATATTGACACCCACAATCTCACCATCCAAAAATGTTGTGACCAAAATGTTGTTGAAAAAATATATGCATCCTATACTTGGTACGGTACAAAAAATATAGAGAAAATAAATATGAGTCATAAATATAGTTGTGCAAAATATTGTTTTTTTAATATGCATAAAATAAATTAATAAATATTAAATTTATTTCTCCAAGGTATTGGCAGACTCTGGCCCACCGCTTCCACCAGCAAGACTCTGCTGCAGACGGCAGCCCGTGACTTCACGGAAGATTCGGATTACTTATTCCGTGACTATAGGGCAACTTGTACATGGACTTATGTGGTTGAGGTGTATGGCAGGACACAGGTGGGAACCTTATTTCATCAGCAACTTGGTCGCCATTCAGCTCCAGTACGTTTTAAATTTCCAAGACTCATGAAGAGATTTAGTGGAGTTAATACTGGGCATTCACCAGGGGTGCTGTGTGAGTGCATTCTGGGTACTGTGGTTTGCCGATGCAGACACAGAAAATAAATCAAACATAATCATGAAAAGAAAAAAAGATAAGAACATAATTGTGAAAATATAAGAACTGGGATAAAAAAAGAAAAAAAATGTAAATAACATAATCATGAAAATGCTAGATTCTTGGGGACATATGAGAGACTGAGAGACTGAAAGATAAGTTTATGGAACTAATATGCAAAATGTGAAATTGTTGTTTTAAGGAAAAAATTATCCAGTTCGCCTTTTGTGATTGTTAAAATGTTAAAAACTACATGTCCCAGAATTCAATGGGGGTTGAGTTTAATGAAACAGGAAAGGATGTAAATGCCCTTTTCAAATTTTAACAGTAATGGCAGAGTAACAGATTGTAAGCAGTGATCAAGGCACAGGAGGTGCCGAAACGCGTAGGATTTGTTTGTCTGATGATGCTGAAAATCGACGAATTATGAAAAAAAGAAACAAAAAAAATTGCAAAAGTACGCCTTTGGTGAGTGCAATCTGTTTTTCTGGGTTTCCAGAATTGGAGAAAAGATATATATACCAATAACATAAAATCTATTTAAAAACGTTCTATTATAAATTAAAACATTAAACTATTTAAAGATCTTTAAACTTACATTTTCCACTCCAGAGAGTGCAACAGTAGGGAAAGTGTTGGATAAGGGAGGGGTAAAAATTAATATTCCCACTCCAGTGAGTGAAACAGTAGGTAAAGTGGTGGATAGCGGAGGAATAAAATGTACTATTCCCACTCTAGTGAGTGCAACAGTAGGGAAAGTGTCGGTTAGCAAGGGGTACAAATGACTATTCCCACTCCAATGAGTGCAACAGTAGGGAAAGTGTTGGATAGTAGAGGGGTAAAAATTACTATTCCCACTCCAGAGAGTTCTATAGTTGGGAAAGTGTGGATAGCGGAGTGATAACATTTACTATTCCCCCTCCAGTGAGTACAACAGTCTGGAAAGTGTTGAATAGAGGAGGGGTAAAAATTACTATTCCCATTCCAGTGTGAGCAATAGTAGGGAAACTGTTGGATAGCGGAGGGGTAAAAATGACTATTCCCATTCCAGTGAGTGTAACAGTATAGAAATTGTTGGATAGCGGAGTGATAACATGTACTATTCCCATGCCAGTCACTGCATCAATAGGCAAAGTCTAGGATTGCTGATGGGTAAAATTTAGTATTCTCACTCCAGTCAGTTCAAAATTAAAAAACAAACAAAATATCATCAACAAAATAAAAAATAAACATTTTAAGTTAAAAAAAAATATATAAATATGTTAAAAATAAAAAATAAAAATATATTCAATATTAAATCCATATCACAAATAAATACAAATATTCTATGAATAAAGTGTTTAAAAAATAAAACTCATATTATTATTTAGAAATTATTTGTTATCAAAAACAATTACTACATAAATTTAGTCTATTTACTTCCTACCCTATAACATCACAAAATCCACAACCCACATCGAAAATAAAAATAATTTATTTACATAATTAACATAATTTAAACCTTTTACACATATAATCCCCACAACCCACACCTAAAATTGTACTGTAAAATAGATTATTTACACAATTAAAAAACATTTACTAATAATTAATTAACAGTATTTAACAATTAATTATAAAGTAAGTTAAACTAATTTACCCCCCACCCTTCACCCCTGTAAACCCAGAACCGACACACACAAAAATTCAACAATTACACTAATTAATTATCAATTAATTAATAAATATTATCAACTAATCATTAATTAATTAAAAATAAATTACTTCCCACCCTTTACCCCCAAAAGCCCCACAACCTGCACCTAAAATTAACCCCAAAAATGTTACATTCAAAACACAATGAACATTAGAAAATCTCAATTAAAAATATTAACAAATACGTATATTCATTAATTTAATAAAATTAAATGACTTCCCATCTTATTCCCTATGAACCCACCACCCATAAACAATACTTATACAAAAAAATAACATCACATACATTTAAAATATATACTAAAATACTTTACACTATTTATAAAATCAATATTTTAAACAACTATATTTTTGGAGGCGAAATTAATGACTACTATATTTTTCAAATCAATATTTCTTATCTTAAAGTCGATATTCTTTACCACGAGATTCTAGCAGGCAATATTTCTGTGTCACAATATTTAAAACTCAATTTTAGTGTAAGTTGACATTACAAACTCAATATTTTGACTGAATTCCCTTTTAATGGATGACCGCTCACAATTCTTTCACACTGTTTCAAACTCACACATTTGGCAGCAACGGCTTTTAGAAATCTTGGTAAAGCTGTGGCCATAGGATCTAAAGT
The DNA here is from genome assembly GCF_964261635.1 of Lissotriton helveticus. NCBI lineage: Eukaryota > Metazoa > Chordata > Amphibia > Caudata > Salamandridae > Lissotriton > Lissotriton helveticus. Next base: position 428,983,259 of record NC_136065.1, read on the forward strand.
AGGTGAAAAGTATGCAACAGGCCTATGCACAGTTCCATGCATTTGCATCAAAACTGACAATGAGCAGTTCAAGCTCACTGCAAAACAGAGTGAAACTTTAGTTAAAGCTGGGCATTCCCAATGCCGAACTTCGACAAAGACTCTCTCGCTGTTTGTTAAAAGAGCACATGCATTTGTCATTCCATGGAACTCGATCTGACACATCTTTGTGTCTAAGTCTTTGAAGTAGCTTGACTGTCAATGAAACATTTGGAACCCATTGTCGACAATAGCCAACTATTCCCAGGAACGTGCAAACTTCCTTTTGTGTGCTAGGAGGATTTATCTGCAGAATGGTGGTAATCCTATCCTGTGACTCTTTCCTGGCTCCTTTTTCAAGGTGAAGTAAAGGACCTCTCTCCTGCAAAATCGTAACTTGGTTGGTGATATTTTATGTCCATTCACTGCCAAATTATTGAATAATGCCATGGTATCCCATATGCAAGCTTCCTGAGTACCTGACACTACTAACAAGTTGTTAATGTACTGAACCAACACAGAGTGATTTGACATTACCAATGACTCTAGATTCTTCTTAAAAATTTGGGTGAAGTTAGAAGGACTTTCCATATACCTTTGTGGAACTCAGCACCATGCCAAGACATGGTTTTCGAACCAGAAAACAATTAAAACTTGGCTATGTGGGTGCAAGGGAATGAACAAGAAAGCTTGACACAAATCGATGACAGAAAACAATTCAGCTTCACATGGGATGTTGTATGGTATCACACATGAATGTGGTACAATTAGACAACATGTGATCACTATCTTGTTAACATTGTTCACATCCTGCACAATCTGATACCTTCCAATTGGTTTCTGAATTCCGAGTTGCATGGGCTTTCCATAATCTCTCTCAATATTCCTCTTTCAATCAAGGACTCAATTAGAGGCGTTATGCATGCAATTGTTTCAGGGCTCAAGATATAGCTGCCTCTGAAATGAGGTTGCGAAGTGAGCTAAAGAATGATGATGGTTTCAACCCAGATCTGTGACTGCGGTGAGTGTCTGAAAAGTTTCAGCGCTCTGTCCATCATCGCCTTGTGTTTGCTTTGTTTGCACTAACTTGCATGGTATGCCCAGGCTTGGGTCAATTGTTCACTTTGTAACTGGATTCAAGCTATCCTGACTGATGAGGGGTGTTACCCCGAACACGGTCCCAGGGTGCTTGTTTCCCATTCAGGGAAGACCTGGCTTGGCAGTTCGAGCTGGACTGTTCCCATGAGGCACAGAGTCAAGACTCATTTGCATATAACTGGATCTTAACCGAGGTTGCAAAATGAGCTAAAGAATGACGATGAATTCAACACAGACCTGTGACTGGGGGAGTGTGTCTGAAAAGTGTTAGCGCTCCGTCGATCATCTCCTTGTGTTTGCTTTGTTCGCCCTAAATTGGCAGGGTATGCCCAGACATGGGTCCTTTGCTCACTTTGCCACTGAATTCAAGCTGGCCTGGCTGCTGAGGAGTATTACCCCGAAACTGGTCCCAAGATGCTTGTTTCCAGTTCAGGGAAGACCTGGCTTGGCAGTTCAGGCTGGAAAGTTCGTGTGAGGCATAGGGTCAAGACTTATTTGCATATAGCAGGGTCTGAACTTAGGTAGCGAAGTTAGTTAATGAAGGATGATGGATTCAACCCAGATTTATGACTGGGGATGAGTGTCTGAAAAGTTTCAGCGCTCCGTTCATCATCTCCTTTTGTTAGCTTTGTTCGCCCTAAGTTATCAAGGCATGCCTGGACATGGTTCCCTTGCTCATCTTGCCACTGGATTCAACCTAGCCTGGCTGATGAGGTGCATTTCCCCCCTAACTGGTCCTAGGATGCTTGTTTCCGGTTCAGGTAAGACCTGGTTTGGCGGTTGGGGCTGGACTGTTCCCATGAGGCACAGGTTCAAGATGTATTTGCATATAGCTGGGTCTGAACTGAGGTGGCGAAATGAGCTAAAGTATGATGATAGATTCAACCCAGATATGTGACTGGGGGTGAGTGTCTGAAAAGTTTCAGCACTCCCCCGATAATCTTCTTGTGTTCGCTTTGTTCGCTCAAAGATGGCAGGGTATGCCCAGACATGGGTCCCAAGCTCACTTTGCCACTGGATTCCATCTAGCCTGGCTGATGAGGGGTGTTACCCCAAAACTGTTACCAGGATGCTTGTTTCCGGTTCAGGGAAAACCTGTCTTGGCAGTTCGAGCTGGTCTGTTCCCATGAGCACAGGGTCAAGAGTGATTTGCATATAGCTGGGTCTGAACTGAGGAGGCGAAATGAGCTGAAGAATGATGATGAATTCAACCCAGATCTCTGACTGGGGGTGAGTGTCTGAAAAGTTTCAGCGCTCCGTCCATCAAATCCTTGTGTTTGCTTTGTTTGCCCTAAGTTGGCAGGTTATGCGCAGATTTGGGTCCCTTGCTTACTTTGCCACTGGATTCAAGTTAGCCTGGTTGATGAGGGGTGTTACCCCAAAACTGGTCCCTGGATGTTTGTTTACGGTTCATGGAAGACCTGGCTTGGCATTACGGGCTGGACTTCTCCCATGAGGCACAGGGTCAAGACTGATTTGCATATAGCTGAGTCTGAACTGAGGTGGTGGTTTGAGCTAAAGAATGATGATTGATTCAACCCAGATCTGTGACTGGGGGTGAGTGTCTGAAAGTTTCAGCACTCCGTCCATCATATACTTGTGTGTTCTTTGTTCACCCTATGTTGGCAGGGGATGCCCAGACGTGGGTCCATTACTCACTTTCCCACTGGATTCAAGCTAGCCTGGCTGATGAGGGGTGTTACCCCGAAACCGGTCTCAATCCTTGTTTCCAGTTCAGGGAATACCTAGCTTGGCAGTTTGGGCTGGACTGTTCCCATGAGGCACAGGGTCAAGACTGATTTGCATATAGCTGAGTCTGGACTGAGGTTGCAAAGTGAGCTAAAGAATTATGATGGAATCAACCCAGATCTGTGACTGGGGATTAGGCATGGGCGGATTTTGCGGATCCACGATCCGCGGATTTGCGGATTTGCGGATCGTGGATCCGCAAAATCGGTGGATTTTACGGATTTGCGGATCCGCGGATTTCGGGCGGGACTTCCATGCGAGTGCACATGCCTCTTGTGTGTTTAAAAGGTACACATGATGAAGAGACAGACCCTCCTGGTCACAGGAACAGCAAAGGGATTGCGCTCCTGTAAGTCAAGGATGCAAAGGCCTCTGTCCAGCATCACAGCTGATTTTCGACGGTAGATTTGGGAAGAAGGCACACCTGCCCAGCCTCGATGACGAGTACGATTGTTTTTTGGGCTGATGAATGAGTCACTGCATTTGAGCTTCAACTAGTTCTAGCGACCATGTGTGTGTTACTATACAATCGCCCCGAAGGGCGCAGGGGTCCCTTAGGTGAGCTGTCCATCATAGTGGGTCAATGGCGGGAAGACGGTGCACACCGCGAGTGTGTGGGCGGGGCTTCCATGCGAGTGCACATGCCTCTTGTGTGGGTAAAAGGTCTGAGACCGATCAGAGCAGTAGATGAAGAGACAGACCCTCCTGGTCACAGGAACAGCAAAGGGATTGCGCTCCTGAAAGTCAAGGATGCAAAGGCCTCTGTCCAGCATCACAGCTGATTTTCAACGGTAGATTTGAGAAGAAGGCACACCTGCCCAGCCTCGATGACGAGCACGATTGTTTTTTGGGCTGATGAATGAGTCACTGCATTTGAGCTTCAACTAGTTCCAGCGACCATGTGTGTGTTACTATGCAATCGCCCCGAAGGGCGCAGGGGTCCCTTAGGTGAGCTGTCCATCATAGTGGGTCAATGGCGGGAAGACGGTGCTCATCGCGAGTGTGTGGGCGGGGCTTCCATGCGAGTGCACATGCCTCTTGTGTGGGTAAAAGGTCTGAGACCGATCAGAGCAGTAGATGAAGAGACAGACCCTCCTGGTCACAGGAACAGCAAAGGGATTGCGCTCCTGAAAGTCAAGGATGCAAAGGCCTCTGTCCAGCATCACAGCTGATTTTCGACGGTAGATTTGGGAAGAAGGCACGCCTGCCTGGCCTGTTGTAACTATTTTACGATGGCGCCGGCAAGCTGCCAGCGCCATCCTAAAATAGTTACTAAATTAGCTTCAACAGGAAGCTCTAATAGATAAAATCGAGCACCTGCTTTATTTTATCTATTAGAGCTTCCTGCTGAAGCTAACTTAGTAACTATTTTAGGATGGCGCCGGCAGCTTGCCGGCGCCATCGTAAAATAGTTACAGCAGGCCAGGCTTCAACTTTTGCCCCGGGGCCGGATCCGCCGCTCGCGGATTTGCGAATTCTCGGTAAATTCGCGGGAGTTCACGGATCGCGAATTTACCGAAAATTCTCAAAATCCGCGAGCGGAACGGATTTTGCGCCCATCCTTACTGGGGATGAGTGTCTGAAAAGTTTCAGCGATCCGTCCATCATCTCCTTGTGTTTGCTTTGTTCACCCTACGTTGGCAAGGTATGCCCGGACATGGGTCCCTTGCTCCCTTTGCCACTGGATTTAAGCTAGCCTGGCTGATAAGGGGCGTTACCCCGCAACTGGTCCCTGGTTGTTTATTTCCGGTTTAGGGAAGAACTGTCTTGGCAGTTCGGGCTGGACTGTTCCCATGAGGCACAGGGTAAAAAGTGATTTGCACATATCTGGGTCTGAATTGAGGAGGTGATTTGAGCTGAAGAATGATGATGGAGTCAACCCAGATCTGTGACTGGCGGTGAGTGTTAGAAAAGTTTCAGCACACCGTCCATCATATCCTTGTGTTTGCTTTGTTTGTCTTAAGTTGGCAGGGGATGCCTAAACATCGGTCCCTTGCTCACTTTGCCACTGGATTCAAGCTAGCCTAGCTTATGAGGGGTGTTACCCATTAACTGGTCCCTGGATGTTTTTGTCCGGTTTAGCGAATACCTGCTTCGCAGTTCGGGCTGCACTGTTCCCATGAGGCACAGGGTCAAGAGTAATTTGCAAATAGCTGGATCTGAACTGAGGTTGCAAAGTGAGCTAATGAATGATGATGGATTCAACCCAGTTCTGTGACTAGAGGTGAGTGTCTGCCATGTTTCAGTGCTCTGGACATCATCTTCTTGTGTTTGTTTTGTTTGCCATAAGTTGACAGGGTATGCCTAGACATGGGTCCCTTGCTCGCTTTTCCATTGGATTCAAACTAACCAGGCTGATGAGGAGTGTTTCACCAAAACCGGTCCCAGGATGCTTGTTTCCGGTTCAGGTAAGACCTTGCTTGGCATTTTGGGCTGGACTGTTCCAATGAGGCACATTGTCAAGACTGATTTGCATACAGCTGGGTCTGAACTGAGGTGGCGAAGTGAGCTAAAGAATGATGATAGAACCAACCCAGATATGTGACTGGGGGCGAGTGTCTGAAAAGTTTCAGCGCTCCCCCCATAATCTTCTTGTGTTTGCTTTGTTCGCCCAAAGATGGCAGGGTATGCCCAGACATGGGTCCCTTCCTCACTTTGCCACTGGATTCCATCTAGCCTCGCTGATGAGGGGTGTTACCCCAAAACTGTTACCTGGATGTTTGTTTCTGTTTCAGGGAAGACCTGTCTTGGCAGTTCGAGCAAGTCTGTTCCCATGAGGCACAGGGTCAAGAGTGATTTGCATATAGCTGGGTCTGAACTGAGGAGGCGAAATGAGCTGAAGAATGATGATGGATTCAACCCAGATCTGTGACTGGGGGTGAGATCTGAAAAGTTTCAGCGCTCCGTCCATCAAATCCTTTTGTTTGCTTTGTTTGCCCTAAGTTGGCAGGTTATGCCCAGATGTGGGTCCCTTGCTTACTTTGCCACTGGATTCAAGCTAGCCTGGTTTATGAGGGGTGTTACCCCTAAACTGGTCCCTGGATGTTTGTTTCCGGTTCACGGAAGACCTGGCTTGGCAGTTCGGGCTGGGCTTCTCCCATGAGGCATGGTCAAGACTGATTTGCATATATAGCTGAGTCTGAACGGAGGTTGCAAAGTGAGCTAATGAATGATGATGGATTCAACCCAGTTCTGTGACTAGAGGTGAGTGTCTGCCATGTTTCAGTGCTCTGGACATCATCTTCTTGTGCTTGTTTTGGTTGCCATAAGTTGACAGGGTATGCCTAGACATGGGTCCCTTGCTCGCTTTGCCATTGGATTCAAACTAACCAGGCTGATGAGGAGTGTTTCACCAAAACCGGTCCCAGGATGCTTGTTTCCGGTTCAGGTAAGACCTTGCTTGGCAGTTTGGGCTGGACTGTTCCAATGAGGCACATTGTCATGACTGATTTGCATACAGCTGGGTCTGAACTGAGGTGGCGAAGTGAGCTAAAGAATGATGATAGAACCAACCCAGATATGTGACTGGGGGCGAGTGTCTGAAAAGTTTCAGCGCTCCCCCATAATCTTCTTGTGTTTGCTTTGTTCGCCCAAAGATGGCAGGGTATGCCCAGACATGGGTCCCTTCCTCACTTTGCCACTGGATTCCATCTAGCCTCGCTGATGAGGGGTGTTACCCCAAAACTGTTACCTGGATGTTTGTTTCTGTTTCAGGGAAGACCTGTCTTGGCAGTTCGAGCAAGTCTGTTCCCATGAGGCACAGGGTCAAGAGTGATTTGCATTTAGCTGGGTCTGAACTGAGGAGGCGAAATGAGCTGAAGAATGATGATGGATTCAACCCAGATCTGTGACTGGGGGTGAGATCTGAAAAGTTTCAGCGCTCCGTCCATCAAATCCTTTTGTTTGCTTTGTTTGCCCTAAGTTGGCAGGTTATGCCCAGATGTGGGTCCCTTGCTTACTTTGCCACTGGATTCAAGCTAGCCTGGTTGATGAGGGGTGTTACCCCAAAACTGGTCCCTGGATGTTTGTTTCCGGTTCACGGAAGACCTGGCTTGGCAGTTCGGGCGGGACTTCTCCCATAAGGCATGGTCAAGACTGATTTGCATATATAGCTGAGTCTGAACGGAGGTGGTGGTTTGAGCTAAAGAATGATGATTGATTCAACCCAGATCTGTGACTGGGGTGAGTGTCTGAAAAGTTTCAGCACTCCGTCCATCATATCCTTGTGTTTGCTTTGTTTGCCCTGAGTTAGCAAGGTATGCCCGGACATTGGTCCCTTGCTCACTTTGCCACTTGATTCAAGCTAGCCTGGCTGATGAGTGGTGTAACCTTGAAACTGGTCCCTGGTTGTTTGTTTCCTGTTCAGGGAAGACCTGCCTTGGCATTTTGGTCTGGACTGTTCCCACTGGCAGGGGATACCCAGACGTGGGTCCATTACTCACTTTCCCACTGCATTCAAGCTAGCCAGGCTGATGAGGGGTGTTACCCCGAAACCGGTCTCGATGCTTGTTTCCAGTTCAGGGAAAACCTAGCATGGCAGTTCGGGCTGGACTGTTCCCATGAGGCACAGGGTCAAGAATGATATGCATATATCTGGGTCTGAACTGAGGAGGCAAATTGTTCTGAAGAATGATGATGGATTCAACCCAGATCTGTGACTGTGGTTCAGTGTGTGAAAAGTTTCAGCGCTCCGTCCATCATATCCTTGTGTTTGCTTTGCTTGCCCTTAGTTGGCAGGGTATTGCCCAGACATGGGTCCCTTGCTCACTTTGCCACTGGATTCCAGCTAGCCTGACTGATGAGGGGTTTTACCCCAAAACTGTTACCTGGATGTTTGTTTCCAGTTCAGGGAAGATCTGGCTGGCAGTTCGAGCTGGACTGTTCCCATGAGGCACAGGTTCAGGAGTGATTTGCACATAGCTGGGTCTGAACTGAGGAGGTTAATTACGCTAAAGAATGATGATGGATTCAACCCAGATCTTTGACTAGGGTTGAGTGTCTGAAAAGTTTCAGCACGCCATCCATCATACCCTTCTGTTTGCTTTGTTCTACCAAAGTTGGCAGGGTATGCCCAGACGCGGGTCCCTTGCTCACTTTGCCACTGGGATCAAGCTAGCCTGGCTGATGAGGGACGTTCCCCCAAACCCTTTTCCAGAATGCTTGTTTCCAGTTCAGGTAAGACCTGGCTTGGCAGTTTGGGCTGGACTGTTCCCATGAGGCACAGGTTCGTGACTGATTTGCATATAGTTGGGCCTGAACTGAGGTGGCGAAGTGAGCTAAAGAATGATGATGCATTCAAACCAGATCAATGACTGGGTGTTAGTGTCTGAAAAGTTTCAGAGCTCCATCGATAATCTCCTTGTGTTTGCTATGTTTTCCCTAAGTTGGCAGGGTAAGCGCAGACCATTGTCCCTTGCTCACTTTGACACTGGATTCAAGCTAGCCTGGCTGATGAGGGGTGTTACCCTGAAACTGGTCCCAGGATGTTTGTTTCTGGTTCAGGGGAGACCTGGCTTGGCAGTTCGGGCTGGACTGTTCCCGTGAGTCACAGGGTCATGAGTGATTTGCATTTACCTGGGTCTGAACTGGGGTGGCGAAGTAAGCTAAAGAATGATGATGGATTCAACTCAGATCTGTGACTGGGGTGAGTGTCTGAAAAGTTTCAGCGCTCCCTCCTTCATCTCCTTGTGCTTGTTCTGGGCTTAAGAAATACAGGGGTATTCGAGGGAATTCTGCATTCCATGTCAAGGTAAGGCGTATTGGAGCAAACCATTTAATCAATCCAATATCTGTTCCCATGCAATCCCAAACCTCAGGCAACCCGGTTTCTCTTAATTCCAAAGGTAAATCATCACCCGTCAATAGGGGAAATAAACCTTCGGCTTCAGATTTTTGTTGCACCATTCGTACAAAATTCAATTCGCTTTGGGGTAAAAAAAAATTAACAATTTAGTTTGCACAACACATCTTGTTCCAATCGGTTTAATGAACTAGAATTGCATATTACAAACTTGTGTACGTCCTCAAATGGTGCAATTTGTAACTTGTCAAGTTCAGTTACAGGATTTGACATTAATCAATTTGATACTCCTACAACTTGGATTTTTACTCCCGAGAGTGGCAGCTTTGGAACTTCTGCTGTTTTCACCGAGGAATGAGTAGCATCAGTTTCAACAAGGAATGAAACAGGTGTTCCATTTACCTTGCCATCCGCATGGGAACCACTCTGGTAAACCTCTAAGGGTGCGATAAACACCTATTCCTCCTTTTCTCTCAGGCACTGTCACTGTAACAAATCAGAAGCACTGTTATTGATCTGAATTAATTATTGCTGTGTAACATTTGGGTCTGAATCCGTTGGGTCATTGGTATGGAATCGCTTGTTCACATTATATTTTTGAACTTGACCATTCAAGTGTGGCATTAGAGCCCCTCTCATGAACAGCCTTGATTTTCTGATCCAATTTTAGATCTTTAATGCCCTTTTTTCTGTGTCACTGACAGTGCACATGCACACTTGTCCCAATTTTCAATGTGCTTTCATCTAATATTTATGGAGAGTGATGTGTGTTTTCAATATTGTAAAACAACGGCAGCTCACTAATATCGTTGAAAATAATCGCTGTAACACCATCCCACTTCTCATATGTGAAGTCCTGTTTTGACCTAAAAGAAACGTTTTTTATGGTTGTTGCAGGGAAACATAAACACAACATTTCTCTGCAATATGTCCGTAAGATACTCTAACACATCACCAACATTAACATTACATTAAAGGAAAAGGTATTTCAAACAATTTGTTTAAGAATTATTCAAAGTTATCAGGGCAAGATTTTCTGCAGGACAGAGCTGGCTGTATCAGGGGGCCCATGAAAGTCTGGGGCCCTGGGCCACGGCCAATTTTGCCCATGCCGTAAAACATCTCTGGTTGCACACCTTGTACAACAACTGCTCAATCTGCACCATGCCCTATGTAACCCTGCTTTGCTGCTCTCATTTGAGCCAACATCAATTTCTCCTTCAACTTCTTATGCTTAGAATCCAATTTGTCTCTGCAATATTTAGCTTACCGAATAATTTCATCTATCAGTTTGCTCTGCCAACAACTGAAATGCTGTTGTATCATGACACTTATTCCATGTCTCAATCCATATACAAATTGGTACACAAAATGTCCTAATCCTTTCCTGACACATTTCCCATCCCGCTGTACTGTTTCAATCCCTGTAAAAGTCGTTCATAGTGCACGTGTACTGTTTCCTTTAATACCTGTGTTGTTCTGACAATCTTTACCAAATCAATCTCTTTTGGAGAAGTATTCCCTTTCAAATAGGTGAAGGCTTGGTTATATTGTTTCCTCACCTCAGCTGATGATGCACCGATTCTTGGATCTCTAGCTGGTTCAGTCTCAGGATAGTCTATAGCAATTTTAGATTCATTCCATAAATCACTAGGGACTACAATTAACCCTGGGCAATGAACTCCGCTCCGCTACCAGAGTTTGCGGAGATTTGCTACATTCCATTAAAAACACAGAATTACCTCCACATAGGGGAGTCAGCTACTTAACTTCACCCACACATGCTTTGATAAAGCAACTTTACATGCTAAAAAGCATCTAACCAATTCATAAAAATGAACCTTGAAAATGAAAAATATCAGGCAATGAGAGAGGTGATGATTTTGGGGTGCCCCCTAACCTAGGGGGAGGACCAAGCAGATGCCTTGAACACAATGAGCATATCATGCTGAACGATTCAGTGGTGGTCCCATCCTCTTAGAACCACCCCAAGCAGAGTTATGGGCAACAATACAATCCCAACCAAAGGTCCTGCAAAGCATTATGGGGTGAGATTAGCAGTGGGCAGTGAATATTATAGTATCCAATATCAAAATAATTCTACAAAGAGCTGCAGTTCAACTAGTCGTTCTAGGTGTCCCTCACGAGTCAAATGCAAAAGCATTGAAATTATGACATCAAGCTGCAGTTCAACTAGTCAGTGCTAGGTGTCCCTCAAGTCAAATGCTTTTCCATTTGACTCATGAGGGACACCTAGTTACAACTAGTGGAACTGCAGCTTCATTAAAAGGTTTCAATGCTTTTGCATTTGACTCGTGAGGGACAACTAGTAACGACTTGAGTATTAGATAAACCTACAGGGATCTCAATATTCATTCCATTATATCCCAGCTTTGTCAGACAGCAAGCCACCCAACACACGATCAGAAAAACTGTTGTAACATTGCTCTTGGCCCATACATTTGTTTTATTATCGACTTGGTGTTATTATTTAAATAGAATTCTTTAAACCTCTAGCTACCAATCTATCCTCTTGCTCATCCGGTGTATCAAGTTCTGTGCTGATAGGGGCTGGAATATGTCTACAATGGACAATTAACCTACAAGGAGCAGGACTGGGATGATTATCATCACCTATATATATATATATATTTGTTATGAGTCAAACAACATTTTAACCTCTATAATTTGTTCAAAACCCATGGATTTACCCTCAATAAAATGATGAGAGAGAATCAGCAGAATTTAGTTATATTTTACGTTTAGTAATTTGGACATCATCATCTAAATTAATAATAATATTCAGCCCTAATTTCAGGTTAAATATGGTTTATTAATATGGCATCAAGCCTCTGAGAATAATTAAACAGATATCAACCTCATCCGAGATAGATCAGGGGTCAAGCCAAGGTGTGAGTTGATTAAGGAGATAAGGAAATCAGATAAGCCTCATACAGACCCTTTATGAAAGTTCTGAGTAACCAGTTCTAGTTCGCCAAGACGGCAACAATAAAATCACATAGCATATCGTGAAACACTTCAGTTGAAAGGTTCAGTTCTACATTAGCACACCAGTCAGTAGCATGTTGCAGTGTTTTGTTGTAAGTAGCCAAAATCGTCAGATGTCCGAATCAAGTGGTCTCCAATCCTAGAATGGGTGCCACCGCATCTGTCCCAAAATCTGAGCAATTATACTTCATAAGTTTCCGGGGTGACACTCCCTGACATCAACAGAAATGTCAGACCACTTTGTCCTATTGGTCATTCTTGATAGGATGATGGTGATGTAGAAAGTAAAAAGAATACAATCCACAAAAATCAAGTACATTGATTACGTAGCTTCCTTAAGTCATATAAGCTAAGTTGTATGAGCAATGAGATATTACTGAGAGAATGAGAAAAAATGCTATGACTCATTTAATACTCCTATCCCAAGCAGCTGTTCTAGTGTGGCACATACATTATTGCAATTGTATTTCCTGTACAGCGGACATCTAAGGAAACATTTATGAGTTGGAACACAAATGGTAACTTTGCTGACTATTGCCACAAGCTTCAGAATATTCAGTTCATGAGGTCACTCTGGAAAAGAGAACAAGAAATGAGGCCTTCATGAAATACAGCTAATACACGATAAATTATGATGAATTATAAATCTTGCATTAATAATAAATCTGAGATTATTATTTCGTAGGCGAACACATTTATAAACATTTCAATCAAATCATAATGAATACATGTAATACAATAAAATCATAATTAATACATGTAATACATATAAATCACTTTACGTGAATTCTATTTAAAGCTCATTTAGCACCTACTTTGTTGTTTTCGGTGCACACATTAGGACATAATGGTGTCTTATCCTTTCAGGTTTAAGCTAATCTATTACGCATAAAATGTCCTTGTTTCATTAAGGGATTCAGAAAGGGGGTGGTGATGGACAGAGCATCTGAGTAAAACAGAACACTCATACCCAGTCAAAAGATCAGGGCTTGATCCATCACCGTTTTTTAGCTCACTGCACCATCCCAGCTCAGATCCTGGCTATATGCAAATTAGTCTGACCCTGGCCCAGTGCATCTTGGGAACAGGGCAGACCAAACTACCAAGCCAATTCTTTACTGGAAAGGAAACTTGTTTCATTAAGATCGCTTTGTTAAGAATCACATCTATTGAAATTGAACATAAAATATAACCTATAACTATTCTACCATCTGCATGCTTTTACGATGCAACATATGAATCAAACTTTCATATCAGTTAAAAAAAACGAGGAAAAAGTTGAGCACACGTTTGTCATCATTTGCATTAACATGTTCATAATCACTTCTTTTGTCATTAATTTTGTCAAGTGTAATGTCTGCTTTATCAACCATGTTTAAGGAACATTGGACTTCAACCAAAGGCCCGTGGAGTGTGAATTTTTGGTGGAAAATTTGCCTTGCATAAAATATGCTCCATTTGATCTTCAAACAGTTTGTACTCAGAAATGGTAGGAGCGAATCACAAAATGGAAAATAAATATCTATTCTCCATAAAAAAATCTAATTGCACACGGAAAAAGTTAATTTGCTGCTACTGGAACCATGAATGAAAAAATATCTCTGTCACAATCTGAAAGCGATGGTCTAGTCGATGCATCTTGATAGAATTATGAGCACCATAACCATCCCACAACTTTGAGACCAGTGCTGTTTTCGAGACATTGCTACCCATCTAGTCATCTAAAAGTGCACATTGAGGGGCATATTTATGAGCCATGATGCATCGCTCTTGCACAAACACAATGCACAGGAGAAATGCAACTTAAAAGGGAGATTTATGAAGCCATACAAGGCCACCTTGCCTGTCACTGAGTGACTTCATGAGTCTGGAGTAAAGCAACGCAGCGTAAATCACTGCATTATGCCTCACTCTGTGTCAGAGAGGCACTCAATGGGTGTTGTGTGGGTGTTCTGACACAACATACATGGATTTTGATGCATTCCAAGATTTAGCAGATGTGGCAGACGTGGGAATGCGCTGAAAACCTATGCCTCGCCAGATGAAATGTAACCCGGAGAAATATCTTTATTCCTCCTCAAACTTTCCTCTTTCTAAGTGTGCTACATTCTGCAGCACATGTAAAAGAGGAAAATGCCTCAGGGTTTTGTTTTTGTGCAGAAAGATGCCCCTTCCTGCAAAAAAACAATCTACCTTACAACGCAGGCACCCTTGCACCATGGTGCAAGGGTTCCTACGTTGGTGCTAAGCAGCCTAATGGGGCACCAGTACATGGGGAAAAGGCAGGAATGCACTCTATTCTTTTACATACTGTGCATTCCTGCCCTTACCCTGTCACGCAGTGCAGCACAGCGCAGCAAGGTGGCTTTCTGCTCTGCACTGCATGCCAAGCTCATAAATCTAGCCCGAAGTGCTTTCTACTCTGTTTCTAACTGTACAAACCAATAGAATTGGTCTGCTTCTCTGACACATCAAGGTAATTATAAATCTTTGATATGATAATGCGTGTTGTTGAGAAATAGTAAAAAGACAGAAATAATATAAATGTTCATTTTTATAAAACCCCATAGGTGAGAAACTACAAAGAATATGATACTATCTTCAGAAATATACTTCTAGGGTATTGTGAGAAGTTGGGACCATAACCTTTCAATCACTCCAGGATGTATTGCCATACACATATGACGGTGTTTATTATACAGATTGTTAATTTCCATAGATTTTAGGAGGTGGGTATTATATTTGACTTGTGTACTTAATTTCTGGGTTTACTGCCAGAAAGAAGAAGGCAATGTATACATAGTGCAAAAGGAAGTTGATAGTGATGGATTCTGTAGTTCCTGGGGAATTGGAAGAGCTCATGTGGGCAGTTCGCGCCTGTTGAAAACCTTAACGCTTAAAACATTTTTGCCAGTAAGAATAATTGCCTAGCAGTTCCTCATACTTTTAAACAAGGACAAGGGAACCCAAAGGTAATTCGGTAGGGACCTTGGGTAGCATCATATTATAGAGAACAGTGGTCCCTATTCTAAAAAAATGATAAACAAGGGGAGATAATCATACACTAGATAGAAAGTATGACTTTTGTCCAGCCGGACAAGAATTTATTTTCATAATATATTTCAATAAGTAGCGTTTAAGAAACAATCAATAACAAGTGGGCAGAGCCATGACCCACAAAACACAAGACAGAACAACGAAAAGGATTGGCCAAAAGGCAAGCCAAAATGGGTCTGTATACTTGTACTCAGTTTACACAGACATATATCAACTTTTAAACACCATTGCACACTCTAATACAGCTTAATCTTAGTGCATAAGGTGTCTCGGTGTCAACGATGTTTCGATGCAACCTATTAAATACCAAAAACAACAGGTCATAGACAGAATTCAGAACAATGTCATACATTCACCCCAGTACAGAGATCTGGGCCTAAATCCATAGTTTTTTTGCTCACCATGTCTTTCCAGTTTGAACCCAGCTATATGCTAATCAGTCTTGACCCTGTGCCCCATGGGAACAGTCCAGCCCGAACTGCCAAGCCAGGTCCTCCCTGGACAGGAAACAAGCATCCAAGGACCGGTTTCGGGCTTTCAGCCCTCATCAGCCTGGATAGCCTGTTTCCAGTGGCATGGAGAGCACGGGACTCACGTCTGAGCATACCCGTCCCACTCGGGGTGACAAAAGCAAAAACAACAGGTGATGGACAGAATGCAGAACAATGTCATACATTCACCCCGGTACAGAGATCTGGGCCTAAATCCACTGTTTTTTTGCTCAGCATGCATTTCCAGTTTGACCCCAGCTCTATGCAAATCAGTCTTGACCCTGTGCCCCATGGGAACAGTCCAGCCCGAACTGCCAAGCCAGGTCCTCCCTGGACAGGAAACAAGCATCCAAGGACCGGTTTCGGGCTTTCAGCCCTCATCAGCCTGGATAGCCTGTTTCCAGTGGCATGGAGAGCACGGGACTCACGTCTGAGCATACCCGTCCCACTCGGGGTGACAAAAGCAAAAACAACAGGTGATGGACAGAATGCAGAACAATGTCATACATTCACCCCGGTACAGAGATCTGGGCCTAAATCCATTGTTTTTTTGCTCAGCATGCATTTCCAGTTTGACCCCAGCTCTATGCAAATCAGTCTTGACCCTGTGCCCCATGGGAACAGTCCAGCCCGAACTGCCAAGCCAGGTCCTCCCTGAACAGGAAAAAAGCATCCAAGGACCGGTTTCGGGCTATCAGCCCTCATCAGCCTGGATAACCTGTTTCCAGTGGCATGGAGAGCACGGGACTCACGTCTGAGCATACCCGTCCCACTCGGGGTGACAAAAGCAAAAACAACACGTGATGGACAGAATGCAGAACAATGTCACACATTCACCCCAGTACAGAGATCTGGGCCTAAATCCATTGTTTTTTTGCTCACCATGCCTTTCCAGTTTGAACCCAGCTATATGCAAATCAGTCTTGACCCTGTGCCCCATGGGAACAGTCCAGCCTGAACTGCCAAGCCAGGCCCTCCCTGGACAGGAAACAAGCATCCAAGGACCGGTTTCGGGCTTTCAGCCCTCATCAGCCTGGATAGCCTGTTTCCAGTGGCATGGAGAGCACAGGACTCACGTCTGAGCATTACCGTCCCACTCGGGGTGACAAAAGCAAAAACAACAGGTGATGGACAGAATGCAGAACAATGTCATACATTCACCCCAGTACAGAGATCTGGGCCTAAATCCATTGTTTTTTTGCTCACCATGCCTTTCCAGTTTGAACCCAGCTATATGCAAATCAGTCTTGACCCTGTGCCCCATGGGAACAGTCCAGCCCGAACTGCCAAGCCAGGCCCTCCCTGGACAGGAAACAAGCATCCAAGGACCGGTTTCGGGCTTCCAGCCCTCATCAGCCTGGATAGCCTGTTTGCAGTGGCATGGAGAGCACGGGACTCATGGCTGAGCATACCCGTCCCACTCGGGGTGACAAAAGCAAAAACAACAGGTGATGGACAGAATGCAGAACAATGTCATACATTCACCCTAGTACAGAGATCTGGGCCTAAATCCATTGTTTTTTTGCTCACCATGCCTTTCCAGTTTGAACCCAGCTATATGCAAATGAGTCTTGACCCTGTGCCCCATGGGAACAGTCCAGCCCGAACTGCCAAGCCTGGTCCTCCCTGGACAAGAAACAAGCATCCAAGGACCGGTTTCAGGCTTTCAGCCCTCATCAGCCTGGATAGCCTGTTTCCAGTGGCAATGGAGAGCACGGGACTCACGTCTGAGCATACCCGTCCCACTCGGGGTGACAAAAGCAAAACCAACAGGTGATGGACAGAATGCAGAACAATGTCATACATTCACCCCAGTACAGAGATCTGGGCCTAAATCCATTGTTTTTTTGCTCCCCATGCCTTTCCAGTTTGAACCCAGCTATATGCAAATCAGTCTTGACCCTGTGCCCCATGGGAACAGTCCAGCCCGAACTGCCAAGCCAGGTCCTCCCTGGACAGGAAACAAGCATCCAAGGACCGGTTTCGGGCTTTCAGCCCTCATCAGCCTGGATAGCCTGTTTCCAGTGGCATGGAGAGCACGGGACTCACGTCTGAGCATACCCGTTCCACTCGGGGTGACAAAAGCAAAAACAACAGGTGATGGACAGAATGCAGAACAATGTCATACATTCACCCCAGTACAGAGATCTGGGCCTAAATCCATTGTTTTTTTGCTCACCATGCCTTTCCAGTTTGAACCCAGCTATATGCAAATCAGTCTTGACCCTGTGCCCCATGGGAACAGTCCAGCCCGAACTGCCAAGGCAGGTCCTCCCTGGACAAGAAACAAGCATCAAGGACCGGTTTCTGGCTTTCAGCCCTCATCAGCCTGGATAGCCTGTTTCCAGTGGCATGGAGAGCACGGGACTTACGTCTGAGCATACCCGTCCCACTCGGGGTGACAAAAGCAAAAACAACAGGTGATGGACAGAATGCAGAACAATGTCATACATTCACCGCAGTACAGAGATCTGGGCCTAAATCCATAGTTTTTTTGCTCACCATGCCTTTCCAGTTTGAACCCAGCTATATGCAAATCAGGCTTGACCCTGTGCCCCATAGGAACAGTCCAGCCCGAACTGCCAAGCCAGGTCCTCCCTGGACAGGAAACAAGCATCCAATGACCGGTTTCGGGCTTTCAGCCCTCATCAGCCTGGATAGCCTGTTTCCAGTGGCATGGAGAGCACGGGACTCACGTCTGAGCATACCCGTCCCACTCGGGGTGACAAAAGCAAAAACAACAGGTGATGGACAGAATTTTGTATCGCCCTATTAAATACCAGGCATCATCTTCAGGACAATAGAATTATACATTGTAGTCTTGACAGTTATATACTGCGCCTTTTTATGTTACTTTACATTGTATGGCAGGAGTTATAAACGAGTGTCACGTAATTCTGTGAGGCGCGCGGGCCTTCACAATTGAGTTAGTAAAGGTTGCTCGGCCAGCAGTCAGGGTATCAATTCCACTTTTTTTAGTCTCAGAGCATCCCAGCGCAATCGCGTATGTTGGACGCCAGTCAGTGGGAAATGCACAATCACATTATTGTGGTACTTGTGAGCCAGATTGCTTCATCTACTTCCGTGTAACCCGAGAGACCTGTTGAAAACCTTAACGCTTAAAACATTTTTGTCAGTAAGAATAATTGCCTAGCAGTTCCTCATATGAACACTTCTGTTGCTTACAAAACTAAGGTGCACATTAGAGATTATCCATTAGCACTCATCAGAGATCTGATAAGAAGATCTAGGATGGGAACAAATTGCTATATGATGGCAACATTTCCTTCAGCAGCATGGCATTCATGTAGGGTATAAACTGTAATGGTACCTCATGCTGCTCCTGCCATACTACTGCCTTCCCTTCTGGGAGGACCAAAGTAGGTCTTGCCATCTGGGTGAAGTTTAATTAATGTCTCAAAATATCTACCTATCTATCAGGCTTTGTTAATTAAAGATACAAGAGTTTTTTTTAGTTTTCCCTTTGTCAATTTTAACAATAATGATTTCTCAATGTCCTATCTGAGTCTATTTAATTACTTATTAAGTTTAAGTGCAGCTTCAAAACCACAGGGAATAGAAAATATGTCAGGCCAAGGATTTTAATTTGCAGTGATTTTAATGCAAAATGGGAAGCGAAATAGATGG
Source organism: Lissotriton helveticus (assembly GCF_964261635.1). Classification (NCBI taxonomy): domain Eukaryota; kingdom Metazoa; phylum Chordata; class Amphibia; order Caudata; family Salamandridae; genus Lissotriton; species Lissotriton helveticus. The sequence goes on from NC_136065.1 coordinate 429,002,129, forward strand.
TGCACTGGTACTGATAGTGTTTTGTGTGATACCAGGGGACTGACATTGAGGGATTTACCTGCGCAAATGGTTCTAGAAGATGTGATTAATAAATTTCAGGGGAGCATTTTGAGCTGAACCACCATAGAGGAATGGTGCATGTGTCTACTACTGATTATGTATTTGCATCAAAATACTTTTTGCAGTGGTTAAGGCAGGGCACTATAATTGAAACACAGAGGAGTGATTATAATACCCTCCTTATCAAAAGAGCTTTTCCATTATCTAGGTCAAAAGACCATTAATGGATGATGGTTAAAATATTCATTCTGATGATGCCTTGAGTCTAATATGGCATATAAAAAATCCCTTAGCTACTTTAATAGATCTATTGAAGAACAATCCACCACTTTTTCTGGATTGTCTAGATGTAGGATCTAGGGATGTGTTATCCAATTGTTATAATCAATTATGAATAATATTCAAGAATGCTTTACTGAAACCTGTGATATCTCTGTCCGAAACCCATGGTGGTCTGATGGGAAATGTTCGGCCCCTATTCTCCATCTCAGAAAAGTATTAGCTGGTTCCCCTAGGGATGTTGTGGTGATCCAGGAGGCTAGGAGGTTTTATAGAACTACTATCAAAGAAAGGTGCAGTAGGATTTTCAAGGAGAAGTGTGGCTCACCGGTTAGAAGCGGCAGACCCTGAAGCAGAGGTTGGCCCGGGACCAGGGTTCAATTCCCGACGCGGCAGGGTCGCGGACTCGATAATTCTCGCTTAGGTGCCTACGCTAACCATGGGTCCCACTCTGCAACTCTGGGCAATAGCTTGCTTAATCTCCACAACGGCCCCAGCAACGCCGGGGATGCCTGGCTTCACCTTGGGGTGCCCTCTCACAGGGAAAGCCAGGACGGGTTCCCCAGCGGTATACAGCGCCAGGACACCACGTAACGAGGTAACAGTGCGCTTTACAAGTATACATACATACAAGGATACTGTAAATAGGCTCTCATTGTGAAATTCACCTTTGAACTTTCTTTTGATTTGTAATATTACAGGCCAGGACTGGGTCGAACATTCGTCTTGTATCTACTATTTAGAAAGGGATGTTGAGCAAGAGGCTTTATTAAAACAGCTCTTTATCTCTTATTCTGAACCTATTTTATTACAGTTTACCACCAGTGAAGTTGCAGATGCTATTCAAGCAAATGCTGGCAGTAAGGCAACGGGACCTGATAGAATCCTCATGGATCTGTATAAATGTATTCCCAAACTTTTGGGCCCATTACTTGCAAACCTTTTTAATTAGTCCTTATATTGCATTATCCTCGAGTTGTTGTCCTTATCTACAATAGTGCTTATTTTTAGATAGGGTCACCTACTTGTTACAGACCCATCTCTTTGGTTGATAGTCCCATAAAGATACTGGGAAGAGTAAATTTTAACTGGCTGCAGACTTGGGGCCCTATTAGGATGGCGGACGGACCTTCGTCCGTCCGCCACCCCCGAGGAAAAGGGACCGGCCGCATGGGCAGCGGCGGTCCCTCCATGGCAATTAGGATGTGACCGCCACCCTGGTGGTCACATCCCTTACATTTAACATTGTGGTGGATGCTGCTTCAAGCAGCACCCGCCGCAAGGTTAAAAAGTGCATGTTGACCTTTGCATGCACAAAGCGGCAGGCACCGCGTGTTGCCTGCCGCTTCATGCACGCAAAGGCAGGGGGGTACCATAGGTACCCCCCATGTGCAACCCCCACCTCCCCTTCACCCCTGGGGGCCCGCAACAGGCCCCAAAGAAAAGACCGTATGCCTTTCCACGGCGGAAATGCCGCCGTGGAAAGGCAAAGAACCACAGCCATCCTAATATGCCTGGCGGTGTCTGATAGACCCCGCCAGCCATGTTACAGGTTTTCCACCGCGGTCGGAAGGCGACCGCGGCAAAAAAGCTCCGGACAGAAAAAATATCCCCCCGCCATCCTAATCTGGTGTTTCTTCAGTCCGCAGCGGTTAATCCGCATCCCCTGGTCCGGCGGTGGCTTCCGCCGGCCCGGAGGATGCGGATTATCCGCAATCATAATCAGCCCCTTGGTCTGTAGATAACAGTGTTATAACTAACTGTCAATATGGTTTCCGTTTGGGGCTGGGCACAGTGGATCAGTGCCTGAATTTACACCTGATAGTAAATAAGCATACTTTAACCAGGCGTTGTTCACCGTACCTAGCCTTCATGCACTTTTGATTATGTAATTAGAATTAAACTTTGGCTGATGCTAATTAAGTAAGGGTTGAATATTGCGTTGGCAATCTTTATGATCTTTTTCTAAAGATAGAATAATGGAGATTTGATGATGACCATAATGTAGGGTGTCTATTGGCTGCTGATATTATCCCTTAACTGCCTCTTAAGATGCACATATGCTACGCCCTAATTAATCCTGACATCATTCAGGTATCTTAGTGGCAGTCCCATATTTACCATAGGAGTTTGACACAAAAGGCTTTTTCCTACCACGCCAAAGCTCATTTCACCTGGTATTGCAGGAGCAGAAGGTTACCAGAGCAAAAGTCCGGCAGTAGAATTAAGGGAATAAAATGCAAATATGTTCCCCCCTTAAGCAAAGTATGTAATGAGTTGGAAAGAAAGTGCTATCTTGATGAAACCAGTGTGACAGTTAGGATCAGAAAATGGCTAACACTCACTATCTCTTCCTGCAGAGGTAATTGTTACTTTAGTGGTCACTGTTCAAGATAAAAGTTTAAGGTGGTCGATTCGAGCTTGGAGGATGACCCATCTGCCAGTGCACTCCATTAGATATGGACTGGCAGACAGCTCCTCACACAGAAACATTTGACCAAAGACCCATTGCTCACTGTAAGTCAGAAAGCATACATTGTTTATTGCTGTGCTTCTGACTTTCTTTTTTTCTGTTCAGGTTGGCCAGGAAAAGCATGGTCGTGCCAATAAGAAAACCAACGAAATAGCCCATACATGCTGGAAGAAATCCCTACACAACGGTGCCTTTGTAATTTAAAAACAAAAAACTTCGCTGATCAGGTGCATCAAATACGACACCCACTCAGCAATGGATCGGTGCCTGCAATTTTAATCCTATCCCGGTGCTTCGGTGAAGGCACATTAATCCCTGCCAGAAAAGTTAAATGTTTTCAAATGGCAGGTGGCCCTCTGCATGGGGAGAAGTGGCCATAGCTTTGTTAACCTGGTGGCCCAGCAGATCACTCTCCAGACGCTAAGGGACTCATTTATAGGTAATCTGCCGTAGGGCAGAGCAGCGGGCCTTGCTGCTGCGCTGCCCTATGCCAAAAGAAAAGGGCAGGAATGCACCATATCTATTACATACAGTGAATTCCTGTCCTTTTCCCCTATGCTGGTGCACAATGGGCTGCCTTGCGCCAACTCAGGCACCTTGGCACCATGGTGAAAGGGTTCCTGCATTGCGGGTATGATTATTTTTGTGTAGGAAGAGAAACCTTCCAGCACAAAAACAATCACCATAGGCTTTTCTCTCTTTCTATTTGTGCTGGAGAATGCAGCACATATAGAAAGAGGAAAAACTCAGAGAAATAAATATATTTGTCCTCGTTGTGCCTCTCTTACGCCTCTCCTGGAAAGCCGTATGTTTTTGGCACTGCCTCAGACTTACGATTTCCCGTAAACCTTGGGTAGTGTCAAAAAGCCATTGTTGTTGCTGGGAATGCCCCCAGCAACACCCATGGAATGCCCCTTTCACGCAGATTTCTGTGTGAAAGGGGCACATCTTTATAAGACCATGAAAAGCCACATAAGGTGGCTTTACGTGGCCTTATTATTATGCCATTAGCACATTACACCACCAGAATGTCAAAAAAGTGACGTTCCGGATCCGCAATTGTGCCGGTAGGGCCTCATAAATGAGTACCAAAATCACACCCTACGTATAGACCCTTATGCTTGGTCTGCTCTGTCTGACAAAAAATAATAATTATAAACCTTTGGTGTGGTAATGTGTTGCTGAGAAATAGTTGAAAAGACAGAACTACTAGAAATTTATATTTTTAAAAACCCTCATAGGTGAGAAGGCTGTGTTATAAATTGTACATAAAGTCTTGACATTTAATTTCAAATGAGGACCGTTATTCTCAAAAATACAGGAAAATTATTAATATCTGACTTTTAAAGAAATAACTTGTATTCGTTCATTTTTATAAACTGTATATATTTGTATGTGTCTAGTTAGCAAATATTACATAACGTAATTGCATCTAGGAGTCTGAGAGGGTCGCTTCCATGTCAAGGGGTCATGGTTGCAACTGGCCCAGATGTAGGGGAGGTGAGTGAAAAACGAAGTTATAGTTGTGAGAAGTTGGCCTGGCATATGCTGTCCACTATTCTAGTGGGCACCTTGCACCAGTCCAAACGACCCTTTTTTGATGGTAGGTTTAAAGACATCCTATATAGAAAGCTATCCTAGTGGTAGGTGTGGAGAGCAGCCTTCAGGCTACGTCTTGAAGGAATGTAAGGCAGCTTGTTTTACCAGTCTATAATCTCGTGAATGACCAAATGAAAGGAAAATCACACCAGGTATTTATATAAAATATATATATTTAATCTAAACACATCCCTCTAGTCTATTTATGAGGCTAGAGGCAAAAGTACATACAGAAAACTTATTTAGCATGCAGTAAATTAGCACAGTATACGTTTTGCCCTAGGTGCCTCACAAACTGTATACTAAAAAAGCGGTATAAATACCACTACAGTCATAGAGACAAGGCCTAGGGCCTGTAGAACCGCTGGGGCAACCAGGAACCACTCAAGGTAGGGACACAGGAGACCCACGGGGATGCATGCAGTGTCTAAACACAGCTGGGAATCACCATTGACGTCTATGGAGAAAGTTGCGGTTATATTTTTAAAGATTAGGGACACTTAGGAGTGGACTAGGAACAACCCCCTTGAGAACTAGACAGTTTGAGAGGCAAGACCATGGGAGCACCGAAGTACTTGTGTTACCTCACCCAGGGAAGCCGGTTGCATAGGTGCCGTTTCGTGTCGGGTTTCATTGTTGTTTCCTATGGAGAGCTGCAAAGAAATGCTGCAGGAGACCTGATGGAAAGTGTCCGGATAGATCCAAGGGTGGATCGAAGATCTGAAGACCTGAAAGCAGAGGGGACAGAGTCTGGGTCACTTGCCAGTGACCAGGGAGCCAACAAGAAGATGCCCACCGATGTCGGGTGATTTCAGGTGCAGGAGGTGAAGCTTGACTCTTCAGCCACGAGGACCAGGTGGTGTTGACGGCAGCCAAGAGCTGGATTCGAGCTGTCCCACATTGGATGTCGAGTGCTGCAGTATCAATATCTGGATTGGACCCAACAAGCCTTGGCCACAGCAACACATGCAGAATACAAAGATTGGCTTCGGAGCAGACCAGAAAAGTCCGAGGGACTCACCCTTTGGAGGGGAGTCAGTGCACGACTTGAGCAACCAGGAAAGCCCAAGAAACAAAAGAGTTACCTTTGTGGGGACCCACCAGTTGACGGACCAGGGATCGCAACGGGGCCTCAAGCAGAAATGCTAGAAGTGGGCCCACGGAACGCGCGTGGAGTGTAGGCCCACAATCTTCAGTGCAGATGTTGCTCATGGCTTGGACTACAGATAGTCCAATGCACAACTTTGGGAAATCTCAGGAAGTAGGTGCACTAGCAAATGTGCAGTGTCCAGGAATTCCGGTCCCACGTCTCTCGTGATGGCTACGTGTCTCAGCTTTGCTGTGATCTCGTGTTGGCCTCAGAGATGTCTGGAAGTCAATGTCCTGGGTCGCAAATCCTTCAGGATCCGGTGGGAGTCTTCGGAAATGCAGACCAGCAAGATGTTTCTTTGGTGCTCCTTCCATCTTCTAGTCAAAATAGAATGTCAAAGTTCCAGGATATATGTTGAAGTGTTTCGTCCAGGGTAATCTAAAGTCCTAAGGACTGGGTTCCAATACTTATACTAAGTTTAGGGGTTGGGCTTACTCTAAGGTCCCACCTATGGGAGGACCTGGGGAGGGGGTGGTTACACCCCTTCCCCTTTGTCCAGTTTCTCATCAGGGCAGGGCCTGAGTGCCCCTGCAACTGGTTTGAACTGGGGTATGCACAGGGACACCAAGTCTGCCCCCAGCACTGTCTGAAAAGCATTCACTGAATGCCCCCATTGAGCCCCAATACACTAAAGCCTGTCTGGGGATGTGGTTACACCTCCCTGTGACAGGAAACCTATTTTTCCAGGCCTCCCGTGCCGGAGTTTCGTCCAGCAGTAGGAGGTCAGACTCGTGTCTGTGGCAGCGGAATCCATTTTGTGATGCTGGGGCTCTTTTAAACTATTACCGGTCAGGTAAGTGTGTACATGTCTTCTCCCTCTAGAAAGGTGAAATTCTACCCCCGCCGCCAGGACTGGCAGGGGGTAGGATTCCAAAGTGTTTGACACCAAACATAACATGTTTTGATACAGCCATTCCAAAGTTAGCATTTACCGCGAGGTTATAATGCACTTAAGAGTATATCACGGAACAGCTACAGAGAAGTGATTCCGAAAGCTGCAGAGGGCTCAGCTCATACTTGGGCACCCTCTCACACAAAACCAACAACTCTGCCTTCAGAATTGTCAAGGCCTGCCATAGGAGTGACTTATAGGTTTATATGTGTCTGTATTTAAAGGTTGATATAGGTAGTCTATATCTTAGTAAGGGGTGCAAGCTCCACCTTACCCAGGCTGCAGTAGCTGACCTGTGGTGCCATTTTGGAAGGCTTCCCAGTGGTGGCATAATACTTGCTTCAGCCCCTGGTAGGCCTCTGTGGTACCTATGCCCTTGGTACCTAAGATACCATATACCAGGGACTCACCAGGGTACCCTAGTTACCAATCTGTAGTGTACCTAAAGTACATGCAATCAAATTAAAGAGGAACCAGCTAGGCTGGGGTCCTAGTTAGCAGGGCCCCAGCCAGACTAAAGTCAACAAATCAGTGAAACACCAGCAAAAAGTGGGGATAACCATAGTAAGCAGATCCTACTCTCCTACAATAGTGACATGTGTGGCTTGGCGAATGAGATTTCAATTTTTTTTTTTTTTTATTATACCAGGCGTAAGAAAACAGGATACATTTACAATAATACAGTAATGTTACAAAATATAAAACAAATCAGATAATACAGCAGTACTAATAAATCACAGGTTTTTCAGATTCAAAGAATGATTCCAGGAAACAAAGAAGATAACATCAAAAAATAAGGTTGTAACGCAATGCAAATAAACCCAAGAAATCGTTTGTAGGTATTTCCAACGATCAACCAATACCACTGGGGATAATACAATTTTTCCATTCAGTTATTGGTCGCCAAAGTGTATCTCCACGTAGCTTAGATTGTATCCCTCTTGTTTCAAATATTGCAATTTCATATCTATAAACTGCCAAAAAGCGTGCTAGCCACATCTGGAAGCTTGGAGGATCTGCGTCTTTCCATCTTGCGGATAGAAGTATTCTAAATACAGCCATGCCAATAAAAACTAATCTTTCTTCAGTTTTCTTCAAATTTAAAGTATGGTCATGGCCAAGTAAAAATAAAGTTTCCGATTCTGGTATTTTGTGCCTAAAAATTTCTTCCCAAAAGGAGTTTATCATGCTTTTAACTAAGGTCAAATCAGGACAAGTGTAAAACATGTGGGTGAGAGTTGCCGGCCCTTGAGTGCACCTAGGACATAAGTCATTCTCGCGTTTACCCCATGCAAATAATTTAGCAGGGGTAAAATATAGGTCAAAAACAGTCTTGTAAAGTTGTGCTTTAAGATTACTCGCCATCAGTAGCTTTTGACTCATGTTTAATACTTTGTTGATATCTACATTCGGATTATTTAATTTTAGTGCCCACTTTCTTTTTGTTTTATCAAGATTATCATTCTTCATACTTGAAAGAATATTATATAAAGTTCCAATTCTAGTGTTTGATCTAGATATTGCATCCATAATTTCAAGTTTATATAAGCAAATTAGTGATTCTTTAGCTTTTAGTGTAGCAAATATCTGTGCAAACTTCAGAAAATCTCCGTTAGGTAAATTGCATTTGGCTTTTAAAGCTAGGAAGGTTGTATCATAGTCATTTATTAGAAAGTCGCCTATTGTCCTAATTCCTAGTTGTGCCCATTGTTTTAAAAAGCCAGCTAAATCCTGTCCCTGAATAGCATTAGAGTGCAAAAGTGGTGTATATCGATTAATTTTCTCAATTTGGGTATATTTAGCAATTTTATTCCAAGTTATCCAAGCATTCATCATAATTTCTCCTTTAAAATCTTTATAATTTCTTGTCTCGGTCTTTCGCAGTAGTAAACCTTTTGCCTCCTGACCTACCAAAAGTTCATATATTGAGGGCATTTCAGCAGAGTCCTCTACATTCTCTACATTATATCCTTTAATCATAGGCGTAAGATGTTTTATCTGTGCTGCCCAGTAATATAATATCATGTTGGGTATGGTAAGACCACCTTTATCAACAGGAAGAGTTAATAACTCCAGAGATCTTCTAATCTTTCCATTCTGCCACACAAACTTAGATATAAGTGAGTTGATCAGCATTGATATTTCTTGTTTAATAGCTAATGGTATTGCTCGAAGCAGGTAGAGGCATCTAGGTAACGTATTCATTTTAACATAGTTGACTCTCCCTATAATGGAAAGATGAAGGCTATTGACCCTTTCAAAATCCTTCTTAATTTTTTTTAATAATGGGTCAAAGTTGATTTTTGGGATTAGCTTAGTATTTGCACAAATTTCAATGCCCAGATATGTGGCTTTTTCAGTTCTTCGTGGGTCCATGCAAACTGTGTTAGCTGTGCTTATAATAATCGCCTTTCCCTTATTGAGAGAATATCCGGAATAAGGCCCAAATTCTGAAGTAATTTCCTCTATTTCACAGATAGCTTCTGTCGGTTCAGATGTGATAATCGCGATGTCATCAGCGTAAGCCAGCATTTTTGTTTCGAAGTGATGGCTAACAACAGGTTTAATATTAGTGCTTTCTAGTAGTTTCAAAATGAGAGGATTAATGTATAATGCAAATAGTAAGGGCGAGCATGGGCAGCCTTGTCTAGTACCTCTTGTTATGTTGATATATCCAGAAAAAAGTCCGGCCGCCAAGACTTTTGCTTTGGGACGGTGATACATTGATTTAATTGAATTAATAAATTAGGGGCCAAAATTATTCCGCATCATAACTTCCCAGAGAAAATTCCAGGTAACACGATCAAAAGCCTTCTCAGCATCAAGTAGGATCATCGACATTCGTTCCCCCCTGGCAGTCATGGCATCGAATAAGGCAATTGCCCTGCGGATGTGATCTGTAGTTCCCTTCCCAGGAATGAAGCCATGCTGCCAAGGGGAAGCGAGCTGTTCAATGACCCCACTGAGTCTGAGCGCTAAGATTTTTGCATATAATTTAGAGTCCGAATTGATAAGAGATATGGGACGATACGAGGTAAGCTGTTCAGGAGATTTTCCCTTTTTAGGAAAGACGATTATATTAGCTTCCTCCCAAGACATTGGAGGTATACCATTAAATTGTATCCCAAGAAACAAATCATGTAAAATAGGTGTTAATTGATGACTAAGTAGCTTAAATAAGTCAATCGGTATCTTATCGGGACCTGCTGCTTTGCCAGATGCCAGTAATGATAATGCGGCGCTGACTTCCGTGAGTGTGATTTCTTTTTCAAGATCCTCCTTTGTATCGTCATCTAATGATTTCGTGGCCTCGGGATTACTAAGAAAGTTATTTAAGTAAATTTTTGTATCCTCCTCAGAACTTATAGTATCCTCAGTATACAACTTCTGATAATACCTCTGAAACTGAGAATTAATTTCGGTCGCCTGAGTAAAGGTCTGCCCGTTTTCTACTATATTAACGATATCTCTCCTTGCAGTTTTTTGCCGTGTATTAAGTGCCAGTTGTCTGCCCACTTTCTCTCCACTTTCATATACTTGTTTTCTATGTGACTGATATGTCTGGGCAGCTTTCTGGCTGAGTTTGGAATTCAACTCTGATTTCAGTATTGCTACCTGCATCATCACATGGCTAGTATCTTGTCTTTGCCTAATTTTGAGGATATGTTCTTCCTCAGCTTTAGCTAAAGCTGCTATTTTTGTTTCATATTCTTTTTTTTCCCTATTCCTAATTTTAGATTGGTAACTAATAGTTTCCCCCCTTAAAGCAGCTTTATAAGTATCCCAAACAATGTTTCTTGATGCATTGAATCGATTCATATTGAAAAACTCCTCAGTCCAAACCTTGATATGATCAATGTATTCTTTGTTGCATAATAGTTTCCTATCAAAGGACCATGTTGTTTTTTGAATACAATTAGTATCATAATCAATTAGCAGTATTAAGGAATTATGATCTGATATTGTTTTTGGGAGTTTGTTTATACACGAAGAAGATGTTAAATCTTTAGAAATAAAGATGTAATCTATTCGTACATATTTTTGGTGGGGATGCGAGTAGTATGTATAGCCAGGGTCTATTGGATTGTTCTGCACCCAAATATCGGTTAGCCCAAGGCTGCTTATTAGGCTATTAATAGCGCGATAAACCTTCGGTTTCCGGCCTATATACTTAGGTTTAGTTGTATATGGTAACAAGGGTGGCATTAAGGAGATGTTAAAATCGCCACAAAAAATTAGCGGACCTTGCCACATGGCTAGTTCTGTTTCCAAAGTTTCAAAAATTATGGGGTCGTCCTGATTTGATCCGTAAACAGTGCATATCGTAATTCCATTTGCCAGTTTGGCGATTGCCCACCTTCCATGTGCATCAGATGAAAAACGTGTTCCTTGCCCATGACAATTCTTAACCAATATTGCAACCCCCCTAATATTTGTTGTTTGAGATGATGTCACTATTAGATTATACCCTTTAAATCTTAGTAGCGCTCTTTTACTCCAGGGGATATGAGTCTCTTGCAGGCACAGAATGTCTACAGGATATAGTTTAAGTAATTCCTCCAGTCGTGACCGTTTATCTCTAGCCAATAGACCTCCTATATTCCAAGTTTGTATACTAAGCTTACCCATTGTTAATGTAGTGGTTTTGACTATTAACATTGCTCAAATAGTGCTCCATATGCATGTACTGCTGTATCTTTTCCACAATTGATTTTGTTCCTGTTATTACACCTGTTTTTTTTCCATTCTCTGCTTCCCCCCCTTCTTCCTGCCCCCCTCCCTCTTCGTTGTCCCTCCCTCTGACCCACCCACTTTCCCACCCCTTCTCCCTTCCCCCCCCCTTGCAGAGGCATTCAGACTCAACCAGAGTCTGTGTGATGAGGTAGCTGCACTTCTACTGAGCTACCTTACCATAAATAAAGAAAGAGAATCACAGAAAAAGAAAAAGAAAAAGAAAGAAAAAGAAAGGATTCTACATCACATATCATATCATATCATGACATATATGATAACTATATTCATGCTATCGTAGTACATCTCTAATCTATGCCTAGGCACACTAATCAGTCTTCAGTTAAATCGAACAAAACACATTCTTAAAGCATCAAGAGAAATGGTAGGAAATAAAAACATATCTGATCCTATCCTTCAGCTGCGCCCTCATAGTTCTTGTAGAATGTAAGTTATTATTGTGGTCATCATCAAAACTTATGTCCCAAATGAAGGAGATTCTATCTAAGATATTTCATCCAGATATGCTTTTGCTTTTATCTCCGACTGAAAAAACTTTGTATGACCTCGATGGACAATCTTAAGGCTAGCAGGGTTATTCAAAAACGCCAAAGCACCCTTCTCTTGAAAAGATTTGATCATCATTCGCAACCTCCAGCGTCTTTCAACGGTTGCATGACAAAAGTCAGGTCTTGAGAAGAAGGAAAATCCATTGCAAGTTATTTTGCGATCTGGTCTCGCTTTCTCTGCCACCGCTTGTCTAAGTAGAAAATTGCCAAAATATACTAAGATAGCACGTGGATATATACCTGGTTTCGGTGGTGGATTAAAGGGGACTCGATGAGCCCGTTGGATTTCAACTTCCCAGTTCCAGTTCTGTATTTCAGGCATAGCCTCACTGAAAAGTTTAATAATGAAAGCTTGCATATTCTCCCCCTCAGCTTTCTCTGGTACCCCCAGGATGCGAAGATTATTACGACGCTGCCTATTTTCAAAATTTTCAAGCTTCCATTTGATATCCGTCAATTCTGTTTCCTGAAGCTTAATTTTCTCATGATTTTCGGAAGAGTATTTCTCTGCTGCCATCACCCTTAGTTCCATTTCATTTACTCGTTCACCAATATGTGTACATGTCTTAGATAGTTTTTTAACAACCCCCTGCATTTTACGCATAGCTGCGGGAGATCTTCTGCTATCCTGGGCCGTCTCTTCCCTATGGGCTGCTATAGCTTGTAGAATAGTTTCCACTGCGGTGGGGGTTAACTCTGAGTTATCAGGTATGTCTGAGGTAGTGCCTTGATTATATTCAAGATGATCTTTAGCTATTTTCTTCTGTGTGGTTCTAGCACTACTTTTAGGCTTAGTCTTTACAGTATTAGGCTTCTGTCTCCCCTCGCCATAGCTGTCTTCTGAAGAATATATATGTGTTTCTGATTCCTCGTCCTCATCCTCACACTCCGTGGATTCGAAACTCTCAGACCACTCCCCTACTACTTCTACTTCGACCTCTCCGGTTTCGTCAGAAAAGGAGTAGAACTCAGTGAGGTCTTTTTCCCCCTCTGGTTGTTGTCCAGTTTGTTCAGTTTGTAGTAAGGCAATACTTGGTAGCGAGTCATTAACCCCCTCGCTTGTTGTAATTTGCTTAGAAATTACTGGTGACCCTGGTGCCTCCTCCGAGGCTGTTGAGTCTACTAAACCGGGGGTTGGTGCAGGTGTTCTAGGCTCATTCTGATTGGTGACCGACGTGGGTGGCATTGCTTCTGATATAGGATTAGTCTGATCGTCTTGTACGCCCAATATATTGCCCCCAGGGCCCGAAAAAGACATTGCCCGGCCCTCCTCGAATTGCATCTCCTCATTCCCCACTCTCCCTGTTGGCACATTAGTTAGTCCAATGTTTAAGACATCGACAGTTGTAGTGCTATTAATATTGGAGGTTCTCACATTTGGAACTTCAGCTGCAATCATTGAGTTATCAGGGACGATAAGGGGGTCAAACACCCTCTCCTCTAAGTCTAGAGTTTTATTTAATTGTTCCACAGTTAAGCTATTCTGTTCAGCATTCATTATGGGGGTAGATACAGGCTCAGGCTGTAGATTAATTTGATTTGTTTTTTTTAAGCAGTAAATCAAGCACAGTCCTCCCCCCTGCACTGCTTAACCTTCTTCGAGATGCTAAGACTTCCTGCCTTGAGGTGCCAATGGGGGGCGCAGTTGCAATTGCTTGCTTCTTAGCTCTTGCTGACGCTGCTTTTACCTGTAGTTGATCTTCACCGTCCATTAAACCTTCACGTTGTTGTCTCTCTGCTTCCTTGCGAAGGACCCTTGCTGCCTTCGCAATCCTGGCTCTAGTAGCAGCAGCCGAGGCGCTCTTTGGTGGCATTGCTGTTCTGTTTTCTCTCTTCGGCGCTTCCCTTCTCAGAAGTTGCTCTGCTCGCCAAACAAACCCACAAACCGAGGAGCCAGCGTTTTGCCGCGCGATTTTTCGTGACTGAGACGCCCCGGGTAGCGCTGCTGATTGTGTTGATCCTGTTTCCTTGGAAACGCCGTGCGGGGAAGCCGGATTCCACCAAAGCGTAAGTGTATCCAAGCGTCGAAGGATTTTTAGAAGATTATAGCAGTATCGCATTGTCTCAGCCAAGGGATCTGCTGCTGTATCTCATGTCGGGAAAGCGATGTCAGTTGCAAAGGAGAGCCGCGAAGTCGTAGTCACTCGCATTCAGTGCTTCCCTGGTGCCGCGGGATGTCAGCGTGTCTCCCCGAAGGCTCCGGGCTCCGGGCCAAACGATCAAAGTTTCTCTCTGTCACTCTTCGTATTTTATTTTATGAGCTTTCTGTGTTCTACATTTCACAGCGCCAAAGACGTAGTTTGCAAATTTCACTTTTCAAAAGTAGAATCCGCTCAAAAAGTCAGTCCGGTTATTCACTCCATCGGAGCTCAGTAGAGTGCTGCAATCGGCCTAACGTTCAGGCCGCCATCTTGTCCGGCGAATGAGATTTCCAAACTGAACAGCTGCATACAGGAAATAAAGGATCTATAAGAAAAGCAAAAAGTAAAAAACAAGAAATGCAGAGGTTGCCAGAGTGGAGTGGCCAGAACATAATAAATTCATTTGCAGCTACAGCAAGAGGCAATGTTAGTGGCAGGATATTGTACTAACAGTTTCATGTTTAGGGGTGTCATGATCTTGTCAAGTTGCTGGCTGCAAGGTACATTCAGTAGTGGCTCCTCCACTATGGCGGAAGAGCATCCCCCCACAACTTTCAAGCAGTGTGAAGTAGAAACATTAAATGATATTAACTTTGAGTTATTATCATTTTATGCTTCCTGCTGCTTTGTGGGTGGGGCTGCTCTGCTCTCGGAGCAGGACGGGTGAGAAGTGGTTTTCCCACTCCTAATTGCGCACTGACTGTTTGGTCAGCCATCTCAGGCCGCTCAAAACAGTCATGCTCACTTCCCCTGTTCTCCAGAAAGGCTGCATTACAGCATGTGTGGAAAACACACCCAGGTCCCCATTTCCTGGCTGAACTTCGAACCAGGTGGCTCAGGCCAATCACAACGCTGCATTGCAGCATTGTGATTGGTCAGGGGTGCCTGGGTGCTTACCAATACCAACACTGCATTGCAGCGTTGGGATTGGTCGGTGGGGCCTGGTCATGCTTCCTGTTCCTCGAGGAGAGCAGGAGCAGAAACGCAGGACCTGGTGGCGAGGTACGTTTTTTTTTTTTATATTGCACTCCCTCCCCCACGTGACCCTTTTGCGAATGGGTTACCATTCGATTTTGGGGGGGGCAATAATTTTTCAATGGTTTGTAAACACTATTTACGTCCTAAACAATTGATACATATAGATAGCAATCACTATTTTAAAAGGACTCCTACGGCACAAGCCTTTCGATTCCTTATCCATTTCTAAACCCATTTTAAGAGATGGTAAAAAGTTACAGACTCCTAAAATGGGTTTAGTCACATTTTTGCAATTGCAAACTCTGAATTAGAGCGAAAACCTCCTAAAAATACTTTCTGCATCCCACCCCATATTATCTCGATGCACAGATATACTGGTACTAAACCCATACAGAAAATCGGAGTAGGTTTTGATTGTTGAAAGTGGCAAATATATGATATTCCCGTACTGAATTGTAAACCCTCAGTTCTTATTGTGATTTAATTTCCGACCTCCACTAAATCAGACAATTATTTTCAATGCTTGGAGGTAGAGTAGAGAACACAATCTTAGTTAACCAGACATTGAAGCAGAGAGAATCTAAGGGCAAAGTGTTGTTTTACTTTATTTGTGCTGAAAAGTATTCCTCAAGAAGCACTTTGCACTACTATTTTGGATAAAGGGAGCATCCCATGGATGGTACATGGGCGTTCCCATGCAACCACCCAGGGATTCTGACGCAAATCGCTATCTGCTAAATTCGTGGCTGGGATGTATGTAAAAAACATATCCTTGAGGCAGGCAAAACTTTGAACCATTGCTTAAATGTTTCCAAACTTGCCAAACTTCGAATATGTGCTACATTGTACAGCACACATGCAAAGTATCACACGTTGTAGAGTATTTTATTTATTGTATTTATTTATAAAGTTTTATATAGCGCGGGCTAGATCCCGAAGGATATCAGAGCGCTTTACAGTTATTGGTACATAAGAAATGCTTGACATCACTCAGAAATCCTAGGTTCTCAGCATTGCGAAAAACAGGCTGAAGTGTGCCAGTTCTACTAGAGAGAGCAAAATAACCTTACCTTAGTAGGTAGGTTACTGTCCTGAACGTTGGTGGCTGCTCTCCAATGCATCACATCTTGGTCAATTTGGCCCTATAATCCCTAGGTGAATTCACCTTTTTCAGGGACTCATATTCCACTTACCACACACTGAAAAAACGAAGCAAGAACAGCAGGTAATATTATGGAAAACCTGACTGCACCTGAGTTTCTGGCAGTTGATTCTACCACAGTTATGTCAGATGCCAGAAGTAAACCAGAATGGTTTTAATACAGAGCATTATTCATATTGGATTAAAGGGTGGCCAATCAAATTGCTTAAAAAATGTGGTACTTAAAGAGCAGACGGGCAGATTCTCCACCTTCAGAATTTTTGGCCTATATTCCTAAAGGATAAGCAAGCCTGCTTACTAACCATATCAGTTAGCGTACCGCGCCAATGTAGGTTATATTCTTTGCATAAATATGGCCAAATAAGTATGGTCCAAATGCAGATGCAGTTTTAGTCAAAAGAGTGATGCTAATCGAATTATCCATTACATGCATACAATACATTTTAAAATGTCTGTCTTGCCCACTCCTGGGACTGGAAATGTGAAATGTCTCTCTCTTAGAAGACGTGTTCTTCACAAAATGCCATCTCATAAAATAGCTAGTACAGTAGGTCTTCAATTTCAACTGAAATTGTATGTTTATATGTGAAATGTGTAAATGTTGTTTAATGGAATTTTCCATTACAAACTTTGTCCTCTGAGCTATTTTGAATGCAAATTGCGTGGGAGGGATAATGCATATGGAGTTAAGTGCCAGCAGTGCACTGTAATAGTCATGCTACATTATGTTCCTACAGAAATGGCGAGCACGCTCGCTATAAGTGAGTGGGTTGGGTAACTGTAGGGGTGTCAAGCATATTTTCCTGGAATGGTGAGTCAAAATCTAAATTACTGCGAATGTCCCTGGGTAATCATGCAATTCAGTGCATTTGGTTTTTAATTCTAGTCGTATAGTTTTTGTAAGCAGTGGAAAGTATTAGCTTGGAGTAATCAAAATAAAGCAGGGTTTATTTAGAGTATTATGACTTGCAAGACTTGTACGAGCTTGTCCCTTAAAATAGACCAGATGTAGATTTACAAATACAGCTTTATTGTATAAGAATATGACATCACACCAGACCAAGTGCTCAAAACGAAGGAGAGTGGGAGACAATTGATTATTAACAGGGTTTCTGGTGCATCCTCTCAGGCATGATAACTCACAATAAATGTGCCAGGATACTCACCTAAACAAGGTAGTGCATCCTCTTACTTTGGGAGAGAGTACATACATAGTATGTAATCATAGTTACCTATTTGGAATGTTGCCTTTAAAGAATGGTGACGTTCATCAAACCAAGTGTCATGTTCATCATCAGGCAACTCCTCACAGTTGTTCCCAGCAGGTAGACATGGCAGCCTTTTCATGGAGCTCTTTAGAGGAGAACGCCATTTTGTTTACCTCACTGACAGGAAGGTATAGCTGACCTAAGAGGTTAAAATGTGCAATGGTTGGCAAATAGTTCAAAATATTTATTTCTGCCTTTCTACTGCATAAGTATATACAATTGGGCTGTTTCACAAATGGCATCACTGGTTTCCCGCCAAAACTGTCTTTAACCCCTTCGAAGCTCATGACGAGCTCAGCTCGTCATGAGGTACGCCTCTCGTACGCTCATGACGAGCTGAGCTCGTCATGAACCGCGGGTTTTTTAAAAAGTCAGCGCACAGCGGGAAAGCCCGCAGCGCGCATGGTGTTAAGAGAAGATGCCATGCAAGAGGAGTAATTTGTCTCATCCATCTGCACAGGAAGTGACATCACTGGATTTCCCATCATTCGTCAACACAGGAAGTAGCATCACTAGATCTACCATAATGTATCTCTACAGGAAGTGACATCACTCCTCTCCCATCCCAGGACCTACTTAATGGCTGCCACAGTATAGATGAGCAACGGACATGCACAGTGGGCATGCCACTTGCATATTTAAGGTGAGCCACAGGCAAGCCGTCTGCACCTATCAATGCCTAGACCGCACCCAGCACCAGGAACCCAATTCCTTCGCAACCATTCGCTACCGTGCTGCAGCCTCTGCACATTCTCCCAGGCTGAAACTCCAAACGCTGCTGCCTCGCTGTTCCATCAATCACCGACAGCTCCCACACATCACTCTCTGACACTCACACATTCATTCAACCACCCACACAACACTTCACACTTGCATGCATGCTCTTTATCACCCACTCACTAACCAAACACGCCACAGAAATTGTGATCTGCTGCACAACAATGCCCCAAGCCTTCTTTTTCTCACAGAAATCTGTCAGAACCCTACATTGACATAACCACAGCCACCCCCTGGCTAAAAGATTGCCATTCAAGATAGCGTTCTGAAGCCCAGACGCCTTTCGCCATCATCCACAAGAACACCATCCTTTGACAAGTCATCCTCCAAAATGGTACACCTGTCGTTCAAGCTCCATGTCACAGCCAACTTCACCCTAAGTGGTACTCTCATCTATAGGCTGCTGGGACCACACACCAACTTCACTGACACCATCACAAACTTTATCGTACCTCTTGCCGTCGATGTTAGTAATTACATCCTACTAGAAGACCTGAACTTTCACAGAGAATACATCCCCAACCTCAACTCAAGAACTCTCTTTGAAGACTTTGGAAGCCTGGACCTCACCCAATGAGTAAAAGGAGCTACCCACTTCTCCGGACACCTCCTGGACCCTATTTTCTGAGTGAAAGAGCCTACACCAGTTCCATGGACAAAGCATGCCTCGCCTAGTTCAGCATCCTGATCCCAGTCTAATGGACATGCACCACCAACAGACCATCCCACCAAAACTGTAACAGAATCACTGAAAAGACTGGAACACTGCTCTTAACACCCACTGACTCGAGCACTGCAACAGCCTCACCAAAGCCACCAAGCATTTCAACAATTGGATCCCCTACGGCACAGACTCCCTGCCCGCCCCTCAAACACAAAAATACGAGATCTAGACCCCAGGACTTTGGTACACGGAGGAACTTAGGCAGATAAAACACCACTGAAACAACTAGAGTTCAAATAGATAATGTGTCAGGACAATGCAGGCAGGAGCATGTTCAAATCCGCAGTGAGACACTACCACTAAATGGTCTACACCATTAAAGACCCTCCTCTAGCTGACTGCATCGATCCAAACTAAAACAATCAAAGATATCTTCACAATTCTGAAAGATTTCTCCTCACCAACAGCCAATTCCATCACTACCTTGTAGGAGCTCTGTAACAATCTCTGTCAATTCTACAGCAACAAAATCACCACCGTTTTCTGCACCTTCAGCTCACAACTGGACCCAACAGATCTCACCTAACACTTGCTGAACTTATCCAAGAACTAATGCTAACTACATGGCCTGTCTTCATACCAGAGAAACCATTGCCACTGTGAAGTTCAGTCACTAATGGGCCCCCTTAAACACCAGCATGTCTTCCTCCAGAGGAATGCAAGCATTCAGCATCATGCTCTCACCCATTCTGAATACCTCCAGGTGATAGGGAACATGCAACTGTACACCTAGTGTTGAAGATAAACTCTGTGGACTCTTCAACACTGGTCAACTACAGACTGATCTTCCTGCTACCATTCATAGTCAAGGTCTCAGACAAAATATTCAACAGACACCTCACTGACTACCTCCATGTCCACCAACTCCTCAATACTATTCAGTCGGCTTCAGGCCCACAAACAGCACTGAAACTGCCCTCATCGCTGCCAAGTATGATATCCGGATGACTTTGGACAGAGGAGACAAGGAAGCCCTTACCCTCCTGGACCTCTCGACAGCATTTGACACAGTCTGCCCTATCATAATTCAATGCATACATGACATCAGAATCCATGGACACTTACTCAAGTGGATCTGCTGTTTCCTGACTGGAAGAACCCAGTCAGTGAGCCTGCCCCATACACCTCAGAGGCCAGAGACCTCATCTGTGAAGTGGGGCAAGGATCCTCCGAGACCGCCTCTCTTCAATACATACATGATCTATCTAGCCAACATTAACCACTCTCACAATATCAACGTCTTGTCCTACACTGATGACACACAACTCATTCTCTCCTGCTAAATGCCTAGTACCCAGGTCAAGTTCAATGCCTGCCTGACAGAAATTACCCACTAGATTAGCAGTACAAAGCTCAAAATTGTGATCTTTGGGAAAAGCACATCGCCGTGGGCCTCCACCTGGTGGTCAACAGAGCTAGGACTGACAGCCACCCGCAACACAGGATCATCATGATAGCAAATTCAACATGACTGCCCAAGTCAGTACCATCACCTCCTTATACCTCCTTACCCTAAAGATTATGAGAAAGATTTTCAAATGGCTCCCAATTAGCAACCAAAAAACCATCACACATGCCGTGGTCACAAGCTAGCCAGACTACGGGAACACCCTGCATGCCGGGATCAACACACAACTTACTAGAAGGCTACAGACCATGCAGAACTTGGTGGCCAGAATCACTCTCAACCTTCCACTCTGCACACACATCACATCACACCTGAAGGACCTCCACTGGCTCCCCATTAAAAAATTAGCACAATTCAAGCTCGTCACTTTTATGGCATACAAAGACCAGCCCAGCATACCTCAACAATGACATCTGCTTTTACAAACCTTCCAGACACCTCCACTCATTTGGACTTCCACTTGCACAATCAATCAATCAATCAATCAATTAATCAGGGGTTTTATAAAGCACTCTACTTACCCATGAGGGTCTCAAGGCACTTGGGGGTGGGGGGGGGGATCAGCAGTTACCTTCTGCCAAACAGCCAGGTCTTCAGTGCCCAGTGTTCAGGGCGGGCATGTCTAATGTCGGTCGGGAGCTTGTTCCAGGCCTTGGCAGTAATGTATGAGCAGGATCTTCCCCCCGCTGTGGCTGTATGGATGCATGGGGTTTCAGCGAGGAAGAGGTTGGTGGATCAGAGGTTTCTTTTGGGTACGTGAAGGTTGATTCTGTTGTTGAGGTATTGGGGTCCGGTGTTATGTAGGCATTTGTAGGCGTGGGTGTGTATCTTGAAAGTTACTCTCTTCTTGATAGGGTGCCAGTGGAGTTTCCGTAAGTGTTGGCTGCTGTGATTGTGTCACGGGTTACCAAGGACAGGTCTGGCGGCGGTGTTCTGTATCATCTGGAGCTTGTGGAGTTGAGGCTTGTTTATGCCGACGTAGAGGGCATTTACATAGTCCAGCCTGCTGGTGATGAGGGTGTGGGTGACTGTCTTCCTTTCCTCAGAGGGAACCACTTGAAGGTTTTGTGTAGGTTGCAGAGGGTGTTGAAGCAGCTGGAAGCAACAGAGTTGACCTGGAGAGAGAGGAGTCGAGTACGATGCTGAGGTTTCTAACCTGGTCCGTGGGGGTCAGGGGAGTGCCGAGGGTGGCGGGCCACCAGGAGTTGTCCCATGCCGATGGGGTGGTTCAGAGGATGAGGACTTCTGACTGCTCCAAGTTGAGCTTCAGGCAGCTGGTGCTCATCAAGACTGTGACGTCCTGCATTCCTTCCTGGAAGTTGAGTCTTATGGTGGTGGGGTCCTTGGTGAGGGAGAGGATGAGCTGGGTGTCCTTGGCATAGGATACTATGTGGAGACCGCGCTGTCAGATGATGGCGGCAAGGGGGGGGTCATGTAGATGTTGAAGAGGTTTAGGCTGAGCGATGATCCCTCTGGAACTCCCCAGTTGATTTCCGTGGGTTCGGAGAAAAAGGGTGGCACTCTGATCCTTTGGCTTCAGCTGGTGAGGAATGATCAGATCAAGTCAAGGGTAGTTCCTTGTATGCTGGTGCCATGTAGTCTGGCTGGGAGTGTGCGGTGGGGGACGGTGTTGAATGCTGCTGACAGGTCGAGTAGAATCATGGCTGCGATGTGGCCTTGGTTCAGGTCCATGGGTTCCGATACATTTAATAGGGACCTCATTGCCTCAGGGGGGACGACCAATTCCAACACTTCGCCGAGTTCTGCTTGTATCTGATGCCAGTACCTCTGTATAAGATCACATTCCCAGCAGATATGCATGAACGTTCCCTCATGACCACACTGTCTCCTGCAGTCCCCCCTTCGGCCCTCCCCATGTGGACCAAAGAAGGTCCAGTAACATACACTCTAGGCAGGATTTTGAGCTGTACATGAATTAGCCTGGCTGAAATAGCTACTTCCCATGGGGAGGCCAGCGCTTCTTGCCATTCCTCATCGTCCAGTTCGAGGCCATCCCTCTCCCACTTCGCCCTGGTGCCCTGGTGCCCTGGAGGGGGTCTGCGATATTGTTCACCAGTTTTTTATATGTTACGGAGATTGCTTTCTCTGGTAAATATCCATCAAGTTGTCTATCCTTCAGAGGCGAGGATTCTGGGGGGAGGTGCCTTTCGTTAGTTGGGACTGTAGTGCATGTGGGATTTGGAGTTAATGGAAGTATTCTGGGGTAGTGAGCTTGTGTTTCTGTTGTAGGGAGGCAAATGTCACCACATCGCCCTTTACCCACATGACCCCGATACTCGAGATCCCTGAGGTCCCATTTGTCAAACCCTTTTGACTTCCACAGGTCACCCTATCTCTCTGTGTCCCAGAGGGGCGTTGCTAGTGTCAGTTTCCACTCCCATCCCAAACTTTTGGTTGCTGTGTGCCAGACCTGCACAGAATGTTTTCTCAGCCCGGTAAGGGGGAACCAATGTGGCCTATAACCTCTGTTGTAGTTCCCACCCGGGAGGAGCCATCAGTCCATGGCGTAGCCCGGGTCATCCATGCGACGATATGTGCCATGATTAATAGCTGCGAGTTGGGCCGCCCAATAGTATTTCTTAAGGTCAGGCAGGCTAATCCCACCGTTGTACCAGTTAAGCGTGTGCTTGTTTAGTGCTATTCAAGGTTTCCCTCCCCACAACATGTCCCTCTGCAGGCCCTCAATTTCCCTAAAGTAAGGAGTAGGCACTTAGTCAGGGCAGTTTTGTAGCACGTAAAGGAAGCAAGGCAGGGACATCATCTTAAAAAGTGCTGCCCTGCCCAACAGTGAGAGAGGAAGTGCCTTCCATGCAGTTATGTCTCGCTTCAACCTTTGCATTGGCGGGAGTATTTTGCGATCATACCGGAGTTGTGGATTCTACGTTACATAAATCCCCCAGGTAAGCCCACCGTGGTAATTTAAATAGGACAGCCCTTGGGCACAACGGGCAGTTCTCCGTGAAGGACTTAAACAAGAGATTTACCCAGTTAATGGAGTAACCAGAAAATCTGACAAAGCTTGCAAACATGTCGAACACTGCGATCAGCGACGCTTTCAGAGAAGCTAAGAAGAGAAGAATATCATCAGCATATAGAGAAATACGATCTTCCCATGTTTCTGCCCATCATAGTCCACGTATAACTGGGTCTCTATGGACCCATGTCGACAGGGACTCCAGGGCATGGGCAAAGAGGAGGAGGGAAAGCGGACAACCCTGGCGGGTCCCCCAACCCAGCACAAACATGTCAGATTTTTTGTTATTTACCACAACCTGAACCACAGGTTCCGAGTACAGGCGTTTTATCCAGCAAATAAACTCAGTCCCAAAACCCATCTTCATTAGCACATCAAAGAGGTAGGGCCATTCAATGGTATCGAATGCCATGGATGCGTCCAGTGAGACTGTAATCGCTGGCTCTTGTATCGAGTCTAGTTGTCCCATAACCCTGTGTACTCTACGGAGATTCCGCGCAGTGTTGTGATGGGGCATAAAGCCTAACTGGTCTGGGTGCACCAATCCACGAATCACTTTTACGAGATGGTTGCCCAGGAGCTTAGCGAGGATTTTAGGTTTGGCATTTAGGAGAGGTATAGGTCTATACGAGGCGCAATCCGTTTTAGTCTTGGCCTCTTTATGCACGGTGATGAGTGTGGCCACCCTCTGAACTGCTGGGAGTGTCCTATGTTTCTTGCACTCTACAAACATGGATCACCAGTGTGGAGCTAGTTTGCCTGGCTCTAGCTTATAGAATTCAATTGGTAGGCTGTTGGGACCCAGCGCCTTGCCTGACTGGAGGCTTTTAATTGCTAATGCTATTTTGTCACTAGCGAGGTCCCTGTCCAGTAGTTCCCGGTCATCAGCTGACAGAGTAGGGAGGGCTATGTCTCTGAGGAGGGATTGAGAATCTTCTTCCATTTCAGATGTGTGGGTACGAAAGATGTCACTGCAGTGAGCTGCAAACAGATTGGCAATGGCTTAAGGGTCTGTGGTGGGTTGACCATCTTCATCTATCAAGTCTGGCACCAACCTGGATGCCACTTCTTTTCTGTCTAGCCATGCTATGAGCTTACCCGCCTTGTTCCCAAGGTCGTATACTCTGCCCGCCGTCTCCCTCCCCATGTGGCTATCGCTTTGTATTCATCCCTTTTAAGTTGCAACGCATGCATTTTTCATGTGTCACCTCCTCCTCCAGTTCTCCTTCTAGTCTGAGGACTTCATTTTCCACAGCCACCAGTTCCTTCATTTTCTCCTTGCCTGTTTCGACTATCAGGGAAAGTGCTTGCCCTCATATTACTGACTTAAATGCCTCCCACAGTGTCTGGGGGGAGTCGACTGTGTTTTCATTTTCTTGGAAGTAATGGTCAATGGCTTGCAGCAGGGCCTTGCGCATCCCTGGGTCACGAAGGTACCACAGATTTATATGGGCTATTTTACCCACCCCCCCAACATATCACCAGGTGAGCCCATATTGGGGGGGAGTGGTTAGAAATGCCCCTCGCCATGTGTCTTATGTCGAGGATATGCGCAAATTGGGAAGCAGGGATGACAATGTAGTGAATGCGGGAAAGGGTATTGTGTGCCCCGGAGTGAAACGTGTAGAAGACACTATCTGGATGGTATGTTCCCAACACGTCCATTAAACTGAGGGCCTCAAGGAAGTCTGGCAGCCATCTGGCTGATGCATCAGTGTCTCGCTGTGGATATCGGTCTAGTGTGCCTGAAACCAGAGTTGAAGTCCCCTACCATCATCAGTGGGCCCTCCGGAAGTGTGAGCAGTACAGCCCCCAAATCTTTAAAAGTGTGATTCTGAAGGCCTGGTGGGACATAGATGGACATGCAAGTGAGCGTACGTCCATTCCACTGCCCCGTAATACCAATATATCTCCCAAGGTCATCCAACCATGTAGATTGGACCATAAATGGGAAGGAGTTATGCATCATTATTCCTACTCCCCGCGAGCCAGTGGTGATGTCTGCATGGGCCGCCAGTTTGTAACCCACCTATTGAGTTCCTTGCAGTAATTTCCCACAAAATGTGTTTTCTGAAGAAGGACTACGTCCGGAGCATGTCTCCTAATATATTGTAACACCACACAGCGCCTAACCTTGTCTCCAAACCCGTTAACGTTCCAGCTAAGGAGTTTAATGTTGCAATCTCCGTGCCTGTTCATGGAAACATGTGAGGGTCACTTCTTTCTCCCATTGAACACAATCTTTGGGTACTGATTCATTAAAAACAGAACCGCTAACAATACCCCATTCCCAACAACCCCCCTCCCTGCTCCCCTGCACTCTGGGCCTTAAACCGCCCATGAACTCAAACATGCAGAGTGCCTGTCGCTCAACTGAAGAACCAATTGTAGAAAAATTGGGGTGAAATGGATGCTACATCTTCCCGACTCTCCCAAGTCAATCAACTTCCCATAGCTCCTTGAGAGGGACGAACCCCAAGAGTCGTTTCCCATCGAACATGTTTAGTCCCCCTTAAATCAGTTGCTGTGTCTGTTGCATGGTACCTGCATCCCCCGTCGCCGCAGGGAAAATTCAGTGAAGTGGCGGATCTCCTTGCGTCACGCACCTGAGTCCTGTTGTCTCATGGGCGGGCTTGTTGGTTTTTCAACAGGAGTTGTGTTCCTTAGCTCCTCGCCAGCCATCCAACCATTCCACCACATTTTCAGGAATATCGAAGAACCAAGCCCTGCTGTCTGCCTCCACGCCAGGAACAGCATGGCATACGTCACACCTTTTTCACGTAGCATCTTTTTGATGGCTAGGATTGATCTCCGTTGTTTTTGGACTGCCTGCGTAAAGTCTGGAAAAAAGGTTATGTCAGCATTCTCATACAGGAGCAGTGGGGCCACTAGCATTTTGAAGAATCACGTCTCTGTCATGAAAATTTAGCACTTGCGCCAACAACTGCCGCACGGGAGCCCCAAGCCTTGTCATCCCCCAGGGACCCGGTGTGCCCTTTCGATTACAAAGAACTTGAAGAGGCCTTTGGGCTGGAGATGGGTAAGAATGAGTTCTACCACAAAGAGATCCGGTGTCTGCCCCTCTGCCCATTCTGGTACACCCAGGATTCGTATGTTGTTAAGACGGGTGTGGCCTTCATAGTCATCCAGCTTACTTTCGACAAACTTCCGGAAGAGTTGCAAGTCACGGATCTCGGATCCAGAGAGGACCAGACTCCAGATAGGGCCTCCATGACGTCCTTGAGCGCTGGTTTGGGGATTCTCCTCTGTCCCACCTCCGGTTTTGTGTCTGAATCGCTGGTCCTGGAGTGATGTTTTGGAGAATGCATAGCGGTCTAGTTTACTCTTTTGGACCACCTTGAAACCCTCCAACTCCAAGTCTCTTTTTACACCAGTGTATCAATTGGGAGGCACAGTAGCTGTGAGCCCCCGCTTCACGAGTGCAGCTCAGTCTGTTAGGTAGAGACAAAGTGATATCACCCAATCATCTGAAGCTGGCCTCGATCGTGCATAGGACCCACTCCCCAAGTCTGTATTTGGTTCCTAGGTCACTCAGCTCTCAGGCCAGGTCAGAAGCAGGGTAAGGGATTCAGCCCCAGTGTCTCTACATGCAAGCACTGACACTGCCTGCTGCCTCAGAGCAATAGCACCACCAGGGTATGGGGAGGGTGGAGGGGAAGGCCCCCATCGAATCAGCGCATGAGGTGGTCAGGCCTCCATTAGCTTCCAATTCAGTCAAGGCCTTTGCACCAGCTCCTCTCCCCCTCCTCACCTTCTCCACGCAGTCTGCTCCGGTGCTGCACTGGGGAATTCTGTCACAGCGCCTCCCTCTCTAGCTGGGATGCACCGGTATTTGTGGGCTGTTTGTATACAGCTGACGATGAGGCAGGTGGAAGCCCCAACCTCGAGTCTCTCGCTGGATTTCGCCAAAATGCACTGCTGTCCTGGGCTTTGCCTCTGATTACGGTTTTCCTGCTCATTCCAGAGCCTCCGAAATGGGCCCCATAGTTTTGCTTCTCTAGGGGCTGTAGCAACGCAAAGTTTGATTATGTGGGCCCAGAGCCCGGGCCGACGTCTGATGATCCCCTTAGTGCGTCGTTATGCACTTGTCTGCAGTGATCACTTTACTGCCCGGCTGCACCTTCCACCCTGGCCATAAATAGCATTGTTGAGATCTCCGTCTACGGGAGTCGCGCAGTTGCGGTTTTTGCACCGATGGGATCACGAGGACTTCCTTTCTTATATGCTGATCTCCGGGGCCAACATGAGTGTCACGGATAGTCGAGGATGAGAAGGGTTCGACGGAGAAAACCTAACCAGTGGCCATATCGCTATGCTGCGTAGGCTCGCCCCGTCGTAGAGGTTTTTGATCTTTGGGTGAAGGTAGGCTCCGAGTTTGTCGCAGAGGTCCTGGGAGGGGGTGATGTCCGTGGCTTCGCTGAGGGGCTTGGTGAATTCTTGGATGATGCTGAAGAGTTCCTTGAGGTTGCTGGAGTTGGCGTGAATTTTAATGTCAATGAAGATTCTTTTGGCGGTTCTAATTTGCTCATGGTATTCCGTCATGGTGTCCTTGTAGGTGGTGTGGCTTTCAGTTGTCTTGCTGTTTTTCCAGTTTATTTACGGGCGTCTGCAAATGCGTATGGCTTCTTGAGGGTCAGTAGTGAACCAGGAGGCTTTCCTAGGGTGCTGTTTGTCGGATTGCGTAGCGGAATGCCCTGGTTGCGAGGTTGGTATCAGTTGCTGGGGTGGGGTGTTGTGGTTGCGCGTGAAGTTGAGTTGTTCCTCAGTGACTCTTCTTCAGTTTCTTCACGGGGCGCAGAGCGGGTTTGGGCTGCTTGGATTTGTTGACGAGGAAGGTTACGCAGTGGTGGTCAGTCCAAGGGGGTTTCGTGGTGTGACTGAAGAGGACGCTGTTGCCTGGGTTGAGGCGGTGTCCTGCCTTGTGGGTCGGAGTGGCGAGGAGATGTTTTAGTCCGATGTTGGCGAGGTTGTCGTGTTGGGTGGCGGAGTTGGGGGGTTGCTGGGGTTGTCGAGGTGAAAGTTCAGGTCTCCGATGCGTATGTATTCCAAGGTGGCGATGGCGTGGGGTGTGAAGCGGTCGGTGATGGTGTCGGCGAAGAGGTCCCAGGGGGTCTGTAGGCGAGGGTGCCATGGAGTGTGGAGTTGGGGCTGGTCTGGACCCGGAAGTGCAGGTGTTCTGCGGCAGGGAAGGTTTCACTGTAGGTGGTGAGGCAGAGGGTGGTTTTTTGTGTGATGGCGAGGCCATCTCCAGGGTGGTTGGCATGGTCCCTCCTCTGGATCTTGTATCCATCTGGGATAGTGATGCCAAGGGCTGAGGAGGCGTTGTTCCAGGTTTCAGTGAAGAAGGGGACGTCGTGTGAGATTGAGTCCAGGAGGTTCCAGAACTCCATGGCATGTCTATGCATGAAGCGCACGTTGAGGAGGATACAACTTAGGCCGTTGGTGGTGTTGGTGTCCGGGGGGGTGTTGAAGGTCTGTTGGCAGTGGCGGCAGGAGAACTGGCCGTGGGATGAGTTCGGTGTGGCCTGCTGGCAGTCATTATTTCATCTGGGGTGGAGTGCGAGGAGGGTGGAGGCGTCATAGCGATGGATAGTTCGAGATCCAGGGTCCCTGGCACTAGTCACGGCCGGCGCAGACAGGCCTGCACTCGTGTCCGCTGCGCGACCATGCAATGCCTGCCATAAATAGGGTAGGGGGAGGGACGTGGAGCTTGGAGGCGGGCACCGGCAGGGGGAGGGGCCGTAGGGGAAGCAGCGGCGGGAGGAAACATGGGGCAAGAAGCACCACCAATGCAACAATATAGTATGAAGCCAGGAGAAGGCACACAATAAAAAAATTAGAGACGAGCAAAAAAACACACCAACATCAAACTCAGTCACAGCAGGAGCAAATGGGGCAGAGTGGAAAATCATCCTCACTAAAAGATGCATCGTTATATTCTGAGTTCAGGCATACTATACTTTATCTTCCAATCTCTTCCCAATGGGAAGTTATTATTATTATATGTTATAAATGAACTCCCATTATATCCTAGGGGACAGAAAGCCTTTCAATTGTGAAAAACAAAATTGGCAGTATTTCACTATCAGGACATGCCACACACAACAGGGCATGTCCTACCTTTCATATACACTGCACCCTGCCCACAGAGGTACCTTCGGCCTACCTTAGGGGTGACTCACATGTACGAAATGGGTGGTTGCGGCCTGGAAAGTGGGTGCACTTGCCAGGTCGGCATGGCAGTACAAACTGTGCACAGACACTGCAGTGGCAGGTCTGAGTTACATTTACATGCTGCTTATGTGGGTGGCACAATCAGTGAGTCTGCAAAAAATGAGGAGTTAGGTCCCGGGACACAGGGTCAGCAGGACCATAGAATAATTTATAAAAAGAGAAATGCCGGCCCTGCGATTTTTGATGGCTATATTTTAAGCAACAAACCAAATCCTTGTTATGATTTGTCTGGTCAAATTTATTTAAACCATTTACCTTTTAATATAAATCTCATTAATTTAAAGCATTGGTTGCATGAGAAAAACACTACGTGCATACAATTTATACAAAAATATTTAACTCAAAAACATTTGACAAAGAATTTTAACAAAAATACATGTGACAAAGTGACATCCAATCATTTAGTGTACATAAATATACAAATACGGTCATACGAGAAGCATCAGTCGTTATGTAGTATTTAGCAATGAAGCTATTTGCAGTAAGGAAAAGAAAACAAAATGAATTGTAACAAATACAAATTTTCAATTGTCTGATAAATAAACTTAAATCCTTTCTGCTATTGCCAATTCCTTTCTGCTATTGCCGACGCGTTTCGAACTCGCTCTGGCATTTGGCAAGTTCTCATCAGGGCTTTCTCGTATTATTCTTCTGAAAGTTATGTACAAAGAAAATGAGTAAGATATTGTAATCCTCATTTTCATCCCCTATATACATTGCCCCCTACCAAGACTTTCTAGAAAATGTGTACCTTTATTTTCAAGTTGGCAGCGGGTTTTCAGTTTTCAAGAGATCTTATTCAGTCAATGTAGATTCGTTTCTAGAAAATTACAACGAACCCAATTACAATATAGTAATAGTCAGGACAGCCTGCGCCTAGGTGGCCAAAGGACAATCTTGGAAAATTACCTTAGAATCAGTAGTCTGCACTTCTGTTTGGTAAGTATTCAAATCAGCCGTGCGTGGGACAAAAATCAGCTCCCACCCGCCAGCCGGCGGTGGACACGTCTTATTGCACCTACAAGAAGAGTTTGGAGTAACTCGACTATTCCAATGAGTTTTACAAACAGCGGTTAGAACGGGTAGACCGGGTTACAGAACCGGGTGCCTACCTTATTGTTGGCGCTTGGGCTGTTACACTGCAGCTCCCCTGTTTTTCTAACTTCTAGCCGGTTTCAATTCGATTTTTGTGTTCTAAAATGACAAACACGGACAGTGTGAGCCCGCTCCTGTGTCATGCGCGGTATCACTAAGCATTACCTATCTTTGTGCTTACCTAAATGTTGGGGATCTTGAAAATACACACGCTCCCAAGTGCACTCCAAACCAATCCGGGGAGTCACTCGACTGACTAAGTCGCCATCTTAAAAAGCAGACATGTGATCGTCAATGCGTGTCACATGACTGTCAGGGCTATCCGGGCTTTGTGGGAGTTGAAGTCCCATTTTGCATTCTGATGTTTTCCTAAGTCAAAGCCTACATCAAAGATTCCACTTGAGCACTGTATTATATCAAAGCGGATTACAGTCGTGAAATTTCAGACATCGAGTTTAGTCCAGTTTGTAAACTATTGAAGCGCAGGATTAGATACGCTTCTTTCCTCAATAAGACATCGTCCACATCTTTAATACATTGGGCTTGAGTCACTGTGTACAAAACCGTCCACGTAAAGTCTGTTTCAGTGTGTCCATTTGTGGTAAATAAATAAATAATACCTCTATTTTTGGATGAATAAATGAATAACAGATAGCTCAATAAATAAGAGTCAAGATTCGAGGTAGTAGGAGTTTTGCAGGTTTAATACAGCATAAGGACAGGAACAGGACAACCTGCACAGGAATAGGATGGCAGGGCCTGACAGGGGGGCCCCAACAGCTGCCGGGCAGGATCTGGGATGAGCGCGCTAACATTTAATAACAATACACGATCATATATACTAAAACAGTTGCATTACAATACATACGATAGGCGGAGCAGTGGGTGTGGTCAATAGCAGTCGCGAAAGATAAGGGTGAAAGTAGGTGTAACAGAGGCGTATACATAGACATGTGATGCAAACGTAACAGAATATGTCATGAATGGGGCGGAAACATGGAGGGGGCTACCTAAGGAGCCGGGACCTCTGACCTAATGGTGCGCGCAAACTGGCAATGACGTGTTACTAGGAGAAGCTGGGGGCTATGAACTCTGTGCTAGGAGCAGAGACTGAAGTCTGGAGAGTCAGGGCGACATGTACCTAAGCAGTATCTAGTATCTGATGTTTAGAGAACATGTTGATAGAATCCAAAAGTTATCGGGGTAAAGGCGAACAGACTCTAAGACTAGAGCATGCATTATTCTACATGTAGTGCGTGATGAAGAATATTAAATGACCATTAAATGCAGTATTTCTCTAACGTGGAGACGTAAAGGCTAGACAATGACGGAAACTATTGATGCGATTCAGTAGCTTTAGGAATGCAGAGAAGGAGGACTGAACTGATAACTGGAATCATAACATACTCTTGGCAGACTCAGAGGCAGAGCCAGGCTGAGCCGGGCACTGCGAGGCAGGAAGTAAGTGAAGGGTCGAGGATACAGGTGGGGGCTGTATCGCTCCTCAGCGAGGCTTCAGGAGACAGGAGCTGAATCTAGTGTCCGGGCCCTTTTGAGGCCTAGAAACGGGGACTTTACAATGAAATAACGTGCACACTGAGAAACGTGGCAACGTAACTTTACATAGGCCTGATATTCGTAGTATTCACGAGAACTGGAAACTGACATACTAGAGGTGGATACAACTGTAATTGCGTCTTTAATCGAACATGGGGAATACATATGCATATTAATCATGCACAGATAACATATGATGGATGACGCGTAGGGACACAGGACATGGCAAAATTTACTTTTCCACATTCCCTCCTTGTCACTACGTTTCCATCAGGAAACATCAATATTCATGATACCATCTATCATTTCATACAGTATCATTTGCTCGTCTCGAATTTTCTTGGAACGGGATTTAGAACGGGGCTTGGGAATAGGAATACAAGAGGTAGCACAAATGCCGCAAATCGCAGGGCCACATTGTATACAGAGGCAGCAGCTGAATATGATCGCTACTGCAATACCTAGAAAGGACAAGACTTTCCATCCCCAAGCGGAAATTATATTCCAGAACCAACCGGACCATGTCCAGGTGCCTGGATCTTGGTGTAACAGATGGGCAATTTTATGGAGTCTGGTTATAGCTGAATAAACAGACGGCGCGTTATTTGGAATGAAAATGCAGCAACTAGATCCGATGACTCTACAGGCCCCGCCCCTATCGGCCAATATGACGTCAAGGACGAGACGATTCTGTAAAACGACAAATCTCATAGCAGATTGCTCTTCGGTTAAGTTACCTAGAGCAGTGGCAGTCTCATTGACTACTACTTCAAGGGTTCTGGTTAATCTACGAATTAGCTTACTATTCTGGATAGGTCCTATAAAGAAGAAGAAACCTCTATTGAAATCTGTATACTGTTCTAGAGCAGTTTCAGTATAATCGACAATTGGGGACTCGATCTCCCTTCTATGTCTAATGTGTACTAGATGTGTGTTTCTATGATAATCAGATGGGGCTAGGAAAACAGGTGGCAGTAGGAAGGCAATGTAACAGGTTCCCTCCCAATCGAGGGGCAGACGAACATATGCGGTCTGACCACAAATAAAATAAGAATGACGTGAAGCTTTGAAAATAGATTTCCCACTGTCACTATATTTGACAATAGTGGTACAATCACTATGTCCTACATGTACGGAACCATTATTTCGGACACATAATTCGCCTTTGACTGGTAGTACTGAAATAGCAGGTAAGTCTGGAGTGGAATCAGACTGAACATTCAGGACCATGAAATTCGAAGAATAATTACCTAAATTGTAAACTTCGTTTTCTAGATCTAACCCTGTTCTGTGGGGAAGACCTTGCTTGTCTGGAAAACATGTACTGTTAAGAAAAGACATATCTGTTGAGGATGACGTTAACGTGGACCATGCTCCACACGAACCATTATGTGAAAATGGATAAGGAAAGAGTGGCAGAACTCCCTTCGGTGTCTGGAAAGGGGGGAGTCGACCACACACCCAACAATTAGTGGCATTGCTGGTCTGGTGTGAATAATGTAACATGCGGATGAAAGAATTATTACGCATAGCGAGGCGGTAAGAGAGTTCATGAGGAGGCAGATCACTAAACGTGTGCTCTACTGTAGCATTAGAAGACTTATTTACATGAGAAACTGGAAAATACAGGTAAAATGCATAACTGGTGCAGGAAATCATAATGCTGAGAAATAAAACGAAACATAGAAAAACGATACATCGGATTGAGTTTTGACTAACTCTCTCACTATGGGGGTCTATTTTATACATGTCAGAAACCGGTCTAACCGTTTCACCTAGGGGAGGACTTAGACAATCAAACTGGCTGACTTATTTTACTAGACCTTAACTTGAGTTTATACTCCTGTTGCGGAGTTTTCTCTAACAGGGAGGGTGCAGTATCAGTGTCTTTTGCGGGACAGTCCTTAAGAATAGTACTTTGGAAGTCTTTAGAATGTTCGGAAATGTTCTTTGAAATTGGTTTCAATCCATAAAACCTTTTGATATGCGAAAGGTGCACCCAGCCTTTGCGTCCCTCCAACTTCACGGCTGTACGGGTGGCCAGGAGGACCTGTCGGGGCTCCTTCCAGCGAGGCTCCAGTGGACTTGAGCGATCGAAATTTCGCACTAGGACCATGGATCCGGGAAAGATTTCATGCGGTGCCACCTCGGTATTGTCTGGAAATGCGGCAGCAACCTGTGAACGACAAGAGTTGAGGGCAGACATCAAGGAAGCTAGGTAATCTGTCAGCATATTACTTGAAACATCGGTAATACTTCGGGGTCTAGGAGTACCCCACATGTTAGGGGGGCGGCCGAAAACGACCTCATACGGGGACAGGCCTGATCTGGAATGTGCGACCATGCGCATATAAAACAAAGCGACTGGCAGAGCTACGAGCCAGTCCACACCTTTCTCTTGACAAACTTTTGCAATTCGGATTTTCAGGGTCTGATTATGTCTCTCTACGAGACCAGCTGCTTCAGGGTGGCGTACACAATGGAACTTCCACTGGTACCCTAACAAAAGGGACACGTGTTTCATGAGTTCAGATGAGAATGGCTGGCCGTTGTCAGAATATACGACTCTAGGGAGTCCGTAACGGGGGAAGAACTCACGAACCAACTGCTTGGCAGTGGTCGCGGCTGTGTAGTCTGGAACTGGATATGCCTCCGTCCACCTGGACAAAGCGCATACAACTACAAGGACATACTTGAAACCTCAACATCGCTCCATCTGAATGTAATCCATCTGGAGGACTTCAAAAGGGTGGTCAGGGGGCTGGAATCCACCTTGTTCCACCGGGACACTTTTACCTGGATTAAACTGACAACATATCATACAGGTACGGACCTTCTGCTTGGCTGCAGCTCGTAAATGCTTGTTGAACCAAATGTTCTGGATACTGTCTAACATGGCTTTTTCTCCTAAATGTGCTGGACTATGTGCGGTATTAATAATGACTTGAACCATGGAGTCGGGGAGAAACCATGTGGCTCTACCCTTCGTTAACCATCCTTGATCTGTCTGGACCCCTCCTTGTTCGGACCATTTCTTGATTTCATCGGGAGTAGCATGTAACTGGATATCTATGACATCTTGAGTAGGGTCCTTAACTGTCATACATGTAGTCGGATCTGGAGTATGTGTCTGTGTCGGATTAACTAACATATCTGGAGTCTGAGCTGTAAGCTTGGCTGTGCGATCTGCTAGATCATTACCTTGGGAAATAGTGTCAGTAACTTTCGTATGTGCTTTGCACTTCATGATAGCAAGGGATGTCGGTAAATGTATTGCATCTAACAGAGCCTGAATGAGGAGACCATGCTGAATCTTGGTTCCATGAGAAGTCATGAAACCTCTCTCTTGCCAGAGCACTCCGAAGTCGTGTACAACTCCAAATGCGTAACGTGAATCCGTGTAAACATTAACTTTCAGGTTCTTGGCGTGTATGCAGGCTTGAGTCAGAGCAACTAGCTCTGCTGCTTGAGCAGACAGGGTGTCAATACGGTGTGTTTCAATAACTTCAGTGTCAGTAGTCACTGCATACGCGGCTACTAGTTCTCCTGTACTTGTTCTCATACATGAACCATCCACATAAAGTGTCAGGTCGGGATCTGGTAATGGAATATCTGTCAGATCTTGTCTTGGCTTTGTCATGATGTTAACTACTTCCACACAGTCGTGTGTGGCAGAATTCGAAGTAACTGATGGCAACAATGTAGCAGGATTTAGGACATTGCAGCGTCTGATTTCTATGTGTGGCTGGAACAGTGTCAATTCATAACCTGTTAAACGTGCAATTGTCAAGTGCTGAGTTTGTGTTCGGTTTAAAAGAACTTCCACGGAGTGTGGAACTTGTACTGTCAAGGAGTGTCCTAATACTATGGAATCACTTTGTCTGATAGCTAGTGCTGTGGCTGCAACTGACTTGAGGCACGCAGGCAGAGCCTGGGCTACAGGATCTAATGTGCTCGAAAAATAAGCACAGGGCTTGTATTGACCTGCTTGATCTTGTGTGAGAACAGATAATGCTGTACCTTCCCGTTCAGTGACGAAAAGTGTAAAAGGCTTACTGTAGTTCGGTGTTGCTAGAACTGGAGCTTGACATAGGGCTTTCTTTAACTCATTGAAACTAAGTGTATGTTCAGATGTCCAAGGGAGAACAGTCGATACGGCTGCCTCCTGTGTCGTTAACTGTATCAGTGGTTTAGCTAGAAATGCATACTGAGGAATCCATTGTCTGCAATAAGAAGTAAGGCCAATAAAAGCACGTACCTCCTTCTGGGTCTTGGGCTGAGGAAGACTCGCTATTAACTGGATACGGTCTGGTGTCAACTGCCTACCCCTCTTGGACAGTAAGTGTCCTAAGTAGACCACTTGCTGGACACAGAATTGAAGCTTAGAAGGGGACACCTTGTGTCCCATCTCGGCTAGGAAATACAAGACTGTAAGTGATGCTCGCTCGCAAGCACGTTCAGAACGGGCTGTGATCAGTAGATCATCGACATACTGGAGCAGGGCAGTGTCAGTTGGCATGTGAATGTTGTCTAGTTGTCTCTTGAGTGCTTGACTATAAATACTAGGACTTTCTGTGAAACCTTGAGGAGCGCGTGTGAACATATAGCTCCTTCCATTTAAACAAAATCCGAAAAGGAACTGGCTGTCTGGATGAATGGGGACACTAAAAAATGCGTTCTTGAGGTCTATGACTGTAAAAAATGAAGCTTCGGAATCAATGGCTGTCAATAGGGAAGAGATATCTGGGACAACTGGATACTGGGGAATAATACATTTATTAAGTTCTCGGAGATCAATCACTAAACGATATACTGGAGGTGCATTTGGATCAGTACGTTTCATGACTGGAATGATCGGAGAATTGCATACATTGGAGTCAGTTTCTACAACTACTCCTTGAGCCATGAGCTCGTCAATAATTTTGGATAAGGCTGCTACAGCCTCAGGTGGCAATCTGTACTGTCTGATTCGTGGCAGGACTACACCTGGCTTGAGAGTCACACGATGGGGTGTGATTTGCATAAAGCCAACATCAGTTGGACCTTGCGCCCATAGATGCTGCGGAACATTAGACAATCTTGGATCAAAATCTCGTAATACATAGTGACCATTGAAGTCACGTAGGAACAATCGTACTCCCTGTGGGGAACAACATATAACTGCACCTAACTCTTTCAGTGTCTTAATGCCTAATAGATTTTCTGGACATGACTTAGTAAGTAACAGGTCAGTAGTGCGGGACAATGGACCTACTTCTAGAGTAACTGGCTTTGATATTTCATTTACAATAGGTTTTCCTGAAAATCCAAGGGAAACATTTCTTGAGCCTGAGAGCGGAGCCCCTGGAACTTCGGCGTGACTTATAGTTGTCCTACTTGCCCCTGTATCAATCAAAAACTTTCTGTCTTTCCCTAATACTTGACTATAAACATAGGGACCTTCTTGATCTACAGGTATCTCGATGAGAGGCAAGCCTACCTCCCTCTCTAGGCTGTTTCATGAATATGGCTGATACTCTGGATACTCAGACTGTGCATACTGGTACATCTGCTGTGTAACATGCTGTGTTGCAGCGATAGGCTGCGGTGCTGTAACTGTCTGTGGTGCATTCTGTGACTGCGGAGTCTGTGTAACTTGTTCTTGTCTCGGCGGACGTGGTCTTTCTTTAGTCTTACCGGTAGCTATGTTGTGTTTCAGAACTGCACACTCGTTTATAAAATGACCTGGCTGTTTACAATAATTGCAGTTCCCTTTAACGGGAGCTGCAGGATGACTGGCTTGATTTGGACCCCTCTTCTGACTATCTTGAGGAACAGATTGTGCAACTAGTACTTTCATTTTCGTGTCTTTCATACGTTTTCTCTCATGATCTTGTTCTTCTCTGATTCTATTCTGGTGATATTGAAGCATCTGTAACATCTGGGACGGGGTATTAGCTTGCCAGGTACTTTCGACTTTCAAAACTCGGTTTTTAATTTGTGGACTTGAATTTTCGACTAGTTTAGTAACAAAAAGATGAGGGTATGACTCGCTACTTGTCTTGAGGCCACTGTTTATGGTAAAACATTTCTCAAATCTGGAATAATAATCACTAATATCTTCGTCTTGTTTCTGTTTACAGGCTGAGATTGCATCCCAGTCCTCTTTTCTAGTTGTCAATAACCTAGGCAAAACTTGTATTAACAATTCTGGTAATTCTTTACATTTATCTCCAAGACCGGTACCTGGTACTCGTGCCTTGTCTTCAGCTTCTAGAACTGCCCAATCGATCTTTTTCTCTCCCACCTCCCATTCTTTTTCTTTGAGTTTCTCATATACCCCTGCGGGCAACAAGACTTTTAACATTTTAATAATATCTGGATACGTGTATTCTCCCATACGGAGCATGTCTTTTAATTCTCGGTGGAACCCTGCTGGATCTTTATCATGACAGGGAATTAACTTTTTCATCTCTAAGAGTTCCATCTTTGTGATAGGGGTGTAAACAAACACTCGTTGCATTTCACCACCGTCTGTCTTAACTGGATGTACTTCTCGTAACGGATTCTGTCTGTCTATGTAAAAGGGTTTACTTTCTGGGGGTGAGACATGAACAAAATGCGGGTTCAGAAACGTTCTGTATTTGTGGCGCTGTTCTAGAATGACACTAATTAAATCAGTACCTAAACCTTTCCATTTATACTGGAGTAACTCGTTCAGGACATCGTGTAACGGACCTGGATCAGAATGTTGACCCTCATACAATGTAATGAGGTGCTGGATCATATACATACCCACCAGTCGTTGCTCGGCTGGGGGCATTTTCAGAAACATTTGTGCCACTATTTCGTCTGGAAAAGTGGTAGAATCAGTAATCCATCGGACTGCTGATCGGACTAGTTCTTGTTCATGCATAGTACTTAACTCACTATAACCGATTCGTGATTTCAGAATGTGATCGGTAGCTTGAAATACTTGTTCCAGAGAACCTTGTTCTGGTGCTGGATGATGAAAAATTGACTTGTGTTCTAGGCGCAAATGGCGATCTGGAAATCTAGATTTTCCTACATACGCTATTCTGTCGGGATTCTCGTCCTCTACCTCTTCTGTAGAAGAGTCATTTTCTTTCTCGCTTACTTGTGCTTCTTTACGTTGTTCGTGTACCCTTATTATTTCTTTACGAATCTTCTTGTACATACTCTCTATACTACTGATAGTCTTGTGCTTACCCTCGGCTATATTATCACTCCACCTTGTCAGGACTTTCATTTCGGCTCGATCTTTGGTCGGATAATCTTGTTCCCTTATTAGACAATTAATCAGAAACTTTAATATCATGAGCTGGACTTCAACTTTTCTTTGGCACATGACGTCACTAATACTTTCTGGATCATTCCCTGTACGGATGAAACGATATATTCTGTCTAGATCTTCTTTCATATCTGGTAAGGTGACTAGATACTTGGTCACTTTTCTCACGCGTAATGAATATAAAACCATACTATCCTCGCCTGGGACTGGATCATAGCCACATTCGGTAAGGGCTTTTCTTATTTCTGCAACAGACTGATATCTGGGCGTACGCTGTGACGCTTGTGCATGTAATTCGGCTAACGTTAAACGCTTGTGTGGCGGCGGGGTTTGAGGAGGACCTCCCCCTGCGGCCCCTAAACTAGAGTCGTCTACTGATGCTCTTCGTCCTGGCAGAGTGGGAAATGGAAATGTAGGCTGGACTTGTATGGCGGGCTGGACCGGGGGTACCGTAACAGGTACTCCGGTGCCTGGAGGAGCGGGAAGTGCCTGATTTACAAGGACTGGCGGAGCGGGATTTGCATATTCTGGGACTGTGTCGTCCAAATAGGACGAGATGAAAATATCAGCTGCGGTCGGTTTTTGACGTAGCTTGGTCGGAACTAATGGTGGCGGGAAATTACTGGATGCCTCTGGGGTCGCTTTTGGCAAGCCCTCGGCAAGAAGAGGATACATACCCTTAATAAGAGCATGCCTCTGTCTGTCTGACTGTTCGGTTTTGACTCGTTCACCTATCTCGATTAATTCCCTTTCTTGGGCTCGTTCTAAAGATTCTCTACTTAATTCTGACTTTCTGATTTCTTTTTCAGTTCTTTTATGAGATTCTTTGCGCCATAACTCAATGGCATCTTTCTGTGACTGTCTGGCTTTCTTTTTCCATAATGCTTCTTCTACTCGCATGATGCACTCGGCATCCCATGTGCCTGATACGGGCCATCTATACTTTTCCTCTAACTGTTTGGTATACTCTACCCATAAATCTAGATACAATATGGCGCTTATGCCATGCTTCTGATACATAAAATGACCTGGACTGTCCCTAGGCGGGACAGGAACTGCTGCTTCTAGCAGACCTTTTCTGGTTTTTAACTGACGCAGTTTTGAAAAGAGTGGCATGACTGAACTATAATCTGGACACAATACAATACACAATAAACACGAGAATCACTTCGCACTCATACCACGACATTAAAATACATGAAGAACATTATGAATAACAGTTCGAACAGAATACCACCTGGAATACGGACAACAGAATACATGAATTTTCTCGAGAACAGAACTGACTAGAACAGGAACTAGATGCACTGCTGAAACAGTACGAAACTTACCGGTCTCATACAGAGACACGTCAGGACCCGCATCCACCGAAGTGGACACTTCGTTTGTGGGTCTGTGTACCACCAACCCACGGACCAGAGTCAATTAGATTGACCCTGTCTAGATACTACCCCAGCAACGGTACTCACCGGGCAGCAAGAACGGAAGGCCTCGGACTGGACTGGACTGCTTCGACGCCGGACGGACGAACTTCGGACTTCTGTTACGGGTGGGCCTCCGGATACCTCGGACCTTGGACTCTCGGCTTGGGCTCTGGTCGGGACTCGCCGCGTTCCTCCACCGTCTCGTCTGGATGCTGGACCGCCTCCTCCGTCTCCTCCGTGGGCCTGAGGGATACTTAAAGCAGAAATATCTGCTGGTGCGCAGAAGAGTTCCGTCACGACTGCAGAGGGTCAGGGGGTCGGCGTGGCTTCACCGACGCGTGGGGAAAGGGCAAGTCCCTATTCGGGCGCCATTATGTGGTAAATAAATAAATAATACCTCTATTTTTGGATGAATAAATGAATAACAGATAGCTCAATAAATAAGAGTCAAGATTCGAGGTAGTAGGAGTTTTGCAGGTTTAATACAGCATAAGGACAGGAACAGGACAACCTGCACAGGAATAGGATGGCAGGGCCTGACAGGGGGGCCCCAACAGCTGCCGGGCAGGATCTGGGATGAGCGCGCTAACATTTAATAACAATACACGATCATATATACTAAAACAGTTGCATTACAATACATACGATAGGCGGAGCAGTGGGTGTGGTCAATAGCAGTCGCGAAAGATAAGGGTGAAAGTAGGTGTAACAGAGGCGTATACATAGACATGTGATGCAAACGTAACAGAATATGTCATGAATGGGGCGGAAACATGGAGGGGGCTACCTAAGGAGCCGGGACCTCTGACCTAATGGTGCGCGCAAACTGGCAATGACGTGTTACTAGGAGAAGCTGGGGGCTATGAACTCTGTGCTAGGAGCAGAGACTGAAGTCTGGAGAGTCAGGGCGACATGTACCTAAGCAGTATCTAGTATCTGATGTTTAGAGAACATGTTGATAGAATCCAAAAGTTATCGGGGTAAAGGCGAACAGACTCTAAGACTAGAGCATGCATTATTCTACATGTAGTGCGTGATGAAGAATATTAAATGACCATTAAATGCAGTATTTCTCTAACGTGGAGACGTAAAGGCTAGACAATGACGGAAACTATTGATGCGATTCAGTAGCTTTAGGAATGCAGAGAAGGAGGACTGAACTGATAACTGGAATCATAACATACTCTTGGCAGACTCAGAGGCAGAGCCAGGCTGAGCCGGGCACTGCGAGGCAGGAAGTAAGTG
Source organism: Lissotriton helveticus (assembly GCF_964261635.1). NCBI lineage: Eukaryota > Metazoa > Chordata > Amphibia > Caudata > Salamandridae > Lissotriton > Lissotriton helveticus. The sequence continues at coordinate 429,044,202 of NC_136065.1, forward strand.
AAGGGTCGAGGATACAGGTGGGGGCTGTATCGCTCCTCAGCGAGGCTTCAGGAGACAGGAGCTGAATCTAGTGTCCGGGCCCTTTTGAGGCCTAGAAACGGGGACTTTACAATGAAATAACGTGCACACTGAGAAACGTGGCAACGTAACTTTACATAGGCCTGATATTCGTAGTATTCACGAGAACTGGAAACTGACATACTAGAGGTGGATACAACTGTAATTGCGTCTTTAATCGAACATGGGGAATACATATGCATATTAATCATGCACAGATAACATATGATGGATGACGCGTAGGGACACAGAACATGGCAAAATTTACTTTTCCACACATTGTCAACAAAATGTTGTACCATTGGAGCGGTTAGCACTTTTGTTTTTATTCGTGGCCTATGCTGTGTTATTCGGGTATTAACCTGCTGGTTAGTCTTTCCTATATACAATTTTCCGCATCCGCAGACAATTGCATACACGACATTCCGTGTTTTGCAGTTTGAAAACCCTTGGTTCTTCCACCTGACATTTTTGTGTGTGAATTCACTCCCCTCGATTGTTGTGTCACAAGAGACACAGTTGCCGCATCTGTGATGTCCCTCGATCGGCTTGAATCCCCACATTGACAATAAGTCATGTTTAGGTTTTTCAATGGTGACATCCGCACGCACCAGTTGCTGTCCAATGCTGCGGTTTTTTTTAAAAGCGAAAATCGGTCTGGGAAAGGGGCATTCTAAGCCCTCCAGCAGATGCCAATTTTTAAGTATGGTCTGTCTGATTTTATGGGTATGTGGACCAAATGTTGTTACACAAACCAATTTGTCCATTTCGGGTTTCACTTTACTTTGTAATAGACATTCCCTCGGGGTATAGCGTGCTCTTTTGAAAGCATGTTTCAGCAGCTTCCTAGGATAGCCCCTGCTTTTCATTTCCTCACAAAATCTTCCTCCGTGTAAGTCATAGTCTGTGACCTCAGAGCAGTTCCTTCTGATACGGAGTAGCTGCCCGTAGGGTAAATTTGTTTTTAAATTGCGTGGAAGCTGCTGAAACATGCTTTCAAAAGAGCACGCTATACCCCGAGGGAATGTCTATTACAAAGTAAAGTGAAACCCGAAATGGACAAATTGGTTTGTGTAACAACATTTGGTCCACATACCCATAAAATCAGACAGACCATACTTAAAAATTGGCATCTGCTGGAGGGCTTAGAATGCCCCTTTCCCAGACCGATTTTCGCTTTTTAAAAAAACTGCAGCATTGGACAGCAACTGGTGCGTGCGGATGTCACCATTGAAAAACCTAAACATGACTTATTGTCAATGTGGGGATTCAAGCCGATCGAGGGACATCACAGATGCGGCAACTGTGTCTCTTGTGACACAACAATCGAGGGGAGTGAATTCACACACAAAAATGTCAGGTGGAAGAACCAAGGGTTTTCAAACTGCAAAACACGGAATGTCGTGTATGCAATTGTCTGCGGATGCGGAAAATTGTATATAGGAAAGACTAACCAGCAGGTTAATACCCGAATAACACAGCATAGGTCACGAATAAAAACAAAAGTGCTAACCGCTCCAATGGTACAACATTTTGTTGACAATGGACACACTGAAACAGACTTTACGTGGACGGTTTTGTACACAGTGACTCAAGCCCAATGTATTAAAGATGTGGACGATGTCTTATTGAGGAAAGAAGCGTATCTAATCCTGCGCTTCAATAGTTTACAAACTGGACTAAACTCGATGTCTGAAATTTCACGACTGTAATCCGCTTTGATATAATACAGTGCTCAAGTGGAATCTTTGATGTAGGCTTTGACTTAGGAAAACATCAGAATGCAAAATGGGACTTCAACTCCCACAAAGCCCGGATAGCCCTGACAGTCATGTGACACGCATTGACGATCACATGTCTGCTTTTTAAGATGGCGACTTAGTCAGTCGAGTGACTCCCCGGATTGGTTTGTAGTGCACTTGGGAGCGTGTGTATTTTCAAGATCCCCAACATTTAGGTAAGCACAAAGATAGGTAATGCTTAGTGATACCGCGCATGACACAGGAGCGGGCTCACACTGTCCGTGTTTGTCATTTTAGAACACAAAAATCGAATTGAAACCGGCTAGAAGTTAGAAAAACAGGGGAGCTGCAGTGTAACAGCCCAAGCGCCAACAATAAGGTAGGCACCCGGTTCTGTAACCCGGTCTACCCGTTCTAACCGCTGTTTGTAAAACTCATTGGAATAGTCGAGTTACTCCAAACTCTTCTTGTAGGTGCAATAAGACGTGTCCACCGCCGGCTGGCGGGTGGGAGCTGATTTTTGTCCCACGCACGGCTGATTTGAATACTTACCAAACAGAAGTGCAGACTACTGATTCTAAGGTAATTTTCCAAGATTGTCCTTTGGCCACCTAGGCGCAGGCTGTCCTGACTATTACTATATTGTAATTGGGTTCGTTGTAATTTTCTAGAAACGAATCTACATTGACTGAATAAGATCTCTTGAAAACTGAAAACCCGCTGCCAACTTGAAAATAAAGGTACACATTTTCTAGAAAGTCTTGGTAGGGGGCAATGTATATAGGGGATGAAAATGAGGATTACAATATCTTACTCATTTTCTTTGTACATAACTTTTAGAAGAATAATACGAGAAAGCCCTGATGAGAACTTGCCAAATGCCAGAGCGAGTTCGAAACGCGTCGGCAATAGCAGAAAGGAATTGGCAATAGCAGAAAGGATTTAAGTTTATTTATCAGACAATTGAAAATTTGTATTTGTTACAATTCATTTTGTTTTCTTTTCCTTACTGCAAATAGCTTCATTGCTAAATACTACATAACGACTGATGCTTCTCGTATGACCGTATTTGTATATTTATGTACACTAAATGATTGGATGTCACTTTGTCACATGTATTTTTGTTAAAATTCTTTGTCAAATGTTTTTGAGTTAAATGTTTTTGTATAAATTGTATGCACGTAGTGTTTTTCTCATGCAACCAATGCTTTAAATTAATGAGATTTATATTAAAAAGTAAATGGTTTAAATAAATTTGACCAGACAAATCATAACAAGGATTTGGTTTGTTGCTTAAAATATAGCCATCAAAAATCGCAGGGCCGGCATTTCTCTTTTTATAAACAATCAGTGAGTCAGCATTTGATTTACAGGCCCTGGGTACACACAGAGCACTGTAGTAGGGACTGACTAGTAAATCAAATATGCCAATCGTGGAAACACCAAATTCTAAGCATATTTTACAGGGAGCACTTGTACTTTGGCACTAAACATCAGTGGCAAAGTGCCCACAGCATTTTGACCAGCAAAAACGAAGTCCAACACACAGCAAAATAACAGGAGGCAAAGGCAGAAAATACTGGGGAAACCCATGCCAATGATGCCAGGTCTAGCATCATACATACAGAAAACCAGGTTCGGTGACCAAGCCTTCTCTTAAATCGCTTCTAGAATGTGGAACAACCTGCCTTAACACATAAGAGCTCCTCCTTAATTCTTGAATTGTGTTACAAGCTTAAGACCTAAAATTTTGCATAAACTAACTAGGTTTCAGGCATGCCTAGACTCACAGCTGCTCAGTGGAAAGATACCCTCCTGGGTGATAGTCTGCTCTACAAATCTGCATAACAACAACACAAGGGTAAACTTACATGTGAGTACAGCTACCCGTCTAAGTTTACTCCTTGGATACCTTTTTTTGTGTGACTATTCAACATTTCCAAGGGTAAATTTACTTAAAGTGTAGCCTTACATGTCTCCGGCCCCTGAAACCAGGGGGCAGGACCAACCAACTGAAGGTAAAGTTACTATCTGTGACTTTTCACACATAGGCAGAGATGTCTACCACCACGACGAAGTTCTCCTACACAATGGTGTGGAGCTCCCTATGGGAAAAAGTACGGAAAATAAAAAAAAGCTAATACATGTTGCTTTTTATTTTAATGTCTAATGTAAATGTAAAAAAAATAATGAATTTTACTCCAGAACTCATACATTTATATTGTGAAGCACATTACCTCTTCAAAGCAATTGTTTTCTAAATAATTTCATAATGTACACATATATAAAGTGTATTTTATAAATATTAATTTAAAAATTGAATAAAAACACTCTATCTTGTAATTTTACTTTTAATTAATATTTAATGCATGTATTTAAAAGTTGTGTTTAAATAATGTACATTCAATATATTTTGTAAGTTTATTCATATTTAACTATGAATTTTAAGACTATATTTGTATGTGTGTGTGCGTGCATGCACAGACACAGTTTATTTGCTGTATCAGCCTGTCGAATCCACCATTTAACGGAGGTGCTCAGAAACAGGTGCAGTTCTCATCATAATTTGCAACAATAGTGTCAAAGCATCATAACTCACCTGCATTCCATTGGGCATATTCTCAATGATATATCGCCGAGTTAGCGGCATTTTATCGCAGCCAAAGTCGCGATAAATATATCGCCCCATTCAAAAGCTGGTGCTAATAGCCCATATTACCAGTTTACCCGCGATAGCAGCCTCAAAACATATCGCCACCGATGACCCCGGCGACTATCGATAATGAGATGCAGAGTAGGTGTTCCCGTGCAAAAAGCAGCAAAAACACAACTCTGCAACATTCTCAACGACCAGACAGATCGGCGATTAGATGACAAAACAGGCGATAAGGCGCGTTAGCAGCAGGAATTTAACACCTGCTCTTACCTGCTGTAAAGTCTGAAGACATCCTGCACCACAAAAGGGAGCCCAGCCCATAGCCACACCTTCATCTTTGAATAACCAAACAAAACATTTAATTCAAATAAACTCAAAACAACTATTTTGAAGAATCATGGCGGGTCTTCTCAGGACAATCTGTAAGTCACAGCCTGCAAGACAAAATTCCAGATAAGCAGGTGTGTCATGTGCTCATCACAGGACAGAGAGAGAGAGAAATAGAGAGAGAGAAAGAGAGGGCGAGAGAGAGAAAGAGAGGATAGAGAGTAGAGAGAGAGAGAGAGAGAGAGAAAGAAAGAGGGAGAGCGAGAGAGAGAGAGAAAGAAAGAAAGAGAGGAGGAGAGTGACCCTCCTGGTCGCTCCACCTGCCGCACGGTCCCCGTGTGCCAGGTCCTCCCGCTACCTGCCGCCTGCCTGCCAGGTCCTCCCGCTGCCTGCCTGCCTGGTCCCCCTGCTGCCTGCCTCCAGCCCCTGCCTCGCACGTTCCGCGTGCCAGGTCCCCCTGCTGCCGGCTGCCTGACCCCGACCCTGCCATAGCACGGTCCCCGGGGGCCAGGTCACCCTGCTGCCGGTCTAACCCCTGCCCCTGCCTCCTGGCCGCCGCCTGCTAGGGTCAGCCCTCAGGCCTCCCCCCTCGCCGCTCCGCCGCTTTTCCCGCCTCTTTTTCCCACCACCCCTCCTCCTCCCGCCGTTCTCTTCCCTCCCTCCCCGCCGCTGCCCCCCTGCGGCACGCCCCCCTCCTTTGCCTGACCCTCATTCGCCTCCCCGCTCCCGCCTCCCAGCTGCCCCTCCCTCGCTCCACCCCCCACTACGCCATTTATGGCGGAGTCCGCGCGTATGCCCAGCGTGCACGCGCAGCGGGCGCGCCCTAAGCGCGCCGAAGGCCCGCCAAAGGTAAGCCCGTCTGCGCCCGTCCACGCCTGGACCACGCCCAGTGCCAGGACCCCTGGCCCCCACCGATGGAAGCCGACCCGACGGACCTATGACGCCACCGAACTCAACGCACTCAACACCGGACGAACCCCGGGCTGCTACCGAGCCACACCAAGACGCACTCACGGACCCTTCAGCTGCCACTCCTGCAAGTTCACCTGCAACCGGATCCACGCCACACCAGCACCCACCAAACCGAACTCCAGCTGCACCCACCTGAAGTGCATCCTGCTCAACACCCGCTCCGTCCACAGACACGCCGTCGAGCTCTGGAACCTGCTCGACACCACAGCCCCAGACGTCGCCTTCCTCACGGAAACCTGGATGAACGCCTCCTCAGCGCCCGTCATCGCCATCGCCATCCCGGACGGCTACAAGATCATCCGGAGGGACCGCATCAACCAGACAGGAGGAGGCATCGCCATCATCCACAGGAACACCATCCGCATCACGACCAACACCGACGACACCCTCGCACCCGCCGAACACCTGCACTTCCAGATCCACATCAACCCCAAGACCACCCTCAGAGGCACCCTCATCTACAGACCTCCGGGACCACGCACACAATTCAGCGAAGACATCGCCGACTTCATCAGCCCACACGCCCTCCCCTCCGCCGACTACATCCTCCTCGGGGACCTCAACTTCCACCTGGAGAACAACAACGACTGCAACACCACCACCCTGCTGGACAACCTCGCCAACCTCGGACTCAAGCAACTGGTGACCACCGCTACCCACTACGCCGGACACACACTCAACCCAATCTTCTCTTCCAGCAAGGACATCGCCTTCAGCCACGCCATGGGACTCCACTGGACGGACCACAGCTGCGTCCACTTCAGCTTCAGAAGGACCACGCTCCACCATCACCAGCAACAGGTCCCCCGCAGAAGCTGGAACAAGATCACTGCAGACCAGCTCGCTACTTCCCTGAACAAGAACCCTCCCACCAGCACAACGAACCCCAGCCAAGCGGCCACCAACCTCACGAAATGGATCAGCGACTGCGCAGACGACCTCGCCCCTCTGAAGACCCCGCCGAGCAGACCCAGCAGCAAGAAAGCCCCATGGTTTAACGACGAACTCAAGAGCTCCAAGAAGAACTGCAGAGCACTCGAGAAAACCTGGCGCAGAGACCCAACACCGGACAACATGACTGCCCTCAAGCTCGCCACCCGAAAACACCACCAACTGATCCACGCCACCAAGAAAACCGCATTCAAGGAACGACTGGACAACAATGCACACAACAGCAAGGAACTCTTCAACATCGTGAAAGAGCTCTCCAACCCCAACGCCGGAAACAACGACATCACCCCCTCGCAAGACCTCTGCAACTCCCTCGCCTCCTACTTCCACAACAAGATCGCGGACATACACAACAGCTTTAGCACTCAACCGACGCACGCCACGGCCGAACCACCGCTCCCCACCACCACCCTCCGTGCCTGGGCCCCGATCAACACCGAAGACACCATCCGCACGATGAACTCCATCCACTCCGGATCTCCGACCGACCCCTGCCCTCACCACGTCTTCAACAAGGCCGACGCTGTCATCGCACCCCACCTGCGGGACATCATCAACACCTCCTTCGACACCGCCACTTTCCCGGAGAGCTGGAAGCACGCCGAACTCAGCGCTCTGTGGAAAAGTAAATTTTGCCATGTTGTATGTGCCTACGCGTTCCCCACCTTATGTTATATGTGCATGATCGATATGCATGTATTCCCCTCTGATCGATTAAAGACGCAATTACAGTTGTGTCCATCTCTAGTATGCCAGTTTCCAGTCTTCGTGAAAGCAACGAATATTAGGCCTATGTAAACCTACGTTGCCACATTTTACAGTGTGCACGTTAATTCATTGAATTGTTCCCGTTTCTAGGCTTCAAAAGGGCCCGGACTCAGATTCAGCTCCTGTTTCCTGAACCCTCTCCGAGGAGCGATACAGCCCCCACCTGTATCCCTGACCCTTCACTTACTTCATGCCTCGCAGTGCCCGGCCCGGCCTGGCTCTGCCTCCCAGTCTGCCAAGAGTATGTTATGTTTCTAGTTATCAGTCCAGCCCTCCTTCTCTGCATTCCTAAGCTACTGAATCGCATCAATAGTTTCCGTCATGGTCTAGCCTTTATGTCTCCATGTAAGAGAAATACTGTATTAATATTCATAGAACATTCCTCATACACGCACTACATATAGAATTATGCATGCACCAGTCTTAGAGTTAAGTAGCCTTTGCCCTGATAACTTTTGGATTCTATCAACATGTACTCCAAACACTAGATACCAGATATAAGATAGGTACATGTCGCTCTGACACTCCAGACTTTAGTCTCCTCTTCTAGCGCAGAAGTCATAGCCCCCAGTTCTCCCTGGTAACACGTCATTGCCAGTTTGCGCGCACCACTAGGTTAGAGGTCCCAGCTGCTCAGGTAGCCCCCTCCATGTTTCCGCCCCGTCTATGACATATTCTGTTACGTTTACATCACATGTCTATGTATACGCCCTGTACACGCCTCTTGTTACACCCACTTTATGCCTTATCTTTCGCGACTGCTACAAACCACGCCCACTGCTACGCCTACTTAAGAAACCATCAGCCGACCTCAAGAACTACCGCCCCATCTCGCTGCTCCCGTTTCCGGCAAAAGTAATCGAGAAGACCGTCAACAAGCAACTGGCCGCCTTCCTCGAGACGAATGGCTCCCTCGACCTCTCGCAGTCTGGCTTCCTGGCCAACCACAGCACCGAGACCGCCCTGATCGCAGCCACCGATGACATCAGAGCCCTGCATGACAACGGAGAAACAGCGGCCCTCATCCTCCTGGACCTCTCCGCGGCCTTCGACACTGTCTGCCACCGTACCCTAGTGCAGCGCCTCAGCAACGTCGGAATCCAGGAGAAGGCACTGGAGTGGATCATCTCCTTCCTCGCCGGAAGGACACAGAGAGTCCGCCTCCCCCCGTTCAGATCGGAGGCCACCGAAGTCATCCGCGGCGTTCCTCAAGGCTCCTCGCTCAGCCCAACACTCTTCAACGTCTACATGAGCCCCCTCGCAGCCATCGAATGCCAGCACAACCTCAACATCATCTCCTACGCCGATGACACCCAGCTGATCCTCTCCCTCACCAACGACCCCGCCACCGCCAGAGCCAACCTGCACGAAGGGATGACAGACGTAGCCAAATGGATGTCGAACAGCCGCCTGAAACTGAACTCGGACAAGACGGAAGTCCTCATCCTGGGATCATCACCCTCCGCCTGGGACGACTCCTGGTGGCCCCGCACCCTGGGCAGCACACCCAAACCCACAGACCACGCTCGCAACCTGGGCTTCATCCTGGACTCCTCCATCTCCATGTCCAGACAAGTCAACGCCGTCTCCTCGTCGTGCTTCAACATCCTGCGCATGCTACGTAAGATCTTCCGATGGATCCCCACCGAGACCAGGAAGACGGTCACCCAGGCCCTCGTCACCAGCCGTCTGGACTACGGCAACTCCCTCTACGCCGGAACCACCGCCAAACTCCAGAAGAGACTCCAGCGGATCCAGAACACCTCAGCACGACTCATCCTGGACATCCCCCGCCGCAGCCACATCTCCGGACACCTGAGAGACCTACACTGGCTCCCGGTCAACAAGAGAATCACCTTCCGGCTCCTCACCCACGCACACAAAGCCCTACACAACCAAGGCCCAGGATACCTCAACAGCCGCCTCAACTTCTACGCTCCCAAGCGCCAGCTTCGATCGACCAGCCACGCCCTCGCCGCCGTCCCCCGCATCCGAAGAGCCACCACAGGAGGAAGGTCCTTCTCCTACCTGGCCGCCAAGACTTGGAACTCCCTTCCGACCCACCTCCGCCTGACCCAGGACCACCTCGCCCTCAGGAAGCAGCTCAAGACCTGGCTGTTCGAGCAGTAGCGGACCCCCCTCCCCCCAGCGCCTTGAGACCCTCCGGGTGAGTAGTGCGCTATATAAATGCTTGATTGATTGATTGATTGATTGGGAGAGAGAGGGAGAGACAAAGACAGTGAAAAGAAGAGAGGGAAAGGGAGAGAGAGTGCTGACACTGAGGACCCAGGCCTCTCTGCTCACCTGCTGCCACCGGTGTGTCTTCAACCATGTGCCGGTATACACTGCTGTCCACCAGTTCCCTTATCTGAAACAGAGTCCAGATTCATGAATGGCAGAGTACATGCAACTGCACATGCCATCATCGCTTGCTCGCCCCTGCGAACCCAGGCAGCTGTACCCCAGCCCCTCCTGCCACCCAGCGGTGACTGCCCGCCCCTGCCCACCCAGGCCCCACTGCTCACCGGCATGTCTCCACCACGTGGCGGTGCAAGCCCCAAGCCCGGGGCCCGCAAACATGGCACCCTGCCCATCATGCAGCCCGCTCCGTGGGCCACCAGGTCTCACACTTGATTCTGGGTCTTGGCTTTGCTATTAAAGAGTTCATATCAGTGCACAAGGCATCATCCTAGGCTGCACACCGGCTCAGCCCTTTAGGTGCCACTAAATCCGTGAGCCGAGAGGCAACGCCACATGCCGGTAGGCCAGCACTGCCCACTGGCTCAGGCCTACACTTCGGTCCAGCAGGCTCACACAAATCCTTAGAAGTCCGGACCGCCAGGACGGGGCATCATCACAGATGTGTGTTCGTACTTGTACATCATCATCTCACATTTCCCTGCAATGCCAAATGTGATTGGCCAGTTTCTACACAAAAGCGGCACCAGTTGTGTCCTCTGTTCTGTACGTGTTGTGGTTTGTACCAAATTGTTATCAATGTTGATGTGCTCTCCCTGTTATTTGTGTGTGTGCAGCATTTTGGGTGAGTCGCCCCTGCAGCTCTGATTTTGCTGCCCCTTCTCCCTTTCATCCGGTGTGCCTTTGACTTCTGTGCTTATACAGTGCTGAGGTGTTGCATACTTGTGTACATTGGTCTCTTTGTGGGAGTTGGGGGTCTGGGACATGGTTGTCCGCAGATGTGTTCTACTTAATGTGCATGTGTGCCAATGTGCCAATCTCCCCTCCCCCCCAGTCCCTGGTTGTTACTCACCCTGGTGCTGTTGTGTCTGGTCATGTTGAGCAGTGTCCGGTCCCCCAACTCCTGCCACCGTCTCCCCACTAATGACTGTGGACAACATTTCCTCCATCTCGTCCAGGTCCTCCTGTGGCGCTGGACTTCCACCTCCAGTCTGCATTGCTACCTTCCGGTTGTTGGCAAGCTTCTGCTTGGTTTTGCGCTTCACATCATTCCAGTGCCTCTTGACCTCTTCCATTGTCCTCTTCAGCACTCCGACTGCATTCACCTTGTACACGATGGACTGCCATATTCTATTTTTTGTTGCCAATGACACAGTGGAGGTAACGAACAGTAGCTGATGGTGTTCTACCACCTCCGTTATCAGGATCCTGTTTTCCTGCGTACTGAACCGCGTCTTCCTCTTATTCTTGTCCTTTCCCTTCCCTGACTCCGAGGTCCCAGGCTGGTCCTCCAGGAGCTTTTTAGGTTCTGGTTGTACTCTGTACTTGCTCCGGCTACCTCCATTGTGCTTCGCTGCTGTTTGGCTTTTGTTTGAATGTTTTTTTTCTACTTTTATGGTGATTTTTTCCGCCTGACGTGAGTGAATTGTAGGCCTGGGAAGATTATCTCAGATTTTTTTTGTCGCGGTTGGACCCATCTCAACTTGTTTTGCGTTGGGGTGTACTTTTTTATGGCCGTCCCGGTGACTTTATTCCAGACATTTGACGCGTTATCGTGAGACCATTGCATGGTACCGCCATGTTGAGAATACAACGTTAACACAGCGTTATTTTCCCTTGATAGAATGCGGTGTGAACAGTTGCGTTAAGCTGATTTTGCAATAATTATCACACGTTCTTGAGAATATCCCCCCAGATTTCCAACTGAAGTGTGCTTTATTGCAGCTGGTCAAGGCGTTTTTGTGTGTAACGTGTTAAAAAAATGGTATGCCCCATTTCCATTAATAAAAGTGCATAGACATTAACAGCAGACCCCATGCCTGAGGCAATGTAAAATTATCATAATAAATGTGTTCAATACTCATTAATATAAATTCCAAAACGAATGCTTTTCAATCAAATAAAGTGCTATGAATATTGGAACTGATTAAAATACAATTAATCATGAAATAATGATTGCATCACAACTGAATACAGATATGTTAGGTCATAAGCAGTGCATGGCAGGGATGCAAGTTATAGTTAGCTCACTGATCTACAACTGGTGAAGATTAGTATTTTTTCTGTTTAAAACATTTTTTAACTCATTTAAACACCTACATTTAACATTATTTAACTGTTTGTTTTTTTCAGTAAATATCTAGGTTTTTTTTTAGACTATGTTAAAATCCTATCACCACATCTAACTATATTGTCACTTTAAACTTTCCGGTTTTTTTTTCAGTGAAATTCTAGGGGTTTTTTTGTGAAAGGGAAGATCATATTACTATGACTATAACATCTTATTAACGTTCGTTTTTTAAGTGAATTTCTGGGTTTTTATATTCTATTCAGCCACCACCCCTATCCTGCACAGTCTTCAGCCATACGCTGACCTCCCATGAATGCCTAACTCACTCAGCCATGGTCAGTTTTCTGGCCCTTCACTCCTCACTCCTGCCTCCAAATATACGAGCTAGCTAATTTTAATTTGTGTTATATTTAAAATTAATATATAAAATTAATTTAGTTTAATATGTTAACATAAAATATTTTGGGTTCTTTCCAGTTTAACAAACGTTTTTACTTTTCCTTATCCTTTACCAAAAGGGGTAACTCTCTGAAACTGCAAGAGAGTTCTAAAATGTGTTGGATTCAGCCAAATTAGAAGGCAACCGACTCACAACCCGGAAAATCCTCTTGACTTTCACTTTCAGATATATGCCATTGATGCCTAGCTGTCCAATTAATTTTAAATCAGAAGAGGACTGAAAATATTAAAGAAGGAATCGACCTAAAATGTCCAATCAACTAACGTTATAAACATTGAACAAATGGTTACAAAAATGACCTTATCTCTATGAGAAATATATGTTCTCGAAAAATAATAATTTGGTTATGAAGACAGTTGGTGTGTGTGTTCAATTAATTATGTCAAGAGCAAAATATTTTCTACAATTTCAGTACTATGATAAGTTTGTTGTATGTCCCCCCAATGTGTATGTATATATATTATAGCTTTATAGCCCAGCGTATCAGGCTATACCGGCTATTAAAGGCCCGCTCCAGCGTTAAAGGCCCGAGCCGAGGGTGAGGGCCTTTAACAAGGGAGTAGTACTTTAATGGCCGGTATAGCCCTGCTACAAAGGGCTATTAGTCTACTAGAACATTCTGCCACTAGAGGACAGAATGTTCTAACAAATTAAACAAAGGCCTCTTGGTGCCCGAGGGGAGTGCTCCACATTCCAATATTCTAATAGCATCATATAGGGATTTGGAAACAGTTTTGTAGATAAGTTGCCATTGCTGATATTAATCAAATCTTTGCTTAAAATCTCTGAGGACATCTCTGATGGTGATGCTATGTATGGTAATATCCTAATAAATAATATTTTTATAACAGAAAATCTTAATTTTCATTTCTCTGGCCATCCTCTTCAAAGTCGAACTCTGCCCACATCCATGAGTGGTAGAAATTCTAATGTCTCAAATGAGAAATGTATCCATTGCAGTCAAATTATCAATGTTTCCATTATTTTTTTATTTTTATCTCTGCCATTTATTGAACAATGTGCATTTTCTCCTCTCAGACATAGAGCATCACTCATCAAGCCTATCACCCATCTTAATTGGACTTTGAAAATGCCCTCTAAGCCAGGCTCCTTTCTGGATTGTATAAGAGCTAAACACTGTCTGAAATCAAACAGCCAAGCATATCTTGGCAGGACAATCATTTGCTCCTGAATGTGTTTATTAGATTCCAAAATCAGCCTTTGTCCAATTTAAGATGGCCTACAAGATGTACAAGACAAGTCAGAAAATATGAGAATCTATTACTGCTCATACGCTGAGAAGTACCACCTAAGCAGGAGTCTAAGATCCGGCCTATACAATCTCTCCATTGGCCCCTTCATCAAGAATGCAAAGACTGTCTCAATGATAATTGCTGTGCTCATCCCAAAACACTGAAATTATTCATCCAAATGAATTAAAGACATTGGTGATCACCACAACCCACTGCTACAACTTCCCTTACATACTTAGCTAGATAGACTATCTCCTCATTACTAAATCATTTTAATGCATCTTCTCTTCATAACTTCGGACTCCTCCTCAGCCCCATTTTTCACTTGCATCCAATCTTGAAAATCTCCAAATACAAAGAATGCACTATATAAATACATGTATAATTCAGACCTGTTTGAGAAGATTTAAGCACATTCATTTAAACACTTGAGGTTCCACTAGGCTCCTCTTTGTTGCGTTTCATGCTTGTTGTGTAAGGCAACCCCACATCCATCTCATCAATTACTGCTTATATATCCAGGTGATTGCATACGCCACTCATAGTAATTATCACCTGGGAATTGAGCATGAAAGAAAAATAAAATCTCAAAATGAAAAAACAGACCCACCAATAGAAAAAGGAAAGCTAAACTAAATTCGAGTATTTGTGTTACCCTATTTAAGCAACACTTTGGCAAAATTATTCAAATCCCTCATTTAGCACTACATTTTAGTGGGTAATGCGTTTAAATGTAAATTTCTGATACAAGGATGCATTTGTAGCTTAAAAATAGAGGAAACATGACAATTGCTGCAAACAACAGCCACTACCGTTAAGAATACATGGTTCATGCACTTCTGCACTAAAATGTTATGCAAATGGCAACTCAATTACATAAGATGGCGTAAATTTGGAAATTTTACATAACAAACTTGAAGCAAGTTCCCCAAATGATGCTAATTAATATTGTGTGTTTTAAAAACCACATGAGCATAGTCGTCTTTTGATCGAGTATTCTATTCCATTTCTATTACTGTCTAGGAACAGTTTTGGGTCCACAGGGACAGAAGAATGTCTTACAAAATAATTCCATGAAATAGCAGTGAAATCTGATGTTTATCTTGGACTATGCATGGTGTGCTGAGGTTGAAGGCCTTTAGGAAGAAATAGACATACAAAATGTTTTTTGAATTTCAGCAGCCGCGGTCCGTGCAGGTAAGAGTGGTGGGCCAGTCTGGCTAGGTGGTGGGATTTTGACGTGCGATGACAAGGGAAAATGACGTGTCAGTGTGAGAAGGCACTTTGTTTGATACCAAACATTACATATTTTAGTGATACCAGAGTGGCGTTTCCCATCTCAAGAGTGCCCATTTGCCAGCCTGCGTTATGCTATAGACTGCTAACATTTAGGTTAGTTTCCAATGGTAAAAGCCACTATACGGACATATAGGCTTGCACTTATATATCGGCACCTTTCATATAATGCACACTGCCTCCTGGGCTAAGGAGGCTTACCTTAGGGGTGTCTGATATATATTACAGGCAGTGCCTTTGACTCTGCCACACATAATGAGGGAAGAGTTGAGTTCAAACAGTTTGCACTGCTCTTCCAGTCTGCAATGGCAGGACTGTTGTCAGTAGTTTGCTTGGGTCACCCAGGGTGGCACAAACCATGCTACAGCCCTGGGGGCCCTTTTACCACCTATTCTCTGGGCACCTCTGGTACCCAAAACTATGGAATTATAAGGGGGTAAAGCTTTTGACAATTTGTGATTACCAAGTAGACCATAACAGTTTTAGGAGCAGGCACAGACACTAGAGTCATAACCATCAGCATTTTGAGCAGAGCTTGGGGGGTGACCATACAAAAAGGGCACTTTCCTACAAGTGGGTGATGCAAGGGCAATGCAATCCTTTAGTCAGATTTACCATGCCACACAAAGCCACCTTGCGTGGCCCTGCACTGCTCGATAAATCTTGAGTAACACAGGGCAGCGCAAGTCACTGTCTTGCATCACTCTGCAACTGTAGGTTTGTTACATGAGTGGACAGTGGGCGCTCCCACAGATCCACCTATGCATTTTGGTACATTCCCAGATTCATCAAGACAGGAAAACCTGCAAATTTGTTAAAATGCTACTCTTTCCCATTTAGTGCTCGATAACAAAAAATATTCCTATTTCTCCACATTTTCGGCCACATGCATCATTGTAAGGTTTTGCGATTCCTTATTTGCGATTTTTAGGGAATCGCAAATAAGGAATCGCAAAATAGGATGCATGATTTTATACGCATAATATTTGCGATTCGGTAAAAATCGCAATTTTTACCGAATCGCAAATATTATGCGAATTCCTGATTGCGATTTCGCAAATCCCATTGATTCCTATGGGCCAAAAGGCCCATAGGAGTCAATGGAAAGGCATTTACAAATTGCAAATTTGAAAATGCGATTCGCAATTTGTTAATGCATTCCAAGGGTGCAGAGGGGGGTCCAAAGGACCCCCCCTGCACCCCTGAAATGTATTTTAAAGTGCATGTGTGTCTGTAACATGAAAGTTTAAAAAATGCATTTTTGAGCATTTTCATAACTTTTCGCAAATTACCACGAGGTTCAACCTCGTGGTAATTTGCACCCCCTAATTGCTAATTCACAATTTGAAAAACAATCATGCATTGCTTTTAAAGCAATCACATTTTTGGAAAATGCTAAAAAA
Organism: Lissotriton helveticus; assembly: GCF_964261635.1. Classification (NCBI taxonomy): domain Eukaryota; kingdom Metazoa; phylum Chordata; class Amphibia; order Caudata; family Salamandridae; genus Lissotriton; species Lissotriton helveticus. Next base: position 429,060,576 of record NC_136065.1, read on the forward strand.
ATAGCGATTTTCACAAAAATGTATGATGCATCCCAAAAACTTATTTAGGAATCGCAAACGGCCGAATTTACCGATTCGCACCGTTTGCACTTCCTAAATAGGTTGATGCATGTGGCCGTTTATCCTCTTTCTAAGTGATTGGCATTGCTGCAGCACACTTAGATGAAGGAAAACACCTACGTGGATTGGTCTTTTTTTGCTGGAAAATGTACCTTCCTGCACATAAACCATTCTACCTGCAACATGGGTACCCTTGCACCATGACACAAGGGTTCCTGCATTGGAGCTAAGCTGCACTGAGTGCGCAATCACAGAGAGAAGCAGGAATGTGTCAAATGTTGGTAAATATGGTGTATCCTGCTCTCTCCTGTTCACGCAGAACAGAGCAGCAAGTTGTCTTGCTGTGTTGAGCTGCATCAAATAATGATAATTCTGGTCCTCAGTATCTGTGTAGTGCACACTGAAGCTCAAAATATGAGGGTAAACTTGAGGCCCCAAAGAGGGGTGGGGCAGTCTTTAGCCCCACCCTAGAGACCTATACAGAAACAGAGTGGTCGTGAACTATGGCTACATGTTTCTGTTCTGTACATTATCTAAATAGCTGACTATCCGCATATGGTATATGTAGCAATTTGATGGTAAACACAGTCTGCGCTGAGTTGCCCAGTGATCAGGCCTGATGGTTAGCCCAGGGACTAGTTTGCAACTGCCCTCTAAAACAAACTTGCTGTGTGCTTCATAAGCACAGACCTTCTTGTTGTAGCTACTTTAGAGGCATTACAAACACAATGCAAGCCTCGTTCCCACAACAGATGAAGTCATTGATTGTAAAGAAAAACTCAGAACCGCCTATCAGGCTTCTTTTTGTTTTCTCAACCTTTACTATTTTCCTACCTTTCCCTCCTAATGTGAAGCATTCAATTTGCCTCCTTTCCTTCGGAGCTGATAAAAGTATCTAGAATTAGATTGATTGCTCTCCTAATAAATGGTATAGTTTCCAAGAAAGTGGCATTGATTTACTCTAAGCAGCACCGGCGTTCTCCATTTGAAAGGAAAATCAAATAGAATACCCACTGATTTGCTGTATGCAAATATTGTGGGTAGATGAATAATTCCTGGAATTTGTGTAAAACAGTGCCTGCTTGAAAATATTTTTACGGGTAATTGTAATTTAAATCAGATGCTACACAAAGGAGTAAAAGAGGTTATTGCTGATGTGTGTTTGGCAAGAACATTTATTGCATTTTTTTCTTCCGCTAAGCATTTGCTATCAGTTCATCTGAGGCTGTATTCTTCAGGCAAGGCCAACAATGTAAAGCGCCTTTGTTTCATTACCTTGAAATGTGCATGTTTCTTGAAATTTCGCTCTTGTTGTGTTTGCAGAATGGACATGTTCTAAGCATTCTCATGGCCATGCACCTGAAATTCTGAATACATTCCTATACTCAGACGCAAGCATACGCTTGAAAGAATATTTCAATATTTTTAAATGGCGAAATACATTTTTATTGTTGAGGGACCGGTGTAATCCTGGGTAAAGGACATGGTGGGGGGGGGGGCAGAATTAGGGGGGAATTAGGCCTTGTGATATCATAATTGTTCGTTGTTCTTTTTTTTTGTTCTGCCCTGTTTTAGTGCTGCATTATTGCAATCTGATTTTGTTGCGTTGTAGTGCTGTAGCTGTGTTACATTATGATTTGATTGTTTTCTTATGGTGTGCCCAGTTATGTTTAACATGTGTTGTTATATTGCTTTATGCATGTTTTTGTGTTGCATTCTTCTGTTTATTTTAAATATGTCAACAAATTATGTTACATTTACAGCTAAAAGAAGTAGATACTTTTATTGTTCCCACAGCAAGGAAATAGTGCTTAATTTGTAAAAGAAAGAGGGCAGATTTACAATAACTGGCGCACCCGCCATTGTAAATGCGGCGCACAATGGTGCAAGGATAGACAGATTCGTGACGTATCTGTCAGCGTAAGGGTGACGCAGTGCTGGAATTGTGTCGCAAGCTATGTTCCCTCTAATCTGCATTCCTGGGCGGCCACGCACAGTGTAATTTTCACCAGGCAGGGGGCCTTAAGGAGTGCACAAAACAAAGGAAACTCCTGCTGACAGGAGAAGCATTCTCGAAGGCCTGCTAATGAGAAAGTGTGATATTTTTCCCCCTCAAGGTGCGACTCCCCCGCCCGACCATTGCCATTCTCTGAAGAACATCAAGTGACAAACTGTTTTTGAGACGGCAATAGCAGACAAGATGTAAACACTTTGCAGGCATTTTTGTGCGGGTAACACAAATGTTATAATAAAAGCATAAACTTTTACTTGATGCTTGCATTTAAAATATGTTGCTACTACAAAAGCCTCAGCTGTTCCAAGAAAATAGTGTCATGTTCAACCTTTAATTAGGGAGGAAGAGAAATGCCGAGCTGGAAAAAAAATTAGGCCAAAATTACTGTCGTAAAATAATCTGTATCGGACATGCTGTTCTCCACTTCTAGTAAGGACATTTCCCTACTTATATTTTTTAGGTCAATTAAATAGACCAACTTTGTTGAAAATGTTTCGATATTACATTCTTCCCTGTGTGCACATTTGAAAGCTGCTTTCCCTTTCGTTTACATATGTGTGATTTCTCCAAATTGTTCTTAATAATACAGCTCCTGTATGGGACTGGCAGGCGTACAGCAGAGGTTACTACAAGCAATTTGTGAAAACAAATCACATAAAACAAGTACTGAAAAGGCAGTTAGCAATACCATGATTGGTGAACGGGAGCAGAAGTAAATCTAAGCTGTAGTTAAAAAAAGACCCCCTAAGGAAAATGAAGTCACTAGATTATATGTACCACTGAGTTGGGTAATAAGCATTTGTAAAATAGCACCAACAAACCTTTGGATAAAAGTGTATTTCACAAATACATGTATGATTCCCTATCTGGTGCACATTTTCTCCTAAACATTGGCATACAGTCTGATGTGCTTTGAACCTGCATTCTCTCTATTCCTTCTTCCCACTAGTTTCTTTCTTAACAAGGATGGGAAAGGGGTGTGATTGAATTCTCCTTGACAGCTCGCCTCCTACTCCTACAGGTTGGGCTTTGAAGGAGCTGTTCTGAGTCTAGTCCTATGCAATATCTCTGACTTGATGCATGGTGAGTTGTATGCCTCTGTCAGTACAGGGATATGGGTATGTCTGAATTAGTTTAGGGTGGGAGTTGTTCCTTTGCGCAACTGAGCAGTGTGCATGTCTAGGGGAAGATGAGCAGTATACCAGTTTGAGTGTAGGATGAGGGATGCAACTTTGTGAATTTACAGTGGGAGCAGGATCAGTGATGGGCATAGTACATGCTGGAAGGAGTGAGAGTCAACAGAAGTGCATAGTGAAGTGATTGGATACGTGCAAGGTGAATTGTGTGAATGTAGGGTCAGCAGTGTGCCTGTGTGAGAATTAGGAAGTGTTCATTCTGTGCAGGGCGAGCAAAGCATATTTTGAGTGCAGGTTGAATAGTGTGTATTGTGAGTGCAGTGTTTGGGTGTAGCTTTATGACTATACAATTAGTTGTTTGCCTAAATGAGTGCAGTGTGAGAAATGTGAGGGCAGAGTGAGTGATGTGCATAGGGATATCAAGGTGAAAGGATTGCTTGCAGAGTGTAGACTGAGTGGTTTGTCTGTGTGAATGTATTGTGACTCGTGAAATAAGCGTGTAAGAGCCAGTTCCAATAATAAGTGCAGGTGGCACTCAAATTCAGCTCTGCACGCAACCATTGACCACTGTGTACGGTGGTAGAATAGCATTGCTCCCACTCTTCAGTTACTTAAGACACACTTCAGTCCTAACTGCGGCAGAGGCTAAATTTAGCGCTCACAGTTCTCACAATATATGATTTGGTCCAAGCTCTCTCAAGGTCTGTCAACTACAAAATGTATTATTTTGAACAAGAAAGAGGCAGAGGAACAACTGAGTGTCACTCCAGACCCCAGTTTGCCTGCTCTCACTGAGGTAGCCCTCACTTAGGGGCATATTTACAAGCCCCTAACGCCACTGGAATGTCACTTTAGTGACGTTCCTGTGGTGATATGTGCTTCGCCTTATTTACAAGTCAGTGTTGAGCCACTTAACGTGGCTTAACGCTGCTTTGTAAATAAGGCCCCCTTTCATGCTATACTTAGCGTGAAAGGGTGGGCAATGGGTGTTACAGTGGGCGTTCCACCACAACACCCATTGATTTTCACACTGCCCCATATTTACAAGGGCAGCGTAAATATGGGGCAGCCCCAAAATTAAGACCAGGGAAAAACCTGGTCCTAAACAGGCGCAACGAGAAGAAATGTTTAATTTCTCCTCGTTTTTCTGTGTCTATGTGTGCTGCGTTGTGCAGCACACATAGAAACTGCAAAAGGCCTTCGATTGTTTATGTGCAGGAAGGTGTTCCTTCCTGCACATAAACAATCAATAAGAAAATTATGTTTTGCAACTTCTATTAGCGCTGCATTCCCGTAACACTTCTAAATTCAGCATTTAGGGGAGGCCCTGGCACCATGAAATCAGATTCAGAAGACCTGAAAGAAGAAGACGGATGTCACAAAGAGCAGGAACTGAAGACCGCGAACTGACCTGGTGCCACCCCTGCTGGCCTGCCTGCTGACTTCGACAATTGCATCAAAAGACAACATGTCCTGCAGCTGCTGAGTCTCCAAAGCCTGGGAGACCTGCCGGCACTTCACCCAAGAACCATGACCTCCCGTGGGACAGCAGCACATTCCCCTGTATCCTGCAGACACCCAAAGATGAACCCGGAGGATTCTGTAACTACCAAAATCCGGCGACGCCAAGCACCACTACACCTGAGCCCCCAAGTCCATGTCAAAATGGTCCAATGGTGTCAGTGTGGTCCCCAAGCACTCAAGGGACAGAGTCCACTGTGGATTGACCCCTTGTGAACTCTCTGACGCCGTCTGCAGCCTGTGTGTGCATGCCCACTCAACCGTGTTTCCGGACGAAGAAACCAAACACCCCAAAGACTCTATGCACCCAGACACCCCGGCCTGAGAAGAAGAGGACCAAAAGAGTCTCATGCCCCCCAATTTCGCAAGACCCAAAACCATTATTTGGTTTCACTAGACTGAACTCTCAGTCCCTCCCTGCAGCCTTTTTATGACTGGACCGATCCCCATTGGATTGCATTGGGCAGCCAATGCTGTTATCGCCATGCCCCCGGCCACTCTAGTGCCACTGCAGGTGCCCTCCTGGTGCTGCCTTGGACCTTGCCCCTTACTCACCTTTAATCCAGGAGACTGGTTCAGTAAGCCGCTGCACAGAACTGGTATGCCACATATGTTTTTCCTCCCGTAAGGTAAGGTAACAATACAGCCTTTGAAAACTGCACTGTTGACTTTTTAAATACAAAATAATTTATTTTGCAAATCATACTTACCTGAACGTATTGATTCTAGTGCCTAAATATATAAAAAGATATGTTATTTTTATAAATTGGTGTGGATCACCTTATTGAGTCATTTGTATCATTTATTAACTCTTATGTGTATTTGGGAATGTCTAACACTCGCCTCTGAACAGCCTAAGGCTGCTCTACCACACAGTCCCTTAGAGAAGCACCTTTGCGATTGCTAGAGCAAGCCCCTGTCCAGTTATGAGGGAACCCCTGGACTATTTGCACAATATATCTCATTTTGATACATCATATAAAGAGCCAGATGCCTCCAAAAGGAAGTATAGTTTGACTTCTTTTTACTCCACGTTTACATACCTTGAAGGTATCTGCATTGAGTAGTTACATATATGTGGAGTTAGGTATACAAAATCTAGACTTATTTACCTGTTGATATTTTACTTTCGATATTCTGTACTCAATATTCTGTCCCACCGATATTGTTGATTCAATGTTCAGGAGGTATTCCTTCAGGGTTAATAGCTGCTGAGAAGACGTACAACTATTGAAGTCCACTTCATTAGTATACTAACGTAATACTTGAGAGAGGAAGTGTTACTCTTAATATCCCTCTGCACTGTTCTAAAGTTCATTTCCAGTCTCAGATTTTTTCACAAATCCTTAATACTGTAGGGACTGCTTAACTGTGTCCATGCTGAGATTATCTCCCATGGCCATGCTCATTGGGGGCAGGGGGAGGGGGTGAAAACTTTGTGCCTAGATACAGTTTAATGGAATAAAGATTTATATCCATTACATGCCTGTAGTCGGATGTTTCTAGCATTAACCATGCCAAAGTTATGAACCCAAACTATCTTTATCAAGGTCCAAGGTCAGTTTACAGTGTTAACATGTTAGGCTGTGTTCATCATAGCCTAGCAGGCAATTGTCCTGGACACAAGGGGAGTCTTTTCTACTGCTCTTGGGGGTTGGGATGGCCTCTGGCCCTGAAATTAACTGAAGTTACTAATGGGGCACACAGTGAGTATGAGGGAATTCTTCAGATAAAGAAAACCTACTCACCTGCCATTTCAAGGCTGAACGGTTTTATTAACAAAAATAAAAATATTTAGCCTTTGAATCACCGGCCAAGCTAGCCAAACTCTCTGGGAGAGCTGAGATGAGCATGCTCTTTATGCAAAGGCAAAACACACATTTATAGTACTTCAGAAATGGTTCTGCAATAGGGACCTTGAGATAAGGTTAGGAAAGGCAGCATACTTTGAAACAAGACTGTGAACATTTCAGCTGGGCATGGTAATCAACACTTTCTCATCTCAGGAGCCAAGATTTGAACAGAGGCTATAAACAGAAAAACTTCGGAAACTGGCACTTCCTTTAGGCAGTTGTTACCATGGACAGTAAAACATGGCTGCAAGAGGTTACAGTTACACAAATTGATGAATAATTTCACAAGTCCTTGAAAGCATTCAGTAGAGGATGCTTTTTGGAGTCCCAGAAGGAAGGCTTTGCTGAAGAGCATACGGTTGGTGTTCAGATCGCTGCTGATGCTATGAGCCACTCAAAGAAAGCTATTGGGGATGAAGCATGAAAATTATAGAATGGGACCGCTGGTTTAAACATCTATTAATATTTGCCCTAGAAATCAAAGCCCAAGGTCCAGTAGTAGTGTGTACCTCATTACATACCTTCATCAGCATAGAAAGAGTTGTGTCACTAAACTAATCTTGGTAAATTTCCCTTTGCCCACAGGCTGTGCAGGTATATCAATTTACCATTTGGGGAGAGGTAAACAGACAGATGTCACATGACCCTCTGCCAAACATTCCAGGAAAAGGGCATCTGGACATATATTGGGCTCCCTGCTGAGTTTGGAGCACTAGTATTGTGTCGATGCACGACGCAGGAGATCCTCCGAGGGTCCATGAGTCTGCAAGGGATTGCAAACTCAGCAGTAGTTTCCACAAACACAAAATATGTATTATTATTATTATTATTATTATTATTATTATTATTATTAATATTATTATTATTATTAGGATGAAGAAGAAGAAGAAGAAGAAGAAGAATAGATTTAAAATGGGCTCGCTGCCTCTTGGCCACAAAAAGGCTATACACAGTAGGAGTCATCCATTTGTAGTGGGTTGGGTGCAGATCCTGAGTGTGAGCCATGGGCCAGGCACTGCGCACAGCTCCTGTTGCACACAGCTGAAGTCTGTGCAGAACTGATCAGGCCACCTTGTGGCTGGGTGCAGGGCCTACTGTGTGCTGTGGGCAGTGGTCACTTGTCCACAGCCAAAGACCATGAGCACAAGGAGATATCTGCCTGTGGCAGGCTGGGCACAGGGTTTTGTTGCAGACCACCCCCTATGCACTACTATTGGATGTGGTTGATCAAGAAACCCCTAGAAATTCATTGACAAAACAACATTTGAAGTGAAGTGTTGGATAGCCTCAAAACAAGGCACAGTAGACTCCCTTCTGTGCGTTTGGATTCCAAGAAAGCAACCATTTCTTTTAAAAGAAGTCAGGGACCATTAATTAGACTGGTGCAGATTTTTTTAATCATTTTCCTACTTGGGAAGAAATTAGAGGGGATAGCTGACATTGTTCCATTGGGCCACTGACTGCTCCTCCTGAGGCAATCGGCATGATACCCAAAAGGAATATACCCCCCCCCCTTTGGGAATAAGATCCCCACACCCTTCCAGGTTTTGATATCTGATCATTGTTTTGAGACTATAACTAAGGTCATAAATCAATGATACATTCCTCTCCAAATCACAGCTAGGAACATGAATCCCCAGTCACGCCACCTTGTATTTTGGATTTGGAAAGAGTGGCAAAACCCATTTTACAAATAGGACAGGCTTTTCCAACTCATACAAGGGCTTTTGTTAATAGTAAAAGGATATTTTGTGGTTGCAAACCCTGTGATTTCGCAATTTACAGGCTTTGTGACAGCAAAATTGTATAGTATCTTTGTACATTATGCTCTTATTGTCATACAATAGATGGCATGCTGTCACATCTGAACTAGGGTAGCGTAGGTTCTATTCAAAAAATCAAAAGAGGGGCGTGAAGAGAAAAGAAGGAGAATTGCCCTCCTCTCAATACTGTTATACAACACAAGGATTCTACCGTCTTTTTCCTAGATACCTTAGTGACTTAAAGATTCTAATAAAAGTCAGGTACTAAACAAATAAAGGATGGTGTGGAAAAATCACGCACCTTCTCTTTTGTGTTGGAAGAGCAATCCTTTGGAAATTGTAAAATACCCCTCACACACAGAAACCTGATTCAGTGTCATGCTTCATCATTGGGGTCTTCCCGTCCCTCTACGGGATGGGGCGTGCTGCGATCTACGTAGACGCGGGAGCACTTTTATTTGTGATAGGGATTATGTGTAGTGCCTGGGGTGGTAGGGTCCTGAAAAATATGTGTAATAGTTAAAAAATGCCCTCGTTAGTGGAAAAAATGATTTTATTGCCTTCCCTAGCTGGAAATAGTAAAAATGGGAAGGTGTAGATGGTGTACTATAATGAGTCGCTTTCTACAGGGTCGACATGTTCCGGAGAGCTACGAGGAGATAATCCCTGGGTGAATGCGCTACTTCCAGCATTGTCTGAACACAGGCGCCTTTCACCTCTCGTTCCAGCTCATGGGGAACAATACTAATAAACGGATAGATTTGAAATTAATATACAATTGGTATGTTTTTGACTGCCTGAGTAAGGCATACAGAGAACTGTACTTTTGACCACCAGGCATATGTACAACAACATTAATATATCACTGTCAAGTCAAAAAGTCAAAAAGTAACTTTATTTCGATTGAATTTTACAATCATAAAAAGTGTATTTAAAAACATATGTTATACAACATTATAAAAGTTCGATATGCTCATTGATTGCTAAAGGAGGCAAGGTGCTATTGCTTCAAAGCAGTGTAGAAATCATTCAAGTTCAAATAAACACTGACATTCAATGCACAAGGATAATATCACAATAGTCGATAAAATATTAGGGAACAATTGCCAATAATTGGGAATGAATTTTCAAACAGGCTTTGAGATAGCAGGCTACAGTTTTGGCAACATACGGGGTGTCTAAATATTGTAGTGCCAAAAGAGCCGGTCTGCATCTTCTCAATCCTAAGTGCCGGAGGAGTGGGACCAGCCATCGTTTCCGCGGGGACTCATAAAAGCTGCAGAAAAGGATTACATGCAGGGTTGACTGGCGAGTATGGCCATCACAAGGACAGTTTGCTAGTTCCCGTGACCAGTCTGAGGGCACAGGCAGTGAAACAAGGCGATAGAATACATCAAACCGAAATCTGGTTAAAACATATCTCTCATAATTTGACAGAAAAAAAGACAGATACGGTTGAATGCCATAGGAGGATTGAATCATCGTTAAATGTACATTTGACTTTTTGGCAAGTTCTGAACACAGACGTAGGTCGCTTAGGTGGGCGGCACATAACTTTTTCAGGGATTTTCTAGGTATGTCCAATAAAGATTCAGGGTCAGTGAAATATGCAGGGCAATTCAAATCGGTCAAAAATTTAGAAACATATAACAGCCAAGGAATCTTTTTCCAGTGGAACAGAGTGAGACAGTCAGATATTAGTGACCTAGTTAGATGACATTGCTCCTGGGTCCATATTCGGTGCCATAGTAGAATCGGCTGGTATCTAATGATATCAGTCAGATACTCCCAACCGAGTTCCACATGGGCACCGTAAGTAGGAGCACTACGAGGAAGGGCTAATATATATTTCAGAAAATCATTTTCTATAATTTGAAGCTCATCTGCAGACACATAGCCCCAAACTCCAGCCCCGTATATAGCCACGCTCATGCATTTGGCTTGATAGATCTTCAAAATCACGGTAGGGGCGGGCTTGCCCAGTTTCCTAGAGAGTGAAGTCAATGCTGATGTTGTGCGTTGGAACTGCAATTTTTTACTTAATATGGCAGGTTTCCAGGACAGATGTTTATCAATAAGAATACCTAGATAAGGGTAGGTGTTGGCGGTTTCTAACCTGGTCTTCTCAATAAAGAGGGATTTGCATTTGACTTTCTTGCCAATATTCATAACGAAAGTCTTGGACTTATTAACTTTAAGACCAAGAGAAAGCATGAATTGGCAGTATTTATCTAGTTGAGTCTGGAGTTGGTTGGGTGTCCTTGCTAGGATGACTGAATCGTCTGCATACAGTAATGCAGGGATTGGGCGGGAGTTTATGCAGGGGAGATCTTTACTATCAGCTAGCATCGCTTGCTCCAGTCCATTAGTGTAGATGTTAAATAGGAATGGAGCAAGGACGCATCCCTGCCTTACGCCTTTTGTGATGTTAAAAGATTCAGTAAGCTCCCCTTTAGTACCGTATCTCACACAAGCTTTTGCATCCGAGTATAGCTCTCGGAGAAAATTCAGCAGTGCAAGATCTATGCCCAAATCCTTCAGGATCGCCCATAACTTGGAATGAGTTACGCAATCAAATGCGGAACTCAAGTCCACATAGACTAGGTAAAGATTACCGCCTTTGGCCCCGGCATATTTGCCCATAAGTAAGGTCAGGTTTAAGGCCTGTTCCACAGTGCCCAGACCCTCCTGGAACCCAAACTGTAGGTCGGTTAAGATCTTATTCTCTGTGGCCCAGTCCCTTAATCGCTCCAGAATTAGTCTGCCGGCGACCTTGCCTAGAGAATCCAGGAGGGAGATGGGCCTGTAACAGGCTGGGTTGTCCCGATCTCCCTTTTTAAATATGGGTAGGAGCACGGAGGTGGACCAAGAATCAATAAGGCCGATCTTAGTAACTGCAGACATGACCTGAGTGACAATTGGAGACCAAAGATCTGGTTTGCTCACAAATATGTCTAAGGGGACCCCGTCAGGACCGGGCGCTTTACCGGTCTTTGAGGAAGTCAGCGCTGCGGTCACCTCCACTAGATCGAAGTGGAGGTCAATAGGGTAGATGTTGTTGCTAGTGACAGCTTCCGCATCTAGTTTAGAAGCCTCGGTTATCAAGGTATGGTCCCCGAAGATCTGCGAGTAGTGTGCTACCCATTTATCAGCGGGTACTGCCACATCAAGATGTTGTATAGCAGTTTCGTCAGCTAGGTAAGGGGCCTTGACTATTCTCCAAAACAAGGCGGAGTCCTTGGTTAGAGTGCTCTGATGTAGTTGGGCCCAGAGATTGTTTTTTATTTCCCGTTTACGGGATTGTTGTGCCATCTTATAGTTTTTTCTTAAGGAGACGATTAGGGGCTGGTCCCTGGCCTGATTGTGTAGAGCGTTTTTTAATGCACGCTGAGCTTTACGGCAACGGGAGTCAAACCACCCTCTGGAATCCTTATCGTTGTCATGAGTCTTATGTTGGCGAGTAAGCTCTTGTCTGATGACTTCTAATATTTTGACAAAGCTGGAGAGGATCAGCTGGGGGGAAGATGACGTCTCCAAGCAGTGATGAATTAAAGGAAGGGTTTTTTGGATGATCTTACTGGTGATCTCTGTGGGATTGATCATCGACCACTTGACAGTGTAGCCGTTAATTTTGCTCATCTCCAGGGTGTGCTGCACCAAGAGACTTGTTTTTGGGCGGGCTGAGGATGGAGTATTTAATACTATGGTGATGCTGTTTGAGTAGTGGTCACTTGAGGGATCAGTACCAGTTATAAATTGCTTCAGTCGGGTGTTTAGGGATTGGGAACATAAAATAAAATCAATGATTGTGGTAGATCCTCTACCGTGAAAAGTCGTCTTGAACTCTACAGCAGGACTCACTAAAATGTTCGCGAATTCAAGTTCTAGTGCAAAAATACAAGTGTTTAATGCGTGACCGACTGTACTGTGGGCAAAGTGGGCCAGAGGGGCATCGTGCTCATCTAGAAGCCCGCAAATACCTTTGTTATAGTTGTTACACAAATAAACATTGAAATCCCCACCCCACACAACGTGACATTGTAACTGTCGGTTCATGGCTTTTTGATCTTGTAAATATAGAGTAATTTCCGACAAAGATTTTACACAGTCGCTGGGCGGAGAGTTGTTGTACATATTGATGAGATAGTAACAAGAGTTATTGTCAGGAACTATTTTGAGGATTTGGAAAATTGACGAGACTAACGGAACTTCCATGATCGTAAAAGGAATTAAATTGGAAGCATAGATGGCTAAGCCACCCTTACATCTTCCATGAGCGGACGGTAGAGCAGGAAGATGAAATGTTTTGAAGCCCTGGATGTGAATAGGGTTGATTGCCCAAGTTTCTTCTAGGCAAATTAGCTTATATTTATTGGTCATTTCTGTCCAGGACTGGAGATGGATTTTCGACCTTAAGCCAGCTACGTTCCAGTATAAAATTGGAAGGTCCTGGGTTGATGAGGAAGTATAGCCTGAAGGCTGGGGTTCAGCTGAGGAGTGTGGGGGTTGGGACAGGGACTGGGTGGTTATGGCAGAAAGAGAGGGGGTAAGATTGGGCTCACTAAGTTGGGGAATAGTAGGTTGTTGGTTCAGAGACAAATCTGCAGGGGTAGCTGACAAAGTGCGGCACGAATCCTGGTGGAAAGAAGGTGACGACTGTTGGGTCAAGGATTGCTGGGGAGGACAAAACTCGGGCTGAGTACCATACGGAGATGGCGAGGGAGAGCCAGCCATCCGAGTGCTCTTACAGGGGTCTTTTGGGATGGGCAAAATGCTGTTGGAACTGCTGTCTGTTATAGGTAGGGTTGGTAGTCAGTCCACCATATCCAGGCATTCATATCTATTGGATAGTGATGGACCTCTCCAGTTGCTAAAGTGGCCTGGTGGTGGATTGCTAAAGCCGTACCCCGACCACTGATCTCGGTCTCTGATTCCGCCCCAGTTTCCTACCCTCGTCCAGGACCATGAAGGACCGGCATTACGTCGTGTATTCGGGGGATAGAAGTACGACAGATTGTGGGTGGCTATCCCTTCAGTAAAAGTTTGATCACCCCAGGAGCAAATATGCTCGACTGTGTTGGGATCTTCAAAATTTACTATAATGCAGTCGCCCTGAGTGTTTTTTGGAATGTTGCCTAACCAAGGCACTCTGCGTACTGTGGTAACTCTGTTGTCCATAAAGATTGGAAGCGGTCTATTGTTGGACAACCAGTGGGTTACTTTATTTTTTAAAGACCAAACCGGTTCATCTTGGTTTGGGAGGAGTTCCGGAACCCCAGTCATTATTACTACATATGGAGAGGCCTCGGGTGGGAGATGGATAGGGGGAGTCCTTCTCTTACGATTATTCGGAATGATGTTGAATCTAGTAGAGTTATTGGGTTGGGTGGGAGCAGAAGTAGGGACTGTAGAGGTTGGAAGGGAAGAAGGAGGGTTTGGTTGGGAGGGTACTGGTGGATTAGGATTAGTTACAGGGCGGAGCGGTAAGGGGTTAGAGGATTTTGGAAGTGGTTGCGGCTTGTTTATAGGTGCTGAGGAATGATTTTGTATTGGCTTCTCAGGGATTTTTTGTTTATTGGGGTTGGGATTCTGCACAGAGGTTACAGGCTTTAACGCTTTGGCGTTTGGAGCGTTTGAAGTAGTGGGCCTGCCTTGCGCCAAATTGGAATCCATCTTGTTTCCTTTACTTTGGGTTAGTTCAAGAGACAATTGAGTTAGTTGAGACTGAACCATGTGTAAAGCCTTTTCTATGGGTTCCAAGTGGGATTTAAACAAATCACCAATTCTGGTGAGCAGTAAACTGTTGTTACTATATATGTTGGGTGTACGGTTACCATTTACCATATCTCCTCCGCTGTCATAGCTACTTGAGCTGGAGCAGCTGATATTCGGGTTAGCAGAGATAGAATCCACTATTTGTACATTTGACGCTGAAGGAGAATGGTGGAGGGATGAAGGGTTAGGGATTTGCGGGGAAGAGTTAGAGGCAAGAGGAGTTATAGGGATAGTTGTAGCAGGGGGAATGATGAAATGGTGGGACTTAGTGATGGTCTTCTTCTTTAGTTTTTTGGGAATTGCTCCTTCACGTATACCCCTAGCCGTTGGGGAAGAAGGGGTGTTATCTAGTTGAGTAGCAAAGATAACAGGAGTTTTTTCAAGGGAGAGATGGGATTCAGACAAGTCTAAAGATGCAGAAAGATCCACTGTGCAGGGAACGGTGTGCGTTTCTGCATGCACTGTCACTGGGGGAGGTAGATCAACAGGACGTAAAGGGGTTTTTGCAGTGGCCAGTAAGCCCATTGAAGAGCGTCTGGCAATCATCAGGTCCTGTGAGATCCTCCGGTCTAGTAGGATAATACCCTGCTCAATAGCATCGTTAGCTTTAGTTATAAATTGGTCAATTGGCCCAATGACCTCACCAGCGGATTGAGCCTGCTTTTTAACAGTATTCCTGGTGGTTCTCGGGGACATTGTACCGTAAGATTTGTTACAAAAGTAAAGTACAATGAATTTTCTAAGGCCAATAGCAGAAGGTCAACGATTCCTGAATAGATGTAATGTCAGTGGCAGAATATAAAAAACAAGCTGCAAATAGGGTGGCCCAGTCCAGTCCTGCCCGGTCTTGAACGGGCTTAAACGGGCCCGCCCTTGGCCCGGGCTTGGCCCGCGCGCGTCCCGCGTTGCGTTTGGGGCTGATCGGTTTATAGTAGGCCAATTAGGGGGCGTGGCCACCTGGGGAAGAGGCACCAGCTATTAGATGTAGAGGCTGCTGGTCCTCGCAGTCCCCCGGTGAAGCCAACAGGTAGCCCTGAGGTCTAGTGCACGCTGGGAGCGTGCAGGCTGTCCGCCGATTGCGGAGAAGCTCCCACCAGCGGCGCGACCTTTCCTGCGCAGAGTGATTAATGATGAGCCCTCCGGGAACAGCGTTCTATAATCCTTCCTTATGGCAAGTAAAGTGTTTAAAAATGAGCGGCACCCGCAGAGCGGGTGTCGCGAAAAGTAAATAGGCAGCTGAAGGGGGCGTGGCCACCTGGGGAAGAGGCACCAGCTGTTAGATGTAGAGGCTGCTGGTCCTCGCAGTCCCCCGGTGAAGCCAACAGGTAGCCCTGAGGTCTAGTGCACGCTGGGAGCGTGCAGGCTGTCCGCCGATTGCGGAGAAGCTCCCACCAGCGGCGCGGCCTTTCCTGCGCAGAGTGATTAATGATGAGCCCTCCGGGAACAGCGTTCTATAATCCTTCCTTATGGCAAGTGAAGTGTTTAAAAATGAGCGGCCTCTAGTGATTCACGGTTCACCCTCTGTCCCCCCGATCTCCCAAGAGTGGTAAAGTGCGGAAGGAACAGTCTTTTCACAGCGCGTCGCGCCTCTCACCTTCAGCCTTCTGCCTCACGCTTTTTGCTCGGTGTTTCTGCCCCCCGCCATGGCGGAGATAGGTGGGGATAGCTGTTGGATTGCGGTGATGTTGGAGGAGCAGAGGGGGTGGAAGAACTGAAAAACAGCTACTTTCCCACTCCGCTTAACTCCGCGACCGTCTCGTCCCCGCTTCTGTCCCCAAACCACAACGGGAGGAACAGACCTCCGGCCACCAAACAGAGAAAAGGGAAGAGGAGATGCTTTCCTGCTCGGCTCCCAGTCAATGTCCACGGGCTCCTCCTAATGCGGACAAAGTATGCAAGGTAAGCAGTATCACTGATTAAATTGACATAGGGATCGTTTCTTTTTGGTCCTGAGGAAGAAAGCCAGGGGGGTGGCTTCTGAAACATGTCTACCCTGTAGAAAGTGACTCATTATAGTACACAATCTACACCTCCCCGTTTTTACTATTTCCAGCTAGGGAAGGCAATAAAATTATTTTTTCCACTAGCCAGGGAATTTTTATAATCACTATCATGAATTAAAATGCTCCCGCGTCTGTGTAGGTCGTAGCATGCCCCGTCCTGTAGAGGGACGGGAAGACCCCAATGATGAAGCATGACACTGAATCAGGTTTCAGTGTGTGAGAGGTATTTTACAATTTCCAAAGGATTGCCCTTCCAACACAAAAAGGAGAAGGTGCTTGATTTTTCCACACCACCCTTTATTTGTTTAGTACCTGGCTTTGATTAGAACCTTCACATCACTAAGGTATCTAGGAAAAAGGCAGTAGAATCCTTGTGTTGTATAGCGTAGGTTCTAGCCTTTGAGCCCCAAAGAGCAACATATTGGAGATTATAGTACAAGGCAAGGCTGATGATGCACCGACTTTAAAAAATGTAGTGTGATGGAATTATCACCTCATATCTCTGTGCTGAAGATTTCATTTAGTGCACACAGGGCATTTCACTTTTTGTCAAATGGTGCATTTCTCCAGCCTGCAAGTGACTGCCAAGACTGGGTGCATGGGCAATTTGATAATGTAACCAAGCATACTTAAGAGGATTTATGGGTTGTTTAAAAAAGTAGGATGGTCAGCTCTTTTTATAAAGATAGTTGCTTGTATCCAGTGGGGTTAAGTGCATATTTCAATTCATTCATGCTTAAACTGAGATGTCAGGGTATTTGCTTAAAAACAATTAGTGGCTGCAAAAACTTTTTTTGAAGAAAGACTATCAATAGTTTGTGTGCACCGTGAGTACTGACACCAGAATATCAATGCTACATAACATTAAGGACAATATTTTTTTTTTAAATCAACAGGTATGTAAGTCTCGATTTCCTTACCTAACTTGACGACATGTACCTTTTGATATTTTGTCCCTCAATATTATATCCACGATATTCTTGTACCATGTTATTCTGGGGGGTCGATATTCAGTATTGCATTCCTAGCTAAGAACAAAGGGCTTTATTCCAATTTCGGTGGGCCCGCCACAACCAACAGGCCGTCAGTGGCGGGCCCATCTGCATCCACAGAAGCGGTCCAACCACCTGATTATGATCCGGCGGTCGGAGACATCGGGCGGAGGGACCGACTGCTGCTTTTTTGATGGGCTCAAAGAGCCTGTTGGGGTAGTGGTAGCCATAATCCCTACAATAGAGGCAGTGCCTGCTCAGGCACTGCCATAGGGATTACGATGTCAGTTTTCCTCGACCTGTACATTGCAGTCCAACTGCCATGTATAGGCAGACAGAAAGTGACTTAGGGGCCCCTAGCATGGACCCCGTGCCCCCTGGGCCTCCCCTATGGGGCCTGGGGGGCACATGTGGTACCCCCCAAAACATGCATGTGCCAGGCACCACGTGGTGACTGGCATTCAGTTCATGGATGTTTAAAAATATGCCTTTTTGAATTGCAGGATGTATTTGCGGGCCTTTCCGGGCTATAGGCCAAGCTGCATTTGAAAAAAGCACATTTCCAACTGCCGTTCTGGCAGAAGCATTGTAATACGGGGGGTGAAACCGCCCACTACTAGTCGAGCAGTTCCACTCCCACTGTGATGTCGGTCAGCAGCTCGTCCGACCTGCATCTTAATGAGCCACAGAGTACCTATCTGCTTTAGAGCGTTTATCTTTTACATGGTAACGGCCCACTCTCATTGACCTGGGCATTTATGCTCAATCCAAAGCACTCTGAACTGAACACTGAAAGGAAGATGCAATGTATTACATTCCTTGTATAAAATACATATTTCCCCTGCCACGTGAAAGTGTTTGACTTTTCACAAAGACATTCTACTAAGCACAAAATATCCATCAACGCCACGTCATTGCTTTCCTAAAACCTTTATTTGTACTTTGACACACGAGAGACTAATTTGGAGGTGAATTGAGTTTATTCCCTGTCCCAACTCTGATTAAATCGTCGATCTCTTACTCGGCTGTACATATGAGTGAAAAACCTTGATTTAAAAGCCGCCTCATTTTTACTCCTGGGTTTCCATCTAATTACTACATCATCTAACTCTGTGCCTTTGACCTCAATAAATAAGCAAGGCTGCGGATGCTTCATAATATTGACGTGTCTTATAATTGCTCAATCATCCTGGAATTGCAAGGAAAATGGCGCTGCGGCTTCTCAGCACAATAGCCGTAATGAGCAGTCGTAAGGAACATTAAGAGACCCCTCTACAAAGAATGTGTTCATATTTTGTATGCATTAAGGTCATGTGCGCCATAAACAAATACACAATATGCCAAAGACTGTTAACTTCTTGCAACTGTCAGATTCCAAAAGCTCTTAAACAAGCTATGCTTAACAAGGGACATTTAAGCGTACAGTAATATGATTCGCTTTAACTAAATGTAAAAATGTGTTTCAATCGCTGTTTATTTATTTTTTTAGTTCGACCTTAGTCCCTGAGGCTTTATCACCCCAGGAATTATTCATTTTTTTAAATGTTTTGAAGTACTTTGTACTTAACTCTTCATAATATTTTTTCTACAAAAGGTATCAGTGGCAAACGGGTGACTTTTTAGGTCTTACCTATGCAGCGCGCATGCGCTGGATAGGAAAGAGACCTCTTGAGATCGATGCAGCTTTCCAGGCAAAAACGTGCACGTGTTGCATTGCTTTCAATGCAGCGTGTGCACGTTTTGGCAATTTCTTTGAGGGAGCACGCAGCGCCATTTGGTTGCACGCTCCCGCAAGGGCAACGCTGCCTGCTCTCGGCCACACACCCCCTCGCGCGAGCCTACGCGCAAAGCTTGTTTTTGTAAGCATTGGCCGGGCGTGCACACAACTCCCACTTCTACCCCTGCCCACCTCGCGCGCTTTCAGTTTCGACGGGGTTGGATTTGTCTCATCACCAACTGCTGGTGGAAGGCAGCGGCCTTCACCGCAATCACGACTTCCCTCCTCCTCGCCCACAGTGCGGCCCCATCAGCGTTGGTTCCGAAAGTAGGTGCCCCCCAACCCCTCTCTGAACACTGCTGCCTCTTTCCTTCTGGTCCCAGGCGCATCTCTCCTCAAACTGCCTCCCCCCATCGGCATTTAGTTGCAAGAGTTGAAACGTGTGTGTGTGTGATTATGCTAACAAAATGAACGAGCTCCCCATAAAGAAAACTTTTTCCAAAACAGTAACAAACATGGATAAAATGGCATCTAAATGCACCTCTGGCTCTGTAGATGACGACAGTTACTGAGGAGTATTCCACGTCTGATACAAACAACCCGAGGTCAGTCACCCGTCCTGATATACCCAGACGCTGCCCGCCCCTGTGCACTCACACGGGCTACACTGTTACTCAGTTTCCCCGGCGTGCGGTGCTGCAGTCACTCCTCTGATGCTACAATGTACACTTCTGCGTGAAGGGAAACGGGCTAAAGGCAAACACAACACTGGTACAAAGACGCGCAGAAGACTCACGTAAACCCGGCTAGAGCTAGAATACAAAGACAGATAAATGATGCAGACATCACTGCAAGAGTCACACGCAAGCTACACAATGCATCCTGCATGAGACCCCGCCCACGCCGTTCCAGCACACACATGCATGTGCGGAACACTCATCTCAGTCACAGCGCCTAGAGTGTGTGTGCACTCAGTCCCAGCACTCGACCCACACACACTGCATGTACCTCCATGGCCACGGCCCGTCTCTTTGGTAGTCATAGCTCCTCAGGCGTTTCGTCGATGAAAGAGTATTTGGAACTTTTCACCAAGCGTTGTCTGTCCTCTGTGTCTATGGTTTTCTGTGCTGTAGTTTTCTTCTCATCCCAGAATAACCAACTAGCTGGGTACTTCACATTTTTTACTAAGTTAAAAAAGAAGATCGAGGTAACTGCCTGCATCCTCTCGTTATTTTGTGAAATTGAAAGCACCTCTTTTTGGGCCTGATCAAATCTATCTGCGCAGTTTGAATCCACCTGCAACTAATCTACTTTCTCGTGATAACGCGCTTCAGTGGTTAAAGTATGCCAAAATTAAGCAGAGCAACCAAGATTTCCTTGCCCGTGGATGAATAGGTCTTCTATTCCATGTATTTGTTTTGCATTCTGGCACCACTTTTGTTCTAATTAAACAGAACTACAGGTTCCAGAATGCAAAATAAAACGAGCATTTGCACTTCAATAGGTCGCGCATTTGCGAGAGTGTAAGCTATTGGCAATGTAAATGACAATGCCTTTTATTTAGTTTTTTTTAAAAACATAAATAAAAAGCTTTGTCATTTACAATGCCAATAACATAAACTATTGCAAATGCGAGACCTATTGCATTGCAAATGCTTGTTTCTTACATTCTGGGGATTCAAAAGGTGCCTAAGTTTGGGAATTTCCCTGGAGGGAATAGATAAAAAAGTCAAACTATAACTTTGTTTTTTTAAAAATGGGGAAAAAGGGAAAAATGGAATCAATCACTAACATAGCTTTTAGGAGTTGATAAAATCACATTCTTTACCACAGGTTTTTGGATTTTTCTAAGTGATAGTCCAATTTTCTAATATTTGTGATTTAAATCTACTTTCAGTTTGTGGTAGGAACAACTGTGAAGCTCATGGGTGAGGTCGGAGAGCTATGCCTTTCTGGAAACTAGACAACATTTCAAATTCAGCAAAGGATTTTTCGAGTAAGCTCATAATTTGCATAATGAAACTAGTCAATGAAATAAACAAAATATTGGACAAAATAGGAAATACTAGAAAAAGCTGACATCTTTGTGTTAATATTTGCCCCAATGCTGATTTCCAAAAGCCATTACGTCTGTCAGGTCCTTCTGGGATATATAGTGTTTGTTGGTTGTCCAAAAACACACAATATCCAGAGCCAACAACTTAGTTGCAGCTTTTAATGATGTTTCATTGTGTGCCAACCATGTATCAAGGCATAAGGCAAAATGTAATTAATGCAAAATGGTTGTGAAGGAAACCTAGGCATTTTTAAAATGTGCCCTAGACACTGATTCTAGGAATGCTGTGTATTTCTACAGCTTAGAACTTGGAGTTACCCATACTTTTGTGAATAGGAGGGCAAGTTGCAAAATGTTGTTTTTCTTGCACAATTGCTTACATTTTGAATCCAACTATGGAGAGAAATTAATTTCATAATAACAGATGTCATACTGTTTTCTATTTCTGCACTTCTCCCAATAACAACTGTACCCTACATCTGTAGCTCGGCCTATCGCATTCAACACCAAAGCCCCAAAACCCAATGTGCGGGCATCAATTTCCCTCTCATAAACAAATACAACCTATTTTGGGTAGCAGCTGTATTTGGGCCCAGCCTCAGTCGCCAACCTGAGACACCTCAGCAGTTGAAATACAGGGACCTTATGTCAAAGGTCCAGAGACCTGGTAGGTGTTTTTATGGTTACTACTTACTGAGTCAGTGTGTACCAAAAATTATATATATAAGAAAGAAAAATTTCTTTCTAGAGTCCCCTCACTCACCGGGGTTGCCCCACGGTGACATGCTTCATCATTGGGGCCATCCCAGTTCTCTACGAAAAGGGGCGTGCTGCGACAAGGCGACTACGCTGGAGCACTGGTTTTGTGAGATGACTATGTGTGGTGCAAGTGTGATAATGGTGGAGTGGGTGTGGGATTAAAAATACCGTGCTAGTGGGCCTCAACAATTTATTTCGCTCCTAGTGTGGTATAAAAATTAAAAAGGGGTAACACTGTATTCTAACTTTTACTGAGCTAGATCAGTGTTAAGGTCAACATGTTTCAAGCTCCCCCAAGCTTTTCTTCAGGACCATACAGGGTCCAGCCCTGTATTGCCACTCCTGTTTCCAAATGAAAAAAAGTGTTGCTAAAAATTACTTATTTACAATGAACGCTGTTGTTAATAAAACATGCGTGTTGTACATACGCTTTGTATTTCACTTCGTTTTCTGCAAAATAGAACAACAATTGTTAAATGATGGACAACCCCTTCCAAGAAGGGGAACAACTCACAAGCATCTCACTCCAACTAGGGCGTGAGTGTGCCCATGGCATCATATTGACGCGTGCTGGTTTTTCAAGACGGTGTTGAAAAATAAATCACTGTGAATAAAGTGGTTTAGTGGTTTCACACACAAATACATATAGACTTAATGTGACTATTGACAAAACACACAACACATACACACGAAATAATATGGCAGATGGTCATATTTACATAAAAGAGTGTATGGTTACACCCCATGGTCTTAGGCAAGGGCAGGAACGCCTCGTGGAAACATTGCTGAAAAAAGGATTGTCAAAGTTCAGAGTTAGGAGGTTTCTTTCTTGTTTGCCCATTCGGAATTGCCGACTTTCTTGCAAACTGACATAGTCCATACACTTACTTCCTATCGGCAGACCCGCTCGGTACTACCTGGTTGCTTCCTCACCCGACCGCATACTAATCTGAAACCGGGCTCGCGGTGTATTTAAAACGCGTGAGCTTCCGGGTGGCGGGAAACGCCTTTGTTGTGCTAGAGCGCTCACTTGGGGCGGCCATCTTGGTAGGATGCGATCGCGCTCGGCGCGAGTGTAAGTTAAAAATAGTGAATATTACCGAGTAACGCTGGGTTCAGGGATAGGAAATAATTTAGGGCGCTAATGTGGACAAGGGCGTCCTTGCACATAAATTTAGAACACAGGATTATTTCTCGGGGTTGGAGAAGTTTTTAGATTGGTTTAGGCTTATTTATGAAAGGGCGGGTATTCTAACTTTGGCAGATAGGAAGGGTGGTACCTATCATGTCTGGGAAGGCTGAGCTGGGTGGATTAGTAATTTAGGGAAAAGGTATTTCTGATAATAGGGTTTGTTTTGTTTAGGGCGACATTTTCCCTTGATATTCAAAAAGGACCATCCCAAATCAGTCATTAGAGAAAGTAACTATGGGCGAAATGCTCCCCACGGGATTTCATCATTAAGTTGGGTATCTGTATGAAGACGAAACACCCATCTTTGTTCTTTTTCATGGAGGGTGCGTTCCAGATTGTCTTTGTTTTTCACTGTTTCTAATACTACCCAGGTCAGATCATTGGGTGTATGGTTCTGTTCAATGAAGTGGGTGGTCATTCTTGTTGTGGCTCGCTTGCACCTGATGTTACTTCTGTGCTCTACTATGCGAGTACTGACCTTCCTGGTCGTCATTCCTACATAGTGAAGGTTGCACGTACAGGTTATCAAGTACACAACCCCACTTGTGTTGCAATTAGAAAAACCTTTTAGTTCCCATCTCGTAGTGTTGTTGAAGATAACGTTTTTGGTTGGGGAGGTCAAATGACAAACACTGCAATTGTTGCATGGGAAATGACCGTCCGGTAGTGGCTGGGATCTTACTGTCTGAATTATTGCTGTGGGACGGGTGTGTACCAAATAATCCTTCAAATTTTTACCCCGCCTATGACTAAACATAGGAGTAGGTATGTGTAGGCCGCCGCTGTTAAGTATTGGCCAATGTTTTTTGATTATTTTAGACACATTGTTCGAGACTTGATTGTACGTGGTGATACAGATTGGTTTTTTGTCCTCAGGTTGTGTTCTCTCTTTGGGTTCTAAAAGTGCTTCCCTGTTGTTGTTGGCCGCCCGTTTTTTAGCCTCTTTGATCAGTTTATTTGGGTATTTCCTGTATTTCAGCTTGTTGCTTAAGTCTTCCGCTTGGGTTAGGTAGTCTGATTTTTTGCTACAGTTCCTGCGTAAACGGAGGAATTGTCCAAATGGCAGGTTTTGTTTGAGATGGCGAGGGTGAAAACTGTCAAAGGTCAAAAGACAGTTTCTTGCCGTCTCTTTAAAATGAGTTGTTGTCACCAGTCTACCAGACTCAGCATGGATGTTTAGATCAAGGAAAACTAGATCTGTCTTACTCATTGAGCAGGTGAATTTCAGGAAAGGATCCTGTGTGTTAAGCCAGGTGAGAAAGGTCTGTGCTTCTTCTTCAGTGCCTTGCCAGATCAACAGAATGTCGTCGATATAGCGTTTCCAGTGGAGGATATGATGTCTATGTGGATTCCTCTCAATCAGTATTTTGTTTTTCTCCAGTTGGTGGACGTACAACCCGGCTATACTCGGCGCGAATGTGCTGCCCATACTGGTCCCATGTTGTTGTTTGTATAGGGTCGATTCAAAACGGAAGAAGTTCTCACATAGTGCCAGTTGGCAGCATTCGAGTACTACATGGCGAGGAGTCTGGAATGACCACTCGTTTTCGTATAATACTTCCTCTAGAATCTGTAAAGTCTCTCTGTGTGGCAAACTAGTATACAGACTTTCAACGTCCAGACTTATCAATAGGCTGGATGACGTATCAAAGGTTAGATCTTGTAACAGGCATAGTACGTCCTTGGTATCTTTCAGATAGGTGTCTGTTTTCTGCACAAGGGGTCTGAGAAAGGCATCTGCGAATTGTGAAAGGGGCTCTAGAATTGAGCCTATCCCCGAGACTATGGGCCTCCCTGGTGGGTTCTCCAGTCTCTTGTGTATCTTGGGGATGGTATAAAAGTACGGTGTTGTTGGTTTTTTGTTTGTTAAGAAATCAATTTCTTTTTTACTAAGCCAATCATTGGCTTGACATTCCTCTGTTAGGTACGCAATTGAGATTCTTAGACGTTCTGTCGGGTCTTCATCTAGTTTGGCGTAGTTCCTTGTGTCCCCTAGTAGACGGAGACATTCATTCCTGTAATCCGTGGTATTTTGTAAAACAATTGCCCCGCCTTTGTCGGCTGGTTTTATGGTGATTTGATTGTTTTTTGACAGTTCCTGTAACGCGGAATGTTCAGCTTTGCTGGTGTTATGAAATACTTTGACAGTTCGTGGGTCTAACTCCTGAACCTCTCGCATGACCGCCTTCTCAAAGGTTAATACCTCCACTGGTAGGCTGTGTGATGGAGGGACAAAGTTTGATTTTTTATGTAGTCCTGTGTCACCCATTGTACTCCCTGATTGGGTTTGTTTTTTGCTCTTTGTGCCTGGCGGCCTCTCCCTAAAAAAGGTTTCATTTGATTTCCTTGGTTTCCTGATCAAGGAAACCAAGGAAATCAAATGAAACCTTTTTTAGGGAGAGGCCGCCAGGCACAAAGAGCAAAAAACAAACCCAATCAGGGAGTACAATGGGCGGAACCAGTGGTGACTACCACACGTCACACACGGAGCAAAGGCCCGCCGGAATCAGCCGCGAGCGCCAGCTCGACTTAGTGGTAAATCTATCCTCATTATGCCTCACAGCTATACAGACCCAAGTGCTTAACAAAGGCCTGGGTTTTGTACCCACCCCAACCACAGACAAGTTCAGACTATGCTGTGAACTAAAAGAATTCCTGAGGAAAATCAAACTGCAGGTATTCTTTCAAGACAAAGATCCCCCAGTACAAACAAAGAGTGACACAGGACTACATAAAAAATCAAACTTTGTCCCTCCATCACACAGCCTACCAGTGGAGGTATTAACCTTTGAGAAGGCGGTCATGCGAGAGGTTCAGGAGTTAGACCCACGAACTGTCAAAGTATTTCATAACACCAGCAAAGCTGAACATTCCGCGTTACAGGAACTGTCAAAAAACAATCAAATCACCATAAAACCAGCCGACAAAGGCGGGGCAATTGTTTTACAAAATACCACGGATTACAGGAATGAATGTCTCCGTCTACTAGGGGACACAAGGAACTACGCCAAACTAGATGAAGACCCGACAGAACGTCTAAGAATCTCAATTGCGTACCTAACAGAGGAATGTCAAGCCAATGATTGGCTTAGTAAAAAAGAAATTGATTTCTTAACAAACAAAAAACCAACAACACCGTACTTTTATACCATCCCCAAGATACACAAGAGACTGGAGAACCCACCAGGGAGGCCCATAGTCTCGGGGATAGGCTCAATTCTAGAGCCCCTTTCACAATTCGCAGATGCCTTTCTCAGACCCCTTGTGCAGAAAACAGACACCTATCTGAAAGATACCAAGGACGTACTATGCCTGTTACAAGATCTAACCTTTGATACGTCATCCAGCCTATTGATAAGTCTGGACGTTGAAAGTCTGTATACTAGTTTGCCACACAGAGAGACTTTACAGATTCTAGAGGAAGTATTATACGAAAACGAGTGGTCATTCCAGACTCCTCGCCATGTAGTACTCGAATGCTGCCAACTGGCACTATGTGAGAACTTCTTCCGTTTTGAATCGACCCTATACAAACAACAACATGGGACCAGTATGGGCAGCACATTCGCGCCGAGTATAGCCGGGTTGTACGTCCACCAACTGGAGAAAAACAAAATACTGATTGAGAGGAATCCACATAGACATCATATCCTCCACTGGAAACGCTATATCGACGACATTCTGTTGATCTGGCAAGGCACTGAAGAAGAAGCACAGACCTTTCTCACCTGGCTTAACACACAGGATCCTTTCCTGAAATTCACCTGCTCAATGAGTAAGACAGATCTAGTTTTCCTTGATCTAAACATCCATGCTGAGTCTGGTAGACTGGTGACAACAACTCATTTTAAAGAGACGGCAAGAAACTGTCTTTTGACCTTTGACAGTTTTCACCCTCGCCATCTCAAACAAAACCTGCCATTTGGACAATTCCTCCGTTTACGCAGGAACTGTAGCAAAAAATCAGACTACCTAACCCAAGCGGAAGACTTAAGCAACAAGCTGAAATACAGGAAATACCCAAATAAACTGATCAAAGAGGCTAAAAAACGGGCGGCCAACAACAACAGGGAAGCACTTTTAGAACCCAAAGAGAGAACACAACCTGAGGACAAAAAACCAATCTGTATCACCACGTACAATCAAGTCTCGAACAATGTGTCTAAAATAATCAAAAAACATTGGCCAATACTTAACAGCGGCGGCCTACACATACCTACTCCTATGTTTAGTCATAGGCGGGGTAAAATTTTGAAGGATTATTTGGTACACACCCGTCCCACAGCAATAATTCAGACAGTAAGATCCCAGCCACTACCGGACGGTCATTTCCCATGCAACAATTGCAGTGTTTGTCATTTGACCTCCCCAACCAAAAACGTTATCTTCAACAACACTACGAGATGGGAACTAAAAGGTTTTTCTAATTGCAACACAAGTGGGGTTGTGTACTTGATAACCTGTACGTGCAACCTTCACTATGTAGGAATGACGACCAGGAAGGTCAGTACTCGCATAGTAGAGCACAGAAGTAACATCAGGTGCAAGCGAGCCACAACAAGAATGACCACCCACTTCATTGAACAGAACCATACACCCAATGATCTGACCTGGGTAGTATTAGAAACAGTGAAAAACAAAGACAATCTGGAACGCACCCTCCATGAAAAAGAACAAAGATGGGTGTTTCGTCTTCATACAGATACCCAACTTAATGATGAAATCCCGTGGGG
Source organism: Lissotriton helveticus (assembly GCF_964261635.1). Taxonomy (NCBI): domain Eukaryota; kingdom Metazoa; phylum Chordata; class Amphibia; order Caudata; family Salamandridae; genus Lissotriton; species Lissotriton helveticus. The sequence continues at coordinate 429,088,150 of NC_136065.1, forward strand.
AGCATTTCGCCCATAGTTACTTTCTCTAATGACTGATTTGGGATGGTCCTTTTTGAATATCAAGGGAAAATGTCGCCCTAAACAAAACAAACCCTATTATCAGAAATACCTTTTCCCTAAATTACTAATCCACCCAGCTCAGCCTTCCCAGACATGATAGGTACCACCCTTCCTATCTGCCAAAGTTAGAATACCCGCCCTTTCATAAATAAGCCTAAACCAATCTAAAAACTTCTCCAACCCCGAGAAATAATCCTGTGTTCTAAATTTATGTGCAAGGACGCCCTTGTCCACATTAGCGCCCTAAATTATTTCCTATCCCTGAACCCAGCGTTACTCGGTAATATTCACTATTTTTAACTTACACTCGCGCCGAGCGCGATCGCATCCTACCAAGATGGCCGCCCCAAGTGAGCGCTCTAGCACAACAAAGGCGTTTCCCGCCACCCGGAAGCTCACGCGTTTTAAATACACCGCGAGCCCGGTTTCAGATTAGTATGCGGTCGGGTGAGGAAGCAACCAGGTAGTACCGAGCGGGTCTGCCGATAGGAAGTAAGTGTATGGACTATGTCAGTTTGCAAGAAAGTCGGCAATTCCGAATGGGCAAACAAGAAAGAAACCTCCTAACTCTGAACTTTGACAATCCTTTTTTCAGCAATGTTTCCACGAGGCGTTCCTGCCCTTGCCTAAGACCATGGGGTGTAACCATACACTCTTTTATGTAAATATGACCATCTGCCATATTATTTCGTGTGTATGTGTTGTGTGTTTTGTCAATAGTCACATTAAGTCTATATGTATTTGTGTGTGAAACCACTAAACCACTTTATTCACAGTGATTTATTTTTCAACACCGTCTTGAAAAACCAGCACGCGTCAATATGATGCCATGGGCACACTCACGCCCTAGTTGGAGTGAGATGCTTGTGAGTTGTTCCCCTTCTTGGAAGGGGTTGTCCATCATTTAACAATTGTTGTTCTATTTTGCAGAAAACGAAGTGAAATACAAAGCGTATGTACAACACGCATGTTTTATTAACAACAGCGTTCATTGTAAATAAGTAATTTTTAGCAACACTTTTTTTCATTTGGAAACAGGAGTGGCAATACAGGGCTGGACCCTGTATGGTCCTGAAGAAAAGCTTGGGGGAGCTTGAAACATGTTGACCTTAACACTGATCTAGCTCAGTAAAAGTTAGAATACAGTGTTACCCCTTTTTAATTTTTATACCACACTAGGAGCGAAATAAATTGTTGAGGCCCACTAGCACGGTATTTTTAATCCCACACCCACTCCACCATTATCACACTTGCACCACACATAGTCATCTCACAAAACCAGTGCTCCAGCGTAGTCGCCTTGTCGCAGCACGCCCCTTTTCGTAGAGAACTGGGATGGCCCCAATGATGAAGCATGTCACCGTGGGGCAACCCCGGTGAGTAAGGGGACTCTAGAAAGAAATTTTTCTTTCTTATATATATAATTTTTGGTACACACTGACTCAGTAAGTAGTAACCATAAAAACACCTACCAGGTCTCTGGACCTTTGACATAAGGTCCCTGTATTTCGTACACAGACTGGAGGCCGACCTGGTCTGGTTTAACCTCCTTCTCCCCCTTCTTTGTTTATGTACCTCAGCAGTTGAGACATTTCTGAAAAATAGACTCTCTGGTGATTCCAGCATGGCCTGACTCGTGTGGATCACATGAGGTTTTCTTACCCACTGTAAGGCATTGTTTTATGCCCATCAAATCCACCCAGATTGTTCTGCTTTTTGATCAGCTGGATTACTTTTTTTAGGTAGGTTAGCTTCACAACCTGTAACTCAGCCATGGTAAACTTATGGTACCTTGAATGCGCGTGTTTACTGCCCATGCCAGCCTTTTAAGATAAGGTCGCTGTGACGCAGCAAGGGTAAAGGGCACTTAGCTTGTTGCACGTGAACATGTATGCACATGAGTGTGCACATGTGTGAGGGCTGTGCATGGGAGAATCCTGTCATGCACTGCCTGGTAACTGCGCACAGGTAGCCTGCCCAAAAGGTTTCTCTGCAGGATTGGATATTTACCTTGAGTAGGCCTCATAATGTTAGGGTACACTCATAGGGGAAAGTCAGAGTGCCTTACTGTCTTGTCTGCAGTGACACTCCATTATACACCATGGGATAGACTACCTTAGAGTGCAGTTTCACTTTCCTTTGGCCTACAGAGACCAGTGGCACAACGGACTGGGGTGTAACCTATACAGGAAAATCAATTCTGCAATGTCCAAACAGAAATCTTGACAGCTTATGGGTCATCCATGATTGTCATATTTTTCTGGCTCAGCTCAGGGGCAGAGCTCAAGCCTTTTGTTACCTTTCTTTGCCAAGTTAATTACATTTCTCTTCAGCAGCAGGAACAAAAGCCACCCCACAGAAAGGGAGCAATTATCAAGGGCACCTGAGATGTGAGCAGGACATGGATTTGGCCTCTGACAACCCCCAGCATGATCCCGATGAGCATACAGCTCCACTACCCACCTGGGTGGGCCAGGGCCTGGGGTTGTTACAAAGAGAACCAATAATTTTTATATGCTGGGAGGGTCACCCTCTCCCCAGGGTCCAGAGGGTCTGGGGACCCCAACCCCCAGGCTGGTTTAATTTATTGGGAGGCCTGGGACCCCTGACTCTGGGCCACCTCACTGCTGCAAAGGAACAGGGGTGCTGTTGCATTCCCTGAGTGCCAAAGGGGGGGCCCACGAGCCCCAATTCTGGTTCCCAGCAAAGAGAAGATTGATGGGGGGTGCCCCCATACTCTCCCTAGTGGTGGTGAGCCTGCCCTGCTCCCCCTTGACAGTGTCTGGAGTGGGCGGGCAGCCACCACCATGGAAAACGTCCTGCTCTCAGTAGCTAGTAGGCAAAGAGAACTATGGGCTTCCATGACAGTGCAGAGGAGTGCTGCCCTTGCTGGGAGCTGGGCAGCTGCAGCCAGTGGTGGGCTCCCTGGGGTTCCTTGGGGGCAACCAAGCACCTCCACCAAAAAATTGAAAAAAGAAGAAAGCAAATGCATGCTACGTGGCACGAGGCAGCACGGCCTTAACAGTGGCAGCAGCTACCCCCGGCACAGTGGGAGAGCCGCTAATAGGATATGCACAAGCTCCCTGAAAGTGCCTCATAATCTCTTACAGGGCTGAAATTGACAAACACCTTGTATGCTGCTTGTTGGGGGCCCTGGGCAGTGGGGTCAGGACCATTACCTAAAAAGAATGTGGGGGAGTTGCTGGAGTGCCACAGCTCCCCTCCAAAGAGGCCCAGGTATTTTATACAAAGTACTGTCCCTAGGTTGGAAGGGTTACAGAAAAGATGACTAGCCCAGTCTTTACCAGTATTTTTTTAGCACTACCGAAGGTGGAGAATGTGCTCTACTGCTGGGAATGCCTACTATGGGCTTATTCCATGGCTGCAGTTTCTGTGACCCAAAGGTGTCTATAGGAAGATACATATTTTACAACGCCCTCTAGGAGCTAAGTTTATGGTTACATGTTTTGTAATCGAAATGGGGGCTGTTTTTACGATTGCATTTTCAATAGTTGAAAATATACAAAAAGTGCACAGTCCCATGGGAAATTCATTTGTGAATGCTTTATTGAAATAATAATTTTGATGGTGATTACTGATCAAGGTGCATATGCTTTATTAACATTAATAAGTGAATCCACGCGTGGTTATCATTGTTTATTACAATTACATCTTAAAATGATAGTTTTTGATATGTGGTTTGTTGATCTTGACCCCATTGGAGGGGTTAGCGGTGATTATGCAATGCTATCAAAGGCTATTTCCATCAGTCTTATGAATATTTGTAAATTGCTGCGTAGTATTGAGTAGTGTGTGTGCAATAAATGTGCTTTTACTTTTCTAAAGAAAATGCAGACTGGACAATTATTTATTAAGTGTGATTATTGCGCGCCAGCGAATGGTGATTACTCGCCCACACCACCACCCTTGAGTAGTAATGGGCTGTTTTGCTCTGCTGCCCTGAGAGAGTCAAGCCCTACAATGGGGTGTTTGGTTCCCAGTGGAAGGCCAATGTGTACCCATTACTTGTGCTTGCTACACAACTAATGGCCTGTTTCCTTACACTCACAAGGCCCTGCAAAGCCCAAACTTTGACTAAAATTGCATATTTCCCTCAAAGGTCTGTGTCATAAAAGTCTGGGTGGTCAGACTTGCTTGTACACCACAATGTTCTCCAACCCACAATGGTGTGCACACCTCAAACTTTGCCTAAAAATATGAATTTTCCTCTCATTTCTGTTACAGAAACTTCAAGAATCTAATAAGATACACTACAATTCTACCTCCAAGTGTTCTCACATTTCTCTTGATATAAATGCTACCACTCTTGTGTGGCTAGTTCTAGCACCCACAACGCAAGGGTGGTCAGACTTGCGTGTACACCACAATGTTCTCCAGTCCACAATGGCGTGCACACCTCAAAATTTGCCTAAAAATATGAATTTTCCTCTCATTTCTGTTACAGAAGCTTCAAGAATCTAATAAGATACACTACATTTCTACCTCCAAGGGTTCTCGCATTTCTTTGGATATAAATGCTACCACTCTTGTGTGGCTAGTTCTAGCACCCACAACGCAAAAGGTAAAAAAAGGCAAGAGGTAGACATCAGCATTGCTGTGAAAAAATTACCTCTTGTGATGATGGCAGCAGCTTTAGTATTTGGTCCTGGGATCAGCCACCACCTGAAAAACCTATCAAAGAGACAATTTTCAGAACTAGATGACCAGAGGCGTGCAAGGTGGTGTGTCTTGCATGGATCCTCTAACGTTTTCCTACCCACGTTGCCCACCAAACAACATACTTTTGCTGAAATAATGCATTTACTACATTTTTCTGTGACAGAAACTTATGGAATCTGAGGGATCCACAACATTCCTAGCTCATGAAGCTCCCACACTGCTTCTAAATTGTCTGCACCCCCCACAGATTCCAGGAGTGTCCCTAACAGAAATGTGAGGAAATGGAGTGATTTAGCAAATGGTTGAAGCTTACAGGGCTTTCTGGGTAAGAAAACCTACTTTGATCCAAGTACGTCATACCACCCTGGACTTCTCTGTGTATATAGTTTTCAGAAATGTCTGGATTTAGTAGGATTCCCTGGTTGCCAGCTGATCCAAAGCCCAAACAGTACAACTATTCAGCATGGCATGAGAGAGGATATTGGGATTCAGCCCCACTCTTTCGGCCTATATGTCAGAACTACACCCCAAAAAAGTCGAAATGTCCACTCGCTTGCCATATGCATGGGGATAATGTAGGCCCTAGGGGGACTGAAGGACTGTTTAGGCTTTAGAATTGGTAGAAAGGGCTGATGCCTGGATTGTCCCATCCCATATTTTTTCCTAAATAAAGGAAATATATAACTTTGGCATCTAGTAGGCTTTTCTGCATCCCTGTGGGTGGATTCAAGGTAAAACCCTCAATCTGCACCCTTGGAGTGGCATAAACACTGGTGTGGGTGCATGGCCTAATGCTTCGGTGGGCCACACCCAACCCCCCTTATTGTGCCTTTAAAAAAAACATGGTGTCCAGTGGGATTTCTCTCCTCTTTGGTGGGATATCTAGGGAAACCCCACCCCCAAACTGACAACCAGGGAGGCAGAAAGAACGTAATACCCTGGTTGGGGGGTATGGAAAAGTATTCGATCTTGACCCAGGTACCACTCCTCCACCCAGAAAGAGAAACTCCTGATGTCTCGTGGGCTTTTTACTCTCTGGAGAGGAAGAGTCAGACAAGCACACCCAGTTGAAAATGTGCAATCTCAGCAGGGTCATCCTGGTATTTTTGCCTTTTTGCTGAATAATATTTTCACTGGTTATATAACACTGTGCGCTCTACCCATGCTAATCAGTACTTGTACACCTACTTTCAACATGGTAAAATTGGTATGCTCCTGATTGACACATTTAGTTTGTCTTTAAGTCCCTATTATATAGTTCCAAGATGAACCCAGGTTCTGTAAGTTACAAGTGGTATGCAGTACCATCAACATTTCTTTTCCTATGAAAGCTCAAACAAGAACTGAACCTGATCTCTGAGACCCGAGCAGAGCCTTGAAGGATGGTCCTGCTGTTTTGTGTACCAAATCCTAATTTATTTTTACAATTCATTTTGGGTTTGGTATCGTCTTGCATTTTGACTTTATCACTATTTTAGTACTGCATAAATACTTTACACATTGCTTTTAATGTAAGCCTGTCTGCTCTGTGCCATACCTACTAGGAGATTGAGCACAGCTTAATGTAGTGACTTTGTGGATTCACCCTGACAAGGATTGTGTTTATTACCTGAGGTAGGTACCTTCCCTGCTCAGCTAATCCCACAACATCTTACACCCCTTATCTGCTCCCAGGGGGAGGTAGGACTGTATGCTTCTCCTAGGTGGGTTGCAAAGTCTGATGCCAGTGTGGACCGCCCAGCCGCCCTTTCTTTTTACTCTATATTGAAACCCATGTTGTTTAGCTTTATACCACACCCTTTGGAGTCAGAATGGGGGGAACCCCCAATCTTCCTCCAGATGGCTAAAGGGTGGGGGGTGCTCCTCTCCAGGATAAAAGATGTCTCTTGTGATCAGAAGGCTTTGTACTGCCTGGAGGAGCAGATTGGTGGCAATCCCCTCCCTGTATATGCCCCTCCGGCAGTAGAAAGACTGTATGTCCCTTCTAAGGTGGGGGTATGGCCCAATACAAGGGTGCACCGAACCCATCCCTTTTTTCTGCAGCATGGAAATACCTGGGGGCGTGTATGCAAGGGAAGTGGTGGAGTGAGGTGTTAGCCTTCCTGGCTTAACGCCTCACTCTGCCACTTCAGAAACGCAGGGTTGACCATATTTACAAGAATATGGTGCAGCCCTGCATTTCTCCCAGCGCTGGCGCTACACTTCGCAGCCGAGCGCCAAAGCAGGCCCCCTCGCACCATAGTGCAAGGGTGTCTGCGTGCAGGGAAAGATTGTTTATGTGCAGGAAGGTCCCCCATCCTAAACATAAACAATCTTTAAACGCCGTTTTGAAACTTCTATGTGTGCTGCTTAATGCAGCACACAAAGACGTTGCAAAATTGCATTTTTAATAAATGATTGTTTATGTGTAGGAAGGGGGACCTTCCTGTACATAAACAATCATGGGCCTGTTGCTGTTTTCATGTGTGATGCACAATGCAGCCCACATGAAAACGGCGAAAACGAGGAGAAATGAAACATTGCTCATTGTGCCAGGGTAAGACTAGGTTTTCCCTGGTCTTAACTCTGGCGCTGTCTCCTATTTACGCCTCTCTTGTAAATAGGGGGCAGCATCAGAATCAATGGGTGTTGCAGTTGTACGCCCACAGCAAAACCCATTGCCCTCCCCTTTCATGCTAAACATGGGGTGAAAGGGGACCTTATTTACAAGGCGGCATTAAGCCACGTTGCTGGTGACGGAACCACTCCGTCAACAGCCACGGGCGCGCTGTGCTTGTGGTGGAGTGGTTCCGTCGCAGCCCCGCCCGCTCAATGGAACGCTCAGCCCAGGCACGGAATTAATGCCGCGCAGGCGCAGCGGCGGGGCCGTGACGGAACCACCCCGTCATTAGCACAGCCCACCCGTGGCTGGTGATGAAGTGGTTCCGTCACCAGCGTCCAAGGGGTTAATGCTGCCATGTAAATAAGGTGAAGCCCCTATCACCACAGGAACGTCATAAAAAGTAATGTCCCCATGGCGATAGGGGCTTGTAAATATCCCCCAACGTCTAGTAGGCTTTTTACCCCCTTGATGTGCAGACTGGGGGCAAACTCCCCAATCTGCCCCTAAAGGGGCAAAACGGCTGTTGTGCCCTTAGTGGGGGAGCACTGGCCCTTACACAAACGGCCACTCCCCTTCAAAGAATTACTCCGCAGTGGATCCCAAGCAGGGATTCACTGAGGAGAGGAAGAATTGGAAAGTGGACATTTTTCCCCTTCCAGCTCTGCCACTCCTGCACTGATTGGTACCAGGGGGTCCTAGTGTGCCCTTCCTGCACTGATCAGATGTGAAAGTAAACTACATCATTACCAGGGTTTACTTTCACTTTATTGTGCTGTGATGTCAGCACGCTGTGTGCACTGACATTGCAAGAAAGCAAAACAAAAATAAACTCCAGTGCGATGGAGGCTTTTGTCTCGTGTCCTGACTTTGATTTTTATTTTACAGAAAGTGCTGCTGGTGATTATACCAATAGCTTTTTTTTATGCGACTGTCAACAAACTCTCTATGGCTGCGTTTTAAATGCTGTGCAGCCACGAGAATGTGACAAAGGCCAGCTTCATTAAAGCAATTAATGGCCCTGCTTAACAGAGCTACTAATGCCTTGTTCATGCGTCACTGGTAATTCCCGATCGGGCTGACGCAGTGTTTTTGCTGATTTGGAAATTGTTACAGGTGCAACAATATCACATTCCTGGTAACCTCTCTCCTGGATACTTTAAGGTGTGAAAGCTGGCGAAATTGCTTAGAGATAATGTACCCAAAAATTGGTAATTATGGCAAAAATAGAAAAAAGTATGATGAATTGTCTGTACGCATGTTTTATCACACATTGTCACGTGCAAGTTTAGATGACACTACGGTGGCCCAGCATGGTGTCAAATATGCACGAGTGTATTATTATACACAGGCATCCTTAAGATAAGAAACTTTCATCATTCAGTTTTTATTTTTTATATCCACCGTTTAAGGATCACGTCAGTCTTGGAGTGTTAAATAGAACAGCAATAGTTTAAACATGTGAAAAAGAGTGTTTTAAGAAAGAGCAGCCTAGCAGCAAATTGCAACGTCTGGGCACTCCAAAGCAAGAACACGAGCTTTTGGGCTAGGGAGGAAGAGAGAAGGGCTTGGGATAAATCAACATGGGGATAGGAATCAATGGGAAGTGGCAAAGCGGGGGAGCAATAGATGAGCTTGTGACAGAGAGAAGGGGAAAAAATGAATATTAAAAAAAAAAAGCCAGTGAAGGGAGGTAAAGCAATGTGGCCAGCTGGGAGAGTAACATAGGGGGACGTGTGTCAGAGGGTGAAGCAGAACATGACAAAAATCAAGAAAACTCATGCAATTCCATTGAGTGAAGAAAGAAAATGAACAAGTAGGTCCCTGAATGTGACCAGTGAAAGAATCCAAGTCATCCCATCAAAAGGATGGTCAAGAAGCCATGCTCAGAGGCGGGACACTCACAAGAAAAGTAAAGAAAGCCATTAACTGAGGCAAACAAATTGGGGGCCAGGTTTATCAAGATTTGATGCAACAGCACACAGCAAGACAACTCAATACTTCATTGCGTCAAATGGAGAGGGCAGGAATGCACCACATTTTTTAACAAATGGCACATTTCAGCAACCTCACTGTGCTGGCGTACTTATGGCTGCCAAGCACCAATCAAAATGCGACTGTTATTGTGCAGGGATGGACACCTTCCTGTACAAAAACAATCCTCTGAGGCTTTTTCCTTTTTCTTAGAAAGAGGAGACAACAAGGAGAAATAAAGATATTTCACTTCCTTATGCCTCACCAGGGTAGGCATACCATTTTGACACATGATCACGTTTACTTGTGTTAGTAAATTTGGGAATGTGCCAAAATACAAGGGTGGATGCTTTGGAACACCCAGTCTACACCCATGTAACACCTTCCCAGCGCAGAGTAAGGCAAGGCAGCAGCTTGCGCTGCCTAGCGTTATTCCAGATTACCTATGCCATGCAGAGCAACACAATGTGATTCTGAGTGGCATAGTAAGTCTCACTTAAGGGCTTGCATTGCCTTTGCCTCACCTTACGTAAATCTGGCCCTGGTTGACAAGAAAGTGAACCAGGGGTAGGCAGTGGGCCGGCCACGGCCACTGCAAGTTCTGGTATTGCCCACATTAGGTTTTTCGAAAAAAGACTGCTAAAAGTCCTAAGAACTACTACTTACATTAAATCAAGCTCTTATAGAGCATTTGCACGTCGGTCTGCTCATAGAGCAGTGTTCTGTCTCAGTTTCTTGTTGCACCTAAACCAATTTCAATTGGTACAAAAGAGTGCTACAGTGCTATATGCATTATATGGAGCAAGAGCAGATGAACTGTGCCCGGCATCTGCTCCTGTAGTGCCAGGTGAACTCGTGCTTGTAAACTATTGGATTTAACTTGGTGTGAGGTTGCACAAACTGGCTGGTTGGGAAGCAGGTACCAGCACCTGAGAATGCAAACGTGCATGTTGACAGATAGAATAGAGAAAGCCAGACCCGGATCCATGGAGAACAACTCTTGGTCTGATTCTTAAGGGGGCCTGGCTCAACCCTCCCCTTTTATTGGTAGTTTCACGCTGCATGTATGGACAAATGCGCTCACTAACACTGCTGTTTATTCGAAGCTCAACAAAAATGGCGGAGCCTCTTAATGTCTTGTCTAGGTGTGCTGGGGCCATCTTGCCGCCTTTGTGGAAGACCACAGATGGAAGTAAGGACACACTTACCGTTAACGTAATTTGAGCATAAAAGCCATCCTACCTTATCTGTGAATGTGGTTCAATATTACGGTTGTTGATTTGCCCTCCCACTGCTCCACTAGAGCAGGTAGGTGGCGGGCAGCAATCATCATTTCAAAAGAAGAGGAAGAAAACACCCTGATCAGGAATTCAGCCACTGGCCATCCCCAGCCTGCTTTATGCTGGGCAGTTGGGTTCTAGGAGCTTGTTGTTCAAGATTGACTTCTGAAGGAAGTATTTATTGCAATGGACAGAAGCAAAACAAACATCACAGCGTTACTACTTTCCTCCCAGCCATGTGCACTCCTTTATTGCTGTCTGTTGTGTGAACTTATAGCTGTTAGTTTCCTATTGAAGTGTATTTTCTGAGCATGGGAAACTGGCTACTAATATTTCTCTGGAGGATGATACCTAGGGATTTAGCAGAAGCCTGCCCCACTGGAGCATCACTTTTCCTCCTGTGGCCCAGGCCTCTCAATCATATCTATGAGGTGACCCAAAGACACAAAGACACTCTGCGTGGCTTGGCATTGCCTTATATATATCTGGAGTATGGCAAGCCAACGCATAGCACTGCGTTGCCATACTCTGCATCAGAGAGGCGTTCCATGGGCATTGCAGTGGATGTTCCCACTCAACACCCATGGATTTTGACAATGCCTCAGACTTACAAAATCGCGTACAATTTTATGTCTCCCAGAGCAGGCGTAATGAGGAGAAATATTTTAATTTCTCCTAATTTTTTCCTCTTTCCATGTGTGCTGCATGCCGCAGCACACAACGAATGAGAAAAACACCTTTTGGGATTGTTTTTGTGCAGTATGGTGCCCCTTCGTGCACAAAGACATTCCTGGCAACAACCCAGACCCCCTTGCACCATGGTGCAAGGGTACCTTCATTGGTACTAGGCACCAAATTGTGCCTAGTACCAATGTCTTGAAAGGACAAGAATGCACCATACCTCGTACATTCGGTGCATTCCTGCCCTATCAAATGGGCAAAGGGCAGCACAGAAAAAAGAACTGTAGCGCTGCCCTGTGCCAATTTTTGTAAATATGCCCCTTAATGCATGGCGTGTGAATGTACCAGTGACAATCATGCCATGACCTTTATAAAACAGAACATGCTATTTCATGCTACATTTCATCTAACATCTGTATTTCAAAATGCATTTATCAACAGAAGTTTTCAAGAAACAGAATTAGCTTTTCTCTGCAAGAAAAACACACCACTTATCAACCTGACAACGATACCTTTACCTTGATCAAGAGCTGGCACAACAAATTATCTGCATTTTTTCCTTTGTTTAAAACATATAATTTGGTTGCTCAGGAATTGTTGTTTTCTAATTTAGGGGTCCATTAGGATGGCGGACGGATCGCCACCGCCATGCAGGCGGTGGCGATCCTTCCGCCATCCCTGCCCGTCCGCCACCTTTCTTCCCCCCGCCATATAACGATTGCGGGGGGGACCGTGGCGGAGGGGAAGACCTTCCTCCACTTTTCCGCCACGTTCGGCTTGCGACCGCGGCGGAAAAGGCCTGATATGGTGGCGGTGTCTATCAGACACCGCCAGCCATATTAGGATGGCCAGTGAGGAATGCCTTTCCGTGGCGGCAATGCCGCCACGGAAAGGCATACGGTCTTTGCTTTGGGGGCCCGTTGCGGGCCCCCAGGGTGAAGGGGGGTGGGGGTGTACATGGGGGGTCCCTGTGGTACCCCCCAGCATTTCAATGTACACCATGACAGGCACCGCGCGGTGCCTGTCAGGTTGTGCATTGAAATGTACAACGTGCATTTTTTGCATTGCGGCGGCCGGTGCTTCAAGCACCGTCCGCCGCAATGTAAAAAATGCGGGATGCACCCGCCACTGTGGCGGAAGCATCCTAATTGGGGGCACGGTTCCTCCGCCCTTGTGGCGGACGGTACCGGCCCCCAAAAGGATGGCGGACAGAAGACTTTGTCCGTCCGCCATCCTAATGGACCTTTAAGTTCTATGGTGTGTTTGCTTCACTTGATTTGGGCTTTAAGTGAATGGGCCGCTTGCAAAATCTTCGCTTTCTAAATACTGGAGGACTTATTTACAAGCCCATTGCGCTGCTGGTGCATCACTTTTTTTGATGCACCAGCAGTGCAGAGTGCGGGCCGATATCTACAAGGCAATGCAAAGCCTCTTTGTGTGGATTTTCATGGCCTCATAGATATGGAGTAAGGCAAAGCAGCACATCACTGTGTTGCCTTGCTCTGCATCAAAGAGGCATTCCTTGGGCATGGTGCTGGGTGTTCCCACGCAACACCCATGGATTTTTCCGCATTCCCAGATTTACAAGTACTTATAAAATTGTGAATGAGACAAAAGCCTACGCCTCACCATGGGAGCCAAAATGATGGGAAATAACTTTATTTCTCCCAGTTTTTTTCCCCTTTGTATGTGTGCATCAACAGCACACATAGAAGGAGGAATACGCCTCCATTGATTGCTTTTGTGCAGGAAGGTGTCCCTTCCTGCACAACAGCAATCATTCCTACAACGCAGACACCCTTGCACACTGATTCATGGGTGCCTGTGATGGTGCATGCCTGGCAATTGTGCTCCAGTGCAGTGAAAGAGGACAAGAATGCACCATATCTCATAGATACGGCACATTCCTGTCCTTTTATTTTGTCGCAAAGTAGAACAGCAAAGTGACTTGCTGCGCTGCACTGCATCAAAACTAGTAAAGAAGCCCCAAAGGGGCTTATTTACAAGAAGCCTGCGCTGCCGAAGGCATCACTTTTATTTAAGCTCCAGTGGTGCAGGCCTCTCAATCATATCTATAAGGCGCCACAAAGACACCCTGTGTGGCTTTGCATGGCCTCATAGACATGGACTAAGGTAGGGCAGTGCAAATCTCTGCATTGCGTCATTCTGCATCAATGAGGCATTCCATGGGCACTGTGGTGGGTGTTCTCACGCAACACCCATGGAGTTTGATACTACCCCAGATTCACAAAATCATGTAAACCTGGCACAGCGCCCAAACTTCATGCCTCCCAAGAGCAAGTGTAACAAGGAGAAATGTTTTCATTTCTCATTTTTTCCTCTTCTCTTGTGTCCTGCAGAAAACATAGAAAGAGGAAAACACCTCTGGAGAATATTTTTGTGCAGGAAGTTGTACCTTCCTGCACACATTTTTTTTTCAAACAATTCAGACATCCTTGCACCATGGTGCTAGTGTCCCTGCGTTAGCGCTAAGCACCACATTGTGCGCTGGCTGATAGGACCAGAATGCACCGTTTCTTGTAAATATGGTGCATTCCTGCCCTTTCAGATTAGCCTTGGGCAGCTCTGCAAGAAGACTTGCAGCGCTGCCCTATGTCATTGTTTTGTAAATGAGGCCCTAAGTGAAGTATTTGGATGTTATGCTTGCTGAAAATTCAGGCCAGCCACTGTACTGCTTTGAGAGCACCTCAACCCAAAATAAGCTGCTTCTGATTGGACTAAATGTTATCAGTCATGTTTCATCAATAAATGCATTCTTTTAATGATCACGGCAAATCACAAACCAAGGCCCTCTGACAGTTTGAAGGATAGGAATCAACACATACTAATGAAATGGTTGTCTACTTTCTTTTTTAGGTGCATTTGAAGAGCAGTGAACAATTGCAGTCCTCTGTAATCAATTTCTGAATCAATAAGACACACCTGTTTTTCATTCATATCATTTTCCTTTCCCTTTTTATTTGCAAGATGTGTACAGGAGGGCAAATAGTTGTCCTGGCTGCTAAGGATTTTACTACAAAAGACATGTGAGATTTTCCAAGCCATTGTGATCACCTCAACAATATGCAACATACAAATATTCTGTTAGTGGTGATGATCGATCCTAATTTGAATACTGGTGCTTTAAATGAGTTATTACTCAATTCATAGAACTTTTGGAGCCTTTAAGTTCCACTAAAGGAAATATGACAATGGGATTCTGTGTCCGCAAGTGACTAATTCAGACTCATTGAACCAGGAGCTGAATATATTTGTGGTTTCAGATGGAAATATGACTTTACAGGGCTCCTGGGGGCTCAGTTTGGCACAGTCCTTAGTTTAAGAAAGGTGAAGGTGGGATAATGGGCATTCTCATTGATTGTCACAAGGTTGGCAGTGAAAATCAGTTGCAGCCAGCATGAATCGCGGGTGGGGTCGCGGGGGGTCACGAGGGGAGTGTGTGGCTACATTTAATAATTAATAAAAAAATGGCCCTGTCACCAAGTCTGACCATTCGGGTGCTTGGAATCATTGGGGGATTGTGAGCATTTAAAAGTTTATCCTGGAGGTAACAGACAGGAACATATGACATCACATATCCACCCTCAATAGGGAGAGCAGTCTAAAACCCTTCCTCTGATAATTCCAACTCTAATGGGCAATCGGAGAAATAATAATATCCACATTTGTAAAGCGCACAATCACCCGTTAGGGTCTCTAGGCGCTGGGGGCCGTCGGGAAGATTAAGCAAGCTATTGCCCAGAGTCACATGGTGCTGGGCTAATCTGCCGCCGGTGCCGGGGATCGAACCGTGATACCCAGATTCCGGAGTCAGTCGCACTGGCCGCGGCGCCACACCTCTTCCTGTGAACCGTCGACAGGGCCAACAGGGACTTCATCAACAGAACTGTTAATGCCTGCCCATCTCTAACTGAGGCGGACAGACTGAGGCCTTGGCAGACAGGGTAGTGTTCTACATTTGCAACATAGTACCCTTTCTGCCAAACTGTAAATCAGGCCCCTTGCCTCATTTTGCATCATCTGACAAATAGTAAGAATTTCCGGATGCTAGGTCCTGCCATCCATGGATGTAGTGAAGGCTGCCATGGAGTAGTACAATGACTTACCTTGTTGCCGCCGCTGTCTCGACTCGCCTCGCTTCCATTCTCTTCTTTTCTTGCCGGAAGCAGTAAGCACACACAGGCTCCCCTAAGCCAATCACGACGCTGCTGCAGCCATGACAGCAGTGTCCTGATTGGTCTGAGTGCCGTGGTTTAGTGCTCAGATGGGGACTCTGAGCCTGTGCATGTCCTCCAGCCAGCAGGGCCGGACTGGGACCAAAACTGGCCCTGGCAAAGTGCTTGGTTGACCCCTGGTGGGGAGGAGGGGGGTGCAGCGGAGCTGTTTGCTAGGGCCAGTTTCTGCCAATTCTGCCAAAAAACGGCCCTCAACCTGGCGGCCCACCAGGAAAATGCCTGGTACCTTCTACGGCCAGACCGACCCTGCCAGCCAGTTGGAGAACATGCAAAGTACTCATGACTGTTTTATTGTTTGCCAAACTGTCATGCGCACTTAAGTGCCCAACCACTTCTCTCCTGCTGGCTGTGACGACAGCATAGCCCCGCCCCTTAAACCTGCCTCGCAACAGAAAAATTAAATTATAATAACATAGTGTTATCATCATTTTATTTTTCCTTTTTCCTCGGCTCAAAGAACAGTGGGGCAGTGCTCCTCAGCTATAGCAGAGGAGCCTCCGCTGCGTGGATGGGCTTGCAATTCTCAGGCCTTTGGCACACTGATGGCAAAGATGTGCATTCTGCGTGATTGTATAGTATGGTATTAGACAGGAAAAGCTGGACCGGCAGCTGGGGCATGGCCATCCTATCCACAATGGTCCTCAAGTAAGATGGAAAACAGACTGTGGTTTAGATCATCAAAATTACCCTCCCCTGTTAGGGGGAATTATTTAAAGAAAATAACTTTTAAACAAAACACTAAACCACCTCCAACCTAAAATTGACCAAAACCACAGGTAAAATAATAAAAAAAAGCTTGTGAATCTAACCTATACAAAAACTCTAGTGAAAATGTACCACAACGAAAATTTCACAAACATTTACATGAGAATGTTACAAATGTGCTTGTAAGACTCTTGTGGGACTAGCAGTTGTTGCCATTTTATAGTAAGGTATTGACCTGTAAAAGCAAACCAGCAGCACACAACCTCCTGAAACAATATAAATAACCTGAAACGGTGATGGATATTTGGCCGATGTCCCACTTCTGTCCACTTCCAAATAAGCCCTTACATAATGTTTTGAGAATCTGCCCAAACATGTTCCCCTCTTTTTAGTCATAACATATGAAACATTTGAGCTTACTAGACACTCTTCTATCTATGACTCAATGTTTGGGATAACAATATAGGGGCTTATTTCGTCCCTTATGTGCTCACTATGCTTAATGTTACAAAAAGGAGTACAAAAAGTGAAGGGTGGAATGCTTGAATTAATCTCAGCAATTTATAATTATTCAGGCCGCCTCACAGTCCACCTTAGATTAGACAAAACCATTTACAAATCAACTTAGTCCTGCTTCAATAGGAACAATCCAACTTAAACTGCCAAACCAGGCCATCTCTGAACCAGATGAGAAGAAGCCCAAAATCAGTTCTGGCCCATCTTGGCATCTTCAGTCTGGTGAAGATTGGTTCCAAAGGCAGAGTCAGCTGGGGATTAATTTCTGGGCATACCAATTGCATGTAGGGCATGGTACTGAGCAATACAAAACTGAGCAATTCAAAAAAGTGATGGATGTAATGCTTGAATTAATCTCAGCCCTTGGTAATTACTCTGGGCTGCACCCCAGTCCATTGTTTTTTCCAACCATGCCACCTCAGATTAGAGCCAGCCTTGTGTTAACCAGCCTCCGTTCTTCAATACGAGCAGTCCATCCTAAGCTGCCAGGCTGTAGAAAAAAAGATGGTCTGAAGATATTTTCCAGGTAGAATTATTTTAATACAATCCAGACAGAGTGATACAGAATTGTCCTTGCTTCACCTTTCCTCCAGCTGCCATTCCTCTCATTCCTCATTCCACATTCTGCCTTTCCCCATTCCACATTCCACTACGGTAAGGCATTGGGTTGTTGGTTGGCTGGGGTGTAAGCCCTGATAAAGCAGCAACCAAAATCCTTCTAAGGGTAAGGCACAAGCAAACCACCAAATTAACCTGTGCTCATCTCCTTGGTAGCTTGGCACAGAGCAGTCAGGCTTAACTCAAAGGCAATGTGTAAAGTATCTGTGCAACATTTCTAAAAGTAAACCAGTGAAAACATACGACAAAAGGAACCCCCAAGAGTTGTAGAAACATAAATAATAAAACATGACCAAAACAATAAAAATCTAATTAGTAGAACCAGAGATATTGAATTTTATAGTTTTTATGAAAAATAGCCCAAAAAAGAACAAAGCACCAACTGGGATATCTGCTCCCCCCCAGACCGGGACAAAGTCACAAGTTCAGACACACAACGATGGAGTGCAGGCTGGCTACAGGGACTCAGTAATCCAACCTAGAGGTAATTAAGGCCTGGACCACTGTTTTCCCATTGGCAGTAGACAGAAGAGGTAGAAATTTCCTCAAAGTTTGTAGTAGCCCAAAACAAGTGCCTGGCACCACTTGGATTTGAGGTTTCATGGACATAGAGTTGTCAATATGGAACCACAGGTTTTTTACTGCATATTGCAGAATCTGCAGGTGAGTACTCACCAATCTAGACGTAATTAGACTTGCGCTTTCCGAAAATGTGGGCAAAACAGTGAAGTAGAGGTTAGAGAGTTGTGGGGCCAGCACACAGCCTTGTTGAGGCCATTGTTTGATGGAATTTTAGCCGTAGCTGCAGTAGGACTGTTTTTTATCTTGACCCAATTGCCCTGATACAGGAACATTATGACTTTAAGAAGTTGGGGAGAGATCCCCAAGAATTTAGTTTGTGCCATGGTGTGCCCCGGTCGACTCTATCAAATTTGTACTGTATTCCACGAAACAGCAAAATAGGGGTGGCAGCTTAACCTGTGTGGCTCGTCTGGATAGGTAGGCCAGTGCTGCGATGTTGTTGATGGTCAAGCAATCTGGGGCCTCATTTATGAGGCTCTGCGTCACTTTTACGTCGCCGGTGCATCAATTTTTGTGACGTACCAGTGGCGTAAAAAATGCGCCTTGTTGCGCCATATTTACAAAGTGACGCATCTAGGTAGATGCGTCACTTTGTAAACCCCTGCGCCACATTATACCTGCGTCAGGTATAATGTATGCAAGGGGGGCGTATTGACGCAAGAAAGGGTAGTAGAAGTGACGCAGTGAAATCTATAGGATTTCACTACGCCACATCTAGGATGCAAATGCGTCAATATCTTACACCTGCCTCACAGCAGGCGTAAGACTGATGCAGGCCCTGTCACATGGGGCTTGCCCCATGTGAAAGGACGCATTGCTGGAGTTGCATCCCTTTTGTGACACACTCCAGCAATTTGCCACATTTGCGCCATACAGATACGTCAGAAATACTGACATATCTGTAACTCCTTGCGCAATGATGCGTCATACTGTAAATATGACGCATCATTGGTGTCGCAAGGAGGGCGAAATGAAAAGTGACGCATCGCTGTTTTCACGCAGCGATGCGTCACTTTTCATAAATGAGGCCCCTGGTCTCAATCCTGACTGTGACAGGGGAGAATGCTGTTTTCGACTTTCCAGGCTTCCAATTCTCCCAGTAGAGTGTGAGCATAGGCTTCGTTTCGAAGTTCAGTAAGGCTATCAGTAGACAGTTGGCCACATTCGTACGATCTCTCTTTTTATATTTTGAATAGAGAATTGATCCTTGCCATGACATTGTAAAATGTTGTTCTTGCTCCTCATTCCACACATACTTTACATTCTTCTTGAGTAACCTTCTCATAGGTTCCACTTTGCTGAAATAATTTTCCATAAATCAATCACAAAAGTTTGCTAACCCCATGAACAATCATAATTGACCTTTCATCTGAAGTTACAGGAGCATAAACAATTGTATTTACATGTGCATAATTTGGTGTAATATTAGCACTTTAAACTATGTGCTCCAAACACTCCACTTCGAATTTACCAAATTTAAATTTACTTTCCTTTACTATTAATCCAACATCTTGCAATACAGACAAAACATTTGTAAGATTCATATCATTCCTTTCAACATCCTTTCCAAAGACCAATATCCTGAAGCACTGGCCAACCCAAACCGCTGGCATTTGCACTGAAACAGAGTAATGCATGTGATGTGGTGTTTGATATCTTCCTCCAGTTCAAACTGGGGATACACACTGGTTAAATAGATGGTAGAAAACACAGTTGCACCAGACACAGATGCTAAATAATGTTTGCACGTTAGGTAGAGTAAACATATTTATCCATTTAGCGCGCAACGAAATTCGGGGCATATTACCAACAACTAGCGATAATTATCGCTATGTTGGCTTAGCGGCAATATTTGTATCGCCGTGCTGCGGCGATTTTTATCGCTTAAGAACCTTGCTATTGTCAAGGTTTATCTCCTAAGCGATAAAAATCGGCCGAAATGCATGAATATCGCTGAAAAGTCAGCGATATTCATGCATTACCGAGCTAATGCTCTTAGCCATGTTATCCACCTACCATTGGATAACATGGCTAAGAACTGCTCAGGGGCAGGTGTTAGCTTTTGGAGATATTTGCGCTTAGCGCGAATATCTCCAAAAGTTGGTAATAGGAGATAGCGATGTTAGCAACTGTTTCCAGTCGCTAACATCTTGGCACGCCCACTTTGCATGTCATTAGTGATAAATTTCACTGACATGCAAAGCGGGG
This sequence comes from Lissotriton helveticus, assembly GCF_964261635.1. Classification (NCBI taxonomy): domain Eukaryota; kingdom Metazoa; phylum Chordata; class Amphibia; order Caudata; family Salamandridae; genus Lissotriton; species Lissotriton helveticus. Next base: position 429,108,309 of record NC_136065.1, read on the forward strand.
CCCAAGATGGTCGCTATCTCCTACTAGCTGTCGCTAACTGGTGTTAGCGACAGCTAGGTAATAGGGAGATAATTTTATCTCCGCTTTCTTGGCTTTTAAAGCCAAAAAAGCGGAGATAATCCCCCTTGATAATATGCCCCTTCATTTTATTTATTTGTTAGTGTACTTACCTCTGTGCAGCCATATTCCACAGTTTACTACCCCCCACCCTGCCCCTCCTCCGCCCCACCTCAGCGCCCTGCAGCACTTCCACCACGGGCCGCTATTGTGTCAGGGCAGCGAAAGCGCACACATGAGGGGTCTAATGAAAGCTCCTGGCTAGTGCTTGCTGACATAATAAGATTAGCACCCTCCTTAGAAATCTGGGGGCATATTATCAAGGACGGGCGATACATTATCGCCGCTTTTATCGGCAGGAAACTGCCGATAAAGCGGCGATAATGGGCTTGATAATATGCTCTATGAATTCCTATCGAAGCACATGTTAGATGTCTTCACATCTAACATGGGCTTCGATAGGAATTCATAGAGCATATTATCAAGCCCATTATCGCCGCTTTATCGTCAGTTTCCTGCCGATAAAAGCGGCGATAATATATTGCCCGTCCTTGATAATATGCCCCCTGAAGCTTAACAAAAATCCATGAAGGTACGTGGAGGGCAGGATTTTGTTTTTTATAATCTTTATGCAGGGTTGATTTGCTTTTATGTTGGACAGTTTTCTCTACTTAGCCTTGACGTACCTGCAGATGCTGTTGTGACTCCGCAATAAGGGTTATTTTTAGATTTCTGAATCTTTCTTCAGGGCCGGCCTAAGGCATGTGCAAGCTGTGCACCTGCACAGGGCCGCCAAACCCCAGGGGCCGCCACGCCAATATATATCCTTATTTGCAACAAGGGGTGGTGAGGGACAGAGTCTCTGAATTAAGCAGAATACTCTCACCCAGTCAAGAGATCAGGGCTGGATCCAACACCGTTTTTTAGCTCATTGCACCATCCCAGTTTCAGAACCTGGCTGTATGCAATTTAGTCTGTTCCTGTCCCAGTGCATGATGGGAACAGGGCAAACCAAACTACAAAAGCCAATTCTTACACTGGGAAGGAAACAAGCTTCCGGGGACCGGTTTCTGGCATTACAGCCATCTTCGGCCCGGCTTGCTTGAATCCTGATGGTGCAATGAGCAAGGGACTCATGTCTGAGTATACCCTTCCACGCTTAGGGTGGACAAAATTATTTACAACAAGGGGTGGTGAGGGACAGAGTCTCTGAATTAAGCAGAATACTCTCACCCAGTCAAGAGATCAGGGCTAGATCCAACACCGTTTTTTAGCTCATTGCACCATCCCAGTTTCAGAACCTGGCTGTATGCAAATTAGTCTGTCCCTGGCCCAGTGCATCATGGGAACAGGGCAGACCAGACTACAAAAGCCAATTCTTACACTGGGAAGGAAACAAGCTTCCGGGGACCGGTTTCTGCCATTTCAGGCGTCTTCGGCCCGGCTTGCTTGAATCCTGATGGTGCAATCACTTGACTGGGTGAGAGTATTCTGCTTAATTCAGAGACTCTGTCCCTCACCGCCCCTTGTTGTAAATAATTTTGTCCACCCTAAGCGTGGAAGGGTATACTCAGATGTGAGTCCCTTGCTCATTGCACCATCAGGATTCAAGCAAACCAGCAGCACACAACCTCCTGAAACAATATAAATAACCTGAAACAGTGATGGATATTTGGCAGATGTCCCACTTCTGTCCACTTCCAAATAAGCCCTTACATAATGTTTTGAGAATCTGCCCAAACATGTTCCCCTCTTTTTAGTCATAACATATGAAACATTTGAGCTTACTAGACACTCTTCTATCTATGACTCAATGTTTGGGATAACAATATAGGGGCTTATTTCGTCCCTTATGTGCTCACTATGCTTAATGTTACAAAAAGGAGTACAAAAAGTGAAGGGTGGAATGCTTGAATTAATCTCAGCAATTTATAATTATTCAGGCCGCCTCACAGTCCACCTTAGATTAGACAAAACCATTTACAAATCAACTTAGTCCTGCTTCAATAGGAACAATCCAACTTAAACTGCCAAACCAGGCCATCTCTGAACCAGATGAGAAGAAGCCCAAAATCAGTTCTGGCCCATCTTGGCATCTTCAGTCTGGTGAAGATTGGTTCCAAAGGCAGAGTCAGCTGGGGATTAATTTCTGGGCATACCAATTGCATGTAGGGCATGGTACTGAGCAATACAAAACTGAGCAATTCAAAAAAGTGATGGATGTAATGCTTGAATTAATCTCAGCCCTTGGTAATTACTCTGGGCTGCACCCCAGTCCATTGTTTTTTCCAACCATGCCACCTCAGATTAGAGCCAGCCTTGTGTTAACCAGCCTCCGTTCTTCAATACGAGCAGTCCATCCTAAGCTGCCAGGCTGTAGAAAAAAAGATGGTCTGAAGATATTTTCCAGGTAGAATTATTTTAATACAATCCAGACAGAGTGATACAGAATTGTCCTTGCTTCACCTTTCCTCCAGCTGCCATTCCTCTCATTCCTCATTCCACATTCTGCCTTTCCCCATTCCACATTCCACTACGGTAAGGCATTGGGTTGTTGGTTGGCTGGGGTGTAAGCCCTGATAAAGCAGCAACCAAAATCCTTCTAAGGGTAAGGCACAAGCAAACCACCAAATTAACCTGTGCTCATCTCCTTGGTAGCTTGGCACAGAGCAGTCAGGCTTAACTCAAAGGCAATGTGTAAAGTATCTGTGCAACATTTCTAAAAGTAAACCAGTGAAAACATACGACAAAAGGAACCCCCAAGAGTTGTAGAAACATAAATAATAAAACATGACCAAAACAATAAAAATCTAATTAGTAGAACCAGAGATATTGAATTTTATAGTTTTTATGAAAAATAGCCCAAAAAAGAACAAAGCACCAACTGGGATATCTGCTCCCCCCCAGACCGGGACAAAGTCACAAGTTCAGACACACAACGATGGAGTGCAGGCTGGCTACAGGGACTCAGTAATCCAACCTAGAGGTAATTAAGGCCTGGACCACTGTTTTCCCATTGGCAGTAGACAGAAGAGGTAGAAATTTCCTCAAAGTTTGTAGTAGCCCAAAACAAGTGCCTGGCACCACTTGGATTTGAGGTTTCATGGACATAGAGTTGTCAATATGGAACCACAGGTTTTTTACTGCATATTGCAGAATCTGCAGGTGAGTACTCACCAATCTAGACGTAATTAGACTTGCGCTTTCCGAAAATGTGGGCAAAACAGTGAAGTAGAGGTTAGAGAGTTGTGGGGCCAGCACACAGCCTTGTTGAGGCCATTGTTTGATGGAATTTTAGCCGTAGCTGCAGTAGGACTGTTTTTTATCTTGACCCAATTGCCCTGATACAGGAACATTATGACTTTAAGAAGTTGGGGAGAGATCCCCAAGAATTTAGTTTGTGCCATGGTGTGCCCCGGTCGACTCTATCAAATTTGTACTGTATTCCACGAAACAGCAAAATAGGGGTGGCAGCTTAACCTGTGTGGCTCGTCTGGATAGGTAGGCCAGTGCTGCGATGTTGTTGATGGTCAAGCAATCTGGGGCCTCATTTATGAGGCTCTGCGTCACTTTTACGTCGCCGGTGCATCAATTTTTGTGACGTACCAGTGGCGTAAAAAATGCGCCTTGTTGCGCCATATTTACAAAGTGACGCATCTAGGTAGATGCGTCACTTTGTAAACCCCTGCGCCACATTATACCTGCGTCAGGTATAATGTATGCAAGGGGGGCGTATTGACGCAAGAAAGGGTAGTAGAAGTGACGCAGTGAAATCTATAGGATTTCACTACGCCACATCTAGGATGCAAATGCGTCAATATCTTACACCTGCCTCACAGCAGGCGTAAGACTGATGCAGGCCCTGTCACATGGGGCTTGCCCCATGTGAAAGGACGCATTGCTGGAGTTGCATCCCTTTTGTGACACACTCCAGCAATTTGTCACATTTGCGCCATACAGATACGTCAGAAATACTGACATATCTGTAACTCCTTGCGCAATGATGCGTCATACTGTAAATATGACGCATCATTGGTGTCGCAAGGAGGGCGAAATGAAAAGTGACGCATCGCTGTTTTCACGCAGCGATGCGTCACTTTTCATAAATGAGGCCCCTGGTCTCAATCCTGACTGTGACAGGGGAGAATGCTGTTTTCGACTTTCCAGGCTTCCAATTCTCCCAGTAGAGTGTGAGCATTGGCTTCGTTTCGAAGTTCAGTAAGGCTATCAGTAGACAGTTGGCCACATTCGTACGATCTCTCTTTTTATATTTTGAATAGAGAATTGATCCTTGCCATGACATTGTAAAATGTTGTTCTTGCTCCTCATTCCACACATTCTTTACATTCTTCTTGAGTAACCTTCTCATAGGTTCCACTTTGCTGAAATAATTTTCCATAAATCAATCACAAAAGTTTGCTAACCCCATGAACAATCATAATTGACCTTTCATCTGAAGTTACAGGAGCATAAACAATTGTATTTACATGTGCATAATTTGGTGTAATATTAGCACTTTAAACTATGTGCTCGAAACACTCCACTTCGAATTTACCAAATTTAAATTTACTTTCCTTTACTATTAATCCAACATCTTGCAATACAGACAAAACATTTGTAAGATTCATATAATTTCTTTCAACATCCTTTCCAAAGACCAATATCCTGAAGCACTGGCCAACCCAAACCGCTGGCATTTGCACTGAAACAGAGTAATGCATGTGATGTGGTGTTTGATATCTTCCTCCAGTTCAAACTGGGGATACACACTGGTTAAATAGATGGTAGAAAACACAGTTGCACCAGACACAGATGCTAAATAATGTTTGCACGTTAGGTAGAGTAAACATATTTATCCATTTAGCGCGCAACGAAATTCGGGGCATATTACCAACAACTAGCGATAATTATCGCTATGTTGGCTTAGCGGCAATATTTTTATCGCCGTGCTGCGGCGATTTTTATCGCTTAAGAACCTTGCTATTATCAAGGTTTATCTCCTAAGCGATAAAAATCGGCCGAAATGCATGAATATCGCTGAAAAGTCAGCGATATTCATGCATTACCGAGCTAATGCTCTTAGCCATGTTATCCACCTACCATTGGATAACATGGCTAAGAACTGCTCAGGGGCAGGTGTTAGCTTTTGGAGATATTTGCGCTTAGCGCGAATATCTCCAAAAGTTGGTAATAGGAGATAGCGATGTTAGCAACTGTTTCCAGTCGCTAACATCTTGGCACGCCCACTTTGCATGTCATTAGTGATAAATTTCACTGACATGCAAAGCGGGGCCCAAGATGGTCGCTATCTCCTACTAGCTGTCGCTAACTGGTGTTAGCGACAGCTAGGTAATAGGGAGATAATTTTATCTCCGCTTTCTTGGCTTTTAAAGCCAAAAAAGCGGAGATAATCCCCCTTGATAATATGCCCCTTCATTTTATTTATTTGTTAGTGTACTTACCTCTGTGCAGCCATATTCCACAGTTTACTACCCCCCACCCTGCCCCTCCTCCGCCCCACCTCAGCGCCCTGCAGCACTTCCACCACGGGCCGCTATTGTGTCAGGGCAGCGAAAGCGCACACATGAGGGGTCTAATGAAAGCTCCTGGCTAGTGCTTGCTGACATAATAAGATTAGCACCCTCCTTAGAAATCTGAAGCTTAACAAAAATCCATGAAGGTACGTGGAGGGCAGGATTTTGTTTTTTATAATCTTTATGCAGGGTTGATTTGCTTTTATGTTGGACAGTTTTCTCTACTTAGCCTTGACGTACCTGCAGATGCTGTTGTGACTCCGCAATAAGGGTTATTTTTAGATTTCTGAATCTTTCTTCAGGGCCGGCCTAAGGCATGTGCAAGCTGTGCACCTGCACAGGGCCGCCAAACCCCAGGGGCCGCCACGCCAATATATATCCTTATTTGCAACAAGGGGTGGTGAGGGACAGAGTCTCTGAATTAAGCAGAATACTCTCACCCAGTCAAGAGATCAGGGCTAGATCCAACACCGTTTTTTAGCTCATTGCACCATCCCAGTTTCAGAACCTGGCTGTATGCAATTTAGTCTGTTCCTGTCCCAGTGCATGATGGGAACAGGGCAAACCAAACTACAAAAGCCAATTCTTACACTGGGAAGGAAACAAGCTTCCGGGGACCGGTTTCTGCCATTTCAGGCGTCTTCGGCCCGGCTTGCTTGAATCCTGATGGTGCAATCACTTGACTGGGAGAGAGTATTCTGCTTAATTCAGAGACTCTGTCCCTCACCGCCCCTTGTTGTAAATAATTTTGTCCACCCTAAGCGTGGAAGGGTATACTCAGATGTGAGTCCCTTGCTCATTGCACCATCAGGATTCAAGCAAGCCGGGCCGAAGACGCCTGAAATGGCAGAAACCGGTCCCCGGAAGCTTGTTTCCTTCCCAGTGTAAGAATTGGCTTTTGTAGTCTGGTCTGCCCTGTTCCCATGATGCACTGGGCCAGGGACAGACTAATTTGCATACAGCCAGGTTCTGAAACTGGGATGGTGCAATGAGCTAAAAAACGGTGTTGGATCTAGCCCTGATCTCTTGACTGGGTGAGAGTACTCTGCTTAATTCAGAGACTCTGTCCATCACCACCCCTTGTTGTAAATAATTTTGTCCACCCTAAGCGTGGAAGGGTATACTCAGATGTGAGTCCCTTGCTCATTGCACCATCAGGATTCAAGCAAGCCGGGCCGAAGACGCCTGAAATGGCAGAAACCGGTCCCTGGAAGCTTGTTTCCTTCCCAGTGTAAGAATTGGCTTTTGTAGTCTGGTCTGCCCTGTTCCAATGATGCACTGGGCCAGGGACAGACTAATTTGCATACAGCCAGGTTCTGAAACTGGGATGGTGCAATGAGCTAAAAAACGGTGTTGGATCTAGCCCTGATCTCTTGACTGGGTGAGAGTACTCTGCTTAATTCAGAGACTCTGTCCATCACCACCCCTTGTTGTAAATAATTTTGTCCACCCTAAGCGTGGAAGGGTATACTCAGATGTGAGTCCCTTGCTCATTGCACCATCAGGATTCAAGCAAGCCGGGCCGAAGACGCCTGAAATGGCAGAAACCGGTCCCCGGAAGCTTGTTTCCTTCCCAGTGTAAGAATTGGCTTTTGTAGTCTGGTCTGCCCTGTTCCCATGATGCACTGGGCCAGGGACAGACTAATTTGCATACAGCCAGGTTCTGAAACTGGGATGGTGCAATGAGCTAAAAAACGGTGTTGGATCTAGCCCTGATCTCTTTTTTTTTTTTTATTTTGCAGAGTTTTATATAGCGCGAACTAGACCCGAACCGAATCAGGTATCAGAGCGCTTGACATAGTTTTCCAGTTACGTTACATTTTTACGTTTTTCCAGTTACTTTCATTTTAGGCACGGGGAGATTAAGTGTTTTGCCCAGAATCACAGAAGGTTTTGGCGTCGTTACCGAGACTCGAACCCAGTTCCTCCAGGTCCGAGGTCGAGCACCCTAGCCGTTAGGCCAACTCCTCTCCTCAAATCTCTTGACTGGGTGAGAGTACTCTGCTTAATTCAGAGACTCTGTCCATCACCACCCCTTGTTGTAAATAATTTTGTCCACCCTAAGCGTGGAAGGGTTTACTCAGATGTGAGTCCCTTGCTCATTGCACCATCAGGATTCAAGCAAGCCGGGCCGAAGACGCCTGAAATGGCAGAAACCGGTCCCCGGAAGCTTGTTTCCTTCCCAGTGTAAGAATTGGCTTTTGTAGTCTGGTCTGCCCTGTTCCCATGATGCACTGGGCCAGGGACAGACTAATTTGCATACAGCCAGGTTCTGAAACTGGGATGGTGCAATGAGCTAAAAAACGGTGTTGGATCTAGCCCTGATCTCTTGACTGGGTGAGAGTACTCTGCTTAATTCAGAGACTCTGTCCATCACCACCCCTTGTTGTAAATAATTTTGTCCACCCTAAGCGTGGAAGGGTATACTCAGATGTGAGTCCCTTGCTCATTGCACCATCAGGATTCAAGCAAGCCGGGCCGAAGACGCCTGAAATGGCAGAAACCGGTCCCCGGAAGCTTGTTTCCTTCCCAGTGTAAGAATTGGCTTTTGTAGTCTGGTCTGCCCTGTTCCCATGATGCACTGAGCCAGGGACAGACTAATTTGCATACAGCCAGGTTCTGAAACTGGGATGGTGCAATGAGCTAAAAAACGGTGGTGGATCTAGCCCTGATCTCTTGACTGGGTGAGAGTACTCTGCTTAATTCAGAGACTCTGTCCATCACCACCCCTTGTTGTAAATAATTTTGTCCACCCTAAGCGTGGAAGGGTATACTCAGATGTGAGTCCCTTGCTCATTGCACCATCAGGATTCAAGCAAGCCGGGCCGAAGACGCCTGAAATGGCAGAAACCGGTCCCCGGAAGCTTGTTTCCTTCCCAGTGTAAGAATTGGCTTTTGTAGTCTGGTCTGCCCTGTTCCCATGATGCACTTGGCCAGGGACAGACTAATTTGCATACAGCCAGGTTCTGAAACTGGGATGGTGCAATGAGCTAAAAAACGGTGTTGGATCTAGCCCTGATCTCTTTTTTTTTTTTTTTTTGCAGAGTTTTATATAGCGCGAACTAGACCCGAACCGAATCAGGTATCAGAGCGCTTGACATAGTTTTCCAGTTACGTTACATTTTTACGTTTTTCCAGTTACTTTCATTTTAGGCACGGGGAGATTAAGTGATTTGCCCAGAATCACAGAAGGTTTTGGCGTCGTTACAGAGACTCGAACCCAGTTCCTCCAGGTCCGAGGTCGAGCACCCTAGCCGTTAGGCCAACTCCTCTCCTCAAATCTCTTGACTGGGTGAGAGTACTCTGCTTAATTCAGAGACTCTGTCCATCACCACCCCTTGTTGTAAATAATTTTGTCCACCCTAAGCGTGGAAGGGTATACTCAGATGTGAGTCCCTTGCTCATTGCACCATCAGGATTCAAGCAAGCCGGGCCGAAGACGCCTGAAATGGCAGAAACCGGTCCCCGGAAGCTTGTTTCCTTCCCAGTGTAAGAATTGGCTTTTGTAGTCTGGTCTGCCCTGTTCCCATGATGCACTGGGCGAGGGACAGACTAATTTGCATACAGCCAGGTTCTGAAACTGGGATGGTGCAATGAGCTAAAAAACGGTGTTGGATCTAGCCCTGATCTCTTGACTGGGTGAGAGTACTCTGCTTAATTCAGAGACTCTGTCCATCACCACCCCTTGTTGTAAATAATTTTGTCCACCCTAAGCGTGGAAGGGTATACTCAGATGTGAGTCCCTTGCTCATTGCACCATCAGGATTCAAGCAAGCCGGGCCGAAGACGCCTGAAATGGCAGAAACCGGTCCCCGGAAGCTTGTTTCCTTCCCAGTGTAAGAATTGGCTTTTGTAGTCTGGTCTGCCCTGTTCCCATGATGCACTGAGCCAGGGACAGACTAATTTGCATACAGCCAGGTTCTGAAACTGGGATGGTGCAATGAGCTAAAAAACGGTGGTGGATCTAGCCCTGATCTCTTGACTGGGTGAGAGTACTCTGCTTAATTCAGAGACTCTGTCCATCACCACCCCTTGTTGTAAATAATTTTGTCCACCCTAAGCGTGGAAGGGTATACTCAGATGTGAGTCCCTTGCTCATTGCACCATCAGGATTCAAGCAAGCCGGGCCGAAGACGCCTGAAATGGCAGAAACCGGTCCCCGGAAGCTTGTTTCCTTCCCAGTGTAAGAATTGGCTTTTGTAGTCTGGTCTGCCCTGTTCCCATGATGCACTGGGCCAGGGACAGACTAATTTGCATACAGCCAGGTTCTGAAACTGGGATGGTGCAATGAGCTAAAAAACGGTGTTGGATCTAGCCCTGATCTCTTTTTTTTTTTTTTTTGCAGAGTTTTATATAGCGCGAACTAGACCCGAACCGAATCAGGTATCAGAGCGCTTGACATAGTTTTCCAGTTACGTTACATTTTTACGTTTTTCCAGTTACTTTCATTTTAGGCACGGGGAGATTAAGTGATTTGCCCAGAATCACAGAAGGTTTTGGCGTCGTTACCGAGACTCGAACCCAGTTCCTCCAGGTCCGAGGTCGAGCACCCTAGCCGTTAGGCCAACTCCTCTCCTCAAATCTCTTGACTGGGTGAGAGTACTCTGCTTAATTCAGAGACTCTGTCCATCACCACCCCTTGTTGTAAATAATTTTGTCCACCATAAGCGTGGAAGGGTATACTCAGATGTGAGTCCCTTGCTCATTGCACCATCAGGATTCAAGCAAGCCGGGCCGAAGACGCCTGAAATGGCAGAAACCGGTCCCCGGAAGCTTGTTTCCTTCCCAGTGTAAGAATTGGCTTTTGTAGTCTGGTCTGCCCTGTTCCCATGATGCACTGGGCCAGGGACAGACTAATTTGCATACAGCCAGGTTCTGAAACTGGGATGGTGCAATGAGCTAAAAAACGGTGTTGGATCTAGCCCTGATCTCTTGACTGGGTGAGAGTACTCTGCTTAATTCAGAGACTCTGTCCATCACCACCCCTTGTTGTAAATAATTTTGTCCACCCTAAGCGTGGAAGGGTATACTCAGATGTGAGTCCCTTGCTCATTGCACCATCAGGATTCAAGCAAGCCGGGCCGAAGACGCCTGAAATGGCAGAAACCGGTCCCCGGAAGCTTGTTTCCTTCCCAGTGTAAGAATTGGCTTTTGTAGTCTGGTCTGCCCTGTTCCCATGATGCACTGAGCCAGGGACAGACTAATTTGCATACAGCCAGGTTCTGAAACTGGGATGGTGCAATGAGCTAAAAAACGGTGGTGGATCTAGCCCTGATCTCTTGACTGGGTGAGAGTACTCTGCTTAATTCAGAGACTCTGTCCATCACCACCCCTTGTTGTAAATAATTTTGTCCACCCTAAGCGTGGAAGGGTATACTCAGATGTGAGTCCCTTGCTCATTGCACCATCAGGATTCAAGCAAGCCGGGCCGAAGACGCCTGAAATGGCAGAAACCGGTCCCCGGAAGCTTGTTTCCTTCCCAGTGTAAGAATTGGCTTTTGTAGTCTGGTCTGCCCTGTTCCCATGATGCACTGGGCCAGGGACAGACTAATTTGCATACAGCCAGGTTCTGAAACTGGGATGGTGCAATGAGCTAAAAAACGGTGTTGGATCTAGCCGTGATCTCTTGACTGGGTGAGAGTACTCTGCTTAATTCAGAGACTCTGTCCATCACCACCCCTTGTTGTAAATAATTGTGTCCACCCTAAGTGTGGAAGGGTATACTCAGATGTGAGTCCCTTGCTCATTGCACCATCAGGATTCAAGCAAGCCGGGCCGAAGATGCCTGAAATGGCAGAAACCGGTCCCCGGAAGCTTGTTTCCTTCCCAGTGTAAGAATTGGCTTTTGTAGTCTGGTCTGCCCTGTTCCCATGATGCACTGGGCCAGGGACAGACTAATTTGCATACAGCCAGGTTCTGAAACTGGGATGGTGCAATGAGCTAAAAAACGGTGTTGGATCTAGCCCTGATCTCTTGACTGGGTGAGAGTACTCTGCTTAATTCAGAGACTCTGTCCATCACCACCCCTTGTTGTAAATAATTTTGTCCACCCTAAGCGTGGAAGGGTATACTCAGATGTGAGTCCCTTGCTCATTGCACCATCAGGATTCAAGCAAGCCGGGCCGAAGACGCCTGAAATGGCAGAAACCGGTCCCCGGAAGCTTGTTTCCTTCCCAGTGTAAGAATTGGCTTTTGTTGTCTGGTCTGCCCTGTTCCCATGATGCACTGGGCCAGGGACAGACTAATTTGCATACAGCCAGGTTCTGAAACTGGGATGGTGCAATGAGCTAAAAAACGGTGTTGGATCTAGCCCTGATCTCTTGACTGGGTGAGAGTACTCTGCTTAATTCAGAGACTCTGTCCATCACCACCCCTTGTTGTAAATAATATATATCCTTAGATACATATTTGCGGCAGGGATTTGGCTGCCTCGGGCCCCCTACCTACACTCCCTGCTCAGGGCCTCCGTGAGCCTAGAGCCAGCCCTGCTTTCTTGAACACTGACTTGCATTTTATCAAGCACTTCAGGTAAGCAAGGTTGGGCAATTGCTGCACGTCTGCCCATTCAGCCGTATTCATTGTTTCATACCAGCACAACATTACCCCCTTGACGCTTGAAAGCTCTACTTTACCTGTGATTCTTATCTCTTCCAAAGTTCTACAAGGTGACTCTAACCATATACCAGTGGAAACACACCCGGACGCACAATTAGCAGCCCCGCCTGTGGGAGTTACAGTAGCTACATGTGTCAGAGGCCGGCAGGGCTGACAGAGGGAGCACAATCTGGTTTTGGACATGGGAAAGATACAGTGTATTCCGTGTGCTGTGTCGCCATAACAACAAGTCCTCCAGGCCTATGCCCTTCATAACTCATTGTGGTTCATTGAAAGGACTATAATTTATGAACTGCAATTAACAAAAGGATCTTTGTGTCAATCAGAATCCCACTTACCCATCTACATTAAATACAAATCTGCAGCTGCATGTTACATAATGTGCTTTGAAGGAGACATATTAACCCTCTAAGCTACTTAGATTAAAAATGGGCCCTAGACAATGCATGGATCTCTTCAACAAGATATACACTGGGAATGCTGGACGACCACTTGCGTTCCAACCTTTATCGGTGTAAATCTAAAATGCACTAAAAACAGCAGGTTGGGGTTCGAATCCATTAGATAGGGCTGTTGATTATCGTAGATTGTACCTTTGGTAGTGCATGTTAAAAAGTCACAGTGGGGAATGGTGTTTATAAAGAGTAGCTATTAACACAGGTGTCCAGTTAATCACCTCCCAGTATCTCTGTATTGAATACAATTTAGATTCATCCTTACAATGGTTTCTGATGACTATTTCTGCATAATTTAGGAGGTGTGAATTTGGGCTGACACTGGTCTGCGATGGACTGCATTTGGGCTTAAACTTGAGTCGCTTTTAGCTTGGGACGGGTATCAAAATCTGGCAATACTCAAAGAACGAGGAAGTTCACATGCTAGGGCTAGCTCACTGGCTCACTCACTCTTGCTGTCATATGACGGCATGAGCCAGTATCAGGAACTCTCACCCAAAATTCTGCACAATTCTAGTTGATACCTGACTCCTCAAATCACAGGAATTCTAACATGAAACCTGTAGTTCTAAGTGGGCAATCAGTAATCATGCCTCAGTGCTTCGCAATCTGTGCTTGTATTCCGCAATACCCGTGGTCGTAACCCTTGGGAACAAGTGGCTGCCGACCCCTGCTCTGTCACCGTTGCTTCCACTCATCACTACTGTAAAAAAGATGGTCTGCAGATATTTTCCAAGTAAGATCATTTTAATACAAATACGACAGAGCAATACATAGCTGTGCATCTCTTGCTTCACCTTTCCTCCAACTGAAGGTTCCTCTCATTCTACTTTCCACCATTCCCCCATTCCCCATTCCACCATCACATTCTAATCCATCACCATTCCCTACATGCCCTCGCTCACACACGTATATACCATGCATTCAGACTACCACATAAGCCATGCTCTTGCTGTATTGGAGCACAAGCAGGATCATCTTCAAGACTTTGCTTTAAAGTGGGCTATTTTCTATTATCACTTTGCATGGAACTATGTGTACATATTTTCTCATGTTGATCATTCAGTAGAAGTTTATCTGGGGGAGGGAGGAATATGAGTCATTGAGTACATTTTAAATTTCTCACTCCATAATACCATCTGGTTCATCAGGCCCTTTAGCTCTTTAAAAATGTCAGACCAGGTTTTGAGATTATGGAAAATGATTAGTATGTCATACAGTATCTGATTTAAGGGCACCTCAGTCCCACCCTGGGATTAGCTATGACTGCTCACAATGACTATCCTTACAGTGTTATAAAATGGTGGCGCCAGCACAGACAACCAGCAATGACCCTGGCATTAAGCAAAAAATATTTGAGTGAGTGCCATTATACTTTTGTTTTTCTGAAACAAACATCCACATTCTGAGATTGATTCAGAAAAACAAAACATTAAAGGAGAGCGACCCCCCAAAAAAGCGTTCAGTTGTGTAGTGTCTTGGGCTAAATGATGACAGACACTAACTTCATTCATCAAGAGCTTTATTAACATGCTCCTTACTGGTCCCTGTCCCTATTCTAACTAACTCCTTTCCTGTCCTGGCCCCTCCTCTTCCGCGAACCCCATAACTCCTCCCATCCCAACAACTAGACTGTTCACATCATCACATCTCCCCCGTTTTTAACAAAATAAATGAACTGACTTGAATATAGTTCCTCGATAAGTCTTTTGGGCTTGTGTATGTCTCTTCTTGGTCGGGGACTCATTCCAGTGTCAGCAGGCTCAGTAGCTGTCCGATGATCATGTCTCTGTGGTGTGCTCAGTTGGCTAGATCTGTCTGGGTCTGGTTGTTCTGTGTCTCTGTCAAGGGCCTCTTTCATGGCCGGTGTACACTTTTGGAAATGAGACACATTTCGGGTGATCCGCCTGTTCTCAGACTCTGCGGTAATCATGGTACCCTTCTGTTGAATGATAGTCAAAAGTTCATCTTTGAATCTACAGTCTGTCTTCTTTGACTGTTCTTGTTTGACCACCACACAGTCTCCGGTATGAAGGGATGGAGATTTGGCTCTCCGGCGAATGTCCGCATACAATTTCATTTTGCTCTTGCCAGCTTGATCAGCCACAGCCAGGTCTCGATGGACACATGTCGGAGACACCGGTCGTAGAGCTCCTTCCCATGTCGGGATGCGTGTTCTGATTGGTCGCCCTAACATGAGGGTAGCAGGACACTTTCCGGTCGTGGCATGTGGGGTTGTTCTACAGGCTCTTAGAATCTCATTGAGAGCTACTTACAGGTCTCGCTTTCCCAAAGTGGCTTGTTGAAATGTCTTCTTCAAGGTGGCCATGAATCGTTCAATGGTGCCATTCGCTTGGGGCCACAAAGGCGTGACCTTACGATGTCGAAAGTTGAGATGTTTTGCGAAATCACTGAACTCATGTCCGTTGAAGGGGGGACCATTATCTGTTTTCAGTTCTTTGGGGACACCCCAGGCAGCAAACACTTCGTCAAGTATGGCGATCGTGCTGGAGGCATTGGTTGAGGACACGAACTGTGCTATTGGTAATCTCGAGTATTCATCCATGATAGCCAATACGTACTTGCCTAACTGTAGTGGTCCATAAAAGTCCATGGCCAGTTCTTGCCATACCCCACTGGGTAGTTAGGTCATTTGAAGTGGAGCCGGGGAATCTCCAGGCTTCACCAGTTGACACTGGGGGCAGTCCTTTAGGGTGAGCTCTACCATTTGGTCAAGTAGCGGGAACCATACCCGCTCCCGAAGAGCTCTCTTGGTTGCGACAACTCCCCGATGACCCTCATGGGCAAGGTTAATCACTCCTTGACGTAGCTGTCTCGGGATGCCGATCCGATGATCTCTCAGCAGGAGCCCCTCTGAGGTGGCAGACAACTCATCACTGACATGTCGGAAGGCTTGCATTTCTTGACGGATTTGAGGATCACTCCCTTCCTCCTCACTGTCGTGTCTCCAGCGGTGTGTGCGCAGTCGGCGCACTACTTTCTGAAGAATGTTGTCTTGCGCAGTGGCTTCCTGTATCGCTTCCAAGGGGACTGCCGGTGGACGGGCTAAGCTTACCACAAAGTGTATGTACTCTTCGGCTATTGAAGGAGGTGAGACCTGAGACGCCTGAGGGTGTCGGGACATGTAGTCCGCCGGGTTCTCTGCCTTTCCGGGTTTATGTATGATTGTGTACGTATATTCTTGTAAGCGTAGACCCCACCTTTCAATGCGAGGTGGCATCTTGGCCTTGGGATTACCAAAGATGGTGACAAGCGCTTGGTGATCCGTAACCACGGTGAAGTGCTTGCCATAAATGAATACATGAAAGTGCTCACACGCCCATACAACCGCGAGACTCTCCTTCTCGGGCTGAGAGTAAGCCTTCTCGGTGTCTGATAGGCTGCGACTGGCATAAGCCACAATGTGCCGTCGATCAGTGTCATTATCATACTGAGCTAGGATGGCACCCAGCCCCACTGGACTGGCATCCACCGTTATCTCGGTCTTCCTCTTGGGGTTAAAGTAAGCTAAATTGTCCGCTGACTCTACCGCCTGTTTGATTTCTTGGAATGCCCTCTCACACTGAGGGCTCCACACAAAGGGTTGTCCTTGTTTGGTGAGGACGCGGAGAGGGTGGCTTATGGTGACATAGTCTTTTATATACCTGGCGCAATAGCTCGCCATGCCCAGGAACGATCGGATGTCACTTACATCTTGAGGGCTCTTGGTAGTATTGAGCGCTGTCACTTTCTCAGGATCAGGCTTCATCCCTGCCCCTGAGAACACATATCCGCAGAACTTGAGAGTGGATTGATGAAACTCACACTTGTCCTTATTGAGAGTTAGGTTAGCTTCGAGGAGAGCATGGCACACTCGATCCAAAGCTTTGTCATGTTCCTGTGTGTTTGCTCCATACACTAGAATGTCATCACTATAGTTTAGTGAGTTTGGTATGTGCCTGATGGTCTGACGTATGACCTCTTGGAATATTTCCGCCGCCGAGGAGATACCGAAAATCAGCCTTTTGTATTGAAACAAACCCAGATGATTGGCAAACGTTGTTATGTACCTTGATTTTTCGTGTAATTCCAGCTGATGATATCCCTTATTTAGATTGAGTTTGGAAAAAACCCTGGCTCCATTCAATGCTGATATCATATCGCTCAGATGCGGTCCTGGGTGACGCTCTCTTTCTATGGCTGTATTGGGAAGCCGCATGTCCACACATAAGAGGGGTGCCCTTTTTTGGAACGATGACAACTGGTGACACCCATGGTGTGGGACCATCCGTTTTTTCGATAATGTCAGCCTGTAACAGCTCCTGGATTTCATCCTCTACTGCCTGCTGAAGATGAAAAGGCACTCGCCTGGGATGTTGAGCTACAGGGCGTACTTGATCATTGATGTGCAGATGAATCAAACATTTGTTCATCTTTCCAAGCCCAGTGAACAATTTGGGAAACCTACGAACAATATCTGGATTGTCACTGACCCGGTACAGAATCTCAACTAGTCGGAGGCGCTCCGCTGTAGGCAGACTAAGGAGACAATCAGCCTCCGGACCCTCAATGACGTGGATAAATGCTGACACAGAATTATTTTCATGTTTCAGGGTTGTTGCGAATTTGCCCAGGCATGGTAGTGGTTTTCTCGCCATCCAGGTGAACACCCTGATCTGTGCTGGACTCAAAGGGGGTGGTGACTTAATTTTGTTATATTCGGTCACGGGCATGTAGTTCAATGATGCCCCACTATCTAACTCGAATTTGGTCGCATGCACTCCCACTTTGATATCCAATGGAGGATATTTCTTTAGCTGGTCCGGGTCTGCTACCATGCAGATGTATTCATCTGTATATACTGACTCCTGAGATGTCAATCTCGATTCTCTGAACGATGACCGTCTCGAGGACCTTCTTGTCCACTCTGATTTGCGTGACTCCCTGCTGGAGTGCGACGAGCCAGAAGAGGATATTGCTCTGTCCTGTACAGCCTTGGCATGATGTCGCTTTGCATCTGGGCGAAACGACTTTGTTGTTTCAATCTATCTTTCTTTGCTGTAGACTCCGCACATTGCCTCAAAATGATTTTTCCGTCCACATTTTCGGCATTGTTGCCCCATTGCTGGACACATGTCTGTATGGGGGAAGTCATATCCACATCAATAACATTTCCGTGAACGCTCTGTCTTTCTGACATTGTCTGGCTTCTTGTCTTTTCTCCTCAATTCATAGCATCGGCGACCTTTATGTTGGTGACGGGACACTGGTCTGGACCTTCTCTGTCGCTCACTTGATCTTCTGTGAGTGCAGTTTGTTTGCATCCAGTATGCTTGCTCTCTTCTCTCACTACGCCCTGTCTCCATGCTCTTCGCATGCTCTTCCGCTTGGTCATACACCCTGGTCATTTCCTCTATTTCGTCGAGGTCATGGATTTTTCTTAGTAATGGCCTTCGGAGCGTCTCTGAATGACAGCCCTCAATGACTCTTAGCCGGATGGCATCCTCCGTCGAGAATGCGTCAAAATTGTAATACTGAGACAACCGGTGCAGTCTGGATATGAATGTGCTCATCATTTCTTCCTTGTCTTGATGGGCTTGATGAAATACATATCTCTCGCAATCCACATTCCTTTTATGCACGAACTTTCTGTTCAACGCCTCTCGCACTTTGTCGTAGGTTTCTTTCTCTTCGGTTGGTAGTTCTTTGATCAATTTGCAGATCTCTTTGCCGACCAGATTGCGCAGTGCAAATAATTTGTCTCTATCCCCCGTGACTTTTGAACCTTCAAGGTAGTCCTCGAAATCCTCGAGCCACTCCTGCCATCTGGGGCCCATGCTTCCGCCCGCCACCAGGGTCAGTGATTCCGGTGGGCGCAGGTGTGATACTCCAGTCGCAGCTGGGGCCGCTGCCGCTGTACTTGCCGTTGCTGCACCTCCGCCATTTCGGCTCGGTGAGTTTGACATCCCTGGACTGGCGTGGAAGAGCTACCTTTCACTTGCAAGTGCTTGATTGCTCGTGTCGGTACTTGTCTTGCAGCTGTCAACACTTGTCTGTGCACTTATCAATGTTTGTTTTGCAACTATTAATGCTTGTCTTGCAATTACCAGTGCTTGTTTTTGCACTTGTCAATGCTTGTTTTGCAATCCTCAATACTTGTTTTGCAATTGTCAATGCTTGTTTTTGCAATTTCCAATGCTTGTTTTGCAACTGTCAATGCTTGTTTTGCAATCATCAATGCTTATTTGCTTAGGCCCTGTTCTGCCTGACTTCAAAATGGCCACCAGCAATTTGCACATGGAGGTTGTCCTGAAAGTTGCCTGACTTTAAGATGGCCGCCGTTCTTGAACTCTCAGTTCATACAAGACTTCATTCTCAGTCATTCCTTCGAGGCATACTCGCTCTCCAGGACTCACCGGCAGGTGCTTTCAGCATGCAGTCACGTTTCTTTAATATCTCGACGTTCCTGGACCCTCAAAAGCATCCAGGTACGATCAGGGAAACTCCTCGCTGCAGCTCGTCACTGGCATGCCATTCCTCACGCATCGGGGGTGAGCAGTCTACTTTCGCGTGCACCGGCGCTCCTCGTCAGGACACTTCAACACGTCCTGGGCAGCACCACAGACGCTCCTTGGGCACCGGAGCAGTAGGTAGGATCTGGGTGGGCACCCGACTTCTCCTCGTTCGGCACATGCCGATTTGCACACATCGGGGGTGAGCCGCGATTTGGCGCGAACCGGCGCCCGGCTTTGAAAACACCCCGGCACTCAATGGTGTCTTCTTCCTCTGGGCTCTACGCGACTAGCATGTCGCGGAGCAGGGGTAACTACCGCTGGCCTCTTAATCCGGGCGGCGGACTTACTTCAGACACACGTGTCTCGACAGCGTTTTTCTTCTTTTACGCTGTAGGGGACAGGGACGCTTCTTTGTGGGTTTCTGTGGGTGTCGACTGCACCATCCCATCCTCGTCGCCAGCTGGAGTGTCTTGGGCTAAATGATGACAGACACTAACTTCATTCATAAAGAGCTTTATTAACATGCTCCTTACTGGTCCCTGTCCCTATTCTAACTAACTCCTTTCCTGTCCTGGCCCCTCCTCTTCCTCCAACCCCATAACTCCTCCCATCCCTGTCAAAGCGCCTTGAGACCTGCCGGTGAGTTGGCGCTATACAAGCCCATATTAACAATAACAATAACAATCCCAACAACTAAACTGTTCACATCATCATCTTGGTATTCAATTATGTCTTCAGTGCAGATATATTGACGGCAGAGAGGTCTCTGTAGGATAATATGGGTGGTCCTCCAATCAGGGCGTGGAGGCAAGGGCATCCACAAACCCACTTGACTAGCAGGTACCTTTCAAACCTTATATTAGCCCTTTAAAAGTCTATTTATGAGCATGTTTGTTTGCTCTTTGCTCTCCATCGGTGTTGCGTGGCTGTTCCCATGCCACTCCCATGCTTTTTATTAATACCAGGGCCGGACTGGAAATCAGAACCGGCCCGACAAAGTGCTGTCCCGGGGGTTCGGGAGTGGGGGAGGTTGTAGGTGTGATCGAGCTCTTTGCCGGGGCCGGTTGTCGGGCGAGTTTGTTACAGGGCCGATTTTGCAGCCCCCACCCTTGCGGCGCACCGGGGGATTACCCGGTGCCCACAACGGCCAGTCTGGCCCTCATTAATACCCAGATTTACCAGAACTAGTAGACCTCGGAATGTGCAAAAAGATATGCCTTCTCAGGTGAGGTGTAACAAGTTGAACTATCTTTATTTCTTCTCATTGCTTTCTCTTTCTATATCTGCGGCATTCTGCCGCACACATAGAAAGAGGAATAGGCCTCTCAGGATTGTTTTTGTGCAGGAAGGTATCTCTTCTGCACCAAAACAATCCTGCATGCAATGCAGGCATCCTTACACCATGGTGCAAGGGTGCCTGTATCGGCGCTAGGCTGCCAAACAGGCACCAGTACACAGAAAAGGGGAGGACGGCACCGTATTGCCATTAATACGGTGTATTTCTGCCCTTTCCCTGTCATGCAGTGCAGCGTAGAAAGGCGACTTGCTGCACTGCACTGTGTGACATTCTCCAAAATAGGCCCCTAGCATATAAAGCATCATGGTTAGTAGGGAACACTAGGCCTGGGCGGAGTTCACGGAGCTCTGCTACGCAGAACTACACAGAGTACTGAAAAAACTCTGCCAAGCTCACACAGAGTTCCGTGAGCAGCGGAGTGCAGTAAGTCGCGCTGAGTTTTAGGACCACACACAGCACAAGATGGTCCTGCTTCTTTCTGCCACTCAAGTAGATGTTTTACTCGATCAACAGATTCCTTAATGCAACGACAGGTTTCTCAATGCGAGCCCTAGCGACCTATGGCGAATGCCTGCATTGAGAAATCTTGCCTTGAGGTGGTCTAGTGTATGTTTTTTCTTGCTCATGAGCTTAATGTTGGCAAGCCTCACAAGAGGGAAAACTCTGCACCGCTTCGGAGTTTTTCAGACCTCCGCGCTCTGCCTGCGGAGTGGGATTCGTCGCCCACCCCTTGGTAATACCTGCGATCTCACCTTTGTTATCACTAATTTGTCCCTATGCCTGAAAGCATCAATTAAACATCCTGTCATGAATGATCATATGCTTGCTATATTACAATCACACACTTACACACACACTACCGAATTAAGAATTCTGATCATTGTAGATAACTCCCTGATGCAAAACACATCTCCATGTGTCAACGATCAAAATCTTTTCACAAAAGGCATCAACGCAAGATGGGTTTGAAAATCCACGGGGTAGAAGATGAACCTTAGTTAATGAATGATTGAGTGAATTAACAAATTACTCATATAATATGACTCAGCAAATCATATTTCCTAAATACATATACTTGGTAGAGAGGTGTGTTTGAGACTTAGAAAATATGGGTCTTGCTATTTTAATGCAATTAAAATGGTTGGACTATGTGTGGGCTAAATAACTAAAGAAATAAAATTTGTGTTGGCTCTACACAAACACATTTATAGACAGTTGTCTGAGATGCCACCAGAAGGCACAAAATGTGGCCCTAATTATTCCTAAACAGAAAAAATGGCATTGCCTAATACTCAAAAATCATTGCCCCGACCTTGAATAATCTATATGAAGTCCTGCAAGAATAACAAATCACAATATGCTTCCAAGTATACAAAATACACACTGTGTCTGGCCTGACCATTTGAACAAAGTGACAAAGTTCAAACAATGTGGTTTTGTAAGAAACTGGGTGACTATTGCAGTCACCCCCTCTTACTTGTTGCCTGGCTTTTGGTGCAACTTTGACTGAGGTGTACTGGGTCCCTGCTAACCATGTTTCCAGTACCTGTGTTCTTTTCCTAAAATGATTCCACAATTGGCACAATTTCAGTTACCCCTATAAGTCCTTAGTAAATGGTATCCCTGGTACCTACTGCATGGGTACTGAAGATGGTCGTCTGGGGCTGCAGCACTGGTTCTGCCACCCCAGGGGCCCCCTCACAAAGGCTATGCACTCAGCCACAGCAGGCTGCAGGTGTTGGTGCAGGGAAATCTGAAGATTATACATGGCACATAGCCCTGTGTGTGATGCCTCCCATGCACTGCACAAAATAACATGTGTATTTGTAAAGTGAACATTCACCCAAGGGTATCTTGGTGCTGAATAGCAGATGTTTACTGTTACCCAACTCAATGGTAGTCATTGTATTGGCCTTGGAAGGATGACTGCTGAGTGGACCAGCCAGGTTTAGAACCTGTGACCTTGAGGTCAAACACAGACCCCTACAATGGACGCATTAGTCTACCAAACACATCAGTCATCAGACCCAGCACTGTATAAGGTATTGATAAGCCAGCCACCCCTACTGCAGGCTCTCAGCCCTATGGCAGGGTGCACTATATCCTATGTGTGGACCTATGTGCATGAGAAGATACGCACCTGCAATGTCCAGCCCATTCTGGGATGTTCTAAGTGAACAGGGAAGCCATAAAGAGTACATGGGCTGGATACTCGTCAACACGAGTTTCCTAGCTCCGTGATGGCTTCACTGATTTCTAAGATGTTTGCATATCTTGTCTCAATAAACCCTCACTGATGCCAGTGTTGTATTTATTAATAAATTCAGGCAGGAGACCCTTTTAAAAGGTCCCATGAACCCTAACCAAATACTAGTAGGGTCTCTAGCTGGTTTTCACCAGCCTGTCACCAGAAAACAAGTTTCTGTCCTCAAAGAGTGAGAGCTACTCCTCTCAGAGGACAGAAACAATACCTTCACTGGGTGGGGTGTTTCACCCCTCCTCCAGGATAGGGTGGCCTCACGGTTTCCCTCTTGGAGAACATGGCGGCTAGCAGCTTTGGCTAGTCGGGAGGCTCGGGTGTCCGGTAGATCACGGCGCAAGCTTTAGCTCTTACACGGAACTATTGGAAGGGAAACGAAAACACTGACTTGGCTTATCAGATGGATTTTCTTTAATCGTGAGTTTTGGGAGATTTAGAGAGAAACGCTACACGTTCGGTAGCGGCTGGGTCGCGCTGACTCAGAGGCGGCTTCGGAGGCGGGACTAAGCTGCAGAGCTGCCGGCTGGTTTCAGCCGAGTACGCCGCTAAGCTTTTCAGCGCAACTTTGGTGTACTGTGTTGGTGCCCAGTCCGGTGGAGGACTCGCCAGGGGGGTTAGGATATCTTTAACCCCGTTAAGCTGTCAAGCTGGACCCGGACCTGGAAAAGGTACAAAGCCCCGATGCGGCGGAAGCCGCCATAAACGGCACCCCACCCTTGCAATCCCGCAATAACAAGGTGAGAGGTCACAATATTAATAATCTGGAAGGAGGGGTTGCACAGTAGGCATAAGCGGCCTTTGAAGTTAGAAGAGGGAGAAAAGCAGCATTGAGGATTTCCTATGTTGGCAGAGATTTTGGTTCTAAGCAGTGAGGTAACGGGTTTTTAGGAACCCGTTTGGTGCCAGGGGATAACACCCGAAGACCTCTGAGTTCTCCCTGTTCCGGACCACAGAAACACGGAGTCTTCTAGTCGAGTCAGAGATCAAGTTTTATTGATAGCTACCAAGTAACAGGTGTCCTAGAAGCACGACAAACACGGGTCATGTGTTCTCAGGAGGCTGTTCGTTTTTACAGAACCAGCCTTCTCCTTATATACAAAAATAATAGCTGCAAGCAAGAATTCTTGAGTTTATGATATGGCTATACACATATTTCTACAATAATACAAAAGAGCGAAGTCATGTAGGCAAGCCCGTATTTTAGATGTCCAATTCGTGATAGATTACCCAGCCAAGCCCGGAACTCCCATCAGATATCGGTGAAACCCCAATAAAGGAAGGCACCTCCTAGTCATAAAACTGGCCATAAACAGGGAGCGTGGACAGGTGTGTATGTGTGTAGAAAACATGATCTGTGCGCGGTGAATGGTTTATGGTATGTTGTATATTGATGCTATCGGGTTTGGCCACTGGGCGAGGAGCTGCCTAAACAGGTTTGGCTGGAGGCAAGGGAGTCAGTTGGGACAGGTCAGGGGGAAGTCAGGGAAGGTGGACGTGTCCTTTTAGATCAAGCTCGACCTTTAATTGACTTATCATGAGGGCAAGACACAAGATGGATACCGTTTACAAAATGGAGTCTGGGGGTTGGGACGGAAACTACGATTCAGGGGTGTTAGCATGCCTCGATCATGACGCAAATACATAGGAATGATGTCCTAATCATTATCGGTTCGTCGACACCAAATTCGTCAGGGTACGTTGATGTTTCGGCACACGGATATCGGGCCTCGATACCGGGACAACAGTAGGGTCCAGAATTTCAGAACCACAGACCCTCCTTTTGCCCTCATATAAGGCAATGATTCATGTTAATCCGAGTCTAAATCTGTATGAAGGAATTCGTGGAGATGCTGCTGTAGCATCATTCTGTTGCTCAGTTCGTCCCTTGACACAGGCTTCCGTACACATGAGGTAGCACAGAGGCCACATAGTGCCGGAGCGCACTGTACACATAGGCAGAACATAAACAGAAGTGCTAAGATCATCCCAATGAAGATCAGTGTTTTCCATCCCCAGGTGGCGATCAGTCCCCAGAACCACCCTAGTAAGGACCAGTCCCCTTTTTCTACGTGAAGGGAACCAGATATCTCGTGTAACTTAGAGATGGCCTGGTACACTGTCGGTGCGTTATCAGGGATGAAAACGCAACAACTGGATTGGATCACTCTACACACACCACCACGATCGGCGAGTATGATATCAGCAGAAATGCGATAAAGCATGTACCTGAGAAGTCAGGGGGCAACCAGGTGTGGGCTTGGTCATGGCAGACGAAATACGTGCCTTTGGCTGCTAATAGTATAGGGGAAGTTCGAGAAGCGAACACATAGGTTTCCGTGCATATACTCTTTCCTAATTGTGCTTTGGGATCCCTGCCGATACCTTGTAAACATAAGTGACCTCGGTTGGGTACTATCCAAACTGGGCGGGATTTCTTTGCTGTCTGGCTCTTACTCAGGTAAACCCCATATTTAGTTACGTTCCAACGAGTGTACGGAGTGAGTTCATCTTTGGGAATCGTAAGATAGGTGTCGAACTCTCTACTCATATTTCTTATCCCTGCTATTAGTGCCTTGTTACTGGAGTCACTTTCAGTAGAACGTGTCGGGTATGGTTCCAAGGCGAATAGGAACATGGTCTGGAAAGCCCACAGAGAACCATAATAGCTGAATGGCAGGATGAAGTATGGGATACCCTTATCAGTCGTGTGTGGCATGAGTCCACATATCCAACAGTTTGATGTGTTCATGATGGACTGGTGTTGGTGTAGGAGTTGAATGAATGAGTTATTTACAAATTCGAGTCTTCTGGCAGATTCGTGTTCAGGTAGAGGGTGAAAGTAGTGTGGAGAGATAGTAGGAGGAGGCTGTGGCCGGGTGTCATTTGAAAAGGTAACTTGGAATACGAATAGAGTATAGCCAGTCAAAAACATCGTTATGCTACACAACATTAAAATACATGTTATCAAAAACTTTCTTTTGGCCAGTACAGTGCATAGTTGTCTTTCAACGTTCGTGAGTGTGGTAGGTCTCTTTACCCTAGGAAACTCCATCCTCTAGTTGCTGCCCGCGGTGGTAGGTTGGTTCTCCCAGGGAGTGCGCTCTGTTCAGTCCGGGGTAACTCCCTTGGACCAACCAGAACCGTTGACCTAAACGTCCCCAGTTGCACTCCCCAGACTTCAACCGCGACCCTAGCAGCAGAACCGGATGGCGGTTCGAAAATCAAAAATGAGCAAGTTTCCTGAGAGTGAGAGAGCTCAAAAATCAAAAATAGTTCTTGGGGGAAGGGAAAATAACATTCGTTCGTTTTTATTTAGTCTCTTTGTTTAGACCTTAAATTGTACCGTCGTTTTCCTGGCACGGTGTGGTCTTCAAACAATGTCTCAGGTTCGGTAGTGTCCAACTGCATAGACTGTGGCACAAATCCTTGTAAAATATGATCACTCTCCTTTTCGGTACCAGTTTCTTTTAGACGTGCATCGCTGAAAGGGATGAAACGAGGTATGGATTCTGTCTCGGAGTCGGCAATTCCTTCGTTGACCCACCGGTCGTATGGAAGGGGCAGAGGGACCCGTTTACAATGGGTCCCGTGCACCCAGTTCTTTTTGCCTTCCACCCGAACCGCTGATCTCGTGGAAAGAAGTACCAGGTAAGGTCCGGTCCACCTCGGCTGTCCGTTGTTTGTGCGCTGAAAATTCCGCACCAAGACCCACGTGCCGGGTGCGATGGAGTGACCTGGATCGTCAGAGGCTGGCGGAGAGGAACTGTGAACCTGTTGGTGTAAAACACGCAATTTAGTTGTCAATTCGCACAAATAGTCAAGCAGTACGGGGTGCTCTATTTCGCTAAGTTTGTTTGGCCTTGGCATGCCCCAGACGTTGGCTGGGCGGCCAAACACTATCTCATGGGGGCTAAGTCCTAATCTGGAATGGACTGTCATTCTGGTTGACAAGAGTGCTAGGGGCAAGGCGTCAGGCCATTTAAGACCTGTGCAAGCTTGGATTTTGGCTAATTTGAGCTTCAAAGTGCCATTGTGGCACTCTACTAATCCAGCTGATTGGGGGTGATTCGCAGAGTGGAATTTTTGTTGGATGCCTAAACACTCACACACTCTCTTCATCACGCGTCCTACGAATTCACTTCCATTATCACTCCAGACCATTCTAGGCATGCCAAATCTCGGGAAGAACTCTTTGACAAGGGCTTTGGCAGTTGACAAGGCTGTATTGTCCTTGAGGGGGTACGCTTCCACCCACCTGGAGAAAGCGCAAACAACAACGAGCACATACTTCAGATTGTTGCATCTCTCCATGTGAATGAAATCGAGCTGCAAAACCTCGAACGGATACGTTGGAGGCGCAAAATGACCAGCTGGAGTTGGGGTTCCCCTACCGGGATTGTACTTCAAACACACCATACAGTTTCTGACCACATTCTCTGCATATTTCGGGATATTGCTATTTTGCCATACTGGGGCCAATACTTTACAGATTCCTCTCGAACTGATGTGTGCAAATCCGTGAGCCATTGTTACTACTGCGAGTACATATGCGTTAGGTAATAGCCATCGCTGGTGTTCTGACAATTCGACCCAACAACCATTCGCATCTAACCTACCCTTACTTTCTCTCCATTCATTCACCTCTTTCTCAGTTGCCTCGGCATGTATAGATTTCACGCTTTCAATGGTGTCCTCAACATTCCCACATCAGTAATCCATCTAGCGGGACCTACAACATACATCCGACTCATTGTGTTCCTTGCAGTCTCTTTTGCAACCTCGTCTGCAAATGCATTCCCGCGGCCAACATCATCCTGAATCTTTTTGTGTGCACTGCATTTTATAATGGCAACTTGTAGTGGCAAGGTCAGTGACTGGAGGAGCTCATTAACTAGCTGACCATGTTGTATCTTTGCACCATGTGACGTAAGAAATCCACGTTCACGCCACAATCTCCCAAAACTGTGAGCCACACCAAAGGCGTATTGGCTGTCAGTGTACACATTCACTCCCTTTCCTTTCGCTAGCACACATGCTCTGGTAAGCGCAATTAGCTCTGCAGCTTGTGCAGAATTATGGGAAATGCGCGCGGTCTCTATAATGGTGTGTAATGTCGTTACGGCATATGCGGCAGTCGTATCACCATTCGGCAGCTTGAAACATGAACCATCAACCCATAAAGTATCGTTGCATTCAGGAAGGGGAGTGTCCTGTAAGTCTACTCTCCCTTTTGTCTCTTCTTCTGTCCTAAAACAGCAGTCATGTTTATCAATCTCGTCTGTTCCTGTCGGAATGGGTAATAACATTGCGGGGTTCAGTGTATCACACCTCTTTATGTGGATGTGACTTGCTAGCAGTGTAAGTTCGTAACTGGATAGTCGAGCGCTGGTAAGGTGTTGTGTCTTCGTCCTGTTTAGTAAAATGTCTACTGCATGTGGAACCATAACGATCAGAGTATTATTCATGACTAATCCAGCAGATTGTCGGATGCAGACAGCTGCTGCGGCGGTAGCCCTCAGACAACTTGGTAGGGCTTTAGCCACAGGGTCTAGAGTTGCCGAAAAATACGCGCATGAGCGCTGTCTGTCCCCAAAATGTTGTTTTGCACAACCTTCCTTCTCATGGACATATAATGTAAAAGGCTTGCTGTAGTTGGGGTTTCCCAACACAGGAGCCGAACACAATGCATCACGCAACTCGTGGAAACTCGTCTGGCAATCTTCAGACCAAGGCATAGGATTTGGCGTGTCTTTGCAGAGTAGTGCCAGCAAGGGTTTAGCTAGTAGTGAGAAATTCGGTATCCATTGTCTACAGTACGATGTAATGCCCAAGAAGGCTCAAACTTCTCTCTGTGACCTTGGGGCACTCAGTTCTGCGATTGCCTGTATTCTTTCTGGTGTCAGTCTCCTTCCCTCCTTCGACAAGATGTGACCTAAGTAGGTTACTTCTTGTCGGCAAAATTGTAGTTTGGAAAGAGAGACTTTATGCTTCATATCACATAAGTGATGCAATAATGATAACGTAGCTTTCTTGCAAATCTCTTCAGTGTCTGCAGCGATCAGCAGATCGTCTACGTACTGAATCAGAGTTGAACCATTCGGTAGAACAATCGTGTCTAGTTGTGTTTTCAGGGCCTGACTGAATATTGAAGGACTTTCGCAATAGCCTTGAGAAGCGCACTTGAAGCGGAAGCTTCGTCCTCCTAAATTAAATCCGAAAATATCTCTACTCTCCTCAGCAATCGGGATGCTGAAGAAAGCGTTCTTCAGGTCGATCACCGGGAACCAATTTGCTGAAGCTGGAACCATCGTCAATAAAGCAGTAATATCAGGGACAACTGGAAACTGTGGGATAACTATCTTGTTCACTTCTCTGAGGTCGATCACGAACCTATACACAGGGGGCTGTAAAGGATCGGTACGTTTTAAAACCGGTAAGACTGGACTGTTACAAACATTTCCTGTTGTTTCTTCGATGACGTCTTTATCAATCAGGTCATAAACAATCGTCAATAACGCCTTTTCACATTCGCTAGATATTTTGTATTGGGGAATACGTGGCAACCTAACGTTGGCTTTCAACGTTATGACATACGGTGCTATCTCCAAACGACCTACATCATTAGAACCGTTTGCCCAGAGTACATCAGGAAGACACGACAATTCAGTTGCAATATTTTCTTTTGACACATACATTGGAGAGACTATTTTCTTACCTAAAGTAAGCTGTACTCCCAATGGTGAACAGTACAAAGTCGCATATAACCTTTTTAGCAAATCCAAACCTAACAAATTTTCACCGCAACCTGTGGTAAGAATGAGGGGTGCCTCTAATTCGCATGGGCCAATAGAAAGAGATACAGGACTGGAGATCGGGTTTCTAACAGGGGCGCCAGAGAAACCTACTGAAACATTCATTTCGCCGGACAAAGGTGCGCCAGGAAGTTTTGAGTGCATGATAGAACTTTTTGTAGCACCAGTATCCAGCAGAAATGGCTCTGACACTCCTGAGGTGATCACCTCAACATAAGGTCGATTCTGATCTACTGGAACTGAAACAACTCCCTCTCTTTGTCCATGGCTGTCCTAGCAATCATTACCCTCATTTTCGTGTTCGGTGTAATAGTCGTCAGCATAGTACTGAGCTGACCTAGATGATGCATTATTCTGTTGGTCAAAGCTGTTCATCGAACTCTGAGGCGGAAAAGAAGTTGTATTCTGCGTGAAATTACCACGGCCCCTACCTCTAGGGGCATGTTGAACACCTCTTCCCCTTACACCTGAAGCACCGCTCAGATGTCGCGCAAGAGCCGGACAATTACTTTTAAAGTGACCCTCTTCCTTGCAATACGCACATTGATTCGGGCCATAAGCAATACGCTGGTGGGAAAACTCGTTTCCTTGCGCGTTTCTCGAATACTGCTGTTGTGGTTGATAATTGGGCTGACTAGCCGTACGAGGCGGATAAGCTTGCTGGAGAAGAACTTTAGTTTTTAAATCTTTCGTCTTTTTGTCGACTTTATCTAGCTCGTCTTTGCACCTATTTTCATAGTACTAAATTTGAGCTGACGTAGAGACAGCCCAAGCACTCTCTGAATCTTTTAGTTTATTACACAGTTCAGGGATTAAATTATGTCCGAACTTGTCTACAAACAATCTTTGACCACCCTCGGTAGCCATATCCTGACCACTATGATCGGTGAAAGTCTCCTCAAATCTTGTGAAGAAGTCAGACACATTCTCATCTTTCTTCTGCTTGCACGCAGATAGCTTGTCCCAGTTTACGCGTACCTCGGGCATTATCGTTTTCATGTACGCGATAATTCTACCGGGAAGTTCAGCTATTAACGGCTCAGGTTTAGAACCACCAATTTGTCTAGCATCGATAGCGGCAATGTTCGCCCATGAGTCACCTAGTTCTTGGTCATGGTTCGTATGACGTATTTTGCTCCATAGAGGATGTGGAACAACGTTCCCGAACAACATGTCTATGTCCGCTAAATTCATTATACATGAGCTTGCAGTTTGCGATAACTCCTTATAATACCCACTCGGGTTTTTACGAGGATCAGGCAATGTCTGCTTTAGTGCTAAGACATCGGATCTTTTCCAGGGGACATGTACCCATACACGCTGGAAATGAGGCAGAATCGGTGGATTCGCATTCGCATCACCTTCCCTCCAAACCGGAGGAACCTCTCTCATGGGGTACTGTCTCGCTCTTTTCCCGTCTGGTGCATCGTCTTCATGACATGATCTAGAGACGTTTCCTTTACTCCTATAAGAGAGCAATAATTCTATCGCTTTCTCAACATCTGCACCTATAATCATACCTTCATAGAACTTAAAGCGTGTACGCCATAGTTCGTTCATTGTATATTTGGGATCATTTGTCTACATCTTCGCCTAGATATACACACATTTCTTCGAATACGTATCTCTGAGTGGGTGCATTCCATTGACGGAAAACTTCCATAACAGACTGAACATCATATCTAACAGTGTCCGTAATCCATTGGCGTGCTAATTCATTCAGCACTCGTCTTTCCTCGTAATCAGGCAGTTGACTACGCAACTGTCTATGTTCTGTTTTAGGGGTCGTTCTAGGCGACCCGAAGAAAGGTGAAAGCAGACCAGTGACGGTACCTGTCACTCTTTGTCTAATAGAAGGAGAAGCTTGCGGAGGAGCAAGTGCATCGGAAAAAATAGGCTGTGGCAAAGAAGAAGTAGAGGCAATAGTAGAGGAAGTTGAAACAGTGACAGACGTAGTATCATAGGGAACAGTTGGAGCTGTAGGCAAAGTGGTAGAAGTAGATGGAGTATGTAGCAAAGATGGCGGCCTTTGAGAAGGCTGCGCTGGAGAAGTAGGAACCAGCTGAAGAGTAGCTGGCGTGTGTGCAAGAGCTGTGTTTCGTGCGCCGGGGCGTGGTATAGAAAAACGCTTTGGCGTTGTAGTAGCGTCTAACGCATACGGTGGAGGTGAGCTTAATAAGTGGGACATTAATGGATCTTTCTCGGATCTTTCCTCTTGACCTTGTCCCTTATTTGGTAACATCGGGTAGCATTTATCTACTGCTAGTTTCTTGCTCCTAAGTATTTGTTCGTTTTCTTGCTCTTCCTCGTTATCCCTGTATGCAACGGCAGCTTGCACCATTGACATACCTCTTTTATTCCTTTTTGCTAACTTTATTTCTTTCTGTTTGGCTTCTTTGCGCCATAAGCGAAAAGAGTCAAACATCGCCGGCCGGGCTTTTCTCTTAAATAATTTGACCTCTAGGTTATCTAATATTTCTGAGTCGAAACTACCATATTGGGGCCATTTTAAAACACCATCCTTGCGGGTGTATTTTATCCACACTTCATTATATGTGATAGGACCTACGCTGTGCTTTACGTAGAGCTCGTATGTTGGAGTTCCAATCGGAGGAACCGGACAGGAATCCTCTAATCGGGAGTCCTTTCTACAACCAAGACAAAACAAGTTTCCAAGTCTGCTAAAACCAGGCATCTTTGCTCACTAGTCTAGCTTCAAACTTCAAAGGATTATCTGTTACGATATTTCTCGTGAATACACAAGTCCTTTGGCTTTGGGGCTTGCAAGTACCAAATCAAGGCGTATCTCAAGGATACCAAAAACTAAGGACAAACTAAGGACTGGGAGATGCTCCACTTATACTTAACTGAAGTATTTGAAGATCGGTGACGTCGCTAGAAGACTCGTCTATCGTTTCGCTCTACCAAGGATCACTGGGTCCAAAACAAGGCGATAGTCAGGGCAGCAGTCCTTCGTAGCCATCGGGACGCGGGGAACCTCGCAGCAAAGACCTTCGGAACCACGTCGACATACAGGGGTCGCTGAAGTGGCTGGCCGTCCTCCGGAATTTTCACACGAAGCTCCTCACGAACATCTGGCTTGGACCGTCGCCGCTTGATACCGCCCCGAGTTGGGCGCCAACTGAGGTAACGGGTTTTTAGGAACCCGTTTGGTGCCAGGGGATAACACCCGAAGACCTCTGAGTTCTCCCTGTTCCGGACCACAGAAATACGGAGTCTTCTAGTCGAGTCAGAGATCAAGTTTTATTGATAGCTACCAAGTAACAGGTGTCCTAGAAGCACGACAAACACGGGTCATGTGTTCTCAGGAGGCTGTTCGTTTTTACAGAACCAGCCTTCTCCTTATATACAAAAATAATAGCTGCAAGCAAGAATTCTTGAGTTTATGATATGGCTATACACATATTTCTACAATAATACAAAAGAGCGAAGTCATGTAGGCAAGCCCGTATTTTAGATGTCCAATTCGTGATAGATTACCCAGCCAAGCCCGGAACTCCCATCAGATATCGGTGAAACCCCAATAAAGGAAGGCACCTCCTAGTCATAAAACTGGCCATAAACAGGGAGCGTGGACAGGTGTGTATGTGTGTAGAAAACATGATCTGTGCGCGGTGAATGGTTTATGGTATGTTGTATATTGATGCTATCGGGTTTGGCCACTGGGCGAGGAGCTGCCTAAACAGGTTTGGCTGGAGGCAAGGGAGTCAGTTGGGACAGGTCAGGGGGAAGTCAGGGAAGGTGGACGTGTCCTTTTAGATCAAGCTCGACCTTTAATTGACTTATCATGAGGGCAAGACACAAGATGGATACCGTTTACAAAATGGAGTCTGGGGGTTGGGACGGAAACTACGATTCAGGGGTGTTAGCATGCCTCGATCATGATGCAAATACATAGGAATGATGTCCTAATCATTATCGGTTCGTCAACACCAAATTCGTCAGGGTACGTTGATGTTTCGGGACACGGATATCGGGCCTCGATACCGGGACAACAGTAGGGTCCAGAATTTCAGAACCACAGCAGCAAAGACTACCTAACCCACAATGCACTAGGGTAGGGCTTCAAAATAACTTGATTAGTACTGGGAATACAGGCAATGCAAAAAGAGAGGCTGCAGAAGCTCTATCTCGTATGTCAGGCAGTGAGTCACAAGGGAGCCAGGCTTCCGGTTACACGCTCAGAAGCAAAGCGGGAAAACAAGGGAGTGTAGGTGGACGGACGGATATTTCATCACTGGCGTTAGCTAAATCTAAGGCTAAATTCTCCAAGAAGACTGGCAAAAAAAATAATTCTAAAGCTCAGAAGCCTGTTACTAAGGTTAAACCACCACCCTCATTAAAGTCTTATTTTAAAGCAATTCCCGCAGTATTGGAACTTAAACCTTCAGACGGCAGTGCTGCATTAGAGTTCCCAGAGGGTCTCTATATGTCCAATAGGTATCATCCTTTGGGACAGGTAGCACAAGATCAAGGTTTTGAGCAAGCAGAGTCTTTAAGGGTTTCTACGATGCAGAGTCTAGAGTTGTCCGACAATGAGCTCAGTGTGCAAGACAATATCTTAGAAAGATCTGATTTTGACGAATTAACACCTAGTCACAGCTCTGGGATGGATCCTTCAGCTATATCAGCAAAGGGTATTATCACGTTCTCTTCTGGGGCTGAGGACAAGGCTGCTGAGACTCCACCTAGCGATCAATCTGTTCTGTTTATGCTTCAGTCTTTAAGCCACAAGGTAATAAATGGGTTTGTGGCCTCGCAGAAAAACCAGCAAGAAATAAAACTATATTGTGAGAAGCTTGAAGATAAGTTTGATGCCTTAGCGGCTAGAACCACTGAATTAGAGTCCACAGTTTCTGAGCTAAAAACACTTGCAATACAACACACAAAGAAAATAGACAATGTACGACAGCGAGAACAGGGGTTCCAGGAGAAAATGGAGTCGCTAGAAAATGCGCAAAGGAGAAATAATTTGCGCTTTCTGAAAGTCCCGGAAGGGGCAGAAGGGAGAAATATTAAGGAGTTTGTTGTTAAGCTTATTAAGCAAGCGACTGAAGTCGAATTCTCAGAACAAGATCTGACGAGGGACATCCAACGTGTGCATAGGGATCCGTTTAGGCAAAACCCCAATAAAACTAGACCCAGGAAGATACTAGTTCATTTCCTGACCTATACCTTAAAGGATGAGATACTCAATAAGGCGCTTAAAAGCAGCTCCCTATCAGCTGAAGGAATTACTTTCCAGATTAGGTCAGATGTATCCTCGATCACAGCATCCAGACAGTGGGAGCTTGGCAAATGATAAGATTTCATTACAAGAACGGAGGCTACATTATGCAATGACTTTTAATTGCAGATCCAAGCCAGTCGCATCACAATATAAAGGTTCCAATAAGAACACTGAGAAGAAGTAATAGACAAAACATAGCAACCATCAGCCTCTTTTAAATGCGACTCCAAGCAGATAAGTAGCAAACTTCTTCCTCTCTAATATGAAGTTTTGTCTTTAACTTTTGTTGGATGTTTATCTGGGGAGGTTTTAGTTAAGGCAGGTTAATCACCTAACATTACCTTGCCCTTCTTTAATTTTGATTTATCACTCTGTGACTTAAACCCACTTCTTACCACCCTATCCTCCCCGGATCTGCAATTTATGGAGATCCCCACCCCTCCCTTATACCCCTACTGCTCTATCATCGCTGTTTTCACCTTTTCTTTGAGGATCTCGTGGTTCGATATTGTGCCGAGTGTTTACTTGCTTTATCTTGGGCTGCCCCGTGTTTGCACCTCACCGCGATAAAAATTAAGTTATTTTGGTAACAGGGACGCGTTGCCACGCAGGCTATTTATGGCTGAAGACTCCTAAATGATGCCCGCTCGCGTATTAGGACCGCGCGCCTGCCGCTCGCCGCGGAAGGGCCCGCGGTTGGCCCGACATGCGTGCGTAGCCTGAGGCGCTGAGGCGCCCATCCGATACACGCCTCCACACTGGGGCACTGGGGCACTCACCTCAAACGGAGCGCCGCATGCCCAGCCGCTTACCGCCCCATTTCGGCGGGGCCTTCTCCCCTCCGGCAATTTCTTCCTTCATCGCCCGTCATGACGCACATTAGAGGAAAGTACCTCGGCGAGTCTCACGCTTCGTGAGTATCTCGCCTAGGGACTTTCCTCAATCGTCTACCAACTGACAGTTGATTATCAGCTGTTTGGAGGCACCTCGGCACCGCGACTTCGAGCATCAACGCAATTAGACAACTTTAAGTACTAGGTCTCATAAAACAGAGGTTATAGAGGCCTCTATACCCTTATTCCTACGCCCTTACAACATTTTACATAAAAAACAAAAAAAACAAAAAACTTCTTTATTTCCACGCCCAAAATAGCATTTTGCAAAAAAAAAAAAAAGGGGGGTTTATATTAAGGGGGCTTATTAAACAAATTAAGATGGATAATGCTTCTGACTCAGACTCAGAGGGCAATAATGCTACAACTCCTACCTTTAATAAGGAGGATTTTCGATCCATGATCCAAAAAGAAATGAAGTCCTGTTTAAGGGAGACCTTCGCTCATCTTGCCCCCTATAAAAGACCTCTTCTTTCCCAAGAAGAAGTATCTGATACCTTTGTTGACCAAAGAGTGGGAGCGAAACGCACTAAGAAAAATAATAACATTTCTACTGGAATGCAGGTGAGCACGGGAGGCCCTAGCGCCTCTGGTATTGTTGGTGGTCCTAGCACCACAAATTCCTCGGGAGGTCCTTACACCTTAAACGATAGAGATTTCTTCTATGACTCACTTTCTTCGGGTGCCCCTTGCGGCCCAAATACCTTGGATGCCCTTAGCGGCTCACTATCCCAAAGTGCTCAATACTATCGGGATGTCTCCGACGATGACGATGATATGGATCCAGACGAATACGTCTTGGACTTGGATGATAGGGATGTTGGAATTTTTGACGAAGAGGACGAACCCCCCTCTACATCTAAAGATTCTATCCTAAACCCCTTGGGAGAAGAGATGTTCTCCCCCTTAAACTTAAAGCATCCCCGTTCCACTCTATGGTCTCCACAGGAACACGTTTCTAAATTTATTAAAAAATGGATCCGTTTCCCTCTCGAAAGAGGGACAAGAAATATCCTAAGAGCTGAATGCTCTAGACCCTCTATTGACGAAAAGGCATGTTATGCCCCTAATATGGATCCTGAGTTAATTAAATACCTCTTTAGACTTGGGCGCGACCCCAGAAAGGGTCTTGAAAAAGCCTTTAAAGGATGCCAAGATCGCCTGCTGGATGTACTTGGCCCACTAAGCAGGATTCTTGACTCCGCCGAGGAGTGTTACCTCAAAGGTACCCAACTTGATACAGACCTTATAAGGGGTTGGAGTCAAAGAGCCCTCATTCTCCTTGGTAATGCCAATTCCAGCATTAACGCTGAGAGACGTAGACTAATCCTCTTTAAACTAGACCCTAAACTTACAGACATGGCCGACAAGGAGCCATCCTCAAACCCAAAAGGCCTGCTCTTTGGCGAAGAGCTTATAAGATCTCTAGGGAAATACGTCTCGACCTTTACTGCACTCGACAAGGCACAAAAGAATATTAAACAAGTGTTCAGTAATAATGTTTTCGGGAGGGCCGGAAGAAGGGGCCTTTCTTCCGGCCGATTCAACCAGAGGCCCTATCAGAGATCACGTCCTTATGGAAGAGGTGGACAACAAAATAATTATAACAATGGCTTCTACCGTGGAAGAGGAAACAGAGCCAGAGGTGCAAGATCACAAGCTTCCTTTGCGTCAAACCCTCCAAGTAAGTCCCAAGCTTTCACCTTTCCTCTCTATCCCTCCGAAGGTGGGGGGGAGACTCAGCCTTTTTTCAAAAAAATGGGAAGAAATAACTCAAGACCCCTGGGTCCTTTCCACAGTAACAGGCTTTATGATAGACTTCACTCAAACTCCTATTCAAACCTCTCTACCAAGAGATATTCCTATTTCATTAGAAAAAGAGAAAATAGTCGAGGAAGAGGTCCACTCTATGCTGGAGAAAGGAGCAATAATAGAAGTCCCCTTAGATTCTTTAACCTTCGTAAGCTCTTTGTTCCTTGTAGAGAAAAAAGGAAAAGGTTGGAGACCAGTTATAAATTTGAAGGGTCTCAACAAATTTCTGGTCTACATGCACTTCAAAATGGAAGGAATACATCTCCTAAGAGACCTCCTTCAAAGAGAAGACTGGTTAGTAAAACTAGACTTGAAGGATGCCTACTTCACTATCCCGATGGCGGAAATACATCAACCTTACCTACAATTTCTCTGGAAAAATCATCTTTATCAGTTCAAGGCTCTCCCCTTCGGACTTTCCTCCGCCCCTTGGTGCTTTACCAAGGTAATGAGAGCAGTAGCCTCTTTCCTAAGAGAACGAGGAATTCGACTTATCATTTACCTCGACGACATTTTGATATTGTCTCAAGATTTGCCTCAAATTCTTATAGACCTGGAAACGACTATGAATCTGTTAGAAAGTCTAGGCTTCATTGTCAACAAAGAGAAGTCTATTCTAACCCCCTCCAAATCTCTAGAGTTTTTGGGGTTCACACTAAACACTTCCAAGTGTCTTCTCCTTCTACCTCCTTCAAAAATCTCGAAGATCAAGAAAGAGATTCGTCATGTCCTAAGACAGGAGGACATCCCCTTAAGGGAACTGGCGAGACTTCTAGGTCTCCTTTCTTCCTCCATCCAAGCGATTTTCCCCGGCCCTCTGAATTACCGAGCTTTACAGAGGATAAAAGGAATGGCGTTGAGATCCGGTCTCTGGTACGAAGACCGAATCACCTTAGATATAGAGGCCAAAGTAGAACTGAACTGGTGGTTAGAGAACCTAGAGGCTTGGAATGGGAAAGCAATTTTCGGTTCAGAACCGGATTTTGTCCTAGAATCAGACGCTTCCCTTCATGGTTGGGGTGCTTGTTTCCTAGACCAGAACACGGGTGGTGTCTGGTCTCAGGAGGAGTCATCTCACCACATCAATTTCCTAGAACTTACTGCCGGCCTATACGCCCTTATGAGTTTCAAACACTCGATTCAAGGCAGATCGGTTGTTCTGAAAATGGACAATGTTTCAGCAGTGGCCTACGTCAATCGCTTGGGAGGTACCAAGTCTGCCGACCTTTCGAACTTAGCGAAGAAACTTTGGATGTTCTGGGGAAGTCGAACATTTCTGCCGACTGGAATTCCAGATTCCTTTTGGACTACAGCGATTGGAAATTGAACGTCGCTGTCTTCGACTCATTAAATTCCTATTGGGGTCCATTCGAGATAGACCTATTTGCGAGCCGTCTCACTTTTCAATTAGAACGTTACTTCAGCTGGATGCCGGATCCCGGCGCACAGGCAGTGAACGCTTTTCTCCAACCCTGGTCAGGGATCAATGCTTATGCCTTTCCCCCATTCGCAATGATCCAGAGAGTCCTGCAGAAGGTGAGGCAGGACAGATGCTCTCTAACACTAATAACTCCTTTCTGGCCACAATAAGGCGCTTAAAAGCAGCTCCCTATCAGCTGAAGGAATTACTTTCCAGATTAGGTCAGATGTATCCTCGATCACAGCATCCAGACAGTGGGAGCTTGGCAAATGATAAGATTCCTTTAGACAACTTGGTGCCACTGCTCAATTGAAATTCCCTGCATCTCTAAAAATAATGTATAAAAACAAAATGAGAGTTTTTAAAAGGGTTGAGGAGGCAGAAGAGTATCTCCAACTAGTTACAGAGAATAGCAGAGGGGACCCGGGAAGAGAGACTAGGGGACTAACGAACTAACAAGCTGGCTCAATCTTCTCCCAAGATTGTTTTTTGTAAATAGCTGAACTCTCGCTTTTCTTTGTGTTTCCTTTTTTGCTTTTTTTTCCCTCTTTATTAAGTTCCATTAAAATACATTGATCATCCGGATATCTGAGGATGGAGCCTCAAGGCCTTGAGTGAGGCCAAGAAGAAGGAGGGGGGTTCTCCATGGGAGCACGGGGGGGGTGTTAGGGTTGTACAGAGCAGGGGAGGGGAAGGGCACTGGGTGGGGAGCATGTGAGAAAAAAAGAAAACAAAAACATTCCAAATAGGATACCTAATCGTTTACGCCTACTAAGGAAAATATGTCACAGGATAGGATAGCACCGCAGATGTATATGGAGCTTCTGACATGGAATTTAAACGGCTTAAGGGTTAAACACAGAAGAGAGAGGATATTTCAATATTTGAAAGATGCGACTGAGCATATTTTTATTGTGCAAGAGACGCATTCTACGGAGCAGGAGTTAAGGGAAATCTGTAGTAGTAAAATATGGATTCAGCATGTTATAACCACATCACAGCAAAGTACTATTAAGAGTGTTGCAATTTTGATTAAGTCAAACCCTGCTATTACACTACCAGAATCAAGAGGCGATAAAAAAGGGAGATGGGTCATAGCAAAGATAAAATACCACTCTTATAAATTTACAGTAGCAGGATACTATGGGCCGAATTTAGACGATCCGCTTCCTCTCAGAGAACTGTTGGTTGAGCTCCTAGACTTTGATGATCCTCTAATTTTAGCAGGGGATTTCAATCTAGTTCTGGATCCACAAATAGATAAATCATATAAACTTAAGACTACGCATAACCCTAAAACAAGATCCCTATTAATAAATGCAATATATCAGTTTGGCTGGAAGGATATATGGAGGAAGAAATGGGGCACCAAAAGAGAATTCACTTTTCACAATAAGAAGCTGCGCCATAAGTCTTGATTAGATTTTTTTCTAATTTCAGATCAGCTTTGTGAGGTCGCACATGAAGTAAAACATCTAGGAGCACATATCTCAGATCACTCAGCAGTTTCTCTAGTCTTGAAACTATCGGGGCTCACAGAGCAATAAAAGATGGACTATGGATAGGAGTATCCTGCTGGAGGAGGAGGTAATAGAGACATTGACGTCAGAGTCTAAAGCCTTTTTTGAGAACAATTTGGGGACAGCCACACTTCCTGTTGTCTGGGATTCGTATAAAGCTTTTTTGAGAGGGATAGTATTGGCCATTCAGTATTCCAGGCATAAAATATACAGGGCAAAGATTTCTGAGATTGAGTCAAAAATCACCACATTAGAACGCGACCTATCAGAGCTAAATTTAGCAGCAGGAGCTAATATCCGAGAAGAATTGTCAGCATGTAAATCACAACTCGGAGAGATTCTGGATGACAGACTTAGAAAGTGATGGCAGGCTAGTTCTCTCGCCCATTTTGAATATGGAGAAGTCAGTGGTAAGCTATTAGCTTGGAAGGCTAAAAAGGAGCAAAAGAGGAACACAATTAAAGGAGTTCAGCTGGGCAACACGGGTGTGATCTCAGAAAACATTGCTGATATAGAGGAAGCCTTTTTCACACATTTTGATCAAGTATATAAGGAAGACTTAGCCCCACAGGATGATTTAATCCACGCATGGCTTGCACAATACGCAGTCCGGCAAATTGATGATCAGGCATCTGAGAATTTAAACAGAGGAATCAGTTTGAAAGAAATAGTTGGGGCAATAGAGTCAGCTAAAAGAAGCAAGGCTCCGGGCCCGGACGGGTTACCTGCCAAGCTATATAAAGCATTAGTTCTTCAGATGCTTTTTACATCCATTTTTTAGGAAGGAGGTAAAATTCCTTCTTCTCGGAACGAGGCTACGGTCGTTCTTGTTCTTAAACCCCTTAAATCGCCTTCCCAGTTTGATTTCTACAGACCTATCTCTCTGCTTACCCTGGATTATACATTTTTGGCCAAAATATTAGCAGAGAGATTAAATGGGGTAGCTGGCAGATTATTACATCCAGATCAAAAGGGATTTGTCAGGGGGCGGTCCATACAAGATCTGATGCAAGCATTAGTGGGGGCAATTGATCTCGCTTCCCTTCACAAACTTCCGATGGTGACTATAACACTAGAAGCCACTAAGGAATTTGATCGCGTAAATTGGATATACTTGGCTAAAGTCCTGGAAAGGTGCAATTTGGGCAGGAATTTCTGTAGATCCATATCTTTATTTTATCATGCTCCAGTAGCAAGAGTTCTGATAAATGGAAATCTTTCAGCACCTATAAAAATAAATAGAGGTACAAGACAGGGGTGTCCTCTCTCACCCCTGCTTTTTGATTTATATATAGAATCATTGGCCGAAAAACTTAGACAAGATCAGCGTATTTTACCATTCAAATATAAGAACTGGGAGAAACAAGTGTCTCTCTATGCTGAAAACATGGTGCTATATACGTCAGATCCAACTAAAGCGATCCCCCTTATTTACAGTGCCGCCGTTCAGTTTGGGCAAATTTCCGGGTATCAGATTAACCAATCTAAGTCTGAATGTATGATCTGGAATATAATAACGCCAAGTCCAATTCCAATTTTAAAACACGAAATAAGATACCTGGGGGTACAAATCACGCAGGATATAGAACAATTGGCTGACAGAAATGTGGCGAAAATCGAGAGAGAGTCCCCTGAATCTTTGAGAAGTTGGTCACTTCTTCCTCTGACTTTAATTGGGAGAGTCAATATTAATAAGATGATGCTGCTCCCTAAATTAATTTTCTTATTCCAGAATATTCCGTTAGCCTTTAAAGAAGTCAAGCTATGTAAAATCCAAGCCAAATGGAATTCCTTTGTTTGGGCCTCAAAGGGCATAAGGATTGCATGGAAGAAGTTGCGAAGAAAGAAAAGCAAAGGACGGCTTTGTGCTCCATATCTGAATTTGTATGCCTGGACTCTGCTAATGAAGGTGGGGATAATGCTATTTGATACTCCAGATAGGACAGAAACAGGTATTATGTTTCAGACGATGATATCAGGAGTTCAAGGAGGGGCTCAGGGTTTCCTGCTGAAGTACGGGGATCCGCGTTTTTTTAAGAAGGTTCGTTTAAAGATGTTGAGAGATATGGCTTACGTCTGGGCTTGGGTAAGGAGATCGCTGAGCATCCCATATTACTCTGCTATGGCTCCAATTTGGGAATCACCTGGCTCTCCAGAGTGTACTAAAGATTCATTGATTACCCCTCTTCTGGAGGCTAATCTAAAA
Source organism: Lissotriton helveticus (assembly GCF_964261635.1). Lineage (NCBI taxonomy): Eukaryota > Metazoa > Chordata > Amphibia > Caudata > Salamandridae > Lissotriton > Lissotriton helveticus. Next base: position 429,150,956 of record NC_136065.1, read on the forward strand.
TCTTGGGGTCAGCTAATGCCGGAAGGTGTGCTGCTAAGCTGGGATGAGATCTGTATTCTCACGAACAATAACTTATCCAAATTCAAATATCTACAAATCAAGAGCTGGAGTCAGGCCATAACAGTTGAAATTGGCAGCAAGACAGCATTGGAGGAACTCCTGCTGAAGAAGACTAGGCAGATAAAAACATCAATTCTGCATTGGACTATTCTGGAAGAGGAAGACGGAGACTTCTCTTTGCCTGCTCAACTATGGGGAGACCAAGTTCCGGATGTCGAGTTGCAGGATTTATGGCAAGTATCCTTATGATCTACTTTATACCACAGTCTCTCCTGCCAATTTAAAGCGCAACCATCTTTTTTCTCTTCACAGAGTATATTGGTCCCCTGCTAGGCTGGCTAAATTTTCTAAAGGTCCTACTCCCTGTTGCCCAAAGTGTAAGCAGGAAAAAGCTGACGACCTTCATATGTTTTTAACTTGTCCTGTTCTAAGAAATGTTTGTGCCCCGGTAGAAGAAGGTATGAAAAAGCTGTTTAATTTTGATATACAGGTTAGTATATCTCTTGTTTTTTTCGGAATTCTCTGCAATTATGAGGAACTTCCTCAAGACATAAATAAATTGTCTTTATATTTAATTATTTTGGCACGCAGAGAAATATGCAAACTCTGGGTTAAAGATAGTGCACCTTCATACCTAGATTGGATCAAGGCAATTAAGTATACACTTAATTTAGATAAGGTAGTTTGGAAGAGAAGGAAGCATTTTTGGATTCCCTGTATCGAATGGCTGGATAGGATGTAAACGTTCTTGTCCAATGATTATGCCTTTTTGCAGAATGAGTTACCCTAAGATCAGTTTGAGGGCCTGGAAAGATAGATGAACTGATTTGAATTCATCCTTTTCGGTACCTTCTGGTACCCAGTGGGTATCTGCAGAAAGAGCATCCATCAAGATCTTCAGAGTCCAAGCAGGGGCCTCTCTGCTGGGTAGGGGGTGGCATGGACATGCTACTCTGAGAATATCTATTTTGGCGAATGAGGACGGTAAGCTGGACGGTAAGCTTCAAAGGCAATGCTTCCTTTGAAGTCCAACCCAGGAAACCCCAGATAGTGGGGGAGGTCAAGTCCCCTTTCAATTTCCATTTTTGGCATGAGAAAAGGTTGGGAAATGTGTTAGATGAGGAGAAGGCCCCCCCTCAGTCTGCACCACCCATTGGGTGGGGCAGGCAAGGTGAACCCCTCTTCTGAAATTCCACCATATTGAGAAAACCCTCAATCAGGGGTAGGGTAGTGCCTCTTCCCACAGGAAGTGGTCACTAGAGGGCGTAGACACCCTAACGGTAAATAGGCCATTGGCTACTAACTGTCTCCCTTTGTAACACCCCTTAATTCAGTATTTAGGTGGCTCCCCGAGAACTGAACCTCAGATTCCATGGACCTAATGAAAATAAAGAAAAAAGATGTGCTGCTAATCCACGCACTGAGCCCTGCTGTAGAAGAAACCAGTGCCAAACCCGGCCAACTGCGAAAGGTCTCCACAACTGTGGTCTGCCACCCTTACCTGAGACCTGTGCAGCCTCCAAGAACCCTGGAGACCTGCTAGTCTACCCCAATTGCCTGTGGCCTTCCTTTGGATTAGTGGTACTAGCCCCAGGCACACCGCTGTTAAAAGACCACCACCAGGTGAAGACCGGCACAGATTGTGTCAACGCAATTCACCTCGTCACCCCATAAGTTGCAGCAGCCAAGGCCTGTCGGTCACCAGTCAGGTAACCAATCCCTTCAATGCATCCACCATCCTGAGGGATCCTCACAGTACCTGCGACTGATGCTAGAAATAGCCCCACTCCTGTGAGCCTGTACCCGCATCCTGGTGGCTTCGACAATGTGAAAGCAGCAACTTGGGCACCACCGACCCTACTGTGATGGACTGCCCTCACCGCACCTATAGCTGAATGCACGCTGTGAAGAACCAATTCTGAACCCAAGACCTCCATCACTTCTGATCCAGGTAACGCGAAACTGCTTGCTCTGCTCGAGCCCTGGGACCACCAAAACTCTGACTCCACTGGAGTAGAACTTCCCCTGAACTCCAGGCGACCGTTGTCGCCCAACACTCTATGACGGAGTGTTGCATCCATTGACCATGGCGAAAAATGTTTTGGAGGTACTCCGTTATCTAACCCTATGCTTTTCTTCTCTTTGACCACGATGGTCGAAGCCTGACGGTATTGACCACTGTTGCTTAAAAACCTATAATCTTTTGTGTATTAAACTGCATTTGGTTAAAAATTGAGATACAAAGTATTTATTAAATGGTAAACAAAGTTCTTGGTTTCTAAAAATAAATATAAATATGCAATGTTATTTTTCCTAATTGGTCTCGCATTTATTCTTGACTGTGTGTCACATTTATTGCCTCTGTTGGTGACAACAAATGCTTAGGACTACCCTCTGATAAGCCTAACTGCTCATCCAAACTACCATAAAAACGGTTTCTAATTTTCTGGTTTTACCTCTTCACACCTATGGGGATCCACTGGACTCTCTGAACAGGATACTTCATTTTAGTACACTATATAGGAGTCAGCGTCCTACAGGTCTGTAGTAAAATGTTTCACTCTGTTTTATTCATAACCTAGGGACAGATTTACAAGCCCTTGTGTCATTTTTGCACCGCTATTGCGTCACTTTTTGTGACGCAGCAGCAGCGTATAAATGCGGCCCATTTACAATGTGACGCATCTAGGGAGATGCGTCACGTTGTAAAGCCCTGCAGCACATTATACCTGCGTCAGGTATAATGTATGCAGGGGCAGATTTACAAGCGCATTGCGACACATTTGCGCTGTTGCATCACTTTTGTGATGCAGCGGCAGCGTAAATCATGCACCAACATTGCGACTTATTTACAACGTGACGCATCTAGGCAGATGCGTCACAGTGTAAAGCACTGCGCCACATGAAACCTGCATCAGGTTTCATGTGGGAGTTCAGTCGCAGGGTGGGCGTTCCCTCACAGGAAAGCCCCGTAAAACCGACGCAGTGAAATCGACAAGATTTCACTGAGTCAGATTTACGACGCCGCTGTGCCAAACCCTTAAGCCTGCTTGAAGCAGGGGTAAGGAGTGACGCACCACGTTAAGTATGGGTGGCCCCTGTGCATTGCTGGAGTTGCGTTGCGCTTGCGACGGGACTCCAACAATGCGCCGCCCTTATGCCACAAGATGCGTCACGCATCTGCCCCTCCTTCCCCTCCTTCCACCATGGTGCGCCTCATTGTAAATGCGACGCATCCGTGGTGGCGCAAAGGGGGAACTGCGTGACGCATCTGTTCAGACGCATCCCTGCTGATTTGCAGATATGCGCAAGGCATTGTAAATATGCCCCGCAGTGTGGGCATTCCAACGCAAAAAAGCATCATAGAAGTGACGTAGTGAAATCTACATGATTTCACTGCGCCACTTCTAGGACATCAATGCGTCAAATTCTTACGCCTTTGATCCAGCGCTCTCACCAAAATATTGCACAAATGACACTATTTACTACCACAAACTTACACTACAACACTAGGCCCATAACAACAATAGAGCGCTTGAATCATGAGGCGATAAGATCTAAATATAGTTGTTTAAACCATCTGCAATAATCAAGACCAGCTTGTCATTTTAGAAAGTTTATTTTAACACATCTAGAAAAACTTAGGTTTGGTATTTTATTAAACAAGCATTAGAAAAAGTCATAAAGAAAGATTTATTCAGTATTAATAAAAAGAGTATAAATCAAGAATTATTATTCATTAGCAGGAATAAGTAAAATTAAGCATTTCCCAAAATCCTAACTATATCTCTGTCTCTACCCTCATCACCTAGTAATAAAGAAATTAATAAAAACTCCTGTCCTCACGTGTAAAGTCCATCAGCATAACATCGTCCTCCAGAATTTCTCGAGCGTAAGCCAACTATGTGTTCTCTGAACCTATTCTTATACCCTAATTTTAGCTGAGCTAACTATTTTTCACATTCCAGCAGACGAATTCTAGTTCTCCATTGGCTGAGCCACCTCGTACCACAGTAAACTGTGACACCTCCTTCTTACATGTCCGGGCAAATTCACTAGTCCATTGTTCATTTAGAAGTCTTGGCAGCTCTCCTTAGACTGCTACATTTTGTAGCGACAGCTTCCTTTTTAACCTTGAGCTTAGTCAGTTCTGAACTCCCGTGGCACGTTAGCAAACGTTAGCAGATTTCTCCAAAAAGTCATCTTTTTAGCAGTTCATTCCAAAACCTTTCAAAATAAAAGCTCAGAGGCCTTTTCCATCCTTCTTGGAATTATTTTCACTTGAGCCATTTTCATCATTAGGCCTCTTTCAGAAAGCGTCAATTTTCTGCGCCACTGTCCCTGCGCCACTTTTAAAAGGGTACTAATTTTTCTGCAGCCATCTCTAAGCTTCACTTGTAAAACTATTATATAAACAAACACAAAGAATAATTAATGAAAGAAATACAGTTTGTTCTGTTGCCTCCCATCATTGCTAATAATTAACCCATTAGTCTAAATTACCTAGCAGTAAAGCACAAATAAAGCAGCATTTTATATCTACCTGTCTTCATAATCCATAAAACCTTATGTGCACCTAGAATAGTAGAAATGACATCACATAGACAAGGGAAGCAAAATAAGCACATGCCATTATTTTAAAACAGCTGCTATTAGTTATGACATGACAATAGACAAGATTAATTTATTATTTTCCACATACATAAGAATGCAACATAATGCACATTTATGAGCACACATGTTAATTTCCCACGTGTTCTGTAATGTAATGTAACTTTAAACTAGGTTGAATTAACACACACAGCACAAATTGTTAGCATTATTAATTTATTTATGGAAGTGTGACTTCATGGGTTTAAACAGATTTCTGTTTTCTATCCCGCTCCATCAACTCCCTCATCTGGTGATTAACAAATCACCACACCAGCACCCAAAATTTTAGCAAAGATTTTATCTAAGATGAACATGATTCAATTTCACCTGTGTTAGTATTTCTAAAGACTTATCTCATCAGTTTATCTACAACTCTCATATTGAGTTTTAAGAAACCCCTCTAGTTCTATTTCTTTCTCTTGTGTAACATGCAACTAAGCTTCAACAAAAGTGTTGCAAAAACTATAACTAATAAAATGTCTGTATCTTGCTTGTCATATTAACCTAAAACTTCTCCTTGTAAATTTCAAAAAAGAACAATAACCTAAATTAACCAAAGCAGAATTATATTTTCATTAAGCTTGCAAAGAAAAATAAAACAAAAATGTAAAAAAATTTTACCTAAATTTTCTAAAAATTTCTAACACCCCCCTTTTTCAATTTTTTTTTTTTTTTTTTTTTTATATACTCTTTAAACCTTCTAACAGTTTTTCTTCGACCTAATGTCACAAATTAATTTTTCAGCTAACAGAATTTCTTCGACCTTGTGTCATCTAACAAGATTTCTTCAGCCTTATGCCAAAAACAGAATACCTAAAAAAATTTAACAGGTATGTACTTCAATCATTGTCACTATTCTTTTCAATCTCTTTCTGACTCTCATTATTTACCTCCACTACAGGTATCCCTTCTATTTTCTTTCCTGCCTCACTTTTCTTTTCAGAATCTTTTTGACTTGATATCTCATCAATCTGTTCCTTTGATCTGTATCTCAATTTGAATTTTAGGCCTTCATTTTCTTCTGGCCAGTTATCACTTTTTCTTAGTAATTTCTTCTTTTGCTTGGTCACATTACATTCTGTTCTCCAAGCTCCTTTTCTAAATTTTCTTATTTGAGAATTTTCATCACTTTCATCAGTTTCAGTGTCAGAAATTTTCATTCTGGACTCAGGTACTTCTTTACTCGGCAGCTTCACTCCATTAGGAACGTCATCTTTGTAGCTGGTACTTGGCAATTCATCTTCTTTTTCTACAATTACCTTTAACTTCCCAGTTTTAGAATTCCTGTTCCTGCTTTCAGAGCTACTTTTCTGCTTTTCAATACTCTCCTGGTCTTGAATCACAATCTGATCACATTCTTCTTCTGCTTCTTTTTCTGGCAGATTTCCATCATTTTCTGAGTCTTCAGTCACAACTTTCAAGTCTTCTTCAATCAAGGCTTGTTTTCTCTTCGTGTTCTCCAGATGTCGACCAACTTGTCGATCTTCAAGATCTGGATTCTCTTCAGGCTCTTCTTCAGAATCTGAATCAGCAGTTGTGACACTATCCTCATCAGGATTTTCAGGTGTAGTTACACGAAAAGTATGGCCAGTGTCAATCCACCTCTTCAGTCTTTTGCACTTCTCTGCATTTGTTGTGACAAGACTGACTAGCCTCCTTTTCTGCCACCTTGGCACTAGAGAATTTCTTTTTAGACGAACCTTTTTCCTGATCCTTTTACCTGGTAACAATTCAAGTACTTGCTCTTTTTCTCTTGTTTGTACTTCTGTTTCATCTTCATCAAACACAGTAATCATTTCATCTGATAAATTCCTGCAGTTCTCCAAATTGATGCTATCATTGATAGTCATCATTCTTTTCTCTGGTATGAATGACTGTCTCATGACTTTGTCCATCATAATATCACGTGGACTTAAATCTGTCTTTTTATCAGTAGTGTTTCTCAGAAACATCAAAACAAGTGGAAGGACATCTGTCCACTTTGTACCTGCAGCTAGGCACATTTTTGCATCTCTGTCTTTTATAGTAACATTCTCATGCTCCTCAACATCTGAAATTTCTGTTCTCTCTGTACAATGGAGCAATCTGTTTTCAATATGTTTTCTGTTATCTGATAACTTTGCAACAGTAATTTCATCATTATGTCGCATCTGAAATGTTTCAAACCATTTTGAAAATAAACAGTAAATCATAAAAATGTAGCACAGTTTGTCATGTATTGACATCTCACAAAAATCCATTTGTAATCTAGTCAATGAACCACTCTCCTGTAATTCTGTTTCCAATCTCACAATTGTTCTCTTAATTGTGTTCACTTGCTGATAAGTCAGACACCTCTGGTAAAGAAAGTCTGCAATTTTATGGCACATTCTGTCCATGTCAGTAATTATGCTATTTAGTAAAACTACTCTGTCATCTTTGTGTGACAAAATCTCATCCTCATCTCGCTGTCTAAAATCTGTTCTCAACCATGTGTTTCTCAACCATGTGTTTTTCTCCTCATGAGTTGCATCATCTTGAAAGTCTTTGATTACCTGCCATGTTTCAACTACAGATGTTAGTATTAGTGAACTCAAAGCATGTTCATCATTCATTTTGTATGCTGCACATATCATGACAGCAAACCTTTCTGCCAATTGAATATCATCAATCAATCTTTTAATTAAATTTGCATTTCTGAAAAGTGAACCTGTAGAAGTCAATGTTTTAATCTGTTGATCAATTACGTCCTTTACTTTGATTTCTTCACTCAAAAGAACATTATTTTCATTCCAACATTCTGGAAGTGCATTTAATCTTTTTGGACTGTTTTCTTGTTCTTTATTTAATCCTGTATCTGTTTTCTCTGTCTGTTCATTAACAAAATTTTGCAATGGCAATGAAGCCATGTCAATCTGCTGAACCATTACCTGTCGCTGTATTTGTAGCTGTTCATTCAGCTCACTTATCTCAATCTCCTTTTCCTTTGAGCATATTTTTGACTCATCAGGCTGTGTCAATTCAATTAGGTCAATGTCAGACTTCTCACTTACCAGAACTGAAGTCATCTCTGTTTCTTGCTCGGTTGCAATCCCTACTAGTTCAATCTCGAGTACAATAGAATAAACTTTTTCAGTTAATGGGACCTTTAAATTTGCGGAATTAATTTCATCTTTTCCCAGTACAGGGACTATCTCTGTTTCCATAATTTTCATGGACTCCTTCAAATCCTTTGATGAATTTACATAATCAGGAATATTAATTCCAGATGTACCAAGCATCTCATCATGCTTTTCTGTTGCATTATTTTTAGAAGACGTTTGAACTGGGACTATGTCAATCTGATCTTGGACTTTTGGCGTTACATCAATCTGCTCTAGGGGTCTCCTTGGATTCCTGTTCTGATCCATATTCACAACATCAATTTTACACTGATCTCTATTTTCTACTCTGACATCTTTATTATTTATTTTCACTAATTTGGGAATTTTTAATTTACTTTCGCATTTGGCAACAACCTTTTTCATTTTCTTATACAAGGAAGACATTTTATTTCTCTTTATATAATTTGGTAAAAGTACTCTATAAATTTGCCTTGCAGCGCTTGCTGATCAATTAATTAATTAATTTCAACACTATCAGGTGTAGAAAACCTTATAATTTGGTCACTCTAATATATCCCTTAATTTACCTGTATCACTAATTATAATTAACCTGTAAAGAAAAACATCAATTTGCAAAAACACACTGTAAAATATTTATTTATAACAGTAAATATCAACATATAATCACATGTGTTTTAAATGTACTTATTTTTCACTTACACACCTTCTGCAACGTATACCTGTGGAAAAAGAAAACCTAACTTGTTTTGCCTTAAATTTACATATAATGTCTTGCTTGTAAATAACCTTTTACCCCTTAAACATTAATTATATGTCATTATCACTTTTCGTTTTGTCACACAATGTTTTACTATTTCTGCTATAACCTGTATTTAATTTTAATAAACCAAAAAATATGTATTTGCAAAACAACAATACAAAATATTTATTCAACACTTAAATGTGACTAGGTATATTTTAAAATTTATTTATTTGCATTTGAACACCTTCATATATCAACAGTTATGGGGAAAAGAAAGCTTGATGTTGTTTTTCTTTTTATTAATTTTTTTTTTTTATCACACTGTTGTAAAATCTTCAGACCTCCCCCTGTAATTACCAGCTCTAAATCTGCCTCCTTCGTTGTAAACACACTCCCTAAAGAGTCTCCCAATCCTCTTATTCATTCACCGCCTCGTTTCTGCTGCACTTGCCTGCTTGCTAACGCTCGTTTTATTTATACAGCAGCCTTTCAGTGCCTCCTCAGTGGGACATGTATTGTTAATTATTAGCGCGATCACAGCGCATTTACTTTGAAAGCCGAGATGTTTACAAACTCGGCAGCGGTATTAAAGCGTCAGGGAATCTCAGCGCAACACTCCGGGCAATCAATTACAGCGTGGCTCTTCCAAGTAACAGAGCCTCACCCAATTACAAAAGCAGCTCCACTTTGACGATGACGTGATGCCTCAACCAACCAGAGCACAGCTCACGGAGCCTCGCCCAATCACAGCGCGGGTTTGCCTATGACGCGACGGCGTTCTAGCCAATGGCAGCGCGGCGGCTGACGCAAGCAGCCGCTGCAGCTGGCAGCTCTCCCTCGTACTCGCGCTCAGTCCTTTTCTATAAACACAGCGCGCATTTACTTTTCATTTATTTTAATTTTGTGTGTGTATAATTTTTTATAGCATGCATTTATTTGTTAGCATTAGTCATAACACGCCTTTCCTCTAAAACGATCCCACAACTACAACAGGGATAATTAAAGTGGACACCTATCTCTTTACTCAGGTGTGTGATCCTTATAGGAATTGGCCCATACAAATATGTTCTCGGCAGGCAATAATTACAAAGCCCACATTCGAGCCTCAACCAATCCGGTCGCGGCTCCCTTATGACGCTGCGCGTCACCAGCCAATGGGTGCACAGCTATTCTATGATGAGTCGGGGCCTGAGCCAATAGAAAGGCGGCTCCTTCGTTTTCAATCTCTCCTATACAAGAACTCACAACGCCTGTCATATATCATCAATGACAGACAAATTAAATCAACTCGATAGGAAAGTAATTTAAAAGCGGTAAATGTTGTTTATTATGATTCACTCGGTAAGCATAGTAAATGCACACGAGTCATTATTACTTCATCAGCTGGCTGACTCTAAATATATCAGCAGTTTAGTTATTACAATAATAAAGAATACATTTTTAACGGCAATAAATTTATATAACTAGACAGCTTTAGCCAATCAGAGAGCTACTCTAAGATGACACTCCAAACAGTTCTACCAACCAGAGCGCGGCAGGGCGATGACGTATGCAGCAGCTGCAGCTGCAGTCTCTCCCCACACGCTCTCACTCCCAAAACCAGCCCCTCCCTTACAATTTTCGATCTGGGCACATTTTAATGGTTTTAAACTACGGAGAACAATTTATTACTATATTTAAAACGTGGAATGTTTATAAAATGAATACTAATCGCTTTTTACTTGCTTAAAAATGTTTAACAACGTGGAATACCTTAATTATAGCCTAATTAACACAGAACATTCTAAAATGTTCCTGAATGTTTTAAAATAGCACAGTTCACCTTTTTATACTTTTCAACTATGCTGAACACTTTTGAATTGAATTTTATTAGCGTGCAGAGCTTTTAAATATATTTAAACACTGCACATCATCATAAAAAGTCTTAGAATGGTACAGACTTTATCCTGAACTTTCCTAAGTACCTTAAAATTACTTTTGGTACATTTTAGTCAATATATAAAACGAAACACATCTGTCTGCTTCTCTAATTAGGATAGTTTACATACATTCAAGTATCCACACTTCGGAATAGACGGCGCTATTCACACTAAGGATAATTTCCATTTGCCAGTAGAGCAACTCTTACCCTACCCTTCTAACACGTAAGAATATGAACTCATTTTGCTCTGAACCCACCGCGAAGTGAAAGTTCTAAGAGTTCCACTTGAACATACCTTACAAAACAATCACGCACTTTCACACTGAAAATTCCCTAACTTCAGTCACACATGAAATCCGTACAGGACTCTCACCTGTTTATAGAAATCATGCACCGTTAGCAAAATAACACCGTTATCCGTACAGGGCTCTCACCTGTTTATAGATATAAAACATGTACCCGTACAGGACTCTAACCTGTTTATAGATAATCATGCACCGACATTACCCTGCCCTTCACTCAAGCTTGAATATAACTAATACTCTTATCACAGTGAGTTTTATGGAAGGCGCTTTGTCCCTATTCTCATGCTGCTCTAATTTCTTAGAAAACCCTCACTATTACAAGATTCACACCTAGCCCTAAAACTGTGTTGCACGGCGACAACACTGTATTGCACGGCGACAATACTTCTGGTACACGGCGATACCAACAGTGATACTCGGCGATATCACAGAAACAGATCAGATATTCTGCATGACTACCTTCTCATCACACAGTTTTTGTACCGGTACACACATAGCACAAAATAAACAAACTCAACATGTGTTAAAACTTAATCCTATGATTTTACCAACATATATGTATCATGCATGTAACATGTATGTCAAAAACAACATATATAAACCGTCCGATGGCTACCAGAAATTGATCCAGCGCTCTCACCAAAATATTGCACAAATGACACTATTTACTACCACAAACTTACACTACAACACTAGGCCCATAACAACAATAGAGCGCTTGAATCATGAGGCGATAAGATCTAAATATAGTTGTTTAAACCATCTGCAATAATCAAGACCAGCTTGTCATTTTAGAAAGTTTATTTTAACACATCTAGAAAAACTTAGGTTTGGTATTTTATTAAACAAGCATTAGAAAAAGTCATAAAGAAAGATTTATTCAGTATTAATAAAAAGAGTATAAATCAAGAATTATTATTCATTAGCAGGAATAAGTAAAATTAAGCATTTCCCAAAATCCTAACTATATCTCTGTCTCTACCCTCATCACCTAGTAATAAAGAAATTAATAAAAACTCCTGTCCTCACGTGTAAAGTCCATCAGCATAACATCGTCCTCCAGAATTTCTCGAGCGTAAGCCAACTATGTGTTCTCTGAACCTATTCTTATACCCTAATTTTAGCTGAGCTAACTATTTTTCACATTCCAGCAGACGAATTCTAGTTCTCCATTGGCTGAGCCACCTCGTACCACAGTAAACTGTGACACCTCCTTCTTACATGTCCGGGCAAATTCACTAGTCCATTGTTCATTTAGAAGTCTTGGCAGCTCTCCTTAGACTGCTACATTTTGTAGCGACAGCTTCCTTTTTAACCTTGAGCTTAGTCAGTTCTGAACTCCCGTGGCACGTTAGCAAACGTTAGCAGATTTCTCCAAAAAGTAATCTTTTTAGCAGTTCATTCCAAAACCTTTCAAAATAAAAGCTCAGAGGCCTTTTCCATCCTTCTTGGAATTATTTTCACTTGAGCCATTTTCATCATTAGGCCTCTTTCAGAAAGCGTCAATTTTCTGCGCCACTGTCCCTGCGCCACTTTTAAAAGGGTACTAATTTTTCTGCAGCCATCTCTAAGCTTCACTTGTAAAACTATTATATAAACAAACACAAAGAATAATTAATGAAAGAAATACAGTTTGTTCTGTTGCCTCCCATCATTGCTAATAATTAACCCATTAGTCTAAATTACCTAGCAGTAAAGCACAAATAAAGCAGCATTTTATATCTACCTGTCTTCATAATCCATAAAACCTTATGTGCGCCTAGAATAGTAGAAATGACATCACATAGACAAGGGAAGCAAAATAAGCACATGCCATTATTTTAAAACAGCTGCTATTAGTTATGACATGACAATAGACAAGATTAATTTATTATTTTCCACATACATAAGAATGCAACATAATGCACATTTATGAGCACACATGTTAATTTCCCACGTGTTCTGTAATGTAATGTAACTTTAAACTAGGTTGAATTAACACACACAGCACAAATTGTTAGCATTATTAATTTATTTATGGAAGTGTGACTTCATGGGTTTAAACAGATTTCTGTTTTCTATCCCGCTCCATCACTGCTTGAAGCAGGCATAAGGAGTGACGCAGCACTATGAGGATAGGCCTCCCCCTGCATTGCTGGAGTTGCAACACAACTCCAGCAATGCGTGACTTTTGCGTAAACAGATGCGTCAGAACTTCTGACGCATCTGTCAATCCTTGCACCATGGTGCACCGTATTGTAAATACGGCACATCCATAGTGGCGCAAGGGTTTCTAATGGTGGTGCAGGGAAAGTGACGCATCTATACAGATGGGTCACTTTCTTGTAAATCTGCCCCTTAGTTGGACACCACATACTTTAACCGGTTAAAACTTGATATTTAAAATTAATCAACTTGAAAAAAAGACAAAGAAAAAACACACCTGCAGCAAATGATTGAGATAGCGGGAAAGAGGAGAAACAAAGCATTGCGGCTTTTTTGAGTGTTGAAGATTCGCTTTTTTTTAATAAACAAGCACCTGATAAGGGAATCAGATTTATTTGTGTGGACGCTCACAAGACTATTTTCAACAAAGATAAATGCTTTGGGGAAATTGCTTGCTATGACTTCAAACTCATTTCAAGACGTCCTGGAAATCGCTGACGGGTTAAATTCTGCAAACACGCTGCTTTGAAAATTTGAAATAGATGAAGCTGACCATCCCTCTTGAAACTCAGACACAAGACAAACAGATCCAAGAGCCACGCGCAAAGAGCTTTTGATAAATTGCCTGTGTTCCTTGAAGAATCATTGGTAAGCTATTAGACGTCTATTAAAACAGGAGGTTTCATTTTATTTATTTTGTAATGAAAGCTCCTAACTGTACGGTGCTATAAACACAAACATAACAATCTCATAAAAATTTCATCTTTATCTATTTTGGGGAGATATAGCCTGTCTACCTAATTGAAGCATCTCTCATCCTGACATTAAATAGTGTACAAGAGGAGCTTTTATTACATCCTGCATCGCTCATATTCTGGTAAGCCGAAATAACATTTCTGCCTCTGAGATAGGCAGCGATAATCAGTATTTTATAATGAGGAAAAAAGCAGGATTTATCTTCAATTGAAGCTGAGAATTACTTTATCCGCCTGAGCGCCCTGAAGGGGGTGTTCAACAGATGAAATCTCTAAAAGCTTTAATAAAGTTTAGATAAAGTGAGGAATATTTATCTCGACATCCAGACATATGATGGCAAACAAGCCGCGGATCAGTACTTACGGGCCTTCTCTGTCGAAAGGTTTTCCATGTTCTACAAAAATATGATTTTCATCCTCTGGTTTCCGCTGCAAGTTCAAGCGTGTGATGTACAGGACTCAGTATGCATTCTAATGGACCGGTTACTTACTGGTAATCTACATCACCCAAGTTTTACTCTTCGTGGGCACAGGGCCGGACTGGCCATAGTGGGCACCGGGCAATCCCCAGGTGCGCCGCACGGGTTGAGGGCCGGTTTGGGGCCCATGGGGGCCGATTTTGTTACAGGGCCTGTAACAAAATCGGCCAAAAACCGGCCCTGGCAAAGAGCTCGGTGGCACCCACAACCGCCCCTGGGGGAGGCGGGAGGGGGGCGACCGACCTCTTTGCCAGGGCCGGTTTTTGTTCCCAGTCCGGCCCTGCCTGGTCACTTGCAGGGTTTTTCTGTATCAGAAACCAGTGGGTGTAGATACCTTGGTGCATTTTTATGAGGATTTTGCGTCGTGCTTGCCCCACTCAACGTAATACATGCACTTCGGAAACCACTAAGTCATATTAATGAAGCCAAGGAAAGCCATTTTATGTGGCTTTGAATGGGTTAAACAAATATGGAGTTATGCAACATGGCACAAGTCACTGCGCTGCATTACTCTGCCCACACTGATCCCCTGGTCTTTGACGCATTCCCAGATTTACCAAACATGGCAAACCTGGGAATGCGCCAAACAGATTATGCCTCCAAAGGTAAGGCGTAACGAGCAGAAATATCTCTATTTCTCCTCGTTTTTTCCTCTTTCTGTATGCTGCATTCTGTAGTACACATAGAAAGAAGAAAACGCCTCTCATGATTGTTTTTGTGCAGCAAGGTGCCCCTTCCTGCACAAAAAAAATCCTTCTTACAACACAGCCACCCTTGTACCATATAGCAAGAGGTCCTGCATTAGTGCTAGGCTGCTGAAGCTATGCCAGCATAGCGGAAAAGGACAGGAATGTGCTGTATTAGATAAATGTGGTACATTCCTGCATTTTCCCTATGACGCAGGGTAGCGCAGCAAGTTAACTTAAAACTTGCTGCACTGCCCTGTGCCACAATTCCCGTAAATATGCCCACGAGTGACATGCAGTGCATTTCAAATAGAGGCTAGCCTCACCTTCCCTACTTCAGGCCCTGCAATGCTAATGGTCGTACTAGACGGATTAAATACATCCAACATAGTGTCCCTCTTTCCCTGAAGAAAAAAGGGAAAAATTAGAGGTAGCCATTTCTCTCACTTTACACCTCCTGCAACCAAACTATGCCTCTGTGTTCCGATTTCCCCTAGGGGTCCCCATCCCCACGGGGGCTGAATTAACAAAGAGAAGTCCAGTGAGGGCTGACCTAAATGAATGGCGACCCCCAAAACTTCCTCCCCGGACCCTTACGGTTAGAGTGGAGGGGGTGCAGTAGGACCGTAATCAATGTACACACAGGCTCAGCAGCAGCATCAAAGCATACCATTCAGGCGAGGAGCTGCTCCCAAATCCTATAGGAGTAGGGTGTATTTTCGACACAGACACATGGGATCAGAAACCCTCAAACAAAAGAAAAGAATGCACAGCAGGAGGCTGCCTGCAGAATGATAACAGCAGGAGACCCGCACATTGTTTATTCCCGGTTCCTGGCCTTGGAATACTCCAAAATGCCCTTCAAGGCTTCAATTGCGTCCAGTTTTCTTCCTTGTGGTGGCAGCACCATGGGCGGAGGCATCACCAACATATGTACAAATTGCCTGGGGGCGGCAGGAGTGAAGCAGACCCCGCTTGGGTAAACTTTAGAAATTCACCTTATGCCTCCCAGGGTCCAGGAAACCTAATCGGGTAAGACATTTGTCACATTTTAAATAGAACTACCAGGGCTGGAGCTTATTTATAGCCTGGGAGTGTAGAGACATGTAGTGGTTGGTTCCATAGCTTCTCTTTATGTGGTATGAATGTGTAAACAAAAGACCCAGACAATGGTATGTTGACAATGTTTTTATAAATTTTAAGACATCTTGTACAAATAACAACTGATATCATTCTTGGGATACCTATATTGCAGAATAAACTGTTCAATATTGTCTTACAAATCAACATTTGAGGATGCAGAGTTCAGTGTGGTACAAGTGAAAGGATTGTCCGACCATGACATTGTAGGATCCGTATCCTATTGGAGACATATGAGTGTGGTAAGATGAACAACGATGTAAAAGAACAGAACTTTTGGGACCGTGTAAAACTATTGCGCTTAATACTGCGCCATGTGGAGGCCTGCGCGCTTAAATAAACAGACATGCACACGTAAGTTAGGTACTCGTGTAGACCGGAAGTCCCGAGCGACCCCGGCCAGTTTATTTAAGCCTTCGGACTAGCGGTGAACAACTAGACCGCTACATCCCATCCCAAATCAGTTCAGAACAAAATTGAAATTAAAGATTAATTAGCACACAAAATCAGACAGTCTTTGGTTCAGCTTTGGATTTGGCCTCATATCGTAATGACATCGACAGGTGGTTAGACTCATCCTCGGCGTGGTGGAGTCTATTTCGCTAGGCGAATCTCTCGACCCCGTGTCCTCCGGTGACTCTGGCGCTTCTGAATTCTCCGCTTGGTCATAAGCAGGGCTTGGCCCAGCTCTTTCCCACACTACCCCACTGCTGCTGGACAACTCAGGCCTTTCCTGCCACCCTCTGGAATGAGTACTTTTTTGAACCAAAAGACATTTCGGGAGATGACTTCTCGATTCCTTTCTGCCGTTACAGCAGTTCCTCTACATGTCTTGACGGTCCACAGCCCCGGCTCATAGGGTGTGCAAAATTTTCCCCCACTTCGATGGTTCTTCACCAGGACGGCACATCCAGGCACCATCAGCTGTGGTCATGCTCTTCTCCACTGACTGGCTTCCTCATCGGTCGCTGACCTTCGGGCTTGAGTGTCTGCGGGATTATATGGCTCTGGTTCCCAGGTCTCAGCTACTGGGATGGTGTCCCGTCGGTGTCAGGATAGCATCAGAGACCACTGTGACCTCTGAGTGGTGCAGTGTGGGGTGCTCCGGTACTCCCGCAAAAACTGTAGTAGGGCGATCTCTGGGTCTGCCTGTTCGGCGACCAATATGCGCAGAACTTTGTTAAGTGTCCGCATGAATCATTCAGTCTCCCCGTTGGCCTGGGGGCCTTGTGGAGTGATGCGGTGACATTTTATTCCTAGCCGTGTTACAAATTCCTTGAAGTCACTGCCATGGAATGGGTGTCCGTTATCTGTTTTGACCACGCGTAGCAGCCCAAATAGTGCAAAAGTCTTTTTCAGCATCGGCAGTAGGTGGTTAAATGCAGTGGAGGGTAGTACTTCCACAATTGGGTACTTCGTGTAGCCGTCGATCAGAACAGAAGTGGTCCGACCGTCCGGGAAACTCCCAAAGTCGAGGCTTAACCATGACCAGGGTAATGGAGCTGGGTCTTCAGTTATTATGGGGGCCGGCGACTCGGGTTTCCAGTGAGTTTGCATCCTTGGCACCTGCACACAAAGTCGTCTATGGCCTCTTCTAGACCAGGGAATCACACTTTTTCCCTCATCCTGGATTTGATTCTCCTCGTGCCTTGGTGTCCTTCATGTGCCAGAGCAGTGGCTCATTCTTGGAGGCTTAGGGGTATTACGATGCGTGACCCCTTCAATACTATGCCACTTGCTGCGGCGCTTAGTTCTTCATGGTTTTTCCAGACTTTCCCTAGACGAGTACGGTCTGATTCGTTCCACCCATTTACGTCGTGCAAAAAACCTGCCCAAGAGCCTTTCTTCAAAGCGTCCAGTACTCTTCCGAGTACCATGTCGGTTTGTGTGTGGGCTCCGATCTCTGGGATTGTGAGGGCTTTTGGGCATGCCCACTGAGTGATCATGTTGATAAAGTCTTCGGTCTGCCTCTCGTGCTCTGAGTTTCCCTCTGTGGGATCAGCCGGACAGCACAACAAGAAATCAGCTGGGTTCTTTGCGCCAGGTCGATAAATCAATGCTAGTTGATAGTGTTGAAGCTGGAACGCCCATCTCTCAATTCTGGGTGGTGGATGACGAGCAGTACCTTTTAACAGCGGGAGCAGCGGCTGATGGTCAGTTACCACGCGGAAAGGGTGTCTGCAGATATATAGATGAAAGTGTTTGCATGCCCACTTAATAGCGAGTGCTTCTCATTCGATCTGCGAATATCGGGTTTCCATTGCTGTCGGTGCTTTGCTCGCAAATGCCAGAGGAACCCACGTCCCGGGTTCTGTTTCCTGCATCAGTAGGGCTCCTAGCCCAACTGGGCTTGTGTCCACTATCTGTTCCGTTGGTCGTGTGGTGTTGAAGTAGGCCATGGTTGTCTTCTCTTGCAGGGCTACCTTCACCTTGCGAAACGCTCCTTCTTCTTCCTGGCCCCATTTCCATCCGGCATCTTTTTTCGCCAAGCTTCGCAGAGGTTCTGCAATAGTGATGAGGTTGGGTATGAGCCTCCGGCAGTACGTCGCCATGCCCAAAAAACTCAGAACTTCCGAAACTGTGGTGGGTGCAGGAGCTGGATGGCTTGAGACTTTCTATGGTCAACTTTCACCCCCTCTTGGCTAAACACATATCCGAAGAATTCAATGTTTTTTTTTAAAGAATTGACACTTCTCTTTGTGGAGGGTGACACCACAATCTGCAAGGGGTTGGAGGGTGGCTTGCAGCCAACGGTGATGCTCTTTAAGTGTTGCCGAGTGTTTTAGAATGTAATTGCTGACATTGAGCAATCCTTGCAGACCAGACAGAACTTCCCTCACAGCGTTTTGAAAGATCTCTGTAGCCGATGATATTCCAAAGTTCAGTCTCTTATAATGCCTGAGTCCCAGGTGTGTTGAAAATGTGGAGATGTACCTGCTTTTTTCAGCTAATCTTAACTGGAGATATCCGGCTTTGAGGTCCAGTTTTGAGAACCCTTGGGACCCATTTAGTTCAGCGAGTATGCCATCAACCGTCGGTGTTAAGTGTCTCACCCTGCATGTTGCCTGGTTGGGCATTCTCATATCTATGCAGAGCCTGACTTGACTGGGTTGTTTTGGTTTTTCGGCTATGACCATGGGCGACACCCAGGGAGTTGGTCCAGTAACTTTTTCTATTACTCCTTGTTGCTCCAGTTTTTGTAGCTCTTGTTCTACCAACGGGCGTAAGTGAAAAGGGATGCGCAGGTGTCGCAGGGCAACCGGTTTTACTGATGTGTTGATGTGGAGTTTTACTGGTGGTCGCTTCAGGCACCCTAATCCTTTGAACAACTGTGGGAATAGCTCAAGAATGTCCTCTGTCTGTAGTGTCTTTACGGCATTTGTGAATGTTATCAGGCATAAGTCTTCTGCGGTATGACTTCCTACCAATATATCCGCTTCCCTGTCGACCACATCGAATGGCTTTGTGATTTCGCGGTCTTCTGACTTCACTTGAACCGTAATTTTTCCCTTTAGGGGGAGTGGCGTTTGGCTGCTATATGTGAGTATCCTCACCTTGGAAGGTACGAGCATTGGCCTTGGGTTGAGCTTTTTGTAGTGTTGACTCCCCATGACGTTTATCGATGCTCCGGTGTCAATGAGGGCAGTGACAGGTGACCCAGCGATTTCAATGGCACATGTGGGCTGGGGACGCCGCCTCCGCTTGAGGTCCCTTGCAAACGATATCAGGTAGCATTCTTCCTCTTCATATGTGGAGGAGTCTACGATGTATGGCCTACGCTGTGTCAGTGTCCTCTGCATCCTCGACTCGTCAGGCTTGTCTAGTGAAAGGTGTCTCACTGATCTAGATGGGGGTCTTTGTCCAGGAGTTCCCCTTTTTCGCATGCCGCTTCTGCATACACTTGAAAAGTGATTGGGGATTCCACATTTTGAGCATATCTTGCCTTTGCTGGGCAGTCATTTTGAGGATGTTCCTCTTACCCACAGTATCCGCACTGTGGCTGTTGCGGTCTTCTGGTGGGCCATCGTCACCGGTTTCCGCGAGCTGAGATGCGAGCAGCTTCTACTCTCTCTGCCTTGACTGCCACTGCTGGTTCGCTTGGTTTGTTAGGCGCTTTAAGCGCTCGAACCGCAGCATCATAGTCGGTGGAGTCCCCGGTGTTTGGCAGATGCGCAAATAATTTGTAGATTTTGTCACCTGTAAAATGCAGCAGCAATGACCTCTTTACTGTGCCATTAGTCTCTCTCGTTGCAATAAAATAGTTATCTAGTCGGCCAATCCACACGTTCCACCTCGGTGACGCGGTGGCAGGATCAATCAACTCACTAAATGGTGGGAGTGCACTGACTTGAGAGTGTGCATGCACTGGTGGTGCGGCTGCGGGTGCTGGCTGTGGAGCTGCTGCAGAGGCAGCCGATTCAGTCATGGTTGGGTGTGGCACGATGGTCCTCATGGCTCGGGCTCTCTTTTTCTTTTCTATACTTGGTAGAGCGGTGGTTTTTGCCAGTGCTTGTTTGTGTCTTTAGTTGGCGTGATTTAGTCTTGCCAATGCTTGTTTGTTCTTGTTCTTGGCTTGTTATGCCTGTCCACAACGGTGGGACTTGCCAATGCATGCTGGTACTTTTGGTTGGCGTGATTTGGTCTTGCCAACGCTTGTTTGTTCATGTATTTGGCTTGGTATGCCGGTCCAATGCTTATTCGCTCCCCTGTCAGGCAGTTGACATTGTGCGCTGCAGCGTGTTGTGCTGCGTGTTGATAGCACACCTCATGGCTTGAGGGTTCAATGCTGAGTGTGGTTGATCTCTTCCACGCATGCGTGCGCCTCAACTTTCTGCGCGGTCTCTACCAGGGACTCACCAGGAGCACTATCGCACTGCCACTTCACGCGAGGGGCTTTACCTCATGGTAAGGGCGCAGGGTGTCGGGCGATACCTTGGGTCACTGGCCGGTGACTTTCTGGATCTCTCTTCACCGCGCTGACGCTGTCAGGTCCTCACGAGCTGATAGATATCAATCGCGTTTTGTCGTCGCTCTGGCAGGTCGACGGGCAAGGCTGGTTAATTTTCACCTCACAGAGGGATGATAGTTTCTCATGATCCCATCCCTAGTCGCCAGTGTTGGGACTGTGTAAAGCTATTGCGCTTGATATCGCGCCATGTGGAGGCCTGCACGCTTGAACAAACAGACACGCCCACGTCAGTTAGGTACTTGTGTGGGCCGGAAGTCCCAAGCGACCCATTTATTTAAGTCTTCTGGCCACGCCTGGCCAGAAGGTGATACATTGTATAGGTGTTCTACCGGGTAGGGGTCCCTAAGGAAATGAGCGGTGAACAACTAGACCGCTACAAGAACTAAGCAACACATGGCACTTGATGGTGTATGCAAACTACGTTCCTGTGGGGGGAATATGGTGGGAGGGAGGGGAAGGGGGGAATGATCTCAATATCTTTTTAAGGATTATGTATCAAGCAGCAACCCCGAGGTTGGGAGGGGGAAGATTTGGGGAAGGGGAGGTAGCAAGGAGCATGCAGGACGCTTCTGGGTGCTAACAGTTTCTATGATTCATGGGAACTCAATGTGACCTCTCGTTAGGTTTGGCTTCTACAGCTGCCTGATATCCCTCTCAATAAGGCAATGGAACTGGCATGTCTGCATTCGAGCCGGCTCTACACATAGAGTCCAATTCTGCCAGTGTTCCATACCACAAATCAGATAGTCAAAGTGGTAAGGGGGAGGAAGAGATGACCTCGAGGACATGGCTATCCGCCGTTTAGCAAAGAGGGAGGCCAGATCAGCAAACATATTGCAAGATTTATTTTTGCTGGTATGCTTAGTGAGACCTAGGAGACAGTGTGTGGTCTCTTTAGACATCTGATTGCCTAGAATATTCTAAATGTGTACAATTATCCCATCCCGATAGGCACTGATAAGCAGGCATTCCCACACCATATGGAGGAGGTCAGCTGTGTTGGTTGAGAAGCGGGGGCAGGAGTCTCCGACGCCTGGGAACATTCAAATTATTCGCTTGAGTGTTAGATAAGTGTGATATAAGTAATTGAATTGATGTATTTAAATCGGGAATTGGTGGAAATAAGCTTAACCATCCCTAGACACTGCTCCCATTGTTTGTCCACAATCACCACCTGGCAGCCCCCCAATGACCCCTCAACTCTGAAAATGATGTGCTTCTATTGCTTCATATTGCAAACACAACAGTGATGGACAGAATGTGGACCAATGTCCCACATTCACCCCAGTCCAAAGATCTGGGCCCAAATCCATCGTTTTTCCACTCCACACCACCCTGGGTTAGACAATGGCGATATGCAAATCAGCGCTAACCCTGTGCTCCATGGGAACAGTCCAATCCGAACTACAAAAGCCATGTCCTTCCCAGAACGGAAACAAGCATCCGAGGACATGGCTTTTGTAGTTCGGACTGGACTGTTCCCATGGGGCACAGGGTCAGCGCTGATTTGCATATCGCCATTGTCTAACCCAGGGTGGTGTGGAGTGGAAAAACGATGGATTTGGGCCCAGATCTTTTGACTGGGGTGAATGTGTGACATTGATCCACATTCTGTCCATCATTGTTGTGTTTGCAGTTACCGCTCTAAGTGTACTGGGGATGCTCAGACGTGAGTCCCAGGCACTCCACACCACTGGAATCAAGCTAGCCGGGCTGATGAGAGGTGTTACCTCGAAACCGGGCCAGTCCTCGGATGCTTGTTTCCGTTCTGGGAAGGACATGGCTTTTGTAGTTCGGACTGGACTGTTCCCATGGGGCACAGGGTCAGCGCTGATTTGCATATCGCCATTGTCTAACCCAGGGTGGTGTGGAGTGGAAAAACGATGGATTTGGGCCCAGATCTTTTGACTGGGGTGAATGTGTGACATTGATCCACATTCTGTCCATCATTGTTGTGTTTGCAGTTACCGCTCTAAGTGTGCTGGGGATGCTCAGACGTGAGTCCCAGGCACTCCACACCACTGGAATCAAGCTAGCCGGGCTGATGAGAGGTGTTACCTCGAAACCGGGCCGGTCCTCGGATGCTTGTTTCCGTTCTGGGAAGGACATGGCTTTTGTAGTTCGGACTGGACTGTTCCCATGGGGCACAGGGTCAGCGCTGATTTGCATATCGCCATTGTCTAACCCAGGGTGGTGTGGAGTGGAAAAACGATGGATTTGGGCCCAGATCTTTTGACTGGGGTGAATGTGTGACATTGATCCACATTCTGTCCATCATTGTTGTGTTTGCAGTCTATTGCTTCATATGGCACTATGGAGGCAGGTAACTGCATATGTAGCCTGACCATAGATAGCAAGAATTTGCAGTAGGTGGGAAGTTGCAGGTTCATTATGTGTCCTGCGTCAGATCTGGTACAACTGGCGAGTGAGGGCAGCTTAAAGAAGGAAGGAACCCAGTGATATACCATAATTGTCTACCAAATCCTCAAAAGTGTATAGGACCTTATCAACAAGGCCAGCTTCAGTCCATTTGTCTATGTCATGCATTAGGCTGACAGTAGAGCAGGCGGGTATTGCTCAGAGTGGAAGTTCTGGTGTGTAGGGAGTCTGCCTGTTATGTAATATAGTGTAGGTACCCCAGCAAAATGTATCCACCCTCATAAGGATGTTCCCTCCCCATTTAGGTATCATGGCTGTGGAACAGAGCAACCATCTCAAAACCTCACACGGGGTGAACCTACAAACCAGCGCCCTAGTTCCGATGTCTCTTTCTTAGCCAACCAGCAAGTCAGCCACTTCAAATGGGCAAAGTTCAGGAGCTCTAACCCCTTTGTGCTCTAGACGAGACCAAGCCGTCATGATCACAGATGAGCTGTGCCCATGACGGCCTGGTCTCGTCATATGGCGCCGCTCCGCCCACGTGCAGTTAATTCCCCGCCTGTGCGGGAGAATTAATCAGTGGGCGGGGTCGTGACCAAACCAGGCCGTCATGAGCTCAGCTCCACTGTGACTCATGGCTGCCTGGTCTCATCACGAGCACCGCAGCGCCGCGCTCGCTCCCCTCCCCCCAGCACCGTGGGGGAGTTAGCCTCGCAGCGAAGGGGCTAAACCTCCCTCCGACAGTGGGGTATACAATTTAGCAAATCGCTGTTCTACGTTTACCGGTACCCCGTATCAACACTATTCGTAATGAGTGTAATCCCTTGGAGAATAGGACAGGAGCAGCTAAGAGAAAGTATAGCAGTGTTGGAAGTATAAGCATCTTAGAGATAGCTATGCGCCCCAAATGGGAAAGCGGGAGGCTCGTCCAATATGGTAGAGAGCTTCTCATAGCGGACAATGCCTGTCCTATATTATAATTTATCAGGTCTTTCTAGGCATGATGAATGCTGATTCCCTAAGTATTTAATGATGTCATAGTTCCAAGGGAGGAGAGTGCGGGAAGAACCAGCCGTCTATCATCACACAAAGCTGTCAAGGGGAAGAGGTGGGATTTATTCCAGTTCACCCTCAGGCCAGAAGCCCTGCCAAAGTTTTAGAGGAGGTTAAAAAGGAATTGTATAGTACTAAACTCTTCGTGAAGATAGGTCAAGGCATCATCAGCGCAGAGAGAAACTATATGCCATCAATCGTCAACATGAATACCCCATTCTGGGAACCTAGCACACAACATGCAAGCCAGGGGCACATTGGCCAGGGCAAAAATAATCATTGATAGGGGGCAACATTGTCTTGTGACCCTTTCTATGTGCATCAGATCAGATATGGTCCTGCCTAATCTCGCCTTCGCAGTTGGGGCATTATATAGCAATGATACTCAAGAGGGAAACCTTGGGGCCACCCCTACTGTAGTGTAGTTCCTATCTTCCCAATAGGCTCTGCGCATTGGAATAATACCTACAGTAGTAAAGGCCTAGGCCAGACGTTAACTAGGTCTACTACTGTCGATACTAGACTTAAAGTTTTGGGTTTGCCAGCGTAGCTCAGAGTTCACTAGAAACTTTCTCGAATGTTCAAGGAGGAATTAACTTCCCTGATTAGACAAGAAGGGATTTAGTTTCTGACAACCATAGAACATGACAACTTTGCTCTCCCCTAATCAAGAGTCAATCTCGAGAGTCGTGTGAACAAAAGGCAAATTATTTTACTCAGTCAGTACGTGCATTCTTAGTCTCATCAGAATGTAGAGAAAAGGAAGAGACGGGCGTGTTCAATAAAAAGGTGTTATTTATTGATCAGTCTCTTTTCTCATACAAGAGAAATGGATCGATATTATTGCAATACTTATAGTTAAGTAAAGTGCATACATTAAAAGCAATAGTATAAAATAATACTGTAAAAACATTGATATGGTTTCTAAGCCATAAGATGTTTTAAAATGTATAAAATATATTATATATACATATACATTTGACTAAACGTACTCAACTGGTGTTTCTAGATACGCCTACCCCGTGTACCTGACCTAAGCCTAATACGTGGGCGGGAATAGAAAGTTACAGTTTAAGTTAAGTTTGTTTTTGCCAAGTGAATAACTAAAGAATTCTCTGTGAGGGGTTATTCAGTTCTGTACCTGGAATTTAGGATGAATGAGGAATGGTATCTCTCTCTCTGGTCTCGATATTCCAGGCTGCCTGCGAGGGCTGCCCAGAAACGCCGGTGCTGGATTCTCGGCAGGAGAAAGCAGCGCGTCTCTCAGCGCGTCAGGAAGGCGGGGCTGCTGCCAGCGGGGTCTGCTCTGCTCTTCGCTTCGGCAAGTATGGCTGCTCCGTCTCGTCACCACGCGTGTGTTTGCATATGGCAAGATCGGTAATATTTATACCTTTAAGGTGCCGAGATTGACGTAAGGATGGACATAGATACGTCAATAAAGATGTCATACGACTTGCTCGTTAGCACATTCTTTTACTAAAGTTCTCGGTGAAATCAAAACAATGGCCGCAGGGTTTTGCCCAGGTTGTCATAGGTTTGATTTGTTATGAGAACTCCGTATGCCTTATCAGGGGCTGGAGGAATATCGCTTGTCTAATTAGATCGCAAGTGTTATGACCTAATCAGATAACACGTTCCTGTGCCGTAGTGTGACTGCGTCAGATAACGGTATCTGCATCATGGGGGTTTTCTGCCTCATGGGCTGACTGCTAGTTAACTTGTTGGTTTGTTTAACTAGAATAGGGTCAGGAATAGGGGGATCGATTCAGGACCTATAGGAATACATGACACCCACTCCACGCTAACTATGGACATATTTACTAATCTAGGCATAGTATAACATAGTACAACATACTATAGAGTAGTGTGTATACCTTACCACCCCAAAATACATAAATGCATTTTGAAATTTTCAAATATACTGAAAAAAATTGCAGACATATATATATATGGTATGCACTCAAGCTGTAGAAAAATGCCAAAGTAATCGCATTTGTATACATTATTGCTTATTTGGTATATGAGAATTACACATGAAATGGTTTCTTACAGAAAAAAGTTTCGAGACCATTCCATCACAGAATAAAATATCTTTATGAACATGCCAGCGGGCAGCTAATGTCTATAAGCTATCTAAAATTTAGAAACCTTAGTTCTCTAAGAATAGTTCTTACTTTAAGCAGAAGATAGTGTCCCGAAAAATATGCAAAAATATTTGGGGCTGCTGAAAAAACTGCTGTCCGTGAACTGGAGCGAAAATGTTCATGTGACTTTATTTTTAAAGTTGAAGGCCGAATTCAGGGAACGCCGTGTGCGAGCTTGCTCAAAAGTCTCTATTTCTGTTCGGGTGAGAACATCATATCATTTAGGCTTTCGAAAAAACTGTCAACAGCTTCCTGGGAAAGTTCCACTAACTCGGAAATAGGTGTAATCATGCATTCTTGCGCATGATTGTCTTCATTGACATTCTGATTTGCATTACTGACAGAAGGTCGTACCTGTTCGATGCTGCTTTCATCTTGAACTTCACTACCCATCAATCGTAGTGGTGAAGCTTCCATGAATGCCGTCATCAGGATTGGTAGCCTTTGAGGGCAGCACAAAGCATGAACCTTTATCGGGCTCAACAATGTTTCTGCATCCATCGGCGCATCCGATTGTAGCGTCAGACAGGTGTCTAACACGCATTCTTCTCCGCATAGCAGACACCTCAATACAGGTAAAACACATCTTTGCCACATTGGTCGAAATGATAGAAACCAAGTCATGTTCAGGTCTCTAAGCCGGGAGAGTCCCAGGATTTTTGACATCCGGTCCCGGTATCCAATGGCTAGGATTGTTTCTTACCTTGTCGCAAGAGTTTTGTCTGTGACATGGGTTGCCATAACGAAAAATAAGGACTAAGAATAGGATTCCTGCAATTAGTCCCAGGATCAGGGGAAGTCCGCCAAAAATCGAATGGATGAAATCTGGAAAAATACCCAGTATGGCTTTGAATGGTGTTAATGCCATCGAAAATACTGTCTTAAATACCTTTGAGACCCCATTGGTATCAGAAATATTTAAGATTTCATTCAGGATTTCCGCGAAATGTACGGGGGAATTAGTTGATAATAATGTATGTATCTCTGCAGTCGTCCTTGCGACTTGTAGATCATACGTTTCTTTTGATGACGAGAGCCTGGTAAGCGTCTGAAGAAGGACTGTTTTCATTCTGCTTAAAGTATCTATTCGAATAGAAGTAATTTTCAAATCGGGCCATGCCCTTGCCTCCCTGTCTGGGAAGGAGCTGGGGAACAATGTGCGTCCACAGCACTTGACCTTCGCAGTAGTAGTTACTAGATAAGGAGTCCCGGGCATAAGACTACAACATCTGCGGTCTACAATAAGAATGTAACTCCCATTATAGAGTCTTTGAAAGAATGGTTCTATTTCTGTTGCAGGTGCGCCTTGCTGGTGACATGAAAGGTTGTATGAATTCCCTTCACAGGCTCCATGTAAACTAATTCCGTTACACAGAAGTGTGCCACTCAGTGACATCGCACAATTGTTGCCACTAAGAAACACTTTCTGTCCTTTATTACTGACACATGCATGTGAATAGGGCAGGTTCCATGTTGTTTTAAGGTACCCCTTTCCCAATTTCTCGTACATGCCAGCCTGTATATATTTTTGGCAGTATTGAAACCTGAAGGTTGAGATTGGAATATTTATTATCCCATGTATTATCCATTCATTGACAGGTCGTTCTGACATTGTCATTGGTAATCTTTCTAGTTTTTCAATGCTCAAGATTGTATAATCAGCACCCTTTTGCGCCATACTGTTTTGTCTATCAGTAAGGTTAAAGATTTGGAATAGTGACGTTGTGTTGATTAAACGCCAAGGCACATAGCCTGAACGCAGATTTTGTAACGTCCAGCCAAGCTGTACAATAGAACGCAATTGTGACTGACCGTGTTGTAATAGCAGTAAGTCTTGCGATAATATATCGATTGCTGACGACACAATGCTGTCCAAAGAAAAAATTCTGGAGGACAGAGTCATTAACCCATTGTCCACTACAGAAAGTGATTTTTCCAAATTAATACGGTCAATTTCCCGTATTCTCTCTGCTGTTTCAATTTGAGTAACCTTCCAGGCCTCATTGTATGCTGCATATACAGAGGCTGCTATGAAACGCTTTTGACGCTGTTTACGTGGTCCCAAAGTGAAATCACGCAAGTCAGCACCATCAGTAAGTAAAGTTAGGTGTTGCTTAATTTCTGCCAGTGTGGAAGTTTGTAGCCATTGAAGGCATAATTTGCCCACACTGTAGGTGGTTATTATCCCTGGGTGATGTCTTTGAGGATATCTAGGGTCTGGCCTGGTCATTTTGAACCCCTGTGTTTTGTTCAGGAATCTGTCTTGACAGTTATTAGTAGCTGTGGGCCAGATCAACCACTGTTTCCAATCAGGATGTGTTCTGTTTTGGTTTAGTATATGGTTTACGTCTATCTCTTCATCTGTATCAGAGTTATTGCTAAACATTATTGGCTTTGGAATAGACGGTTTATTTAAATCTTTGATTTTGGCTAAGCCAAGACAGGTGGTCTGTTGAACAGTGTCATTTAAAAATATCATTTGTTCTGGGATCATGCAGGCTCTAAACAAAGCTTCTATACCCTGTACTTGCCATTCTTTTGTACCCCAAACACTTTTCAATTCAACATTTTTGTCCCAATAATCAAATCCAAAAGTATTCATTTGTTCAAAAAATGAGTCTGAATATAACAATTTTGTGTTGGTTATCATGGTTTTGGTTCCTGTCTTGTTCGACAATTTAAAATAAAATGTTTCAGCATTACTTGTGTTAAAACCTGAAAAATATGAATATTTGTCGTAAACGGTTCTTGAGCTCCCTTTTGGAGGTGTTGCACAATTTTCCCATTGATTATAATTTAGAACGTTTCTAGGTTGTGCAGATCTATGTAAAAAGTGGTTACCATAGTGGTTATAGCAATACATACTGTCATAATTTGTAGAACCCTGCAAATAATCATGTTTGGTAAATTTAGCAGACATTACTAAGTCAGACATCATATTATTAATGCTTTCGAAGTCCCAATCATCAGCAAATGAGTTTGGTTTTGCAAAGTCACTCAATGAGATCTTAATTTGGTGTGGATATTTCAGGATCTCGACCGGACCATAAATTTCATAGTCAGTGTTGTCCCAGGCTACCCCACCAGGTATCGGATTGGCTGTGAAGTTGGCTGAAGAAAGTTCTCTTTTCTCGACGTGTGAAGATGTGTGTGGTTTGAGGATCAAGTTGATTTTCTGACTTACTGTGTCCATTTTAGCATATTTTCCCTCAATGAAGCGTCCCAAAGTAAGTACCATGATGAGCCAAAGTATGAGGATAAATGCACCAAAACCCACCCAAAATTCAATCCATGGGGAAATCAGATATGTTTCTTTCAGTTGTCTCAAAAGTTCCTTAGCTTTGTCTTTAAAGGTTTTTGATGATGGCTGTGTCTTTGATTCGCTGAAGCCCTCGGAGGAATCATCGAAGTTAATGAAGTAGCCGGATGCAGTTCTGTCAATTGTTCCAATTGGTTCAGGATTTCTGTTTCTTGCATTTTCACTTGGTACTTCATTATAGATTGGTGTGTCTCTGCTAAATGTTTTTATTTGGGTATTCAGAGGTCTTAGTTCTATTGCATTGTTGCATAGTCCTTGTTGTTCTTCTGTAGGCGTTTCGAATGTGATGAGCCTCTTCGTTAGGACCTCTGTACTGGTAGCAAACCTTGGTGTTCTGCTACTTATTGGGAGTCCACTTGGCCTACTGTTTGTTATCGGCCACATGTTGTGGTTTTACCAGGTCGATGGATACAACTCGGTTCTCCTTTTTACCAGCAAGTGGCGGTAGTACAACTGATCTTGTCCCGTTGACAGACAAGACAGGAACTGCTTTTCTGTAAGAAGGCCCAAATTCCTTCTTTACCGCGATCTTTTCCCTGACTAGATCCCCGACTTTTGGAATCCAGACAGGTCTTGCTGGGACAGGTGGTGGTTCTTCAGTGGTTGTTGGCTGTTGTTTCAACTTTATGTTGCTCAGGTCTTTTCTTGTTTTGTTTAAGTCCTGCAAAATAGCCAAACGATCTTTGATATCAAAGGTTTTTTCTTTCACCACTGAAGTCTGACTATCAATGTCAGAGATCATCATCCTAGTTCCAAATAATAATTCGTACGCACTGAATCCCTTCAGAGAATTTCTTGGCAAGTTATTGAGACTAAGTTGGACACTTATTAGATGTTTGACCTACCCAGCTCCCGAACCTAATATCCTTTCCGCTATAGATTGCTTTATGCCTTGGTTTTTTCTTTACACCATCCCGTACCCTCAGGAAGGAAGTGAGAAGATTCCCGCTGGGCTATGCTCATTTGGTCATGTTTCCCCTCAGGCTTGAGGGCTAGAGTGGAGACAATGGTCAAACGTAGCATGCTCTTAGCGTATATGCCATTTAGACTCGCAAATCTTTGTATAACAGTCCGGACGTCAGCCGAGTGCTGGTGATCTACATTATAAGTGGAACTAGCCTGTATATGTTAATCGCAACCCTTCCTTTTTACTCCTGATTTTTTCTGGAGTAGAACGACGAGGTATTAAACTGTTTCTTTCCCCACTGCGATCTCTGTTGCAGTTTGGGCAGTTTTTTACAAACATGGTATGACGCAGGCTCATGCCTGGCCACCAGTACCGTGATTGTAATTCTTCCAGAGAATCTTTTAGTTTAAGGTGTCTGAGACCCTCGCCCATATGTGCGTCTGCGATTAACAAGTTTCTCCTGTCCATGTTTGGAATCACCCTATCCCCCACTCCAGGGATTCGAGCAAAAGGGACGGAGTTTGCATCGATTATGTATGTATAATTGAGTGGATAGTTGATCGGTAACGCTGAGCAGTCGCCTTTTGATGACGTTTTCACTGCCAGCACTGTTTCACCGTCAATGTATTTTAATGTACGCTTTTTTCGAACTACGGGAGCCGATTTAGTGGCTGCCGCTGTGGCTGTTTCGGCCAATGAATTCCCTGCAACGTGAACGCCATCACGCTGATGACTCAGTGAGTGTGTCACGTGAGTCTTTGGTAGTTCTTTCTGTAAAAGAGCTATTTGTTCCCAGAGCAGTTTCTGCTTTATTGGTGCATCTGTGTCATCTTTGTAACCGTTTTGAATCCATGTCTGCAAATCCTTGTTATATGATTTGACGCAGTAATTTGAATCTGACACTATAAGTGTCGGGAATTCGCGATCCGCATTATCTAGCGCCATTTTCAATGCTATTATTTCTGTTTGTTGTTCCGAATTAGTTTCTACTGAGTGTGTTTTTGTTAATAGAGGTTTTAGTTTACCTCCGCGCCACACTTCTTTTGTAATCCCACATGTGGGGTTGTATGCTTGTTCTCCCCAAACGGGAGGTTGAGCATGTCCGTCTGTATAAATTACACAGGCGTAATGTCGTAAAGGCAGAATATCGATTGGCAGAGGATATGTTTCTTCATATTCTAGATTTTTTAATTCTTCTAGTTCTGGATCAAAGTAGTAGTATACTTTGTCCGTTGTGATAGAATTCACCCATTGTATCCATTCCGGATTCAATGCTGTTGTTGGTAAATTCCACGGTGTTGTTAGTGCCTCAAAGGCTGATTTTGCTGTTCTGACTGTGATATGTCTACCGTCCGCTTGATCTTTCTCTCTAGCTATTGCGGTTTGAACTGCATGAACAATTTTTTCTTTATTGCCGATTTTCTGTTCAGCTTCTGTGTACAAGTGTGATTTGAATGCAATTGGTACCTTTTCCCCCTCATTAGAGGTCAGGTATGTGAATCCGCATCTCCCTGGGATGACTCGAATCACAAGATTGCGTGTGTTATCACGTGTTTCTAATTTTGTTTTAATTAGCATGTCTGTTTGTAAGGATCTCAGAATTTCTGTGTGTATTTGAGTCCAATTGGATTTTTTAAAATCTGGTTTAATTAGATCATAAAGGGGTTTGACCCTTTCTGCGTAATTTGCAATGTATGTTCTTCCGAAATTTAGGAAGCCTAGAATCGACTGTAGGTTTTTTAGTGTTCTAGGTGCTTGGAGTACGGCACATTTCTCTAGGAAATTGTCAGCCAGGCTTTTGCCTTCGCTTGATAATTCATATCCTAAGAACAGGACTGTCAGATGGGCAATTCTGGATTTTTTAAAGTTGAATTTGTAACCCTCTGCAGCGAACCCAAGTATTATGGTGTTCACTCTTTTCAAGTGAGTCTCCAAGTCATCATCTGTTAAGTAAATGTCATCGACATAAGATAATGCTTCATCATCATATAGTTGTAGTAATTCTGTTACTCTCGCTGAGAATACCCCCGGGCTGTTCTTGTACCCCTGGGCTAACCGACAGAATTGTTTTTGAGTGCCATTTACTGAGAATGCAGTTAAATATCTGCTCTCTGGTGCTATGTTTTGACAAAAGAATCCATTAGAGATGTCTAAGGTTGTTTTGTATTTTTTGCGCACTATGTTATTCATTAGTGCAGCACTGTGTGAGTTTTGCACTGCAAAAGTTTTGCAACATGTGTTAAGGTGTCGGTAATCCAAAACTAGACGATATGAATTGTCTGGTTTGGAGACCGGAATCAAAGGATTGTTCATTTGTGAGGTGCAAGTTTCAATCACCCCCTGGTATTCTAGCTGATCTAGTATTTCATTTACCTGTTTTTTAGCTTCTTGCTTAATTGGGTACTGCCTTTGTGCAGTAGGTTGTGATTTTAACTGGATTTTGTGAGGAGGAGAATCCTCATCCCATCCCACGTGATTTTTATATAAAGCAGGAGCTAGAGCCACTGCCCACTTTCTAGCAAGTGTGTATTTTTTATGAATTGGAATTTGATTTGAGAAGGCAGGCATAATTATTTCTTCGCCATGAGGGCACTCCCTGACAAACTCTGGTGGCCAGTCTTTTTCAGCTAGAAGGATGTAATAGCCCTTGGAGAGATTATCCCAAAATAGTTCCCTTATTTTCCTAGTCTTATCCCCCTCTATACGCAATGTTATTTCGTATATTTTGTGAGGTTTGCTAACTCTGGTGTCCGCAGTTTCCACTTGAAGATATTCATTCGTGTCCACTGTCTCCAGATGATTCATAAGGACTTTGCGAGCTATGCTCACTTCTGCTGCACTGTCTAGCATTGTCTGAGCCCACTCTCCGTTTTTCAGTTGTGTCCTCAGTATTCTCGGCATTGTTAACTACCTTGATACTGGCTACCTTCTTTTTTGGAAATTTTAATTTCTTTTTTAGTTGAGCAGGTTCCTTGTCTTTGGACTTGGCGTGCTCTTCTCTTTGTTCTGATCGTCCTCTTCTTTCCGATTTCTGCGAGGAAGTCTGAAAAGATTGAGAGGGACGCGTATCAATGTCTTGATATCTATCAGGTTTTTTTATATTATCCCTATTTCTAAGGTTATATCTTTTCCCAGAGGGGTCACTCTGGGGTGACCTGTGTCTTTGGTTCGGAGATTTCTCTCTTCGCCTAGGAGACCTTCCTCTGGACTGGAATTTCTTTTCTTTAGGATTGGATTGTTTGTTTCCATCCCAGTTCTTTTTTGGTGAATTATTATTAAAAAATATTTTTTCTGGACTTTCAGTCAGTTGCGGTTTTACTGGTATTCCACCTAAACTATCTCTACCTAGTTCCTCATAGGATTTTTCTATGATTCTGGCAATTTCAGCTGGTTGGTCTGCTATATCTGTCTCTTTTAACCTCTGGCGGATCGCCACGTTGGCTGCTTCACCTTTTATGTTGGCTAATAATATAGCCGAGACCTGCTTGAAGTCTTTCAGTAATTTCATACCAAGAGTTAAAGCGAGTTCTGGACCGTATTCGTCTTGAATTTGTTTTAGCACATCTGGTATCACCGAAATGGATGGAACACCGTGCGTTTTTGTGTAGATGGAAGCAAAGACTGTACCCCAAGTGTCACAGTCCTCTATGTGTGGTGCGATTCCCATTGGGAGACAGATAGTCAGGATCCTGTGTTTTTCTAGCGGGGTGGTGTCAGGAAACACCGCCTCGATTTGGGTAATTTTCTGTGCCAACCAGAATGGTATTTGTTCCCGTTTAGCCGGTACTTTACCTAGGCAGGATTGGATGTTCTGTGGTGTAATTTTATTTGTGTTCCCCTGGTGAGGGGTCAGCTGTGGAAGTTTAATCGCTGGCTGAATTGTTGAAGTCCGCATCACATACTGAACTAATTGTCTATGAATTTTTATTAATTGTTTTAGCTGTGTTAACAGCTTTGCTGCAGACATCCCATTGATGTCTGGATGTGGTGTGTATCCGGCTAGGACCGGCCACATTGCTCCTGGTCTACCTAAAGGACCGAGCCTGGTGATGTGATTATTATGTTTTAGGGCGCCATCAAATAAGAGCAAATGCTCTTGGAATTTGAGTGGTACTTCCACCTCCTCGAAAGGAGTGTACTCATTAGGAGGTTCCTCTATTTTGTAATAGTGGAAGTACTTTGTTACAGCATTTGCTGCTGGAAAATGTATCCATGAATAATATACCTCTGTCTGCCGATATTCGTGTGCCTCAATTACGAATATGACTGTGCCACCTCTAGGTGTCAGTCCATTTTCTATAAGTTTCAAGGTTATAGATTTTCTTTTAATGACCGGGATGAGTATTATATCCGGGTCTGCATTTTGTAGTGCAGTATCAGCTTCTGCTATGTCAGCTGCTAATCTAACTGCCTCTCTTTCTTCATCACTGTCTGTCATTTTACTGACAGGATGGTTATTTTGTTTGTTTGCAGATCAGGTTTCTTATGGAAACAGAGATTAGATGCACAATATTTTGGAACTGTTTATCCTTCAACGTTGACTTTACCAAGAACCATACATAGGAGTTCCCTCCTGCGAGGTCTGGCGGATATAACCTTTCACCCACTCCAGACGTCTTTGGAGTATTTGGGAAAAGGGGTCTGAGTGAGAAAGCACGACTGAGTTACTCTAAATGTCTTACGTTAGTTTTATCGCCCTTTCCAAACGCGTTGGGCGCCATGTAGTGTAGTTCCTATCTTCCCAATAGGCTCTGCGCATCAAATGCCTAATCTCGCCTTCGCCGTTGGGGCATTATATAGCAATGATACTCAAGAGGGAAACCTTGGGGCCACCCCTACTGTAGTGTAGTTCCTATCTTCCCAATAGGCTCTGCGCATTGGAATAATACCTACAGTAGTAAAGGCCTAGGCCAGACGTTAACTAGGTCTACTACTGTCGATACTAGACTTAAAGTTTTGGGTTTGCCAGCGTAGCTCAGAGTTCACTAGAAACTTTCTCGAATGTTCAAGGAGGAATTAACTTCCCTGATTAGACAAGAAGGGATTTAGTTTCTGACAACCATAGAACATGACAACTTTGCTCTCCCCTAATCAAGAGTCAATCTCGAGAGTCGTGTGAACAAAAGGCAAATTATTTTACTCAGTCAGTACGTGCATTCTTAGTCTCATCAGAATGTAGAGAAAAGGAAGAGACGGGCGTGTTCAATAAAAAGGTGTTATTTATTGATCAGTCTCTTTTCTCATACAAGAGAAATGGATCGATATTATTGCAATACTTATAGTTAAGTAAAGTGCATACATTAAAAGCAATAGTATAAAATAATACTGTAAAAACATTGATATGGTTTCTAAGCCATAAGATGTTTTAAAATGAATAAAATATATTATATACACATATACATTTGACTAAACGTACTCAACTGGTGTTTCTAGATACGCCTACCCCGTGTACCTGACCTAAGCCTAATACGTGGGCGGGAATAGAAAGTTACAGTTTAAGTTAAGTTTGTTTTTGCCAAGTGAATAACTAAAGAATTCTCTGTGAGGGGTTATTCAGTTCTGTACCTGGAATTTAGGATGAATGAGGAATGGTATCTCTCTCTCTGGTCTCGATATTCCAGGCTGCCTGCGAGGGCTGCCCAGAAACGCCGGTGCTGGATTCTCGGCAGGAGAAAGCAGCGCGTCTCTCAGCGCGTCAGGAAGGCGGGGCTGCTGCCAGCGGGGTCTGCTCTGCTCTTCGCTTCGGCAAGTATGGCTGCTCCGTCTCGTCACCACGCGTGTGTTTGCATATGGCAAGATCGGTAATATTTATACCTTTAAGGTGCCGAGATTGACGTAAGGATGGACATAGATACGTCAATAAAGATGTCATACGACTTGCTCGTTAGCACATTCTTTTACTAAAGTTCTCGGTGAAATCAAAACAATGGCCGCAGGGTTTTGCCCAGGTTGTCATAGGTTTGATTTGTTATGAGAACTCCGTATGCCTTATCAGGGGCTGGAGGAATATCGCTTGTCTAATTAGATCGCAAGTGTTATGACCTAATCAGATAACACGTTCCTGTGCCGTAGTGTGACTGCGTCAGATAACGGTATCTGCATCATGGGGGTTTTCTGCCTCATGGGCTGACTGCTAGTTAACTTGTTGGTTTGTTTAACTAGAATAGGGTCAGGAATAGGGGGAGCGATTCAGGACCTATAGGAATACATGACACTACTTGATGGAGAATCTCTCTAAGATAAGCTCACTCCAGTGTATCGAATTTCCTTAAAATGTCAAGGGACTCCACCCAAGGGTTGATGCCAGACATCCGTACTCAGTTCATTATTGTAGAAAAGTGCCCCTTTTTGTATGGCACCCCCACTTTTTGCTCCTAATGCTCATCGTATGACTCTGATAGAGCACTGGAGTCTGCTGCCCAGACGCCTGTGCTCTCTCCTTACACGGTTATGTTAGACTTGGTGATCACAGATTGGCAAAAGCTTTACCCACTAATAAGACCCTAGTATGTGGTACCAGGGGTATCCAGGACATTGGTGGTAAAGGGGGACCCAGGGATGCAGCATGAGTTTGTGCCACCCTGGATGACCCATGCAACCTACTGACAGCAGGCCTGCATTGAAGACTACAGGAGCAGTGCAAACTGCTCAAACTCAACTATGCCCTCACCATGTGCGGCACAGTTTCATATACTGCCTTTAATGTATGTAAGCATTCCTAGGAAAGGTCTCCTCAGCCCAAGAGGCAGGGTGCATTTTATTTGAGGTGTGGACATTTACGTTCAAGCCTATATGTCCCTCTAGTAGCGTTCCCCATTGGAAACCACTTTATGTGTTAGCGATCCATAGGATAAACTTGACCCAACCAGCAAATGTGGTCACCCCCGGGGCCGACTAGCTGTAGGGACTAGCTGCTCATTGGCTACTAGCTCCACAGCCATACCTCCATTAAATCTAGGATTTAAGAGACCCCCCTGACACCAGAACCTTAGATCTGAACAACCTACTTCAAGGAAGGACTAACAGGAGACCCGTGTCACCGACAACAGGACTTCGCCCACCAGCACAAAGAAAAAGAGGGATACTTTGTCCCTGAGGCAACAGACTTGGAACTGCATGAACGACCCTCATCCTTGGCCAAAACTTGACACTCCCAAAGAGAGGGAACCTTGTGGAAGCCGGAAGCACCCTCAGTATACCCTGGACTACTGGCGCTTGTCCCCTGCAAACTGCAGGTAAAAACGCTCTCTGGATCCAAAGAATCACTGGCCATCGGGCTCTACAAGAGATCACCTAACTCCAGGTGGTCCTGTGCATTGTGGAAGTTGTAGTATCACCTGCTCCAAAGTCTCAGGCTGCTATCTCATTCCCGGAACCAGTGAAGTTCCCAAAGCTTTTTGTTGCACTTACTACTCCAAGGCTTGTTGGTCACCATTCCGGTAACTGACTTCCCACAGTTGATGCTGCAGCTACAGAAAACATTATGCAACCAGTATCTGATATCAGCATATGTGTACCTGTTGGGTTTTGCATTTTGTTTCTTGCAAAATTGTGTAAGAGGTAAAAACAGCACCACCCATGACTCCTGTTCAGCACCAAGGACAGCCAGAAAAACTCTGCACCCAGACTCCGTGGGCTATGTAAAATGTATCTGATTTTTGTGGCCTTGTCCTGAGGCCCGCATGACCTTACCCCTCTAAGGGTACCAAGTAACCCGACCTGCAAGAGACCAGTTGTCACAAGTGTATTTTGCCATCTACTCTATTGTTGTTTTATATATGTATTTTTCTGCACTTATTTAATATTGCTTCAGAGATCTATAACTCCAGTTTTATGTATGCTATTCTGCTCATTTTAGTGTCTAAGTTAAGATAAAAGTACACTTTATTTGTATAAATTTGTGAAGGATTTCTCTAAAGTCCTGTCAATTACTTATCGTCAATATTGGCACTCTGAAATCCTTAACACATGTTCCTCTAGTAAAGCTGACTGCTCTCTGCCACACTACCAGGACTGACCTAAGGATTTATTAGTGTGAATCCAAGGACCATCTCTGGGGTATTATAATAATATTACATGGCAATGCCACCCAGCCAAACCATATAATATTCTACATACCTACAACTATCATGAATATCAGCGCATATTAAGAAAGGTGTTCCTCCCAGGAATGCAGCCATTCTGATCCGGGTCCGATAGCTGTTGCTCAATTGGTATCAGCCTATTGGCTAGCACTTTCCCAAGAATCTTTTATTCTGTGTTTAAGTGTGATAGGGTTCCCTATCTGGCTTGGGGAGCACCACCAACACTGCTTCTGTCATCAATTGAAGAAGTATCCCCTGGTTGTGAACCAACTCATAAATTTGGCGTAATCTTAGAACTAGTTGCGGTACAAAGGCATCATAGAATTCCACAGGCCAACCTCTGAGCATGGGGTATTACCATGCAACATTTGTTTAAGGTCCTGGGATTTCTTATCTGCAGTCAACAGAGCCCCAAACTAAGGTTGTACAATTCATCTAGAAATGTCAGTATTGCGAAGGCATCTGAATCCTCCTTGGCTGCATACAGTGCACTATCATAGGATCAGAACGCAAGATTAATTCCCTCCTGTGAGTTAACAATGGTTCTGGACAGATCTCAAATTGCTGTGATGGAGTTCTGGGGGAGTCTGATCGAAGAAACCAGGGGATAAGTTTTTCTACCTTATCCCCCTCAGTGTGTATGCTGCCTATGCACTCCCTAAAATCCAAGGAGCCCAATTTAGCAAGGGTGGCTTTGTGTGTAAGTCTTGTCTGCGCCAGTGGTGCTATGGTGGACAGAACAGTGGATACAAGCAGCTTATGTGCTCTTACGTCCGCTTTGAGTTGCAGGAAGCCTCTGCGAAGCAACAGCTTGTTGCCATCCACAGACTGTTTTAATAGCCAAGCCTCTAAGGACCACCTTGAAGGTGTCCCATCCTACTAGGGTGGCATCGAAACACAAGAGGGAGGCGATGCTTCGTTGTCGAGCCACGAAGTTGAGGATACATCGGGAACTGGAGGTGATATGCAGCGCAGTTGATGATGCTATGTTTTCGGTCCTTGTGGCAGCAGCAATGCAACCAGAAAGATGCACCAGTTTCAGGCCAAGACTCTCAGATGGCAGAATCAATGTGCTGTAGGTGGATGATGGAAAGTCTTTGAAGTCCCCGAGACAAGCAGGCAAGCCCTTACAGTCTCTTTTTCGTTCTAGGTTGGAGAGATGCAGGTCCAGTCCTTCTCACTCCCAGGTAAGAGGGCAGCAGGCAGCAGGTCAGCACAACAGCATATTAGTCCACTCGAGTGGCAATCTTTTCAACAGCACAGCAGTCCTTCTTCCTGGTAGAGCATCCACAGGTCCAGAAGTGTACCGAGTTGGTGTTGTCCAGGGTCTGGTACTTATACCCATCTGTGCCTTTGAAGTGGGGGAGACTTCAAAGAGAGTCCTTTGAAGTGCACAGAGACCCTGTCCTTCCTGCGTTGGCTCCAGACTCACTACAGGAGGATATTTAGCCCTTTGTGTGGGGACAGGGCACAGCCTCTTCAGGTGTGTCAGCCCCTCCCTTCCATCCTGCCCAGGATGGCCCATCATGATGTGAATGGCACATCAGTCGCACCTAAGCTACCTTTTTGTGTGGTTGTCCAGAGGGAATGCACAAAGATCAGCTGTCACTTACCGCAGACTTGTATTTAAAGACAGGCAGAAGGTATCAAATGTCAAAAGTAAGAAAATGCCAACTTTCTAAAATGCAAAAACAACAGTTGATGGACAGAATGAAGAACAATGTCATACATTCACCCCATTACAGAGATCTGGGCCTAAATCCATCGTTTTTTTGCTCACCATGCCATTGCAGTTTGAACCCAGCCATATGCAAATCAGTCTTGACCCTGTGCCATATGAGAACAGTCCAGCTCGAACTGCCAAGCCAGGTCCTCCCTGGACTGGAAACAAGCATCCAAGGACCGGTTTCGGGCTTTCAGCCCTCATCAGCCTGGATAGCTTGATTCCAGTGGCATGGAGAGCACGGGACTCACGTCTGAGCATACCCGTCCCACTCGGGGTGACAAATGCAAAAACAACAGTTGATGGACAGAATGCAGAACAATGTCATACATTCACCCCAGTACAGAGATCTGGGCCTAAATCCATCGTTTTTTTGCTTTTGCTCACCATGCCATTCCAGTTTGAACCCAGCCATATGCAAATCAGTCTTGACCCTGTGCCCAATGGGAACAGTCCAGCCCGAACTGCCGTCAGTTCACAGGGTATGCCCAGACGTGGGTTCCTTGTAAGCATGGGCGGATTTAGCGAATCTGGCGTACGCGAACTTGCGTATTTACGGATTCGCAATCCGCAAAATCCGCAAACTCTCGCGAATTTGCGGATTTTTGTGTTTTTTTGTGTTCGCAAGGGTTTCTGCCAGTTCGCGAGGTTTGTTTACTAGTTCGCAATTGTGAACTTACTTTTCGGCTCGCAACGGCCGCGACTATGTTGTTTCTACGTCTGGTTCATCATCACAGGTTCACAGCACCCTCTGTTTCACCACTGCCACCCTCTGGTACACCCATGCCACCCTCTGGTACATCCTCACTGCCACCCTCTGGTTGGTTTATCACTGTAGATTATGGGGGTGAAAAAAAGCAAGCACACCTGCCCTGCTTCAACTGCCATGAATTAATTTGGGGTTGAATAATGTGTCACTGATTTTTAAACTTCCAGTCTGGCTGGCACCTGCTTCCTTCCTTATCTGTAATTTGCTTTCTGTTGCAGTGCATTTTTTTTTCACAGGACCTTTATGGCCTACTTGTAGCTATTCTATGAGCCTGCTGTGAGGGTCAGAGCAGGGTCATAGAATAGTTGCAAATAGGCAACTGAACTCTGGAGGGGCCCCTCAGGAAGCACTAGAGTGAATGGTTACTAATGTTAAGATTGAACTTTTGCACCTGCTGATTGCTTTCAGTTTTGCAAAAATCTTTTTTCTGCAATTTCGCGCAATTTGCGGGGCGCGAATCCGTGCGAGATCGTTTTCGGAAGCCGCGAATTCATGCGAATACACGATTTGTGTTTTGCTGCGTGTTTGTTTGTGTGATTTTTTGCATGTTCGCAAGCCGCTTGTAGCGCAACGTTTGCGAAGTCGTACATGGGCGCGGCCATCTTGTTTGCGTGACGTAATTCCGTTTCCGGGCGCTATGTGTAATCTCGCAAAGTGTGCGGCTCGCTCGTACATGTTCGCGTGCGATCGCGAGGAAAATCTTGTGCGAACTTACCCACGCGGTCGTGAACGGGCGCGGCCATCTTGTTTCTCATTCATTGCTATGGTTCTGGGCATGCTCTCTGTATCCTTTCTTAATCTCTGCCATCCTTTGCTTGTTTGAAGTTTATTTTGATCTATTTTACTCATTATCTATCCCTCTATTTTTCTAGCTCTATATTTTTGTGTTTTCTGCTACTTTTTGTTCATTTTAAACTACTTTTTTAAACGCTTTTCTTTTCTTCTTCCCTGTTCTATTTCTTATTTCTTATTTTGCTTCCTTTCTGCCCAGACCATGGCAAAGGGAGCCGGGAAGAAGCCCGCAAAGGGGAAGGGTCCCGCACCCCGTGCCCGGCTCCCGTGCGGGCGTTTGAGGGGGGAGACAGTTGTAGCTCGGGAGATTTTTAGTGCGGAGGAGGTGGCCGCACTAGTCTTTCACGTCCAGCGCCGCCTCCCCAAGACCATCATGGGAGCCAGCAGGATCGCTACCGGCTAGGGGATCCGGGAGCGCCGGAAGCGGTGGGAGAAGGTGTGCCGGGCCATGTTTGAACACTCTGGGGTCCGGTGCACCTATAACCAGGCCACCCACCGCTGGACGGATCTCATGGACTGGGAACGCGACTTGCTGGACGTGCTCGGCGTAGAGATCCCTGGGCTTGGTGAGTAGTAGTAGCTATTTCTATCTATTTCATCACTACTCTGTTTTATCCCGCTCTGTGTGTTATTATATTGCAAATTTTTGTTTTTTACCAAGAGCAATAATGCTGCCGATTACATTGTAGGTAAATTATATTTCAAAATCTTCTATGCATTTCAGGTGCACTGCTCTCCTTCTCAGTAGCCTTGCTACTATGCTTATTTGTTTTCTATTTTGTGTTCATTTCATTGGCCTGAGAAATTATGTATGAGTGTAGTGTAAAGAACTGCGTAATGCTAGACACTAAGGGTCAGATTTTCAATTACCGGCGCATCCCTGCAAAGTAGCAGGGATGCGCCAGTAATTGTGCGCCATGCCACCACCACCCATGGTGCGCTGTATTTACAATGTGGCGCACCATGGGCCCAAAACGTCACAGAAGCCTTACGCATCTGTGCCGTAAAGGCGGCGCATTGCTGGAGTTGCGTGCCAACGATGGCGGAGCTCCAGCAATGCTCTGGGGTGCCCTATCTCCCCAATGCTGCATCAAGCCGTACGTCGGCTTCAAGCAGGCGCAGGGTTTGAGTCACGCATCATTGTCCTAAAAGTGACTGATTGACATCTTGTAGATTTCCCTCAGCCACTTTTAGGATTCGTTCCTGCGCAGGAACGCCCTCCCTTGCGCCGGAACGCCCCCTGATGGCGCAGGGCTTTACAACGTGATGCATCTCCCATATGCGTCACTTTGTTAATATACGCCGCACCATGGCGCCTCTTTTGTTCTGCCGCTGCGTCACAAAAGTCACGCAACAATGGAGCAAAAGAGCCGCAAGGGACATCTAAATCAGCTCCTACAGACTCAAGTCCAGTCCTTCCTTTAGACACATGGCTATAAGAAGAAATAGTGGTGGTGGTCGCTGTATTGATAGTTTGAGTATTCACCGATCTGCAAGCACGATGGACTTTGTCTGTCACTTCGCGTGCTGCGGACTGCTGCCTGCCAGGCCTAGGCAAACCTTTTTAGTAGTTTGTTTAGTGAGTTACATAGGAACTTTCCAAGTCAACGGTCCGCAAATCAATAACTTAGTAGACCACATGAGATCGGTCAATATATCCCGTGGAATAGTTGTCTATTTGCTATTTCGCCAAAATATTTTGTTATTGTTCTTTTGAAATGTTTGATTTGGTTGACAAATATCATCCATGTTTTCTGGTCTTTCTTTCTTTCATGTTGTACATCAGCTCCCCCCAGGGGCAAGAGGACACAGGAGGAGGAGGAGGGTGCTGTTCAGGATGCAGGCCAGAAGCGATCAGGCGAGGGCTCCTTTGCTGGCTCCAGTAAGTTTTAATTTTAATATAGAGTACCTATTTTTTCCAAGCGTTCCTCATTCGATTTTTTCTAAATCGTCTTTGATCTTCTTGTAGACTTTTGGTTTGGCTAGTAGGACAATCCATTCTACTACTGTTGCAGGGACAAATCTGCACAAACAGAACTATGGACACTAAATAATGCATTGCTTAGCTTATCAATTATAATAGGTGCTGTTAGACTTTCCACATACCTCAGTGATAACAGACTTTGTAGTTGAACCCACAATCTCCTTACTGACTAGATAGTGTGGCAGAGTCATTTAGCTCCCAAAGTCACCGATGATTGATCCCCAATGATGATTAGATTATCCAACGCAGGACAAGAGAACGGAGTCAGAGTCAAGAAGTGTCAGAGGCACGGACTCATGCTTGCAAAAATTCCACAACCTTTAGCTCATCCACTCTAGTCTGGAGGACCAAAAACCACAGAGTCTATTTAAGTTTAAAAGCTTTATTAAAAGTAAACACATTTCTAAAAATCAACTTTGTCATAAAACTAAACGTTTAACTGAAAATGGAAAAGTGCTTAGTGCTGACGATTAATTTGACACATTTCTTGTGGTCGAGCCGAGCTCTCACCTGGTTTGAACTTGATCCTGCTCGTGTTCTTAGAAGTCAAGCTTCAGTCTGTTAGGAGAAAAAGTGGTGCGTGTTAAAAATAAAAAGCAAGCATTCATCAGTTGTGCCAAAAAGTGCAGCAAGACAACAGCCTTCCCTGGAAAAAGGGACATTTTTACTTTAGAGTAGACAGACACAAATTATTACATTGTATTCTGTTTTTTTCACA
Source organism: Lissotriton helveticus (assembly GCF_964261635.1). Classification (NCBI taxonomy): domain Eukaryota; kingdom Metazoa; phylum Chordata; class Amphibia; order Caudata; family Salamandridae; genus Lissotriton; species Lissotriton helveticus. Next base: position 429,195,787 of record NC_136065.1, read on the forward strand.
TTTCTTTATTCCTCCTAGACCAAATATTATATAGTAGTGAGTGGTGTATTCTAACATTCTTAAATGTACTTTGTAGGTGGAACATCTGGTGGCGGGGCCAGCACGGAGGTGGTGGTATTGGACGAGGGGGACAACTCTGGAGAGGAGGCTGTGCAAGTGCCGGACGTGCCTGTGAGGGTTCACACAATGGTGGCGGGCAGAGGTAAGCTATATATTCCTTACTTATTGAGATTGAAGACTGCATAGTGTGCTTTCTGCATGGGTGTATTATAAATCAACCAGGTAGTAGCCTCCTCTAAATGTACTTCGACTTAGCTGTGAAGTTTTTGGCGAGAAGAATCCCAATAAGATCTGAGATGAACTTGATGGATGGGATGAACGAGAAGCGAAAGAAGGGTGTAAGTAAGTGTAGAAGGACGAGAAATGTAATGATGACTGGCAAAGGAGAATGATATGTGTTTGCTTGGTCCCCGATGTGGCTGGGAAGGAAAGAATATGGTATGGTGCATGGCTGGGTGAATGATGAAGCAAGGATGGGTGGAAGGAGAACAGCCTGGGTGGGTGAAACAGAAACTGTATGTGTGCATATACTTTGAATGGATGGATGCCTGGATCATGGTATTATCGGACTCTTAGATAGCATATGTGTATCTAGAGAGAGTAGACGGTCACTGGATGAACTAAGTGTTACTTTGAAGAGCATGTAACACCGCACCCGCACGTCCGTTCCAGTGTAGGAAAGACAAGGAAAAGAAGTTGTAATTTTGTCCAAATACTACCATGAATAGTAGCAGTAGTTTGTATTGCAACTGCAAGCACAGCATATATCCGGTTATTACGGTGGACACTCCCTACCTCTCTTAATAACTTTAGTTTAGTAGTAGTACGTCATTCATGTGTGGGCACACTGTTCACTCAATAATAAGCAAAGCACCTAAAGTCATCCCATATGTCATCAAATACATCCCATGTGAAGTGATAGATAATCAGATTATTTAGCTTCTTCATTTTCCTTTTCTAGTACTCATTTGCACTGTAGGGTGAAAGCTAAATTAAATAAGCAGTAGCCCTTTTACCAGAGTATTCTCAGTGCCACCCGTAATAGAAAAGTAAGAGCTTCACCACCTGCATGTACTGGACCGGTACAGTAATGCAAGTCTGTCTCACTCATCATGTTGTGCGTCTGTTTTTCTCGGGTGAAAGTTCACTGCGCTGGCATTATGCCGGCTTGCATAAGATAACGTACCAATTTTCCTAAACAAGAGAGAAGAAGAAGAATAACTGGTGTACTGTCATAGTCGACTGTAATGGAAGTCCATAGTGCTCATAGAATTTGTTCCTTAAACTCCCACTAATGTTAGAGCAAGGATGAAGAAGTGGGAGGTTAGATAGATACTGTCCTCAATAGTTATGTACTGTGCTTTCAATTTGCTACTTGTACTGTGACACAACTTTCTGCTCAATCATTTTGTGTTAATCTTAAGGAGCATTGGTTACAGAGTGACTATGTCTTTCTTTCTTCATATAGTTGCTCCTTCCAAATCAACCAGAAGAGCATCAAGGAGGGAGCTGGCTCAAATGGCCCGGCAACGGAGGCTGGATGCCACTGTCGCCGAATATCGGCGGCTGGTGGCCCTGGAGGAGGAGGAGACGCAGTCTACCGGTACAACATCCACTGGTACAGCTGCATCCTCCTCCGTGCACCCACGGGCTGCCAGCCAGCGCAGTGCTCCAGCGGTACGGAGCCGGGCTACCAAAGCCAACCGCCACCGCCAAGCAGCAAAAATAGCAGCTGCCCCCCACAGGAGTTGCAAGGCACACCAGCGCCGCTTATCCCTAAGAGTGTCCTACCTGGAGCAGGAGGTCCATACCTACAAGAACTTGGTGGAGGGCCTCCGCTTCGACTATGCCACCCTCCGCAAGGAGTATGATGCCCTGGCCGCTAAAGTCAACAGCACCCTCCCGTAGTGTAGTGTCCCTTGCCCCTTTTTTAGAGACTTTTGGGGGGTGGGAATTGGGAGTTGGGTTGTGGGACTTTTGAAGGACAATCGTTGGGGTTAGGGAGGGTCTTGCGGGAGATTATTTTGTTAGGGCTACAAAAATATACTTTTTGAAACTTTATCTGACCATACCTGTTTTTTACTGCTTTTGAGTCTGGTGGGTGGGGGTTTAACAGTAAGTTTGTTTTTCTGAAGAGTCCTAGGACTTTAGTAGTACTACCGTCAATCTCTTGTCTATTCCTAATACTCCATTATACTACCTCCCACCAAACGCTTATCTTACCTGTAATTTGTGTTTGAAAGTAGGGCTAGGCCCAGGGCTGGCTCCACGGGAAATGGCGATTAAGGTTGGCAATCCTGGGCGGATGAAATGTCCTCATTGCGGTGGTACTAGTGGTGTGACACAGTGGCAGTTGCATGCCTATGGAAAAAAAGAAAATGAAACCTGGTTTGTCCTTACTGTAGCATTACAACGGTACAATAGAGAATATAGCAGGTGACAGTACACTAGAACAGTGCCACACAGAGCCTAACAAATGGTAAAGTATTGGAAGTATAACTAGTACTTGCGTTGAATTTCTTTGACATTGGCTACTACTACAAGAAATAGTACTGAAGCTGAGTAAGTCTAGAATATATCCTCGGATTCCTTCACCAGCCTGTTGCTATGACCTTATCCTCCCCAGCAAGTGTGTGGAATTATTGATGTCATTTAGTCACACATCAAGCAAAACCACACAGCCCGGGGGAAGAGGGTTATGGTTTGGAAAATGGATGGGAATGGGGGTTTCTTTTTGGGTAGGTTTTGTTGAGAGAAAAAAAAAGCACAGCATGGACAAACAATAATTCAAGATAAAGAAATCTTTGGGTACAAAGCTAACCATAAATCTTTTTAAGTGACATAAAGGAAGTGCATGCCCTACTGCATGCATTGTTACTGAAAACTAAGTAGTACTAGAATGCGACAGTACAGGGCTGCAGCGTTTTCACTTGCCTATCTCTGCACTCAGAGAAACACTTCTTATTCTTACATTAAATTAGGTTTAAAAATTAGCCGAAGTAAAACCTATAGAATGGCTGTAGGGATCAATTTAGAAGCAGAGAGAGATCCAAGAAATGGAGTCACACTCATAGAAGAAAACAATGGATACTGTATCTGTATGTTGTTGTAGTTGTCCTGTTGAATTTGGTAAGTAAGTTGCATGCAGCAAACAATTCCTCTTATTAGCGGCACTCCTACATTCCAGCTGATGCTTCGTCCATCAATGTTGGTGACCAGAAGACACCCTGTCCACTGCTTGCCTGGCGGATGCTGAATTGCGGCTCGCTAATGTGAAGCCTGACTCACTCCATCCTTTTTTCCCCATTGCACAGACTGAAACCCGGCCTGTAATTATTGAACGAAAAATAGGAAGTGCTATTACAACACCACTGATAAATAAATACAGGGTGTGTGCGCTGTGTAGTGCAAAAAGTCACACTTTGATTTTCCAAATAGACAGTACAATATTTTTGAAAGTGCGTACTCTGTCTGAGTCACCTTTTGAAGGATAAATAAGTATGGGCAAATTAATTTAGCGGATCTTTCCCCTCAAGCTAGGTGTACTGTAAACTGTGTTTTAGAACAAAATTAGACCTTCCCAGCAGTGCTCCCACCTCCCACCCAGACCCTTACTAAAGCCAGTCGCAAAAATGTAGAAGACCCCCAATCAGATCTCAAAAAAAGAGGCCTAGCAGAAAACTGGTGACAAAACGTACTTTGAAAGTAAAAGTAGGCCCAAATACCCCCTTACCCACCGTGGATTGTATTTCCAAACCACTTGCAAGCAAGCAAAAGTATCCATAGCCAGCATCGCTCCAAGACTCGAAGGCCCCTCCACCCAAACACATGCAATAGAAATACTGCTAACCCTAACGAGCCCTAAGTTAAGAATAGTGGCAAAGGCTTTCTTTAACTATGCCAAATCCCCCCTTTCCCACCCTACTACTGGTTTAGAGTCATGTGGGTGGTGGTTTAACAGTAAGTTCGTTTTCCTGAAACTTAAGTCTGTGTCATTTTCTTCCTTTAAGTGTAAATGGCTAAATGTTTTCAACAGTAAGTGCCTCTCACCGAGTAAGTGATCCCCCTTTCCCACCATGGATTTTCTTCAAATCGCTTGCAACAAAAATTACACATTCCCACGAGTGCTCTAAAACCCCAGAACTCAGTTGCAAAAATCAAGAACACCCAAACACAGGCAATCCTGCTGCTAGGGCTAACACTAACGAACCCTAAGTTACAAAAAGTGCCAAAACCTTTTTCCCTTATGGATGTTGTTTAAACCAGTTTTATCCGGTATTAGACCTTCCCAGCAATGGCCCCAGAGCCGTCAACCCAGGCGAAAACAAGTAGAAGACCCCCAAACAGCCAAAAAGCAAAAGTACAAAAATGTGGACTTTGTCACTTTTGTGAAAATTTCCAAAATCACTCAGTGCGCGCTCTGCAGCTAGGCCCTAACTCCCCTCTGCCTCCATGGATTTCCTTCAAACCTCTTGCTATCTAAACTATCCATACCCAGTAGTGCTCCCAGACCCCGAAACCCACCCACAAACACCAGGAAGCCCCCCAAACAGGCCCCTGAAAACGCTACATTGAGCGAAAAGTCAGAAAAGGCAAAACCTTTTTCCCTTATGGATGTTGTTTAAACCAGTTTTATCCAGTATTAGACCTTCGCAGCAATGGCCCCAGAGCCGTCAACCCAGGCGAAAACAAGTAGAAGACCCCCAAACAGCCAAAAAGCAAAAGTACAAAAATGTGGACTTTGTCACTTTTGTGAAAATTTCCAAAATCACTCAGCGCGCGCTCTGCAGCTAGGCCCTAACTCCCCTCTGCCTCCATGGATTTCCTTCAAACCTCTTGCTATCTAAACTATCCATACCCAGTAGTGCTCCCAGACCCCGAAACCCACCCACAAACACCAGGAAGCCCCCCAAACAGGCCCCTGAAAACGCTACATTGAGCGAAGAGTCAGAAAAGGCAAAACCTTTTTTCCTCATGGATGTTGTTTAAACCAGTTTTATCCGGTATTAGACCTTCCCAGCAATGGCCCCAGAGCCGTCAACCCAGGCGAAAACAAGTAGAAGACCCCCAAACAGCCAAAAAGCAAAAGTACAGGTGATTAAAGTTTTAATTATATTAACTTGTGCAAAACAAAGAAAGACAGAAACACAGGAATAAAAGTCAATAAGTACGAAAAAGAAAATGTCTGAATTCATTGGCTCATTTTCAGGCCTCGGTGTCAGGGAAGAAGAGTTCATCCTCATACTCTGCGAAATCATCATGCAGGAGTAGGTCAGTGTCACCTAACACAGAAGAAATTCCCTCATCTAAGTTGCTGTCCTCCTCGTCTTCTTCCATCGTGCGATCTGGTACTTTAAAATCTGGTGGTATGAGGTGCTCATTCATCTTGATCATTGTCAATATCTCCACATTTTTGGGCGAGAGGCGGGTCCGTTTGCAAGTTACAATGCCACCAGCAGCACTGAAAACACGTTCAGAAGACACACTTGCGAGTGGGCAAGACAAGTAATGTATAGCCAGGCGGGAGATCTCTGGCCACAATTCTTTTTTCCCATGCCAATACGCCAATGGGTCAGCATTAACATAGACCTCTGTTGAGTCATTCAGATAGTCCTGCACCATCGACTCAAAGTTCTCCACGTTTCCTCCACTTTGCTGAATTTTCGCTCGGACCTTTTCAGAACCATAACCAATCTCAGCTAGCCAATCCTCTTCATCACCCGATATTTCTGTTGTGTCTGGTGCAGATGATGCGGTTGCCGGTGTCTTTAACGGCTGAGAGGTGACTTCTGCCACAGCCACAGGTGCAGAAGTGGAGTCTTCTGACTGGGGATGGCCTGCTGATGCTGATGTACTGCCTTTTCCTTCAATTTGCTTCCGTTCTCTTTCAAACCTGATGGCTGACCAGGCTACCCATTGTTTGTACTTTGTAGCATCTTCATCACTAAAAGGAAATAATGCAGAGCCTGCCAGCGCCTTTTTGTAGCGTGGATGCAGAATAGTAGCACAAATGTAATGCTGTTCTGAGTGGATCTTTTGAAGACGTTCATCGCCACGTAGATGCTCTAATAATTTCTCCGCCAAAACAAAAGCTTCTTGCTTTTCTTCATCGTTTTGAAACTTTGAAGACACCGCCTTCAGTTTGTGCTCCAGCATGCGTAACAATGGGATAGCTTTTCCCAAATTACAGTCCTCCCTGCTGACTGCACGCGTGAAGAACTCAAAAGGACGAAGCATGTCTGTCAGGCTTTTAACTAGCTCCCATTGCGCCGCATTTAACCTCAGGTCCTCCTTCACAGCTGTACCCATTGTTAAGAAATACTGATCGAGTACCGTAAACTGCTCATACAGACGCTCAAGCATTTAGAAGGCTGAGTTCCAACGTGTTGGCACCTCCTGGATGAGTGCTTTCACTGGCATTCGACGTTCATGTAGCAGGCTCCTCAGATGCTTCCGGGCCTTAAAAGAATGGCTGAAATGGTTGCACATTTTTCGGCAGGTGACCACTTACTGGCATGCTGGACTTTCTTTCTCCAAGAATTTTTTAACAACCAGGTTTATACAGTGCGCCAAACACGGCACTCTGAAATAGTCACCCAGTTTCATGGCCTTAACTACATTGGCGCCATTATCCGTGGAAACATAACCAATGCCGCGTTTTTTTGGAGACAGCCAGTGAAAGACCTTTGTGTTGAACTCATTCAAAATGTTTTCTGCTGTATGACGTTTCTCCAAGCCAAACATGGCTAGTGTTGCATGTCTCCGAGCAGCTTTAAAAACTTGGTCCAGGTCAGCACCTGCATTTAGCTTTGCTTTAACCCCTGAAAAAGAGACCCAGTGTGCAGTGATGCACATGTAATCAGTGCCTGCGCCACTGGTCCACATGTCTGTTGTGAGATGTATAGTGTGAACAGCACTCTTCTGCAAAGCTGCCCCAATCACCTCCAGCACATCTTCATGTAGTGCTGGAACCGCAACTCTGGCAAAATAGTACCGGCTAGGAACCTTCCATTTAGGGCAGAGCGCTGCCACTAATTCGAGAAAACCAACCCCTTCTACAAAAGAAAAAGGTAGAAGATCCAGCGCTAGCATTTTAGCCAGCTTAGTGTTATACAGACGCACCATTGGGTGGTTGCGGTCATATGGCGTGTCTGAAAAAAACATTGTTTTAATGTTGCCCTGGACCATTTTACAGGATGATGATGATGACTTCTTCGACCCAGTTACGCTCGCTGATGAACTTTTTCGCATTGGTGTCTCACTCTGTCCCACACTCTTAGTGTGGCTCCCAGGGGTACTGGGTGTAAGTGAAGTGTGTGACACTTCTTCCTCCTCGTCATCATCAGATGGAACATCAACGTTTTCTCGACTTGCAATTCGAGCTTCCTTGATCTCCGTTAGGTGCGCAAACCATTGGACAGCGTGCTGTCTCTCAAGATGACCTCTCTGGCCTCCAGTCCCATAGTTGGTACCAAGCTTACCACGACTAACTGCAAGCTTACAAATGCTACAAATGGCTATGTTTTCCCTTTTTGTGGAAACACTAAAGAAGTCCCAAACTGCGGACTTGAAATGTCTGTGGGGGCCGGAGGAGGCGATACTGGTGGTGGCCGTGCTGCTAATGCCAGATGAAGTGGAGGATGTGTATTGCTGAACTTTACTATGTTGTGCACTTTCACCACCACTAATTGAGGTCGAGGTGGATGGAGGTCTCTTCTGGCGAGTAAGAAATATGGAAGCAGTACATTGTGGTGTACTAGTTAACATCAATGATTCTGGTGTTCCCATTGCCTCCTCGTCGACTTCATCATCATGCTCAGCAGCTTGTCGGGCTAGGGTCAAAATGTCTGTTTGCTGCATGCCCGCTGGGGCTTCAGTGACGTTAGTGATGATGACTGCGTCGTCGTCGTGAGAGTCTTCAGCAGCAGGAGTATACGCCACTTCTTGTTGAGCGTCATCACACTCCATAACTTTGAGAGTTTCGACGACCTTCCTTTTACGCTTAGCTACCTTTGTCAGATCATGGTGTGCCTCCTCAACCTCACTCTCAGACGGCAGTGGTGCTGGTTCCCAAGTAAGATCCATATCATCAGAAGGAGGTGGGCTTGAAGAAGATGTAGACACCAACACCCTTGATCTTTTCCTTGCTCGGGATGGGGACGACAATGAATGATCATCAGGAGGAGTGGCTTCCTCGAATGATACCTCGGCTTGATTGTCGATTTCCAGATGTGCCCCTACTTCTGGAGGAACAACTATTGTGGCCACTTGTTGTGCCCCTCCATGCACCTCTGCTTGCTCCTCTCCTTGCGCCGCCTCTCCTTCCACATGTACTTGGGCTTGTACTACTTGCACATGTGATTGTTGTTGCGGCTGTGGTTGTTCAACACTCGTCAGATGAGTTACAACAACCTGTGTTGATTCTTGAGGGACATTGCTGCTACTTTCTTGCGATGAGTCAACATCACTGGTCGATGGTGATTGAACAACTATACTGGCTGACTCTGCAGCACTCAAGGGCTTGGACCTAAGTTGGCATGGTGGTGGTGGCACTGAGCCCAATGGAGCGGAGGTGCTGCTCCCAGCTTGGTCCCCAGCAGACCCCGCTGCTGCAGCAGGCGTACTTTTTTTTCCCCAAAAAAATGTGGCGGTCGTCATCACACCAGTCTCCTTGGCAAGTGGCGCCACTTGCTTCTTCTGCTCCTTACTGGCAACTTTCTTGCTAGAGGAGCTACGGGCAACTTTTTTTGGGGCCATCTTCTTCAGATGTCACTCTGAACAGCAGGCCGCAGTTGCACAAGTTGCAGAGTTGTCTGTGGCCACACGTGACGTTGTGCTGCACACACCGCAGCAGGACTTCTTCCTGGCACTGGTGGTTCTCTTGTGCACCTACAAACAATGGAAGACAAAGGAACATCAGTTATACACCCCAAAAAGTCGAAGAAACACACAAAAATCAGCACAATTCCAGCCCATCCATGGCCTCAATGGTGTTTAAATCCAAGAAGACACCCCACAGAAAGACTAGGCCTATGCACCACTCACTACCCCTGGGCAAAAGGCCCTACCAGCAGCCCCAAGATAACGACAAAAAACACAAAATTCAGCACAATCCCAGCCCATCCATGGCCTCAATGGTGTTTAAATTCAAGAAGACACCCCACAGAAAGACTAGGCCCATGCACCACTCACTACCCCTGGGCATAATGGATTAAAGCTAGGCAAAATAAGTGCAGGCTTCAGACACTGCCTATCTTCAAAATGGCCCCTTGCACCCCAAGCACATGTTGCCTGTACTAGCACTCAAGATGGCCACCACCACCACCCACATGGCCAGTCCAAATCAACAGTAGCACCCCCAAAAAAACGAAAAACACACAAAAATCACCACAATCCAATGCCATCCAGGATGTTTACATTAAAGAGAGTGAGACCCCACAGGCAGACTCAGTCCATGCACCGCCCACTACCCCTGGGCAAAAGGCCCCACCAGCAGCCCCAAAAAAACGACAAAAAAACACAAAATTCAGTACAATCCCAGCCCATCCATGGCCTCAATGGTGTTTAAATCCAAGAAGACACCCCACAGAAAGACTAGGCCCATGCACCACTCACTACCCCTGGGCAAAAGGCCCCACCAGCAGCCCCAAAAAAACGAAAAAAAACACAAAATTCAGCACAATCCCAGCCCATCCATGGCCTCAATGGTGTTTAAATTCAAGAAGACACCCCACAGAAAGACTAGGCCCATGCACCACTCACTACCCCTGGGCATAATGGATGAAAGCTAGGCAAAATAAGTGCAGACCTCAGACACTGCCTCTCTTCAAAATGGCCCCTTGCACCCCAAGCACATGTTGCCTGTACCAGCACTCAAGATGGCCACCACCACCACCCACATGGCCAGTCCAAATCAACAGTAGCACCCCAAAAAAACCGAAAAACACACAAAAATCACCACAATCCAATGCCATCCAGGATGTTTACATTAAAGAGAGTGAGACCCCACAGGCAGACTCAGTCCATGCACCACTCACTACCCCTGGGCAAAAGGCCCCAACAGCAGCCCCAAAAAATAGACAAAAAACACAAAATTAAGCACAATCCCAGCCCATCCATGGCCTCAATGATGTTTAAATTCAACAAAACAGTTGTATAATGCACCCATAACCAACCCTGGTCCTACTGGATACTGTGGCTACCCACAATATATTTTATTTAATGTTCTGAAAAAGTTCCAAAATTGTAGTTGCAGCAACTGTAATGCCCCAACAAACTTACTTGTGAAAGTTGATTTCTAATCCAAAAGTGATCCAAAGAAAGTCAAAAAGGCCTCAAATCCAAATATCCAGCAGCACCCACAAAAAGTAATCCTTCCAGGTCAAGGTCCAAATGAAAGTGACCAGCACATGAAGAAAGCACTGGGAGGAGCCTGCTGGACAGGAACAGGAAGTTGGAGACTGTGGGGCACTTCCTTCCTCTCCCCCCCCCCAAAAATGGACTCCTTGCAACAAAAAAGTGCAGGCAAATGTCAACCTGAGGAGTGATTCTGATAAAAATCATCATTTTCTGAAGGTTTATGCTGTTTGCTGGTGGATTTCTTGTGCAGAATTGCAAAATCTCAATTTCGCGAGTGCGAGATTGTTCCTGCCCGCCGCACCTACGTGTTCGCAATTGCGAACTCTCGCGATGCGTGCTGTGCAAGGTAAGGTGGCAAGCCGTGATGACGTATTCGCGGGTGCCAACTCCCGCGGGATCCCGCAGCAAGATCCAAAATGGCGCAGCACTCGCAAAATATCGAGAAAAACAACTCGGCAAACGCTGAATGACGGAAAGTGAACGCCATGTGCCACGCCGCACGCCGCAATATTGTATCACCAAGCAAAAAAATCCACCGCGTGCGAATTGACGGATTTTCGGCAAATTCGCTAGAGTTCGCGGATTGCGAATTTACCGAAAATCCGCAAATTCCGCGAGCGGAACGGATTTTACGCCCATGCTTAGTCCCTTGCTCACTTTGCCACTGGATTCAAGATAGCCTGGCTGATGAGGATTATGAATCCGAAACCGGTCCCAGGATGCTTGTTTCCGGTCCAGGGAAGACATGGCTCGGCAGTTCAGGCTGGACTGTTCCCATGAGGCACAGGGTCAGACTGATTTGCATAAGGCCATATCTGAAATGGGGTGGCAGAGTGGGCTAAAGAACGGTGATGGATTAAACCCAGATCTGTTAACTGGGTGTGAGTGTTTGATTGGTTCAGATGCTCTGTCCATCACCACCCCCTTTGTACTGCTTATTATCCCAGGAGCATAAGTCCAGCTGGTCAGCAAGGGTGACATTAAATGCCACATTGCACAGGGAGGCGGCACGTTGGGATGCACGAACATTCCCCGCCCAACGTCAGTGTCATGTGGAGTGGATTGTGCTCCAAAGAGGTAAGCCTCAGATACTCAGCTTGTGTCATCCAGGATAGCACCTCAGCACTGCAGTATAAGAGGTCAAATCTAATGTAGAGATCATATACATAATATGAGTATTCACTTGAGTCTGGGTGGAGGTGGCACCAAACATTAGCCACATAGGCGTGGGATACCCACCTTTATAGATATTTCTCTTGTGTGATGGACTGCGCCACCGGTACCTGTTCATGGGACTAATCCAGGACAACATCAGGGACAAAAGTGTAGATGCTGCCCCAAATACAAGGAACAACTGTATTACTCAACGGTGCAGGTGTTAATGTGTCGAGGAAGGCTGCCTGGTTTGAATTAGGTGCGCATTGTGATACTAGAAAGACTGGAAGTCTGTCTAACAACCCCACCACCACCACATACCTACCCTGTGTGCTGTATTGAAAGGGGAGCTTCCGTACCTTCTCTCCATGGTGTGCCAAAAGCACAACAGAGCTACAACCACCCTGTAAAATACGTGTACACCTTTAGGTTGGTTGCCACTAGGATGTCTAGAAAGAATCAATACAATAAAGGGAAAATCAAGTTGTCAATGATTTTCTAAAGCAACGTATTGTGGGAATAGGATTCATAAACTGCAGCATCAGGTTATAGTGTTTAGGTGCTAATACTGAAAACTGCTGCCAGACCAGTACTATTCTGGTACCATTATAACATTGACCAAAGAAGACCTTAGAGTTCTGGAAGGCTAATGGGAGTGAATGTATTTGCAGGCAAATGGAGGAGGGTTCCAAGCAGAGCACAATGAACCATACAGAACACTTAAGCAAGAGTAAGGGCCAAATGTATGACCATTCCATCAAAATGGGATGCTTTGGTTATGTTACAAGGGCAGAACCACAGGCCCTAGCATTATCTGTTGCCGGAAAGCCACCAGCACACCTGCCTGAGCCAGGAGGCCCCTACCAGAGCTATACGGGGGGTACCCCCTGCAACCTTCTGCTGCTAGCCGAGGCTGGAATGGGCCCACCCTCTTGGCTGGTCGGAGGCCTTGTTAAGGCCAGGGTTCCTCTCTCCAGGCTGGCATCAATAATGTCAACTTGTATCCCAGGGATGACTAAGAAGTACTTGGAGTAAGAAATGGCTTTGATGCGCTTTCACCCTATTACAGTGGGCTTGTGAATCCTGTGCCCTGTCTCCTGTTGTTTCTGGGGGGCCTCGCAAAAACTGCCACACTGCCATTTCACCATCATGGGAAGAGGAAGGCCCTACCCATCATGACACCCACGGGCCAATCCCGCTTAACCATTGACTCATTTCTGGCAAGAGCCATGGGAGCCATTTCTAAAGAAATGGACCGTGTTGAAAGTTGACTCTCAGTTGGATCAAGAAGCTCTGGGTCATTTGCTCATAGATGTCTCATTGATGACTGCACCAAATGTGCAGGGGCAGGAGCCAGTTGCCTCTATTCCAAAATCATTGAGCTCCTCACTCAATCCTGCTGCGGCTGTGGTTTTCGCCACTGGCCCTTCCACATCTAGGCCCCTTCTTCTTTCATCCCCGAACACTGATGAGGTGAGCCCTCAAGCCCCCAGACGGGAGCGGAAGGCTAGAAAGACAGGTGATGGTTTGTTTACACGGAAGGGGACTGCAAGAGTGTATGTGGAAACAGCCCTGAGGACACAGCAGCCCACCTGGCTCCTGCTCTACAAAAAATAATAGCCTCCTTCACAGACTTATTGGCTCCTCTTTGGGCCAGACTTGATAATCTGGAGGCTGTTTCTAGAGAACTGTCAGGTGTTGTGCTGGGCAAAATATATGGTTAAGGGAGAAATATTTCAGACCGCTTATCTTTAAAATTCCCTGGCTACAGTATTTAAAGGAGTCTTTTTTTGCTTGAGGGTGGCCAGATAATTTTCATTCACGTAACTCAGTAATGCCTCAGGACCTTAACATTGTAAAATAACTATTTTTCATATATACTTATGCCCACCGCGAAAACACGAAGCTCCAGAAACTAACAGTGAGGGCGCATGCCTTGTTAAAGACAGTTCAGGGCAGGGAAAACAACCTCTTTACCCTTACAAGGGCAACTGACAGGTTTTCAGTCACCAGTTTTAGGTTCAACCTGCTTCACCATCATTTGACATCTCCGTCGGGTTTTGTTCTCCCAAACACGAGAGGACCCTGTGGCTGCAACTCTAGGTCTCCACAGGATATGTTACATTTTATGCAATTATTTTACTCTCCCAAGAAGGCAATTTCTTCATGCTCTCTTAAAGATCCTGAAGTTTAGGCAAGCCAGAGTGGCTCTTATGTACTTTCGCAAAACAAATAATTGATGGACGGAATGCAAACATTCACCCCCAGTCACAAGGATCTGTGTTAAATCCATCAATCTTTTGCTCACCACACCACCCCAGTTTGGAACCGGCCATATGCAAATCAGTCTTGACCCTGTTCCTTTTCGGAACAGTCCAGCCTGAAATGCCAAGCCGGGTCCTCCCTGGACCCCAAACAAGCATCCAGGGACCAGTTTCAGGGCATCACCCTTCATCAGCCAGGCTAGCTTGAATCCAGTGGTGGGGTGAGCACGGGACCCATGTCCGGGCATACCCTCCCACTTAGGGCAACATATGCAAAAAAAACAATTGATGGACGGAATGCTGGACAATGCAAACATTCACCCCCAGTCACATAGATCTGGGTAAAATCCATCATTCTATTGCTCACCACACCACCCCAGTTTGGACCCAGCCATATGCAAATCAGTCTTGACCCTGTTCCTTGTGGGAACACTCAGCCCGACTTGCCAAGCCAAGCCCTCCCTGGACTGAAAACAAGCATCCTGGGTCCGGTTTCAGGGCATCGCCCTTCATCAATCAGGCTAGCTTGAAACCAGTGGTGCAGTGTGTTAGGATTCGGTCCCTAGTCCTCTTTTGATGACCATGTCCTAGCCGTCACATGACACGCCAGTTGCATAAAAGGGAGTCCTACTATTGTGTTGATGCTTGTTATTGCTAACCTGTGGGTTCCTGCATCTGGTTCCGGTGTATCCTGTTAGCTGTTGCTGATTCTCACGGGCTCGTGAGAATTATCGGTGTATTCCCTTCCTTTTCTCCTTTTCCCGTGTCCTGGAGTTCCGTTTTTGGTGCTTGCCTGAACCCTCCTCCTTCCCCTTTACTTAGTGGCCGCCCCTTGTAGATGTTAGTCAGTTAGATAGCGTTTTTTTTTGTTATCTTCCCGTTCCCAATTGCCCTTTATTTTGTGTTCCTAACGGCATTCAGGGGCTCCTGTTTGGTCGTTACATTGTCAGCGCCTTGTTCCCTGGTTACTTTTGAGACGCTGTGAGGCAAGACCTTGTACGCGCGGGATCGCGCTGTACTTTCGTTTACATTGTGACCGGTCCGCCTCGTTATGGGCGGAAGTGACGTTTGAGGCCGTTCCGCGAGTGCAAACCCGGCTGGGTATTGCCATTCGAGCCTTCAGAGCTTAGAGCCTTCACGTCACTCTGACTCCCTTAGACCCTATCCCCGTTTGAAGAAACACAGGAGTTTTTTGTTCATGCCATAACTAAAGGCGTGTTTTTTACCCTGCATTTCTCACTCGCCCAAACCTTTTAACCCCTTGACGAGTCCTGATTGCAACTCATCTCAAGAGACGTTATCTTGGGAGAGTGTTACCTTGGACAAATACCTCCTCGAGGCAAACCCTGCATTTGTTTCTGGTAAGTGTATATGTGGTTGTTTTCTGGATATGGTCATGTTATACAGAGGTAGGACTGGGGACTGAGATATTATCGTGAGGTGTATTTTTTTGTCTCACTGTTTATGCAGGTGCGGAAGCGAGGAGGAGGGTGTTCGTCAAACTACGTTTTACAGGGGTGGAAGGTTTGGTGCCTTCTTATATATTCCACCCCCTTTTCTGGGTCATCAGCTTACTCATATGTACCATCTAGTGAGTGGCTGGTGAGTCGGGGAAGTGGACTGGGACTTACCTCGTTCCTGCAGTGTGTGGGTTGGGCAGGAGTCTAACAGAATAACAAGCCCACGTTTAAATACACTGCCCGAACTTGGATGGATGTGGATTCAGGAACCATGGCAGGGGCTGAAGCCCCCACCATGCTTGACGTAATGGGTGCCCTGGCTGCCTTACAGGCTCAGGTGCAGGATTTGAGACAGGAGAACGTAGGGTTGAGACAAGAGTTGGTTGCAGTGAGGGCGCGGGAGCAAGTACAACCTAGAGCTCCAACACCCATTATACAGCCGGCTACGTTTCAGTATGGCGGGGCGGGACAGAGGAACCCTGGAGGCGGTACCCCCGTCGCTATTACTGTAACATCTCCGGTCCCTTTTCCCCTGGCTCCACCTGAACGATTCTATGGAGACAGTGGGAAATTCGGGATGTTTATGAATCAGTGTCAGTTACACTTTATGTGTAGGCCTGGTGCCTTTCCTGACGATGCGGCAAAAGTAGCCTTTACTCTTTCATATTTGGCTGGTACTGCTGCCCAGTGGGCTATCCCCTTAGTGGAAGGCAAAGATCAGGTGTTGCGGGATTATGATGCTTTCAAGGAATTAATGCGGGGGTTATTTGCCAAACATGCATTCATGCAAGCCAGCGATTCCGAATTGCTGAAATTGCGACAGGGCAGACAAGATCTCCTGACATATATAGCGACCTTTAACCGGTTGATCTCAGAGACACATTGGCCAGCCGATAAGCGGACCTCATTGTTTTACCAGGGTCTTAATGATGATCTGAAGGATGTGGTGTCTCAGGTAGTGGATCCACCGGATGAGTGCGCCGCATTTATAGACCTAGTGGTGAAACTGAACCATCGGCTGTCCGAGCGACGTGGGGATCGTGTACGTTTTCAGGTGTCCCGAGGAAACTTCATTAAGACTGAAGTGAAACAGCTCCCTGGGGAACCAAAGCCTGAACCTATGGAAATAGGGGGAGTAAGGGGGCCTCTGACTCCTGAAGAAAGGAAAAGAAGAAGAGATAAGAATCTATGTCTCTATTGTGGACAGGGTGGTCATTTCGCAAGGGAGTGTCCCGTTAAACCATCAGGAGCAGGATATGGGAAAAAGGTGGCATACGTACAGGTGGAAAGGTCGCCTCTTCCTGAGCATAAAAGGGGTCAGTATGAGGTGTTGGGGGCAGTGGACTTGGCGCCCAGACATTTTGTTATTTCTGCCCAGCTTCTATTGGCAGCACATAAACGGGTGCCTGTATCGGTGTTGTTAGATTCGGGCGCCACTGGCAATTTTATTGACATCTCACTAGCAGAGAAGCTAGGTGTGCCTTGCCAGTATAAGAAACAACCGGAGCCTGTACGAGCGATTGACGGAACTGAGTTGTCATCTGGGTGCATCACCAGACAGACGGTGCCTCTACGGTTGGTATGTGAGAACGGACACTCGGAGTGCGTGGTGTTTGATCTGATTGATGCGCCTTCCTTCGGTATGGTGTTAGGGGTGCCTTGGCTACAGGAGCACAATCCCAGGATTGATTGGGTGCAACGTCTAGTCACTCTAGATTCGCATTATTGTTTGAAGCATTGTTATAGCGAGGCCAGTGAGAAGGTCCCTACGTTGTACTGTGCAGCCATGGAAGAAAGTGGGGTTCCAAGGCAGTATGTGGATTACGCCGATGTCTTTGATAAGGGCTGCGCTCAGAGTTTACCACCACATCGGTCTTTTGACTGTCGAATTGACCTAGTGGAGGGGGTTTCTTTGCCCTGTAGCCGTGTCTATGCACTGTCTGAACCGGAGGAGAAACATCTCAAAGAATATCTGGATGAGATGCTAGAACTAGGGTTCATCCGTCCTTCTTCTTCGCCCGTGTCTTCAGCGATCTTCTTTATGCCAAAGAAGGAAGGCACCCTGAGGGCGTGTGTGGACTACCGGACATTGAACAAGGCCACCGTTAAGAATAGGTACCCTCTTCCTCTCATCCCCGTGTTGCTGGATCAACTCCGCAAGGCCACGGTGTTTACAAAACTGGACTTGCGTGGAGCTTACCATCTGATCCGTGTGCGGCCAGGGGATGAGTGGAAGACGGCTTTTAAAACTAAACACGGGTTGTTTGAATACTGTGTGATGCCGTTTGGCCTGTGCAATGCGCCAGCGGCGTTCCAGTACTTCATCAACGAGGTCCTGAGTGAGTACTTGGATAGGACTGTAATCGTGTACTTGGATGACATCCTTATCTTCTCAGAGACTAGAGTAGAACACCACACACATGTGCAACAAGTGTTGCAGAAATTGCGGGAACACCGGCTCTATGCCAAACTTGAAAAGTGCCAGTTTGATGCGGTGGAGGTGGAATTTTTGGGATTCCTAATATCAGCTGACGGAATACGGATGGACCCAAAAAAGATACAGGCGATTTTGACCTGGCCGGTACCAACTACGGTGAAGCACATACAGGTACTTTTAGGGTTCGCCAATTTTTACCAGCGCTTTATCGTTTGCTTTTCAGATATCGTGGCGCCGATGACACGGTTGTTGCGAAAGGGGGTCCCTTTTGTGTGGTCCCAGGAAGCTCAGGGCGCTTTTCGGTTATTGTTGAAGACCTTTACAACCGCTCCGGTGTTGGCCCATCCTGATCCTGCTTTGCCCTTCTTTGTGGAGACGGATGCTTCCGCGGGTGCAGTGGGTGGGGTACTGTCCAAGAAGGAGGAGGGCACAGGCCATATGCATCCAATTGCCTATTTTTCGAAGACATTGTTGCCTGCCGAACGCAATTACACGGTGGCGGAACGCGAGTTGTTGGCAGTGAAACTGTCTTTTGAAGAATGGCGTCACTATCTGTGGGGGGCCCGTCATACCATCTCGATATATACGGACCACAAGAACCTGGAGTTCTTTAGATCAGCCCGGGCGTTGACACCAAGACAGATGCGGTGGGTCTTGTTTTTTAACGAATATTATTTTATCATAACATACAGACCCGCTGCTCAGCAGATTAAAGCAGACGCACTGTCTAGGATACATATCGATCCGGAGGAAGTGAAATCAGGGAAAGAAAGTAGACCAATGCTTGATAGTAGGAGGATTGTGGGTGTGGCTTCGGTGGAAGAGTTTGCTTCCAAGGTGAAAGAGCTGTTGCGCAGGATGGACTTGGGCCCATGGTTACGGCTGTCTCAGGTGGTGGCCCGGGATGGGTTGTTATATCAGGGTGATAGGTTGTTTGTTCCACCCGAGTTGAGACCAAAGGTGGTGGAGTGGTGTCACTCCTCCTCCTTGGTCGCACATCCCGGAATAGGTAAGACGAAGGAGTTATGCTTGAGGTGGTTTTGGTGGGAGACTGTGGCACAGGATATTCAGAGGTATGTGACAGCTTGTCCTGTTTGTGCTATCAATAAGCCTTCGCATAGTAAGCCCTCTGGTATATTGCAGCCATTGGTGGTACCCCCTTCCCCTTGGCATACCATCAGCATGGATTTTGTCACGGATCTCCCTTTGGTGTCTGGATTCACAGCCATTCTTGTGGTAGTGGACTTGTTCACCAAAATGGCCCACTTCATACCACTGAAGAAGATCCCCACAGCTAAGGAAATGGCCTTGGAGTTTATGACTTCGATCGTAAGGTTACATGGGTTGCCTACAGCGGTCATCTCAGACAGGGGGGCGCAATTTGTGTCCCATTTCTGGACGGAGCTCTGTCTGGTGCTCAAGATGGATATACGGTTATCATCTGCGTATCATCCCCAGTCAGATGGGCAGACAGAGCGGACCAACCAGACAATGGAACAATACCTGAGGTGCTTGATTACGTCCCTGTCGTGTGATTGGGTGATGGCATTACCCATAGCTGAATTTGCTTATAATAACAGTATACACACGGCCCTGGGAATGACACCGTTCTTTTGTTCTATGGGATACCATCCTAGAGCCCTAGCTATCCAACCCACTGGGCACATGCCAGCCATTGATGAAGTGTGTAAACGATTGGGTGACATCTGGGAAATAGCTAGGGGCAAGTTACAGGAAGCCAAGGCGGCTATGAAGTTACAGGCGGATCGCCATAGGGTCTCGGCCCCTGGGTATAAGGTGGGCGATCAAGTATGGTTGGTCTCCCGTAATCTGAGACTACAGGGGTCACGTAAACTACAGCCCCGGTATGTAGGCCCTTTTCCAGTGGTACAGGTAGTCAACCCTGTGGCGATTAAGCTGTTATTTTCGTCGGACTATAAGATCCATCCAGTATTCCATACCTCCTTGCTGAAGCCCTTTGTTCCGTCAGATCAGGTCTTGCCCCCTCCCGCTCCGGTAGTGGTGGATGGAGAGGAGGAGTTTGAAGTTCAGGCCATTCTTGATTCTAGGCGACAGAGGGGTAGGTTGTATTACCTGGTAGACTGGAAGGGTTATGCCCCAGAAGACAGGACATGGGAACCAGCTGGAGGGGTGCATGCGCCCCGTTTGGTGAGGTTGTTCCATAGACAACATCCCCGGAAGCCAAGACCTGTGGGGAGGATCATTGGGGGGGGGTACTGTTAGGATTCGGTCCCTAGTCCTCTTTTGATGACCATGTCCTAGCCGTCACATGACACGCCAGTTGCATAAAAGGGAGTCCTACTATTGTGTCGATGCTTGTTATTGCTAACCTGTGGGTTCCTGCATCTGGTTCCGGTGTATCCTGTTAGCTGTTGCTGATTCTCACGGGCTCGTGAGAATTATCGGTGTATTCCCTTCCTTTTCTCCTTTTCCCGTGTCCTGGAGTTCCGTTTTTGGTGCTTGCCTGAACCCTCCTCCTTCCCCTTTACTTAGTGGCCGCCCCTTGTAGATGTTAGTCAGTTAGATAGCGTGTTTTTTTGTTATCTTCCCGTTCCCAATTGCCCTTTATTTTGTGTTCCTAACGGCATTCAGGGGCTCCTGTTTGGTCGTTACATTGTCAGCGCCTTGTTCCCTGGTTACTTTTGAGACGCTGTGAGGCAAGACCTTGTACGCGCGGGATCGCGCTGTACTTTTGTTTACATTGTGACCGGTCCGCCTCGTTATGGGCGGAAGTGACGTTTGAGGCCGTTCCGCGAGTGCAAACCCGGCTGGGTATTGCCATTCGAGCCTTCAGAGCTTAGAGCCTTCACGTCACTCTGACTCCCTTAGACCCTATCCCCGTTTGAAGAAACACAGGGGTTTTTTGTTCATGCCATAACTAAAGGCGTGTTTTTTACCCTGCATTTCTCACTCGCCCAAACCTTTTAACCCCTTGACGAGTCCTGATTGCAACTCATCTCGAGAGACGTTATCTTGGGAGAGTGTTACCTTGGACAAATACCTCCTCAAGGCAAACCCTGCATTTGTTTCTGGTAAGTGTATGTGTGGTTGTTTTCTGGATATGGTCATGTTATACAGAGGTAGGACTGGGGACTGAGATATTATCGTGAGGTGTATTTTTTTGTCTCACTGTTTATGCAGGTGCGGAAGCGAGGAGGAGGGTGTTCGTCAAACTACGTTTTACAGGGGTGGAAGGTTTGGTGCCTTCTTATATATTCCACCCCCTTTTCTGGGTCATCAGCTTACTCATATGTACCATCTAGTGAGTGGCTGGTGAGTCGGGGAAGTGGACTGGGACTTACCTCGTTCCTGCAGTGTGTGGGTTGGGCAGGAGTCTAACACAGTGAGCACGAGACCCACGTCTGGGCATACCCTTCCCACTTAGGGCTACATATGCAAAAAAACAATTGATGGACGGAATGCTGGACAATGCATACATTCACCCCCAGTCACAAGGATCTGAATTAAATCCATTATTCTTTTGCTCACCACACCACCCCAGTTTGGACCCAGCCATATGCAAATCAGTCTTGACCCTGTTCCTTGTAGGAACAGTTCAGCCCGACCTGCCAAGCCAGGTCCTCCCTGGACTGGAAACAAGCATCCTGGGACCAGTTTCACTGCATCACCCTTTATCAGCCAAACTAACTTGAATCCAGTGGTGTAGTGAGCACAGGGCCCATATCTGGGCATACCCTTCCCACTTAGGGCAACATATGCAAAAGAAACAATTGATGGACGAAATGCTGGACAATGCAAATATTCACCCCCCTGTCACAAGGATCTGGGTTAAATCCATCATTCTTTTGCTCACCACACCAGCCCAGTTTGGACCCAGCCATAGGCAAATCAGTCTTGACCCTGTTCCTCGTAGGAACAGTTCAGCCCGAACTGCCAGTTAGGGTTGGACTGTTCCCATTGGGCGCATGTTCAAGACTGATCTGCATATGGCTGGGTCCAAACTGGAATGGCATGGTGAGCAAAAAAACGATGGATTTAGGCCCAGATCTCTGTACTGGGGTGAATGTATGACATTGTTCTGCATTCTGTCCGTCAATTGTTCTTTTTGCTTTGTCATCCTGAGTGGGATGGGTATGCCCAGACATGGGTCCACTGCTCTCCATGCTACTGGAGTCAAGCTATCCTGGCTGATGAGGGCTGAAAGCCTTAAACAGGTCCTAGGATGCTTGTTTCCATTTCAGAGAGGACATGGCCTGGCGATTCGGGCTGGACTATTCCCATTGCGCCCAGGGTCAAGACTGATTTGCGTATGGCTGGGTCCAAACTAGAATGGCATGGTGAGCAAAAAATTGATGAATTTAGGCCCAGATCTCTGTACTGGGGGGAATGTATGTCATTGTTCTGCATTCCGTCGATCAATTGTCCTTTTTGCTTTGTTTACCCGAGTGGGACGGGTATGCCCAGACGTGGGTCCCGTGCTCTCCATGCCACTAGAGTCAAGCTATCCTGGCTGATGAAGGCTGAAAGCCCGAAACCGGACCTAGGATGCTTGTTTCCAGTCCAGAGAGGACCTGGCCTGGCAATTCGGGCTGACTGTTCCCATTGGGTGCAGGGTCAATACTGATTTGCATATGGCTGACTCCAAACTGGAATGGCATGGTGAGCAAAAAAACAATGGATTTGGGCCCAGATCTCTGTACTGGGGTGAATGTATGACATTGTTCTGCATTCTGCCCATCAATTCTTCTTTCTGCTTTGTCGCCCCGAATGGGATGGGTATGCCCAGATGTGTGTCTGTGCTCTCCATGGCACTGGAGTCAAGCTATTCTGGCTGATGAGGGCTGAAAGCCCGAAACCTGTCGTAGGATGCTTGTTTCCAGTCCAGAGAGGACCTGGCCTGGCAGTTCAGGCCGGACGTTCCCATTGGGTGCAGGGTCAAGACTGATTTGCATACAGCTGGGTCCAAACTGGAATGGCATGGTGAGCACAAAATCGATGGATTTAGGCCCAGATCTCTGTCCTTGGGTGAATGTATGACATTGTTCTGCATTCTGTCCATCAATTGTTCTCTTTACTTATTTATTTACCGCTGTTGCCTAATGAACTCACGCTTTGTGTAATGACAAATTTCCTGCGGGCCGCCTATAGATCAAGATTTTCTAGACCCGATTGACCATTCAGTGGCTATCTGTGTTTTTAAATTCAAATTTGTTTTATTGGTTTCAAGAAAAGGCACAGGCAATACATTGCAAAAGGAGGGCTCCATATATAAGTAGCGCATGGGACAGACAAGCAGGTCTTCTCCACATAGCAAACTGCAATCGAGATACATGGGCCGGACCATAAGTGTGAGGCATAAGCCATGTATGTTGAGCCTGTTAAGAGAACGGAATCTCAAGAACACAAACCAAAAACCCCCTCCCCCCCAGCCCCCCCCCACCCCAACCAGTGTGCCGGTTTAGTAGAGCAATCATCAAGGCTTCCACAACTCGTTCAGCTCGTCCCTTCATTAGGTTGGTGAGAGTCCTTTGGGGTCTCTGTAGCGGAGCGGAGGTATCTAGGGCATGTAATTTCGTTAAATTCCTTCGAGAGAAGGGACAGTAATGGTAACCAAATCTTGCAGAACATATCTGCTGACTGCGTAAGTGTGGCCTGAATGCGTTCCATTCCCAGTGTAAACCAGATTTTGTGCAGCCATCCCGTGTGAGTGGGTCTAGTGGTCGTCCCCCAAAAGGACGAGATGTGTTGGGATGCAGCTTGCATGGCAATCCCCATTTGACGTCCTCGCATGAATTTCAGAGGGAAGGTGAGCGCATTGGGAAGGCCTAGGATAGTATAAGCCGGAAATTTCGGGATTTCAGTGTCGAATGTGCTGTCTATGTCATCTAATACCGCTTTCCAGTAGTCCCTGATTTGTCGGCAATCCCAAAGGAGATGAGTCATAGTACCCCGCTCCCCGCAACCCCTCCAGCAAAGTGCTCTACAAGTTGGATTCCCTTTGTTGAGCCGAACGGGGGTAAGGTGCCAATAAATGGCGAGTTTCACCGCCGCTTCTCTGCCAGCAGTGTTGCGTGTCGTGTGGGAAGCCCTATAGTATATGTAACGCTATTTCCGGTCTTGTGGTAAATAAATAAATAATACCTCTCTTTTTGACTAGACATATATCATAACAGATAGCTCAATAAATAAGAGTCAAGATTCGAGGTAGTAGGAGTTTTGCAGGTTTAATACAGCATAAGGACAGGAACAGGACAACCTGCATAGGAATAGGATGGCAGGGCCCAGCAGCTGCTGGGGCTGGATCTGGGATGAGCGCGCTGACTTTTAATAACAATACATGAGCGGGACAATGGACCTACTTCTAGAATAACTGGCTTTGAAATCTCATTTACGATAGGTTTTCCTGAAAATCCAAGGGAAACATTTCTTGAGCCTGAGAGCGGAGCCCCTGGAACTTCGGCGTGACTAATTGTGGTCCTACTTGCCCCTGTATCAATCAAAAACTTTCTGTCTTTCCCTAATACTTGACTGTGAACATAGGGACCTTCTTGATCTACAGGTATCTCGATGAAAGGCAAGCCTACCTCCCTCTCTAGGCTGTTTCATGAATACTGCTGGTACTCTGGATACTCAGACTGTGCATACTGGTACATCTGCGATGTAACGTGCTGTGTTGCAGCACTAGGCTGCGGTGCGGTGACTGTCTGTGGTGCATTCTGTGACTGACGAATCTGTGAAACTTGTTCTTGTCTAGGCGGACGTGGTCTTTCTTTAGTCTTACCGGTAGCTATGTTGTGTTTCAGAACTGCACACTCATTTATGAAATGACCTGGCTGTTTACAATAATTGCAATTCCCTTTAACGGGAGCTGCAGGATGACTGGCTTGATTTGGACCCCTCTTCTGACTGTCTTGAGGAACAGATTGTGCAACTAGTACTTTCATTTTCGTGTCTTTCATACGTTTTCTCTCGTGTTCTTGCTCTTCTCTGATTCTATTCTGGTGGTATTGAAGCATTTGCAACATCTGGGACGGGGTATTAGCTTGCCAGGTACTTTCGACTTTCAAAACTCGATTTTTAATTTGTGGACTTGAATTCTCGACTAATTTAGTAACAAAAGGGTGAGGGTATGACTCCAAATCCAAATAGGACGAAATAAAAATATCAGCTGCGGTCTGTTTGTGACGTAGCTTGGTCGGAACTAATGGTGGCGGGAAATTACTGGATGCCTCTGGGGTCGCTTTTGGCAAGCCCTCGGCAAGGAGAGGATACATACCCCTAATAAGGGCATGCCTCTGTCTGTCTGACTGTTCGGCTTTGACTTGTTCACCTATCTCGATTAGTTCTTTTTCTTGTGCTCGTTCTAAGGATTCTCTACTTAATTCTGACTTTCTGATTTCTTTTTCGGTTCTTTTATGAGATTCTTTACGCCATAACTCGATGGCATCTTTCTGTGACTGTCTGGCTTTCTTTTTCCATAATGCTTCTTCTACTCGCATGATGCACTCGGCATCCCATGTACCCGATACGGGCCATCTATACTTTTCTTCTAACTGTTTGGTATACTCTACCCATAAATCTAGATACAATATGGCGCTTATGCCATGCTTCTGATACATAAAATGACCTGGACTGTCCCTCGGCGGAACAGGAACTGCTTCTTCTAACAAACCCTTTCTAGTTTTTAGCTGACGTAATCTCGAAAAGAGAGACATTGTAAACTTGAATCGGAACACAATACAATACACGAGAAACAATAACAATTTGGAGAACAATTCAGGCATACCACGACATTGGAAATACATTGAACAACATCATAACATAATAGTTCGGACAGAATATTACCTGGAATACTGAGAACAGAAACACAAGAATTTCTCGAGAACGGAACAGACTAGAGTTACTGGATGCACTGCTGAAACAGTACGGAACATACCGGTCCCATAAAGGGACGCATCAAGACCCGTATCCACCTAGGTGAACACTTCGTTTGTGAGTCTGGGTACCACCAACCCACGGACCAGAGTCAATTTAGATTGACCCTGTCTAGATACTACCCCAGTAATGGTACTCACCGGGCAGCAAGAACGGAAAGTCTCGGACTGGACTGGACTGCTACGACGACGGACGACGAACTTCGGACTTCTGTTACGGGTGGGCCTCCGGATACCTCGGACCTTGAACTCTTGGCTTGGGCTCTGGTCGGGACTCGCCGCGTTCCTCCACCGTCTCGTTTGGATGCTGGACCGCCTCCTCCGTCTCCTCCGTGGGCCTGAGGGATACTTGAAGCAGAAATATCTGCCGGTGCACAGAAGAGTTCCGTCACGACTGCAGAGGGTCAGGGGGTCGGCGTGGCTTCACCGACGCGTGGGGAAAGGGCAAGTCCCTGTTCGGGCGCCATTATGTGGTAAATAAATAAATAATACCTCTCTTTTTGACTAGACATATATCATAACAGATAGCTCAATAAATAAGAGTCAAGATTCGAGGTAGTAGGAGTTTTGCAGGTTTAATACAGCATAAGGACAGGAACAGGACAACCTGCATAGGAATAGGATGGCAGGGCCCAGCAGCTGCTGGGGCTGGATCTGGGATGAGCGCGCTGACTTTTAATAACAATACATGAGCATATATACATAACGCAAACACATAGCATTACATTGCAGTAGGCGTAGCAGTGGGTGGAGCAGAAGGCGTGACGCGTAGCAGTCGCGAAAGATAAGGGCGAAAGTAGGTGTAACTGGGCGTATACATAGACATGTGGTGCAAACGTAACAGAATATGTCATGAATGGGGCGGAAACCATGGAGGGGGCTACCTAAGGAGCCGGGACCTCTAACCTGATGGTGTGCGCAAACTAGCAATGACGTATCACTAGGAGAAGCTGGGGGCTATGAACTCTGTGCTAGGAGCAGAGACTGAAGTCTGGAGAGTCAGGGCGACATGTACCTAAACAGTATCTAGTATCTGATGTTTAGAGAACATGTTGATATAAACTAGAAGTCAGGAGGGGAAAGGCTGACTTGATTCTAAGACTGGACCATGCATTATTCTACATGTAGTGTGTGATGAAGAATATTAAATGACCATTAAATGCAGTATTTCTCTAACGTGGAGACGTGAAGGCTAGACAATGACGGAAACTATTGATGCGATTCAGTAGTTTAGGAATGCAGAGAAGGAGGACTGAACTGATAACTGGAATCATAACATACTTTTGGCAGACTCAGAGGCAGAGCCAGGCTGGACCGGGCACTGCAAGGCAGGAAGTAAGTGAAGGGTCGAGGATACAGGTGGGGGCTGTATCGCTCCTCAGCGAGGTTTCTGGAGACAGGAGCTGAATCTGGTGTCCAGGCCCTTTTGAGGCCTAGAAACGGGGACTTAATAATAGAATAACGTGCACACTGAGAAACGTGGCAACGTAGCTTTACATAGGCCTGATATTCGTAGTATTCACGAGGGCTGGAAACTGGCATACTAGAGGTGGACACAACTATAATTGCGTCATTAATCGGACATGGGGAGTACATATGCATATTTAATCATGCCCACATAACATATGATGGATGACACGTAGGGACACAGAACATGGCAAAATTTACTTTTCCACAGTCTGTCAGTGTCCTCTATAGCTCTGCCTCCCTGCGTTTCTGTCCCGCTGCACGACCTATCGCAAGTGGGGGTGTAAGCAGCTGATAGAGTTCCGAGATGAGACTTTTATCCGATTCCTTCGTCACTAGCCACCTTTCAAAGTCTGTCATTCGTCTGCCAACTAGTGGAGCATAATCGGGGTGTGTGACCCAGTGCCGAAGTTGAAAATATTGGAAAAGTTGGGGAGAGGCAACGCCATATCCCTGAGACAGATCTGAGAGGGGAAGAAAACCCTGCAGATCGAAGAGATGACCTGCCGACCTGCAGCTGGTACCGCGCCACTGTAAGAAGGCGTGAGGGTCATTGCCTGGTGGGAACTCTGGGTTGTTGAGAAGGGGAGTGAGCAGGGAGGGGAAGGTCGTAAGGCCTCTCTTAACGGTGACCGTGTCCCAGACGCGCAAAATGGTGCGGTGATAGGTGACTTCTGGAGGTACCGCGGCCTGTCATGCCGGTGGAGAAATGGGATCTTCCAAAGGGACGTCTGGGCCATCGCCCTGTCTTGGAACAACCATCTTTTTTAGATTCCGGTCTGTACCACTCCACGAGGTAGAGGAGCTGTGTTGCTTGAAAGTATTGCTGGAGATTGGGGATCCCAAGACCCCCCTCATCCATGCCTCGATAGGCTAATTGTTTGTGTAGGCGCGGACGTTTCCCCCCCCAAATGAATTGTTGAAAGGCACCCTGTAGGGTTGCGATGGCGCCAGCTGGAGGTATCACCGGGATAGTTTGGTAAATGTATAGAATCTTGGGTAGGGCCGACATCTTCACCGCTGCAATTCGCCCCAGTAGGGAGAGTGGTTGTTTGGACCACCGTGTCAGATCTGCGCAGATCTGGGATGTAAGGTTTGCGTAGTTTAGGGCGACCGTCGAGTCCATGGAAGAGGTAAGGGTGATACCCAGGTACGGAATCTGCGTTCTCGTCTGCAGGCCCCCTCCATACTCTGGCGTGCCCGCAGAGGAACGGGCATTCCTGCCCAGTGGCAGTATCAGTGATTTCCCCCTATTTATCCTGAAGCCGGACACCTCACCAAAGGACTCTACCTCCCCCAGAAACACGGAAACCGAGCATTCCGGGTGAACGAGAGCAGCTATAATGTTGTCGGCGTAGAGGCCGATCATGTGTGGCTCTCCGCCAAAAGTGATGCCATGAATATCCGGGTTATCGCGAAGATAGGGCGAAACACTGAGCAGTGTGTGGGTTCCTTGCCAGGTTTAGGTAGCACTACAATCTCGGCTTCCAGCATATCCGGAGGAATGGAGCCCGGGCCGCAGAAGGAGTTGAAAAGCCGAGTAAGAACTGGAGCCAATAGCGGGCTGAAAACTTTATAAAAACCGGCGGAATAACCGTCCGGGCCTGGAGACTTGAGGGGTCGAAGGCGGGATATAGCTGCCACCACCTCATCTAATCGAATGGGGTCCTCCAAGGCGTCCGCGCTCGCCGGGGAGAGCGCTGTGGTCACCACAGTCTCCAGGTATGTGTCGATGTCCGTATCCGGGACAGTATTGGCTCGGTATAAGGAGGCGTAGAAGTCCCGAAACGCCTCAGCGATCTGTGCGTCCTCCTTGATTTCATCGCCATTCCCGTCCTTTAGGCCCTGGATCTTTGAGCGCTGGGTTTTCGCTTTCAGCGCGCTAGCGAGTAGGCGACCCGTCTTGTTCCTCCCACATAGTAAGTGTGGCGGAGGCGCAGGGCGGCGAACTCTGCCCTGTCCGTATCCAAGCTGGCCAATTGGTCCCTGGCAGATTTTAATTGCTTCCAGACTCTTGGAGCCCCGGTACGGCTATCGACCGTTTCGAGTTCAGAGACCTGGGCTGTCAGGTCCACTCGTTTCGCCGTACGGTCCTTAGCCTCTGCCGCTGCTATCGCGATGAGTTTGCCACGAGCCACCAATTTCAGGGCTCCCCACAGGGCCGAAACTGAGGTCTTGGGCGTGTCATTAATGGCCAGGTAGTCAGTAATGCACTTACGGAGTTGCTTAATGACCTCCGAGCGCTGTAGGAGAGTTTCGCGTAACCTCCATTTCACAGTGGGGCGCCTAATTTGGGGAACCGTGAGTGTAAGATCGACTGCGTCGTGGTCTGAAAGAGGTGTCGGCACAATGCAAATGTCAGCTAGTCTGGCGGTCAAGTCGGAGGATCCGAGAAAGTGATCCAGTCTGGCATAGGTACAGTGTACATGTGAATAAAATGTATATTGTGACGCCCCCGGGTGTTTGGCCCTCCATAAATCCACCAACCCCCGTTCGTGTAACCAAGTCTTGCCTGCAGTGGAGAGGGTGCCTGTGTCCCCATATCTATGCCCAGATCTATCCGCGTTAGTGTCCATCACCAGGTTGAGATCCCCCCTATAAGCAAAAGAGGGTCAGGGGATCGGATCGTCTCCGAGATGGCGCCTTTCAAAAAGGGTTCCTGTCCCGTGTTCGGAGTGTACAGGGAACCTATTGTCAGCTGCTGTCCACCGATCAGGAAGCTATATGCTAGGAGCCTACCTTTGATCTCTCCCATTTTATCACCAATCCGTCCCTGAAAGTGCCTAGACACCAGAATGGCCACCCCTGCCTTTTTCTATGGTAGAGAAGAGAAGAATTGTTGGGGGAAAGCGTGGGATCGCATCCTGTGCCAATCCTTCGCAAGTAAATGGGTTTCTTGGAGTAAACAAATCTCAGCCCCCGAGTTTTCC
The DNA here is from genome assembly GCF_964261635.1 of Lissotriton helveticus. NCBI lineage: Eukaryota > Metazoa > Chordata > Amphibia > Caudata > Salamandridae > Lissotriton > Lissotriton helveticus. The sequence continues at coordinate 429,225,835 of NC_136065.1, forward strand.
AGATAGGACATCACTGCCCTCCGCTTAACAGGATTATTCAGGCCTTTCACATTAAGGGTCAATACCTTCAAGACGGAGTCTGTCATCTCGAAGTGAGGGGATAAAAGGTGCTATGTGAAGTTGATGACCTTGCGGTGCAACATGTATGTGTATAGCAATCGATCCAGCACATTGAACCCCCCTCGGCACACTGGTTCCCACCCTTGACTCCTCCCCCTGCCCCAAACCAAACCCCAACTGAAACCCCCCCTCCACCCCCGCTGCCCCCCCCTTCTGAACTCCAATCCTTCCAACCCCCCAACCCCCCACCTTAACCCCAACCAGCACTCCGCCAACCCCCTTCCCCCCTCCCCAACCCCAACTAAGAATCCCCAAATGCAAACCATAGTCCCAGGCCTATCAGAACGTAGTCCAGGCCCATAGAGTCTCAATGTGGAGGAGTACGTAGCAGTGGCAGCCCAGTTGGGCCCCCCGCCCCCCCCCCGACCCTGTAGATTCAATGCGGTGAAGGCAAATCCCTCATCAGTAGTGTCTCAGTGCGGGCCGACATGTCTCTGACCACCTCTTGTATGGCCGCTGCCTGTTCCTGGGCCATGGTCGTCGGGTCAGGCTTAAGGTCTGCCTTAGGAGAGCGCTGTCGTCGCACTCGTTGCCATCCGCTTCGTGACTGCCGTGTGGATCCTTCCTGTGATTGTCGCGGTGAGGCCTCTCCCGTTAGCTCATCCTCTGAAAGGTCGATGCCCAGCAGGGCACATGTGTCTCGGAGCGAGCGCATCTGGTGTAGGGCCCCTTTCCATTTAAAGATTAACCGAAATGGGTGACCCCAAGAGTAGGGCACCCCGTTGTCGCTCAAAAATGTTGTGGCCACCCGGAAATCCCTCCTCTTCTGAAGTGTAATGGCCAAAAGGTCTTGGAAAAAGGCCACAGGGTTGCCCTGGAAGTGGAGAGGCTGTTTCTGACGGGCCTCCTTCAGGATCCGCTCTTTCAAGGGGAAGTCAGGGAGATAGGCTAGGATGTACGGCGGAGGGACAGGTGCACGCCGTGCCAGGCCGACCCTGTGCGCGCGATCAATGCGAATGTCAAAGTCAGCAGGTACGCCGAGAATCTCCCTGAACAATTCCTGCAGGTAACAAGTGACGCTATTCCCCTCGGCTTTCAATGGCACTCCCCGGACTCGTACATTATTCCTCCAGGAGCGATTTTCGAGATCCTCCGCGTGCGCTTGGAGGTCCACCTGTTGCTCCCGGAGGCGGAGGACCTCTTGCTGCAAAAGTTCCACTTCTTTGCTGCGGGCCTGGTCCGCTTCCTCCACTGCGACCACCCTCTCCCCCAAGCCATCTACATCTCGGCGAAGTTCGGGTTGTTCCCCAGCCAGATCTTGCTTCAAAGTCTGGAAGTCATCCCGCAGGGTGTTGAATAGCGACTCCAGAAAGGCCTTAGTGATAGGGGCCCCCCGTCCTCTTGCCCTGGGGTGCTGGCCGATGTTGTTGATGAGGGGGGTACCTGGTTTTTCTCCCCCTTCGGGGTGCTCTTTAATAACATGTCAGTTATATTACGGGCCCCCCTGCGCCCCGTGTTGGCCATGTCGCCTCGATCACACTGTCTCTGAAGCGCAGGGCAGGCTGGTGTCTTCAGTTGGGTGTGGCGCGATGGATGGGCGTTCCCCAGTTAGCCGGGCAACCCAGCGGTGACCTGGCCGGCCCAGTAAGACGTATGTCACTTGAAGGGGTCACCTCACTATGGGGAAGCCTCCCCGCTCTCTCCCGGAACTCCCCCAGTTGCACCTGGCCAGCTCGATGTGTGGCAAGTAGCTGGGCACCTCCACTCCCTCCGTGGCCCTCCTCACCTGCCAGTCGTGGATCCTGCTTCTGGGCAGTATGGGCCGTCGGGCCGTCTGTGCCTCCTCACGCCTGGTGCTGGCTCTCAGCGCCCCCGCAGGACGCCTCCTCCCTGCCGGCAGTCAGGCCTTCCCAGGCCCAAAGCCGGGGCCTCGATTTTCGCGACTGCCCACGTCGTCTGCACTGGCCCCAGCTCCCTGGTATCAGTCTCTCAGCGGCTGGCGAGCAGCGGGGGTCAGCTTCCACGTGTCCAAGTCGGTGCCTGCTTTGGGAGCTGCTGTGGTGAGCCTCCGCTGGAGCCAATGCTGCGGCAAGACCCCACTCCTCCGCACGACCCAGGCCTGAAGCCGGGGCCTCTAGTTTCGCATCAGGCCGCTGGGCCTCCTCAGGACGCCGCCGCCTCTGGCTCCCGATGCTGCGTTATCCGAGCCTGGTCCCGTCTGACTGTACCAGGTCCCGGCCTTGTTGACCAACAATCCGCGGCTCACCGCTGACACCCAGCAGGATGCCTTCCTCTCCAGGGCCGACTCGGCCGTCTTAAGTGCGCGGCCGGCATTACGCCGCACCTCCCCGGCTGAGTCTCCATGGTGTGCTGAGTGCGGCTCCGGCGGTCGCCCCGGCGGTCGCAGGCAAGTCAAATGAGTGACGCCGAGGAGCAAAGCTTAGTGGATCGGGAAGCCTGCGTTTTGAGGGATTTGCGGGCTAATGAGAAGGCAATACGGGGTTAAGGGTCGGGGAGCCACACGAAACACGTCTTGTCAGGCCGCCATCTTGGCCATGCCCTCCCGCTATCTGTGTTTTTAACTGTTTTTTTCTCATCCCTGGTTTAATCACCCATGACCAAGAGTAGCGTTTTATCTTGACTTTTAAACTGGATGTGTTGTGTTTTAACTGGATTTGTAATGATGATTTACCTATTGCATGATTGTATCTCATAGAATTGTGATTGCTTCCAAATAAAGATTTAATAATATTATTATTAAATTGGATTATTTGCGACTCATGAAACAGAATGCACTAATGTGTCTTAGACACAGAATTAACAATTCCCAATAGCGTTGCAAATTACCTGCCTCATCAATATTCTTGAGGCAGGTTACAATCTGCGACTCTTTGGGAATAGGCTACAATCACAGGGATAGTGGCCTGTTGGGGATGGCCGACCACCATGTCTATGTTTGCTTTTTAAATAAACCAACATGAATTTTCTCAAATTCATCCCATTTTCCTTAAAGGAAAACTGGGAGCGTTTAAAAGCAAAAAAATGAAAAGTTTTCTTTTCATTTTTAAGGTCAGGAAGTGTTCCGTGGGACCACTGCCTGTTCTTAAAAAAATGTTTTGCTGCCAAACACAAAGGGGAAGGGATCCCCTGAGGACCCCTTCCCCTTTGTTACTGGCATAATACGAAGTTAAAATTTATGGGAACTGCGGTTAATTTTGGACCGTATTTGTGGTCACGAAACAATTGTACATCCCCCTGAAAACTTGCTATTAAGTAGGTACAGCCTTGGCACGCCCCTTCCTAATAGCGACCCGCAAACCCTATTTTGCGAGTTGGTAATAGGTTACTGATTTGCAAATTAGGGTTTGTACATGCCTCAACCTTTTTTAGCTGCCGCAAACAGCCTGAATTTCCGTTTGCGACCGCTAAAAATGGTCATAAGTTTTCTAATGGGTAGCCGATATAGAGAGCGAAGTGCAGAACATACATTGCCAAATCTTTTTGAAATGGTAAGCAAGTGGGCAACTTGATTTTGAATAATTGGTAGGCCAAAAAGAGGGCTCACACCTGATGATCTTGCTTGCAATTTACTCGTTTTCACACTACCCTCTAAGTTCTCCCAGACCACAAAGCTTGTGTTTCTGTTCACAGTATGAGAGGGCCACCATGGTGTTTCCTATGTTTGTGGGAACGGAGTGTCACCACGAGGGGTTTTCGGGGGATTGCGGGGCTCCGCAATCAGAAGTGTTGGACAGGAGGAAGGCAGACTTCATCTGGACTCGAGAGAGAAAGAGCAGACCTACTCTGACGGATCCCGTTAGCTGCCTGGCTTCGAAATATTGCTGATCCTTTTCTCCACAGTTTGTTATCTTGCAAATAAGCATGACTTATTAACTATATATTGTATTTTCAGTGAGAAAATGTAAATTGCTTTTCAGAACATCAGGGCGGAGATCACGCATAAAGGAATCACACAGGCGATAATGTGCAGTCACCATGAATTCACAATATTTTGCAGCAAGGCATCAGAACTGCCAATTTGTCAGTTGCCTCAGAGAGTCGCAGACGAAATATTGATGCTTAATTGCCCATTGACACTATTTCAACCGCTGGTGCGAGCATTGGTAGAGAAGACACTTGGGATCCATATCACAGGAAAATTCCTAGTTCTGAGCGTTATTCAAAGACGGTTGTGCAGTGTGAAAGACACAGTCTCCGAAGCCGTTGCAGGGAACCAGTGATGCCACGTTGATTCATGACAATGTCAATGATGCGAATTGCCAAGATGCTAGTGATCAACCTTTTTGCAAAGAAACGGATATTCCTAGATTTGATGGAGCAAACACTTTCTCAATGTAAGCTACTTCTTCAGTATTTCTTGCTTGTGGCAATGGAGAATTTTGCAGGAAGTTTGTAACATCATTTTGCACATCTGCTCGTACCTGAGATCGCCAAGAGGGTCACGAGATGATGAGGACTTTGTGGACAAAAGAATAAGGCCCTCATTTATGGGGATTTGGAAAAGGGCAGTTTAGCAAGTCAGCTTTCTTCGTTGATCTACGCCAAAGTGAAAGGGCAGGAATGCATGGTATTCATGCAATACAGAGCATTCCTGTCCTTTCCCCCTGTGCTGGTGCCGTTTTGGCAGCCTAGCGCTAACTCAGGCACCCTTGCTCCATGGTGCAAGGGTGCCTGTGTTGTCCACAGGATTTTGTTTCTGCCAGAATGACCACCTTCCTGCACAGAAACAATCCTTAGAGGCGTTTTCCTCTTTCTATGTGTGCTGCAGAATTCAGCACAAATAGAAAGATGAAAAAACGGGGGCTAAAATAGGTTATTTCACCTCATTATGCCTCTCCTCAGGAGGGGTAGGTTTTGGCACTTCCCTAGGTTTACATGATCTCGTAAATCCGAGGAAGTGTCAAAATCCATGGTTGTTGTGTGGGAAAATCCACTGCAGCGCCCAAGGAACACCTCCCAAGTGCAGAGTAAGGCTTTGCAGCGATTTGCACTGCCTTGCCTTACTCTTTATCTATGGAGCCATCCAAAGCCATGCATAGTGGCTTCGCGTGGCCTCATCGGTATGACTTTGTGATTTCACTGCTGGAGCGTCAAAAAAGTGAAGCTCCGGTGGCACAAGAGGCTCGTATATATGCCCATAAATATACTCTGCAAGGTTGCACCATTTATTTCCATCAGGCATTGCTTCATTAGCAATCAGGCATCAAAATGGGCAAATGTGTGCTGTTAGCCTCCTCCCCATCTTCCACATGCCATTCTGTATGTTCATGAGGTGCGCACATATCTGTGATCACCACTCTTTTATACCAAGTATGAAAACATAATCATATATTCCTGTGTACTTCAACCTTATTGTTTTTATATGTTTGCAGATCACTGTGTGTACCGCTATATATTTGTAATCTAATGTGGACCGTGTTTCTAATGGGTTTAAGGTGTCCTTAGCCTAAACCTTATTTATTAATTCTTTAAAGTCACCTATAAGGTAGGGCCAAAAGTCTCATAGGGCAGGGTTCAAGGTATTTAAAATGTAGGACATATGGTTTTAAGAATTACATGTCCTAATAGTGAAATACTACTAAAGTTGTTTTTTCCTGCAGTAAGGCTATCTCTCCAATAGATTAACACTGGGCTACCTTATTATGCTTAATTCGGTCTGGGACTGGATAGAATGTTTGCACAGAAATTATTCGTCTTGATTCCCAAGAGGTTCCCCCCAGGTCATCGACCCTTGCCCGACATCAATAGGAACTCCTTTGAAGAAAAGGTGAGACAACAGATGTTTTGCGACCCTCGCGAATGCAAAGTGACTTCTTCACACAGAGAATCAACCACCTACGATCACAGCCAATGTGAAGCTCCTGGGAGAGCTGCACTTTGTGGCAACAGTCACCTGCTGGAGTGAGTCCTGACTTCCAGGAGGTGCCCCCAGGTCCTGGATCCTTGGCTGGCATCATTGAGAACTACTTGTGAAAAAAGATAAAGTTTAAAATGTTTTGGGGTCCTTGCAACTGCAAAGTGACCTCTTTTGACCAAGAATAGATGCTAAGCTTCGGCTGCTCATGTGAAGATTCATCAGGGCCTGCTCTTCATGCTGACAGCAACTGTCAATGACGACAGGCAATGCAAGACCTGCACTTCACTCTGACAGTGACCATGCACGATGATGAACCAATGTGAAGCTCCAGCAATGACCACCTCTTCGTACTACTGCAGCGATCATCTGCATCGCTCGACCTGGTCCTTGTTCTGACAATCTCCTTCCTGTGGCCTCCGCAAAATTGAATGTCACCCTTAGTGCCATACTTGAGAAGGTAACTCTTCAGCAGAACTAACCAGGTCCCTGTCTCCAACCTAATCAATTTATGACTTTGCCTCAGGCCAACGCGAGCAGATAACTGCGAGTGACTATGCTTCTTGCCACTATTTTAAACTAAGTCTTTAAACGCGTACGTCTCCAGTTCGACGGATCAGATTTTTGACCTTTTTCATGTTATTTTATTTATTACAATATACCTTATCTTTCTAAGTTGTTTTCATTTTTTTCTTGTGGTGTATTTTACTTTGTTACTATTTGTGTGTTGCAGAGCTACTTTCGTAGTTTCTCTAAGTTAAGCCTGACTGCTTTTGTGCCAAGCTACCAGAGGGTTAAGAATGGGTTAATTTCATGACTTTTGTGGTTCATTGTGACAAAGATTGTGCTTATTATTTGAGTTGGGCTTCCACTCCTCTCAACCCATGACACAATTTCACAAATTTTCCTTTAGGAAAACAAACTGGCTTTAAAAAAAATAATAGGTTACTGTATTAAAATGTGATTACAGGCTATGGGGCTCATTACAATGTCGATCGGACACTCCATTGTAGCAGAAACAGGACCGCTACACAAGAAGTCGGCAGTCCGGTTTCCCATATTATGATGCGACTGCCTCCACGGCCATCAGAAAGTGTATGTTTTCTATTGAGGCTTGTGCTGCAGGCTGCAGCACAAGCCTCTACAGAAAAAATAGACTTTTAAAACATCCATGCACTGTGTGGCAGGCACCATGAGGTGCTTGTCACATGGGGAACGGATGTTTTGGGGGGCACTGTAGGTGCCCCCCGGGCCACATAGCGGAGACTCGGCCCCCCCAATGTCACTTTCTGACAGCATTTCCATGTCAGAAAGGCTGACAGGGAAAGGCTGTTGCAAACTGACATCATAATCCTAACGGCAGTGCCTGATCAATCACTGCTACCATTTGAGGATTATCTGTCCGATCAACGCCCAACAGGATCCTGTCGGAGGCGTCGGTCTTTCCCTCAGCCTGCAGCGATCTGCTGGCCCCATCGTAATGTGGAGGATGGACCACTGCTTCCGATTTTGGATAGACCGGTGGCGATCCGCCCGACATCGTAATGGGTCCATAGTGGTTTGCTGACCACAGCAGACCACCCAACCTGTGATGGCATCCAATCTGAGTGAGTCGCAATTTGCAACCAACCTCATGAATTGATAAGTTAGGTGGAAATGCAACCCACTCCGAATGGTGATTTTGTGAACCGGCCTATTAGTACATAGGCCAGTTCAGAAAATCTGAATTGATACCTAAAAAGTCAGCGTGCAATTTATGACCAATTTTTGTGTATCTTTCTTAATACATCCGGCCGATAGTGGCTCTGTGTTGCTATCCTTTCCCGGCTCATGTAATGAAAGCTGAAGCTGTGCTTTCTCTTAAAAATTAGAGCGAGGTTTCAATCGTTACTCGTGCCTATTCGTGCACAGAGCAGCTGGACAGAACCCAAGTCTCGTTGAATGCTTCTGTCATGTACTTCCAAAAACAAGAAATGCGTATTGGCAGAAGCAAGGAAATGAAACCTTTCCTGCTGTTCTTGGTCAGACTTCAGGAGTCAAATATATTCAGATCTCGGCATAACGCTATTAAAGTGAATATTGGATCCTAAAACCCCACTAAGGTTAGAACAAAAACCGTATTCTCGGGCCTGGTGGCGGCCTGAAACATGGGTCGCTGTGGATTCTTTTCTGTGAACACACATAGCGCGCGAATCAATATTGACTCGAGTGCCCAGCTGCATACAGTATCTGATGGACCGCCTAAACTGAGAGATGACATGATCCCCCCGCAGAGCCCCCACTGCCACACATTTACTGCAGCACTCGAGGGCTCCGAGCACTCCCCGTTCACACTGACATCTGCCCTTCGGAATCAGGGAGGCTGTTGTCGATATTGATTTATTACAGCAGCTCTTGCTACTGGTGTCTTTCATGGCCTTGTCTCCACGGCTCCTGGGTAACGATTTGGTTTTATTTTCACAGCTCATACATTTGTGTCGAACACCTGAACGCCCAGAACCCGGGCCCATCGCTGTTGAGTTAAACTGGACGAATGGGAAATGTTAGATCATCACGACTGTAAAAGTCAAAAGTGTCTGGGAACGAGTCACTCCCACGAGGGATGTGAAATTAAAGCGCTGGACTGAAAACTGAGAGAGGGAAACACGAACCAATAGACAAGAAATGAGGCAACAGATGATGTATGAGAGGAATTACAAATAACTTCAAGGCGGAAGTTAGAGGAGACAAATGTACTAAAGGCAAGAACTTGGAGAAGTCAATAAAAAATAAACCTGTGAGAAGAAAGGGGGAACCAGAAACCTAACGGAGGACACGAGAAGAAGGAAGAAGTGCAAAATGGTCACCATCAAGAATAGTTAAGTCAGTACTGCTGCTTCAAAGTCATCTGTAAATAAACTTCCTAGAATATGACACTCAGGTAGCTTTGTATGACTGATTCTGTACTAAGGTAGACTCCCACGAATGGTTTTCATGAGTTCTTGGTCTTTACAACACATGCCTTTACCCAGGTACGGCCAGTACTGGTAAGGTGCAATGGACAGGGGCAGGGTGAGGTGTGGAAAGTCGATAGACGACGGGATAGGGAAAATAGTCGAGTCAGTGATGCGGTGAAGCAATGTAAGTGGTGTATTCATATTTTTTCCCTATCACGGCGCCTGTTGACTCCCTGCCCCGCCCGCCCCACCGCTCTTACCTGTACCGGCCCGCCTGCCTTTACCGTACTCGCATTTATTAAGCCTTATTTTACAATGCATGCTTTTACCAGGCCACTTCATACACTAAAGCTCAAAATACATGTACAATGGTTGCCTTTAAAACTGATATTTCTACTGGCAGTCGCCATTTGGCACTTATAGTTAGGACCGTTGCGCATATTTACTAGAGGAGTTGCGTCACTCTTGCAAAACGCAAAATAGTGCAAGCATGATGCAAGTCCAAAATGAGATTTTTTTGAAGCAATGCAAGGCCTCCTTTTGTTGCCCTGAGTGGCTTCATGATTCTGGAGTAAAGCAACTCAGCACAAATTGCTGTTTTGCCTCACTCTGCACTAGGGAAGCGTTCCATGGGCATTGCGTTAGTGTTTCCACACAACTCTCGTGATTGTTGATGCATTCCCAGATTTACCAGAACTGGTAAACCTGGGAAGTTCCAAAAAGATACGCCTTCCCAGAGAGCCGTCATAAAGAGAAATATCTTTATTTCTCCCTGTTACTTCCTCTTTCAATGTGTGCCTCATTATGCTGCAGACACAGATAGGGGAATTTGCCTCTCAGCATTTTTTTTAAGCAGGAAGGTGCCCCTTCCTGCAGAAACACAATCGTACATACAGCACCAGAACTCTTGCACTATAGTTCAAGGGTGCCTGTGCTGGTGCTAGTCAGCCAAAATGGCGCCAATGTAGGGGAAAAGGAAGGAATGTACCGCATTGCCTTAAATATGGTGGATTCCTGCCTGATTTCAGACATGGGGACCCTATCCCCCATGGCATGGCCTTTAAAATTATTTTTTATGTCCTACGGGTGGGCCATGTCCTGGGGGCGATTTATAAAAATAATTAGGGGGAGGGGGCAGGCATTGTCCCACTCCACAGTACTATTTTGGCCTGAGGACCTCATCCCCCAGTACTCGGGCTTTAAAATGAATAGGGGGTAGGGCGCACTGATCTCCTACTGGGCCTGCTTTAGCCCCGGACGCCCCATTCCCCAGGGCCTGCCTGAGGTTGTAAAATGGGAAGGGGCATGTTATGTTATGTTATGTTATGTTATGTGGTTTTTATTAGGCGCACAAATGCTCCAGCTAAGGAGCGTCTTGGCGCCCGACAAGGCAGCTACACAACACAACTAAATAAAACAGCACAGAACACACTAACTAAGGGAATAAAAATGTTTTCAAGGCACGACGAAAAGAGAGCAAATCGCTCATAGCGCGAATTGCCGGGGGTAAGGAGTTCCACAGAGCGGCGGCCCGCACTCGAAATGAGCGCCCACCGGCCCTGCTTCGCTTAAAGCGCGGTACCACGGCCAATTCGAGATCTGACGATCTTAAGGGTCGTGCCGGAATATAGTTGGCCATGAGGGTCGTAAGGATCATTGCCGGGGACCCCTTCAAGATCTTATGGGCGACGCAGAGTACCTTAAACTGAATCCGCTGCGCCACCGGGAGCCAGTGCAGTGCTCGAATGGTGCTAGAGGTGGGGCAGAATCTTGGAAGGCCCACCACCGCTCTTGCTGCTGCATTCTGGATCCGCTGCAGGCGCCCTATCTCAGCTACATTCAGACCGGCCAACAAAGAACTAGCATAATCCAATCTGGAGATGACGGTCGCTTGGATCATGAGTTGCCGGGTGGGGGCATCGAAGAACTTTAGCACAGGACGAAGCCCACGCAAAATGCCGAAGCAGCAAGCAGCCGTGCGTTTAGTGTGGCATGCAAACGTAAGGGAAGGGTCCAGCCAGACCCCGAGGTTTTTAAGCTCGGTGACTGGGATGGGAGCGGAACCCAGCTCCTCCGGCCACCATCTCTCTCCCCACAGTTCCGGTCGCCTACCAAATACCATCACCTCGGTTTTACTAGCGTTTAGCTGGAGACAATTAAGCGTCATCCATCTAGCGACCGCCCTCAGTCCTTGTTGAAACCTAGGAGCGTCGACCTCCGCATCCCCGCTGATCGTGACCGCTAGCTGGGTGTCATCGGCATATGACACCATGGTCATACCCCATAGTTTGACAACCTCAGCTAGCGGCCTTACGTACAGATTGAACAGCGTAGGACTCAGCGAGGAGCCTTGGGGGACGCCCAGGTTCAACGGGTGGAATTTTGACTGAAAGGGTGGGACGGTCACGCTAAAGGCCCGGTTTGATAAGAACGACCGGAACCAGTCGAGCGCAATGCCGGAGACACCAGCATCCTCTAAACGCTGCAGAAGGATAGGGTGCGAGACGGTGTCAAAGGCAGCGCTTAGATCTAATAGCACCAGCGCTGCCGTTTGTCCCGCGTCAAGCACGGAGCGGAGGTGCTCCACCATATAAAGCAGAGCCGTCTCCGTGCTGTGACCTGCCCTAAACCCATTCTGCGTAGCGTCGAGTATATCAGCTCGACGGAGATGTTCCGAGAGAGCGGCATTTACGTGTGCCTCCATCACCTTAGCCGGCCACGGCAAGAGTGAAATAGGCCGATAGCTCTCCGGCTTGCTTCCATCCAGGCTAGGTTTCTTCAGGATCGGACGTACCATGGCTCGCTTCCACTTAAGTGGAACAACGCCAGATGTCAGAGACGCATTGACCAAGGAACAAAGCGGAGAGATGTCATGTGCCGCCAGGTCCTTGAACACCTCAGGGCAAAGTGGATCCTCAGGGGACCCAGATTTCACTTTGCGAGCCAAAATGCCTAGGCTATCTAGATTTAACAAAGGTAGAGAACACAGCCCCTCAGATGGTGGAGGCTTAGATGATGTCATCACTGAGGGAACGACCACGGGGAAGGCTCGATAAATAGCATTCACCTTCTCCAGAAAAAACTCTGCCAACTTTTCACAGTGCTCCAGAGAGCTCTGGTGTGATGTTATAACTTTTTTGGCAGTGAGGTCTTTCAATACCTTAAAGATAGCCTTTGCAGGGTTCGAACTATTCCTGAATTGTGTCGCATAAAAAGCGGCACGGGTTCTACACACCACCCGATGGTACACCTTCACTGTAGCCTGATATAAGACTTTCTTAGAGCTGGAGTAGGCTTTGCGCCATGCCCGCTCTGCGCGCCTGCAAGACACCTTCAGGGCTCGTAGAGAGTCATCGTACCAAGGGCTGGCCTTGCCAGGACCAGTTTTACGGGTCACCAAGGGGATGAGGGTGTCCAAGGCCCTGGAGACCCAATCGGTGAACCTGTCGTACAACTGATCCGGAGGGCCTGAGACGTCAAGCGGGTCAGCTGATAAGAGATGAAAGAACTCATCTAGCTTAAGTTTGTTCCAGCGTCTTCTTGGAACAGAACACACCATTGGCTTAGATGGACTAGCCACGATAGGGCAGTGGAACTGTATCAAATAATGATCAGTCCACGCCAAAGGTGTGTAGCTGGTGACACAGACTTCCGTCAGATTGGTAAAAAACGGGTCAAGGGTGTGACCCCCTGAGTGTGTGGGCTGCGTCACCAACTGAGTAAGCTGTAACGCCTCAAGGTCGGCCAGGAAACTGGCGACTGAGGGGCTGCTGGAGTTGTTAAAGTGCAGATTTAGATCTCCAATGAGGGTGAAATTGGAGCACCCCGTAGCCAGATTACTAACAGCCTCGGGTAACGCTGCTCTGAAGGTTACTTCACTCCCCGGGGGCCGATAAATTACCAGTCCCGACAGGGTGAAGTTGGATGAGATAGCAACCTTAAACAAAGCGCTTTCGCACCCCGAGATCTTTTGCCCAAGCCATGTGGTAGGGTAACAGGACTTGACGGCAAGCGCAATACCCCCGCCTCTTGAGGTCCTATTCAAGGTGAATACCGAGTATTCCGGCGGGAAGGCCAGATTGACAATGGCCGTGTCAGCATCCTGCAGCCAGGTCTCTGTTACACAAAATAGGTCAGGCAACTCCCTGCCTAATAGATCATTGATGTCAAGATGGTGCTTGACAAGCGACCTAGCATTAAGATTCCAAATGCTAATACCTGGCACCGGGCTTAGAGGCACGCGCAGTATTTCCCTGCAGCTCCTGCTTACAGGGGCAGCCAGCGTAAAGCATCCGCAGCCACACGATAAGGGGCCGCTTAAGGGATCAACCCTTGGTGTCAGGCAAGGTGGTCGAGACCTCTCAATGGCAACCAGACTATCTCTGGTATAGCACCGCATGATGTAGAGTAGACCGACCAGGAGGGGGGCCAGGGTCCAGCCACGTCCAGCGCGTCCTGTCGCGGACGGGCGCAGACGGGCAGGACTCTGGCACGACTCCGGCATGCGACGGCGTCCCAGCTGCGCGTTCCCGCTGCGCGGGAGAGAGCGACTTTAAGTAGGCGCCGGAAATGGAGGGAGGAGCGCGTGGACGCTCCAAGATGGCGCCCGCCGAAAACAGCCTGGTCCCAAACAAAGATGGCGCTGGTCGCCGATCAGGAAACAACCCACCCACAGAACCCGGACCCACCGAAAACGGTGGTGGAGATTCCAATTAAGTGCAAGTAAGAGGGGGGGGGAGAGCCCAAGCAGCGCACAGTTAAAAATGCTACCAAAAAAAACGAAACAAAAACGAAGCAAAGACGCGCTAAATGCGTCAGCAAACAACAATTAAAATTTCAAGCGCTCACAGACCGCAGCGCGGTGATGTGCCACCTTGTCAGGCCGTCAGATACCTAAAAGTGCCTTAAGTAGCATGCACGGTCCCTCCCCGGTTTGATTTCTGCTCCTGGACCCCATTTCCCAGGGCCCAGCTGCTTTAATAATGTGGAGGGGGGCTATGTGGCCCCCTTCCCAGGCCAGGAGATTAACTTTGGCTGGGGGATGGGATCCCTTGGGGCCAAAATCAGCCTGGGAGGGGGGGCTGCGTGCCCCCTCCCATATTTTAATAAGGTTGTTCCTTGGGGATGGGGGCCTGGGCAAAAATCAGCCCCGGGAGGATGTTGTGTACCCCTCCCCAATAAATATTATGTTGGGTTGTAGGGGATTGGGTCCCCAGGGCCAGTCATTGACCAGGGAGGGAGCCACAAGCTCCCTCCCCCACACAATATGCCAGGCCCTGAGGCCAAAATTGGCCCTGGAGTAGGGCCCTATGCCCCCCCCCACTAAAAATGAACCAGGTGAAATGGGGTGGGGTCTGCGGGGCCAAAATCGGCCTTCGGAAAGGGCCTGTGGTTTGGATAACTGTGGGGGGGGCTCATACCCCAAGGTAAACTATAACTTGTGACTCCACCATGCACTGATAATTACCCCATAGATTGCATCACTCATAACATCTTCTATGTCATCTTTGATAATACCACTGCAACATTTGGTGTAAAATTGTTGATCAGAAAACTGTGCAGGGCGGGGCGCTAGTTATTGTTACCTTAGGGAGCGATTTATAGTTTCCTGAGCTAATTCTAACTATAACTGCTGAATTTCTGTGGGTTTGTGTGTATAAAATCTGAACCCAATTATAACATCCCTCTAACCTTTGTTTTTTTGTGAATTTCCAACACTTTTTTGCATTATATTTCTTAACTATAACGTCCCTGTAACTGTAGTGAGGCCTTCACAGGCACACTTTGGTTCTCCATTCTTAGTTTTTGTTTTATACATTTTAGTCTAACATTGTCGTAGCAACGTTATTTTATTTGTTTAAGCTTGCACAATATCATTTTGAGGAGACACTGTACATGCTGCCTAGTTTTAGTAAGACTTTCTTGCCACATAATATATATACTATGTACAAGTCTAGGATCAAAGGACAAGATATCCTACTACTTGGGGGGCTCATTCGTTCAGACAGCTTCAAGCATCTAGACACATTATTGCATCTGAGCTGTACTTCTAACACAGTGCTATAATCATATAGTGCAGTGTACTCTTTGCATGTGAGAGAGGCACTCCAGGCATGATGGTCTTGTTACCAATGTTATGTTAGACATGCAGCTCTACTGGCACTGATCTTCCATCCTGCCAAGAGGGATTGTCGATTCTGTGGTCCAGTTATCCAGATATGGGGTATCTGGCTCGCCTAAGAGATTGGGGGGAGGGTGCACCCACTATGCTCTCATAGTAGGGGTAGTGATAGGTAGAAATATTTATATAGAAATCAAACTGCCATCTTCATTCTGTTTATTGGTTTAACCATGTTCATAATGCTGTTTACATTGTTTGTTTTATCTACCTAATAATCACAGCTCACTCTTTCTATGCAAGAGTATGATTAATTCAAAAAATGTATTGAAAATTTCATTTGTATCTTTCTTGTGTCTACCATTTGTATGCATAAGTAAACAATGAAAGGGAGCAGATCTGTTACTATGATTCCCATGTTCAAGCTTACCAAAATCATCTACCACCCCAGGAAGGTTTGCAGTTCAGGAAAGGCACTGTGAGCTAGTCAGAAATTAGGCCGACAGTCTCTGATGGTGTAGACAGACTCAGTGCCTGCATTCTGAAGTTATGTCAACCTAATACTCAGACCTGCCTTTTTTAGTGGGAAGCATATCTAAATACGTAGGCTCATAGAACAAAAACACGTTTTCCATTCAAGTGGTGCAACCGTTACTCTGCCTGTTTAGAAGGCGTTGCAAATCTCACTATGCCATCAAGGCGCAACTTCTTCAACATTTCAATTGGCAAAGTTTATCCTAACCATTTATAATTTCCTCGAAATTTTTAAAAAATAACAACGTTTCCAGTAAATGAGGCAGGACCAGTTTTTGACAGGAAGTCTGCACCCTCATATTTCCCAAAAAGTAGCAAGATATCAAAAAGACTATTGGCAAAAATCCAACAGATTTTAATGTTGGTTGTTGCAGTCAGCCTTAAGAACATTTCTGACATCTCTAAAACTAAAATGCATTACTTTCCTGTTTTGCTAATTTTCAAATAGTACAGTTGATTATTTTTTTTTATTTTAAAACTCAGCCTTACTTAAAGTTATTTTCTTTTTCAGGTTTTGGTGATCAGTCATCCCTTTAGTCACCAAGTCTCACTCATCCTCCAATAAGCCAAAGGTTTAAAAATAATCCAGAACCCGAAAAAAAAATTACATTGTCTTTTCACTTTCTATGGAGTTAAACAATATTGAACACTTATCCCATTCTTCTCAGTGATAGAGTAACCCAAAACATCTAAACAATTGTAACAGGCAAAAGCCAAAACAATGGAAAAACAAAATCTTAAAAAAACTTGCTCTATCTTCACTCTGTAAGTTAAAACCCATTCAAAAACATTGAGAAAAAAAGGTTATCTTAAAGTGCAAGTGCAGCCATTTAGAAATTATTATTATTCTTTTAAAAGATCTTCCAGATGAGTGCATACGGTAAAAACCTGCATTGGAATGAAAAGTGGTCAAAACACCAATCAAATACATATACAAATGCTATAATAACATGCTATTTTACATATTTTCTCGTTACAGTAAAATACCTAACCTATATACTAATTAAAGTAAATAAAAATCTCCTTACCTGACCATCACATCCCTGTGCTTCAAAAGTGGATGTCAATGAATTATCTGTTTAGGAAACAGATGCAAAATGAGGAATGAAAGAAAATGGAGGTAAAATAAAAAATAGGAAAAGAACAATCATTTCCTTTGAAAACAGTGGAAACGCATGGGGGAAATCCTGTTAAATATAGTTTTAATAAAAAAAAAAAATAGGAAATGTGTTTTAAAATATACTTAACAACAAATATATTTATTTGATTACTTTACATGTGTTGACATAACGTAAAGGTTTCAAGAATAAACATGGGTGTGTCGATTGTGTATACTAGTAAATACATAATAATCAACTTCAAATGTTTTAATTAATTAGTATTAGCTTTTCTACAATATTTTATTTTTGAAAATGATATACTAAACTTTTAAAAACATGTAAATTAACCAAATTTTGTTTCTATAGCAACTCATGTTTTTAAATAAGTTCTAAAGTTGTGTTCTAGAATTAAAAATGATTACCACACTTACCCACCCCATACCCACGCACCATAAGCATCCGGCTCTTAAATATTATTTTGAACTTTGGAATTTTTCAAATTATATATTTTAGTTAACATCTAAAACAATTAAATATTTGTCATTAAGTAATACCCTGGTATTATAATGAATACCTTACTATTAATACACTTCCGCAACCATACTCATAGACCCCTGAAATTCCTCCCAAGAATTTACTATGTGTGCTTAACAAAAAGTCAAAGTTAATGGAAATATTTATAGTAAATAAATACATGAGTATTAGAATGAACACCTAGACATTATTAACCTTCCCCATCATATAAACCGATACCCTTCCATGGCATTCATTGAAATAATTATATTATTTTTTAATATTTCAAATTAAAAATATATATTTGATTTAAGCATAAAATTAAATAAATAAAGGAATACCCATATATTAAAAAAAATCTCTCACATTTCTATTATCTTTTCCAACATATTTGCATTTTTGGGGTGGTATACTACACAACCCCCCTCCACATTTTACTAATAAATAATACAATTAATAGTTTTAAATGGGCAGCATATCCCCAAACTTCCCTTTTGTTTCCAAAACATTAATGTTACTTTAAAAATAAAGTGAATCTTCTTTTAATGGGGGTAAATTCCCCACCAACTCACCTTTTAGATCAAGAACATCAATGTTTAGGTAATATTAACGTTAACATTATTTTACTGGGAGGGGGATATACTATCTCACCCCCCCTTTTTTCTACATGTATTATTAATACTTTAAACTAAAAAATGACTCTTTATATTTCAGCCACCCTATTTGAACCCATATACTAATATTGTTTTTAAAGCATTTTTTTCAATAAACAAAAAGACTTACCTAAGTTTACCTATACTTACTATTATGCATGCTAAATTCATGCATGGTAAAGGCATGCATGGTAAAGACACCACAGCAGTACACCGTGTTACAGACAGGTGTGATTAAACTGTTTCTTTTTTTCCTGGTTCTGGAACCAGGATGCAATTACAATGAATGTTTTATATTAGAATCAATATATCCTATTATTACACAGCACACTGAACCAGGAGGTGAGCTCACTTCTGTACTGGTTAGCACAGAACAGACCCACTGATAGAGGTGGGCCACCCAGGAATGGCCAAAGGTGGGAAAGCAAGACTGCACAAAAAAGAAAATGAGAAGAGACATCAAGAACTGCTGAGGAACTGAAAAGAAGCACTAACTATAAAAGATAGCAATTTAACACTGGGGCAGGGTACAGAGGAAGCAAAATGCAACACTGTGAGACGTTTGCAACACTAAATTATTCAGCAGCTTTGACTTAATGATTGCTCAGAAAATAAGGCAAATAATTCTCAATATTGTGCCTATAAAGGCAAATTATGTGGTATATTCTTTAACATTGTTTTCTACCTATCTTGACATTTTAACACACAAAGAGATATATTGAATTTCAATTCTTTTAAAATAAATTTCACATGAAAGTATAGACATGAGGAGATTATTTTCAAAATGTTATTTACAAAGAATCAATGATTTTGTCATGCATTAAAGTACAGGAACAATGTGCTCTCTACCTCATGTAACTAAAAAGTTTGAAGAAAGCTAAAAGAATGTTGTGATTATCAGAAATAAGCCTACATTAATATTCTTCATGTAAGAATATGTTTGTCATTTATTTGGTGCAACTAAATTATATTTTAAAGCTGCAATTTAACTTTGGGGTTTCTTTCGATTCAGTTGTGTCTCTTTGGGTGATTTTATGTAAAAATGTTAAGTTTAGGGTTTATACCTGCACATATGCTGACTTCAGAATATCAATTATTAACATATTGGCAAAGTAAGCATATTTAGAGAAGTATAGGTATTATTAAATTCAAAGCTACTTACCTTGACGATATATGGGTAAGATACTTAAAACGTAATATTTTGGTAAAACGCTGCCTCTGAATGGACCTCTTTTTATTATGAAATAGCCTTCTGAATATAATTGTAAATATTTTGTTTATTACCTAGTGTTTTTAGGATTCACAACATCTCACCCTATTCAACATGCTTGTGATTCTTCTTAACCCTGTGCGCCTCTTGTAATAACTGGTGCTTTGAGAACAGAGTCTGCAACATGATCAAGGATTTATGCATAATAGAAAAAACATGTTCGTAAAATAAAAGATGTGAGAAAGTCCCTCTTTTTGTGTTGTTGCCCCCATATTTTTCTGACTGGTATTGCTGGACTTTGGACTCTGTACACTGGGACACTGCTCTCCAGTCCCAGTGTATGTGCTTCAACCCCTAACACAGTATAACATTGCCTAATCCCTAAATGGCATATTGAACTTTCTAGTAAGACCATACTATATGCTGCAGTAGCTACACCAAAGGCATGGACAGATAAATATCACCTATTATCTACAAAACATGTTATGCCATCCACTAGGTTGACAAGGAAAGCATGGCCTCAAGCCCACATGTGTAGCTTTTAAGTCTGTCAGCTGAATTGTGAGATAACCCTTTTTGACAAGAATGAAAACTACTTTTAGCTGTTAAGCAAGTCACCCCTAAGTAGGCATTGTATCTCACAAAGTTAGGAGCCTAGTATTTAAAAATAAAACATAAATGGATTTAAGATTGGTGCTCACAAAGAGACTAGTCCCAAAAGCTAGTTTCACTGTATAGGGCTGTTGCTGTTTCTGTGAGAAAAACGAATGTATGATTCTAACCTTATTTTTGGTAAATTTGATTTGGAATAAGCTACATAATTCATTCAATCACTGTTTTTTAATATTTATTAAAAATCAAATTCAGTGGTGAAGATAAATGTTTGATAAATATAATGGAAAGATAACTTTTAGAATGTTAAACTTTGCCTTTCCTTAATACCAACAGATTCATTAACATACTGTGTCTGCAGCTGCCCCCGTCAGTCTTTTTCTTGGATGTAGAGTGAAAACTACATCCAGAGCAGAAACAATGACTTTGGCATTTTGACAGGAAGACCTAAGTGTGAGGGATGTTGCCCATCTTCTCTTGGAAAAAGCAGTTGGGGAGGATTCTCAAACTTCATTAAGTTGAAAGGGACCAGAGTGAACCCTGCCAATCATAGTTATTTGTAAAGTGAGACATGAGGAAGAGGGCCCTTTGATCTCAGGACCAACTGTAGCCAGCTTGGCTCCATTCCTGTCAGAGGAGCAGTTGGTCCCAGAACCAGTTTGGTGTGGTTGAGGAAAAAGATGCCACTCATTTCCACAGACATGTCCCTAGCTAGGCCAGCAGTCTCCTCCTGGAGCAATTTTGTTTTTATTTTATTTTACCTATCCTGTTGTCTGTTGACTTCCCGCCCTGTGCCACTCCACCACCCATCGCTCTTACCTATACCTGCTGCGCCTATTTTAGTATAGACAGTTTTTGCTTCCTGGTGCAGACAGACATCTACACCCAGTTAATCAATTGAGGATGCTAAAACAATCTGAATCAAAATGTCGCCAAATGCTTCTGATTAGCCATCAGTAGCTAAAAGGTGTTAAGTTACCTTTCGCAAAGGCAACTATGAACTCCTTCTGCAATATGCTTAATAAACTTTGACCCACTGTGTTGCGATTTATTTTCATTTCTAGAATATAGAAATGATGTAGCTGATGGTGTTGTATATTGTAAGTGAAGTTAAAACCATACTTACACAGAAGAAAGCGTTTTCCAGGGCTCTGTTTCATTGTAGTGACTCTAGCAATATGTTACACAGGTAGCGAAAACTAAGGACATAAGGAGACACATAAGAAGCAAAAGGTGAGATGAGGAACAAACGATGAGGGCTGCAAAGACCAAGGCTGACTTTGTGATGGGTAGAAGTGATACTGGAGCCCTGTTCCAGGCCAACAGCCATATTTTTGTGTGTGATAACAGACATCACATTGAACACTGTCCGGAGTTCCGAATTGGGCTAGGCAGTGTCTGTGCCTGTTCTCAGGTTACCACTATGTTCAGTAGCTGTGAATGCACAGATGAATGTACCCCAAGCCCTCTACCCCCCACATTCCACAGCTTTTGGTTCAGATTGAGATACTACACAGCAACATTTAGGGTTTTAAAACAAAATGAGTGTCTCCTCCGTTTTGCTTTAAGAGAAGGACTTTAACTTTGTTGCTCTTTTTATCAGCTACTTGGAGGTGAACTTTCAAAGACTCTACATAATGTAGGTCTATTGAGTGCCCTTTGAGACTGCCCCGGTGCACCCTGCACAGATTAACATATGTGAATGGGGACAGGTGGCTAGTTTAGAGGGTAACATCAAGGAACAAGAACTCTCAAGAGAAAAAACATGCGTTGGCCATGGGATTAGTTCCTGATTGGTGATGTGTATTGCACTGGTGATAACCAGCAAGGCTCCAAACTCCCCCTGACAGTTAGGAGAAAAGAGCCAAGAAAGATAATAGGTCCAGATGAACTATAAAGATGTTAAACCAAAACTGCCTAGAAGAAAAATAACAAATATAGCAACAGGCACATCAGGGCATGAAAAATGGAAGATTCAGAAGGAATGGTTCAAATATACTGGGGAAAAAATAAATGAGGGACAAAAATGTATTGCAGGGGGCATTGAGTACAATGAATATCAGCAAATGAAACCCATTGGAATGCATCCATCGGTTCCAAGCATTGCCTTTTCATACGCCAACAACAGGGCTTGACCTTAGAGGAAGAGACTCTGCAGCATATTGCATTGGGAAATTCATGTGATTCACAATATAGAGACCACCATCTTGAATTAGACAATTCATAAGGTCAAGCTCTGGCTAACTCTGGGAACCCATGGCATATGTGAAGAAGAAGCCCAAGTTTGACATTCCATGACCATTCTCTAATCTGAAGGTCCATCTCCTCTGCTCAGAGCCCCCGCCGTCTGTTACTGGCAATTAACCCCTCAGAGCTTCCACTAGCATGGTATTCCACAGGTGCGTGTGACTCAGAGAATCTTAAACCCCTACTCTAACAATGGTGCAGCAAAAGGCAATTCTCTCAGCAGGATAGTGTCTAGGACCTCTTTCCGTTTGAAAACTTCACAATCTTGACTTCTAGTTTAGGGCCCAAACATGATATGCACTGACATACAATGTAAAATACCTTTCCTGTTATGCAGCGTAGGTGACCAGGTGTCATACAAATTGTGCTCGGTATAGTCAGCAACTCCAGAAATTTCTAAAGGGAGGGGCATCAGAGATGAAAATAGACAATAAAAACAGACGACATCTCACGATGTATTACTCCCTTTTCTTTAGAGAGACTATAAAAGATGATTGGAGCTCTCCATATAGATATTTATACTTCTGGGTTGTCCTTCTTTCCCAAGACAGCTTCAGACATAAGCATTTGCAATTATGCATGCATTTGGCTTATTTGTTCCTTTAAAAATCTATTTGGATAAAACCTGGAAGAATTGATCTAAAGCTGGAGAGTGCCATGTATGCATCCCATCTCTAAATAGAAGAAAATGCATTTAGCCTTACCATATTTAAATGTGCAGACGCGTTCCAATCACTGTATATCCCTGCGCTTCAAAATGAAAAAATTTGTAATATACAAATGTGTAATTTAAAAGATAACTGTATAGTGCCATGTGAAGTTCTCTCCTAGTTACACATTTTATGCTCCGTCCTCATCACTCACATTGTAGCTAATGTCACCAAATGTAAACGTTCGCTAGGTCAAGTGCTTGTAAAATGCCACATATTTGTGACTTACAAAGTAAGTTGTACTGGGTGCACGGGTATTTTATTCAATTTCCAGCAGTTGAGAAAAGGCAATCAAAACTAAAAAATCAGACTGAAAAAAAGCTTAGGATACTAACAGACACTAAGGTAGAGGCAAAGCTGGTATTCGAGTGGTTTTTAACAATGTGATGATCGTATTTTTAAAAACGTTTTAATTGTAACTTTTAATTAACTGAACAATAAAGACATTCAAAATTCAATTAAATTCAATAGACAGAGAGAAAACAAAAATTATTCAAGAGAGAAACCAAGTTGAGACAACAAATAAAAATGTCAACAAGTACATGAGAAAAAACTGAGGGGTACAAGAAATGCCAGCTAGCGTTAGTGGCTATTTTTTTAACGCTGCCTATCATCAAAACTATTGCCTTGTTTGTGATGCATTTACAATGCGTTGCTGCATGACAATAGTTTCAGGTAGCCACGGTGAAAACTGCAGCTAACACTAGGGTGAAGGCACTATAAATTCTGGCGTTCACGGGGAAAAACTGACGAAATGCCCATTAGCAGCAAAAAACTCACATTAGTCAGCAAAGTATGACTTTTTTGCCTCTAGAGGCAAAAATTACAATTAAGTCCACTTCCAATGAAGAATAGGAAACAAAACCAATGGAAGGCAAATACATTTTGCTAAAAGTAAAGTTATGGCAGTGAATTATCGGAAAAAAAGGAAAAACAATTGGCATCTAAACAGTCAAGGGCTGGATTTGGTAACCACCTACAAATACCTGGGAGTAATCTTGGACTACACAAACTCGTTCAAGCCTCAACTAGAATCCTTGCGAGGGAAGGGAACCGCAACCTGTTTAGTGATAAGATCTTTAAAGATCAAGCTCTCCGACTTAACGCATAATCTGTTGCTCTAGGTCCTCCGAGCAAAGCTACAGCCGACCCTTACATATGGGAGTGAACCCCTTCAAGGAAAGGATGCCACGCCACTGGATATAGTGATAGCAAACTCATACAGGGCAATTTTCAATCTGCCAAGATACGTTTCTCCAGCACAAATTCGACTTGAATTTGGTCTGCTAAAACAAACATTGGAAAGACGGAGCATGTATGTCACGACATGGCACAAGATTCGGAGTGCCGAGGCTGGCTTTTTAAACTCAAATCTATGGGAAGAGCTGTTTCGCCATCAAAAATCCTCTGCCAGAGACTATTTATTTGAAGCACTCCAAATCTTGGGACTGTCAGACCTCTGGGACATCCCTAATGACCTTTTGTCTTTTAAAAAAATCTGAAAAAAATCAGCACGTATCATCTCTTCTATCGAGGACAAGAAGACACTATCCAAAAGAGCGCACGGCTGGATTACACTCAGCGACTATGCAATACTGAAACCTCAAGAGTATCTTAATATTGGAATAAATCTAAAGACAAAGGAAAAGTTTTTAAAATTACGTCTAGGTGTAATCCCAGCTGCTCCCCATCTGCCGCCCTGGGAAAGAAAAAACTTTCTGCAACACTGTCGCTTGTGCAAAGCTGGCAAGGGAGACATTATCCATGTAATCTGCATCTGCCCTAAACTAAAGGACCTAAGGTGCAATTTACTGCGTCCATCGTTTAAACTACATGGTGTCCGAACATAAAGGCAAGCGGTCAAATTGTGCTTTAATCCCACCAAAACAAAATTAAAGCGAAAAGACAGAGAAACAAGTTGACCGCGGATTAATAATAAATAAATAAATAAAGCCGGACTGAAAATCATTGATACAGTGCCATGGAGCCATTAACCTTTAATTTTAAAGACAGCCAAAAATTGAAATGTTAGCAAATTTAAAACATTTTTAGAAAGTTGCATGAAATGAATTTTCCTTTAATTTTTAGTAATGTTCTAACTGCTTTGTAAAGGTTTCAATTAACCATGTACAAATAAAATTATTTACTTACTTACTTAATTAACAATGGAACACAGAAAAGAGCAGCCAGGGCCAAGTGCAGCACTAATCAACAACCCCCCAAACCCTCCAACAGCCAGGATGACCAGCCAGAGTCCCAGAGGAAGAGGAAATTCAGGGATACAATCATGAAAGGTGGCGCATCGCTGAGCAAAATGAGTGATGCACTTATCATTGCACACTCCTTGCAACACCATGGCATCCAACACCGTGAAAGCACGGACAGTCCCCGGGCTCCGGAGGCCATTCTGGGCCAGCATCTGGAACCCGGAGTGGGATGTAGAGTTGCTGTGGAGCTGCTGGGCCATGTCGGTTGACATTGAGATGTCTGTGATCACCATTACCTGGTGGTGAAGTCTGCCAGGTCGCATGGAGACATATTGCTGACCTATGTGAGAAGACCTCCTGGTGCCCCTTGAAGCTTTGAACGGTAGAGGTGCTCCTGCACACCAACGTAGGGAGGTCTGCATCACATACCAAGGGCCACCACTACACAGGCTCCTGCTGGCTGAGTCACAGATTTGAAGAGAGTGCAGCGTATTGCGCAACGGTGTCAATGTCCAGTTGAGGAGAAGGTGGGATGCGTAGCGGAGAAGGCCTGGGGCTCGGGCCAAGGCTGGCACCTGTGGGTGACACCCCCTTAGTGGCGGCTCATCCACAATGGCAGAAGAGCATCGCACCACTGCTTTCAAGCAGTGCAAGCAGAGGAAATATAACCGAATGATAACTTTCTGTTGTACTAATGCTATGTTTCCTTTTTCAGAGCTGCTCTACTCACGAGCAGGGCAGGAGCGGAGTGTTAGGCCCACTCAAGTACGCAATGACTGTTTGGTCGGCCCTCTAAGGCCACCCAAAGCAGTCATGCACTCATCCATGTTCGCAATGCACGCTGCATTACAGCCTGCATGGAGAGTATGCCCAACCTTCCAGCCCTTGTTTGAAAGCCATGTCACGCAGCTCAAGAACAATCACAAAGCCGCATTTAAGTGTAGTGATTTGCTTAGGGGAGGGAGCCTGGCTGGCTGCTTCCTGTTCCTGGAAGCTGACTCAGGAGAGCAGGAGCACAGAAGACGCAGGACCTGGCCTCGAGGTAAGAATGTATTTTAAAGATATGTACATCCCCCACTCTTTCCCGCATCCCCACCCCTCCGGTATCCTTCCCCACGTTTCCCGCCTCCCAGCTGTGCAGTCCCCCCGCAGCCCCAGGACCAAACCCAGCACCAAGGACCCTTCCCCTAGGACACTCCACCACTAAGACACCAGCACCCTCCACGCCATCAACCCTGGATACCACACCACTTGCCATCTAGCAACACTGTAGAATTCTCTTGCACTTTGTGCCTGTCAAAACTGCAAATGCACCTTCTGTCACATCAGCACACCAGCGCCTCTTGCCGCCCAGCCAACCCACAGTGCAGCCGACCGGCATAACTGCATCCTCCTAAACGTGTGGTCCCTCCACAAACACACAACAGAAATCAGTGACTTCCTTGATGCCACCTCTTCAGACATCGCCTTCTTAACGGAAACCTGGACCAACCTCTGCTCTGGACCGGATATTGCCATTACCATCTACGACGGCTACCATTTCAACCTCACAAACCACCCGAGCTTCCAGGAGGAGGCATTGTCATTGTCTAAAAAATGCACACTCCGATTGACCATGCACTTTAATGACCCGACGGTGACAATGGAACACCTCCACTTTCAGATCCGAACCAACACTACCCTCCATGGCACACTCATCTACAGACCACCCGGGCCATGAACTCCCATTCCTCAATGCCCTTGTAGACCTCATTACACCCCAGGCTCTCCCATCTATGGACTACATCCTGATCTGAGACCTCGAGTTCCACCTGACAACCCCAGTGACCAGAACATGACCCCCCTCCTGGGGAACCTTGCCAACATCGGACTCAAGCAACTAGTCACTGCAACAACCCACATAGCCTGACACACACTTAAGCCCGTCTTCTCCACCAGTGGGAACTTCAACTACAGCCACACCACAGTACTCTCCTGTACCGACCATCATTGTTTACATCACGCCGTCTCCACGCCCACCGTACACCATCGCCATAATTGCCCCCATCACAGCTGGATCAAGGCCACCGAAAAACTTCCCGTCAACTCCCATAACACCTCCACTCCACCAACGCTTACACTGCAGAGAGCAACTTCCACCAATGGATCTCCAACTGCGCCAACACCCTGGCACCCCTCAAGAACAGACCAGGCAAACAACACTCCAAGAAGGCCAACTGGTTCACTCGCGCCCTCCACTAGGTCAACCCCACCTGCAGATATCTTGAGAAGAGATTAAGCCACATCAATCAACTCTGCAACACAGTCACCCTTACACCATGGTGCAAGGGTGCCTGCGTAGGCGCATGGCAGCCATTGTGCACCGATGTAGGGGAAAAAGACAGGGGGGTTATTAATGAGCCCCTTCTGACAGTTTCACCCCACCAGTGCGCCTTTTTCTTGATATACTTGCAGCGTGATTCTTGCACCATGTTGCGCCGTGTTTGCAAAGTGACACACTTAGGCATATTTGTGACCTTGCGAAGGCCTGTGCCACATTATACCTGTATCAGGTATTATGTGAGCAAGGTGGGCTTTCACACGCAACAAAGCCTCATAGGAGTGGCGCAGTAAAATCCATCAGATTTCACTGCAACAATTGTAGGAAGCCACTGTGTCGGTACCTTACGTCTGCCTCATGGTAGGCATAAGGGTGACGCAGTACTGCAGGGATATGCGGGCCCCCATGCATTGCTGGAGTTGAGTCATGCTTGTGACACAACTGCAGCAATGGGTGACTTTAGTGCTGATAGATATGTCAGGATTCCATGCGACTTGGAGCGCCGTACAGTGAATACACCTCATCCATGGTGTCGCAAGAAGGGCGTAGTGAAAAGTGTTGCAATGCTGATGGTCGCAGTGATGCAAGACTTTTCGTGAAGGAGGCCCAGGAATGCTCCCTATCTTATTGATGGTGTGCATTCCTGTCCTGAAGTTTTATCGTAGGGCAGCGCAGTAACATTTCTTGCAGTGCTGCCCAGCACCCAAACCTTCTGAAATGAGGCCCCAAGTGTTTGCACCATTTTTAAGACCAGCTATTCTCTGGTCTTAAAAAGCTGCCTCTAACCGGAGTTAGAGGCAGTTTTGGGGGATTTGCACCATACAAGGAATTCCTTTTAAATATTGTGAAGTGGAGTTAGTAGCAGTTTTTGCACGGGAATGCCTACCTTGCATCTCATTTTCGTTAATTCCTGCTAACAGAAGTGGTGATCTTAAAAATTCACGTTTTCGATGGAAACGTGCTGCTAACTCCAGTTAGCGCCAACTTGTAACACGGCAATAAAAAAAACACACTAACTTAAAAAATATTTACGCTATGGCAGCGTTAAGTCCTTGTACATATGCCCCTGAGTTCTGAACCTGGACAGCTATTTATCCGGTCTAATGTATACAATTAAATGTTTTCATGATAAGCTCTTCATGTTTATCAGTTTTAATGATTTAAATTTTTTTTTAAAGTCACTGAAGTTATTAATTACAAAAAATGGACAACAAAGTACCACGTCCCAGTATTAACATCATTTTGTGCCGCACTTATGTTATGCAAACCTGTTCATTCAGTAGATTAAAATTTGCTGCATGGCACTAAGTTCTGTTGGCAGTGATTGCTGAACTGTGTGCAGCACAAAAGCTGCCTTGCACTGTGCTGCGTCAAACACTCTTACTGTATGCAAGGGGGACATGTGGGGTGGAACCACTGCTAACCGTACTGTTCGACCTGGCATCATTGGCGTGAGTCTCCCTTCCATCTTGACGGATTGCCTCCTCTGTTTTGATAAGTTTTTGCTGGATTTATGCTTTGGGCACTGTGCCACTGCTAATCAGTGCCACAGTGCAAGTGCTCCCTATGTTAAATTTATGTATTAATTGGTTATTCCATGATTGGGTTATTTGATTTATCTGTCAGCCCCTAATATAGTGTACCATGTGTGCCCAGGGCTTGTAAATCAAATGCTGCTAGTGGGCTTGTAGCACTGGTTGTGCCACCCACAGAAGCAGCTTGTAAAGTGTGTCTCAGGCCTTCCATTGCAAGGCCTGTGTGCAGTCTAGCACTGCCATGTCGACTTGGCCAAGTGCACCCATTTGCCAGTCTCTAAACCTTCCCTTTACTTCATATTAGACGCCCATATGGTAGGCCCAAGGGCAGGGTGCATTGTAAGTATAAGGTAGGACATGCTCAGATGTGTGTAGCATGTTCTAATAGTGAATTACAGCCATTTTTGTTTTTCACTATTGAAGGCTATCTATTCTCATAGGCCAGAATGAGCAGTTAGATTATTACAAGCTGATAATCCTAACTGACTCAGGGAACACAGTAGAAATTTGAATTTAGTATGCCTGAACTGGTAACGTTTATTATAATATTCTGTGTTTGCAAATACCACTTTTAGAAAGTAGGCATTTGCTTGCCTAACCATTTGAGCCTGCCCTGCTGGGTTTTGTGAGTGACAGGGCTGGGGGATTCCAGGAGACAGGCTGGGGCAGCCCAGTAGTGAATAGAGAGATCTGCATCTAGATGGGAGGAAGGAGTTGCATCCGGGACCTGAATAGGGCTGGGCCTTCCATCTACAATGCTGGCTCCACCCCCTGTGGCTTGTCTGATGTCTCCGCCCTGCACTGAGAAAGGAGATGAGGAATCATGTCAACAGAGTGCTCCAGAGCTGTATCTTCCCTCCCCTGTGCTAGCTCCACCTCCTGTGGGGCGGCCGATGTCTCTGCCCTGCACAGTGAAATGAAGAAGAGAGTCATGTAAACAAAGTGTTCAGGAACTGGTCTGGACTAGGCAGAGGCCTCTCTGCCTTCAGAGAACAAAGGATTTCGAGGTATAAATATTGGGACCCTGATCCCAAGAAATTGGATCACTTCTGGAACAAGAAAGCCTTCTGCCTAGGAGAAGAACCAAGGAATCTGCAGGAGTTGTACTGCCCCTCTGTCAGTGTGCTGTTTGCTGGGTTGGCCTGCAGTGGTGCTTCATTGCCAAGGGAAAGGAGAAGGAACTTTGTAAGGACTTTCATCTACAGAATATTCTCCAAGGGCTTGAACTGTGCTTGCTTCCTGCTGAAGTCTCAGGGCCAAAAGACTTCACCTCCAGCTCCCTCCTGAATTTCCATCCTCTGAATTCTGACTCCAGTCACTGGCGTGCCGCTGGGAGCTGGAAGAGCAACGCATCAAGAAGAAGCGTGACGCCGCTGCAGCTGAAATCATCGCAACGCCGGAGAAGTGTGCCTTCACCGCATCTCCATCGAAGCGTGTGTTCATCGAAGCTGCCTGCTGTCGCATCCCCGGAGAAACATGATGCCATCATGAGAGTCGCAGTGCATCACCGGAGAAGCGTGTCGCAGGGCCTGTTGCGGCTCCAAAGTACAGAGTCGTCGCAAGGCAGACAGGGTGTCATCGCATTGTCATCGCATCGCTGCATCAAGGGCGCCATCTTGCGCAATGCAACAGGCCTGCAAGCCGAGAAGCTACGCATCCCTCTGCACCGGTAAGTCTCACAACGAGTCCCCTGCTCTGTGTAAGCATTGAGGAAGGACGCAACCGTTCCCCCGGGTCACGGATCCGACGCATCTTCCCTTTTGCGAGCCTTTTGTTTACTTTGCGTTGCGCATCCAGGTACTTTGTTGAGAACTTTGTCGCATTTACCAACAACTTGAACTAAGAGGCTTTAATAATTTTTTAGGTAATCTTAAGTGTAGTATTGTGGATTTTTGTCATTTGTGGTCTTGTGTTTAAGTCTATATAAAGAATCCTTATTTTTATAAAACTTGTGTTGTGTCCATCTGTAGTGTTTTCACTGTATTACTGTGCATATTCACAAATGTTTAACACACTGCCTCTGAAATAAGCCTGTCTGCTCGTGCCAAGCTACCAAGGGGGTGAGCAGAGGTTATTAAGGAGTGTAATCCTCTTATCCTGACTTAGAAGTAAGGGTCCCTATTTGGACAAAGGTGAATACCATTGCCAACTAGAGACCCCCAAATCTAACATGTACACAAAACCTAGGCAAGACAATCTACTAAGCTCAAGTCAGATAGAGTACCCATGAGGCCTATTTGCAGAGAAAAATAATGCAAGATCCTATCAGGTGCAACATTTTAGGCTAACTACAACAGCACTAGATAAAGGTACTGAAGACAATGCTTCTCACAATCAGAAACAAGCATGGAGTTTGTTATCAGAAGAGAATCTTCCTTCACAGGGTTACACTCATTGACCAGATATGAGGGCATAATCAAATTGTATAGTATCAGCAAGGGCATGATCAGGGTGTTGTTTAACCAAAGCCCACCACATGCAGGTCACATGCCATACCTCCTCATATCAACCTCTCAATGGTACTCCACTACCTGTCTCTGAGATATATCAGATTATATGTGCCAAAGTGGCTAGCATCTCTCAAAGTAAACTCTCTACATTCCCTCTATCTGTCCCTGGTGCCATCCTGACAGTCACACAGTGGCACCTACCCTTAGTAAAATCTGGAACCAAACAGATACAGGTGAAGCAAGGCGTTTGCTAAATAGACCAAACTCTCCATGTAATGGGTGCCACGGACTGCAGCTGACCTCCGGATTCTCAGGCACAACCTACACCATCAATGTCAAGGCTATTTGTAATGACTGGTACAGCTTCACCAAGATTGTGTGTATCCTGGGAGTACACACGAGTCCTACATCTTTCATGGACATCATTTAGTGGTAAAATAGACATTTGTCTGTGTTGTTATTTTAAAAACACAAAAGCTGATGGGAGAAGTGCTTGCAATTAGTCTAACCACTGACAATTGCTCTGAGAACTGCTTGCCCCCTGCTTCATTCTTTACAAGTGTAAATTACGTTTTGCCTTTTTGTGTGCTCGTGTGTGTTTATATTTGTGCAATCATTCTTCGGTAAATTCTGTGTGTGCTGTGTTTAGCAGTGTGCAGCCGACTGCCTCATTGTTTATGCACAGGAGTTTTGATCTTTATGTGTGATTGTGTGTGTTTATATTTGTGCAATTGATGACCCATTAGTGAAACATTTTGTGGAATTGTAGGCCACATCACTGACGTGATATGTGATATTCACATTCAAATATTCCCCACTAAATCCAATAATGGTGGTCAAACACTCCCAATAGGTTCTTTGGCAATTGAAGGAAGAAATTTACGCCTCACCAGTTTGAAAATTCACCAGCCACCATTGCTCTTCCCTCCGATCAATACACTGCAGCCGCCTCCACCTTAAACTGCCTGGATACGCCCAGATACAGTCGTATAATTTCCTGCTCTCAAGGTGTACAAGAAAATCCAGTTAAGAAAGTATGAAGACTGATGATATCAAGAAAGTTGGTTCCATCGGTTCCGCCTTCTTTGAGAATGCCTTGAAAATGGCACATGTTGCAGCTCAAACTTGCTGTCTCATGTCCACCCACCCAGCTCCCTAGGAGGGTGGGCGCAGTCAAGGAGAGCTGTTTGTTACTGCCGAACCAAGAGTATACTCAAGGCTCCAATGGCTGTGATCTCTTCGGAAATCCAGTAAATGAGTCCACAATTAACAGCAGAAGTAGGAGCCAAAAGCATTGCCTACAGCGCCAAGCAGCGGCAGCACAAGCATGGTTGGCGCATGCATGGCAGTGTAGCTGTGAGGTGTGAGGTGTGAGATGCACACACAAAAGCAGGAGGGAGGAGCTGAGACTGACTGAGTAAGGCCATGAAACCTGTAATAAAATGCACAAGTACTTTATTTAGGATGCTGAAGTTTGGTCGGCTTTACTCATGTAGACTGCAGATTGTTTGTATGAGAGAGGCACGCATTGCTGAACCACGTGTGTCTCTACAATGCTGATGTAACAACAAATGCATCTAATCCATGCATTCTTTTATCACGCATGCCTTTACCATGCATGCCACTACCACGCATTTTTGTGATAAAGGCTTGATTGGTAAAGAGATATGCGTGGTAAAGATTACCACTATGCCGACCCCGTCCCCTCCCTAAGCCTTAAAATCCTATCCCCTACCTCGTCGCCCCGACCTGAGGTCTAAAACCTACCCGACCTGTCTTAAAATTACCCCTCCCCCCCAGGCCTAAAACTCTGCCCCCACCAACAACTACTGCGACCCCAGCCCCGCCGTCTTGAGCCCAAAATCATACCACTGCGCTGTCCTTCAAACTACCTCTGCCCGTTCCCTTGCACTGGGGCCTAAAATCTTGCCCCATTTAAATAACCTATTCTGAGTTCTAACCCCCCCAGCCCTGAGTCCTAAAACTGACCTTCACCCCTAAAAACTTCCCCAAACCCAGCCCCAGCCCTTAAAATTACCCCTACACCCTGCCCCCTCCCTCCACCCTGAGCTCTAAAACCCTGCCCCCTTCCAAAGACTACCCCGGCCCCACTGCCCTGAGCTCTAAAATCGACCTAAACCCGTAAAAACTACCCCTCCCCACCACCCGGCCTCAGCCTCACTTAGCTGTCTGCGTCCGGAGCTTCCTCTTCTTCTCCCCGCCCATCTGAACACTAGACCGCTATCTGCTTTAACCACGCATATGTGTGCTTACGGCAGATGCATGGATCATTCAAGCGTTTTAAGGTTTCGCCTGGCGATCCGCTGCGCAGCAGCGTTCGCCAGGCGAAAACTTTTGTTTACAGTATGGGGCCTTTGTCCCGCCTCTCTGTTCGATTGGCTAGCTCCATAAATGGAGGCTAGCCATTGGAACAGAGATGCGTCACTCATTCCCCGAGGCGATTCGTGGGTGTTCCGTAGAATTTTTCTCTTTTTGCCCACGTCATGCGACGGTGGGCGTTTTTTTTTTTTTCTTCTTCGGCTACCTTCGTCACACCAGCCGGATGGCTCTCCCTGTGAGGACGCAGACCCGACCCGCTCCCTACTCCGAGCCGTCTCCCGGAGGTAAGTTTTTTAATTTCCCTACAGGTTACG
Organism: Lissotriton helveticus; assembly: GCF_964261635.1. Lineage (NCBI taxonomy): Eukaryota > Metazoa > Chordata > Amphibia > Caudata > Salamandridae > Lissotriton > Lissotriton helveticus. The sequence goes on from NC_136065.1 coordinate 429,259,569, forward strand.
TACCGGCTCCACTTGTACATGCTTGTTTACTCAGAGGTGCATTTAGCGTGCAATGGCAGTCACTCCGCTTCTTCCCGGGCGCAGCAACCTAGGATGGAATAAAAGTACCGCTCTAGTCTTCCTCGACATTAAACTGCTTCCCATACAGGCAACCCAGCAATTCTACCGTTCTGATAACGCATTGGCCTCACTGTAGCGTGCTGCTCGCCGCTGGTGCATGTTGGCGCCTCGTCCGGGGTGTGATGCATTTTATTAATGCAGCTACACTCCAGACGGCACAAGAGGCGACAGCATAACACCATAAAGGGGTATTTCAACTTTCATTCATTTTACCCTCGCTCCCTTCCTTCATTGTTAACATTTAAGCGCTCTGTAGTGGCAAGGCAACGTAGGCAAATAAGATGAGGAACGAGTTAGATTTTTTTTTACACGTTCGGAAATTACATGTTTTTTTTATTTATAAGTTTTTTTATGGAGGGTTATCACAAAGTAAATCAGCGCAATTTTGACGCTCTCAAACTTGCATGCAGTTTTAATCCGGGTGTGCACATGCCACTTACATGGAATACCAAACTATTGCCAAGAACAACTATATAAAGAAAATGAGCTGGCTTCGTGCTAATTCCGAGAGTTATCTATATTCGCCACATTGTGCATGTGGCATGTCCAACTTCTCAAGCTAAGCCATGTTCAAAACCTACCCCCCAAAAATGTGGGGGAAAAGCGGACGTGATTTCTGTGCTCGGCAGCCCCACTCTGGGTGTTGGGCGGCAACCCTGGGAGTTGGTGGCCTTGTCCTTGCTCAGCACAAAGGAAGCCAGCGGCCTGCCCTCTCCCTGCTAATTACTGTGCGAGGCTGGGTAAGGGACCCCCTCACTTCAAGGGCCCTGCGAGAGGGGGGGGCACAGGGTGTCTGCCCGTTTGCAGCTGTGCGCTGGCTTTAGCTTTGCTTAACATTATGCCGCTTCAGACTTGACAGAAGGGATTTTTTTGTATTATTATTATTAAGGCAGAGCAGCCTTGCAGCAAACTGGTTTAAGCAGCTGCATTGTAGGAACGCACAAAGAAGTTATTATTGTGTCTGTTTAGAAGAGGTTGGGTGTGGGGGGTAGGGGAGGGGGGCTCCGACTGCTGTTGATGTTGATTGTTGACTTGCCATCTGCCAGATAAGAAGAAGAAAGAAATGACAGCTCCAGCAGGGTGTTCAAGAGGTTGTTTGGAGAGACGCATAAACATGTGCAGATATTGACGTGAATAATAGCTAGAACTTGAGAGAGTGTATGGTGATGATGTTGTTCCGTAGACAGGGACCAAAATGAGTATCTGATGGGCGGGGGCATGGGCTGCAGATAAAGATCACCATTGCAGTACATTTCTGCTCTCTGCAAGTTTCTGCTACATGACCTTTTTCATTTTCAAATGTTTTTTCATGTTACCCCGTATGCTACCTGTGCTTAAGACCAACCAGGAGGGACAGCTTGCTAGGATGCAGAATCCTGCATTCCGCCACTCAAGCTTGGGTTTCCATCCCAAAGCAATATGGAAGCATGTGCAGGCAATTAAGGGTGAGGTGATAAACATTCTCAATAACATGACAGCGTGGCCACCACGCAAACCTAATATTCCGCAAATGACGAAATCTATATCTTATAGAGAGCCCATCAAGGACACAGCCACTTGTCATTGGCTTACTGGGGGGGATTGTTCAGACATAGGCTAACCCAGTCAAAGCAAAAGTTTGGTTACTTGCACGTGTAATAAAATGCAACCTACAGTTACTGACATACTCACTTGTCCACCTCACCTCTGCTCATTTGTCGGGAGTAGGGGGGGACAGGCCTACACAAGCGTTGTTGCGTGGGGTGCCTTCTGCTTTGGCTGTGATGCTGCTGAAACATTTCGTATTTTTGTTTTTACTGAGTTTTATATTACTGTCATTTTCTGAATGTGAATTTAATCTAAATTCACTTGCCCACAGAGAGCTATGGTGCCGATCATTGGCCTACTTGGATTTAACACACACTGGGTCAGTCGTGCCTTATCTATCGCATTAAAGAGCTAGGACTCGAATTGGCCTTATTGTCTCTTATAGTACTGCTCCTTTATTACAAGAAAACTTCCATGAATTCTCTGCTTTTGGGGGAAAGTTTTGGAAGAAAGCACACCATTTCCACAGGCTGCCAGTATCGGGTCAGTTTGACTCCAGTCGGGGATCATTCCACAGAAATATGCAGCAGTGGTTGGTAGGATAACATTCCTTTATGGCCTCGGAGACTAGCTGCACCTCACACTGAACGAACGGTAACCCCATCCAAAGTGCCGGTGAGATTTCTTTGGTAATTTTGTTCTCACCCCTCCTTCAAGAAAACTGTTTTAGGGTGTCGTTGGCAATGGGCTTTCTGGGTATCTATAAATGCGACAAGGAAGATCTCAGTTTTTGTCTTGGATTCTTGGCACATTGTGTGATTCCCGTCAATTAATAGTGGTGCCATCAGCAGTTTTATTGCCTATTGAAGGTAGAATGCGGAGAGCGCTCAGAAACCAGCTTCGCTCGGAGTTTGTGAGCTACGTACTGCTGTTAAATGGTGCTTAGTATGAAATTAACGTGAAAATGTTTGCGCATAGCGGTGATGCACCTGAAACAATCGTGTGCATTTTTCTCCCCCCCCCCTCCACTATTATTCGGTACGTTAAATCGCGGGATATTTTTCCCTGAAGCCTTTTGCTGATGACAATTATCTCCTCTGAGGGACAGCTGGCAAAGAGCTGCCAATTTGTCAGTCATTTAAATAAAGTGGGTGATTGAGTAAACTCATGCTCCTGATTTACGTGTGATCTGCACTTACACCTTCGAATTCAGGTAAGGCCAACTCGGCCTGTCATCCTTCCGATGTCATTATGCTGTAGTAACTCCTGCTGTCTGTTACACTTATACGCGAGAAACTGTTGCGTTAAGGGGACAAGTTATCAGTGACCTTTAGTTAATATAAAAGGAAATACTTTATTTAAGTAGCATTGGGCTTCAGGGGTTCACTGATTGGCTCTGTGTGTGTGTGGCTCTGTGTGTGTGTGTGTGTGTGTGGGTCTCTCTGTGTGTGTGGGAGGGCTCTTTTTGTGTGTGTGGGGGGCTCTGTGTGTGTGGGGGGGCTCTGTGTGTGGGGGGCTCTGTGTGTGTGTGTGGGGCTCTCTCTGTGTGTGTGTGGGGCTCTCTGTGTGGGGCTCTCTGTGTGTGTGCGGGGCTCTGTGTGTGTGTGTGGGGGGGCTCTCTGTGTGTGTGGGGGGAGCTCTGTGTGTGTGTGGGGGGGCTCTGTGTGTGTGTGTGTGTGGAGGGGGCTCTCTGTGTGTGTGTGTGTGGGGGGGGGGCTCTGTGTGTGTGTGTGTGGGGGGCTCTGTGTGTGGGGGGCTCTGTGTGTGTGGGGGGCTCTGTGTGTGTGGCTCTCTGTGTGTGTGTGTGTGGGGGTGCAAATCAAATAGGTCTCGCATTTGCGAGAGATTAAGCTATTGACATTGTAAATGGCAATGCCATTTATTTATCTTCTTTCAAAACCAACACATAAATACAAATTTTGACATTTACAATGCCAATAGCTCTAACTTTTCCAAAGGCGAAACTATTGCATTGTAAATGCTTGTTTTGCTTGCGGTGAAAAGACACGCGTGGGTCAGTCTGCGTTGTAAAGGCTGTTTCCCCTGCAGATTGCATGGACGTATGTAGATGAGAAGTGGCTTTTTAAAAACATGTAATCAAACCGAACCGGGAACTTTACTGATTGACTGATTTTCTCTTTAGTATTTCAGTAGCTAAGCGAGTAGAGGTTTTTTGGGGGGCTGGAATACTTCTATGTTGATGTTATTTTAAAATGTGCTCTTAGCGAAATGCGCGTCTCAGGCGTTGTATCACAAGTGTGACGGCATCTGAAATAGACTTCTTGGAATCAGATTGACTTCCGACATACTAGCATAATTGACTAGAGAGTAGAGAATGGTATGGTACCCAGCTGTGCAGTATAAATAAAAATGATTGCTGTATCCGCACTGGAATGCCAATATCACTGCTTAATTACTAATCTGAAAGATTATATCACCATGCACTGTCATCGGAGTGTGTACCTTTATTATTATCTGAATGACTCCTCCGCTCAAGTTTCAGAATGTTACTCATGCACTGTCATTTTGAAACGATAATTCCCAGACACTGTCCAGAGTTTTAAAAATGTGTGTGTTTTTGCACCAGGGCTCTGAACAGCACTTTGATGTGTTTGTTTACCTCCAGCCATCAGCTCAACCTTCTCAGCTCTTCCCGCTGTAGGTCTTATTACTACTGCAGAATCCCTGTGGACACTACATGTAAAAAACGCTATATGTAGCTAAAACAGCAAGTAACAACTATTCGAGCATACTGGGTGCTCCTACTGAAACCCAGAATGCAGAGGTGTTGCCAACCGTCAATAGCTTCTCAAAATCTTGAGGCACATGAGAGCCTCCAGAGCCCCAGGTCTCAATGTTATCCCAGTTCAGGTTTTCAAAGATGACATTGACCTGTGGTCAGTGATATTTCTTCCATTATACCATTTATGGTCATAGACCCAGCAGATCCCTCGATCTTGCATCCCATAGTCAAGAAGGGTGACGGCAGAACCCAACAAATGACTGTCTTATTGCCTTAAGCCTCCAACCTCCTGGAAAAACTGGAGCACTGGGAAGAGGGAAATTAGATAATCTTGTTCTGCCAAACTGCCTTTAGGGCAAATTCCTTAACACTGGACAACATAGTGGCACTCTCTTACCTATTTTACCAAGCCCCCAGCCAGAAGCAGCTCCCCCACCATGTGTTTTTGTTGATTACTCCACCGCATTTGACTGGTATACAGGAATAACCTATAGAGAAAACTCAAAGGAAGAGATATTCCAAACAACTTTTACAGGTTGAGGTGTATAGGCAATCATATCACTATACACCTCAACCTGGGTGAGGGTTAAGGTATCCCAGACTATAGTCACAAGGAAAATTCCTATGGATAACGAATTAAAGCAAGGGTGCTCGGACCCTTATTATTCAATTTGTACACAGCTGAAATGTGTTTGGCATTGAAACAGGCAAATTTAATTAAGCCAGAAATTTAAGAAACAAAACTCACAATATTACAATATTCAGATGACATTGTGCTTCTGGTTCACTCCAGAATCGGGATCCAGAAAGCACTTAACATCCCAAATACAACGGGCCCGATTCACAGAACTAACTTAAGACAAAATCCTAAACTTACTACTTTTGGTATTCACAGAAGGCAGTTAGTAGTAGTAAAGTTAGGATTTTGTCTTAAGTTTGACTTAAGACAAACTTAAGACAGACTTAGACAGACTTAAGACAAGCTTAAGACATACTTAAGACAGACTTAAGAGACACTTAAGACAGACTTAAGACAGACTTAAGTTAGGATTTTGTCTTAAGTCTGTCTAAGTCTGTCTTAAGTTTGTCTTAAGTCAAAGTTAAGACAAAATCCTAACTTTACTACTACTAAATACATTCTGTGAATACCAAAAGTAGTAAGTTTAGGATTTTGTCTTAAGTTAGTTCTGTGAATCGGCCCCACCGTAACCAACAAAATGCAAGCAAATGGCTCACAGACCAAAGAAATACCCTTCAGCAGACCACTTAGGAAAACATATTATGTTTGGAGCCTGGATCCATCAAAAATCTAAAGCACCGAATCCTATAATTACTTGGGAGTCTGGCTATTGTCAAAGGAAGGAGTATAGACACACTTGAGACAACTAGAAGCAAAGGCGGAATCAATAACTATCAGAACATGCTAATTGAATAGTTCTATCGAAATGCCATCCGCAGACCCAATAAGATACGTAATAGGAGCGACACTCCTGACGATCAAATATGACAATGAAGCCTACCCAGGCCTATTAAGGACCAATTTGTCAATGTTATGGAAACATTTCAACTTAAAGTCCACGAAGGCGTTTTTAAATTATTATTATACATGAACAAATGCCTGCTTAGTCTGGAATTTGGTTTAAAGGGCAAATCATCGGCCAGTGTGATTAGCTTTTTTAAGTACTACTACAGGATTAAAAAAGCACAGTCTAAGTCCCTGAAAACGGTCCTTCACAACGTCTTTAAATCAGAGAGAAACGCTTGGTCACTCTACCTTCAAAGATCAATTGCCCCTCTCCAAAAAGACCAGTCAGAGCTAAACAAGTGCCAGCTCTCGAACGCAGCGTTCAAAGCCATCCCGAAAAAAGTGGGCAATGCCTTTGATAGTTTGAGCTCCAATCCAATCACAACTTTCGTTCAGAACACATAGCTGTGCTGGGGAAGGAGAGGTGCTCCTTGAATATATTGATGGCGTTTCAAACAAAGATGGAGGTAAAGAAGCAGCCTATGTTGTCATCCCCTTCCAATGGGCAGCACAGTACTTCACCTGGTGCTGTATATTTTCTCTTTGCATAGTCTCACAGTTGTGAGTGTTGTTTTCCCGCCCGGTCAGAAGTCAATTCGAACTTTCCCTCCTATCCGCCCGATTTTACGAATTGCATATTATGATTGTTGATTGATATGTCACCCCGAAACTTTGCATTTAGCTACATTATTTGTCTATGGAAGGGCACAAATTGAGCCCTACTTTTGCATTCGTACATGCAAGTGGTCTAGGCCTCATTAGATATGTCTGGTTATTGCGTCTCCTTTCAGTATGGAAAAAGATAGGGACTACCACCAGTTTGGCAACAGACTACAACAGGCACAGAAAATTGGTGGTGGGGGAAATGTGGTCAACGCCTATAACTGGCCGGTCTCTGCATACAAAGATGTTGTAGTTACAATTGTTTCATGCATTACTTACACTGTGATATATACTGAAAACATGAATATGTTCTTTAATTCATGTTGATTGAGAGTGGTCAGAACAACTGATCAGGAAGTTGTCAGGCCTAGAACTTAGTTAAAAAGAGTTGCTTCCTGGGTGATTGGGAATAGTTAATCCGCTAAAGAGTGAACTAAATGATGCTGCAGCAGCAAAAGTTGAACACAGCAGTGGCTCCCCCGCTAAGGCAGAGGAGTGTTGCCCCACTGCTGGGCAAGCAGTTTAAAAAGGAAAAATAAAATGATAATAATGCAATGTTAATATCAATTTATTTTTCCATTCCTACTTAAGTGTGGAGCTGGGCTGGCCAGAGCAGGGCCAAGGGGAGGAGTGGTAAGCACACTCTAATTGTGCATGATAGTTTTGCCGGCGACTTGGGCTGGCAAAATAGTCATGCCCTCTTTGCATGTTCTCCACCGGGCTGTAATGCACTGCTTTGGTAGATAACATTAAAAGCCTCCCAGTCCCCCTGTACCAATAACAATACTGCTTTAAGGCAACAACGCGATTGGCTAGGGGAGTCTGGGATTATGGTTGCTTCCTGGATCCTGCTTCCTGGATTCGACCGAGAATCCGAAGAGGACTGAGAGGCCTGCAGGTAAGTGTTGTTCTTTTTTTTTTTTCATTAACCTCCCCATCCCCCCACACATGATCTAAGGATAGAATATGAGTAACTCCAATTGAGCCATGTTTTTTGTCAAAATGTGTACCAGAGTTCCCTTTCGGAATAAGAGTGAGCCCTTTCTTCCGGCGAATAATGTAATATAACTCTTACTAAAACTAATCCCTCACTATTTTCAGCCATTTGTACAATACAGTGCTAAAGTTATTCACACATGCCCTGTAGCAAAAAAGACAGTACCTCTGGTTCCTAGTTTTGTATTTATTACAAAGATACATTCTTTAAATTTGGGACTACAAACAAAATCCCTGCAGGCCTAGCAATTGTTTCATGTTTTAGGGCTAGGGCACATGCTCTGTAACAAGTTGCCATTCAAGAAACATTCTTCAGGTGATCGAGCATCTATCATTTATATTTTTACAGATGCTCTGATGTGTTTTGTGGTCAGCCTAGCATTTCGTCAAAATCGATATTGAGCTCACTAATGTTTATGTAATAAATCTTATGTTCTGTACCTGTTTTCCATTTATAAGATTTGGAGCACGATGCTTCACCCTTTGTGCTTAAATCTCCTATTATGGTAAACTTTTCTGGCCTGTCCAACCTATCCACCCATTTTATGAACATATCGTTTCATCACCATCTTTAAACTTATCCCAAAACAATCTATTCAAAGAATATCTATAATGTAAGGGTTCACGGAGGACCTTGCAAAACTTAAGTGCTAAGGTTTTTCATTTACTAAAAGCGGACAATGTTTTAAGATGAGAGGCAAAGAGCTTTCCACATATTACGAACACACTCACATGTGATCGATCTGAGGACAAACTTCAACTCATGTCATTTTATGTTATTCAGTAGCAGAGCAAGAAGTGGGCGATCTGCTCCGGGCGACACCATTTTTGGGGACGGTGGTCTCCGTCCCCCCTGCTTTTACATGCGGTCGCGCGTGGCAGCAAACGCAGGATGCATACGCCAGCTTCCCCCCGCTCTTACAGCCGTTGCTTGGCAGCAAAGACTGTGACTGCCGTAGGCAGCATAAGGCCTAGCTACGCCACTGATGGTATGTTATATGGTCTGCCTTATATAGTCACCTAAATCCACAAGGTCTGCTTCAGGGCTCTTAGACTGCTGACCTCATGCACTTTCAACACAGATCAAATACAGAAAATCAAACAATCAAATAGACAAAAAGAATCTGATGATGAACTTAGGCATCGTATTCAATTAAATGGAACCCATTCCCTGTGGGACATAACCTATTCCCCGCAATGTGCAGGCCCCATTTATGAAAGAATCTCGAAGTATAATGTCAGGAGTCAAAGTCTTCCAACAGACCCTTTTTAGGTCTCGCGACCTATCGATGTGCGCAAGCGCATCGAGCGGAGCGAGAATTCAAGTGCTCGAAATCCTAGTGAAACCAAGGGCTTCTTGCGCTGCGGTTTTCATTAAGTTCATGTGGATCAAGTGAGCAAACAAGCACGGCATTCACGGCCGCACAGCACATCAAAGGGCTTCGCCCAGCATGCGCTCTGCGGCTTCTCCTCCCCTAATTAGCAGCTTCTCCCATGTCTCTCCGGCTTCCCTCCGGCCATTTGCCACACTCCTTGCCTCTGTCCTGCCTCCCCCTCCATTCTCCTCCCCTCGCTCGCATTCCCGCCCCCCACCAGGCTCTGCTCACAACAGGCAATCCCCCTTGTTAATTGTTTCCTGCTTTCTTTGGCGCTTGTTTTTTTTTAACCCACGAATTGTAGGAGACTGCTCTCGTCTTGCAGATATAATCTACATCTTGTCACTGTTGTAGGTTATAATATTTACCCAGCTGGGTCAGAGCGTTCTGTCACATTGTAACCTCCACATAGTTGCACCAACAACATCTCAATTGACATTGCAGTAAGTCAGCATAGTCATAGGCATACATCATGGCCATCTTAATTACTCGCTCATCTCGGAGGTAAAGCGCACTCCTACCAACGACTGATAACACCATAAAGAAGCCAGAAACAAAAAGCATTTGCAATGCAATAGGTCTCGCAATTGCGAGATTTAGATCTATTGGCATTGTAAATGACAAGGTCTTTTATTTACGTTTTAAAAACAAAAACATAAATAAAAGTAATTGTCATTTACAATGCCAATAGCTCAAACTCGCGTAAATGCGAGACCTATTGGCAACGCCAGTGCTTGTTCTTCCAGGGGCTGTAATACAGGCTTTAATCATTGTCAAGAGAAAATCTTCCTATGCCTCCATCCTACCTTTTTTTTCCATGGATAGCTAATATCTAGTACCAGAACTAGGGACATCAAAGAACATGGAACATTCAAACTAATTTTCAAGCTGAGAAGGTAGTGGTGGATGGTGGCATTTGAAAGTGGTAAGGAGTAAAATGAATGGCTGCACTGCGGTGAGCAATCGAGCCCAAAATCCCTACAGGGGGTTAGGGAGGGTTCTCCCCAGGGAAAAAATTGAAAAAAGAATGGATAAATATTGCATGTTGAAGCAAATTTGAGGAAGCAGGAAAGTTAATAAAGCAATACAATTGATTTATTTATCAACATGAAAGTCATTATCTCAGCCCTCTATGGTTCTGAACTCTGGAGGTGCGAGAACCTACTAACTCTTACATTTTCTGAAAATTACTACACTACCACAAAGTACCCAAATGTGCCCATTATTATTTGATCTGGGGAGAAAATCGATTGCAGCCATGGCTAAACTTCGACCCCTCCTCTATTGGCGGAGACTCTGGACTACGCTGAAGCTCGCAGGCTATGCAAAAGGCTTCTCAAAAATAATAAGGGCTGATGCTTTACAACGTATTAAATGGCTGTGGGCAGTCAGAGTCCTCTTGTCTAACATAGGTATGTCTTCCCTATGGTCCGAACCTGAAAATTCAAATTTTCCCACAAAGGAGGTGAGGCTAAATATTGGGAATCGTTTCAGTATAACGTCAATAGACTAAGTGAGACATCCTCTCTAAATGGCTTCTTTTGGAACATAAAGTTATCCCGAAGCTGGAGCTATACTGGGATCTAATCACAAAACCGCTAGACCTTAAACTGTATTTTCAGTTTAGGGTAGGCACATTGCCAGTGAGAACATTCACTGCTAGATGCAATAAACCAACTGTGGATACATACTCGGTGTGTAAGTCTAGCAATGAATCTTTTGCTCATCTTCTTTTTGTTTGTGCAGGGTATGTTGCTCCGCATCGCATTTGGTTGCTCCCAATTTGTAAGCTCCTGGACACCAGACGGGCTAGTGAAGCCGCAAGAATGTTGAGGATCGATACCTCAGCAACAATTGCTATAGCCATGGCAAAATTCTTAGGGTGGTCATGGGTGTTAAGGGCCCACTCAATATGTCTATGTGAGGATAAATAATGATGTGACCTAACACAGCCACTTTCCATTAAGCAGTCCAGGACACAATAATGAGAATTATCTATCTCGATCCAAATGAGTTGTTAACGTAGAAGTAGGACATTGACAAGTGTTTAACTTATCTAAAATTGTGATGTGTATTGTACATATTTTAAAAGCTTTTATTATATTTTTTGTATGTGTTTTCATCAAGTTTAATGATAAGTGTATTTACCTAAATTTCTAAAGGCTTGGATTGCATGCCCTATCATTCAGTTATATGATTTTGAGACTTAAAAGATGGCCATAACAAGTGCATGCATTTTATTTAAAAACATTTCCAACAGTCAAATGTACATGTTTTTACTTTGGCAGCTATTTTTACTTAATCAAATCTATCCGTATTTTTGCAAATACTTTTATGACTTAAAATTTGTCGAATAAAGCGGTTGAAATGGAATTATTTATGGTTTAAGAAGTTGCCAATTTTTATGAGCTATAGAGGACAATCTCTGCATATGCTGAATTTATCATTTGCCCATATTAACTTTTGAGCACACTGATACACTTGCAATGGTTTTAAGTATACAATAAGTACGTTCATTGACTGTGCAGTGCTGTACATCAATATGATGACACTATTTCCTTAAATTAATGTTCTCTTTTCATGCAAGAAAAGCCATTAAAAAAAGTGCAACAGTGACTTCACTACAACATTCTGAATGTGAGAGCCAAGGGGAGTTGAGTAAGGGAGTGAAACCAGGAACAGCTGTGTGAGGGAGAGTTTGTGCTATATAAAACTACAAAAAAGGAAAGAAAGTACGGGCCATAAGCACTGCGTCCTCTCTCTCTCAGATATGAGCACCCGGGCACAATAGTTCCAGGCTTTGGTGCATGCTTCAGGCTGGGGCACCGATACAAGCGTGAGGATTCAAAAACAAAGGACCTTGAACAATACCCCTGAAACAGCATGTACATAGAGCTTAAAGCCACAGGCAGGGGGGCGTGGCTTGGCGCCCGACGGAGATGGCGGCGCCCGGGTGAAGCTCCTCGGAGACCTTTGCAGGCTGTTAACTTCTCGTGCCTCCTCAGCGCTAATTTTCGGATGTGAGGACGTCGGAATATCTACTCCTCCTTCTTGGACACTTGCGGCTCTTCTTGGCAGCGACTTAACACCTTTGCTGATGATGTGAGTTCTTGCTTCGCCGCTGCCTTGCGACCGCCATTTTGTTTTTCTACTCGTGCTGAGATGCCGATTTTTTATGTTCTCTTGCAAAGACTGTGGCTTTTCCCCCAACATTGATTTCGTCCCACTGGACTAACTTTCTCCTCTTAGCCATGCTCTCCATGTCTCCAATTTTACCTTTGATGCCTCTTTTTTCTGACTGACTTTGATACGGCGGCCATTTTGTGATATTTTACTTTTCACAATTTTTACGTCATTTTTGGCCGCGCTTTTGCCACTTTGTCTTATGGGCAGGCTGAAGGGCACTCTCTCTTCGAAAGCTTCTGTAAAACATATCTTCATCAAGAATTCAAAGTTATTTACTGAATTCTCTCATTTACAAGACTAGATATCTCCTCCTCAGACAGACAATATGGCGGCGTAGGATTCTGCTGCGGCAGCTTCAGGCAAATCTCTCACTAAACGCCTTAAGCACAATCCTCCTTCTCCCCCTAAACCTGCCTCCTCTGTCTCTCTGGAGATTTTATTGGATGAAATTAGGGCGCTACGTCCTTTTATGGAAGAAACGAACGCAAAACTCCAAGTTCTCACCGACAACTGGTCACAAATCGACAACAGAGTGACTGCGGTGGAACACTCTATTTCTTCCCTTACGGATACCTGTGCGAAGCTCTCTCCTCTCCAATCTCAAGTATCTACCCTACAGCGACAAGTCGAGGAGCTTGAAAATCGCAACAGGCGCAATAACCTCTGTATTTATGGCCTTGCTGAAGGACAGGAGGGGTCTGACCCCCTTACTTTCTTCAAATCTTACATCCCCAAGGTCCTTCATATGCCAGAGGGCACCATTCTCAACATTCAAAGAGCGCACAGATTGGGCCGTCCTTCCTCTATTGCCTCCTCTTCACAGAAACCAAGAGGGGTGATCCTTTATTTTCTGGAATATACAGACTTATTAAAAGTTCTCTCTGCAGCTAAGTCATCTCAGTGTGTTACTTGGTCTGGATCCACCTTATTTTTTGCCCAGGATTACGCCAAGGCCACTGCTAACAGAAGGAAGGCTTTCCTCAACATGAGACCTGCTCTTCGGGCTATGGGCGCTCGCTACGGACTCTTCCATCCTTGCCTTTTCAGAGTCACCCATAACAACAGGACGACGACCTACGAAGATCCTCTCCGTCTTCAGAGTTTCATCAACGCTCACTAATCAGATGCTATGGACTCCTCGTCCTCAAATGTTGGCTGATTATCTGTTCCCCCTGGTTTATTGTTGTTCTACCTTTTCTTTTTTCTATCAGATTATATTTTTTCAGTTTTGTATTACATTGTATGCTGTTTATATTCATATGATTGCTCTTAATCTGTTACATTCAAAGTTACCTCATGGAATGTTAAAGGATTAAATAATCCTATTAAAAGACAACGTGTTCTATCCCATTTGGCTCGATTGAAAACAGACATTGCCATGCTAAAAGAGACCCATCTTTCGGACAATGAAGCCTCTAAATTGAAAAGACTTTGGGTCGGAAATGTTTTTTCTTCCCCAGCCCTGGGTAAGAAGAATGGGGTTGGTATTTTAGTTCACAAAAAGTTTAATGTTTCTCTTACTCATCAGGATATTGATTCTGATGGTCGTTGGGTCATTACCAGATTGTTGCTTGACAATATACCCCTGGTCGTTTTTAACATTTATGCCCCAGTCTCAGTTGATAATACCTTTTGGCCTCTTATTTCTGACAAATTGATTTCTCTTGATGATGAGTATATTATTTTCGGTGGGGATTGCAATCAAGTCCACGACCCTGTCCTGGATAGACATTCCCCCGTTAAATTTGTCCAGTCCAGAATGCATACTCAATTTACCACTGCAGTCCGACGCAAATCTCTTACTGATATCTGGAGGCTATGCCACCCTAACCTCCAGGAATTTAGTTTTTTCTCTCCTCCTCACAAATCTCAATCTTGCATTGATTATCTCTTTCTCAGTAAGTCCCTCACCCAATTTACCCTCTCCTCTGACATAGGTTCTATCCTCATATCCGATCATGCCCCAGTCAGTGTTGACCTTGACCTCATCCCCTTCTCCCCTTCCTCGGGCAGATGGCGTTTCAATAACTCTCTCCTTGCGGACCCTAAGTTCTCAGGCCAATTCAGTTCCTTTATTGAGGACTTTTTTCAAAACCAACACTACTTCTGACTCCTCTCCATCTATCATTTGGGACTCCTTCAAAGCGACTGCCAGAGGATTTATAATGAATTACGTCTCTCATAAAAACAGAGCTTTGAGTTACAATCATCCCAACTCCTTTCTAAAATTAAAAAGTTAGAATACTCCTATTACTGCTCCCCTACAGATCCCTCTTTAAAAGAACTTAACACTGCTAAAATCACTTTCAATAAAATGTCCACCGATGCAGCGGCTTCCTATCTTTTGAAAAGTAGCGCTCGCTATTACGGCTGTCAAAATAAAATAGGAAAGCTCTTAGCCTCTTATTTGAAAACTCGGCAAGTACGCACCCGCATTGCTTCCATTATAGACTCTAATGGCACCTTCCATTTTAAAGATTAAGCTATTTTTGCAGGAGTTCGTCACCTTTTATAAACAACTTTATACGCCTGAGTCTCAACCCCTCCCCTCTGACTTATCCTCCTACTTTCATTCACTTGCCTCTCCTCCTTCTTTTCATATTGATTTTATTCCCCTTGAAACCGATGTAACCCTGACGGAACTTTCCCATGCAGTCTCTGTCTTACGACGCGGCAAAGCACCTGGCCCTGATGGTTTTTCTTTTGAATTCTATGCTCATTTTTCCAAACTTCTTCTTCCTCACATGCTTCTTCTATTTAATTCTTTTATCACGCATGGCTCTTCCCTTGGTACTTTTCAAGAAGCCATGATTTGTCTTATCCCTAAAGACAACAAAGACCGCTCTTATTGTAAGAATTACCGCCCCATTTGCCTTGTAAATACAGATTATAAGATTTTTGCCAAATTGCTTGCTTTACGTATTTATCCCATCCTTCCTGAACTCATTGGCCCTGAACAATCCGGCTTCGCCAAAGGTCGTTTAGCTTCTGTCAACTCCAGAGTTTTCTTTAATGTACTTAGTAAGGCCTCTTCGTTACAATATCCTCTTGCAGCCGTTACTTTAGACGCTGAAAAGGCCTTTGACAGGATCAGCTGGGATGTCATGTTCCATGCCCTCACTTGGATTGGCTTCCCCCCTAAATTGATCTCTCTAATCTCCCTTTTGTATTCTGGCCCTAGAGCTTCCATTTTCGCTAATGGGAAAATCTCTGATTACTTTTACCTCTCTAGAGGTGTTCGTCAGGGCTGCCCCCTTTCTCCCTTATTATTTATTGTAGCTCTGGAGCCCTTTCTAACAAAACTACGGCAGGATTCCCAAATCACCGGCTATAATCCAGGTCCCAATCAAGTCAAACTGTCCGTTTATGCAGATGATATTCTTTTATATTGTTCTAACCCGGAGTCCTCTTTACCTGCCTTTCTTCATCAGGTTGACGCCTTTTCCATGGTCTCTGGCTACCGCCTTAATCGCAACAAATGCGAAGTTTTACCCCTCAATCTCCTATGTCTTCCACACTGGCTTTTCCTGGCAACCTCTCAAAATCAAATATTTATTGTTATGGTTTTCCCCTACTATTTCCAATACTTTGAAAGCTAATTTCGAATATATCACTAAAAAACTTACTGATTCTGTCACTAGATGGCATCATCTTTTTCTTTCTTGGTGGGGAAGATTAGACTCGATCAAAATGATGCTTGCCCCTGTCATCCTTTATTCCCTCTCCATGATACCTGTCCGCATACCTATTTATTATTTTAAACGATTAGATTCTCTCCTACAGAAATTTCTCTGAAAGAACAAACCCCCACGCATTGCTTTATCCTCTCTAAAAAAGGATAAGACCATTGGTGGTCTTAAGTTCCCAGACTTTAGGTCTTATCATTCCTCTTTTATCCTTAAACAGGCTTCTCGTTGGCTTTCTTCGGATACCCCCACTTATCCTCCAGTCTGGTTATCATTGGAAAAATCTCTTATTTTGCCATTCGATTTTCCTGAAGCTCTTACTTTTTCTGCTAATACCTCTTTCCTACACTCGCCTGTCATTGCCCATTCTTACCATCTTTTATTTCCACTTTTACCCTCCTCGTATCCTTCTCTCCTATCCTTATCTCAACAACCTATTTGGCACAATAAAGCACTCCGTATCAAATATCGTTCTTTCTTCTGGAAGTCCTGGAGATCCAAGGGTTTATTGTGGATCTCTCAACTTCTGTCAGATAATACTCCTTTATCCTTTCAAGATCTTTAATCTCAATTTCTTCTTCCCGCTTCTTTTCGGAAACAATATGATCTTCTGCTTTCTTCTCTTCTTCAATATCTTCAATCTCTTCCCGCTTCTTCTGATATGCCTCCGTCCTGCTCCACACTCTCTCCACTCTTGCATACTTCTCCTCCGGCTTCTCGCATTTACAGTTGTCTTATATCCCCCTCTGAACGTCTCAAATCGAAAACTGAATTGGCTTGGGAACGGGATCTGTCAATATCCTGGCTGGTCTCCTTGTGGGACAAATTATGGTTAAAAATTCATAAAACGTCAAGAGCTGCCAATACTACCCAAACTCTTTATTTCCTTTACCAACGTTTATTGTTTACCCCGTCAAAATTGGCCTCGTTTTCCCCTGACCTTTCTTCCAAATGTTGGTCCTGTCCTTATCAAAATGCAGACCTCCTTCACATGCTCTTTCATTGCCCCACTATTGCTGCTTTTTGGGGTTCAGTCTGGTCCCGTATTAACATTATCTTCAACATGTCCCTTTCCTTCTCCCCTTCTATTGTCCTCCTCGGTTCCTTATCCCCAGACTTACCTCAGTCCCCTTCTCACTTTAAACTCCTAGACCTATTTCTTGCTGTTGCCTTTCATTTGATCACCTCCAACTGGAAGGACCTTACCAAAGTCACTTACTCTGCTTGGTGGAATGGTATCTGTTTCCATCATAGACTTGATACCAACCATGTTACTCCTGTCTCCCTTGCAATAAAAAGAGACCTATTATGGATCCCACTTACTACTTACCTTTCCACACTATCTTCCCCTAATTCCTAACGATTGTTGCTTATACCAACCCCTCAGATGATGTTCGAAAACCTCCATGATTAGCTGTTGGTTGTCTTTTTTCTTTAACTTTTCCCATATGTAATCAGTGCTATGTATTTTCTATTCTATTTCTCTCTCTTTGCTGATCTTTTATTGCGTACAATGTTTTACTTTTATTATGCCTTATTTACATTTATCTCTGTTTTATTTTCCCCCTCCCCTCCCTTTTTCAGATTTAGTTATAAGTGTTTATTGATTCCATTTTATATGCACCTTTTATATTATTCTTGCCTTGTTTTATTACCTTCTCATTCTGTTTTGCTGCATTGTTTTCTCATATCTTTTGTTCTGATTGGTTTCAATAAACTTGAACTTAAAAAAAAAAAAAGCCACAGGCAATGCGTTTTTTTAAGTGTTTAGAGTGACAGGGATTAAAATGTTCCAAATTCATTTGTGGAAGCCCTGAACAAGGGGAGGAAGAGTGAATAAATGGAATGCATGACTATATGCATATGTAATAATCAAAAGAAGAGTGTCTATGGAGGCTAAGCCGTCCTTGGGAGCACAACAAACAACCACACTGGGATGTTGAAGAAGGCCCTCACTCACCACCTAGTGATGACATGCTTCATCATCGGGCCCCACCAAAGAGACCGAGTGTCTCTTTGGTGTGCTGCAACGCCAGGTTTACTGCGGAGCGGGATGGTGAGTATAGGGTGTGTTGAGTGCAAATGTGACTTAGTGAGTGGTGGGTGTATTAAAATGGTCTGTAGTGTATCTAAGGTAATAGTTTTATTAAATGATCACTAAAGACACAAAATACTAAAATATGTGAGGAAACAGTCCACTTTAATTGAGTGGTAGATTCCTAAAGGGTGGTCGACATGTTTCTTGCCATCGAAACGGTGTTAATTTACCCGGCAATTCATCAAGACTGTGTGTGATAAACCCTGGCGGTATGGGCACTCTAAGGCCCACCCTTACCTAGGGACGTGAATGTGAAAATTAAATAAAAGTGAAAAGTGCAAAAAAATTAGGAATGATTGAACTATTCCTAATTACTCCTGGTTTAGGAGGCTTCTACTTATCGTTTCTGCACTTTGTAGGTGTTAGGAATGAACACCATGGGTCTCAGGAGGGGGGTGGGAGCGTATTCGGCACACCGCCCTTGACGCTCAGCACCCGCAGTCTACCTACGTCGCCCTCGAACCGGAACCCGACGGACCACTCACTAAGTCACATTTGCACTCAACACGCCCTATACTCACCATCCCGCTCCGCAGTAAACCTGGCGTTGCAGCACACCAAAGAGACACTCGGTCTCTTTGGTGGGGCCCGATGATGAAGCATGTCATCACTAGGTGGTGAGTGAGGGCCTTCTTCAACATCCCAGTGTGGTTGTTTGTTGTGCTCCCAAGGACGGCTTAGCCTCCATAGACACTCTTCTTTTGATTATTGATTATTGACCGGGGAACAAGAGTGTCATTGTACTCTCCCTGCCTCTCTCCTTGTTATTCATATATACATATGTAGACATACACATATATACAGGGCATACATAGCACCAACACACTACAAAATAATTATAGCTACACAAAAATTAAGTACAACATCATACTTATCCAAGTAGTGATTTCTACTTTGAAATGTTGACCCACTGAGTAAGAAAACTGGAGCACCAACTCTGTCCTTACATTTCGGTAGGTGAAAACATTTTGTAACTATTTAAACGCCTCCGAAAAAATACTCTAAACTATCTAAATATGACCCTTGTGCACTCTGTGGACTGCACAATTTCCGAATTTTCATGCAGTACTTCTAGTAAGGTCGCACTTGCATGTTACATGTGCACTGAGTGCCGAATATCAGAGCAGCAGTAAAGCCAGCGTATTGGAATTCAGTGCTGGATCAATGGCTGCATTTTCTCGTGCAGTGGCTCGCTAAAATGTGGTGTAGTTAAAATCTTGATGAATCGCACAAGCACTTTTCTCATATTTTCTCACCTGCAAACTGCATCACTGTGTGTGCCTTCACATTAGGGCTGCACACGTTAGCATAAGCAGTAATGAGGTAGCTGTAATTAAAACAACACCTTGAGGACGATGAATAGATGGGAAGTTTCTCTAATGTCTGTGTAAGATTTGAGAATTAAGTCTTAATCCCTGCAGTGAAATGATGGGCAATCTGGGCTCAAATAAAATTGTTTGGAAGTTTGATATCCGATGTAGCGCATTTCATCATGAGAAAAAACGTAAATAAGAGAAAGACAGTTATGCACACTGAATGTCTTCTGCCTGCAGCAGCCTTTGTAGTCACCCAAAAGCAGGAATTATCTAGTGTTGCACAGCTTGCAAAAACCAAAAGGACATTACCAGGCCCCAGCCTTTGTTCAAGTGTTCTCTTTGGGCAGGTTACACCTTGCCTTTTGGAAACAGTTAATGTTCAGTTACATAAAACTAACTGCCCTTCAAAGTATGATAATTCAATGTCAAACACTGCACTTGGCTTTACAAGCATTCCAGTGGGAGGGGTGCTCCGAGGAGCAGCACGGTAGGCATGCAGGGAGAGGGAAGAGAATAAACTCTGGTTACCAGTAACTAAGAGCCATCCAAAATCTTTAGAGGATGTATGCAAGCAGGCAGGAAGGACTGCACCATGGATACAATACCAGACATGTACCATGTTGAGAGGCCATTCATGTGGATCAGGATAGGATCAGTGCTCCACCAACCTGACTGATATAAAATAATCTTGGGTCACATTTCATAAATACTTGGGCTGTACAGAGAACACGACAAATGGACACATTGGGTAACTCTCCACACATTGGGTAACTCTAGGCAACTTTGTCAGGCAATGGTGGAGACGTTCTAAAGCATGGACGAAGTGGGCACTGGCCCAGGGCCCCAGCCTTTCAGGGGGACCCCTGATAAAGCCAGTTCTGTTCTATAGAGTCTTGCCCTGATTACTTTGAATAATTATAATTCTTAAAGAGACTGTCACAAATGCTGTTTTCCTTTCATTTATTGTTAATGTGAGTGATGTATGAAAGTCTGTTACACACATTTTGTAGAGATATGTTGTGTTTATTTTTCATGCAACAGCCATAAAAAAGGTTCCTTTTAGATCAAAACTGGACCTCACATATTCATATGTCACAAAGATTATTTGCAGTAATATTAGCGAGCTGCTGGTTTGTTACAATACTGAAAACACATTTCACTATCCCTAAATATTAGATGTAAACATATTTAGTATTTGCATCAGTGTGACTGTGCGCTGTCAGTGACCTGGCTGTAGAGTGCACGAAACAGCTGAAACTGGATCATGAATTCAAAGCTGTTCCGAAAAGGGGCCCCTAGAATACATTTGGCCCAGAGCCCCTAAAATCCTTAAGATGTCCCTGGGCAATGGGAGATTTCTTGAATGTTATTTTTGTTTTGATTTTTTATTTCTTTAAATACATATCACTAAATTCAGTGATGAAATCGTATGTGCTTATTTGAGACACTGAGACATGCTGAATATAAACATATATTTTATTTTCATTCCCAAAGTCTTTCTCGTGCTTTTTTTAATGACATTTATTGTCTGAGTTACATCTTCGGATGCCTCAGTTTGTGTTTTGACTCTCAAAGCCAAGCCTGACCTCTGGCTCGCTCTTCTCTCTCCAAGCTTGCCCATGTGCTTCTATCCACACCCCTCGAAATGTAGTGTCTCCTAAACCCTTGGAAGAGTTGGTCATATATTAGCCAGCGGGGTAGAGTCTGTCATCCCCCCCCCCCCACCATCCAGTACACCGAGGGAAATATCAGTCATGTGTCAGGCTCCCGTTTGAAGAGTGAGTCACAAATCCAGAAGGGTGGGGGAAGAGTCCGTCACAAACTCAATTCTAGCAAGGGGCAGGGGGAAGGGAATGTGACAACAGCCATGTCACATTCACCTGATGAAGAGAATACTAATTCGCATGTTCGTGTCTTTCCCGAAACTGATGTGTGACTAATTCTGCCCCAGGCCTACCGTCCTATAAGAGCAGAGACACGCTGGCTTATGGGATAGTCTCTCTATTTACGTGGGAATGTTTCGCTATATGTAAATGTCTTTAATAAAGACATTTCCAAAGAGTGAAACATTAATCAGACAAGCAGGAAGCGACTGCGGGCTGAGGTCTCCGGCCGGTCACGTGGTCACAATATAATGACCAAAAACCCTCACAACAGAAAACCATGTGCCCAACAGCCAAATACAATGAAAAGGGGGGGCCCTCGGCCCCCCCGCACGCATGGCGGCGCGGCGACCGCCTCACCTCCTCTCCCCCGGGTCCTTCGACGGTGGGGGCGTGCCCTGGGGCGCGGCCCACCGCCGATTGGCCGGCGCCCCTCCTGACCCGGACTCAATGGACTGGTTCCGGGTCGGGGGGGGCGGGCGATAGGAGGGGCCACCCGGCCCCTCGGGAATAAGAGGTGGGGAGCGCCCAGGAGACCCCCTTGTCCCTGGACGCTCCCCCGCTGAACGTTGTGCCCCGCGTTCGGGGCTTCTTTGTTTTTCTAACGTTCTGCTTCCTTTTTCAGGCTTTCGCTTTTGGACCAGCCGCGTCGTGAGGGTGGAGAGCGTCGTTATTTCTTGCCTTCCTTTTAGGTTGTGCGGGTCGGTGTTCCTGAGATCAGCCGTGTGGGGACCAGCCGCGTCGCCATCGCTTCGCCGGGTGCGGTGTAAGGAGAGCGTGGTGCGGCCGCTTTGAGGCATCAGGTATCGTGTGTGGGCGGTGGAGCGGGCGGGTCTTCGCCGAGGAGTACGGGAAGGACGGGGGTAGGGCTCTCCGTAGAGCGGTTTTCTGCCTTGGGACCGGGGATCCGGGACTCGAACCACGGGGACGCGCCGTGAAATCGCTCAGCGATTTAGATACTCTTGCCCCTGAATTTTTCTAAACAAAGAAAAAACAGCCCGTTTTTACATTTGGAGCGGGCAAATTAGCGCGCATGCGAGCAAACGGCTAATAAGGCCGGTGTGGGGTAATTTTGAGATAAAACGAGAGCGGTAGGCTACTCGAGCACGTGGCACTGAGGGAAGCGAAGCAGGGTCGACCAGGGCAGCACCTGGAGGGGAGACCCCTAGAATACAGCGCAATTGCAAGGGGAAAAACTAGGATTCAGGGGATATCGGTTTTTCCAGGAATGTTGTGGAGGAAAGGGTGAAGTAACATTCAGTAACTGTGTTAAAAGTGTATTGCATTGCCTAATATAACCTTGTGATTGCCTAAACCGATAATTACCTTCTATGTTCTGAATTATCTTTCCATTGCTGAAGGGGGGAGTACAAGAAGCAGGGGTTTTTAAGCAAGTGATATTGGACAACTGTTTTCTTTTCACTGTTTTAATTAAACGAGTGCAACTGAAGGAAAAGTACCTTGAGGCTTTATTACTATCCCCTTTTTCACATTTGGAAATAATAGTGAATTGCTATTTTATAACTGTTCTTCACGGCTGTCCTTGCCTTTCTATGTTAGTGACCGCTACCAACGGTAACAGTTATAAGAGGTAGTGTCCTTTTCCTGCTTTATTACATGGTAGTAATACCTGTTTTCAATTCCAGGCAATCTTAACTACATTATTGGCACCTTTTACTCGCAGACAAGGCACACGACGTGTTGAGGGACCGATCATCACCGCCGGCGAGTGCACGGGACTGGTCGGTAAGAGGGGTACGGGGGGCTAGCACTCATCGCTCCTGGTGACCGCCGGGTGGGTCTACATTAGGTTTACTCACCCCTTACATAAGCGGACAAGCCGCTAGTGTTGCGGTCGCCGTTGCATGGTGCTGAAAGCCCCCTGGTGACCCTCCATCTGAAAGGTACACACAGTTGAACTGTTGGGAACTACGTAGGCAGCGGGTAAGCATCATGCCAGGTCCAAGGGGTGGAAAGAGGGGGTCCAACATGGAGGCTATGATGCGGGCTATGATGCGGGAGATGAGCGACATTAGGCAACAGCTAGGACAAATTAAGGAGCGGGAAGCTCGGTTTGAGGACAGAGAGGGCGAGGCACCGGGCCCGTCCGGGAGACCGATCCGCAAGAGGGTGGCACCAGTGCCAAGAGGGGAATTTGTCACCCCGCAAGGGAAACCTAGGTCCAAAAGACCCAAGGAGGCGGTCCCCACCCCAGACCCAGTGGATCCATTACCCGCCGCACCGCCCGCGGTGGTCCCACCCCCGCATGTGCCTACACCCATTGCCCCCGTGGTGCCGGTGCCGGCAGGTCAACCAGTAGACGCTGGGTCTGCTCCCGCACCGGTGCCCACAATCCCGGGTACAGGCTGGCCACACCCGGCGCCCGCCCTGCCAGCTGCGCCAGGACCACTGGGCATAACCCCAGTGGTACCTGTTGTTCCGGGGGGTAATGTAGATTCAATGCCACCCGAATTGTTATCTCAGTTAACGGCCATGATGCCATGGCTCCAAAAAGGGGGAGCTTTCCCGAATTCTGCAGACCATGCGGCAGAGGCGGCAAGGTTTGTAGAAAAAATCAGATCGGCACCGGTCGCCGACAGTCTTGCTTTGCCAATTTCTTCTCCCCTTGCAGGTCCAAGTGTTCCCCAGCTGGACGGAGTTAAAGGGCAGCCGCCCCCGGTGCCCGCACTTGGTAAGGAAGTGGCATTGCCGCTCTTAGGGGACGGTGTGATACCTTCCAGGAGCGAAAATCTAGCTCAGCATGTGTCAGTAGCTGTGAAAGAAATGATTTGGGCTGATAAATACGTGTACATTTATTCTTTATTGTTGGATAATAGGGAAATGGAGCAGGCAAAAGCACTGAAAGAGTGGATGCTCCCAAGTGAATGGAGGGCGCAGTGTACTAGATTCAGGGTTGAGGAAAATCTCAATAATTGGATGCAAGCATGGGCTGTTTTCACTGCAATTAAGGCTGAGCGTCCTCCAGATCTGCAGGCTGCATTGGCTTGCTACTCGAGCAGGATTGTGGGGTGGAGTCAACAGTATTCTGGGGATGCATGGAAGGGTTATGATGTCAATTTTAGGAAGGCGTTGGAATTCAATAGATCGTTGCCATGGGACTCGGTAGATTCCTTGGCTTGGCACAAACAGTTCTCTGACACTGCACCTCCCCCCCAGTTCGGTGCGGTCAAGGTGTTCACTAGACCGCAGCAGCCCTTTCGGCCCCCCCAAACGAGTGAAGTACCTGGGAAATTTAGGGCAGGTGGGCCAGAGAAGAAAGGGGTGTGCTGGGATTTTAATAGGCGTACCTGCACAAGGGCCGCGTGTAAGTTTAGGCATGCATGTTCCTCCTGTGGGCACCCCTCTCATCCAGAAACTGCCTGTAGGTCCAAGCAAGGTAACACAGGACAGAGGGGTAGGGGAAAGCCACTATAAGTCAGACAGGTTACGCCCCCCCACTCCAGTGGATGTGGTGGCAATGATTCCATTGTTGAACAGATACCCTGACCACAAAGCGGCCACCCTACTCCAGGAAGGTTTTTCTAAAGGTTTTAGGATCCCGGCCGGGGGATACACAGGCAGTGCGCACTGTAGAAATCAATTATCAGTCACACACAATCCGGCTGTTGTGGCCGCCAAAATTGACAAGGAGCTTTCCTTAGGCAGGATATCTGGCCCTTTTCCTGCAGTGCCAGTACCCAATTTTGTGTGTTCCCCACTGGGAGTTGTCCCCAAGAAAGAGAAGGGGCAATTCAGATTGATTCATAACCTGTCAGCGCCAAAGGGGGCGTCACTGAATGATGCCATTGACGAAAGTATCTGTAGTGTTAAGTACGCCTCTTTTGATCAGGCTGTTACCTTATTGCAGGCCACTGGACCCGGGGCGTTAATGGCGAAATCGGACATAGAATCCGCCTTCCGCCTCCTCCCAGTCCACCCGGCGGACCAGCATCTTTTAGGTTTCACCTTTAGGGATAGGTTCTACATGGACAAATGCATGCCTATGGGTTGTTCTATTTCTTGCGCCTACTTTGAGATGTTTAGTTCATTTCTTGAATGGGCCATGAGACAAGTGACGGGCCATCAAAGGGTCATGCATTACTTAGATGATTTCCTCTTCCTCGGTACAGCGGGTTCTCAGGAGTGCGCACTGGCATTGCAGGAATTTTGCGTGCTCATGCGGGCTTTTGGGGTCCCGCTTGCGCCTGGGAAGACGGTGGGCCCGACCACCTGCTTGGAATTTCTGGGCATCGAGATTGACTCAATGGAGAGATGTTTTAGACTACCTAAGGACAAGGTGTGCAAATTCAGGACATCGCTACAGTTATGCCTCCGGAAGGAGAAGGTCACTTTGCAGCAATTACAGGAGGTGGTAGGGCAATTGAATTTCGCGCTAAGAATCATCCCAATGGCGCGCCCCTTCTCTCGCTCCATCGCGCATGCGATGAGGGGGCTGAAGGAAAAGCACCACCGCACGCGCCTATCGTCTGAAATTCGCCAGGATATGCTCATTTGGATGGCATTCCTGGAAGATTTTAACGGTAGGGTGGTCTGGCCCGGCCCGCTCACGACATCGGCGGAGTTGGGATTATGGACAGATGCGGCCGGTAGTGTGGGCTTTGGTGCCATCCTAGGGAATAGGTGGGTCGCTCAACAATGGCCAGAAGAATGGAACACATGGGGCTTGCTCAGCAACATTGGCTTCCTGGAACTTTTTCCAATATGGGTGGCACTGATGGTTTGGCCCGAACACCTATGTAACCAATCAGTGGTGTTTTGGTCAGATAACATGACAGTGGTGGAATGTATCAATCAGCAGGGGGCGCGGTGTCCTTTCATACTTCGTCTGATCAAAGAAATTGTTCTGCGGTGCCTTAAACTGAATGCTAATTTTAGAGCCAAACATGTCCCTGGTGTCTTGAACAATGCTGCTGACTCCCTTTCTCGCTTCAAAATGCAGGTTTTCGGGGAACATCTCCCCACAGCAGACCCCTCGCCAGCACACTTCCCAGCAGTACTTTGGCAGATTGGTGCCCCAGATTACAGGACCTCGTGGTCGCTAGCCTAGCCCCCAGGGGCCACAGTGGGAAGTGCTTTGGGCGAAGGAGGATGGGTTTGCAGCCTATTTAGAATGGATGCACAAAGAGGGGCGCTCAGTGGCAGCGGCGACCAGACATAGGGCAGCAGTGTCATTCTTCGCTCAAGCTAGGGGCTTCAGGGATCCCACTAATACCTTTATGATACGCAAGGCTTTAAGGGGATGGCGCCGTATTCAGGGACACCAGAAGGATAAGAGGAAGCCCATGGGGTTGGCCCGGCTAACAGCCTTACTGGCCACGCTAGAGATTGTTTGTAACTCGGAGTGGGAGGTGCTTCTTTTTAAGGCGGCATTCTCCCTGGCATTTTATGGGGCGCTGAGAATTAGTGAACTTGTGGCAGGATCCAAGTCTGACATATTAGGTGGCTTGCAGAAGGCTGGGGTGACGATAAGGGGTGACACCATGTGGGTGATTATCCAGAAATCAAAGACCGATCAAGAAGCTAGGGGTCACACCATAGTTCTGCAACGGGCACCCGCCAACCCGTGCTGCCCGGTGAGGCACGTAGAAGCACTCATGGGACGGATGGTCGGTTCAGCAGGCAGGGCGTTGCTCTGTCACGCCGACGGGAGCCCCTTAACCAGGTATCAATTCAGGAGAGTGTTCGAAATAGGGGTTACGAAAGCAGGTCTTGATCCTAGAGATTTTGGATCTCATTCCTTCAGGATTGGGGCAGCAACTGAGGCGGTGGCGGGGGGCCTCCCGGTAGAAAGAGTGAAGACAATTGGAAGGTGGTCATCAGACTGCTATAAACGTTATGTTCGGATTGACATGCTATGATTACTTGTCACTCACGCTAGGTCTCTTTCCGCTCTCTTACAGTTTCTCAGACCTGTTACGCAGGGGAGGAATTTGTCGTCGGGCACCGCCAAGATTCATCGGCACGGAGCGGCGAACAGGAAACAACAAAGAGCAATGTCTGGATTGTCGGTCATTCATATGTGAAGCGAGCGGAATGTGTATTCCTGTCAGGTGATAAGAAAGAAAGGGCGGCACAACTGGGGTTGAATATCACGTTCTTTGGCAGAGGTGGGTTGTGTCTTCACGAGTTTAGGGGTTTCTTCCAAGGGCTGTTAGCACGCCAGCGGTCTCCACCGTCAGTGGTGATACTTCACCTTGGGGAGAACGACCTGGCAACACTGGGCAGGCGCATCTTGATTGAAGAGATTATCTCAACGGCGGGTTGGATAGCTAGGACCTGCCCCGGGTGCACGCTAGTATGGTCACAACTCATACCTCGACTTCAGTGGCGGGGGGGTCATTCGGTCAGGGCGTTGAATCACTCGGTAAAGAGGATCAACACACGGTTGGATAGGTTGTTCCGAACCCCCGTGTTACAGTCAATACCTCATGGGTGCATCTGGGGTCACAAGTATTACTTGAAGGACGGGGTTCACTTGACAGAAGAGGGTAATGTCCTATGGTCTGACAATATCTGGGCTTGGCTAGAGGGCTGGGTTAGGAGGAGTGTGTCCTTAGGCAGGGGATAGAGGGGGAGGCCAGATCGTCGGTTAACAATACTGGCCTGTGGCGGTAAGGTCATTATCGGTGAGCACATATTTGAGGTCTGAGGGGGCGGGCATCATCCTATGGAGGTTCCCGCCCGGGGGAGGGGCCTGCGGGCCACTCCCAGTACTCCAGGGGCAAGGTAATATGCAAAGGAGCGCGGGTAGGAGTAGTTCACGCTTTCCTTAGGCTGGTAGCCACCCCGCGCGCGTGGACTCATGACGCCACCGGCGCAGAGTAAGGGCCCTCCTTTAGTGGGTAAATGGAGTTTGGGGCGTAGACCGGGCAATTCCCGGGGTAACACTGCGCATGCGCACTTCTAGGGGGAAGGCGCAGCTTGTAGGACCTGACACCGGTAGTGACCCTGCCATATGGCCAGAAATGTACAAAAATCAAGGTAGGATGTTTAGTTTAAGCTAGGAACAACTTGTATTAGAGTTTTGTTAAGGTCAGGCTCTCAAACTTGTTGATAACAATTGTATAACTGAATGTCCTGCTGATTTTTGTATTCATTGTTGATTATGCAATTAAAACCTTTTTTAATTTCATACTTTAATAAATACGGCCGGGCGACTAGCGCCCGCCTTCCAAAAAGTAAAACATGTCTCGTGTCCACGTTCCTGGGTGTTGGGTGCCGGATGGGGGGGGAGGCGGCAGCTAGTCGCTGACCATGTGAAAAGGGGGGGCCCTCGGCCCCCCCGCACGCATGGCGGCGCGGCGACCGCCTCACCTCCTCTCCCCCGGGTCCTTCGACGGTGGGGGCGTGCCCTGGGGCGCGGCCCACCGCCGATTGGCCGGCGCCCCTCCTGACCCGGACTCAATGGACTGGTTCCGGGTCGGGGGGGGCGGGCGCCCCTCGGGAATAAGAGGTGGGGAGCGCCCAGGAGACCCCCTTGTCCCTGGACGCTCCCCCGCTGAACGTTGTGCCCCGCGTTCGGGGCTTCTTTGTTTCCCACCCACCATCCCTTGGTACAAAGTTTAAGCAACATTATGTCCGGTTTAATGGTAAGTTTCAAAGGTATGGACCGCGGGAGAGAGTAGGATGTTGTTGTATTTTGTGATCTGTTGTTAGGACTTTTTCCCCTTTGTAGAAAAGTGATGTGTGAAGTGAACTGTATTTGAAGATATGTGTCTTTAGGCCTTTTTTCCCTTTGTAGCTATACGTTGATATTGTAATTTTGAGAAACATGAGTGAACCAAACTGTAATGTTATGCCATGTGTCGTTAGGCCTTTTTCCCCTTTTTAGCTATGCGTGGATACTGTTATTTATTAGCCAGTGTAGTTGTCCTTTAGAATTTTTTCCATAGGTCGTCGTATTTATTAGGTATGGGACATGCGGTAAGGTCATTATCGGTGAGCACATATTTGAGGTCTGAGGGGGCGGGCATCATCCTATGGAGGTTCCCGCCCGGGGGGAGGGGCCTGCGGGCCACTCCCAGTACTCCAGGGGCAAGGTAATATGCAAAGGAGCGCGGGTAGGAGTAGTTCACGCTTTCCTTAGGCTGGTAGCCACCCCGCGCGCGTGGACTCATGACGCCACCGGCGCAGAGTAAGGGCCCTCCTTTAGTGGGTAAATGGAGTTTGGGGCGTAGACCGGGCAATTCCCGGGGTAACACTGCGCATGCGCACTTCTAGGGGGAAGGCGCAGCTTGTAGGACCTGACACCGGTAGTGACCCTGCCATATGGCCAGAAATGTACAAAAATCAAGGTAGGATGTTTAGTTTAAGCTAGGAACAACTTGTATTAGAGTTTTGTTAAGGTCAGGCTCTCAAACTTGTTGATAACAATTGTATAACTGAATGTCCTGCTGATTTTTGTATTCATTGTTGATTATGCAATTAAAACCTTTTTTAATTTCATACTTTAATAAATACGGCCGGGCGACTAGCGCCCGCCTTCCAAAAAGTAAAACATGTCTCGTGTCCACGTTCCTGGGTGTTGGGTGCCGGATGGGGGGGGAGGCGGCAGCTAGTCGCTGACCATGTACAATCATACATTTTCGTGAGGCCGGGAACGTTGCTCGAATTTCTTACTTTAACTTCATTAAATAGGCCAGGCCTGAGCGAGTCACATACTTGTTTCCTGCAACTGGCAGCTGCAAAGTTTTTTTTCTTCTATTTAGCTCACTCACTGTAACAAACCTCCAAGGGAGGCAAGTCATTTGGAGTGAAATGCCATCCTGAAATAAGTGCAGCGCGGGAAGCAGACTCTTCGAGTCTGCGAAGTGTGTCTTCAAAATTCAAGAAGACAAACTGCGCAGAATTGATTCTTTAGTTTCTCGGCTGCTTGCAGCTTCAACTTAATCCTTTCCTAACACATCACAGAGTGAGGCCCACCCCACTCTATGATGAGCTGGGAAAGGGAGGGGTATGTGTTAATCATGCTCTCCAGTCTCCACTGCCTGATTGACGGAAAGCCCTAGAAATACAGGGCTTCATTGTAAAGTGCCTGGGGCTATTTTTATCCACGTAGCATCAGGGGGTGAAGACTGGTGAATAAGACTATGTCTTTGCCAAGCGGATGACCTCACAGGGCTCAGGGCTGTGAGAGCATCTAGGCAAATACTCAAGACTTCGGACATGCCCAGGGGGTGCAATTTAAGGAATGCATCCTGGTCCTGCCATGGAAGCAAGCGAGGTGGGTGGCAGGGTGCATCAGCCCCTCAGCCAGTAGGCAAAACGTGTGCACATTGTATTTAATAAAAAAAAAACAGTTACATAAGAAAACAATATTCTTATATTTTGTCCTGTCCGGGGCTGAAAGTAAAGGGGGCGGAGCCCCTCGCCCTCGAGGAGAATTCGCCCCCGTGATAACGGATCATTAGCTTCAACATCTCGTGCCACAAACAACTAACATGGGGTGTTGCGTGACTAAAATAACTACTAATTGATAGGTAATAAGAACTGATCAGAATGGTCCTCTATCTCCTAAGCCAAGATGGCAGCTCTTCAGTTAGCTCAGTAGCACAGGTACATTAAATACATATAAAATCCTCAAATCATCTTGATAAAATTGTTACAAATTGCCTGAGGTCAAGAGCTACTGCGTCCTCAGTTCCTCACTAAATGTCATGATGTGCTTTCCCAAAGTGGTATTACATCGAAGCCTGGGATGCACTGACTCTGACATTTGTGCACTACAGAGTGATAAGCTCGGGGAAGCTAGCAGAAGTGGAGGTGTGTTCTGATGCAGGTCAATGATGGCCGTTGGTGTACATCAGTGAGAAAACTCTATTGAAGATCTCCGGGGATGAAGGTAGTATCTGAGAGCCTTAGGTGCGCTCTTCTATATACATGGTAAAATTGGCCTACACCTAATTGGCATATATCCATTTAATTTACTTGTAAGTCCCTAGTAGATGGAATAACATGAAACCAGGGATCGTAAATTAAATGCTACTGGTGGGCCCGTAGCATGCATTGTGCCACCCACTAAAGTACCACTATTAAAACATGCCTCAGGCCTGCCACTGCAGCCTGTAGTGCAGTTGTAAACTGCCATTTTGACCTGGCAAAATAAACCTTTTGTCACCACTTCAGCCTGTAGTGCAGATGTAAACTGCCATTTTGACCTGGCAAAATAAACCTTTTGCCAGGCCTAAACCTTCTTTTTTAATACCTATAAGTCACCCTAAGGTAAGTCTTAAAGACTCATAGTTCAGAGTGGATTGTATTTAAAGAGTAGGACATATGTTCTTAGATTTTACATGTCCTGGCAGTGAAAAACTCCTAAAGTCATTTTACACTGTTGTAAGGCAATGGACTAACACTGGGTTACCTTATTACATTCATTATGTGCTAACTTTAGATTGGGAGCAGAAAGAGAAAGAATGTATACACTAAGATTAATAGTATTTTAAAATGTGTTTTAATGATGAAGTCAGATTGTAAGTTATACATTTGAAAGTGCCACTTTGAGAAAGTTTGCATTTTCTTGTCAACCATTGGTGCCTTCTGACAGTGTCCAGGTCACCTGCTTGTGATTTGCTCTTATGGTGGGGTTCGTAAATTGCTTCCAAGCAGTTTCAAAAAGGAGGCTTAGGTGTGGGCAGGATGGGCCATCCTGGTATGATGACTGGGAAGGGGTTGTACTCAGCCCCACTTACACTTCAAAGGTCTTTGCCTCCTGCACACACCAAAGAACCTGACACCAGGCCTGCCTTGACTATTGACACCCCACACAGTTTGGAGCCTTAGCAAGGGAAGAACTTTGTTGTAATTGAAGACGCCAGGCAGGTAGGATGAAGAACGTTTATTTACTGGGCCATCAAATGCAGAGCAGCGACAGTGCAGCTATCAGCTTAACTGTCAAATCCCAACTCCCCAGTGCAGAACACTCGTACATGAATGTTCTTCACTGACAATGGTTCCAAGCAAGTGTTCACGAGCCTAGCTCATGGAAAGAGAAACACGAGATACTACATGGGTCTTTTCCAAAAATGTTAAATAAAAGAAGAAAATACGAAAGAAAGAAGATAAAAAAGAAAAGAGGAAGAAAAGAATCAACAATGCAATATAACAAGAACTAAATAACATTGGGACCCATTGATAATAACTGTATCTAAGTACCAATAAGAATAACTTATTGAAGTGAACATTCCAACAATGAGTATAAAATAATAAAATGGTGGTGAAAACTAAGATAGGAAAACACAAAAAAAGGAATAATCATGTCCTAAATCTCACTGAAATGTTTTTCGTCCTAGAACTACGTCTTACACCATTTAGTTCAAGATCATAATAACCAGAACTTCTATCAGAACTGGATGCATTAGAAACTGGAGGAACAACTATAGATTTAACTAAAAAACATTTGTTCCACCATTGGCCATTTACTAGTTTTACAGAATCTCCTTTAACTTCAGTCACATTAATTGGCGGAGAAAATTTAGGCCCACCTTTCTACACATGAACAGGTTTTTTAACACGCACACAATCGCCAACAACCAACTCAACTCCTTTGTCCTTTTCCTGCTGTCAAATTAAGATTTCTGTTTTTCTTGAGAAGAATACACACTCTTCCTAACAGAAGAATCTGTCCACTTATTACCCTTGACCCACTTACGAAAATATCGTGGTTGCTCTGCGTCCATGTAACAACTCAAAAGGTGAAACACTAGTAGAAGAGGGCGGGGTGGTGCAATAGAATCAGCGCATGATCCTAACAGT
The DNA here is from genome assembly GCF_964261635.1 of Lissotriton helveticus. Lineage (NCBI taxonomy): Eukaryota > Metazoa > Chordata > Amphibia > Caudata > Salamandridae > Lissotriton > Lissotriton helveticus. The sequence continues at coordinate 429,292,463 of NC_136065.1, forward strand.
GTTGACAACAGAACACTTATTGGCTAGAGCCCACTAAATACATTCCCCCAGAACTCTGTTCATTCGCTCCACTAAACCATTAATCTGGGGATGGAAAAGTGAACTTTTAAGATGTTTGACTCCACTAGTGACAAGAAAATCCTCAACTTCTTTAGCAATAAATTGAGGACCATTGTCAGTCACCAAGGATTCAGGGAAACCTTCCTTCAAAAAATGACTTTTGGAAATTCAATAACTGTCAAAGAAGTCACTTCTCTCACAAACTTGACTTCTGGACATTTGGTGTAATAATCCATCAAAACAAAGGCAAATTTACATGAAGAGCCTAGAGCATGGAAAGGACCAATAATATCTATTCCTAATTTAACCCACGGTGCAGAAGGCAAAACAATGGGAGACAAAAGAGGAGTAATCAACTTAGCTGATTTGTCACAATGTGAGCAAACAACACATGACTTAACAGCATCTTCAACCTCCTTATCAATGTTGGGCCACCAGAAAGAAAGTCTCACTCTTTTCTTTGTCATGGTGACACCTAGGTGTCGCTCATGTGCACTTACAATAATGCTTGACCTCAAACACACCGGAGGAATGAGTTTATCACTCCTCATGAGCAAACCATCCTCAATTGATAACTCGTCAGCAACTTGGACATAGGTCTTGAACTCAACCTTCAAATTCCTCTCTTTGGGCCAACCTGTCTCCACATACTTCATTACAGATAGCAAAGATTAATCCTTAGCCAATGCACCACGCCAATCATGCTCAGTGATGGCACAACATTTAGGAATATCAATAGCAGATACAATATATTCTTCCTTATCATCTTTAGACAGACCAAGATGATCTTCCGTAATGCTTGAAGAATGGGACAGGTAATCTGCACACTTGTTCTCACAGCCAGGGATATACTCAGGCAAAAAATCAAACTGAAGCAATTTTGATGACAAGCAAGCAATGCGAGGAGTGAAACCACTAATATTTTTCCTACTTAATATAAAGATCAGTGGCTTGCGGTCAGTCTGGTGACAGAATCTTCTTTCCCATATGAAATTTCTAAATTTCATCACAGCCCACCAGCAAGCCAACAACTCCTTCTCAATTACAGAATATTTTTTTTCTGATTGAGATAACACCCTTGAAGCAAACCCAATTGCTCTAAAATCATTACCCTTGGTCTGGTTTAGCCCCCACACCAACATTACTTGCATCCACAGTCAAGGTACATGGGATATCAGGGTCATAATGTTTCAACACCCTGGGTGACACAAGTTGTTCTTTTACCCAATCAAACACACTTTGACATTCATCTGACCATTCAAAGCTAAAACCTTTCATAAGCATCTGAGAGAGTGGTCTCAATTTAGAAGCAACATTTTGTCCAAACGTGAATAAAATTCACATAGGCCCAAAAATTACTTGAGAGAAGCCTTGTCAGTAGGAGGTTTAGCTTTCACAATGGACTCAAACAAACTGGCATTCGGAAGCACACCCTGCTTTGTAACAAGGTGTCATAAATATTCCACTTCCTCAGTCAGAAACACACACTTGTCTCTGCGCAGTACCACACCTTTAGATTGAAACCTAGATAACACCTCTTCCAGAATTACATCATGGGTAGATCTGTCAGGAGCAAAAATTAGAACATCATCCTGGAAAACAGACAAACCCTCAATGCCCTTTAGCATGTTATTCATCAAACGTTGGAATACTCATGCAGCAGAGGCTAAGCCAAACGGCATATGAACATACTGATATGTGCCAAATGGAGAAACAAAAGCAGTTAGATGCCTGGATTCTGGAGCTAGCTCCACTTGATGGTACGCAGAGGCTAAATCAAGTTTTAAAAACACTTTAGCATCTTTTAGCCTCGCAAGAAGTTTGTTGATGTTCGGGAGAGGGTATGAGTCTACCCATATTTCCTTATAAAGGCAGCAAGAAGATCAACACACAGTCTCAGTTCGCCGTTCTGTTTCCTGAAAACTACAAGTGGAGATAACCACAGGGATGAGTCTACAGGTTCAATGATTCCCTTCACGCACAAGGAATTCAACTCTTTCTCCAAATCTTGTCTGATGCTAAAAGGAACATTTCTTCGTTTGTCTGCTTTTGCACCATCCTTAGTCACAAATTTTTCCAAGTTCCCCTGAAAAAACATTAAGAAATTTGTTTAAAATTTTCTCTAGATCTTCATTGTCTCGTATAACACAAACTTGTTCACTTGTACCTGGCTTTAGCACCATTTCGAACAGCCCCTGGTGGAACCACCCAAGAATGTTTAACCCTTTGTGAGCGACATACACTTTTCCCCAAATTTTCCTTCCCTTGAACTCCACAATGTCCCCAATGTATCCGGAAAGGTCAATCTCACGACCTTCATACGAAACTGCTTTACAATCAGGAGGAATTAAGGGCCTATCAGGCCACGTTTTTTCAAAAAGATCTTGTGTGATCATAGAGATTCGAGCACCCGAATCCGTCAACAGTCTTAAGACTTTATCTCCAACTTGAACTTCAACATAAGGATCTACACAAAGTTCAGGATTGCCCACCTTGATTTCCTCATCATGGACAACAACAACCATGTTGCTCAATTCTCTAGTTACACTGTCTTCATTACTGTCATCTAAATTTTCATCCATTACGCACTTGACCATTGAGGATTGAGATTGTTTACTTCTATTACTTTGACAAACTTTCGCAAAATGTCCTTGTTTGTTACAGATTCTGCAAGTGCCAAACTTCTCTGGGCACTTGCTTCCATACCCATGAGCTCTGTAACCACATCTAGAACACACATTCTGATGGTTAAAAAAGGTATTGCGTTTATCTCCAACACTTGCACGTTGTTTCCTGTTTCCCAGGAAGACTATTATCCTTTGAATCTTTGACCTTTATAGCCGGAATGCTTTCACTTGTCTTGAGTTCCAGTTCTTTTACTGATATCTGCAATGTCTCAATGCTTTTTGCCATCTTGATGGTTTCGTTCAATGTTGGATTACCCATTGAAAACAATTTTTGTTTAATTATTTTGTCAGAATAAAGACAAATGAACTGATCCCTAACAAGTTGATCAGCAAAATTCTCGAATTGACATTCTGAAACTAATTTCCTCAAGGAAGTGATATACGTATCAACATTCTCACCTTGTTTCTGAACACATAAAAAAAATTGTGTTGCAATACCACCAAACTGTTTGCACATCAAACCTGTTCTGCAATTTTTTTTAGATTTTCTTGATACTCATCCAGAACTTCCTCATTGACAACAATTGGTGGAGGAAGATGTTTCAACATCTCTCTTCCCTCAAACCCTAAGGAATGCAGGAGAAGGTATTTCCGCCTCTCTGGCCTGAAACGCATTGCTCCAATTGCTCCGAGATAGGTCTCAAAACCATCATACCACTTTTTCCACTTGATGGGAGGCTCTCCTGGCGTTTCTAAAAATGGCGGAGGAGGAGAAACAGCTTGCATTCTTTTCGTGTTGACAAAAGTAGATACAAATACATTATATTTAAAATGAAATGTGCAGCTTCCTAAACAAATAGAAGGTTCTACTTGTTTATTGTTTTTAAAAAAAAATTGCAAAACTTCAAACAAATCATAGGTTCTACTAGATTATAAGTTCAATTTATTTATGCAAATAATGTATCTTCTTCTATTTATTTATTTATTCCACAGGTTGATGTAATTTCTTCCATAGACTTCTTAAAATGCCAGAGTAGTGCTGAGAATTTTCTTCCTTAGGCTGTCTAAAATGCTAGAATAGTGCTGAGTGCAAAACAATGCAATCTTCACCTTCATAAAAAAAACTCTGAAGACCAAGAAGAGTCTTTATTGTAACGTCACAATAGCTTCCTCTGTACAAGCTCTCTTGCTGAGATTAATAAAGCAAAACTTCTCTGGAACGCAACGCTCGAGTTCCACTGACGATAGGTCACGCTCACTTACTTGACGTCATCATGTGAGTGCATCTCGCATGTCACTGTTTCTCCTTTGAACGCACCACCCCTCCTGCGTTTCACGGATCAGTCTCCGCCTGCCGTTCCCTCACTGTTTCGCCGCTCTGCCTCATCCGCAAAATCAGTCTATCTTGTGTCCGTGTCCTGTGTCCGCACCTTCCGCTCGCACTCAGCTACAGCTGCTCGAAGGCTTCTGCCAAATCAGTACAACATAAGCTCATCTGGCCGTCGGCACACAGGTTCTTCTTGATGACCCAGTCCTCGTCGCCAAAAAAGATGTTGTAATTGAAGACGCCAGAGAGGTAGGATGAAGAACGTTTATTTACTGGGCTATCAAATGCAGAGCCGCGACAGTGCATCTATCAGCTTAACTTTCAAATCCCAACTCCCAGTGCAGAACACTCGTACATGAATGTTCTGCACTGACAATGGTTCCAAGCAAGTGTTCACAAGCCTAGCTCGTGGAAAGAGAAACACGAGATACTACAAACGTTCCAGAGCCAGATATTGAGATAGGACAAGGAGTCCCCACACACAAAAGCTGCCACCTGGTATGAATATTGGACCTATAGAGCCACTCATCAGAATGCTACTTCACCAATAGCAGTTACAGAAGAAGCACTGCCTTGCTGCCAGAGGACTGCGCTTCTGTGTGAAGGACTCCTTTTCTGTCTAAGAAGGAAGATTGTTCCTTCTTGCCTTCACCCAGGCTACTCAGAGCGACTACAAGTGTCAGTTGTCTTACCTTCAGTGTGACACAACAAGCGTCTGAGACCTCCCTGCAACTGCCTGCTGACCTGCTGCAACTGGACTTTCTTGGACCCGCAACTAAACTTGCCTCAGCCCTACTGCTGGCCTCTGATAAAGTGAGTACTGATCCCCAAGACGTATCCTCCAGTTCCTGTACCCTTGACTGGCATAAGTGGTAGCTCCACCTGAAGGAAAAGGTGAAAATTCTTATGTTTGGTCTCTTCACGACCGCAAATGGACTCTTCAGTCCATGACAAACGCGAAAGTTGAGCTCCAGTGAAACCTGCTCTTCACACCGTTGATTGTCATTGTTGAATGGCAACACAAGACCTACACTTTGCGCTACACAGCAGCTGCCCGCAACAACCGCCAGTGTGATGTGTCTGTGTTGCCGCACCTGCTCTTCATGCTACAATGATGACCATCCTTGATGCCTAACCTGCTTTTTGCTCTAACGGATGACCATCCGTGATGCTCAACCTGCTCCTTGTGGTGTCCTGAAACGTGAACAGAAATGTTCATGAAGGACTGAGAAGGTAACTTTTCAGGTGGTCTGGCCTGGTCTCTGTATCGGACCCAAGCTCCATACCGGTTAGCTTGAACTTGCTCCTTTTCCCCGGTCTAGCGTGACTAGATGACCACAAGTTGCGATTTGTGCTGTTAGGTGCTATTTTCATTGAAAACTTTAAAATTGAATATCTCCACATCTACTGATTGGACATTTGTCATTCTGGCATAATTGTATTTATTAAAACGTGCTCTATTCTTCTAATTTGGTTTGGGATTTTTCTTGTGTTACATTTTCACTTTATTAGCCCGTGTGCTCCATCAATACTATTACACATTGACTCTAAGTGAAGCCTGGCTGCTTTTTTGGGGAAACATCACTTACAACGCAACTTTTACCACGCGATGCTTTTACATCGCAACTTTTACAACGCAAACCATTACAACGCATTGCGCTGGGGGGCGCTCTAGGATAGGGAATATATTTAATTTACTATCCAACACCTTCCCTACTATCCACGGGGACTGGAGTTGGAATAGTAAATTAAATAATTCACTATCCAGCGCCCCAAAGCACTATGCGTTGTAATGGTATGCGTTGTAAAACTTGCGTGTAAAAGCATGCGTGGTAAAAGCATGCGTTGTAATGTCGTACATCCCTTTTTTGCCATGGTACCAGAGGGTTAAGCACAGGTTAATTTAGTGACTTTTGTGGTTCACCCTGACAGGGATTGTGGTTGTTGCCTGATTGGAGCTTCCACCCCCTCAGCCAATAACCTGATTTCTAACAATCAGCATTTTATATTACAGATCTTGAGGACAGAGGTTTGTGTGCATGAAGTTGGAGTTTTGTTGACCATGATTTGGGTCTGGGGTCGTGGCATCTAAGGAGTGAAAGACGTCCTTGGAGGCTCTAGGAGGGCATTGACGGTTGTGAACCACATATTGGCATTTATTTCTACTGTAGACAGTGAACATGAGGTTCAGATGATTATTCAAATAGCCCAGGTGAATGGAGGTGGAGGAACAATAATTTTTCAGAATCATCGGGACAGCAAACATTAGTCCCTCGTTATTAACAACTAGATGGTGTAGTAAACTTTCTCTTGCTGCGATGTATGAAAAGGGCAGTGAATTTAGGTTTAAAGATTAGTGGCCTAATGATTATGGATCGTAGTTATGGCAGTTGGGGCCATATGTATCAACATTCCTTTTTGCGATTCCTAAATAGCGATTTTTAAGGAATCGCTATTTAGAAATCGCAAAATGGTATGTATGTAGAAATCAGCTTCTTTTTAGCGATTTCTTAAAATTCCTTAATTGCGATTAGCAAATTGCTAATCGCAATTAAGGAATAATTTCCCATTCATTTCTATGGGCCAGGAGGCCCATAGGAATGAAGGGGAAATGTGCGATTAGCAATGAGCTAATCGCAAATTGAGAATATTTTCAAGGGTGCAGGGGTGTCCAAAGGACACCCTGCTGCACCCCTGAAAATGACATGTGTGCGCATATGGCGCACATACATGCCCTAAGGGCATGTATGAGCGTCACATGGCACCTTTTGTTTTTAAAAAAAATAAGCTTTTTTAAGGGAATTCGCAACTTACCACCAACTTGAAGTTGGTGGTAATTTGCGATTCCTTAGGGTCCATTAGCAATATTTTTAAGGAATCGTAAATTGTGCGATTCCTTATTTTGAACCACATTTGCTTAATACATACCATATTGAGAATTCGCATTCGCAAAGGCCGAAATTCTGCTAATTTCGGACTTTACGAATGCGAATTTCAATGATACATATGGCCCTTGGTCTTGTATAGCACTCTGCATCCCTTGTCGTGGCAAGAGCTATACATTTCAACATGCATACATACATTGTTCAGGATTATATATGAATTCTGATACCAAATCAAAAGTAACGACTGAAGGTTCTCTTTATTTGCAGTGTCAAATTATTTCTATCCCCTAAACCTCTTTTCCAACCGATGCTCTTTAATTACTGATTTTTCTATAATTCGCTGTAAAATTACAATTTCTTGAAATAATCATTTAACAGCTGTAACTTATAAGCAATTCCTAAAACACGCGCAATAACGTTTGTCCAAAGAATATCTCCATTTTTTCTACTGTTTTTGAGTGATTGGATTCTCTTCTTTGGAACAGAATCTGCAATTGTGATGTTAAAATTCTTGCTTCGGTTGTGACATATTCACCAGCGCCTGTGTAGACTGACAGGGGCTGCCATATCACCGAGCTGCTACGAAGGAGCAGCTGGTTTGCTTTGCATGCATAATGTGGATTTAATCAGCTAGGCACCCCCTGTTGCCAATTCCTGTATTGCATTTGAATGAAAAATCAGGAATCTGCGTGTGATCATTAAGAAATATTAGCTGGTAACAGAAGCGTATTTGCTCTAGCCAAAAAAAACCGAGAAAATGGTGTGGGGTCTATGTATGAAGTTTAATATTCAGGTGCGCAAACACAGAGCCATAATGACTTTATCAGTTAGGCAGATAGCGTCTAATGTGCAATGTTACCCTACGGGACTGCCAGCGCACTTTTCAAGCCATTCGGAGATGTGTTCAAGGGCATTACTGCAACTACAACTACCATGGGAAAAAAGTGAATAAATCAAGCGAGTCTGATGTTCTTTAAGGGGGTTTGCTGCCTGGTTTTACCTGGCCATGACGTACAGTCAACGCTGTCTGTAGAAGTTGCTTCCAAAGTTCGAATCCGTATGCTATGTATCAATGTTCTGTGATTGAAATCCATTGCAAAACATTGACATTTTGGCAACCCCTTAAAAGACTTGGGGCCAGATGTAGGTAATTCCTATTTACCGACTCTTAAATACCGAAATATACCGATTCGGTATTTAGGAGTAGGTAAATAGGAAGGAGGCATATGTAGGTAAATCTTCATTTCCAATTACCGATTCGGTAAGATTCGGTATTTACCGATTCTGTAAATACCGAATCGGTATTTCACATTGATTCCTATGGGCCTTGAAGCCCATAGGAATCAATGGGAAATACAGATTCGGTATTTACAGAATCGGTAAATACCGAATCCTGCAAGGGTGCAGGGGGTGTCACTTTGACACCCTCTAGCACCCCAAGTACAGGCTCGTGTGACATGTGGCACACATACATGCCCTAAGGGCATGTCTGTGTGTCACATTGCACAGGTGTGCATGCACAGATATGCATGCACACCTGAATTCGGTATTTTACCACGCAATAGGATTGTGTGGTAAAATACCGACTCTTAAGGGCCTGTGGCACTCTTAGGAGTGTCAGCTACATATGGATCTACAGAATCGGTATATTTACCGATTCGGTAAAATACCAAAGTGGTAAATTTACCGAATCGGTAAATATACCGATTCTGTAAATAACGACTCACCTACATCTCAAAAGCCAAATACCGGTCGGTAACGGCCGAAATCGGCCGTTACCGACCGGTATTTGGCTACCTAATTCTGGCCCATGGTAACCTATTCACAAAGGGGACGTGGCCCCCTTAAGATCCCTATTAGCTTTAGAAAGCGTGAAAATTATTTGTAAAATTGGTCCCTCTATTAAGATGAGACAGGCATTCAATGAAACGTATCCAATTTAATTTAAGTCCAAACAAACGACACTCATGTACTCCTGAGTCAGTATATGATTTTATAGTAAATAAATGGAAACTATGTACTCAAAAAATGAGAACCAAACAAATATATGCACAGACAGATATACACTTAAACAATTACACTTAATATGGTGACTTGAAGTGAAAACAAAGAATATATTTACATATCACAACACAATAAATACATAACGAATGAACATATATTCAAGACACACAGTTAAACACAGTGTGATATATATATATATATATATATATATATATATATATATATATATATATATTCACTGAAAAAACCATAGGTTTCACACACGTTATAGTTAGGAAGTAGCATTTACAAAACCTTTGAAATTCACTGAAAAACCATAGGTTTCACACATGTTATAGTTAGCTGGACATTTCACTCATATAAAACCATTGAAATTCTCCCATTATAGTTAGTTCAGCTAACTATAACTCGCGCGCCCGCAATGCACTGCTGATGACGTCACATATTACATCACTCATGACATGGTCAGTGACATCACTGATGACATCACTGATGACATCTCAAATGACATCACTGATGACATCCCTGATGACATCATCCAGTGAATGGGTGTTTTTCTGAAAATTAAATATGTTTTATATATGTATATCTGAAGGTTGATGGAAGAAGTAATGGGTATATAAGTGTACAAACGGCTGCTTTTTTGGTGAAAAATAGATTGTATAACTGACTGATTAAGTGTATCTTAATCAATACATGGGTTAGTGAGTAATGTTTAAATATATACATTTCTGTATCAGTCTCTCACTTTCTGTATAAGTGGCTGCATGTGTTGGTGAGTAGCTATATGAGATATACATAATGTCTATATAGGTTATTGTTTGTTTGATTATTAGTAGGAGTGTCTGAGTGTCTGAGTGTCTGTATGCTTCGTTGGGAGGTCTTATGTAGTGCATAGATGCATGAATGAGTGACTTACTGCTTGTATGTGTTGAAGGCAGCATATCTGCAGGACTGTATGGGTGAATGAGTGTGTGTGGTGAGTAGCTATATAGGTTATTGTTTGATTTTTTTTCTGTATGGGTGGTTGAGTGTATATATGGGTGTGTTAGTGAATGAATAACTGTCTTAATAGTGTATTTGTGAGTAAGTACATATGTTTTAAACTAGTACATATGAGTTATGTGTGAGTAACTCTATGGATGAGTGTCGGTGTGTATCAGGGTGATCAGGATGTATCAGTGTATGAGAACATATGATGAGTGAGTACATGTATGACTGACTGTATATGTCTGTTGATGAATGAGTGGATGTGTGTATAGATCTTGGAATTACTAAATAGGTGTGTTGTAAGTGGCATTGGTATGTCTATTGTATTGAAAATGTTATTTTCTATTTTTGAATGTGTGTAATAAAGGTTATATTAGGGTGAGAGAAGGTCTGCCTCTCTTCCACAAGGATGATGTCATCATTGATGTCATCAGTGATGTCATTTGAGATGTCATCAGTGATGTCATGAGTGATGTCACTGACCATGTCATGAGTGATGTAATATGTGACATCATCAGCAGTGCATTGCGGGCGCGCAAGTTAGAATTAGCTGAACTAAGTATAACGGGGGAATTTCAATGGTTTTATATGAGTGAAATGTCCAGCTAACTATAACATGTGTGAAACCTATGGTTTTTTCAGTGAATTTCAAAGGTTTTGTAAATGCTACTTCCTAACTGTAACGTGTGTAAAACCTATGTTTTTTTCATGAATTTGAAAGGTTTTTTAAATGCTAATTCCTAACTATAACATTTGTTAAACCTATGGTTTTTTCAGTGAATTTGCAAGGTTTTTTAAATGCTAATTCCTTACTATAACGTGTGTGAAACCTATGATTTTTTGTAGTGAATTTGCAAGGTTTTTTAAATGCTTACCCCCAAATAAAATATGTGTGAAAATCTTTGTTTTTTAATGAATATAAATACAACATCAAAACACTGAAAGTTTTTTTTTCTCCTTTCTTTACTGCCCTTCCCTTAGTTTTTCATTCCCCTTAACTCACTCCTCTACCTATAGTCCCCTTCTTTCACTCACTCTTCGACTCCTCTTTTGTCACTCACCATACTGCCCTTTTCTCACTCTTTCACTTAGTCCCTTCCTTCTCTTCACTCAGTCATTTCAACCACTCATTTATGCACTACGCTTTCATTCAAAAAAATGAACGACACAGTGTATTTGGAATATAACTCTTTTTAGAGAATTGAATGAGTTCTCAAAAGAACTTTTTTTTTCTTTTGTTGTTTTATATTTTTTTTAGCTTTTTTTAAAGTTTTATATTTTTTTTGTTTTTTTTGCAAAAAATTCAGGAACTGCAACTTGGAAACTGTTCAACAAGAACAAAATAAATGAAAAATATACAAAATGTATCTCCTTTCAGAGCATTTATGATTCTGAATGCTGCGTTCAATTACATTCAGGCTCTGTTCACCTAAAACAATAACCTCAAAACATTTGTTGCATCGCATATGCACATGTGCCAAATATGGCTTAAGGTCCATTTCTGCTGTTGCTGGCGATGGAGGTGGAGCTGTAGATGTGCTGGCCACAGCTGGTGGAATCTGCTGGGAAATAGCTCTTGTGGCTGCTTGGGCATATTGCACAGGGTGGACATTTTTTACATGTCTTATCATAGTATGGATTGAAAAAAGTATTTTTTAAGACGGTTTCCCCTTGAAAGAACAGTACCACAAAGGGTACACGTTACTTTAGGGGTTTTTACCTTTTTTAGTCCCTCAGGAAAATTAAAAAACTTCCAAATAAAAGAAGATTTCCCCTTCTTGGCTTGCTGGCGATATTCTATGTGGAAGTCAGAAGAAGAAGATGTTGTTTCCTGTCTTTCTGCCGTCCTGTTGTTTTTTCTGCTTCCCGCTCCAAAAAGGGTCCTTCTTCCAGGAGAATAAAGCAAATAGTGAGGGAAATAGGTAGGGTTTTTGAAGATTCTAGATCTGAAAATACTATGAACCAATGAAAAATGTTGTTTTCGAGTCACATGACTTGACGTGCGTGCTCGGGTGCGCGCACGTGGTGCGAGCACCCGGTCGCGCACGTCGCTTTAAAATGGCGTTTTGCCCGATTTTCTTAAAAGTTTCAAAACGAGAAAAGGAGGCAAGGTAGACACTCCCTGAACCCCTAGAGCTTCCCAGGGGGTCTCTAAAGATCCCCGAAGGGCAAAAAAACCCATTTTTTAAAATTAAATTGCGAGGTGCGCGACCGGGTGCGCGCACCCCGCAAATTTTTCAAGAAAAAAAAGGTTTTTTTGCCCGTCGAAGTTGTTTAGGGACCCCCTGAGAAGCTCTAGGGGGTCAGGGACTGTATACCTTGCCTCCTTTTCACGTTTTGAAACTTTTATGTAAATTGGGCAAAACGCCATTTTCAAGCGACGTGCGCGACCGGGTGCTCACACCGCGTGCGCGCACCCGAGCGCGCACGTCAAGTCATGTGACTCGAAAACAACACTTTTCATTGGTTCATAGTAGTTTCTGTTCTAGAATCTTCAAAAACCCCACCCACTTCCCTCACTATCTGTTTTACTCTCATGGGAGAAGAAGCCTTTGCAACTTTCCTGAGAATTTTCTGAAATGGCTGCAAGACAGGATTCATCTTCTGATTCTGGGGAAGATTATCGGCTACCTCAAAGAAAAGGGAAGGAATCTTTCATATGGAAATTTTTTACTTTTCCTGAAGGACTAAAAAAAGTGAATGCCCCGAAAGTCACTTGTACTATATGTGGCACTGTTCTATCAAGAGGAAATCCTTCAAAAAAGTACTCCTTTTCAATACCTACAATAATAAGGCATGTCAGACAAGTGCACCCTGTGCAATTTGCACAGGCATCAACAAGAGCTCTGGCCACACAAATACCACCAGCTGTGGCCAGCACATCATCTGGAGGCCCACCTGCATCTCCATCCACTGCATAGATGGACTTAAGACCATTCTTGTCAAAAGTCCACATGAGATGCAACAAATGTTTTGAAATTATTGTGTACGGGGAGCAGAGCCTCACTCTGATCGAGCGGAGAATTAATGAACATCAATGCTCCCAGAGAAGATGAATTTTTTCAAAGTTTGGATTTATTTTGTTCCTGTTGAACAGTTTTGCAGTTGAAGATTTCTGTTCCTGTTTGAAAAATCAAAAAAAATATAAAACTTTCAAAAAAGAAAAAAAATATAAAACAACAAAACAAAAAAAAAGTTCTTTTCAGAACGAACTAATTTTTCCAAAAAGAGCTCTATTTGTTACGCACTGTGTCATCTTTCATTTGAATGAATGTGTAATGTATAAATCACTAAATGAAATGAATTACAAAAATGGAGTAAGGGACTGAGAAAATGAGTGAGGTAAAGGAAGTATAGTGACTGAAGAAAGTGAACTAAAAGAGTGACTGAAGCAAGGGGGCAGATGTTACGTTACATGGTGCATCTCTGCAAATCAGCAGGGATGCGCCAAGTAACCTACGACAAGCAAAATCACCCGTGCGCCACCACTGATGTGCCACATTTACAATGTGGCGCACCATGGGGCAAAAACGGCACACATGCGTGACGCATCTGTGCCGTAAAGGTGTCGCATTGCTGGAGTTGCGTCGCATGCGCGATGCAGCTCCAGCAATGCTCCTGGGGGGCCCATTCAACTAATGCTGCTTCAAGCCTTACGCCTGCTTCAAGCAGGTGCAGGGTTTTGACATAGCTTTGGCCTAAAAGTGATTGAGTGAAATCTTGTAGAATTCACTTAGCCACTTTTAACAGGCGTTCCTGCGCAGGAACGCCCCCCCTGCACCAGAACGCCTCCTTAAGGCGCAGGGCTTTACAACGTGACGCATCTCCCAGATGCCTCACGTTGTAAATAGCCCGCACCATGGCGCATCTTTTGCACCGTCGCTGCGTCACAAAAGTGACGCAACGGCGGCACAAAAGAGGCGTAAAGGGCTTGTAAATCTGCCCCAAGATGTCTAAAGGTAGGGTAGTGAGTTAAGGGAAATTAAAAATTATGGAAAAGAAAGTAAAGGTGGAGGAGTCACAGAAGGGGAGTGAGGATGGACATATGGACGGAGAGTAAGGGACAAAGAGAGATACATAGAGTAGGGTTAGGGGAGTGAAGGTAGAAGAAATGGAAAGATGATGAAGGAAGGGGATTTGAGGATGATAAAAGGGAGGTAAGTGAAAGTGAGAAGTGGGAAATACGTGACTAATAAATTGAGTAAGAGAATGAAGGGACTTAGGAAAGCGTAGAGAGGGAATGGAACAGAGGGACAGATTTATGTTACCCAACACATCTCTGCAAAATAGCAGAGATGTGCCAGGAAAGATGCGACACACAAGTTAATCCTTGCACCACTCATGATGCACCGCATTTGCAATGCGGTGCACCGTGGCGCAGGAATAAACAGATGCGTGTCTCATCTAGGGCTGAAAGTTTGCACAGTGTTGAAATTGTGTTCCATGCAGGACGCAACTTCAGCACTTTTCCAACTAGCTCTATCTGTAACGTGGTACGTCAACCTTTACACCTGCTTCAATAGGTGCAATGTTTAGACACATCAGCATTGGTTAAGTGACTCCGTGAATTCTTGTAGATTTCACTGAATCACTTTTCAAGGGGGTTCTTGAGACGGAACGCCTACCCCTGCGTGGAAATGCCCACATGAAACCTGAGACTGGTTTCATGTGGTGCAGGGTTTTACAACGTGATGCATCTCCCTGCACTATGGCACTTCTTTTGTGCTGCCACTGCATAAGAAAAGTGACGCACAGGCGGTATAAAAGAGGCGCAATGGGCTTCTAAATTTGCCCCTGAGGAATTAAATGAGTGAAAGAGTGTGAGGGAGAGTAATGGGTGAGATACAGACAGGAAGAGAAGTTAGACTGAGTAACACACAATAAGAGAGGGAGGAAAAATATTCAAAATATGAGTGAGAGAGTAAATGAAAAGGAGGTAGCAGAAGGGAATGAGAAAAAGAAATTAGGGAGCAAGATTGACAGATGAAGTGAGGAAAAGAAAATGAGGGGTACTGATGAAATTGGAGAAGAAGAAAAGGAATGGGAGTGATGCACAGAGAAGAGAAAATGAAGTGGGAGAAGAGGGGTGAGAATCAGTAAAGGGCAGTGATAGTGAGGGAAGGGATGTAAGAGTGAGGGGAAAAGAGTAATGGAAAAAAAGCAAGATAAACATAGTGATAGTAGAAGATAGGAAAGACAAGTAAAGGACAGAGAGAGAAAAAGGTAGTTAGACAAGGTGAGTGAGGCTGAAAACACAGTATTAATAATGACAGAAAGACTGTAAAGAAGAAAGAAGGGAAATATTGGGAATAAGTAAAGGCAACTAAAGGAAAGTAAAAAGAGTTAAGGAAGGCGAATAAGAGATAGATTTAACAATGACCAAGAGACAAAGAGAAGTAAGAGAGTGATTAAAAAGTATTTTTGTTTGTCATACTTACCTTACAAATAGTAACAAACTAATAGTAAATTTCTTTTAAAAATATACTATCTGTGGAAGAAAAGAAAAAATAGAGTTATAATATACATTTCATAAAACAAAAGAAAGTAGGAGTGCAGGAAACAGAAAGTGAAAGAAAGGAAGAGAAAGGGAGAGAGAGAGAGGGACAGAATGTGTAGTGTATAAATCAATGACTAAGATGACTGTGTGAAGGAGAGGAAGGGACTGAGGGAATGACTGTGGAAAGGAAAGTATGGTGAGGGAGGAAAGGAGAGTGTGATGAGTAATGGAAGGTGAGAGAAACAGTGCGTAAAAGAAAGGGACTAAGGGTAGAGGAGTGAGTTAAGGAGAGTGAAAAAATAAGGGAAGGGCACTAAGAGAAATAGAGTGAGGAAGGGTGAGTGAGAGAAGGTGAATGGGGTAGAGACAGGGAGTGTAAGGGATGGACAAAGGGAAATAGAGTAGGCTAAGGGGACTGTACAACTCTCTGCAATGCAGCCCCCTGACGCGTTTGCAGAGGGGGAACTAATTCCCCTTGCATACTGGGGGTCCCTGGGGGCCAACTAGCCCACCAGGAACCTCCAGTATTCCCCAGCGGGCTACATTGCAGAGAGGTGTAATGAGGCCACACCCTTTTTTACACCTCTCTGCAGCGCAGCCCACGGGCGCGTTTGCAGAGGGGGAACTAATTCCCCTTGCATACTGGGGGTCCCTGGGAGGCAACTAGCCCACCATGAGCCTCCAGTATGCGCCAGGGGGCTGCGTTGCTTCGCTCCAGAGGGCGGCGGTCCCCGGGGCAGTGTGGGGGGGGATTGGGCACCCCCCACACTTCTTTATCACTATGCCCTCACAATTTGGTCCCCCTAGGGGGTAATTTTTAAATAAACATACCGGTTTAAAAAAAAAAAACATTTTAGGCCTTGCGGGTCCTTGTGGGACCCCCTGAGCAGGCCTAGGGGGGTCAGGGTGCTTCTACCCTGCCCCCTTTTTGAGTTCTACACTTTTTTTCTGCTTTCTTGTGCCTCAGTCTACTGAGACACAAGATGGCTGCCATCAATTTCTGTTTTGGAGTGTTGACAGACAGTGGCAGCCAATCAGCATGAAGCTCGTGCACGGGAAGGTGCGCACACGGTGCGCGCTTATATATATATAATTGATTTCAACTTTAATTTTCTCAGCAACTACTGGAGGGATTTACACCATTTAAACAAAAGCGTGATCTGCGTACCAGACCCTACCATTTTCCCAAATTTGGTGTAATTCCGTTCAGCGGATCGGGCTGTAGCCGTGTCTAATCGTCCTATGGAAATTGACATGGGGAAAACACGTTTTGGGACCCCCCTTTTTTCTCGGCCCCCGCTTGACGAGTCTTCCCGAGACTTTCAGGGAAGGAGCGGAGCGGGCCATCTTCTTCGAGAAATTCGCGGAGATTCATCAACCGGCGCCAAAGTTATTCCCAATAGAATGTTGCGGATTTCCTATGGAAACTAGGTCCTAACTATAAATACCTACTGGCCACCTCCAGTAGGTAATATATAGATATATATATTCCAACAACGCAGGTAAGCCCCAAAGAGGAGTGAAGCCACTGAAAGGTACATCGCACTTTAATTTATTCTCATAGTGCATGTAGGCAGCATTTCAGGTACAAGCTTTATTAAAATAGTTTCGCTAAACGCGTTTCAGGAAATGAAATCCCTTCTTCAGTGGCGCTGTCAGGAGTCATTGAGAAACACAGTTCAGGGCACACTTTATATTTCAAATGCCGGCCTCAGTGGGTGTGTCCCTCGCAAGGTCCTCTGGGCATTGTAGTGCATAGAGTTTTCCCCATGTAGGGCGGTTTCTCAGTGTCTTCGGTTACAACAAAGTTTAAACCCCAGTGGGTGGAAGTATTGTCACTGAATGTTGCCTGCCCCGCTTTACTCAAAGTAGAATCCGTGCATCAAGCCAAGTGCCACCCTGTTGTGACACAGTAGCTTGCTTCCTCTCGTGTCTGCCAGCAACGTGATGAATCCGGCTGGGCACAGCCGTAAATTATTCCAACAACGCAGGTAAGCCCCAAAGAGGAATGAAGCCACTGGAAGGTACATAGCACTTCAATTTATTCTCGTGCATGTAGGCAGCATTTCAGGTACAAGCTTCATTAAAATAGTTCGCCAAACGCGTTTCAGGATATATATATATAGGTCGTGACACTGACGAAGGCTTCTGCCGAAACTTTTGTTTTGCTGTAAATAAACCGCACGCTGTATTAGTAACCCCCGGAGTGCTGCTCTTTCTTTTCCTGACACGGAGGAGTGTTTGAGCGTTATATATATATATATATATATATATATATATATATATATATATATATATATATATATATATATATATATATATATATATATATATATATACACAGAAGAGTTTAAGGCATACATTTCTGACCTATTGTGAGTGCACGTTGTGCATTAGCCTCTGCCTGCTTGCAGACATCACCCCCTTCACCGTGAATGGGCTGGCTGAATGTTCCGTACCTCAGCAGAATTCTGCGGAATAAAACTCTGCGAGCTCTGCCCAGGCCTAATATGGTAAGCAGTTTAATTCTCTGAGTGCTTTAGAAGCAGATATGTTTTTGGGAAGTTTAAGCACCAGTCAGGCAGCTGAATGTTGAACTGTCTGGAGTTTATGAAGCAGTTGTTTTAAGCTCCCTGCTTAAAGGCTATTACAATAGTCCTGCCTCGGTGTTATAAGGGCTTAGGCCACTGTTTCATTTTGAGCTTTAGACATGCTGTTGGATTTCCTTGAGCCCTCAAAGGTAGGGACACTCTCTACATACAGCTATCATGGCACACTATTAACCTGGCTGCTGCTCACAATGAATACCTTAGCTGAGTCATGTTCTAGTCTCTGCTGGCGCAGTCCTGTTTCAACTCTCACAATTTGAGTATGTCCCTGCACAATATCTATCAGCCAGTTAGCAAGAGGATGCACATAAATGCTAGGAAAGCAAAACGGAACCAGGCACGATACTTGACCAGCTGTGCTTGATCACACTGCACATGGTTCTGATGGATCACTGAAATAATATCGAGGGACAGAATATCGACCATCAAAAATATCGTTGACAAAATATCGAGAGACAAAATATCGAGTTTCTATCTACAAACAGGTAAGTACAAAAATATCGAGTTAAAAATATCGTTTACAAAAATATAGTTGTAAAAAATATCGTATTTACTAAAAACAGTGTTAAATTAAATTAATATTAATAATTAATTACTCAAATATACTTAAAATTACTTAAATTAACTTATAATAATTAAATAATTAATGAAAGTTAAATAAATATTTTTTTTATTTCATATTTAATAAAACATATATATATAGTAACAAAATATAATAAAATAATACCCAAAAACTGAAAACTGACCCTGAACCCTAAAAATACCCCTTTACCCAAAAACCCAAAACTGACCCTGAACCCTAAAAATACCCCTTTACCCAAAAACTGAAAACTGACCCTGAACCCTAAAAATACCCCTTTACCCAAAAACTGAAAACTGACCCTGAACCCTAAAAATACCCCTTTACCCAAAAACCCAAAACTGACCCTGAACCCTAAAAATACCCCTTTACCCAAAAACTGAAAACTGACCCTGAACCCTAAAAATACCCCTTTACCCAAAAACTGAAAACTGACCCTGAACCCTAAAAATACCCCTTTACCCAAAAACTGAAAACTGACCCTGAACCCTAAAAATACCCCTTTACCCAAAAACTGAAAACTGACCCTGAACCCTAAAAATACCCCTTTACCCAAAAACCCAAAACTGACCCTGAACCCTAAAAATAAAAACGAATTTTTTTACTATCTATATTATATACTTACATATTTTCACTTTCTATATTATTTACAGTCGATATTACTTCACTTACCTTAAAAACGATATTTTGGCTGTCTATATTCTGTCCTGTCGATATTTTGTCCAAACGATATTTTAAACTCGATATTCTGTCCAAACGATATTTTGGAGTCGATATTATGTCTGTGCACCGGTTCTGATGAGGCGAACGATTTATTCTGATATAGTATGCAGCTTTCATGCCCTGTACTGATTGGCACAGGACATTTCCCCACCTGCACTCCACTGCTGCGTAAAACAGCAAGAGAGAAGCATATGCTCACTAAAGTTGCAGCACATGATATGGGGATACACCCCTTAAAGGTAAAAAGAAAGAGTCAGAGATCTTGGGGGAACGCACACAAATAAACCCAACAAAAAGAGGTAAGCTGCTGCAGCAACATTCTCCGGTTCACAACCGTGCTCTGTTCCCACAGTACTGTGTCACTGATAACACTGGTACTGCCCTAAACAGGGAGAGAGAAGAGGTAGATCAGCAGAGTGACATAGCACAAGAACAGGTAGGGGAAAACATACTAGGTGAGAAACCTACATTGCAACAGGCAGCAGCACAACACATTTTCCATAGGATATCCTAGAACCAGGTGAAAATATTGGCAGATGGTACTGCTATTCATGTCAAACACTCTGACTTCAACAGGTCAGTTCTGTATTGAGTTGCTATGTGAGGAAGAGCCCCTTTGCTCCAGAGTTGTCCTCAACCATGTTGAATTTTAGCAAAGGATCTATGTGCCACAAGGTGCAAAAACGATATCACTTTGGAATACAAATAGGAGTGGGGTAAATGGGAATTTTATATATGATGGTTCACCAAGATATGCTAGCTGCTCTTTAAAAAAAAATGTTGTTGACCCTCTGGCACATTAGGAATAGCTTGAACCCAAACAAGAAGCTACCTTCTTATTGGCTGCAAAATGGACTCTGTACTGCTTGCCAGAAGAACATTGAAAGAGTTTGTTCATCTTCTTGACTTTTTTCTGTGTATTGAGGGCTTCATTCTAGGACCCAGAAAGACACTTTTATGACCAGATCCACAGGGGTTTGCTCGGACTTGTCTCCTGCTGAAAGAAGCCTGTTAAAGAATGGTTTGCATCCTGCAAAGCAAAAAAGATCCTGAATACTGAGGGAGGTGGTGACCATTGAGAACCAAGAACTGAGGGGGCTGAGCCATGAAAAAACAATTTAACATCCAAAAAACGAGTCTTGTAATGCTGTTTTTACCCTTTTGGAAATCTAAACCTTGGTCCAAACTTATTAAGGTTTCGCATCGCCCTGGCACCATGCAAGGGGACGCAGGGTGACATAAAGCCTAGCATGAAATTTACCAAGCCACACAAGGTCACCTTGCTTGGCCCTGCATGGCAAATCTGGAGTAACGCAAGGCAGCGCAAGTTGCTGCCTTGAATTACTCTGTGTGGTAGGAGCATAACATGCGTGGAGCATGAGTTCTCCAATGTATTCTGAAGCATTCCCAGTTTTAACAACACTGGGAGAGAAGTTGGCCTAAGGGCTAGGGCGGTCGACCTCGAATCTGGGGAACTGGGTGCGAGTCTCGGCAATGACGCTGAATATCCTGTGATCTGGGCAAATCACTTAATCTCCCCGTGCCTAACAAAAATGAACGTGTGTCCTCATGTAACGTAACTGGTGCTATGGAAAGCGCTCTGATACTCGTTTCGGATCAAGTTTGCGTTATATAAAAATCTGCCAAAAAAAAACAAACAACTGGTAGACCTCAAAATGTCTAACAGTAAAGTATAACCTATGATTATCAAGAAAAAAGGAAAGATGTATGTACATAGCCACCTCGTCCACCAAGTAACCTTCTCACACACACCTTGTGTATCTTAATGATTAGATCCCCAACATGAGGGGCACACTGACCAAAACAATCAAGGGGTATTAATTTCCCTTCATGGCTATCTTTCCTAGGACAACAATTTGTGGGCACCTGAAAAAATTCAGACTCTGGCTGTGAGTGGCTGTTGGACTTCTGATCCTATATATGTGCCCACCTGATTTCATCAAATTAAAGAATAGCAAGTCCTATAGGCACTTCAAAATTTCTATGAAGGCCTCTTCTCACTAATTTATATTGTTAACTCTGAGCATTTGTAGGAGTAGCATTTTCCATTTCGTCCTGACGAAGCTGGTTACACCGTGTAAATCCACCAAAACATGTCTACTTACTTGGTGTGCTGAATCTGCCTAACACTATGATACTATAGATGACCTTTCCTCTGAGACATCATGTTTGTTCAATGATTGGAGTGGATCAGCAGCATTTTTAAAAGGCATGTGCTTGTTATCCTCTTTCTTTCTCCCTTCATACTCTTTTCTATTCTCTTCTCTTTACTATTTGTTTTTTAATTTGGCACCGTTTTTGGGGGTGAGATTATGTCATCATTACCTGAAACCTTGAAATGCCAACCGTTTAAAAACAATGTTTTTGTTTATAAAAAGGTTCTCAGAGAATTGCTGATATATACACCATATGTGAATGGTTTGTGTATTGGCATAGTGTGTGTGATTGCATCATTAAAACTCTGCGCATTCTCATAAATTTGTGGTACTGGTCTTGATTGCATATATCAAGCTGAGATGATAGCTTGATGGTTGTTTGAGCTGATAAGTCTGGCTGAAATCCTGTTGTGTGGAAAATTGGTTTCCCAAGGGGAGATTTTACTTTACTGTTTGATACAATGCTCTGTCCCCTTGGCATGTGGGACCCCTCTCTCTTGTCTCAAAGATCTGGGAATGTGACAGAAGTGTACGCCTTCCAACCAGAAATGAAACTAGGAGAAATATCTTTATTTCTCCTTGTTGTTTCCTCTTTCTAAGTGTGCTGCATTTTGTCAGCACACTTATGGCCTGAATAGAAGTTGGTCGGTTTATTCCGAACCATGTGCAAACACCTGTTTAATCCTGGGTCGTACGTTTGAAGGCTTTTTTCACATCCAATAATTATCAGATACATTTCAATACCTCAAGCATTGTTACATTTTGGCAGGCCAAACCTACTGAAATTTAACAGGGATAATATGACTGTTATTTACGGTGCTACGTCGATTTTAGTGCGTTTAAAACACCAAAATACACAAGATATTGTTATTTATCAGGAGCGCTAAATAGCACCTATACTTGTAATCAGGGCGTTAGTAAGATGAAAATGTCTCTAAAGGTTGTTTTGTGCAGGCAGGTGTCCCTTCCTGCACAAAAACAATCCTGCTCCATGGCGCAAGAGTGCCTGCATTGCACTAGGCTGCAGATTGTGTACCAGCGCAGGCAGAGTACAGCAATGCATCATATCTTGATAGATATGGCACATTCCTGCCCTCCCCCTTTTACACAGTGCAGAAAGTTATCTTGCTGCGTTGCATGGAAAATGTTAAATTTGGCCCAAATGTCTCCATTCCTAAACTTGAGAGCCGTGTAACTGACCTTGACCATGGAGCATGACCACTGTCTCATGCTGAGAGAATAAAATGTAAGGATGCTTTCTGAGCTAGTTTTTGTGTTGGAAACGATTGAGCTCCAGGTGTGAAACAGCTGCAAGGGGGGTAAAGTCGCCACCGCAGAGAGGGATAGCCAATAGGGATCCCCGCCTTTCCCACTGGAAGAGATCAGAAGCTAAGGAGGAGATGCACAAGCAGTCTTGGTCACCACCTCTTAAACTGTGTCACAGTTAGAGAGCAGGCCCATGTGCTGCAGGCAAACAAGGCCCGCTCCCAAGATTCTGCAGGATTATGTCGGCCGTCATGTCCTCACATATCAGGCATCTGCCATCTTTGTGTGCCAAGTCAAGCCCTTCTGGCTCACCACCAAACGTTCTCATTTAAATGGATATTTTAAGTAAGTGGAAATTGCAGTCAGCATAGGGTGAGCAAATAAAGCAATACATTGACAAATCCATATTCAAAATTATATAAACTCACATTGTCATCGTTCTAGCACCAGCCCCAACTGATTATTAATGTGACACCTTTCTAACTTAATGTCATCAGAGGAAGCAGTACAAGTCTAGTTACACTAACAATGGAAGTCTCCCAAATCAATAGGCTTACAGTATCATAAGCAGGAAGAGCAGTAAAAATAGTAGCTAAAGGCTTCATCCATGATTCATTGAGAACAGCATGTGTAGGAAAGTAGGTTCTGCTTTTATGGTTACCCTCGCTTTTTGCCTGCTGCTATGCTGTTTCTGACAAGTCTGACTGGGATCCTGCTAACCAGGACCCCAG
The DNA here is from genome assembly GCF_964261635.1 of Lissotriton helveticus. NCBI lineage: Eukaryota > Metazoa > Chordata > Amphibia > Caudata > Salamandridae > Lissotriton > Lissotriton helveticus. Next base: position 429,315,939 of record NC_136065.1, read on the forward strand.
TCACTATGCTACCTCCCTTAAATTGACTATGGTGAGTACATAGGTAGATCCCAGATTGGCTACTGGTGTACCATTCTAAGTCTCTAATATATGGTACTGAGGTACCCAGGGCATAGGTTCACCAGGGGTCTCCCATGGGCTGCAGCATGTATTAGGCTACCCATAAGAGAACATTCAAATTGGGACAACGGACTTACCATTGCAGCATGTGTTAACTGGTTCTGTCAGACTCCTACGAACATATCAGCAGGAACGCCATGCAAGGATGAGAGGTCCCAGCTTCCCCGGCCACTGATATACCCAAAAGAGTCAAAGCCACAACAGTAAGCCAGGGTAAGAAGGGAAAACGGGGATAGAAGAATATGTCCCACGACGAACCCCACTCATGAACAGGACCAAGCAGCCAGGAGAAATCCCTACCAAAAAATAAATAGAAAGTGTGAGTAGAAAGGGAAATGCTAAATGTAAATAATACTGATGGGAAGCTTGTATGTTTCTGAAAGTACCTAAATAATTCTGTTCTTCCACTAGATGTTGATAGGTTTGTTCAAGTGGGATACTTAGTCTTTGTCTCCAGGAAGTGAAAGGAAGGATATCAATAAAGTTATACCATTGTGTAATTGAAAGGAAATCAAAGGGAGAGCACATTGGCACCCACCTAAGACTACTCGTAGTAATCCTTGGTAAGTGGAATCCTGATAGGAACAAAAGTTCTTTAAATCCCAGTAAACAAAGTAAACATAAGCTCAGTGTTTGGGCAACACAAAAGTCCTTCTTAACGTCAGGAAGATATAACAGGAGATTCCTATGTTTTGCAGGAACAACCACACACCATCACTCAACGAAACATAAAGAAAAAGGAAGGAAAAAATGAATCTCCAGGGACAAGGGTCCCAAACAGATAAGTATACGGAATCCCAAATACCATTGTATTCATGAGCAGCGCACCCACGCTGTTACCATATTGTGAGGTAATGGCTGACACTTTTCTTTCGTTGTAGGTCTGAGGCGAAGTGAGAGGTGCACAGCGAGATGAAGAAAAGGAATGCCAAGGAACCGTCGAAAGATAGAAGCAAGATGCCAGGAGATGCGAGAGGGAGGACCGCCAACGACCACAGGAACTGGAAAGCAGAGATCCGAAGGCGAACCGGAAGGTAAGAGACCCGGAAGTGAAACTGATCCTGATCATTAGAACGCAAAGTGTTCCAGTGTGGGATTGTAGGAGTTTTATACTCCTTTGACGGTCCCCGCGTGCTCAAAGTAGTGGGCCCGGTAGTTGTGACAGGTGCTAGCACCACTTGCGACAGATGTAGGTTTCCCTATATCCGAGGTCACTGCACTTAAAACCTATAACTCACCCCTAAGGCAGGCCTTTCAATCCTGAAGGCAGGGTGCTCGTTTCTAAGTGTGAGGGTGCCTCTGCATGAGCAGAACATACCTACAGTCTTCGGAGTCCGTTCTCCCGGGTTGTAAGTGCATCAGCCATTATGATACATAGAGTGGTCATGCATCATTACACGATTACCATCTCTAAACTGGCTGTAACGAACCCTGTCATGTTTGGTATCAAACATGGTGAAATCAAACCCCCACACTTTTATAGGTGTGGGAGGTATGATGTCATGCACTGTGCTCAGTGCTCCCTGTACTAGTCTTTTGGAACTAAACAGCACAACATGGCTGCTGTTGACCAAAGACACAATTTTTCCCTCCTGCTGCTAAGCTAAGCTTGAGCAGGGGAAGACAGAACAATAGGTATCCTGTCACAGGGAGGTGTGACCACCTCCCAGACATGATTTTGTGCTTTGTGAGCACCGATCAGTCTGCTTGAGGGGCACATTTGGTGCCCTCCTTGCATAGTCCAATCCAGCCCGTCAACAACCCTGCTGTGACTAGCACCCGGGACCCTTGTCCTTCGACCCCTCCGCCACTATGGCTCCGTCTGACTCCACTCTCTCAACCCTGGATACAACTACAACTGCCAGCCTTTGATGCCTAGCAATCCCAAGGCCCGTTCTCCTGCCAACACTGCCGCCGCAACTTCATCCCTCTCCGGACCCAGACAGCTACTGCCACACCACTGGACACCAATGCACCCAAACCCCTGAGCTGCATCCTCCTCAATGGTATGCAAATACCATTGCAGATTACATCGCGCCCCATGCCCTCACCTCCATTGACTACCTACTGCTCGGAGACCTGAATTTTCACCTTGACAACCTCAGTGACCCCAACTCCACCTCCCTCCTAGAGACCTTTGCAAACATCGGACTGAAGCAACTCATCACCAACCACACCCACAAGGTGGGACACACTCTCAACCCCATATTCCCTGGAGGAAACAACATTTGCTTCAGTCACACTATGTAACCTCTCTGGACGGACCCCCATTGCCTCCACTCTACGTTCTCGAAACCCACCGCACACAAGCCATCGCCACGCCTCCCATGCAGAAACTCAATCAATCAATCAGGTGTTTTATAAAGCGCACTACTCACCTGTGAGGGTCTCAAGGTGCTGGGGGAAGGTCAGCAGTTCCCTTTAGCTGAACAGCCAGGTCTTCAGTACCTTCCTGAAGGTGTTCAGGGAGGAGGCACTTCTGATGTTGGACGGGAGCTCATTCCAGGCCTTGGCAGCCATGTATGAGAAGGATCTTCCCCCCGCTCTGGCTCTATGGATGCATGGGGTTTCGGCAAGGAAGAGGTTGGTGGATCGGAGGTTTCTTTTGGGTACGTGGAGGTTGATTCTGTAGTTGAGGTATTGGGGTCCGGTGTTATGTAGGCATTTGTAGGAGTTGGTGAGTATCTTAAAAGTGACTCTCTTCTTGATAGGGAGCCAGTGGAGCTTCTGTAGGTGTTAGCTGATGTGATTCTGTCGCGGGATACCGAGGACGAGTCTGGCAGCGGTGTTCTGTATCGTCTGGAGCTTGCCGGCTTACAGGGCATTTCCATAGTCCAGCCTGCTGGTGATGAGGGCGTGGGTGACTGTCTTCCTTGGAGGATGCAGAGGGTGTTGAAGCAGCTGGAAGCAATGGCGTTGACCTGTGTATTCATGGCGAGAGAGGAGTTGAGTAGGATGGCGAGGTTTCTCACGTGGTCCGTGGGGGTCTGGGGAGTGCCGAGTGCGGTGGGCCACCAGGAGTTATCCCATCCCGGTGGGGTGGTTCTGAGGATGAGGACTTCTGTCTTCTCCGAGTTGAGCTTCAGGCAGCTTGTGCTCATCCAGGGTGCAACGTCCTGCATTCCTTTCTGGAAGTTGAGTCTGGTGGTGGTGGGGTCCTTGGTGAATGGAAGGATGAGCTGGGTGTTTTCGGCATAGGACACTATGTTGAGACCGTGCTGGGGCCATATAGATGTTGAAGAGGGTTGGTCTGAGCGATGATCCCTGTGGGACTCCGCAGTTGATTTCTGTGGGTTTGGAGAGGAAGGGTGGCAGTCTGATCCTTTGGTTTCTGCCGGTGAGGAATGATCGGATCCAGTCTAGGGCGGTTCCTTGTATGCCGGCGTTGTGTAGTCTGGCTGCAAGTGGTAGGTGGGAGACGGTGTTGAATGCTGCTAACAGGTCGAGTAGAATCAGGACTGCGGTGTGGCCTGGGTCGAGGAGGGCGCAGATGTCGTCTGTGGCGGCAAGTAGGGCAGTCTAAGTGCTGAGGTTGCTGCTGAATCCAGATTGGGAGGGGTCGAGGATGGCGTGGTCTTTGAGGAACCAGGTCAGAGACTGGTTAAACATCACTGAAGAGCATTTCACCTCCTCCCTCAGCTGCACTCCCCCGCCACAACTGATGCCAATTCCACAGCCAACGACCTCCATCAATGGATCGCCGACTGCTCCAACATAGTCACCACCCTCCAGAACGCCAACAAACAACACAACACGAAAGCCACCTGGTTCACCACGGACCTTTAAGAATCCAAGTGCTTGTGCTGGTGATTGGAGAAAGAATGGCGGAACAGCGAAACCCAGGAAGCACGCACCGCCTACAGGGCCACCACGACGGAATGCCACCAACTCATCGGATCTACGGAGAGAACTTTCACTCAGGACAGAATCCTCTCCAACTCCCACAACTCCATGGAGCTCTTCACCATCATATAAGAATTCACCAGACCTCAGAGCGAATACACTGACATTCCTTCCTCCCAGGACCTCTGCAACAAACTCAGCTTCTTCTTTCATCACAAGATCAGGACACTCTACGACAACTTCAACGACCAAGACCAAGGCACTGATCCAACACCATCCACCAGCAACACCTTCCAGCCTACCCTCCTCACCTGGACTCTTGACACCGTAAAGACTATAATAAGCATCCTCGCCGATGCACCCACTGACCCCTGCCCGCTGCACATCTTCCACAGAGCTGCCTCCGCCATTGCAGCAGAACTAAGATGGGTGATCAAATGCAACCTCGAAACAGGCAAGTTCCCTGATGACTGGAAAAGCGTCGAAGTCAACCCCATCCTCCAGAAGCCCTCAGCAGACCAAACAGACCTCAAGAACTACAGGCCTATCTCTCTCCTCCCCTTTTTCACCAAAGTCACCTAGAAAATTGTCAACACCTAGCTAACGCACTTCACAGAATCCAACAACATCCTCGACTTATCTCAATCCGGATTCCGCAGAAACCACAGCACTGAGACTGCCTTCCTAGCCGCCACATACGACATCTGCACACTCCTTGATCAAGGCCAGACTGCAGCCCTCTTCCCACTAGACCTCTCAGCAGCCTTCAAAACCGTCTCCCACCGCACACTAGCCAACAGACTCCACGTCACCGGCATTCAGGGAACTAACTGCATTGGACTGGATTCGCTCCTTCCTCTCTGGCAGAACTCAAAGACGAAGACTACTGCCCTTCCTCTCCGAACCCACAAACATCAGATGCTGAGTATCCCAAGGATCCTCCCTCAGCCCCAAGCTCTTCAATGTCTACATGACCCCCCTCGCAACCATCGTCAGAAAACATGGGCTTAGTATAGTATCCTATGCCGACGACACACAGCTCATCCTCTGCCTCACCAAGGAACCCAACATCACCAGGCACAGTTTCCAGGAAGGAATGAATGACATCACATCCTGGATGAGCAGCAGCTGCCTGAACCTCACCTCGGAGAAAACAGAAGTCTTCATCCTCAGATCCACCCCACTGCCCGGGATGACACCTGGTGGCCCCCAGCCCTCGGAAACTTGCCCATCCCCACGGACCATGCCCCCAACCTTGGGATCATACTCAGCTCCTCTCTCACCATGAACCAACAGATCAGATGAATCAACAATATATCCTCCACTTACTTCAACACCCTCCACCTACGCAGCAAGGCCTTCAAATGGATCCGTCCTAAATCTAGAAAGACAGTCAATGACTCACTTATCACCAGCAGCTGGACTACGAAAACACCCTCTACGCAGATATCAACAAATCTCTCCTTCACATACTCCAGACCATCCAGAAGGCCGCAGCAAGACCTCTGGAACCTCCACTGGCTCTCCGTTGAAAAAAGAGTGACCTTCAAACCGGTCACACACGCCTACAAAGCCCTCCACAACACCGAACCCCAATACCTCAACAAAAGAATCTCCTTCCGCCACCCCGAGAGAAACCTCTGCTCTACTGGCCTAGCCCTAGCCGAAATCCCTTGCATCCACAGAGCCAGACGAGAGGCAGATCCTTCTCCTACATCGTGGCCAAGACCTGGAACGAAATCCCCCTATGCATCAGACCAAGCCCTACACTGCAAACCTTCAGAAAAGACCTGAAGACCTGGCTCTTCGGATGACCTCGGAGTTGCCTGAAAACCCCTCCCTCCAGCGCTTGGAGACCCTTATGGTTTAGTATATAAATAGACCTTATGGTTTAGTAGTATGCTCTATAAACCCTTGATTGATTGATTGATAGATTTAAACTAGCTCAGAGAGCCATTGGCTCCCGCTCTGGTGCGAAACTGAACAAAGGACATGAGAGTAACATCCCCACTGTCTGACCCCTCCCCTGTGAGGGTACCCTGAATTGTCCCAACCCTTTCCTCAGGGTACTTAAGGGCTTACCTGTAGGTGGGTCCCTAGATCGTCTTGGGACAAGATTCATATCAAGACACCACTTGTTCTTTGACCGTCTGGGCACTCTGTACTGCGCTGGACCTTGCTTTGGGCTCCGAGACTGCAACTGGGAAGGCTCCTGCTGCTCCTTGTCTCATCGTCCTGCAAGTCTGCTGCAACATCTGTGCCCATGCTCCATACAGGACCTTTCCAAGGCCTGTGGGCATCGAAGACACCTAAAGGAATCTCCCTTGAAGTGAAGGAGTCACTTCCCTGCATCTGCAGGCACTGCAACGAAGCTGAACGGTCAGCTGATCCTAGGCTCCCATGGACTGAAAAAGGCTCAGCAACACAGGTCTTGGTTCTCCATATCCCTCAATGCCTGCCCGATCCTCTCACCAAGTTTGGGGCCAGTGTTCGTTGTTGGAGCCACAGGAACCAAACCCCTTTGCACTGCGTCAACTTGCCATTGCAAAAGCTTGTTTGCTTTCTTTCTCCAAGATTTTTTGGCTCCAAGAAGCCCCAACATCAAGCATCTCATGTGACCATGATATTCGTCCTCACCACATCACTTGCACTGTGGGCCTGCATCTTTGGTGAGCTGCTCGGGGTCCTCTCATGACTACAGTGCCTCCAGCTTGTGGGTCCATTTGAGGTTCTTCTTTTATTTCAGTAGGCTCCCCTGATTGCTTGGGCCTGCTCTGACTCCCCTGCTTGTGGCGAGTCACCTGGACCTTGCTGGTCCCGGCACTGCACCTTTGTTGCTTTCCACGTTGGTTGCAGTTGCAAGGCTTGGCGGTGCTCCCAAAAGACACTGACACCTCAACTCTCGACATCGGATGTGGGACAGCTCATGAAGGGCTCCTGGTCTTTCACAGCATCACCTGTCCCACACAGCTGCAGCACCAAGGTCACCGTCAGCTCTCCTGCGCCGCCCGACATCAGTGGGCATTCGTCTTGCGTGCCTCATCTTCACTCCTAAGTGGCATACACTCTGTCCCCTCTGCTTGCAGGTACTTCTCATGTTGAATCCACTGTTGGGTTCCACCGGACACTTTAAGCTTATCCAGTAGTGGCATCTTCCTAAAATCCTCCATTGAGTTTGATGGCGGTTTCCGATGCCACTTCACACCTATGCACCCAGCTTCCCTGGTGTAAGTATCCTGGTTCCTAGGGTATCCACGTGTGGTATGGCTCTCCAACCTTATGTCTTCCTCAGGGTATCTTCTGGATCCACTGGGAAGGGTCCTTCTTCTTTAATACTGCAACTGCGACTTACCAATTGACTTGTATTGAGCCCGTAGTTGTGTTCCCACTCTGCACATGGCCCCCCTGAGGCTCCTGGTTACTTACCCTTGGTGGTTCCTTGGGTCCCCGGCACTTCTACATCTTCTGGGTATAGTCTAGACTTGAGTCGTGGTTCGCATACCACTATTTTAGTATATGGTTTGGTCTCCCCCTGGCACCCACTTAGTATTTGTGCTACTTACCTGTTTTATTTACAAAGTATTGTGTGCATTGTGTATATCTCCAGGCAGGAGATATTTGTATGTATTTGTGAGTGTCTTTTAATAAATACATATTTTTATAAACACACTGTGGGGTTCTTTTTCACTTAATCTATATCAATAAGATTATGCTCTGGTAAAACAAGCTGCTTTACACTCCTTCGGGACTAAACCTGAAGGCTGCTATCCAGAGCTACCACTTAGAGAGCTTTCTAAGGTTGCCTAAAATCACTAAAATCACCATACCGGCTGTCTGGATTAGTGTAGGGTGACCACTAACATAAATGTGCACCATATACTAAACCAGCTTCTCACAGCATGTCAATATAAAACATTTCAACGCTGCACATTTTGATTACTTGTGTTGTCGGAATGAGAAATAAAAACATGACTGCGACAGGAAACAATATGGAGTTGAGGCTTAGTTTGAGTCTAGTTAGCAAAACACAGAAAATAAAGTTTTGCAAAATGTGGTATTTTCGTTTTTTCATACAAAAGAATACATAATGTTTACCACACCTTTTTAAGAAATCAAAATCAAAATCCTCACAGCTAATATAGGACATAATGTCCAGTAGATTCCTTACAAAACACTTAAGACCATTATTGAAAATCAAAGCGATTAAGCCTTCCCTGTTACAGGCTCATTTGAATACGATTGATGAGAAATTGAATCAGTTCACAGAAAGACAGGACGGATTGCAGCATTATGTTTTCTATCTCGAAGACCAGCATAGTTCACTACAGAATAGCTCAACATGAGAATGAAATGACTGCATTATAAAAAAAAAACTGGATGAGCTAGAAAACCATTACCCCAGATCAAATCTACAGTTCCTGACAGTCACTGAAAATTGCGAGAATTATGTCAGCATGATCCCTCTGGTGGAAAGTTTTATTCAAAAACACATCTTGCCAAATTATACCACTGTCTTATCCATTATGTGGGCTCACACCTGCAATTCCCAACTCAGGTTTCTCCCTGTCCTCCTTGTTGACTTTCCTGACTTTCGAATTAAGGAGCAAATATTAACTGAGGCTTTTCAGCAAAAAAAAAAATTTGACTTCAAAGGACTTTATGTTTCAGGTATACTCAGATATGATCATCATTTCAGCTCCAAGGAGGAGAGAGTTTAGGAATATATTAGACTCATTTAAAGCTGAAGGGGCTCAAGCTACTTTCTACCAGCAATCAAGCTTTAGCTATAAGGAAAGAAGGCATGGTGCTTTGTTGCAGTAACTACAGTGTCACTCTATAAAATGATGTTAAAATATGCAGACCGCTTCAATGTTCTTACTGCTGTGTATTCTGTTTGGATCCGCCTGTAACTGTTAGATGAGCTCCCAGGTCATAGTACAAGGTTGAGGGCGCCAGGTCTCCTGTAAGCAGTACCATTAGGTGGAGCACCGTGGCACTTGCTAACAGGGTTCACATTAGTACCTTAAGGGTGAATGAGGGTACTGCCCTTTTAATTGCTGCACATCCGGGGTGGTAGGAGGGCAGGAGGAGAAGTACACTTTATTGTTTTTTTAATGGTGTAATTAAAATAATATCATGTAATACAAAGACTATTAATAAGAAGCGGAAATATCATTTGGTGTTGATCTGAATGAACACGCTAGATCCTGATGTATTATTCTGTCAAGAGACTTACTTGAAAAGTAGCAGTCCAAGGATATTTGTTCCACAATGAGTCTTCCATGCTTTATTTGCAGCCTCGAATGTATGGAAAATATTACAATGCAATAGAGACTCCTTAGGAAGATGGTGGTGGGTTACAGCCAGTATAGGTACGAAGCTTTTCAGTTTTGTTTGTTATTAATGTACCATGGAGGATCAAGTGAGAGCTCTGCATCATTTATATAATTTAATAATAAGCTCAGAAGGTCCTATACTTAAGGGAGAGGACTTAAATGTTATTCAGACACCCAAGTTAAATGCCGGACGCAAAGGAAAGAAACAACTATGGCCCCAAACAACATTAATATTTTCCAATTTAAAATTAGATTGTGGTCACAGGGGGGTTTGGGAGGGGTAAGGGTCACAGGGTGGGGAGCAGTGGGAAAATATATATATATATGTCCTGTACAACCTTAATATGGTTTCTGGCACCCTGTGTGTAGAAAGAACATGGGACAATCGATGAGTGACCAGAGCTCCCAGTTGAAGACCCAATCTTGGAATGTGAACTGGCTAAGAGTCAAGTAGAGGAGGAAAATTATTTTACAATATCTGAAAGATGCCCCGCACAGATCTTAATATTGCAGGAAATGCATCTAACAGATATAGAAATGAGAACCCTTTTTTAGTCTAGAGGCTGGGTCCAAGAGCTTATTTATACCACCCAATAGCTAACTATAAAAGAAGTGGCAATTCTGGTCAAGATGAACCCACATGTTACAATGGTAAATAGAAGAGTAGACACGATGGGTAGATGGGTTATAGCTAGAATTAGGTGCCACCATCATAAATTTACTTTGGTTGAGTATTACCGACCTAATATAGGCAATCCTAGTTCTTTTAGAGTATTACTCACGGAGTTATTAAGCTTTCCTGACCCTAATATCTTAGCAGGGGATTTCAATGTAGTGTTGGATCGTGATTTGGATCGTTCATCGAAGAGTAGAGCAATCCTGAATAGTAAGGTGCGGAACTTATTAAAGTCTTCCGCCGAAACAGCTAGGATGGTTGGATATATGGAGAGATAAAATGGGTACCAAAAGGGGTTTTATTTGTAATAATAAGAAGTATAGCCACCAGTCATGATTAGACTTCTTCCTAATAGATCAAGATCTGAAAATATGGGCGAAAGATGCTAAGTATTTAGGTATACATTTATCAGACCACTCTGCAATAACCCTAGTTTTGGATATGCCAATTAAGTTAACACAGAGAAGGAGGACAATGGACTGTGTCTTATTACTAGATGAGTCAGTGATTGAGAAGCTGAGTATTGAGACTCAGGAGTTTAGTGCCCCATTGGGGGTCGAATGGGATTCCTATAAAGCCTTTTCAAGTGGGTATATAACGTCTTTGCAGGTATTCACACAGAAGAAATATAGAGAAGTAGGGGAAATAGAACAAAACATCCAGCGATTAGAACAACAGTAATCAGCCTGGGGGTCAAACAGGAATTAGGGTCCATACAAACACCTCTTTAGACTCTTAGGTTGGAACTAGTAGGGGTGATCGAAGAGAGATTAAGGAAAAGGTGGAAAGTGAGGAAACTCGCACATTTTGAATAAAGGGGAAGGGTGTGGAAAACTCTTAGCCTGAAAAACCAAGAACGATCAGGCAAGAGGGTTTATAAAAGAACTTAGGTGTGAGGTATCAGGAAACTCCATTGCGATCAGTGAAGAAATACAAGAGGCCTTCCATAACCATTTTGAAAAAGTACATCAGGAAGGATTGGAAGTTATGGAAGAAGATGTGAAGGACTGGTTGGGCCAGGATGTTCCACGTAAAATCATTGAAGGGGATGCAGAAACATCAACAGTCCCATTATCAGAAGTGAGATCTGGAAGGCCATTATGGCTGGGAAATCTGGTAAAGCGGCAGCTTTATAAATGTTTAATCGAGGTTCTCATCCCAGTACTGAAGAAGCTGTTTTCACACACCCAATGTTTGTGACTCTTACAGGCCCATCTCACTGTTTACTGCCATTATAAAATCTTCACTAAACTTTTTAGCAGAAAGATTAAATGGGTTGGTGGGGGGTCTTCTACACAAGGATCAAATAGCTTTTGTCAGGGGGAGGGGGATCCAGGATTTACCTTACAATCTAATTGGGGTAATAAACTGAACCTTGCTCCATATAATACCCCGGGCCATCATCACTTTAGATGCCACAAAAGCCTTTAATAGGGTAAACTGGCCCTATCTTCAGAAAGTATTAAGGCTGGGTAACCTGGGTAAGAACTTCTGTAGGACGGTGGATCCGATCTATCAAACCCCAACAGCTAAGGTCTTGGTGAATGGGAATTTATCTGCCTCCCTTTAGGATCTCGAGGGGAGATAGACAAGGGTGCCCCCTGTCCCCCTGTCCCCGCTTCTTCTCAACTTATATATTGAGCCTTTAGCTGTGAAAATTAGACAAGAAGATAAAATATCCCCCTTTAGACACAGTGGCTGGAAGAAAATGGTGGCCTTGTACGGCGATGATTTAATGGTGTATTCCTCAGAACTCGGTCCCTGTGTTGTAAGACCTGACCTCTCAATTTGGGCTTAATTCAGGTTATGAACGGAACCAAACAAAAACAGAGCTAATGGCCTGGAATATGAATGCACAACAAGGGAATATTAAAAATGAGATGAGATATCTGGGTATCAGGGTCACACAAAACATCAAGAGTATTTCTGAAATAAACTTTAAAAGAGTCAATGAAAAGATTTGCAAGTCATTAGCAAATGGATCACACTTACAGCTGATAATTATTAGAAGAGTGAACTTAATAAAAATGGTGATCCTCCCGAAACGCATCTTTATATTTCAGACATCTCCTTGGTTTTAGAGAGAAATGACTCAAGAAATTGCAGTCTAAGATTAGTAGTTTTATCTGGGCTTCAAAAGGCACACAGATCTCATGGAAAAAGATGCGCAGAAAGAAAGACAAGGGGGGGTCTGTGTTTACCAGATTTATCCTATTATGCATGGGTTTTTCTTCTGAGGAATGGGAAAATGTTATTGAATGAACCAGATGGTTCAGACATCAGAAAAAAAGTTAAAGGTGATGCTGTTAGATGTGAAGGGATGGGGAGCAAGGTTGTATCTATACATTTGGAGACCCTAGATACTTCAAAAAGGTGTGTCTCAAGATTCTGCATGGTTTAGCAGCTACATGGTATAAAATCAGAAAAGAGTGTAAAATCAATGACTACAGCACGTTATCACCAATATGGGATGCACCTGGCTCTCCTACATGGACAAAGTGTCCCTTAAAGGCAACCTTGAGGGAACAGGGGTGATGTGTTGGAAACAGCTAATCGAAGATGGAACTCTACTGTATTGGGATAAGTGGTTGGAGATCACAGACAATAAACTGTCCAGGTTCAAATATCTCCAAATGAAAAGTTGGCATCAAGCAATCGGAGTAGACATTGGCTCTCTAAATGAGCTGGAGTCCACACTGATGAGGAAAGTCACAAGAAAGAAATATGGGAGGGATTTCAACGGGGCGTGGCAGGGGATGGAGGAGCCAGAGAACTGCCGCGCCCAGCCCAGACCCGCCCAAGGTGGAATGGCCGCCCGTCCCGCTCCCCACGCTAGGCAAGGAGGGGGCGATCAGCGGAGGCGGTCTGACGGTCTGGGTCGCGGTTGCAGGCGGAGGGGCAGGCAGAGAATAGCTAAGCGCTCGTTCCTGGGCGCTGATCGGTGTGCACTGAGCAGGTAGGCACAAGTCTTTAAAAAGTCAAAATGAAGAGTAAAAGGAAACCGTTGCTCCCGGGGAAGCGTCGGGAGATCTGCTTGTCGGGGATCCAGCTAGAAGACGTATGGCAAATATCTTGTAACATCTTGTACTCCACGGTGCAGGCTGCAAAACTAAAGAGAAATTACATTTTTTGTCTCCTTAGGGTCTATTGGATACCCTTAAGGCTTTCTAAATTGGGGAAGGGTGTCACCCTGAAATGCCCAAAATGCGATCAAGAGTAGGTAGATGATAGACATATGTTCCAGGACCCTACCATGATACAATCCTTCTGGGCAGATGTGAGTAATTGTATTTCTATAATACTCCGAATGGAACTTCAGGTAAGCATAGTCTTGTTTTTTTGGGGGGATACAGCACATAATGAGTTTATATCTGCCGACAAAAGTAAGCTAGGGTTTTATTTGATTTTACTTGCCCGAAGGGAAATTTGTGAAAATTGGATAAAAAAATGTTCCGACGACCACAATATATTGGATTAGTTCTGTGAAACACATGATCAAACTAGATAGATCATTACCAAATAAGAAGAAAGATTTCTGGTTAACATGTGAGAAATTGCTTGAACCTGATGTGAATATGGTCCTATGATTATGCCTTTACACTGTGTTACTTCACCACTCCGGTGGTCCTTGCAACAATTCTTTTGCTGGTTGGAATAAACCACGACAGGAGAAGGTCTGTGTAAAGTGCATCACCCTGGGATTTAAACAGAAATCTCTGGAAGCTCCTGTGCGAGGGGGGCACCAGAGCAACATCTGATGTCTCTGATCTTTTTTTTAAAGGCAGAAAAAATAAATTAGATTGTGGTGTTTTAGATGCAATGCGAACAAATTATCCTGAATATATTCACGATATTCATGTTCATTTTACATTAGAAATAGAAATTGATGTATATTCTGTCTCAAACACAAGATGGACCTTAAATAACACCCTATATTAGAAGAAGTTTGGAAAATTCCCACTCACATTTTTATAGTAGAGCTTTTTTAGCATAACCTTCCATCTGCTGCATTATCCTTTCTTTCGTAAGCTTTTAAAAGCACTTTTAGGGACATGCCATTGCTTACTGTGTTAAACTATCTGAGGCAAGAAAGGCAACTATATACTCAAAAGTAGTGGGCAACAAGGCAGCTTTCACATTATTATCCTCTAATATCCAAGAGAACCTTCAAAAACTGTGACAGGCAAGAGAAACCCAAAGGGATTATTTTATTTCGATAGCACTGATAACGAAATATTAAGCAGAAATATAATGATGAAAGCAAACTTGTAGGCCTGGTCAACAAAAACAAAGTCAAATAAGAAATTAATAAATGAAATCATTATAAATCAGTTAATTAGTCCACTAAAACAATAGACGTTGATGTTAATTAGTAAATCAATCAATTAATCAATATTTTTTCATTCTATAATAGCCATAATAATACAAGAATTACAAACATGTTAAAACTCCAAGACATAATCATTAAAAATCTAACAATATGCCATCAACAGTAAAATCATGCATTTGATCCAAACCTGACGACTACATAATTCTGAGCATTTATAAAGTGCAATTATCCACTCCAAAAGTTTCCCTAAATTTCTGAGAACATCTGATATAATTAATCACTGCATAGCATGCTTGTTTTGACCCAACTGCTGTAAATATGTTATTGCGATGTTATGTTGCCTAGTATTAGCGGCTCGTAAAACTAGGACTAAGATGAATTTTTGATTGATCAGCCACGGAGGGTCCATTGTGGCTGGGGGGCCATGCACTCAACCTCTGCCACAAACAAGCCGTGTGGGTCAGGCTGAACAAAGGTCAGTGTGGTAAATGCTTTCTATATCTTTTCCCCTTTACCACTGCATCAGAATGTCCTGTGACATCATGGAATGTTAGACTCCCTTTCTGTGGCTAGAGAGTCAGTTGGTCATCTGAGGCTGAGGAGCTGGTAGCTCGCTCCTGGTGGGGTTTTCTCCTTGTATCTTCCTATCCTGTAACCTGCCACCTAACTACCTGCTATTAAAGAGGGATCTTCTACTACACCTGGACTACGCATCATTGTTGATGTACTACATTTTGGCGACGTTTCTTGGACTAACCTACGCTGCACAGAAAGAAGACTGTAACTTAGCACTAAGGAAACCAAGGACTGTTTTGGGACCCAGTCAAAATTAAAACAGAAGTAAGTTTATATTCTTTTGTAATCAGAGAAACGCCCAGCAAACCCCACCAGTGTCCTTTTCAACTTGGACAGCCTGCAACCTGGGCGTTCGTGTTGTGTGAGAGTCTATTGCCATCTAGCTGTCATCTCGAGACTATTTGTTTCCAGCTACAAGAGCCACTGCCTCAGCGGGCCTGATCACCCTGTTGTGCCTTCTGGCTTTCTTGTGTACTTTGACAGTTCGCCTTGGATATATCCACTGTGTATTCAGTATATTTTTCACACAGTGTGGGCACTTCTCCTCCTACGAACCCTTGGTGTATTTGTTCTTTTGGAGTTGCCCCGGCGCTAGCAGTACTCTCTTTCTCACAACGCTCTTGTGTCTCTACTTTCTCATTACTGGAGCCACCCATCATCTGTTTTGTCAAGCTTGGCTCTGGACTTTCGGTTTTGAGTGTGTTCTCCCACAGTGTGGTGTTTCCTCTGCCTTCACAACTTCAAGCCATTCAGTGTATGGAAGCAGCGTGTGGAAGCTTGGAAGCCTATTTGTATTTTTGCGGTGAGTGGGGAACATTTTTGAGACGTTTCGTGCACTTTTCCAATGCGATTTACTTTGAGGCGGTTGAGCCTTCACATCATGCGCAAACCAACTGCCATGGCGCGCACGCAATCTTACCCGCCTCGTGGAGCCTGCATCTTGCCCTGTGTGACGTCTGCCTCTCCGTCACTGCTTTCTCCCTTGCCAGTCCAGTCTGCACATC
The DNA here is from genome assembly GCF_964261635.1 of Lissotriton helveticus. Lineage (NCBI taxonomy): Eukaryota > Metazoa > Chordata > Amphibia > Caudata > Salamandridae > Lissotriton > Lissotriton helveticus. Next base: position 429,331,824 of record NC_136065.1, read on the forward strand.
TTCGCCGTGAGCCTTCCGGCGCTGACGTGATGACGTGCCTCCTTCTTGTATGTTTTCATTGCGCAAGTCTGAACTGGTCCGTCTGTTCCTGCCACTGGTCTGTCAGCTGTCCTGTTGTTTCATGGTCCGCTCCAGCCTGCCTTTCTGTGCAAGTCCAATTTCTGCTTCATTTGAAAGTAGAATATCAGCAGTTTTTGTCTTCGGAGCTTTACCGACATTGGTCCCATTTCGTGACTTTCTTCACGTCATTCAGCACTTCCATTCGGATGATTTCAAGTTTTCCAGCACTTCTTGGCGCATTTGGGACTTGCCACTTCCAGGAGGAGCTGCTTACCGGAACCCGGGTGAGAGATCGCTCACCGGAGCTATCGACTCATGTTAATTCATTTGTTTATTTTAGAATGCCTTAGCATCTCTGTGTCTGGCTTTATTCTGTGTTATATTAACCTACTGCTTCAGTTTTGTTGTGCACTCCAATGTGTCTTGTAGGTTATTCTGTATTGTTTTCCTAAGGCAACATGTTCACCCTATGGTGTACCCTTACTTAGGGGAGGTTGTGGTGCTAGCTTATGCCTAATTTTGGTTCCTAGGGTCATGTTACTTCATGGTGAACCCTATATTTATTCATAGGGGATGTTGCTGTTTTGCCTTTTCAAGGGGTACTTTCTGTATTTAATCCTACTTCGTCGGTGTTTGTGTTAATCATTCTTGTACTTGTGTTATTTTCTCAGAACGAGTGGTGGGTGGGCGTGTATATCTTTTATGGTGTCCTCTGTATACATTTTGAGGTTGTTGCAGTTTTTGGTCTCACAGCGTGTTTATCCTGTGCTTCACCCTGCTTGGGCAGCTGGGGTGTTTGTATATAGTCTATACCCATTCACGTTCTAGGGGTCAGTAACCTATGGTGTACCCTTACTTAGGGGAGGTTGTGGGGTTGTGGTGCCAGTCAGTGCCTACATTTTGTTTCCTAGGGTCTTGTTGTTACTCTGTGGAGAAGTTACGTTGCGCACTTTCACGTGGTGTACCCTTTTATTAGGGGAGGTTGTCTGCATGTAACTATTTTGTTCGAAAGTTTCAAGGATTAGTGTCCTTGTGTACCCTTTTCTGGGGATGGTGGTGTGCGTAGTCAGCGCCGCCATTATGTGATGTTGCTTTGAATAATTTCTACATTATTCAATGGTGTACCCTTTTGTTAGGGGAGGTTGTCTGTGTTGGTCTGATTTGCATCACTCTTTGTGAGTAGTCGGGGTGCGTTGTCAGCGCTACCTCTAGGTGTAGTTGCGCCACTGTTGTAAGTGTGTGGCTACTGTGTTCTTTGTTCCAGGGGTGTTAGTATCCTCTGGTGTACCCTTTCCTGGGGAATTGTTGTGTCCCACAGTTTAAAGGTTGCCTTTCTAGGTGTACCCTTGGAGGGGAGGTTGTTAGTGCACGTCATGCGCTAGTCTTTATTGCAAGGCATACCCTTTTTCTGTGTAGGTTGCTTGTTCATTTTTATTTGTGCTTATTTCCACCTGCACACATTTTGTCATTTAGTTGTTACACCCTAATTAGTTTACCGGGATCGCTACCTTGTTTTATTAAGGAGGGTGGATGGGCATGTTATGTAATTTTGCATTGCTTTTCAAACTCTGTGATGACGTTGAGATTGCTGCCTTCCCTCATTGGCAGACTTTAGGTCAGCCAATGAGGGAAGGCTGCCGTCCCAAACCTCCTGGGACCTCCGAGGCAGAGTTGTAGGTAAGTGTGTGTGTTTATTATTTGTTAATTTCTGGTGCGTGCATGCATGTATGTATGAATGTTTAGTAATAAGTGTTGTGAATGGATGTGTTTGTGTGTGTGCGCGCATGTGAATGCATGGCTGTGAGTGTGTATGTGTATGTGTGCATGTCAGTCCCATCCACCACCCTCAATCCTAAAATTACTGGCTGCCACTGCAATTGATACTACAGAGGGTGTAAAATAGAAGAAGTTCTTTCTGCAGAGAAATTGTCACTGGCATTTGGGAAGATTTACAAACCTTGTGGGACACATTGGGAATGCAAACATAAGGTGCAGATTGTTAAGTCTAAGGCATGTAAGGTAGAGTCTATGTTGTGGATTCCATTTTAACATTAAATATGGCTCCTAGTCACTTGCAGTCAAAAAAGGTGTATACGAAATTACCAACTGCATGTTTTTCACGCTCATACTACTCACTTTCTCACAGCAATTTAAAAAAAACACATGTATTTTTCAGGATCCTATGATGCAATATCTATTGACCCAGTATTGATATAAAATAAATGATGTAGCACATGTAGAAAAAGGAAGTAATGAGGAGAAATAAAGATATTTCTCCTTGTTACATCTTCCCTGGGAAGGCGTATCTTTTTGGCGCATTCCTAGGTTTACGACTTTTAATAACTCTGTAAATGCATCAAAAACCATGGGATTTGCCTGGGAACACCTATGCCACAAGATGCTCAAAGCGATACCTCGTTCTGATTAAAATCTAACTTTACTCCTCAACCTCATATGGTACCACCGGAAATACTAACATTTGAAAAAGCTGTTATCAACGAGGTTGAGTCACTACCAGAGCCTGCTCCCTTTAAGAATCTCACCGGAGGAGAGTTTCAAGCAATTCAGTCTTTACAAAACAACAACAAGATCGTAATCAAAAGCGCCGATAAGGGGGGAGGCGTTGTCATACAGAATGTGGACGATTATGACAAGGAACGTGGCCGCCTCCTAAATAACCAGGGCAATTACTTCCCCCTACAGGAGGATCCATCGGACAGCCTGAAGATTGAAATACTGGAACTAGTGACCACAGCTGAGTGTGAGGGCAATATTAGCAAACAAGAGGCGGATTTCCTCACTACCACGGAGGGTAAAGTTTCCTATTTCTTATCCCTCCCAAAAACTCACAAGGGTATCTCACCCCCTCCCGGACGCCCAATTGTATCGGGTATGGGTTCAATACTCGAACCTCTTTCCAAGTACTGCGACTTCTTTTTGAGACCGATTATTGAATCAACCAGTACTTATATAAAGGATACCAAGAACCTATTGGCCTTGTTACAAACAGTAAGAATACCAGATGACTCTTGTTTCCTGGTGACTCTTGACATCGAGAGTCTTTACACCTGTATACCGCAGGAGGCCACAATTGGAGTAGTTGCGGATATGCTACAACAGTCAACATGGGAGTACAGTACCTCTAGATCTTTTGTGGTGGAATGTGCAACCCTGGCGTTAAAACGAAATTTCTTTGAATTTGAAGGCAAGCTCTTCCTACAAGCAACAGGGACGTCCAAGGGAAGCACTTTCGCGCCCAGTGTGGCGGGATTATATGTATACCATTTTGAATGTGAACATATACTACCCCAGTCCAACCCCTATTCGTCAAATATGTTACTATGGCAACGGTACATAGATGACGTTTTGATAATCTGGCAAGGTGATGAAAGTACATTGAAATTGTTCTTTGAATGGATCAACAATCTGAACCCTCATTTAAAATTCACTCATGAATATGCTGAGGACAAAATTGTATTCCTGGACGTGACCATCTCTCGAGTAGGCAATGAATTGCGAACTAGAACCTATTACAAACCAACATTAAAGAACAATCTATTGCACTATTCGAGTTTTCATCCGCAGGCACTGAGGGAAAACCTGCCTTTTGGCCAGTACCTGCGGATTAGGCGCAATTGCAGTGACTTGAAGGACTTTAAACATCAGGCAAAGGATCTCACTGGAAAATTACAACGCCGTGGGTACCCGAACCATTTGCTTCAAAAAAGCTGTAAGCGGGCACGCAACCAGCACAAGGCTTCTCCGGAGGTTCCCCTTACATGCGTGACGACATATAATCCTCTGTCGAACGCAGTAACTCGATGCATTAATAAGCACTGGAGAGTGCTTAAAAATACCAATCACAACTGGGACAAACCTCTGTTTTCATTTAAATGGGCAAGGAGCTTAAAGGATGCCATAGTCCATACCCGTCCCAGGAAGCAACAGAATACGACCACCGAGGGAGTACTGAATGCATAGGGTTTACCACCTATCACTGGGCATTTCCCCTGCGGAGGATGCAGTGTGTGTCACCTAACATCCAGCACTAAGGTATTACACTTGGAACTAGGAAAGGAATGGCGGCAAGAGAATCATACCAATTGCAATTCTTGCAATGTTGTCTACTTACTTACCTGCCCTTGCGGGTTAAGATATGTAGGGTTAACAACAAGACGTGTGAAATTGCGAATTGGGGAGCATCGCAGCAACATCCTATGTCGTAAAAGCAATACAAGATTAACATCCCCTTTTTGCAGATGAATCATACCCCGGAGGATTTAAGGTGGACTATCATCAAGCAGCTAGCCCAGGGAACTGAGGCTAGGTTGTTCGAGAAAGAACAACGATGGATATATCGCCTTTCGAGCCACCAGACAGGCTTGAATGATGACATTCCATGGGGTACTGTCATGAGACGTTGATAGAAATCCAGGTCATGTTGCTTTCTTCAGTACCACTGAAACACATGATTACAGCAGTAAAGTGTAATATTCACTATTCATGATAACTGGGTGGTTATCTGAGGATCAAGATATTGATAGAGCCCCCCCCCAAGATAGTACATTGCACGCTATTCACACAAAACCGACTGTAACAGTTCCTTCTTGTAAATGGCTCTTATGATATCATAGAGTCTTAGATCACCAATGAATGTTGCCCCAAATCAAATTACAATTCACATCTGACTTGTAAATACCCAAGTTCTCATCCATTAAGAGATGTCACAGATATTACAAATGAAAGTTGTGAAATAATTACGAATTATACGGAGCTCTCTCTGAATGATGACCATTTAACCAAAACAACTCTCCATTACTTGTGTTTTGCCAATAATGAGCCGGATCAAAGTGGTCACAGACTAAATGTTGTTACCAAGACCAGTCCCAAAATAGCTAGCTTTGTCCCGTGTGATACGACTCAGGGTGCTCAATAAAGTTTTTTGAGTTTAAAAAAAAAGGCCGTGATCCCAACTACAGATAGTGAGGAGATTCAGTGCTTTAACTTTATTTCAGACTGTTTTTGGTAATTCTAAACCATGCTGACATGTTAACAAACAGGAAGCCGTGTCCTGTCTTGTTTATTAGTGGCATACTTTACGATTACCACTTCACAAGACGGACGAGCAGTTCAGTATGTTCCTAACCCCTTCAGTGCTAATGACAAGGGTAACTCGTCATGGAGTTTCCATTGATTTCAATGGAAAGTCAATGGACCTACTCGCACACCCCTTAGCAGCCAAGTGGTTAAGAACGCATGAACATACGGGTTGAAGTACGTCAGCCATGTGAGTCACGTGATCGGACCTCAGCCCTCTCTGCCTTCCGCATTGCTCCCGTAGAGTCATCATTCGGGCTGCGGAAGCTAACGAAGTAGGTTGCGGGCGGGGAGCCGTTACTTTCAAGTAAGTAGTGAGATAATGGTGCGCGTGAGACATAGTGGATACTATGGCTATTGAGAGTGCAGTCTGCTTGATCACCACGCTGCTAACGCCATCTCGCAAACTATTTTACAGTGAAACAGTAGCGTGAAGAATACCCCCACCGCTAGCCCATGATGATAGCACTATTAACCAGTGTTGTAAGTGAGCCAAGTCACTTTTCCGTTTTCATTTTTAAACTTTTAAAACTTTTGTAGCCTCCCAATCATTCTCCGCTCGGGGAAGTTTGGTTTTTAGGTTTTGCCTGGCGAAAGCTGCGCTCTGCGCAGCTTTTCGCGCAGGCGAAAACCTGATGAGAACTGTAGTGGGGTTTGGGTCGGCCCTCGTCATTTATTGGCTGGCTCCATAAATGGAGCCTAGCCATTGGACGAGGGGCCTGTCCGTCAATGCCGGACCAGATTCGGAGGCGTTCCCGAGATTCTTTGGCTTTTGCCGACGTCACGCGACGTCAGCCGAAAGCCGGGAACGCCCCCGAATCGACTTGCAGGTAAGCGATGGTGTGTTTTGTAATTCAGAAATAACTGTGTTCAGCCTATATTGTTTAGATTGTAATGTATTTATTTTTTTCCTTTGCTTTCCCTCTGTTCTCTCTAGTGTTTCCGTGTCGGGTCTCCTCCGTGGCGTGACGACTTTCAGGTAAGCGATGTTGTGTTTTGTAACAAATGACTGTCCCTTTTCAATGGGCGGTAGTTTTTTAACTTGGAAAAGGTATTTGTGAGTTTATTTATCTTCCTTTCTTTGCAGGAATTGGGCGGCGGCGGCGTGGTGACGATTTCCGGTCGGGAACGCCCCCGAATCGACTTGCAGGTAAGCGATGGTGTGTTTTGTAATTCAGAAATAACTGTGTTCAGCCTATATTGTTTAGATTGTAATGTATTTATTTTTTTCCTTTGCTTTCCCTCTGTTCTCTCTAGTGTTTCCGTGTCGGGTCTCCTCCGTGGCGTGACGACTTTCAGGTAAGCGATGTTGTGTTTTGTAACAAATGACTGTCCCTTTTCAATGGCCGGTAGTTTTTTAACTTGGAAAAGGTATTTGTGAGTTTATTTATCTTCCTTTCTTTGCAGGAATTGGGCGGCGGCGGCGTGGTGACGATTTCCGGTCGGGAACGCCCCCGAATCGACTTGCAGGTAAGCGATGGTGTGTTTTGTAATTCAGAAATAACTGTGTTCAGCCTATATTGTTTAGATTGTAATGTATTTATTTTTTTCCTTTGCTCTCCCTCTGTTCTCTCTAGTGTTTCCGTGTCGGGTCTCCTCCGTGGCGTGACGACTTTGAGGTAAGCGATGTTGTGTTTTGTAACAAATGACTGTCCCTTTTCAATGCCCGGTAGTTTTTTAACTTGGAAAAGGTATTTGTGAGTTTATTTATCTTCCTTTCTTTGCAGGAATTGGGCGGCGGCGGCGTGGTGACGATTTCCGGTCGGGAACGCCCCCGAATCGACTTGCAGGTAAGCGATGGTGTGTTTTGTAATTCAGAAATAACTGTGTTCAGCCTATATTGTTTAGATTGTAATGTATTTATTTTTTTCCTTTGCTTTCCCTCTGTTCTCTCTAGTGTTTCCGTGTCGGGTCTCCTCCGTGGCGTGACGACTTTCAGGTAAGCGATGTTGTGTTTTGTAACAAATGACTGTCCCTTTTCAATGGCCGGTAGTTTTTTAACTTGGAAAAGGTATTTGTGAGTTTATTTATCTTCCTTTCTTTGCAGGAATTGGGCGGCGGCGGCGTGGTGACGATTTCCGGTCGGGAACGCCCCCGAATCGACTTGCAGGTAAGCGATGGTGTGTTTTGTAATTCAGAAATAACTGTGTTCAGCCTATATTGTTTAGATTGTAATGTATTTATTTTTTTCCTTTGCTTTCCCTCTGTTCTCTCTAGTGTTTCCGTGTCGGGTCTCCTCCGTGGCGTGACGACTTTCAGGTAAGCGATGTTGTGTTTTGTAACAAATGACTGTCCCTTTTCAATGGCCGGTAGTTTTTTAACTTGGAAAAGGTATTTGTGAGTTTATTTATCTTCCTTTCTTTGCAGGAATTGGGCGGCGGCGGCGTGGTGACGATTTCCGGTCGGGAACGCCCCCGAATCGACTTGCAGGTAAGCGATGGTGTGTTTTGTAATTAAGAAATAACTGTGTTCAGCCTATATTGTTTAGATTGTAATGTATTTATTTTTTTCCTTTGCTCTCCCTCTGTTCTCTCTAGTGTTTCCGTGTCGGGTCTCCTCCGTGGCGTGACGACTTTGAGGTAAGCGATGTTGTGTTTTGTAACAAATGACTGTCCCTTTTCAATGCCCGGTAGTTTTTTAACTTGGAAAAGGTATTTGTGACTTTATTTATCTTCCTTTCTTTGCAGGAATTGGGCGGCGGCGGCGTGGTGACGATTTCCGGTCGGGAACGCCCCCGAATCGACTTGCAGGTAAGCGATGGTGTGTTTTGTAATTCAGAAATAACTGTGTTCAGCCTATATTGTTTAGATTGTAATGTATTTATTTTTTTCCTTTGCTTTCCCTCTGTTCTCTCTAGTGTTTCCGTGTCGGGTCTCCTCCGTGGCGTGACGACTTTCAGGTAAGCGATGTTGTGTTTTGTAACAAATGACTGTCCCTTTTCAATGGCCGGTAGTTTTTTAACTTGGAAAAGGTATTTGTGAGTTTATTTATCTTCCTTTCTTTGCAGGAATTGGGCGGCGGCGGCGTGGTGACGATTTCCGGTCGGGAACGCCCCCGAATCGACTTGCAGGTAAGCGATGGTGTGTTTTGTAATTAAGAAATAACTGTGTTCAGCCTATATTGTTTAGATTGTAATGTATTTATTTTTTTCCTTTGCTCTCCCTCTGTTCTCTCTAGTGTTTCCGTGTCGGGTCTCCTCCGTGGCGTGACGACTTTGAGGTAAGCGATGTTGTGTTTTGTAACAAATGACTGTCCCTTTTCAATGCCCGGTAGTTTTTTAACTTGGAAAAGGTATTTGTGAGTTTATTTATCTTCCTTTCTTTGCAGGAATTGGGCGGCGGCGGCGTGGTGACGATTTCCGGTCGGGAACGCCCCCGAATCGACTTGCAGGTAAGCGATGGTGTGTTTTGTAATTCAGAAATAAATGTGTTCAGCCTATATTGTTTAGATTGTAATGTATTTATTTTTTTCCTTTGCTTTCCCTCTGTTCTCTCTAGTGTTTCCGTGTCGGGTCTCCTCCGTGGCGTGACGACTTTCAGGTAAGCGATGTTGTGTTTTGTAACAAATGACTGTCCCTTTTCAATGGCCGGTAGTTTTTTAACTTGGAAAAGGTATTTGTGAGTTTATTTATCTTCCTTTCTTTGCAGGAATTGGGCGGCGGCGGCGTGGTGACGATTTCCGGTCGGGAACGCCCCCGAATCGACTTGCAGGTAAGCGATGGTGTGTTTTGTAATTAAGAAATAACTGTGTTCAGCCTATATTGTTTAGATTGTAATGTATTTATTTTTTTCCTTTGCTCTCCCTCTGTTCTCTCTAGTGTTTCCGTGTCGGGTCTCCTCCGTGGCGTGACGACTTTGAGGTAAGCGATGTTGTGTTTGGTAACAAATGACTGTCCCTTTTCAATGCCCGGTAGTTTTTTAACTTGGAAAAGGTATTTGTGAGTTTATTTATCTTCCTTTCTTTGCAGGAATTGGGCGGCGGCGGCGTGGTGACGATTTCCGGTCGGGAACGCCCCCGAATCGACTTGCAGGTAAGCGATGGTGTGTTTTGTAATTAAGAAATAACTGTGTTCAGCCTATATTGTTTAGATTGTAATGTATTTATTTTTTTCCTTTGCTCTCCCTCTGTTCTCTCTAGTGTTTCCGTGTCGGGTCTCCTCCGTGGCGTGACGACTTTGAGGTAAGCGATGTTGTGTTTTGTAACAAATGACTGTCCCTTTTCAATGCCCGGTAGTTTTTTAACTTGGAAAAGGTATTTGTGAGTTTATTTATCTTCCTTTCTTTGCAGGAATTGGGCGGCGGCGGCGTGGTGACGATTTCCGGTCGGGAACGCCCCCGAATCGACTTGCAGGTAAGCGATGGTGTGTTTTGTAATTAAGAAATAACTGTGTTCAGCCTATATTGTTTAGATTGTAATGTATTTATTTTTTTCCTTTGCTCTCCCTCTGTTCTCTCTAGTGTTTCCGTGTCGGGTCTCCTCCGTGGCGTGACGACTTTGAGGTAAGCGATGTTGTGTTTTGTAACAAATGACTGTCCCTTTTCAATGCCCGGTAGTTTTTTAACTTGGAAAAGGTATTTGTGAGTTTATTTATCTTCCTTTCTTTGCAGGAATTGGGCGGCGGCGGCGTGGTGACGATTTCCGGTCGGGAACGCCCCCGAATCGACTTGCAGGTAAGCGATGGTGTGTTTTGTAATTCAGAAATAACTGTGTTCAGCCTATATTGTTTAGATTGTAATGTATTTATTTTTTTCCTTTGCTTTCCCTCTGTTCTCTCTAGTGTTTCCGTGTCGGGTCTCCTCCGTGGCGTGACGACTTTCAGGTAAGCGATGTTGTGTTTTGTAACAAATGACTGTCCCTTTTCAATGCCCGGTAGTTTTTTAACTTGGAAAAGGTATTTGTGAGTTTATTTATCTTCCTTTCTTTGCAGGAATTGGGCGGCGGCGGCGTGGTGACGATTTCCGGTCGGGAACGCCCCCGAATCGACTTGCAGGTAAGCGATGGTGTGTTTTGTAATTAAGAAATAACTGTGTTCAGCCTATATTGTTTAGATTGTAATGTATTTATTTTTTTCCTTTGCTCTCCCTCTGTTCTCTCTAGTGTTTCCGTGTCGGGTCTCCTCCGTGGCGTGACGACTTTGAGGTAAGCGATGTTGTGTTTTGTAACAAATGACTGTCCCTTTTCAATGCCCGGTAGTTTTTTAACTTGGAAAAGGTATTTGTGAGTTTATTTATCTTCCTTTCTTTGCAGGAATTGGGCGGCGGCGGCGTGGTGACGATTTCCGGTCGGGAACGCCCCTGAATCGACTTGCAGGTAAGCGATGGTGTGTTTTGTAATTCAGAAATAACTGTGTTCAGCCTATATTGTTTAGATTGTAATGTATTTATTTTTTTCCTTTGCTTTCCCTCTGTTCTCTCTAGTGTTTCCGTGTCGGGTCTCCTCCGTGGCGTGACGACTTTCAGGTAAGCGATGTTGTGTTTTGTAACAAATGACTGTCCCTTTTCAATGGCCGGTAGTTTTTTAACTTGGAAAAGGTATTTGTGAGTTTATTTATCTTCCTTTCTTTGCAGGAATTGGGCGGCGGCGGCGTGGTGACGATTTCCGGTCGGGAACGCCCCCGAATCGACTTGCAGGTAAGCGATGGTGTGTTTTGTAATTAAGAAATAACTGTGTTCAGCCTATATTGTTTAGATTGTAATGTATTTATTTTTTTCCTTTGCTCTCCCTCTGTTCTCTGTCGGCGGCGCGGCGTGGTAACCATTTCCGGGCGTCGTAACGATTTCCGGTCGCCATTTTGTCTTGGGATTCTTGGCTCGCTCGCTGTCTTGTCTCCGTGGTACGAGGGATTCAGGTACGCGATTTACATTTTTATGTAATTGTAATTTCTTTTATATGTGTTCAGCCTATTTTGTTTATATTGTAATGTATTTATTTTTTGGGCCTGTTCTCTCTAGTGTTTTTGTGTCGGGTCTCCTTCGTGGCGTGACGACTTGCAGGTAAGCGATGGTCTGTTTTGTAATTAGGAAATAACTGTCCCTTTTGAATGCCTGGGATTTTTTTGTACTTTGAAAAGGGTTTTTTGAATTAATGTATCTAACTTTCTTGGCAGGTATTTGTCGGCGGCGCAGCGTGGTAACGATTTCCGGTCGCCATTTTGTCTTGGGATTCTTGGCTCGCTCGCTGTCTGTCCCCGTGGTACGAGGGATTTCAGGTACGCGATTTACATTTTTATGTAATTGTAATTTCTTTTATATGTGTTCAGCCTATTTTGTTTATATTGTAATGTATTTATTTTTTTCCTTTGCTCTCCCTCTGTTCTCTCTAGTGTTTCCGTGTCGGGTCTCCTCCGTGGCGTGACGACTTTCAGGTAAGCGATGTTGTGTTTTGTAACAAATGACTGTCCCTTTTCAATGCCCGGGAGTTTTTTAACTATGAAAAGGTATTTGTGAGTTTATTTATCTTCCTTTCTTTGCAGGAATTGGGCGGCGGCGGCGTGGTAACGATTTCCGGTCGGCATTTTGTCTTGAGATCTTTGGCTGTCTGTCTCCGTCTCCGTGGTACAAGGGATTTCAGGTACGCAAATTCAATTGTAATGTAATTAGTATTTCTTTTACAGGTGTTCAGCCTTTTTCGTTTATATTCTTTTAACATGTTTCTTTTTTGGGCTGTTCTCTCTAGTGTTTCCGTGTAGCCTGCCGTGACGTGACGATTTCCGGTCGCCATTTTGTCTTTGGATTCTTGGCTCGCTCGCTGCCTTGTCTCCGTGGTACGAGGGATTTCAGGTACGCGATTTACATTTTTATGTAATTGTAAATTCTTTTATATGTGTTCAGCCTATTTTGTTTATATTGTAATGTATGTATTTTTGGGCCCTGTTCTCTCTAGTGTTTTTGTGTTGGGTCTCCTTCGTGGCGTGACGACTTGCATGTAAGCGATGGTGTGTTTTGTAATTAATAAATGACTGTCCCTTTTGAATGCCTGGGAGTTTTTTTAACTTTGAAAGTGTTTTTTGGGAATTAATTTATCTAACTTTCTTTGCAGGTATATGTCGGCGGCGCGGCGCGGCGTGGTAACCATTTCCGGGCGTGGTAAATTCCGGTCGCCATTTTGTCTTGGGATTCTTGGCTCGCTCGCTGTCTTGTCTCCGTGGTACGAGGGATTTCAGGTACGCGATTTCCATTTTTATGTAATTGTAAATTCTTTTATATGTGTTCAGCCTATTTTGTTTATATTGTAATGTATTTATTTTTGGGCCCTGTTCTCTCTAGTGTTTTTGTGTCTGGTCTCCTTCGTGGCGTGACGACTTGCATGTAAGCGATGGTGTGTTTTGTAATTAATAAATGACTGTCCCTTTTGAATGCCTGGGAGTTTTTTTAACTTTGAAAGTGTTTTTTGGGAATTAATTTATCTAACTTTCTTTGCAGGTATATGTCGGCGGCGCGGCGCGGCGTGGTAACCATTTCCGGGCGTGGTAACGATTTCCGGTCGCCATTTTGTCTTGAGATCTTTGGCTGTCTGTCTCCGTCTCCGTGGTATTAGGGATTTCAGGTACGCGAATTCAATTGTAATGTAATTAGTATTTCTTTTACAGGTGTTCAGGCTTTTTCGTTTATATTCTTTTAATATGTTTCTTTTTTGGGCTGTTCTCTCTAGTGTTTCCGTGTAGCCTGCCGTGACGTGACGATTTCCGGTCGCCATTTTCTCTTGGGATTCTTGGCTCGCTCGCTGTCTGTCTCTGTGGTACGAGGGATTTCAGGTACGCGATTTACATTTTTATGTAATTGTAATTTCTTTTACATGTGTTCAGCCTGTTTTGTTTATATTGTAATGTATTTATTTTTTGGGCCTGTTCTCTCTAGTGTTTTTGTGTCTGGTCTCCTTCGTGCCGTGACGACTTGCATGTAAGCGATGGTGTGTTTTGTAATTAATAAATGACTGTCCCTTTTGAATGCCTGGGAGTTTTTTTTAACTTTGAAAGGGGTTTTTGGAATTAATTTATCTAACTTTCTTTGCAGGTATATGTCGGCGGCGCGGCGCGGCGCGGCGTGGTAACGATTTCCGGTCGCCATTTTGTCTTGGGATTCTTGGCTCGCTCGCTGTCTGTCCCCGTGGTACGAGGGATTTCAGGTACGCGATTTACATTTTTATGTAATTGTAATTTCTTTTATATGTGTTCAGCCTATTTTGTTTATATTGTAATGTTTATATTTTTATCCTTTGCTCTCCCTCTGTTCTCTCTAGTGTTTCCGTGTCGGGTCTCCTCCGTGGCGTGACGACTTTGAGGTAAGCGATGTTGTGTTTTGTAACAAATGACTGTCCCTTTTCAATGCCCGGTAGTTTTTTAACTTGGAAAAGGTATTTTTGAGTTCATTTATCTTCCTTTCTTTGCAGGAATTGGGCGGCGGCGGCGTGGTGACGATTTCCGGTCGGCATTTTGTCTTGAGATCTTTGGCTGTCTGTCTCCGTCTCCGTGGTACAAGGGATTTCAGGTACGCGATTTAAATTGTAATGTCATTAGTATTTCTTTTACAGGTGTTCAGGCTTTTTGGTTTATATTCTTTTAATATGGTTCTTTTTTGGGCTGTTCTCTCTAGTGTTTCCGTGTAGCCTGCCGTGACGTGTCGGGTTTCCTTCTCCGTGGCCGAACGAGTTTCAGGTAAGCGCTGTGGTCATGTATTAGTGCGACTCGGTGTAGATAGATTTGAATGTAATTTGTATGTTTCTTACAGGTGTTGTAGATTGTAACGTAACAGGTGTTCAGGCTATTTGGTTTATGTTCTTCTAATGTTTCTTTTTTGGCCTATTCTCTCTAGTGTTTCCGTGTCGGGTCTCCTCCGTGGCGTGACGACTTGCAGGTAAGCGATGTGTTTTGTAACTAAAAAATTACTGTCACTTTTGAATACCCGGAGTGTTTTTTTACGTTTGAAAAGTAATTTCTGACTTCATTTATTTTCCTTTATTTGCAGGAATTTGGCGGCGGCGCGGTGGGGGTAACTATTTCCGGTCGCCATTTTGTTTTGTCATCTTTCGCTCGCTGTCTCCGTCTTCGTGGTGCAAGGACTTTCAGGTAGGTGATTTTGATTTTTTCCCAAAGTAATAAGTGTGGCTCATATATTTTTGTTCGCCATTTTGTCTCGTGATCTTGGCGTGACTTATTCAGGTAAGTGCGACTCGTAGTACATACTTTGTAATGTAATTAGTGTTTTGTTACAGGTAACTTCATGCTCCTTTGTTTATAATCTTGGAATATATTTTTGTTTTGCAGCTCTCTTGTGTTTCCTTTATATGTTCGGACGTGGCCGCCGTGCGCTTTGTTCGTGGTGCAAGTCAGCTATTTAACCTGTTCGATATTAATCTCTCTTTTCTGCTTCTTTTGTAGGTACTTTCGTATCGCCTCAGCTGCTTGGTGCCTTTGCTCGTGTCTTTTGTGATCTTTGGCTCGCTTTCTCCATGGTGCAAGGCCTTTCATGTAAGCTATTGAATCTATTTTGTATTTTGTAAAATAAAACAGTTTTGTTTCTTTCAATGCTCCATATTTTTTAATACATCTATTTTGTTTTCGTTGCAGGTATTTGACGGATGGGTGGCACTCGTATTTCTATTATGCTTACTTTAATAGCTATTTTATATCGTGCTTTCTGTGTAGGGAATTTTTGCAAACAGCTATCGTGTTTTTCTACTTTACCAAAATGATATTCACCAGCACTTTCTTTTATTTGCAGGCAGCGTGGCGCCAACTCGTCTACCACCATGCTTTGATATGCAAGATAGGCAAAAGTCGCACGTAGCCACTAAGTACTCTAACGAGTCACAACATCCACGACCTTTTCAGTCGGCCAGACAGCCTCCTATCGGCAATTTACATATGTCGAGACAGCAACATCCTAAACAACATCTCACCTACATGTTCTTAACAACAAACTTTTCAAGTCTTTTGTTATTTAATGAACTAACTGCGTTTTTTGTCTTCCACAGTATGTAAAGGACTACAGCCACGAAAAGAAACATTTCTTCGAGCGAGCTCAGAAGGTACACTTCGAGACAGCGGACTGGAGCCTCTCTAGAATTTTCGAGCGATCGATCTCAGGAGTTATACTTCGAGACAGCGGACTGGAGCCTCTCTAGAGAAACTGTAAGTTACTTGCCTTTCTGTGAAAGTCATTTGTCCTTTTGACCAGCGGTATTACGAGCACATTTTTCAGTTTTATACGCGCAAACAAAGCAGTAATAATATGTATCACTTTAGATTTCAATTGTGTTGCCTATACGTTTGGCCAATTTCACCATGTTTTTGTTTAATGGGTTTGAGTTCTTTTTGGTACATCGAATAGGTACATTTTACGATATAAATGTTTGCGCATGTCTACTTTATTCATGGACTTTGCAAATTCGAACAAATGCTTACTTTGTAAGGCCTTTCTGTTTAGTCAAATTCGTCATTATGTACATTTTGGGTGCCTTGTTTGTGCGATGCCAGATTTTATTTAATATGCTGCAATCGTGGGGCTGAGAGTTACCTGAGCACAAGCATGTGTTTGTCGCAACACTACATTAAGTCAGAGCATGAAGGCCCGTTACATTTACTGAGAGCATAAAGAACCGTTAGGATAAGGTGAGGCCCGAAGACTTTCAGTGCAAAGTTATACATCGGCAAACTGCATTTAGGATGAAAATGTTTGCGCATGTAAGTTTAGGCCTTTCTGTGAAAGTAATTTGTCTTTTTGAGCTGCGGTATTACGAGCCCATTTTTCTGTTTTATACGCGCTAAGCAGTAATAATACGTATCACTTTAGATTTAAATTGTGTTGCCTATACATTTGGCCAATTTCACCATGTTTTTGTTTAATGCGTTTGAGTTCTTTTTGGTACATCGCCAATAGGGACATTGACGATATAAATGTTTGCGCATGTCTACTTTATTCATGGACTTTGCAAATTCGAACAAATGCTTACTTTGTAAGGCCTTTCTGTTTAGTCAAATTCGTCATTATGTACATTTTGGGTGCCTTGTTTGTGCGATGCCAGATTTTATTTAATATGCTCAAATCGTAGGGCTGAGACTTAGCTGAGCACAAGCATGTGTTTGTCGCAACACTAGATTTAGTTAGAGCATGAAGGACCGTTACATTTACTGAGAGCATAACGAACCGTTAGGATAAGGTGAGACCCGACGACTTTCAGTGCAAAGTTATACATCGGCAAACAGTGCATTTAGGATGAAAATGTTTGCGCATGTAACTTTAGGCCTTTCTGTGAAAGTCATTTGTCCTTTTGACCAGCGGTATTACGAGCCCATTTTTCTGTTTTATACGCGCTAAGCAGTAATAATACGTATCACTTTAGATTTAAATTGTGTTGCCTATACATTTGGCCAATTTCACCATGTTTTTGTTTAATGCGTTTGAGTTCTTTTTGGTACATCGCCAATAGGGACATTTACGATATAAATGTTTGCGCATGTCTACTTTATTCATGGACTTTGCAAATTCGAACAAATGCTTACTTTGTAAGGCCTTTCTGTTTAGTCAAATTCGTCATTATGTACATTTTGGGTGCCTTGTTTGTGCGATGCCAGATTTTATTTAATATGCTCAAATTGTAGGGCTGAGACTTAGCTGAGCACAAGCATGTGTTTGTCGCAACACTAGATTTAGTTAGAGCATGAAGGCCCGTTACATTTACTGAGAGCATAACGAACCGTTAGGATAAGGTGAGACCCGACGACTTTCAGTGCAAAGTTATACATCGGCAAACAGTGCATTTAGGATGAAAATGTTTGCGCATGTAAGTTTAGGCCTTTCTGTGAAAGTAATCTGTCCTTTTGAGCAGCGGTATTACGAGCACATTTTTCTGTTTTTTACGCGCAAACAAAGCAGTAATAATACGTATCACTTTATATTTACATTGTGTTGCATATACATTTGGCCAATTTCAACATGTTTTTGTTTAATGCCTTTGAGTTCTTTTTGATACATCGCCAATAGGTACATTTACGATATAAATGTTTGCAAACTGTGCATTTAGGATGAAAATGTTGGCGCATGTAAGTATGCCTTTCTGTGAAACTAATTTGCAGTAAGAATACGTATCACTTTACAATTAAATTGTGTTGCATATACATTTGGCCAATTTCAACATGTTTTTGTTTAATGCCTTTCAGTTCTTTAGGTAAGACTAATCTTTCACACATATATATCTATATATATATATATATATATATATATATATATATATATATATATATATATATATATATATATATATATATATATATATGTGTTTAGTTACAACTTTAGTTCACAAACTGCTTTGCATGATGCGAGAAATTAAATAAAACACTGACAACATTCCTTGTTTTATTTTCACTACGTGCATGCGCGGATTTCTATATTTTTAAAGGCACATACAAACCAGTAACGTGACGCAAATAATTGCCATACTATTACATTAGAACACATTAATCGCTAATACGCAAAGCTTTAGCTAAGATTCAATTTGCACAGTTTGCATGAGAAAATCACTGCTTGTTTTGCCTGCACTCGTAATCTTTTGCTAACGCTATATTTTTTTTATAGGGACAAAAAGTAGACGTTTGTTGCAACTGACCCATCGACTACACATATTTGAAATTCGTTATATAAACACGGTATGTTAATACTTTATTTTTTTTACTTAATACATTCGTTTTTTTACTCATTGCTGTCTGTACTGGGCATTCTTTGCTGTATAGTTATACACAACATTTCGCTCATAAAGCACATCTTACGCGTTTGTACGTGAAAGCTGCACTGGTGAAGTTGTAGTCAGCAGAGAAGGAAAACTTATAACCAACATAAAGCACATCTTACGCGTTTGTACGTGAAAGCTGCACTGGTGAAGTTGTAGTCAGCAGAGAAGGAAAACTTATAACTAACAACGGTTAGGATAAGGTGAGACCCGACGACTTTCAGTGCAAAGTTATACATCGGCAAACAGTGCATTTAGGATGAAAATGTTTGCGCATGTAACTTTAGGTCTTTCTGTGAAAGTCATTTGTCCTTTTGACCAGCGGTATTACGAGCCCATTTTTCTGTTTTATACGCGCTAAGCAGTAATAATACGTATCACTTTAGATTTAAATTGTGTTGCCTATACATTTGGCCATTTTCACCATGTTTTTGTTTAATGCGTTTGAGTTCTTTTTGGTACATCGCCAATAGGGACATTTACGATATAACTGTTTGCGCATGTCTACTTTATTCATGGACTTTGCAAATTCGAACAAATGCTTACTTTGTAAGGCCTTTCTGTTTAGTCAAATTCGTCATTATGTACATTTTGGGTGCCTTGTTTGTGCGATGGCAGATTTTATTTAATATGCTCAAATCGTAGGGCTGAGACTTAGCTGAGCACAAGCATGTGTTTGTCGCGACACTAGATTTAGTTAGAGCATGAAGGCCCGTTACATTTACTGAGAGCATAACGAACCGTTAGGATAAGGTGAGACCCGACGACTTTCAGTGCAAAGTTATACATCGGCAAACAGTGCATTTAGGATGAAAATGTTTGCGCATGTAAGTTTAGGCCTTTCTGTGAAAGTAATCTGTCCTTTTGAGCAGCGGTATTACGCGCACATTTTTCTGTTTTTTACGCGCAAACAAAGCAGTAATAATACGTATCACTTTAGATTTAAATTGTGTTGCATATACATTTGGCCAATTTCACCATGTTTTTGTTTAATGCCTTTGAGTTCTTTTTGATACATCGCCAATAGGTACATTTACGATATAAATGTTTGCAAACTGTGCATTTAGGATGAAAATATTTATCTCCCTCTCCTTTCTGCTTTTTTCCCTTGGCCATCGCTCTCCCTCTTGTCCCTCTTCCAATTGCTCCCTTAATTCTTTCTTGCTCATGTTTATCCTCACTTTACCTTCTGTCTTCTCTCTCTCTCTCCCTTTTGCCCTCTCTCTTACTTTCACTGTCTATCTCCTTCCCTATCTAGTTCTCACTTTCCATCTTGCACTCGTTTTTTGGCCTTTGACTCCATTCTGCACTCTTTTCACCCTTTCTATGTTCTCTCTCATGATCTCCATTTATCTTGCATCCTCTCTACTTCCTTATCTATCATACTTTTATTTTCTGCACTCTCTTCCTTCTTTATCTGTCGTCTTTTCACCTCTTTGCGTTCTCTCCTTATCAAGCTTCTCTTTCACTTGCACTCTTCCTCATCCTTTATCTTTCTCCTTTTTTATTTTCACTCCTTTTCTTTTTGCCTATCCTCCCCTATTTCTTTCCATCTCTCTCTTCTTCCTAACCTCTATCTTTTTCTACCTTGCTACTTTATAGTCTTTACTAATATACTAGTTACTCTATAATACATAGTGCTTCTAATTCTCTATTTACAACTTATAATATACTTCACACAAATGTCCTCACTCTTTTCAATCTTTTGCTAACAGTATATTTTACTTTTACAGGACAAAAAATTTGCCGTTTGGTGCAACTGCCCCATCGAAGACACATCTTTCAAATTCGTTCTTTCAACACGGTACGGTCATACTTAAAACTTATTTTACTTTAGACATTTTTTTGTGTAGTACTTCCTGTCTGTACTGGGCATTCTTTGCTGGATAGTTATACACAAAGTTTGCCTCATGAACAACATTTAATTTAGTTTGGAGATGAAAGCTGCACTGGTGAGGTCCTACTCAGGAGAGAGGTCAAAGCTAAAGGAAAACTTATAACTAAGACTTTGTTTACAGGTCCCTGCACACACCCTATATCTTCTTCCCCATCCTGCAGCAAATGCTTAGATACTGAGACAGCACATGCAACATACATACATCTCCCTCTCTTGCCTTCCCTTTCAATTTTGCATTCTTGCCTTTCCTCTCTCTTGCATTTACTCTGCATCTCCTTCATGATTTTGCCAGCAGTCTTTCTATTTTATTTACTCCTGCTCTATTCTTCCCTCACTTTCTCCTACTTTCCTTCTTTCTTTTCCTCTCCCTCTTTTGCATCCCTTCTCTTCTACACTCTCTCTCCTGTATTCCCATCTTCTCTTTCCTTCTATCATGCACTTTCTTTTACTCCCTCACTCTATTCTGCTCACACTTTTACTCCTCCTTACCTTCTCTCTCATGCTCTTTCTATCTTGCGTCTCGGCTTGCTCTCTCCCTACTTATCTATTATGCTTATCTTTCATGCCTTCTCTTTACCTATTCCTTATATCTTTATCTCTCTCTCCCTCTTGCTCCCTTTACCTTTTGCCCCTCTCTAATTCTTGCATACCCCTTCCATCTCTCTCCTTTTTTCTCTACTTCCTATATCTCGCTATCTCTCTTGAATTCATTCTTTATCTCTATTTCCTGCGTCCTTTCTCTCTTCTGCTTGCTCTCTCCCTCCTTTTCTATCATGCTTCTCTCCTGCCCTCTCTTTTCCTATTCCTTCTATCTTTATCTCTCTCCCTCTTGCCCTCTTACCTTTTACCCCTCTTCTTCTTGCATACCCTTTCCATCTCTCTCCTTTCTTTCTCTCCTCCTTATGTCGCTTGCTCTCTTACCTTTTACCCCTCTTCTTCTTGCATACCCTTTCCATCTCTCTCCTTTCTTTCTCTCCTCCTTATGTCGCTATCTTGTATTCCTTCTTTATTTCTCTTTATTTTGCCCACTCTCTCCATCTTACATTCACACTCTTGTGCTTTTCTTCATCTACCCTCTCTCACCTTCTTTCTTCCATCACAATCTGTTTCCTCCCGTTCTCTTTATTGCTCTCCTATATATCTCTCTCCTTTCTGCTCTCTCTTCCCTCTCCCTCCTGCCCCCTCTTTCCTTCTTGCTCCCACTCGATCATGCTTCTCTCAATATCTCCCTCCTTTCTGCTCTTTTCTCTTTGCCATCAATCTCCCTCTTGCCCCCTCTTCCAACTGCTCCCTTCTTACTTATTTCTTGATCATGCCCACCCTCCCACCCTGCCTTTACCTCCTGCCTTTTCTCTCGCTCTCTCCCTTGCTCTCCCTTTTGCCCTCTCTCTTACTTTCACATTCTATCTCCTTCCCTATCTTGTTCTCCATTTCCATCTTGCACTCCTTCTCTTTCTTGCCCTCTGACTCCATTCTGCACTCTCTTCTCTCTTCTCTCTCCTTTTTGCTCTCTTTCTTCTCCCTCCTGCCCCCTATTCCATCTGCTCTCTCTCCTTCCTTCTTCCTCCCTCTCTATCATGATTCTTTTTTTATCTACCTGCTGCTATTTTCCCTTTGCCATCACTCTCCCTCTTGCCCCCTCTTCCAACTGCTCCCTTCTTAATTCTTTCTTGCTCATGCACACCCTCCCTTTAACTCCTGCTTTCTCTCTTTCTTGCTCTTCCTTTTGCACTCTGAGTTTCACTCTCTATCTCCTTCCCTATCTTGTTCTGCCTTTTTATCTTGCACTCCTTCTATTTTATGCCCTCTGACTCTATTCTGCAGTCTTTTCCCCCTTTCTACGTTCTCTCTCATGATCTCCATTTATCTTGCATCCTCTCTACTTCCTTATCTATCATACTTCTATCTCCTGCACTATCTTCCTCTTTCTTCCTTATCTTTCTCTCTCTTCTTTTCACCTCCTCTCTGCGTCCTCCGTTCTTTCTTTTGCACTCTCTCTTCCTTTTTTTTAATTACTTCTTTATTGCTATTTCTTCTCTATATATTTCTGCTCTCTTCCTTCTTCCTGCCCCCTATTCCATCTGCTCTCTCCTTTCTTCTTGCTCCTTTTCTATCTATCATACTTCTCTGTCCTGCATTCTCCTTTTTCTTTTATCTTTTCCTCTTTCTAATACTCTCCGTATTCCTCTTCCTCCCTATCTATCATTCTTCTCTCTCTCCTTTATGCTTTCTTTTCTCTCTACCGTCCCTCTCTCCTGCACCTCCTAGAGAGAGAACAGAGGGAGAGCAAAGGAAAAAAATAAATACATTACAATCTAAACAATATAGGCTGAACACAGTTATTTCTTAATTACAAAACACACCATCGCTTACCTGCAAGTCGATTCGGGGGCGTTCCCGGCTTGCCGCCGCCCAATTCCTGCAAAGAAAGGAAGATAAATAAACTCACAAATACCTTTTCCAAGTTAAAAAACTACCGGACATTGAAAAGGGACAGTCATTTGTTACAAAACACACCATCGCTTACCTGCAAGTCGATTCGGGGGCGTTCCCAGCTTTCGGCTGACGTCACGTGACGTCGGCAAAATCCAAAGAATCTCGGGAACGCCCCCGAATCTGGTCCGGCATTGACGGACAGGCCCCTCGTCCAATGGCTAGGCTCCATTTATGGAGCCAGCCAATAAATGACGAGGGCCGACCCAAACCCCACTACAGTTCTCATCAGGTTTTCGCCTGCGCGAAAAATCTTGCACTCCTTCTATTTTATGCCCTCTTGTTTGTTTGTTTGTTTGTTTGTTTGTTTGTTTGTTTGTTTGGATTTATATAGCACTTATAACCCAGGGGTCTCTAAGCGCTTTGCCTTGGGAACACGTCCTGGTTTTTCCCTGTGAGATAGCCCCTACAGGGCATAACCAAGGTGAAAGCCAGGCATCCCGCCGCGGGGGGCCATTGTGGAGATTAAGCAAGCTTAATGCCCAGAGTTGCAGAGTGTGAACCCATGATTAGGTCAGGCACCGAAGCAAGAATTATCGAGTCCGTGGACATTTGAGCTCGAGACCCTGCCGCGTCGGGAATTGAACCCTGGTCCCGGGTCTGACCTCTGCTTCAGGGTCTGCCTGCTCTAACCAGTGAGCCACACTTCTCCTCTGACTCCATTCTGCAGTCTTTTCCCCCTTTCTACGTTCTCTCTCATGATCTCCATTTATCTTGCATCCTCTCTACTTCCTTATCTATCATACTTCTATCTCCTGCACTATCTTCCTCTTTCTTCCTTATCTTTCTCTCTCTTCTTTTCACCTCCTCTCTGCGTCCTCCGTTCTTTCTTTTGCACTCTCTCTTCCTTTTTTTTAATTACTTCTTTATTGCTATTTCTTCTCTATATATTTCTGCTCTCTTCCTTCTTCCTGCCCCCTATTCCATCTGCTCTCTCCTTTCTTCTTGCTCCTTTTCTATCTTACATACTTCTCTGTCCTGCATTCTCCTTTTTCTTTTAGCTTTTCCTCTTTCTAATACTCTCCGTATTCCTCTTCCTCCCTATCTATCATTCTTCTCTCTCTCCTTTATGCTTTCTTTTCTCTCTACCGTCCCTCTCTCCTGCACCCTCTTCCATCTGCTCTCTCTCCCTCCTTCTTGCTCATGCCCTACTTCTTACTCTTCCTTTACCTTCTGCCTTCCTCCTCTTTCTTCTTACTCCAGAGTCTTATCTCCTTCCTGCCTTCACTCCATCTCTGTCCTCATCTTGTCTTCTCTTTCTATCTTGCACTCTTTGGCTCACTGTCTCAGTCTCCATGGTGCAAGGACCCCCATAGAGAGAGATGTAGATGGAGGGCACTAAGAAGAGAGCAGTTGGAAGAGGGGGCAAGAGGAAGAGTGATGGCAAAGGGAAAAAAAAGGAGAGGGAGATAAAGAATAATGATAGATAAGGCAAGAGAGAGAGAGGATGCAGAGAGTGAGCAAAAGAAAAAACAGATAAAAGAGAAAGTTAAAAGGATAAAAGAGGGAGCAAGAGAGAAGAATAGTACATAGGGAGGAAGAGAAAGGGAAGACGAAAAGAAAAGTAAGGGTAGAATGAAGTCAAAAATTCCTTTTCAAACTTAAAAAATATTCCGGGCATTCAAAAGAGACAGTCATTTATTTGTTACAAAACACAACATCGCTTACCTGAAAGTAGTTACGCCAAGGAGGAGACCCGACACGGAAACACTAGAGAGAACAGCCCAAAAAAGAAACATATTAGAAGAATATAAACAAAATAGCCAAACACCTGTAAGAGAAATACAAATTACATTACAATTTGAATTGCGTACCTGAAATCCCTTGTGCCACTTACAATTTGAATCACGTACCTGAAATCCCTTGTGCCACGGAGACAGCGAGCCATGGATCCCAAGACAAAATGCAGACCGGAAATAGTTACTATCTTGCACTCTTTGTTTTCTATCTTCTTGCTCCATTGTACCCTTGCTTTTCTTTTTGACTTCCCTCTTTCTTCCTCCCTATCTACTATTCTTCTCTAGCACTTTCTCCCTCTTTTATCCCTTTAACTTTCTCTCTTTTCTATCTTTTATCTGTTTTTTCCTCTTGCTCACTCTCTGCATCCACTCTTTCTCTCCTTCCTTATCTATCATTATTCTCTTTATCTCCCTCTCTGCTTTTTTTCCCCTTTGCCATCACTCTTCCTCTTGCCCACTCTTCCAACTGCTCTCTTCTTTACTGCCCTACATCTACATCTCTCTCTATGGGGGTCATTGCACCATGGACACTGAGACAGCGAGCCAAAGATCCCAAGACAAAATGGCAACGGGAAATACTTGGCCAACCCTGCTGTCAAATACCTGCAACAAAAGAAAAATAAATTTAGTCAAATTCAAAGCATTCAAAGTGACAGTATTATTATCTTTACTAAAGACAAAATTGCTTACCTGAAAGTCCTTACACCACTGAGACGGGCCTCTTGCTCCTGCACCTTCTTCCATCCATTCCTCCTTCTTGCTCATGCCCTACATCCTACCCTCCCTTTTTCTCTCTCTCTCGTGTCCTCTCTCCTTCCTGCCTTCACTCTCTATCTACGTCTCCATCTTGTCTTCACTTTCTATCCTGCACTCTTTACTTGCTATCTTCTCACTCCATTCTGCACTTACTTTTCTTCTTGCTTTCCATCTCTCTTGATCTCTCTTATGCGTCTTCTCTCTTCATCAACACTTTCTACCTACTTTGTGTGCTTTACACACATTTTTCCACTTCACTTCCAAAAGTTAGTGTTAGCATCCCTATAAGGGTATATAGATATATAGATGGTGTTAACTATAGTGTTTATTTAGGAACACTATGCCACAACTATGGAGCACCCTGGACAAACGCAATGAGCTATATTTACAACTAATTGTGTGAAAGTTTTATATGTTTGTCTGTTATTTCTTTTACAGGTGCACAAACACTCCGCAATTAGGAGTATTTTTGGAATGAGCAATTGCTCTTCCCCCCTTTTTTTATGCACTAAATCATTTTTTTGATATTTTCACTTTCACGCCCCCAGGTCAGGGTGGACGATTAGAGAGTCCATACCGCCAGGGTATAATTATGTCATTATAAATGCCTAAGTAAATTTAAACTACTGTAAAGGATGAAACATGTTGACTGACTAATTAGTATTTTAAATTAACAAATCCATTAGATTGGGCATTAAATTCAGACACATAACTCTTTCATTTGTGTACTAAGCATCAGGAATTATAGAATTTTACTTACACATTAGGCACTTTTAATTAGAAAACTCACAACATGCCTTTTTCACACAACCTGCTCCGCAGTCTTCTGGCGTCGTAGCACACCAAAGAGGCATTCGGCCTCTTTGGTGGGGCCCAATGATGAAGCATGACACTGACTAGGTCGGTGTGTGAGGGCTTTCTTTTCCACCTAAAGTGAGTGTGCAATTCCCCAGTTGCATCGCTCAGTCTCTGTGGCAATTTGAGACTTATTTAACGTCTCTTCTCTTGTTTATTTAGATTTAACAGGGGACTAAGTGTTCCTTAAGCTCCCTGCCTCTCCCATTGTTCTTTTGTACTTGCTTAAAATTACAAACAATGCTTCTAATACACTCTTTACAACTTCTAATAAAATACACATTGTGTAATTTACATTTCTATCTTTATTTTCTACCTTCCTTTCTACACCTCTATATCCTCTCTTCCTTATCATACTTCTCTCTTTTCCTTATCTTTCCTACTTTATCTTTCTCTTCATCTTTCCACTACTCTCAATCTTGCCTATCCACCCCTCTTTATTTCCATCTCTTCTTCCTGCCCTCCTTCTCTCTCTCTCTTGCTCACTTTATCCTCCTTACTACTATACTTTACTAGTTACTCTATACTACATACACTTCTAATACTCTATTTACGACTACTAATATGCTTCATCACTCAGTCCACACACATACTACACATACAACTTCTACAGTCTTAAAGTATGTACTACATATACACTTTGTACACACAATTTCTACACATATGCCTTTATACATATACGTTCGCCACTCTTTACACATGCACTCTTTACACATGCACTCTTTACACATGCACTCTTTACACATGCACTCTTTACACATGCACTCTTTACACATGCACTCTTTACACATGCACTCTAGTCACAATGTTTCTAAAACGTATATCCACATACAATACAATATATAGTATTAAATATAACTTACTGTATACACTTTTTAATACTAGTAATTAATTAAAATTAAGAACTTTTTGCTAAATATTTTTATATACTAACAATGATTAGGAGTATCGAGCCACTTTTATTATATTAATATCTAAACTCAATATTAATGCTTGTTTTCATTCTTCCTTAGATTGCCAATTGATTGAATAAGATCAGACGTTCATAATTCTTTGACACATCATCAGTGAAAACATCATCACGGTAAAAGTATCTATTTTGCTTCTGTATTCACTTGTAAGTATAGAAATAGCAAGGAAAAAAATAAGACACATATATCAACACACACACACACACATATATATATATATATATATATGTATATATATATGTATATATATTGTATATACTTATAATTAGAAAATATCGCATAGAAGATTTACATAGGTAACATTAATCTTAAGAAAAAAAAATTATTTAAGACAAAAGTAAAAGTAATTGCTTTGTTTTGCTACCAGCACCAACTATAAAACAGGTCAAAAACAACAGAGTGGATTTAGATCAATAAAACTAGACCTAATCATATATAGACTTATTTATTTAAAAAAATTATATATATATTTATATAGTTACCATTGAAAATTATTTCTTTTGTAAAGACAATTGATAATTGTTTGGAAATATATACAATTACAAGTATCTTTTTTAAATAAGTTATCAACCTGTAACTTGAAATCTATTTAAAAACAGTAAAATAACTATATATATATATACAAATAAATATATACAAATATATCTATATATATATATATATATACGCTAATAGTATAAATTATAGCTAGTACATCACTAAAATTGTAAAAAAGATACATCTAAAGTTGCTATCTAAAATACAAAGCAAAAAAATAGTGTAAAATTACATTAATTGCCTAGGATTATAGTTAACTACAAGACAAATATAAATTAGCTATATATATATATATATATATATATATATATATATAACAGAGAGAGAGAGAGAACAATAAAAGACTCAGGTATAACAAAAAAATCTAGCAATACTGTAGCGATATCAAATTATTTAATAAATTAGCTTAGCTAAGATGCAAATACTAGCAGCAGATTATCATCAAGGTCATGACAAATTTACATGCAATTCTAGAGGTTATCAATGCTTGCCAAATAGTACATTTGCAATTATACACAACTATTACAAAGATGCACATACATGGACTAAAGAAGACTTGCATTACATTATGAAATTAGGTGATGCTTTATATATAGATATGCATTTACTTAATAGCGAACAACTTAGGCATCCAGATGAGTTACCAAATTTTATTGAACACAATACTACTATCTATTCTCTTAAACTTAAAGAACCTTATTATGGAGACATATTACAACAATGTGACCCTTCGTTTCCAAATCTCAACAAAATATTAAAACAGGCACTTGATTACAACTCCGGTGTTATACTTTGCATGGAAATTTATGTTATTTCCATTTTTAAGAAAAATGATTCGTACTTTGTATTTGACTCACATAGTCGTGATAACACTGGAATGCCTCACCCAAATGGAACATGTATTACTATACAGTTCAGATTTGAAAAACTTCTAGAGTACATCACAAATCTGGCACACTATCTAAAGAAACCAAACATGAATTGTGTACCGTATGAATTAACTCCAATACAAATAAGTACGATTAAAAAAGAATCACTTCAAAAAGCAATGGTGCTTCATGAAAAAAATAAGAATGCAGTAGCACCGAAAAGTATTTATGTGTATTCTACTAAAGCTAGTGAACATTTTTTCACACAAGCATTTGAAATGCGTATAGAAAGTGCCAAAAAATTCATTCAGAGATGTCAATCTAAAAAAAAGACTTTTTTGAATAAGGAACAGCCATTAGCATCTTTAGATAATACTCCTAGTACTAGTACATATTCCTGTGCAATTCTCACTACAACAGGGCCTAATAATCTATCTAAAAACAACAGCAAGCAGATCAGCACAACACAATATACTAATACACCACAAGAGACTGCTCCTACTGACACATATGCAAGTATACTTAAGAAAACACTAAAGGGCAACACAGAAAGACAACATATTAATAGCACACACATAAATGTACAACAGACAATACCAGCAAGTAATTTCAATACCAACACATATTCTAGTAATGTAATTAATAGCACACACATAAATGTACAACAAACAATATACACAAGTAATTTACATACAAACACATATTCAAGTGATTACTATAATACATATAAACGTATTACTGGAAGTAATGACAGTTTACTTCATGATAATATACACAATAGCACATTGCACAACAAGGAAAGTAGCACAAATAATACCAATATAGATTCAAATATTTTAACACAAACACCACAAGGAAATACCTTTTTACATAACACACATCCACAGGAAAAAAATACACATAGTGATAAAAGTATTCACTATACACATTCTCTTCAAAATAGTATATTTGCTATTCTAAAGAACTACTGTAAACCAGCATATATTTGGGATAGTGTAGACTTGCACTGTATTATGAATCTTGGAGATGCTTTGTACACTGAAATGCACTCTGTTGATGAACAAGATTGTATGCAACCTCTAAAGTTACCAAATTACATAGTTAGCAATGACATAATTTATTCTACAAAGCTCAAAAAATGCTTTAGCGAAGAACTAACAAAATCAGCACAAACTTTACATAGTAAATTTATATCTGCATTAACTTCTACAATTAATTCACAAACTGGTGTATTGATCTCTATAGGTAGATATATAATTTCAGTCTTCAAAACTATACATACATACTCTCTATTTGATTCACATAGCCAAAATGAAAATGCAATACAACATTCTAATGGAACATGTATTGCTATCCAAATTGACTCTATTAATCTTATTATAGAATACATCCTAAAGTTAGGCAATAGAGAACAAATTACTAATTCTGAGAGTATTATTTTAGATTTAACTACTGTGAACATAACAACAATTAGCAAAAAAGGATTACAGCAAACACAACGGAATCATAAACAAGGAAATGTAAAGTCTAGAAAAAGCATATATGTTCATACGACACATATATCTATAAATGCATTAGGGGAAATTCCTTCAAATAACTTACAAGTAGAAAATACATTAATAAACACACAAAAGAGCAATAGTCAAGACAATAGACTGCATGTAACAGAAGACAGTTATTTAGCTTCACACATAGCTCTTAACAATACTGAGATAATAAACACATTAACAGCTGATGTTGAATCACTAATTCAAACAACCAATATAGAAATTCTAGAAATAAACAGTAATAGAAAAAGAAAACGGACACAAAACAAAGAGAATGAACTTAATCATAGAGATATAGCAGGTCAAACAACAAATGATATAATTAGGATATTTCAGGAAGAAATAAGATATGGACCTGAGTACACTTGCACTATTTGCAATCAACTATGGCATAAGCAAAGTCTTCAAAAAACAAACAGTATTAGTAAGAGAGCTAAATTCATAGAATGTAACATTAGCAAATACAGAACAGATGAGATATGCAGAACATGTTACACATATATATCTAAAGACAAAATACCTCCATGTTCAGTATATAATGGGATGACATTTCCTGATATCCCAGCAGTCTTACACTTGCATAACTTAGAAGAAAGATTAGTATCACCAAGAATACCTTTTTTACAAATTAGAACATTACCACGTGGATTCCAAAAATCTCTATCAGGTGCAGTAGTAAATGTACCTGCAGACGTTATGACAACAGTAACTGTTTTACCAAGGCAAATTAATGATAACATGACAATTCCAATAAAATTAAAAAGAAAATTAAGTTATAAATCTTATACCCATTATGAAAATGTTAGACCAAACAAAGTAAAACGTGCAGCTTTATATTTAGCCACTACTAGCACTTTGTTTCAAGAATATGGAATCACTATTAATAAAGATTGGGATTATACAACACAAGATATACATTCTTGTGATGAGACTTCAGATACAAGTTATATGTCAGATTCCTCAGACAATATTCCAGCAGGAAATTTAGATACTATGTTAGATAATGAAACTATTACTACAGAAACAAATAATATTTTAAGTTTAGCACCTGCAGAATATAACACACCAAGAGGCTTGTATGAAGACAAAGATTCTGAATATTTGGCATTCCCAACTATATTTTGCGGAAAACGAAGGCCAACTAATAAAGAAAGGCATGTCCCAATACATTACAGCACAATCTGTCAATCAGAAGTAAGAAGTAATGATCTAAGAGTAGCAAAGTGTGCTACTAATCTTTTCTTTAAATTAAAAACATTACACATTAAACAATTACAGAGCAAAATATTTATATCTCTTAGGAAATACTTTAATAATGGAAACATTATAACTGCCAAAGACATAAAAGATAAATTAGATACAATTTTACAGTATAATGAAGGATACAAAATACTTAAAACTATCCGTAGTTCACCACCATATTGGGAGCAATGCAAAAAAGACCTTTTTGCTATGATTAGACAATTAGGATTACCAACATTTTTTTTAACTTTATCTGCTGCAGAAACGAAATGGTATCACTTAATTAACATATTATTACGTACAGAAAAAAGACCAGAATGCACAAAAGAAGAATTTAAAAATATGTCATGGGAAACAAAATGCCAATTAATACAGCAAAATCCCATTACATGTGCAAGACATTTTGACTTCCAAGTTAGGAAATTATTTAATTCTATTTTATTGCATGAAAGTAATCCGATTGGCAAAATTATTGATTACTTTTATAGAGTGGAATTCCAACAACGGGGATCACCACATATACATGCTATAATATGGATAGAAAATGCTCCACTATATGAAACTTCTGATAGGAATGAAGTCACTACTTTCATAAATAAGTATGTTACATGTGCAAAAACACAAGAACCAGATATAGAGTCTTTACTACCTCTACAAAGACACGGCCATACCAAAAACTGCCGTATCAAACATAAAAGAACATGCAAATATCATTATCCCAGATATCCAATGCCTGAAACTTTTATACTAGAACCAATAGAGCTAGACAAAACAAATAACGAGCTCTTACAGCAAATTGAACTAATACATCTAACTATAAACAGCCAAGAATTTTCAAATTATACTTTTGAACAGTTTTTACATTCAATGAACATAGATCTAAAACAATATACTTTATGTATACAATCTATTATAGAAAAAAATACTATTTTCTTGAAAAGGACACCAGCTGAATGCTTTATAAATAACTACAATCCAACTATTTTGAAAGCATGGCAAGCAAACATAGATATACAATACATCTTAGATGCATATGCATGTGCTGTGTATATTGTTTCATACATTAGTAAATCACAGCGAGGAATGAGCAAATTAATTGCCCAAGCTGCTAAAGAAGTACATGCCAATCCGAGTATTAAAGAACAACTTAAGCATATAGGTAACAAATTCTTAAACTGTACAGAAATAAGTGCCCAAGAAGCAGCATATCTAATACTACAAATTCCTTTACGGAAAAGTTCAAGATCTTTTGTATTTATCAATACAAGTCCTAATGAAAAGCGTACATACTTATTAAAAGACATCGAAACTATCAATTCTTTACCAGATGAGTCTTGTAAAATACAATATGATAATATTATAGTGAGGTACAGCAAACGCCCTGTAAAATTAGAAACATGTACATTAGCTGACTATGCATCTATGTATAATGAAAAGAAAAAATGTAAAGGAAAAGAAGAAACAGGCCATGACAATTTCCTTATTGAAAATAACTTTCATAGCTCAGATGACGAAGAACTTGAGATAAATTTAGTAGACGAAACAAACTACATAAAAAGGAAAAAAGCAAGAGTAATTCGCTATTGCAGATTTAACATCAAAAATGACTCCGAAAACTACTATAGAGAATTGCTCATGCTTTTTTACCCATGGCGAAATGAACATAATATAATTAATAACAAGGAAACGTATTATGAACGCTATCTAGAACTTAAAAATGCAGTTGATTCAAACCATAATAAATATAATAAACATAATAAACTACTAACAACTAATAGCAATGAAACTAGTATATTAGATACATTGCTACCACCAATAGATGCAGAAGAAGATAACGCCATATTCCATGAAGTCCAAAATAATGAAAACCCATTGTATGACCTATCATTTGATTTAGGGATTAGAAGTACAAGTAGAGAAGAAGCACTAAGCAATAACATAATGCCAAAAGAACAATATGATAGTATAATGCAAAATCTAACAGCAGAACAACTTAACTTTATATATCATCATTTGCATTGGGTTAAAACTAAAGAAACACCATGCTACACATTTTGTACAGGTGGTGCAGGAGTAGGCAAAAGTTTCCTTATAACAGCACTTTACCAAACATTAGTACGTTATTACAATACAAAAGCAGGAGAAAACCCAGATAACATATATGTATTGCTTACAGCTCCAACTGGCAAAGCAGCACATAACATTCAAGGCAAAACACTACATAGTACTTTTAAAATACCTATTTCACAAACACTAACTCATAGACAGCTAACTCATGAGAATAGAAGCACACTACAAGGTCAGCTAATGCATCTTAAATTGCTAATAATTGATGAAATATCAATGGTAGGGGCAAATGTATTCAACTTTATACATAATAGATTGCAAGAGATAAAAATGTCTGATCTCCCTTTTGGCGGAATATCTATTTTAGCAATTGGAGACTTTTACCAATTGAAGCCAGTTTTTGACCCATACATATTTGACAACCCAAAACATTCATATAGGCCAGTAAGTACTAATTTATGGCAGACACATTTCAAGTTATTTGAGTTGACTAAAATAATGAGACAACAAAATGACTTGCCATTTGCTGAACTACTAAACAGATTAAGAGAAGGGAAACAAACAAATGAAGATATTATTCAGATAAAAACACGAGAAATAGAGCCACCTGAAACCATTAGCAAAACGATCCCTTACATTATGGGAACTAACAATGAAGTCAATAGCATAAATAATGCAGTTTTATTAGAACATATAACTCATTACCCAGTTTACACAGCTACAGCAATAGATACAGTTGCAGCAGACTTAAGTGAAGCAGTAAAAAAAAAAATACTCCAACAGTTGCCCACAGATCCTACTAAAACAATGAGCCTGCCATCAATATTACATATTGCATTGCAATTAAGATATGATTTAACAAACAATATAAATGTCAATGATGGTTTAACAAATGGTGCAACAGGTATAGTAGAATTTGTAGAAACTATCAATAACAGACCAAATGTAATTTGGATTAATTTTGATAAAGAAACAGTAGGTAAATTAACAAGACAAGAAAACAAACACATATATCACAGTAATATTTTGCCTCATTGGACACCCATTCATGCTATTACACGGCATTTCCAATATACACAGAAATTTATAACTATTATACGCAAACAATTCCCATTGCGACAATCATCTGCAAGAACTATACATAGAACACAAGGAGAAACAATTGAGCCCATTTACATTCACTTTAACAACAGTAAAGTACATCATCTGCATTATGTAGCTTTAAGCAGAGCTAAATCTTTAGACAACATATACATTAGAAACTTTCAGCAAGACAAAATAGCTGTACATCCAAAAGTACATGAAGAAATGACACGTTTAAGAACACACATGCAATTACAAATATCAGTACCACAATTAGATCGCTATAGACAACAGTGTAATATAATTGTCCATAACATACGGTCCTTGCAAAGAAATTACACTGCTATTAAATCGGACCAAAATATCATGAACAGTGATATTATATGCCTCACTGAAATAAACACAACTAGAAAAGCAGGTAAGAATACGTTCTTAATAGAACAATATCACCTAGTATTATTTGATAAATTTCACAACCAGCACACAAAGCATGGTATTGCCATTTATTACAAAAAAAACATGCTTTTATCGCCAATATATCAAACACAACACGAAATTGACTTGTTATTTTTCACTCAGCATCTTAATGATTCTGAATACTTATTTATTATACTGTACAAACCACCACATGTACTTTTGCAAACATTATTACAAGTTTTAAGTAGCATAATTAACTTGTATCCAAATTCGAAATATGTCATCATGGGAGACTTCAATATAGATTTAACACAAATGTCACCAAACAGAACTTTGCTATTAGAATATATGCTACAGCAATTTCAATGCCAGCAAAAAATACAACAATACACAACAGACTACAATTCAACACTAGATCACATCTATACTAATGACAACATCATGCACTACAGTACATTAGAATCATATTATAGTGATCACAAAGCATTATGGGTGGCAGTTTAAAATGCAACAACTTCATTAACATGCGATTTTATTACAGGTAATAGCAAAAGGGGAAAAATTTATGTTCAGAATGTGTACTAACATTTTCTCTCGTTTCAGATGATTTCCATACAAGACCTCAAAAAAATGAAACCTGAAGACAACAAACCCTACCAAAAAACAATCCGAGCCAACGTTATAAAATGTTCCACAAAAACAAACTATAGAAATGCTAAACAAGAGAACAAAGTCATGTATCATCTAGCTCTAGCTGATGAAAGTAGTTGCATTAAAGCAACGTGCTACAATGAGCCATTTTACCAGCAAACTAAAGAAGGACAAGCTATTATGATTCGCAATTTCTTAGCCAAAAACAATGTGATTATCATCACGAAACAAACGAAACTATCACGCATGATCCCCTTAACTATACCTCAAGAAATAATACAGGAGGCAGAATATATCCTACAACCCCCTGCTCCACCAATATCACCTATAAAAACAGTTAAAACAGCTTCACTACGCTCATTAATGAGCATTTCTGGGACTATTGCAGAGGTAAGCTTATAAAAAGAAAGAAAATTATCACACACCCTTTTACACACACACTATATACCAAAAACTCTTGCACACAATACTTACCGCTTTGACCGACTCTCACTCTTTGACCGACTCTCACTCTTTGACCGACTCTCTCTCTTTGACAGACTCTCTCTCTTTGACAGACTCTCTCTTTCACAGACTCTCTCTCTTTCACAGACTCTCTCTCTTTCACAGACTCTCTCTCATTGACAGACTCTCTTGGACAGACTCTCTTTGACAGACTCTCTCTCTTTGACAGACTCTCTCTTTGACCGACTCTCTTTGACCGACTCTCTTTGACCGACTCTCTTTGACCGACTCTCTTTGACCGACTCTCTTTGACCGACTCTCTTTGACAGACTCTCTCTCTTTCACAGACTCTCTCTCTTTCACAGACTCTCTCTCTTTCACAGACTCTCTCTCTTTAACAGACTCTCTCTCTTTGACAGACTCTCTCTCTTTGACAGACTCTCTCTCTCTTTGACAGACTCTCTCTCTCTTTGACAGACTCTCTCTCTCTTTGACAGACTCTCTCTCTCTTTGACAGACTCTCTCTCTCTTTGACAGACTCTCTCTCTTTGACAGACTCTCTCTCTTTGACAGACTCTCTCTCTTTGACAGACTCTCTCTCTTTGACAGACTCTCTCTTTGACACTCTCTCTCTTTGACACTCTCTCTTTGACAGACTCTCTCTCTTTGACAGACTCTCTTTGACAGACTCTCTTTGACAGACTCTCTTTGACAGACTCTCTCTCTTTGACCGACTCTCTCTTTGACAGACTCTCTCTTTGACAGACTCTGTCTCTTTGACAGACTCTCTCTCTTTCACAGACTCTCTCTCTTTGACAGACTCTCTCTCTTTCACAGACTCTCTCTCTTTAACAGACTCTCTCTCTTTCACAGACTCTCTCTCTTTGACAGACTCTCTCTCTTTGACAGACTCTCTCTCTCTTTGACAGACTCTCTCTCTCTTTGACAGACTCTCTCTCTCTTTGACAGACTCTCTCTCTCTTTGACAGACTCTCTCTCTCTTTGACAGACTCTCTCTCTTTGACAGACTCTCTCTCTTTGACAGACTCTCTCTCTTTGACAGACTCTCTCTCTTTGACAGACTCTCTCTTTGACAGACTCTCTCTTTGACAGACTCTCTCTCTTTGACAGACTCTCTTTGACAGACTCTTTGACAGACTCTCTCTCTTTGACAGACTCTCTCTCTTTGACAGACTCTCTCTTTGACCGACTCTCTCTTTGACAGACTCTGTCTCTTTGACAGACTCTCTCTCTTTCAAAGACTCTCTCTCTTTGACAGACTCTCTCTTTCACAGATTCTCTCTCTTTGACAGACTCTCTCTCTTTAACCGACTCTCTCTCTTTAACAGACTCTCTCTCTTTGACAGACTCTCTCTCTTTGACAGACTCTCTCTCTTTGACAGACTCTCTCGCTTTGACAGACTCTCTTTGACAGACTCTCTCTCTCTTTGACAGACTCTCTCTTTGACAAACTCTCTCTCTCTTTGACAGACTCTCTCTCTTTGACAGACTCTCTCTCTTTGACAGACTCTCTCTCTTTGACAGACTCTCTCTCTTTGACAGACTCTCTCTCTTTGACAGACTCTCTTTGACAGACTCTCTTTGACAGACTCTCTCTCTTTGACAGACTCTCTCTCTTTGACAGACTCTCTCTTTGACCGACTCTCTCTTTGACAGACTCTGTCTCTTTGACAGACTCTCTCTCTTTCACAGACTCTCTCTCTTTGACAGACTCTCCCTTTCACAGATTCTCTCTCTTTGACAGACTCTCTCTCTTTAACCGACTCTCTCTCTTTAACAGACTCTCTCTCTTTGACAGACTCTCTCTCTTTGACAGACTCTCTCTCTTTGACAGACTCTCTCGCTTTGACAGACTCTCTCTTTGACAGACTCTCTCTCTCTTTGACAGACTCTCTCTTTGACAAACTCTCTCTCTCTTTGACAGACTCTCTCTCTTTGACAGACTCTCTCTTTGACAGACTCTCTCTTTGACAGACTCTCTCTTTGACAGACTCTCTCTCTTTGACAGACTCTCTCTCTTTGACAGACTCTCTCTCTTTGACAGACTCTCTCTTTGACAGACTCTCTCTCTCTTTGACAGACTCTCTCTCTCTTTGACAGACTCTCTCTCTCTTTGACAGACTCTCTCTCTCTTTGACAGACTCTCTCTCTCTTTGACAGACTCTCTCTCTCTTTGACAGACTCTCTCTTTCACAGACTCTCTCTCTCTCTTTGACAGACTCTCTCTCTCTTTGACAGACTCTCTCTCTCTTTGACAGACTCTCTCTCTCTCTTTGACAGACTCTCTCTCTCTTTGACAGACTCTCTCTCTCTTTGACAGACTCTCTCTCTTTGACAGACTCTCTCTCTTTGACAGACTCTCTCTCTCTTTGACAGACTCTCTCTCTCTTTGACACTCTCTCTCTGACAGACTCTCATAAAAAACACTTTCATACACACTCTTGAGCACACTCTTTCGCACACTCACACACTTTCACACACATTCTTTAACACACACATTCTGCTACAACACGCTCACACCAACTCTTTAACACCCACACTCTTACACACCAACACTGTAACATAATAAAAAAAATTCTATTACCAATTTTTTGTCTTACAGGAAGAAGAAACAAAAACAATTATTATTGGTGGCCAAGATACAAAACTTAAATCAATAACTGTGAAAGATACAACGGACTCAGTGAAAATAACTCTTTGGAGAGATGCCACAGACTTCCCCATAGAAATTGGATCCTACATAAAGATGACGCACCTGACAGTGCATGAATTTAGCAGCAATAAAATGTTAAACACAACAAGAAATACACAATTTCAAGTAAGTACAAATTATTAAACTATTAATAACTTGCTCTACTACTCAATCTATACTATTTACTTTTTAAAACACTATCAAACTCTATATTCACTAATTACAATTCACTCAAACTCTCTCTTCTAATACTCTCTATCTAAATCAATTAAGCTATACTACGTATTCTACTAATCACTACTATAAAACTCACTAATACTCTCCACTAATAAATCTACTACTCAATCTTAACTACTCTCTCTTTATTACTCACACCATAAAAAAACACAATTACAGAAAAATAACATTCACTATTTCAAAATAACTTACTAAGAATGCCCAACTATCACTTACAAATATGACTTTAATACTTACACTTAAGTACACAATTTTGTCGTTTTCAAATTCTCTTTATACTACTACGCCAATAACTTCAATACTCCCAAAAATAATTAACAATGCACTAAAAAAAAACACACTCTACTAATAACTCAAACTCAACTCACACTGCACTATTAACTATAATCACTATTTACAATACTCTTCTAAAACACAAAACTAGTACCTACTACTCACTATTTATTAATACGTATTTTTACTAAAGTACCTATAACATTACAAAACAGTCTCTAATCCTCTATTATACACACTATATTATACCTTTTCACTATCTTTACTCACATCTATCCTTTCTTAAACTATCTTCACTACTTATTAACATTATTTAAGCCTGCATATAACAAGACATTTTTCCGTAGGTCAACACAAGAAAAAAAAAGGACTTCAAAAAAATGAAATTAACTAACTTCTTTTTCCTTCACAGAAAATACAACCACCAGAAGAAGAAATAAATATGACTATATATGGGCTAGAAACTGCGCATCAGGAACACTGTACACTAAATGTACATATTGATAACGCCGAAAATTTACAATCAGTAGAAATAAATAACAATGTTCTACTGGACTTCTTCAATATACCAGCCGACATTGACGACATTCAAGAAGCTCTAATGCCTAGCTGGCCAAAAAATGTTAATGTCATTTTTCAAAACGGATACATACTAAAAATACATGAGTTGTAAAAAAGAACACAATACTTTACTGTAAATAGAAGTACAAAAAGAAGATATTCAAATTATGTTTCAGTAAAAAGGCTAAAAATACAGTATTTTAATTAAAGTTTAATTTGCTTTCATACAATAATACTAAATATATTTACTTAAATACAATTTTTAAAGCTTTTTATCTTGTCTTTGCATTATTATTTACAGAGTACATAAGATATGTTACTGGCCAATTTTACTTTAAAAAGACTACAACAAATGCAATAATTCTATGTTCTATAGCAAATTGAGCAAAATGCATAAAATGTTACTGTGCACAATTTTTTTTTTTTACAGAAGCTACACCACATGCACTCATTCTATGTTCTGTAGCAAATTCATCTGTCTTATACCTTGTGAAAGAATGGGAAAATACAAACATCCCACATTCATTAGAACTGCTACTCCCGTGATAATGCTCATATACCTACACTTTCATCCATCCACCCATCATTCATCCCACCACCTTTTCATACATCTTTCATCCATGCAATATTTTATCCACCCATACATCAGCCACGTTTTATTCCATTCGTCCACCCTTTTATCCTACCATGCATCCTTTCATCCACACTTTCATTCATCCACACTTGCATCTTTCCATCCATACTTTCTCAGCCACACTTCGATCCATCCACCCATCATATAGCCACCTACATTTTCACACATCCATTCATCATTCATGCAACATTTTTATTAATACATCCATCTAACATTTCATTCTACTAACAATACATTCACTCACTTTCAGCTTTACATCCATACATCCATCCTTTACACATCCACCCTTCTATCCATCCACTCATCATTCGTCCACCCACCTTTTCAACAATACATCATTCATCCATGCAACATTTTCTACATCCATCTTAAAATGTCAGTCTCCAATATATATATACACATCAACGCATCCATCCAGCAACACATCATTTATCCACCGACATTTTCACAAATACATCATACATCCATGCAACATTTTAACTATCCATACTTTCATTCTACCATCCATCCTTCATCCATCCAACATTTCATCTATACATCCATCCACCCACACTTTCATCCACCCACCCATCATTCATCAAAACACATTTTCACACATCCATACGTCATTCATCCATGCAACATTTTATACATCCATACATCCACCTTTTCTTACATCCGTCCTTCCGTCCACCCTTTTATCCTTCCATGCATCCTTTCATCCACACTTTTATTCATCCATCCTTCAGCCAGCCACACTTCCACCTTTCCATACATCCATCCTTTACTCATCCACCCTTCGATCCATACACCCATCATACAGCCACATAAATTTCCACACATCCATCCATCATTCATGCAACATTTTTAATAATACATTCATCTACCATTTCATTCTACTAACAATACATCCATCCACTTTCAGCTTTCCATCCAGACAGCCATCATTTACACATCCACCCTTCTATCCATTCACTCATCATTCGTCCAACAACTTTTTCAACGATCCATCAATCATTCATCCATGCAACATTTTCTACATCCATCTTAAAATTAAATTCCACAATCTATACACACATCAACACATCCATCCAGCCACACATTATTTATCCACCTAGCTTTTCACACATGCATCATACATCCATGCAACTTTAACTATCCATCCTTTCATTCTTCCATCCATCCTTCATACATCCTTCATCCATCCAACGTTTCATCTATACATCAATTCACCCACACTTTCATCCATCCACCCATCATTCATCACACCACCTTTTCACACATCCATACATCATTCATCCATGCAACATTTTATACATCCATACAACCACCTTTTCTTTCATCCGTCCTTCCGTCCACCCTTTCATCCTTCCACGCATCCTTTCATCCATTCACACTTTCAACAATACATCCTGCATCCATCCACTTTTTCATCCTTCCATCCATCCTTTACACATCCACACACCTTTTCAAACATCCATCATTCATTCATGCAACATTTTATACATCAATCTTCAGATTCTTCAGAACTTATGGGGTTTTTCAAACTAGTAAAGTCACTGTGTAATATTGTGCCTATGCATGGTTCTGTGTGGCATCCTCAAGTGCCTTATTGATGTTTTACAACAATACATGCAATCGCATTCTAAGACCTTCACATCATTGTATATGTTTAAAGAAGTTTCGAAGCAGCTGCCTGCATCCATCTAAAAGTGGCTTGTACAAGATATATTTTCATAAGTTGAAAAAAAGGACACAACACTTTACTGTAAATGGAAGTTAAAAAAACAATTACATTACGTTTCATAAAAAATGTAAAAGTATTTTCTGTAAAGTTTAATTTGCTTACATACAATAATAATAAATATATTTACTTAAATAAAAAATTTAAACCTTATCTTGTCTTTGCATTATTATTTACAAAAAACATAAATATGTTACTGTGCAAATTTAGTTTTAAAAAAAATACAACAAATGCACTCATTCTATGTTCTATAGCAAATTGATCAAAATGCCTAAATTATGTTACTGTGCAATACTTTTTTTTTTAAAGAAGCTATACCACATGCACTCATTCTATGTTCTGTAGCAAATTCATCTGTCTTATACCTTCAGAAACAATGGTAAAAAAATATCCTACGTTCATTAGAAGTGCTACTCCAGTAATAATACTCACAACAAGATAAAAATTGTGAATACGATACATCATTCATCCTACCACATTTTCACACATCCATACATCATTTATCTATGCAACATTTTATCCATCCATACATCCACGCTTTCTTCCATCCTTCTTCCATCCACACTTTCATCCTTCCATGCATCTATTCATCCACACTTTCAACAATGCATCCTGCATCCCTCCACCCTTTCATCCTTCCATCCATACATCCATCCTTTCAACATCCACATTTCAATCCATCCAACAATCAATAATCCACCCACATTTTCACACATCCATTCATCCATGCAACTTTTAATACATCAATCTTCATATTCTTCAGAAGGTACCTTATTAATGTTTTACAACAATACATGCACTCACATTCTAAGACCTTGACCTCCTTGTATATGGTGTTTC
Source organism: Lissotriton helveticus (assembly GCF_964261635.1). Taxonomy (NCBI): domain Eukaryota; kingdom Metazoa; phylum Chordata; class Amphibia; order Caudata; family Salamandridae; genus Lissotriton; species Lissotriton helveticus. Next base: position 429,374,253 of record NC_136065.1, read on the forward strand.
AGAAAATTTCTAAGCATCTGCCTGCGGCCATCTAAGAGTGGCTTCAATAACATATATTGTACACCATTGTATAGTTACAAAAAAATATATTCTTCATAATAAAAATTTGAAAATAACTCTCCAAAGATTTATAGAACTCTAAGGGCTTACTATACATTGCCAAACAAGGGGACAGCTTTCTGTGTGTGAGCGGGGTGGCTCTAAGTGTGGAGGGGGCTTTGTAGGAGGTGACTCGCAGTTTATAGAAGAGGCTCACAGTCTGTGGAGGGAGCTCAAAGTGTGTGTGGGAGGGCTCGCAGTGTGGTGGTGCTCGCAGTGTGTGTGGGAAGGGCGCAGTGTGGGTGTGTGTTGGGGGCTCATTTGCAAAAGATAAAGCTAGTGCCATTGCAAATAACAATGCCATTTAGTTATGTTAAAAAAAAAGGTCAAGAGCTTTGCCAACAGCTCAAACTTTTACAAAGGCAAAACCATTGCATTGTAAATGCTTGTTATGTTTATGTTGTTTGTCTGCACAAGTGGGTCATTTTGCACTAAAGGGTCAGGAATTGACCACCCTGCTGACGCTAAAAAAAAAGTGCTTTGGCCGCATTGGCGTTAATTGAGCATTTTGTTGGCAACACTGAGCGGGCATAATTATTGACAATAGCGATGTCAAATAAGACATATCGTGTCCACAATATGGGACATGGGGACTAATAATTGGACTATAAATTCATTGGGTGATGCCATACATCATACCACTTAAAGGTGACCCTAGGTGCTATAATGGAGGGTGCCTGTGATGCATGGGAACTAACTGGTCACAGAATAAGTAGTTGTAAAGCAAATAACTATTTGTATGTTCCTAACACTGTGATTTACCATTCCACAGGTTGTGGCCCCTGGAAATTCTAGGAGTGCCAACACGGGTATCACCGTGACTTGTTGTTTTTAAATTTTGTTATATTTTTCACACAATATATCCGCATGGACAGGACACGCCTTAGCGAGTGTGGACCACCGGTGATATTCACTTTCTGGTCCTGAAGAAAGCTGCATAAAATTGAAAAGACAGCTGAAACATGTCGACCTTCACCTTTTGAGATACAAGGGGTCAATAAAATAGCCCCTAAGGTATCCAGTACACTTTTTTATTGATACTACCTGACCTGTGAATAAAATTGTTTTGGGTACAGCTAGTATTTTTTAACCTCACTATTCACTACACACTGAACACACACTGAAAAACCCTATTCACAACAACCAGCTCCGCTGTAAATCAGGCGTCGGAGCACACTGGAGGAACATTCGGTTCCTCCAGTGGGAACCCTATGATGAAGCATGTCACCACTAGGGTGAGTAAGGGTTCTTCTTACCAATAAGGTATATTTTTCGCCGTGTGTGTAGCACTTTTTAGGTTCCTTGACAAACGTCTCTTCACTTATGATTTGAGTTTTTCTTGGTCGCTTGGTGTAGTAATATGATTACAGCACCTTAGAGTCACTCTTTAGTTGTTGTTGAACACCTATGCCATGCCTATGGAACGCCTTCCCAGGGTAGAGCACCATAACGCAGAAATTTGCGCTGAGTTGTGTTTCTCCTAATTCATAAAGCCATTCAGGGCCACACAAGGTTACCTTCCGTGACTTCATAAGCTGCATTTTGGCTTTTCTTCACGCTTGCACCGCATTGTGTGGTGCAAACACCTTCATAAAGATGCCCCAGAGTACTTAAATTCAGTAGGTGGGCTCAGGTTAATGCATGGCTTAACAGAATTCCTGGTGCATGAACCTTTTGACTTTGGCAATCGGACAATGCTTTGTATTTTTAGGTCCAATTGTCATGATAAATGACTTGGTTAAGTTTGTTTTTAGGCCTAGGTCTTTCATAAATCGAGTAAAGGAATCTAGCAGGGCTTGAAGACCATTCACAGTCCTCAAAATGAGAACTACTGTTTTATATTTTGGCACAATAGGATGGGAACTTGCAACACGTTACTGCTACTTTCTTCCATCTTGCTTTACTTTAGAAATACCTGCTTTACTATTTAAAATCTCGGCTACATAAGATTATTACATCTGGTTCTTTAACTATCCTGTTTGGTTATATACGAAATCCTAATGATATTTCAGGTTCAGGGTGACAGTTTATTTTTGTTTATTTGCCTATTTCTTGGTCACTCACTTTACAACATTGGAAATTTCCTGACATTCCTCATTTTGTAAAATGGCAGGCGAAGATGGAACACATTCGATTTTTAGAATTAACTAAAGGTAAAATGAATAATCAGGAGGCTAAATTTCAAAACTTTTGGGAATTTTCCATATGGAAGATTGATTTATTGCTAAAATATTCTAGTTGTCATTAAGTATATACTATATATTTAGGAGATATTTGTATTCTTCACTGTTTAATGAATTGATATGTTTTTGTAAAACAATAATTTTCACTACTAATAAGCATGCAAACTTTTTTTAAAACATATTTACACGCTACCTAATAGACAGAATGTGCATCACCATATAAATCAGTTTCTTAGGCTCTAGTGATCAACAATGAAGTGGAATTGAATAAAGAGGGAACTCTCATTGACCTTTCCAAAATGTGCCTTGACTGAGGTTTATTATCATAACATGTTTACTAGATGCTGTGAAATTAGATACTTCTGTGAAAACCCTGGGTATGAATGTACAAGCCTTCATTGGTTTTTCGAGTACGGTTGAACTCGGAAGATCTAGGCGGAGTCTGTTGGCATTGGGAATAAGCACTTAAGAAGGTAGAAATTTAGGTTGGGATATAGCTAGCTGTCGCGCTCCCCTCATAGAAACACACGGAGCCGGGAGAGTGAGTATACACGTCATTATTTCTTCGTGTATCTCCTCTAACTGGGTAACTTCCCCTTACTTCCTCTCCTCCCCACGCCCCTTCCTGTGATGCCTGTCCTGTCGCAGACAGAGATCAGGCAGTCACGTCACAACATCTCCCCCGTTTGTATAAAGTCTTACTGAGTCTTAGATTACTTCAGTAAGACGCTCTGGCCGTCGAGTTTGTCTTCTGGGCCGGTCAGCTCGTTCGGGTGTTCTGACTCGGGGATCATTAGGGTGATCTCGTCTTGTCAGGCTGGACTGACTGTGGTCACCGCTCCTGGTTTGGCTTTCTGAGTCAGTGGACGACTCCCAGTGTCGACTGTCGTGTCTTCCTGGAGAGTTGCACTTCTTAAAGTGTGGATTGTTTCTGGTAATTCGCTTGTGGTCGCCTTGCGCTGTGATCATGGTTCCCGTTCGGCGACTGACTTTCAAGGGATGTGTGAGGTAGCGGCTGTCTGCTTTCGTTCTTCTGTCACGCCGAACCATCACCCAATCACCTTCTTGGATATCTGTGGGTTTCGCATGCCTGCGTTGGTCGGCATATATCTTCATTTTCAGTTTCTTCTCATGGTCGATATCCACTAGTGTTTCATGATCAACGTTTGGAGCTCTGGCTTGGATCTTGTCGTCCAGAGCGGGTAGTCGACTGCGCGGGACTCTTCCTAGCATCAGAGTGGCAGGACACTGATTGGTAGTGTTGTGAGGCGTGGTGCGATAGGCCCTCAGTACCTCATTTAATGCCTATTGGATGTCTCGGCGAGCTAGCTCCGCTTGCTGCACTGCTTTCTTCAGGGTCCCCATGAATCGTTCCACCATGCCATTGGCTTGGGGCCATAGTGGTGTGATCTTTTGGTGTTTGAAGTCAAGGTGTTTGGCGAAGTCTGCAAATTCATGGCCATTAAATGGGGGCCCGTTGTCTGATATGACTCGCAGTGCGATACCCCATGCTGCGAATGTTTCATCGAGTATTGGAATTACCGCGGTTGCCTTGGTGGATGATATTAGGTGTGCAAATGGGAAGCGAGAGTATTCATCCATGATGACGATGATGTATTGGTTTGACTTCAGGGGTCCGAAAAAGTCGATGACAACTTGTTGCCACACGCCTTCCGGTAGTTCAGACATGTGCAGTGGAGCTGGTGGTTCGTCACCGCTTACTAGTTGGCACGAGATACAGTCTTTGAGGGTGGATTCGACCATCTGATCTAGTGTCGGAAACCAGACGCATTCTCGGAGGGCTTTCTTGGTGGCGCTTATTCCTCGGTGGCCTTCGTGAGCGAGGTTGATCACTCCTTGTCTCAGTCTTTGGGGAATGACAATCCTCCCCCCTCTTAGAATGAGGCCATCCTTGCTGATGGACAGTTCGTCATGAATGTGCTTAAACGCCAAGATCTCCGGGGACTGCGGGTTGGAATCGTCTTTCACGTGTCACCAGGAATTGTTGCAAATGCGTTCAGCGACATCCTGGAGGACGTGATCTTGGATGGATGCTTCTTGAATAGCTTCAAGAGGAACGGTGGGAGGGCACGCCGTGTCAATAACAAAATGTATGTACTCCTCAGCCACAGAGTGTATGTCCTTGGTGGAGGCCTTTGGGTGTCGCGACATGTAGTCTGCAGGGTTTTCTGACTTCCCAGGTTTGTGGACAATGGTGTAGATGTAGGCTTGAAGGCGTAGGCCCCAGCGCTCAATACAAGGAGGCATTTTGGCTTTGGGGTTGCCAAAAATGGTGATGAGCGCTTGGTGGTCGGTGATGATAGTGAAATGTTTCCCATAAACGAACAGATGGAAGTGTTCACAGGCCCAAACCACTGCCAGGCTCTCTTTCTCAGGTTGAGAATACCGTGTCTCCGTATCGGTGAGGCTGCGGCTGGCGTAGGCGATGATGTGGCGCTGGTCTGAGTCTTCTTGATATTGGGCCAAGATAGCGCCAAGGCCCACAGGGCTGGCGTCAACCGTGATTTCAGTTCGTTTTTTAGCGTCAAAGTAGGACAGGTTGATGGCGGAACTGACAGCATGCTTGATTTTGTGGAAGGACCGGCTGCATGCTTCTGTCCACGCAAAAGGTTGACCTTGACGGGTGAGCTCTCGAAGAGGATGGCTGATGGTGGCAAAATCCGGAATGTAACGAGCACAATAACTCGCCATGCCAAGAAAAGAGCAGAGATCACTCACATCCTTTGGTGTCGGCGTGTCTGCAAGGGCCGAGACCTTATCGGGGTCAGGAGTCATGCCATCTTTCGAGAAGATGTGGCCGTAGAATTTCAAGGTCGATCTGTGTAACTCGCACTTGGCGGCATTCAGAGTCAAGTTAGCATTTAGTAAGGCATGGCATACTCTGTCGAGGGCTGTGTCATGCTCAGTCTGATCTTTCCCAAACACCAGCAGGTCATCCCTATAGTTGAATGCATTCGGGATTCCTTGTATCACTTGTCTGATGGCTTCTTGAAAGATTTCGGCTGCAGATGATATGCCGAAATTTAGGCGTTTGTACCTAAAAAGTCCCTGGTGAGTTGTGAAGGTGGTAATGTAGCGGGATTTTTCATGAAGCTCTAGCTGGTGGTAGCCCTTGTTGAGGTCGAGTTTTGAGAAAACTGTGGCACCGTTGAAACGAGCGATCATGTCGCTGATGTGTGGTCCGGGGTGGCGTTCTCTTTCAATCGCTACGTTGGGGACGCGCATGTCAACGCACAAACGCACCTTGTTGTTTTGTCCTTTTTTTGGTACGACCACCACAGGCGATACCCACGGAGTTGGGCCGGACGTGCGCTCAATGATGTCAGTTTTGAGCAACTCCTGGAGTTGAAACGGTACCTTTCTGTGATGTTGCGCCACTGGTGTTACGCGCTCGTCGATGTGCAGCTTGACTTTGAAGTGATTTAGTTTTCCTAGTCCCTTGAAGAGATTCGGGAATTTTGCAATGATGTCCGGAGCATCTTCAGTCATGTACAGAAGCTCCACGAGTCTCAGTCTTTCAGCTGTCGGCAGGCTGAGTAAACAATCAGCCACGTCCGGGCCCTCCACCACATGAATGTACGCTGGGATCTGGCGGTCTTTGTAGGACAACGTCGTGCTGAAACGGCCTAGGCACGGCAGTGGCTTCCTGGACATCCACGTGAATATGCGCACAGCAGCTGGCTCCAATTTGGGACGTGGTTTCATGCTTTGGTATTCTAGTGCGCAGATGTAGTTCAGTGACGCTCCTGAGTCCAAAACAAACTTCGCCGGATGATCCCCTATCCGAATGTCTAGCTTTGGATATTTCTTCAAGCGATCAGGATCTGAGACCATGCAGATGTACTCGTCACTGTCTTGTGACACCGGTGTGCGTGACGGGGATTCACTAGATATGATCTGCGTGATCAATGTGAACTGAAAGACCGGACACTTGACTGGGAGGAACCGGATGAGTGTCTTTCGCGCCCTGTCACTGCACGGGTGTGATGCTGCTTGGAGTATCGAGATTTTGATGATCTTCGTCCTGAACGTTGAGTTTGGCAGACAGTTTCGAAATGGTTTTCTCTGCCACAGCGGTGGCATCGTTGTCCAATGGCGGGGCATTCCCCTGAGTGAGGATAGTCCTGGCCACACCGGTAGCATGCGGGCGCCGTTTTGTTGTGCTTGGTGTGTCGCGATTCACGTGATTCATATCGAGTAGTTGGCTTCCGAGAGGATGTGGAATGCGTCATCTTGTTGGATCTGTGGCGATCAGTCTGATGCTTCCTCTCTTTGTGTACTTGAAAGCTTGTTCTTTCTTATCAGTTTTGTTGACTTCCATTTTCTTTGCGTGGTCTTCTGCTTGGTCGTTTATGCGCGTCATTTCCTCAATCTCTTCGAGGTTATAATGCTTCTTCAGCAGCCGTCGACGTAGTGACTCAGAGTGGCACCCTTCAATTATGCGGAGCCGTAATGCATCCTCTGTGTTGAAATCGTCGAAGTTGCAGTGACGGACTAGTCGTCTGATGCGCTCAATGAAATCACACATTCGCTCATCCTTCTCCTGAGTGGCTAGGTTGAATGTGTAACGTTCGTAGTCGAGATTATGCTTGTGTAGAAATCTCCGGTCAAGTGCTCCCTTCACGTCGTCATATGGGGCGGTGGCCCTACGGGCAGTTCCTTAATGACCTGCGCAATATCCTTTCCCACCAGATTTCGTAAGGCTATCAGCTTCTGTTTGGGGTCCTGTACTTGCAACCCGGTCATTTAGTCTTCGAAGTCTTCGGACCAACTTTTCCATTTAGGTCCCATGCTGCTGCCGGACGTCAGTTCTAGGGGTTCTGGGGGTCTCAGATATGGTACTCCCATGACTGTAGGATGTGGTAGGGTGGCTACTGGTGGGTTTCCTGGAGCTGGTGGATTGCCTGGGGTTGCTTGCACTGCTGCCGCTCCTCCTGTCCCGCTGGATGAGCTAGTAACTGACATTTCGCCCTTTTTAATTTATTCCGAGGCGACTCCACGTGTAAAACTGTCTCTTTTGTTCCAGTGCCTGACCTCAAAATGGCCGACACGAAATTGTTATGGTGGGTCTATTGGCGCTGCCTGACCTTAAGATGGCCGCCGCTCGGGACATGTGGCTTCAATTGAAGTCTGTGTTCTGCAGTGTTCTTATTTCTTTTGTAACCTTTGCCGAGTGGCTGACACTGTTTATAGTATTGGCCGAGTGAGCAGGTTGATTCCTGGTTCTCGGGACTCACCCCTTCACTTTCGGTCGTTGTGGCCGACCGCCGGGCGCTCCTCAGCTTTCGCGCCATTTCTGCTTTTCCTCCCGCCGCACTTGGCAGTCTCCCGCTGGGCTTGTCTTCCCTCAGGCATGGGCCAGTAATCGTCGGACGTTGTGTGGCAGCAGACGGGGCCCGAGCGCTCACTGTTTTCCGCGCTCCCGCGCTCCGTCTCGGCAGGTGCTGCAGGCTCTCCGTTTCTGGCCGCTTGCAGGCGGCAGGGTTTTGAGCGGTGTATGAAAAGGGGATTCACGATCCCATCCTCGTCGCCAGTGTCGCGCTCCCCTCATAGAAACACACGGAGCCGGGAGAGTGAGTATACACGTCTTTATTTCTTTGTGTATCTCCTCTAACTGGGTAACTTCCCCTTACTTCCTCTCCTCCCCACACCCCTTCCTGTGATGCCTGTCCTGTCGCAGACAGAGATCAGGCAGTCACGTCACGACACTAGCAATATAGAGAAATAGTACTATTTCTGACTTCAAAAATCATTTTGTCCAATGATTCTATCAACTCTTTCTAGAGTTTACCGAAATGCTTGATGCAAACTTGTTAAAGTTCTGGAAAAGTTGCACTTGAATTTTCCGTGGGTCTTGAGAAATTAAGCCATGACTTGTGGTTATATGAGGATACAGATATATAAGTAATAAATGCAGTAATGAAGTAATTCGCAAAAGTGAAGCAAAGAAGCTGAAGATTTAAGATGCCACAGTGAGGTGCGTCGGGCTTTTTACTGCACCCATGTTATAACTTCCCAAACCTTTCTGTTGCATTATCTCATGATTTGGTTTGTAGTTTGAAGAAGGTGCTAATGTCTCTTGTGTATATTTGTCCTTCGCATCTACAAAGAGATTCAATGGTTTTTGAATTTGATGTAGCTGTTTTATACGGCATTTTATAGGAATGCATTTCATATGTAGATCTATACCTTATTTATTTCACTTAAACATTCACCTTACTTGTTAAAATGTGGCTTTTTATTGAACGTTTAAGTAGCAAACACATTTCAAATGCTACACTCTATCATTAACATTCCTGGGACTTCTTGGGATTACCATTGGTTAGGGAATAAAAAGAAAATAATTAAAATGGCGCCACAAGAACAAGACATGTTTTGTTGTATCTTACCAGACATAACCGAGTTGTATTTTAAGTATTTCTTTATTATGGTCAAGCTGCAGGATGGTAATAAAAAGTACATCTGCTCATCAGCCTGGTAATCCTTATACACCAGCCTACCAGGAGCAGCCTGCCTGCGGCTCAGCCCATCTTCCAACTGTCACCACTCATCCACACAGGCACCTACGCATTCCGAGCATCACAGTCACACCAACATTCCACTGTCTACACTCACACTGGCTGAGCAGTAGGGAGATAGCTAAACTGGAAAATGTGCACTTAAATAAACAGTTAGTAGAAGCCTGACATTTCAGACCCTCATTGAAGTTAAATTGTCACGAGACAGGCAAGGAGCTCTAGGACCCCACAAGTCAGGAGCCCGAGATGCCTGACCTACAAATGGCGCCATCTCGGAGAGCAGCAATAGAAAGAGGCCTACTCTAAGCACATAGGATGACCCGGTGCTCCCACGAGCCCTCTGGCAGCAGAAAGTGAGGAGCTCTAGGTCCCAACAAGGTAGGAACCTGTGATGCTTGCACCAAAATTGGCAGCCAACTATAAGAGCAATGAGAGATAGAGGCTCACCATAAGCCCACAGGTCGATTTCTTTCTACCTCGAGCCCTCAGCCATCGCAAAATGGGGCATCTGAGACCACGACCGCTTATTATGATGGCCTGAGGCGGGAGCAGAGCCTCAAGACACAGCGGAGCCACTAGACACAACTTAACCAACTGCACAACAGAAGCCTCTTAACCCACTCGAAGAGGACCCAGCATTAATACCTAAAGAAGACCCCTGGCATCCTCTGAGACCACCACACCAAGAATCCCCAAGGTCAGTGGTGAAAACCCTGAAGTGCTAGGCCCCAAACTGTCTACCAGGTCCCTAACAACCTGGTCTGGTCTCAAGAGAGCTCCAACCCAATTCCACTCCAATGCGGCCTTGGCCCCACATTAGGATAGGCTCCCCCTAGTCAGTCCGCTAATCACACTCTCCCGGAGCCCAAGTCCACGTCCCACCGCCACACCAAATCACAGGTGCACTGACCACACGGTGAGGCCACACCAAGGGACATCTTCCACTGCTCACCTAGCAAAAATCCCCCCTCCGCACGAGTGACTACTCTTCTAGCTTCCCCACCCATCCAACCTGCCAGGTAGCCGTCTTGGCTCCGCTCGGCACGCCCCCTACTCCACACCAACCAACCTGTTTGACAACTAGCTCTCCTCCACACGGCACTCCTCCTACTCCATACAAGCTTAAACACGCTTCCTTACTAACCTCCTCACCAACCTAGATAAGATGCCACCGGCCACCCTAACGGCTGCCTGCCCCCGATCCTCTAATTACCTGATACCCCACGGATCGAACTCATTCGAAATCTCTTTCCCTCCAGCCTCTCTAGTAAAGCGAAAAGGCATCTCAAACATAGACTGATCAGGCAACACCCCGAGACTCTAGTCGTAGACACTTACCACTGCTCCTCTAGAGGGCAGTTAAAAATGGACTTTATCTTCCACACTGTAAGACCTGACTACTGGTCCACTATCCTCGACACGCATCTTCTCGTCTCCAAAACCACCATCACAGCCCATAGCCGCAAATTGACTACCTCTCTCCCGAACCACCAGTACCTAAGCAGCAATATCTCCATAACCATCTATGAAAACGGCACTGTCTTGATACAGTCTAAGAGCGATAACCTAAAGGTCTTCAACGCCCTTTTCCTCGCGCTAAAAAAAGCACCCGTGCTCAAGTCACAACTCGACCCGACCCCTCCCCTTCCCCCAGCGAGCCTCTGCCAACAAAGGAGGCAACGGACCCCTCAGACGCACCCTCAGCGATCCCCCCACCCTCCAGTGACTCATTCCTCCTCTCTACCCCTCTGAATAGGGATCCCAACCCCTCTGACAGCCGCACCATCCAACCCTGCCGCCCCTCCCATCCCAACTCACCATCCTGAGAGGAGAGCTACCCACAAGGTCAGCCTCCTCACACACCCCCACCCTCGGCCCAACCGAGACGCGACTCTCAACCCAAGCCAATACTCCCCCTACCCAGAAGCCCTCCCAGAAACAATCCGGGCAGCTCCTCCCCCATTAACCAACCTGACCGGACCCCACTCCACCCCTCCTCGGGTATTGATACTCCTGCCTCCCTCCCTCTCCCCTCAGAAAACTTAGCGCACCGCCTCAACCTACTCGAATCCCAGCTCGAAATCTTGATACGAGGCTTGAACAAAACCCTTTCCACCCTGGCCACAATCCGAAAGCCCACCCAACATTCTGCCGCCCCGCCAACCACTTCCCAACCCAGAAGGAGTAAGATAACACCCCCCTGTGGACCTCATGCCCCCCTCAGTACTCGAGCCTCGACCAACAATTCGGGGAACGAGATCTGCTTTGATAGACCCAGAAGAGCAAAACCCACAGTTTCCCCTCAGGAAGCGACACTTCTAGCCTCATCCTATGTCCCCAGGGGAACTCCTCCACCAAATCCATACTTTCCCCAAGGAAGCGGCACTTCCCGTCTCAACCTATGACCCCCCTTGGAGCCCCTCCCTCAAAGCTAAGATCCAAGTAATTACGGGAGTCGGAAGGGACCATCCCCCGCCAAGAGTCCACAGAGCCCCACCGCACCTAACCTCCCTACCCCCCTGAGCCCAACCTTCCAAGATCAAGAACGAAGAAGGCCCATCCATTAAATGATTGCTCATAAACTGTAGATCGGCCCATAAGCATGCATCAGAACTAGCAGAAGCCATCCTCTCCCATGATTTAGACATAGCTTTCATCACGGAGACCTGGCTAAACAATCTCTCTTACTCTAATATGGACATGTTGATACCTCCCGGATTCAATTTGATCAACAAAGATAGACAAGTTCATAAGGGCGGGGGCATAGTAATTATTCACAAGAGTAACATCTCCATCACGGAAATTACCTCTTGCGTGTATAGCTCCTTTGAATGCCTCTCAGTCAACATCAAGACATGCGCTAAAAGGCCAATACTCTGTCATCTCCTATACCACCCTCCAGGCAACTCCAATGAATTCGGGGAACACCCATTTGACCTGATTGCCCACTGCACACTTAGCAACTCCAACAACATAATTATTGGCGACCTCAATCTCAGGTGGAATGAAACTCAAAACTCGCTCATTCAATCCTTAAATAGCCTCCTGCTGGAAAATAATCTGACCCAACATTGCTCAGAAGAAACTGACCATAGAGGACCAGCCCTGGACGCAATCATTACCGAAAACAACGCAATCTCCATGGACCACATCATTCCTGTAGACTGGTCAGACCACCACATCATTCTCTTCCACATCAACCAAATGGTCTAAACTCAACGCCACAATCAGGACCCAACAAATGGGTCAGGAACACAGTTCAGATCCCTCGGTCTGACCTAGAAGAAAGAATTAGCTTGCTCCTTCCCAGCGCAACTGATCACCTCTCTACTACTGAACTCACCTCTCTCTACAACGTCAATCTGACGCTAACCTTGGACTACATTGCCCCCCTGAAATAAAAAAAAAACAAGACCATCCCTTCCAGATCATGGTTCTCAACTGACATCAATGAAGAAAGAAGGCAACTCAGAGCCTCAGAAAGAATCTGGAGGAACAATCCCTCCACCCTCCATCGTGACCAACTTAATGAAGCCCTCAGGAATTACAAAAAGCACATTAAGAATAAAAAGTCAGCTTTCTTCTGTTCTGCGCTAAACACTGCAAAAAAATGTCCCAAAGAACTCTTCAATATCATTAGGAATCAAACATCCAAGCCTACGACCTCTTCAATACTGGCATCCAAAGAACAATGCGACAACTTCTCCGTCTTTTTCAATGACAAAATCGACAAGATCGACCTCTCGCTTGGCACGAATCTCTCCCCCGCCACCGAGAGCATGGAGTACGAAACTAAGGATGGTGCCTCAGTGAACCCTCCAAAACAATGGTCCTCCTTCATCCCTGTTCAGGAAGCGGAGATAGTCAATCCAATCTCCACGGCTAATCTGTCATCCCATGCTCAAGACCAGCTGCCCCCACGTTTGGCCAATGACCTGAAGCTCACCCTAGCCCCGATATGGAGCAAGATCATTAACAGCTCTCTGAGATCTGGAATTGTACCAGATTGCCTCAGAGTAGGCTAAGTCACGCCACTACTGAAAAAACCAAGACTAAACACAGAGGATATGAACAACTTTAGACCTGTATCGAACTTACCCCTTCTGTCCAAAATCCTGGAAAGATGTGTACTCCCACAGCTGACTCATCACCCGGACAGCATCAATCTCCTAGATTCCCATCAATCTGGCTTCAGAAAAGGCTGCAGCACCGAAACGGCAATCATCAATGTCCTACATGATCTTCACAAGTCACTGGATTCGGATCAATGCTGCCTTCTCATCCTCCTAGACTTATCGGCCGCGTTCGATACAGTCGATCACTCTCTGCTCCTCAAGGAGCTGATTTTGAAGAGACAGTCCTCTACTGGTTCTCCTCTTTTCTTCACAACTGCTCACAAAGAATAAAAATCAAAAACTTTGAGTCCGACCCCCATCCAGTCAATAGAGGTGCCCCCCAAGGGTCAGTGCTCTCCCCCCAGCTTTTCAACATCTACATGGAACCCCTTACCACACTGCTCAGGAACTCTATTATCCCTTTCCACCTATATGCAGACGATACGCAATTTTATCTGGAAACCACCTCCATCGACGACATCCGAAGATTAAATACCACGCTCAAGGAGGTGCAACACTGGCTCACAATCAACCACCTGAAACTCAATCAAGAGAAAACGGAAGTACTCCTCATCTCCAACAGAGACAAAAAACCCCAAATTGAAGAATGGCTGAAAGCCATCGATGCCCTCAATGGTACCCTCACCCCAGCGGACTCAGTAAAATCTTTAGGTTTTACCCTAGACCCGGAACTGAACTTGAAAAAACACATTACGAGATCCGCAAAAAGTGCTTTTCTCAACCTGAAACTACTATACAAAGTAAAATCCTTCCTTCCTCCTAAAGATCTCCAACAATCCACGCAAGCACTGGTGCTCTCCAGAATCGACTATGGGATCGCAGTGCTGTAATTTAGCAGCAATTAGGTTAAGCATTAGCAGAAGACACCTTGTATTTAGAGACTATCTTGTCCATTGTGTGGAATCCATTTTGTATTTCTGGCAGCCATTTTGTTTGCCATGTGCTCACCATGTGCTCTGTCCTACCTCCCTGTTAACTGCTCTTGAAATCTGCCTAGAGACGAGATATATTTAGCCTCTTCTGTTTCGCTCATGCTCAGTTGAGCTTACAGCTGTCCTCAACTTGTAACTGTCAGGATGTGTCAACCAGAATTAGCTAACTGTTAGCCACTCCCACTTGTTGCTTGTACACTTTCTGTATGACCTTATATGTACCTACAACCAGCATTCTGTACTTGTACCGCCTTCATTTGAGCCCCTGTGTGGGTATAACAGGACCAAGCTCCTTCAATTCAGTGTGCTACTTCATACATTACCGAAGGGTGCAGTGTGAATGTAGTTCCACCTCATGAGGTTTAATAAACTCTGTCTTTTCTATTCCAGCTTCTGTGCCAACTTCTTTCTATTGATCTGAGGACTATGTGCAGAGAAGGGAGAGCCCCTAGCACTGGTAGGCCTTGCTGAGGCTCACCACCACAACCGGAACAGCAAAATCTCACCTAGCACCCCTAAAAACAACCTTCAATGCTGCAGCAAGATTGGTCACAGGAACTACGAAATTCGACCACATCTCTCCTGCACTCAGGGTACTTAAATGGCTTCCAATTGAACTTGGAGCCAGCTTTAGAACAGCTTACCTCACGCATAAAGCCCTACACACAGGCAAACCGGAATACTTAGCCACTAAACTCAAAAGAGCCGACCAGTCCAGGAACCTCAGGAGCTCCAACACTCTACTGCTCATCCCTCTGAAAATTCGCAAGCAAAACACCGCAGCCAAATATTTTGCTAATAATGCCCCAAAAATCTGGAATTCTATCCCCCCACATCAGAACGATCCACTCATTCCCTAAATTCAAGAACCTGCTCAAAGTCCTCTTCCTAGACTGCTCTCGAGTGAAACAATAAGATCCAAGGCTGCTCCTCTCATGGTTCTCCATCTTTCTGTATTCTCCTGACGGTGGACCCAGAAAACCTCTCAGTCTCCCGACTGGGTTAAGCTTAGAATCTGATTAGACGCTGGTCCAGAAGGAGTGACACCCTACCCGCTCCATGCTCGCCCACTTTTGTATCTGAGCTATACGCAGCTCGATGCTCCATGGACTATCATAATATCTGTACTGCATAACTGCACTTAACTGTACATGCTGTAAAGCGCTCTGATACCCTCGGGTCCGGCTAGCGCTATATAAAACTCCTAAAATAAAAAAAATAAAAAATAACATATCCCCCTCCTTTTAAATGAAAAATGAAAAGAACAATACAACATGAGAGGAACTATACACAAGAGCAGAGAAAAGTTCAAGACTCAGTGAAGCAAATTAAAATACAACTTCACGAGAGAGTCTGAACACTAAATAACCTGAAAGGAAGGGTAAATATATTGACAAGCAACAGTAAATAAATTCACAAGGAATATAACCCATCCTCCCCAATGAAACAATTTTGAAAAATATGTTATATATAGCAAAGGGTGGACCCAGGGCCGGACTGGCTACCGGGCAGTTTGCAATGCTGCTGAACTGGGGGTTAATTTCGTTGATGGGGACCTGCGTGTACTAAACGAAATTCGTTTTGTTTTCATTATTTCGAAGTTCACGCAGGTCTCCATGTACGAAATCAGCCCCCACTGCAGTGAAATCTTCCAGCAGCTCGGCAGCATTCCAAACTGCCCGGTAGCCAGTCCGGCCCTGGGTGGACCACACCCCGATACAAAGATCCCAACAACAAGGGAACGAAAAGTGTAAACAAGATTCCTAACGTCAGAAATGTGAAATACACTCAAAGAATGGGACTAAGAAACCCATTGTGACACCCCAGTGAAGGTATATACTGTAAAACGTGAAAATGGGACTAAGACCCATATTCCAACCCTGTCGAATGGGTGAAACCTAATGTGAATGGGACATGACCCATAGACCTACCCTGTGTGAGGTTGAGAAACCAATCTACACATGTAGCACCTGGTGATTTACACACCGTATGTACAGGACATGTAGCGCAAGGCTACTTACACACCGAGCAAACAAGATGTGTAGCACATGGCAACTTGCAACCGCACAGACAAGACGTGTAGTGCATGGCGACTTACACACCATTGACAGAACAGTTGTATAAATAAGAAACAGAAAAGTGGGAAACCACCCACCACGAAACCAGAACCTCCCTCATGTAAGGGAGTGTAAAAAATGAAACCTAAAACCATGCCCATCCCTCATGTAAGGGAGTGTAGAACATATCAAGCACTAAAGATTAGGACCTCCCTTATATAAGGGTACCTGGGCTATCTTACATAAATGCTCAACAAACCTAACAAGTAATCCCACGTATGCAATGTAGAAGTGTAACCTAAAATGTAATGTAAATTGTAAGCATGACCAATAGAATACATGTGAATACAACTGTTTGGACGAGACACAATTTGGCTTTCGAAAAGGACACGGGACGGAAACTGCACTTATCAGGGCTACGGAGGAAATTAGAAAGGCTTTGGATGGTGGAGGTTCGGCGGTGCTTATTTTACTGGACCTGTCTGCGGCCTTCGACACGGTCGATCACTCCACCTTGATCGGCCGTGTCGAATCGGCCGGCATCACGGGCTCAGCGAAGGACCTCATCGCCTCATTTCTCACCAATCGAGTTCAATCTGTCACCTTCGGTAATTTCAGTTCACCTTCTTTCACTCTTCCTTGTGGTGTACCTCAGGGATCCTCGCTAAGTCCGACATTATTCAACATCTATGTGTCGGACTTGGCGAGGACCATAAAAACCCATCACCTGGCGGTTACATCCTATGCCGACGATACCCAGATTGTCCTAGCCATAAATAAAAACGGAGATGAAGTGGCCTCCAATTTCAATCTGGGAATGCTGGCTATAAGTAATTGGATGACACAAAACTGCTTGAAACTGAATTCCGATAAAACGGAGGTGATGTTGTTCGGACATCTTTCCCCTGCCTGGTCTCCCACATGGTGGCCTGATGCCTTGGGACCTCCCCCCTCCCCTGTAACCAAGGCCAGGAATCTTGGAGTTATACTGGACACTAAACTCACCTTCATGTCTCACGTCAACACGGTAGTATCTTCCTCATTCTACACTCTAAGAATGATAAAAAAACTTCTACCTTACCTTCCAATGGATACAAGAAAAACTCTGATCAGCGCACTTATCATGGCCCGCATTGACTACTGTAATGGCCTGCTAGTCAATGCCCAAGAAGGTGTCTTAAAGAAACTGCAACTTGTGCAAAATGCGGCGGCCAGATTGATTACTGGACTTCCCAAGTACGCCTCTATCTCCGGAACTCTCCGGGAGCTCCACTGGTTGCCAGTGAAGAAAAGAGCCAAGTTCAAGGCTCTCTGTATTGCCTACAAGGCAATTCATGATCAAGGACCAACGTATCTGAAAGACTCCTTTTGTCCTTACGAACCTACCAGATCCCTACGATCATCAACCGCTGGACTACTCCAAGTCCCGAGGACAAAAAGAGTTTCCTGGGGAGACAGATCCTTCATAGTAACTACCACTAAACTTTGGAACAGTCTACCATCCTACATCAAAACCTCCTCTTCTCTGCTCTCCTTTCGCAGACAGATAAAAACCTGGCTGTTTAAGCAATAATCTCCTCATGAGCTAGTTCGTTTCACTCAGCGCCGAGACACCTACGGGTAATTAAGCTCTTAACAAATAGCCTAAATAAATAAATAAATGTGAAAACTGTGGCACTAAAGCAAACCCTGTTGTAAGGGATATGTACACTTCACTGTAAAGACATGGAGTGAATACAATGTAAAGTGTCTTATTCACATCGTAGTGTAACACTCCAATCATGTTGACCCTAGACAAAACATTTGTGGCAAACCTAACTAAACATGATAAAAGATTGTACTCTGCCACGACCTCCAAGCATCGAACTACATGCCCACATGAGTGATGACTCTTAAAGAATGTACTTTTTGATATGTCAACCTTCCATAACACCAAACTAGAATGAAGGCGTTCGTGAACCACACAAGAAAAACAAGCAACATACTTTGACTATTTCCTACATGCGTGTAACAACGTTGTTTACACCGGTAAGCAAAATAAATGTCAAACTTGGGAAAAAGCCAGTATGGCCCTCAGACACAGGTGCTCAACAAACCGTTCCATAGGATAAGAGGAGAATTAAACCACAGGATCCCATGACATGGCGAGTCTTCTACATGTTCTTGTAACACCACACCAAACCGTACCATAGTTTGACCAGAGAAGCAGTGCCAGTGGATTCTGCAATGTACCCGATCTTCATAATATTTCAGTACATGTAGGAAGGTGCACATGCAGTTAACAGAAGGAGAACAGGAGGAAAATGGCCATTTGGGAATATTTTGTAGCCCCGGAGTTTAAAGTGCTGCTGCCAATCCTAAGATGGCGGCATGTTGATGACGCTGCGCCCTATGGCTCCCGTATCACCGTTTTGCAAAGTGTCCAAAAGCAGCAAAAAATCCACGTACAGCCAAGGTCGTCACAGTAGACCCCAAAGGAGCCACGCGCGACTCCGTAACAATGGTGAGTAACAAATGCCATTTTCTAAATTCAAACCCTTGGGAAACGGTTAAACAAGCAGGCAACCTGTTGAATTGGAGATCGAGAAAAATACACATAAACTCACCCGCGTTTTGATTAGAAACCATAGTGATGGCCCCAATAGATCGCCGGTGCCAAGGCCACCCTGTCCAATCCTCTTTTGCAATCACCAGCACTAGAGAAACATGCAAAGCAGATGGCACATACAAACATAGCACAAAAGCGCTGACAGCATTGATTGCAATGTACCACTAACGATGCACTGACAGTCCAATGTGCAAGACACAGTGTAAGAAAGTCACACATTCCTTTGATCCAACACTGTAAAAGTCAATATGAAAGGCATGTAGACGCAGTGTGCGGGAATCATACAAGTTGACAAAGAGCATGTAAAGGCCACAGTAATTGAACTTGAAAACTGACAAACACCAGTTGAGTCAAAACTTGTAGATCAATATCCATAATATTGTAGTAACCACTTGCATCAATGTCAATTTTAGATGTCCAAAGAAGCATGTCCAGGTTGGGGCTGTCCGTTTACAAGGATACTGGTGGGGCTGGCACGCTTGGAGCTTTATTGTAGGTGCTCCTTTGCTAGTTTCTGTAGGTTTCTTTAGTTTCTCCATGTCCATGCTATGTCCAGTTTCTGCTGAGTTTAGTTTCTCCACTTGCGCAATCTTCTGTACCTTTTCACTTGATCATCCTTAAGACCAGTTTTGCGCATGAGACAGTAATACCAGTAGCATGGGTCCAGGTCGTTGGCAAATATATGTTGTATCTTTCCAGACGTAACTGAGTTGTATTTTAAGCATTTCTTTATTATGTTCAAGTTGCAGGATGGTAATAAAGTACACCGCTCATCAGCCTGGTAATCCTTATACACCAGCCCTACCAGAGGCAGCCTGCCTGCTGCTCAGCCCATCTCCAACTGTCACCATTAATCCACACAGGCACCTACGCATTCCAAGCATCACAGTCACACCAACATTCCACTGTCAACACTCACGCTGGCTGAGCAGCAGGGAGATAACTAAACTGGGAAACATACACTTAAATAAACAGTATATAACAGGTTTCACTGACACATTTCTGCATGCCTGTGTTTGCTTGTGTTAGCACATTAAAGTTAGACTCATTGGCTTTGCAAAAGCTTGTTGTCAATGTGTTGTTGTATCTAGATTTTACAATTACTTCTGCACAGCATCTCATGGACTTTCTTTTCTAGGTAGCCTATTCTTTCAACAATGATACCTCCATAGCCCTCGCCAGTCGTCTATGGGCTCCCTCCCACAATGCAGTTTGAAGACAGCTCTTCTCTTGGCAGGATACTGAATTTCAGGTTCCTGTTTGAATACCTGACAGGGGTGGTTGGCTGTCAAGACCTCAACCTGGAGCTCCGATGTCTGTTTTGGTCTCCACTATTGTAGACTCCTACCACTGGTCAATGAGAATACCTGGGAATGCGATTTAAGGTTTCTGCCCTATATGTATACCTTATTTGCAGACAGAGATTGTGAATTCTACTGATCCAGCTCTTGAACCAGCTGGAAACAGCTCCTACATTGCTTGCATTTATTCCAGACCAGTCAATTCACAGTTTTTCACCTCTGGGGTCAGCAGGAATGAAAAGTGGATGAGTGCTCTCTGTTAGGGAGACCCAGTACAATGAAGCAAAAGAGGATGAGGCTTCCTCACACAGCTACATCTTAAATTATTAGGGAGAAAAACTGTAGAGAAAATGGAGCAGGAAGTGGGCAAGTACTACTCCAAAGGGGGTCCTGTCTCCAATCCCTCACAACCTACATTCTGGTCCATTTAAAAGGCGCCTAGGAATGCTTTTGAAGGGTCCTGCTATTCTTGTTGCTTTCTAGCAGGTTCCCACTAACTTCTGCTCACAAAGGGCCATATTATCAAGACCAGGCGATACATTATTACCGCTTTTATCGGCAGAAAACTTGTGAATTCCCATAGCAGCCCAGGTTCTGGGGTTAACCTGGGCTGCTATGGGAATTCACGAGGGCATATTATCAAGCCCATTATCGCCGCTTTGTCAGCAGTTTTCTGCCGATAAAAGAGACGATAATGTATCGCCTGTTCTTGATATTATGGCCCTTAGGACCTAAAATGGATTACTGGCTATATCAGATAAACATAGTCCATGTGGTTCTCTCTTGTCATAATACACATACATAGTTTAAACATATACAATGTATGACACCAAATATGCACAGGAAAGGGCAAAAGGCCAATTTTCCTGTGCTGGCAGAATGAAAAAAAGCCTTCCCTACAGACATGACCAGTCACTGAACTGTCACTTCTCTATTTCCCACTAAGATGATGGTTATCATGCTTGAAAAGGAGTGGTGCGCAGTGGTGGCTCCTCCGCTAAGGCGGAGGAGTATCGCCCCAATGCTCAAAAGGAAAAATAAAATGAAAATAAAATTGCTATTATCATTTTATTTCTCCTATTGAAGTTATTGGTGGGGTGAGTGGGCTGACGAGAACAGGGGGAGGAGTGGTGGGCACTCCCTAAGTGCACACAGTGGCCCTCTTGGGCCGACCAAACAATTCATGGTCACTTTGCATGTTCCTCACCAGGCTGCATTACACAGCCTGGTGAGGAACATGCACCAGTCTGAGGGCCGAACCACGGCACTCAGACCATGTGATGGCTCAGGGGAGCCTGTCTGCCTGGGTGCTTCCTGCTGCTGGCAGGGACAGGAAGATGAAGAGGACGGAGGAGAGGCCGCTGCCGGCCGTTTAAGGTAAGTCTTTTTTTAAATTAAATTCCTCTCCCCCCACCAGCACCACCATCAGAGCATCACTTTTTTGACACTCCACTGGTGTAGCCCTATTTTCCATATTAACAAGGTGGCGCTAAGCCACTTTGCATGGCTTTATGCCACCTTGTAAATATGACCCTTTCCGCCGCAGCCCTCTGCAGCAAAGTGGCGTGCAATAGATGTTGCTGTGGGCATTCCACCACAACCCCAACTGCTTTTTGACGCTGCCCCAGATTTACAAGGGTGAGGTAGCACGAAAAACGAACTCCATGGAGTACCAGGCATTAGAATGGCAATGCAAGGAGAAATGATTAGTTTCTACCTCATGTTTTGCTCTTTCCATGTGTGTGGCATTCTGCAGCACACATAGAAGGTATAAATCACCATTTGTGATTGTTTATGTGCATGATATTGTTCATTCCTGCACATAAACAATCATCCCTGCAGCGCAGGCATCCTTGCGGCATGGCAGCTGGCTGCCTGTGCCAACAGTAGTCAGCTTTTTTTACGCCAGCGCTAGGGAGACACAGGGATACACTATATTCTTGTGAATACGGTGCATCCCTGCATTTTCAAAATGTCTGATTGCTGCACTGCCAAATTTGGTGCAGTTCCACGCTTCAACATTATATTGTAAATATGCCCCAGAGTGCCACTCTGGGTCTCAAACCAAATCTAAGTAGGCCATGAGCATGCACTCATGCTTGGTGTGTGTACTGAGGGAAAACAACCAAGATAAGGAGAGGCTTACTACAGGGAGCTAAGCTTTGGGATGAATGCTGTTCCAGGCCATGGAAATCACCTTTAAATCCCAACAAAGCCTGATCTAGAGTCACTCTGTACGATTATTGTGTTCATCACATGAGCGCTAGTCACCAGTTAAAGCTGCCTGGAGCCAGACCTAAAAGCGAAACAATTTCCTTAGGGGCTTGTTTTTTAATCCAGCTCATTAAATCAAAATGCGCATTATTATGAAAAATAAACAGAAGTTTAGAAATCTTCCCAGGAGTTAGACTGCTCCTGCCATAATAAGAAGTGTGTCAGTGACAGAGAAGGGGAGAAGTATGCTCACCCCCCCTAATTTCTACCTAAATTTCCGGACCACACACAGTGCTAACACCAAGTAGAAATGTCAAACTGTAAATCAGAAACTCACATGATTCATCCATGTCAGAAAATTAAAAGAGCTAAGCAGAGTTAAATGATAAATGTGGTTGTAGACTAGGTTTCATAACAGCTTTCTTTCCTTACCAGTGGGACCCCTGGAGTTTGTAATTGAGTAGCTTAGCAGGAGACATCGAATGACATTTGGCAACACTGCACTCTAGCATGCATGAATTCTTTATTCTACTGTTTCCCAAAAACAATACGATTACTGACACACAAGCAACATTTTTTCAGTGATTTCATTAAAGCATTTAACTGGAATGCTATTTATGTATTCATCTAGGGGCTAATTTGCAAACCTATTTGGGTTGCGTTGTAAAATGAATGTAGGCCCAGATATACAGAGCTTTTTCACAGGTTTGCTTCACCAAAGTGATGCAAACCTGTACAAAGTATTTTTTAATATATTTACTTTCTAGTGCAAACCTTGTCTTGCATTGGAAAGTTGCCTGAAAGTAACGCAAACCAGCACGAAGTGCTGCATTATGTTACTCTTCCTCAAGGGGGCGTTTCATCGGTGGTACATTGGTGTTACTGTGCTACCACCCATGCTTTTTCCGCAAAACATGATCTAATAACAATAGTAGACAGTGTTTTGTGCTAAAAATGATGGCCCTTGAAAACAGATGTTAAAATGGAGAAATACTTTTATTTCTCCTGATTTTATCCCACTTTGAATGAGTACTGCACTGTACAGCACAAATCCAAAGTGGGAAAAGTTTTAAAGTTTGTCTTGGCGTAGTATTTTGAACTGGAAGGGTACTCTTTCAATACAAAGCATATGCTAGAATCACACAGACACCTTTGCACAATTGTTCAAAGGTGTGCACGTGGTGCTAGGCAGCATGATTGTGTGCCAACGCTGGTGAGAGAGCAGGTTAGTGCCATATCTCAGTACATTTGGCATTTTACTTCTCTCTCCCTGTCATGCACTTCAGCGCAGCAACTTTGGGCGTTGCGTAGCATTGTGTGACAAGTTTGTAGATCTGGGCCTTGTACTCATTAATTCTCCATTAACTATTCCCACCTTGGAAACAATGAGAGGTCACTCTTGGCATGTAAATGCTAAGGAACGCTTTTGGTGACGGTGCAAAAGAAGAGATGTTGTCCGTGCAAAAGTTACCTTTGACAAAAATATATAAATAAAAAATTAAAATTAAAAATTGGCAAGTTCAGAATCATGGTTTGATTTAAAAAATCGGGCTACTAATGATGAATGAAGCTCATTTGAACCAAGGACAACAACGCCCTTTACAAGAACCTAGCTCAGAGGTACTCATGTACCCACCTGTATATATTGAATGGAGCAATAGAACTGTGGGCCCAACAATGCTTGACAAAACAGGTTTGGGATACATAGGGGCATATTTACAAGGGCAATGTGCCACCGGAACGTACATTTTTCTGACATTCCGGTGGCGCAGCTCCCTGCTTCAAATCAAAACATTGTTTCTTCATGAAAGGGGCTGGCAATGGGTGTTGCAGTGGGCATTCCACCACAACAGCCACTGATTTTCTATGCTGCCCCAGATGTACCAGGATCTGAATATCAAGCATTAGATTGGCGCAATGAGGAGAAATACTTTTATTTCTCCTCGTTCTTACTCTTTCTATGTGTGCTGCAGAATGCAGCACACATAGAAAGAACAAATTGCGATTAAAGAATGTTTATATGCACGAAGGTGTCCCTTCTTGCTCAGAAACAATCATTCCCTGCACACAGACACTCTTGCACCATGGTGCAAGCATGCCTGTATTGCAGGAAATCATACCTGTAATGCAGACACAAGGGCGCCTATGTTGGAATCTTTTTTCGCTTTTTCGCGCCAGTGCAAGTAAAAACACATGGGTGCACCGTATTCACATCTTTGCATTTTTTAAATGACGTGATGCTGCTAAATTACGTGCATCCCGAGCCATTTCCTTGTAAATTTCGCCCATAGAGCAGAGATGTGCATGGGATATCAAACAGCACGGTTTTGCATATGTGAAGAAAGTGTCTCCTGTTAGGAGGTACTGTCACCAGAAATGAGTGAAGTCGTTTTTTATGTGTTTGCACAATCCTTCACATGTTTTGTTACCAGCTTACTGCAGAAGGGAAATAAACTTTTGTACGAGGGCCTGTTAGTGTTATTTGCTGTGAGCGTCAACACTGCTGCATGCCACTGAGCACAACGTGATAATGTGAGATTCCATTCGTTGCTGCATTCCGAGAAAATCAATATCAGGCTCCACCCCCACTAGCTACCGCATCAACCTCCCTCTGATTCCACCACAAACAAACTGGACCAATGCAAGGGTGTTTTTCCATCTGAGAACACAAGAGTAAACTCACTCACCAAAAACAACTAAAGTAATCACTAGATTTGAGTTTTAGAATAGTGCTTTTCGACTTAAAGAGCGTCAACATATCCTCAGTGGTAGTAAGCACTATTTAGAAGCATTACAATACAATTGTGACCTTTGTGTTCACTATGTATCAATCTGAAGACAGCTAAGAATCACAAGCTGTTACTAATTTCAGTAGCCTCATGGCATTTCATGTGTTGTTTATATGATTCTACATGGAGGTCAGCAACATCGACCTACAATTATATTGCATCCAGGTTACTACCTACCACTATATCATCATGGTAAGTATATTTGTTCTATTTTTATCTTTCAATCATCTACTGAAACCTACTGTAGTCATCTTAGATACTATGCAATACTATATTTGAGGTGGACTGCTTAGACGATGTAGTGGATTTGAAACGATTGTTGTGATATAACGCATGCAATATAGGGAGGTATACCCATATCCCTGCTGAATTCCATAGGCATCATGCGACCCTTATATTACTTGATATGGCCACCAAACTCTTCTGCAGGCACCCTTGGTGAAATGCTGCCTTCTCCATTGCACTTTAGGTTACTTAACATTCTAAGTAGCTGCATCCGTTCTGCATACCTCTATAACCCGCAGTGAGTATACATATATATATCCCTAGTTTGTGTTTCATTCAAGAAAATATGGACTTCTTCCTCAACCTCTCACAGTTACCTGCAGATTGCTTCTTTGTCATTGCTGTTAAACGATAGTGATGCCGGAGACAAAGAGTGGCAGTGCCACTTCTAGTGAAAGGCGACTCTAGGCAGCTGCCTATGATTCCACCAGTAGCGGGCTCAATATGGTATTAGAAGTGGAAAATGCTCAGCTATTGCTACAAGAATAGATGGCAAACTGTGACTCCATCTAGTGATATTGATAGTCCGTTAGTACCACATTTACCAGGGTATGTGCTCCTCACATTCTTCAGAAATGGGAGTTAAATTAGCCCTTTTATTTTTTTTTGTTGCATACGGAAAGCCCTCAGAACCCACTGAGCGCTAGAACTGCAACACTAATGTTCTTTCTGCCCAAGGTCAGGTTGCCTTATTGTTTAATTTGTGGCAAGATTATGGACCTAAGAGAATCTCCCTTTATAGTCATATATTTGACTCTTCCCTCCTCTATTCCTCCTTGACTCACCCGAAACATCAGTCTCCTACTATGATCTTCCATGTAACCCTTTCTAGACTCTCCTCCTCTAACTCATCCTTGACCCTCCCCAAAACTCACTTTAGCACTATGACCTCTGAATTAACACTTCCTAGATTCTTCCCTCCTGTGTCTCTATTTTGACTCATCCCAAATCTTATTTTACTACTATGACATCCCTGATAACCTTACTCTACTCTTCCCTCCTCTATCCCTCCATTGACTTATCGCAAACCTTTTCTAATTAATATGATCTTCCAAATTAGGAATTTATATTTCCCTATACTAATCCTCCACTAATCCCTGGGGTTCCGGAGTAGCGTGCTACTCATTGAAAAGTGCTTCAACGCCTCATCTGGGGTAGTGAGCGCTTTATAAATACAGTTACAATTATAAATACAATACAATACAATATATTTCAAGCAAACATGCACAACTTTTGAACATTTAAACGCATGCATCACTGCAGGAAAATAAGACATTGGAAATGGAATACTGACAACACAGACTTGACAAGGCCATGTATAAATGTCACTGAAACGGGTGCAGGCAACTGGGTCTGACAATATACACAACACTGGTTTATCGGGAATTTCCTTGACAATGCATTGTAGACGACCATACACTTACTTTACACGTTATGTATGGGTCTTAAGTACCGCTATCTGAAAGCTTGGAGGCCATGGATCTGCTCCATAAAGAAATCCACTGACAGTAGTGGTTGGACAGAACGCAAATGCTCACAACAGTGTACGTGAGATTCTGCATCTACTCAAATCCAAACTACTCAAATCCAATTATTTACAGAAGGATTTATGACTCTAAATTATACAATTTAGCTCTCCTTTGTCAGTGTAGCAGAAGTCAAAAACGTAACCCTTAAAGAGCTGTTGGGTGATACAGGTATCCCAACAAAAACCAGCAGATCAAATTGGGAATCCAAAAAATTGATGTTTATACTTTGGTAACTCTAAGCATAGTAACAGTTTAACACTGAGAACTTACAGAATAATCAACAGAACCAACGGTAATAGGAAAATCCCTGATAAAAATAGCCTTATTTTAAACAGTTTTGGATTAGGACGTTAGATTAAACATTTGATTTGTGGTTTCCTCCAAGGTCTATGGGACAATAAAGGTTTTTGAAGAGTCCCTTTAGGTAATTCTGAACTGGGATGTAGCTCTGAGTAAAGACTTGGCTGTACCTACACATGGCCATGCTTCAGTACTTAATTTGATCTTTTGGTTGCCAATGGGGGCCAGAGGGAGTCATTTTTGGTAACCAGCACTTTTTTTCCCAATCAGATATTGACCAAAAGCAAGAGCGGGAAAAACAAACACAACGGAAAGAAGAAGGAAAAGAAAGATGAAAAAGCTGTAACAAAGGGCAGCAACCTGTAAAAAGAAAGATAAAGGAGTAGTGTGCATCTGGTGTGTTTGGCAGTGCATTAAATAGCATAAGGTAGGCATGCAGACATTGAATAGCACTCTGAGAAGTGCGTGCAGCACCGGCACTCATTCTATTACAAAATGAAGACCTGCATGGCTGCCTAGTGAGATTTAGACCGTTAAAAGGAGTCATCTTAGAAAATGAGGATACCAAAGAACTCTGCTCACTCAAATGAGAGCAAGCATTAGGCAAAGCCTAGCACAAGACCCCCACTTACCTATTGTCTTCACATTAATATGTTATTAATCAGCAGCCACACAGCTTTAGCTATAACTCAGCACTCTAACATGCACCCTGTTCAGTAAATGAATTAATTATAGATGTCCTAAGTGTTGTTAGGAATGTTATAAGGGTATCATTCTATAAATGATGTTATATGAAAGGGTTGAAAGAGTATGTATGAAATGGCTCTCTATATAGTGTACTAAAAAAGTACACTTTGCAGAGAGTTTGATCCCCAAACGGTACACAGAGCTAAAAGCATATCATTCTAATGCTTTTTTGTGGTTGTGTGGCCTAGCATTTAGGCTTATCAGAGGACAGTGCTAAGCATTTGTTGCACTCACAGAGGCAATAAATAAGACACACACTCAATACTAAATCCTAATCCAATTCCTTAAAATAAAGTAAATTTTCATGTATGTTTAAGACCAAGAACACAGTTCTAAGGTAAGTACTTTGGGAGTTATGATTTTTTTCAAGGTTCGTAAAATATATCACTTTTGTGCACAATTACGTACCCTAGGAAATAATGGGGAAAAAAGGAAAAAATTATCTAAAATCAGGCAATGCTTTCACAAAGTTCACCTTCTCGTTTTAGGATGATGTGGGGATCAGGTCCAAAGTTCCAGCAGGAGACGTTCAGGAGCATCTTGGATCAGGCAGGAGGACAGTGCTGAGAATCTTGGAAACTGGTGTGGAAAGACGAAGGGGCCCTCTTGAAAATGCACTGCACAAGTGGACTTACAGATATGTCCAGTGTATCTCCTTAGAGGGAGGAAGTTGCAGGGGCCTGGGAACCATGGGAGCAGTGCTTGTTAGTCAGTGCTAAGGCTAGTGGGGCTGGGTGCAGAGCGAACAGGTCAGCCGGGTGTTGTGCATCTTTAGGGCCAGGAGCAGGCAACTTAGAGAGAGGATCACTTGACAGATGGGCCACTCACTCAGGTATCTCAACATTCCTCAATGGGTGCTTGCTTGTGTTGCTTTGGGAGTAAGGAATGAACTCTTCTTCTTCATATTTACTGCTGGGGGTAATGTACCCTAGGTATTGATATGCAGTGGCTCTGATAGGTCATGGTGCCTCCAAACTTAGTAGAGAGGCAGATCTGACCGTCTGGGTCTGTTCTACTTTTTCTTGCTTTGGTGCTGCATCGAGATCATCAGGGAGCAGTAAGTCAACAAACTGGACTTCATGGGATCGGTGCCTGCGGTGGGCAAGAGAGTGATACATTCACTCCAAAGTGAGCTTCTCTGTGTTTTCCCAGAGGTTGTAGGTGCTCCGGACTTCTTGGAGTCAGTGTATGCTCAGGACAACACAGCAAGCAGTGATTGTCGAGTCCTTGGAACAGCTGGCAGGATTTTGTGCCTTTTTCTTCTGCAGCAGGGGTTCAGTACTCATGCAGTGGGTGTTCTTTATCCTGGTCTTCTACGGTCCAATAAATTTGAGGTTCATGTCTTGGGGAGCCAACTAAACACTGAATTAAGAGGTATCACAAGGGGAGACTGGTAATAGCCACTGAGCTATCTACCTTTTGGGTGTCTAAACCTTTTAGTGAACACATCCTTGGGAATGGGCACTACCCTAGCCCTGATTGGAGGTTTTCTCACCATCTCAAGATGTTGAAATTTCAGGAGAGGGGTTAACTGCGCCTGCCCTATGGGGGTACAAGCTAAGGGGGTACCTTCTACCTTATCTAACACATTTTTCTGCCTTTCCTCCAAACAAACGTAGAGTAGGAAAGGGGTCTTAGCCTCCCCTACTTTCTGGGAGTTCTTTGGTTAGACTTCAAAGGTGGCATTGTCTTTGAAGCTTCCCAGCCTTGAAGGCCATTCTGCCCTGGAGGAGGTGTGCAACACAACCCGCCCATAGCAGGTATTGTTTCTGCCCTTGAGAGCACTGGCTCTCACCCCATGAGGTCAGAAACATGTCTGGTGGTGGCAGGTGGTGGAATCCAGCCAGAGACCCCATTGGTGTTTGGTTAAGTTTCATGGAACCCCCTAAAAGGGTCTCCTGTGTGAACGTATTATTAAATCCAACTCTGGCATTAATGAGGCTTCCCTGTTCACTTAAAACATCACAGAGTGGACTGGACATTGTAGGGGCATATCTGCTCATGCTGATATGCCCAAATATAGGATATGGTGCACCCTGCCTTAGGATCAAAGTCCTGCAGTATGGGTGAATTACCTATATCTTATACAGTGCATAAGTGGCATGACAAACTGTTTTGTGCCATGTCGACTCTTCGTTTTAACTGCACCAAGACATTCAGCCTGCAATGGCAGAGTGCATAGTCTTGGTGAGGGGTCCCCGGGGTGGGACAACTAGTGCTGCAGCCCCAGATGACCCACTTCTGTACCCAAGCCCTAGGTACAAGAGTACCACTTACTAGGGACTTACAGGGGTTGCTGAAGTTGTGCCAATCATAGTACAGAAATAGCTCTGGCACTGGGAACCTGGCTAGCAGGGACCCAGTGTACTTATATTTCTAATTCACATCATGCAAAAAGTAGGGGCTAACCAGGCAAAAAGAGGCACTTTCCTACATAGTGACTACTCATTTAATAACACTGTCTTCGGAGGTGCCAGCTTACAGTAGTTTTCAGAGGGTGCTGAAGATGTAAATGCAAGTTATAACTATAGCTTGGCAGTGGAATTGCAAAGGTTTGTTAAGTTTTAGTGGTTTTGTATTGTCGTAATAAATAATCTATTCCTAACTGACCTTTAAACTTAGTTTCTTCATTAAATTTGTATGCTATTTCCTGTGGTTCTAACATACATTTTTAGCATCACACAAATTAAAAAGATATTTTCATTTCACAGTAGTCAAACTGAATCATAAAGAAATGTAACAGTTTGATGTATGAACATATATAGATGTTTGTAATGACGTATAAATAGCTATTTCTATATAATTTTTTCTATCGTAGAAACAATGCTGTATTTGTTTTCTACAGCCACCACAATCTCTATGATTGTTGCTGTGATTTTGTGGTATTGGGATGTGTTTATAGCCCATTTGGTATTACTTTCTACAAGTAACCATAGTCTATATGTGTTAATGGCCCACATAAAAGAGTGAGTGAGTATATGATGTTACATTGCCTTCTGCTGTAACGCATGCCTTTACCACACATGTGATACAATGCAAATGCCATTACAACGCAAACCTTTACCACAAAAGATATTTCAACAAAAATGCCTTTCCCATGCATGCTTTTACAATGAATTTCATTGTAAAAACATGCATATTAAAGGTATATGCATTGCAAAGGTTTCCCTGAACCCCTACCCCAAACCCTAACCCCGTTTCCTGGCATACCCCTACCCCCGGCACCCTCCCTTCCAAAAGATACCCTTTCTCTGGTCTAAACCCTAAAAGACTACCACTACACAAACCTCCCCAACCCCCAGCTTTTCCTCTATCGTACACCCAAACACCCTATCCCTGTGCAACCCCACTAATCGTGAGCCCTTCCCCTACCTTAAATCAGAAAACACTACCCCTATGCTCCCCCATCCCCAGCCCTTCATTAACTCAAACCCCTAAAATAGTAGCCCCCTACCCTAAGCCCAATCGCCCTTACTTCTCTCCTCGTGCAGGCAGCTTGTCTGAGGGGCAGTGCACATCGTTGTGAGGAAGCAGAAGAGTCTTTATCAGCCTGATTCATGAAGCGAAATAGCGCCCGCAATCGCAGCGAAAATGCAATTGCGGGTGCAATTTACGGAATTGGCATTCAAGAACAAAATAGCGAATTCGCTAACACATAATAGCGAATACGCTAACACATAATAGCGATTACGCTATAATAGTCGCAGATTCCCGGTAGTCGAGCATTAGCGATACGGAAATAGCGACCAACCACGGAATCTGCGAAAATAAATAGCGAAACGCAATATATTCTCAATCGGCATTCATGAAAAATATACAATTGCGAAAAACCCCAAAATCGCAGTTTGCGCGGCGCAAATTAAGGACAACTCAAAGCAGGTGGTAACCATAAAAGCCATGATTAAGTAAAATTTGAAAAACCGTTGGCCAATCACCAACAGGTTCAGGCCTGACCAATCACACATAAGGACATTCAGCAGCAGCATTAGGCGTTCCACAATGCCAGGAATGTACATGGTGGTGAGGCGGCGAAGGCTACAGCGAGCAGCACGGAGGAGACGCATGAGGCAGGAAAGGATTTACCGGCAGCGGGTCACCTTGCTGGGCCAAACCAGAGAACAGATATATGCCAAATACAGGCTGAATGGGGAAATGATCATCTGGCTGATACATGAACTTGACCCCCTCATGCAGCACCCAACAAGGCGAAACAATTCGGTGCCTACACATGTGCAGGTATTGTGTAGCCTGCACCTCCTGGCCTCCGGGAGTTTCCAGGGCATAGTAGCGGCTGCTGGGGGGATAACCCAGCCCACCATGTCACGCTGCCTCCACACTTTCGTTGACGCCATGCTCACCCAGCTCCACCGTCACATCACATTTCCCACAAGCCAACAGGAATTGGACCTGACTAAACTACAATTTTACAATGTAGCCCATTTTCCCCATGTCCTCGGCTGCATAGACTGTACCCACGTCGCCATCTGCCCACCAGCTGCCACGGAGTATATGTTCAGCAACAGAAAGTCCTACCACTCCCTCAACATACAGATGGTCTGCAATGCCAAGACCATCATCACTGACATTGTCGCCCAGTACCCAGGGAGTACCCATGACTCCTTTATCTTCAGGCACAGCGGACTCCACACACGACTGCTCAGGGGAGAGTTTGGGGAAGGACACCTACTTGGTAAGTACACTTTGTCGACAATGTCACATTGCTATGAAGTAACTGCGCTGCACAGGCAATCAACATCTGCTCCTCTCATTCAGGTGACAGTGGCTACGCCCTACGGGAATACCTCCTGACCCCTTACCTCAACCCTGCCACACCTCAGCAACGGCGCTACAATGTTGCGCACATCCGGACAAGGAACTGTATAGAAAGGACATTTGGGCTGCTCAAGAGCAGGTTCCGTATACTGCACAAGACAGGTGGGGCCATGTATTACAGTCCTGCTGTGTGCTGCCGCATTGTGGCTGTCTGTGCAATGCTTCATAACATTGCAACCAAGCGCCGGATACCTGTTGACATCTCAGGCAGTGAATCAGAAGGGGACGACCGGCCACCAGCACATGCGCACCATGCACGCGGGGAGAACCCAGCTGAAGGCCACAGACGTCGCAACCACATCACAGAGAACAATTTCTAGCCCACCCTCTTCCCTCACCCCACAAATCACAAATGCATGCAAAATGTAATGATTACACAACGCTAATGTGTGCTGCAAAATAAATATATTTGTTTCATTCACAAAAAAAAAGGTAATCAGTACAACTATTTACTACTAACAGTATTCCTTCATACTGCAGTGTGAAAGGACAGGGCAGGCTTATAGTCAGCCTGTGCCAGTGATAGTCTGAAAGAGTCAATTGCGCCTCCTGCGCGTTATGCCCAAGCGCCTCTGAGGCTCTTCCTCTTCCGGGGCACCTGTACCTGGCGTTGCCCTGGTGCTGCGCCTAAGTGGCGGGACTAGTGTGGCAGATTGGCTGCTGACGCTGGAAGCCCCCTCACTGCCATCGTCACCCCCTACAGTGGCAGGTAGAGCAGGAGGGTGTAGTGCCGTTACCGCCGTGGTGAGGTGCTCCAGGACCCTGGTGATGTCCTCACAGCACTGTACAAGTTGGTGCTGCTGTGTGAGTGACCGCCGCGACAACTGTGAGGTGGCATTTGCAGCCATATAATTAGACCTGCTGTAGGAGGCCAGCCGGCTCATGAGCTGGTGGTGGCGCCGGCTTGCTGCACTGCACTGCTTGATCATCGCAGCAGTGTTTGCCTCCATGGCTGCAGTCATGCGGCCCATGGCCGCCGTCATGCGGTCCATGCGGTCTCCCACTCCGGCCACATTGCGCTCAATCTTGTGTAGCTGGAGCTGAATGGCACCTTGCTGCTGTGACTGGCGCTGATGGATCCTCAACATGCGTCTTTCTACGCTCAAACAGGCATGTCTCTGTCCATTGCCCCTCCTGCTGATTGCAGCAGTGGTGTGATGGCGAGAACTCCCACGCCTGCTCTGCTGGCCTGTGACTGTGGCTGGCCGCTGTGTTGGCGCTGTCGCAGGCCCAGATGTCGTAGCACCAGCTGCAGGTGGTGTCACAGCAGGCGTTGCTGGTGTGGCAGGGACTGGAGGCACATTAGTGGGGTGCCTGGCTTTGGCTGTGGGTGGAACGGCAGATGCAGGGGCCACAACGGTGGGGTGCCTGGCTTTGGCTGTGGGTGGAACGGCAGATGCAGGGGCCACAACGGTGGGGTGCCTGGCCTTGGCTGTGGGTGGAACGGCAGATGCAGGGGCCACAACGGTGGGGGGCCTGGCTTTGGCTGTGGGTGGAACGGCAGATGCAGGGGCCACAACGGTGGGGGGCCTGGCTGCTGGTGTTGTTGCAGCGGCAGGGGCTGGTGCCTGTGTTTGCGGTGGACAATCCTCCTCCTGGGCCTCCTCATCTATTTGCAGCCTTTCGCTGTCGCTGCTTTCTGCGCCACCTGTGAGGGTAAGTGGATACTCATTAGTTGCATGTGACTGTCAGACGTGCTGATGTTACATGCATGCTGGGTGACATTCCCTGGATGGCTGTGGATTTGCGTACTTTGGAACCTGTCTGGCTGCATTGTGGTACTACTACATTGTGGACAAACTACATCTCCCACAATGCTTCAGGGCATTTCCTGATGCGCAACAAAGGTATGACTAAGGGACATTATGTGAGCCTATTTGGTCAGGGACGGTCATAGGGGACAGGGTCGCAGTCGCATGCCACTTACCTTGGGTGTCTTGGGTGGGGCGGGAGGAGTCCAGAAGTGTGACGCCAACGCACGCCTCCCTCTCAAGGGTGTTCTCCACCTGGTCCTCCAAGGGTGTGTTGGGAGGGACTGTAGGTCCGCCACCTCCAGTGCCCGATGACTCTCCAAGGCGCTCCGCCACCCTCTCCTTGGCACGACCTCGGAGGTCATACCAACGTTTCTTGAGCTCCTCCAGTGACCTATCGGCCACACCCACGGAGTTCACACTGGAGGCTATTCCCAGCCAGATCCTCCTTTTGTCTTGCTCGGGGACCTTCCTGGAGTTTATCCCAAAGAGTCTGTCGTGGTTGGCCACCACCCCTTCTATCAAATTTTCGAGCTCCTGCTCAGAAAACTTTAGCTTCCTCTTCCGTCCTGTGCTGTTGCTGGGGCCAGGAACAGGTTCCTCTGACATGGCAGCAGAGTAGTAGCAAATTCGCAATCACAAGAATAGCTGCTGCTTTCCAACTTGCTCCCTCGAGGTCTGCCTCACTGTGGTGAATGGGGGTGGGAACTGCCTGCTTCCTGGTTGTGATGTCATCACTGTGCTCGAAAAGCGACTTCCCGTTTTCCCGATCGCGCGTGATTGCGATTCGCATTCCCGACGCACGTGATTGCGATTCGCATTCCCGACGCACGTGATTGCGATTCGCATTCCCGACGCAGGTAGCCGGAAATAGCGATTATTCTGCGATTATCGTTAGTCGCTAACGGATTTTGCGCCCGCGTGCGAGTCGCTTTTTTTTTCCGGTAATCTTCATGAATTCAGATTTGCGAGTTCTCAATAGCGGTTCGCATTTTATCGCTATTTGAGACTCGCAAATCCCGTTTTTCATGAATCAGGCTGTATGTTTCCTGCTAACACAGAGCATATGCGCACCACTACAAGGGCCTTTACCATACACACCTTTACAATGAAATTTGTTGTAAAAGCATGCATCATAAAAGCATATGCGTAGTAAACAAATGTGCAATAAAGGCTATGTGTTTTAATGGAGCATGAAGTGCAATACATGCATTGTAATGGCATGCCTGAAAAAAACCGCGTTGTAATGGATGTTTCACAAATATTTCTATTATTAAGAATTTAGGTTTGAAAATGTAACTTGGATTTTTTTTTTAATACAGAGGCTATTGTAACCTACCTGCCTGGATTATGTGTATGTTAATTTCGAAGCATAAATTTCATTTTTTTTATGTTTGTAACTACTGTGGTACCTCCTAGATACTTTTGCAGTAATACTGTGGTACTTTGGGGTTGTAAAACAAAATCTGATTGGCCACAAACTGTCCATTACAGTCAACAGGTAGCTGGTAGAACAGGTAGCTGGCATCCCTTCTGTGTTGTGGAAATTTGTTTTCGTTACCACCAGCTGAGAAGAAGGTGAATGCAAAGCTGGTGACCTGTAACCTTTGCCAGAAGATCATATTGCGCGGGACACACCAGCAGTACTCCTTCAAAATGACTGGGATGCAAAAGCACCTAGAGGTCATCCACTCCAGAAGGGTGGCATGGGTGGAAGGAAGGCATGAGCAGGAGTTGCAGGAAGCCACTGTAGCAACATCCTCAGGGGTCACAGTTTCCGACTCTGGAACCCCCTCTACCACTGCAGCATCAGCTGGTCCTCCACCACCACCAACAACTCCATCTGTTCTCCTCTACCTACCTGCTCCTAGAACCTCTGTACCTAACCACTTGTTGAGGCAGGATCACAATATTGTCGATCAGGACGCAAATACTGTCATGTATTGCCTATTATGTCACACAGTAATTGTTTCTGGTGCGAAAGACATGAAGATTCACTGGCAGCTTGTCATCATAAACCAGTGTCCTCCACAACATCCTTAGTTTTATTTCTGCCTCCCGTTTCTTGTCATCTTGTATCCTTTCTATGTTGTTTTTGTTTTGTTGGTCGTGTTGGCCTGTTAGAAAATAAGTCCCCCCAAAAAAAAGAAGAAAAAAAAAGTTATTTTAAGAACTGCCCAAAATGTTCCAAATATAAAGAGCTTTCGTTAGTATTAATCATATTTTTTACTGGTAGCAGAACATATATTGGAGTTTAATATACTAGTAATAAGTAAGTGTAGAGTAAATCAAATGTGGAGTTCTGTTTAGTATTGTGGTGTACACTACTGTGGAGAGTTGTATAGTGAAATGTTGTTTGGTCAAGTCTCGTTCACTGGTATATTGTTGAGTAAAATCTTGTTGAGTGGAGTATGCTTGTGTATACTGTTAATACATGTAATAAAGTCAGTACTGTGTTGGAGAGTTGAGTAATGTATAGTGGAGTGTTTTGCACCATTAAGGGATGTTCTAAAGTGTGTCACAGTGTAGGGGCTAAGAGTGGAGTACTGTACAGTGTAGTGAGATGTTGTATAGTTGAGTGGTGTGTGGTAGAGTGGAGTGTATCTCATAGACTTGAGTGCCATGTCGTAAAGTGGATTAGATTGATGTGTTGTACGGGAAACAGCCTTTGCAATGGAAGCGTTACAACGCATGCCATTACAACGCATGTCATTACAACGCGAATGGCTTGTTGCAGGGGACAGACACGTTAATGTGCATGCTGGTTTATTACTGCTTTCTGAGACAGTAGGTAAAAAAGTAGATTAACAATGACATTGCTGTAGCAATTCCTGATTTGAAACTAATGTCCCGTCATTTCTGTTTTCTCGTCCGCTATTTCTTGTTCCATCAGTTGCAAGTATATCCAAAGTTGAGGCACTGAAATGTCATTTTTACAAAAGATTGGATGTGTGTACTTAGGATTCAAAAGGACCTATGATCTCTTCCTTTTCAAATGTAGTTGAAGAAGTTCTAAATAGTAGAGTTCTTTCCTTTCTCTTGTGTCACAACTTAGTTTCCGATGACTAATAAGTGCACGTTTAGAATGACGTATTAAATAGGGTTTGGGATGATGGATTTCTCTTAGGGTAGTGTATGACGTATTAAACATGATTTGTAATGATGGATTTCTCTTTGGGTAGTATGTGTCCAAAATATTCTTTTTTTAAATGTCTTTGTTAGTGAGATCAAAATGTGCAAGCTATTTAATTTCAGGGAGGATTTTTAGAGCTCTTCTGCTTGATGCTGACAACCTGACACTAAGCCACATGATTTCCTGTTATTTACCATATAAACTTGGTGAACTCAAATGGTCACATGCTTCATAGCTATTCACCTCAAGGTGAGAAAGCATTTGAAGGCTAAATCTGAATAATATTTTATCTATGGAAGTAACGTAACATGCAGCTGCTGTAGTGTTATCAGCAACAAATAATATAGCCATGTTTGTATTCTACATATGTAGAATTAAAAAGCTGGTGGGCATTGTGATGCCTCCAGTCTCCTAAGATTGTAAGTATTTTTTGGTAGTGTCAGTTACTGGATGTCTGAAAGATGACATTAAGTTGTTGACTCTTCCTTCCTGTAGAATCAGTCTTGGAAATCCAAAGTAACATTTTGAGTAATATTTGCATTGGTTTGCGATTTTTTTCTTAAGCTGCATTTACTGCAAAAATGTTAATGAAAGCTTAATCCTACAACCACCAGATGCCCTAATTTGTGATCTTGCTGACATTGATATCAATTTTAATGTGAGTTGTCCCACTCCCTTTAAACCATTTTTTTCCATCTACCCCTACAGATGCTATTCACATTTTTAGGGAAGTTGTGAGAAAGCTATGTTGAAATTAAGGAAGCAAATCATAAGCACACTTTATCTGTAACACAACATATGGCCGGCCATAAATCATTTGGAAAACGACAGTAACATTTGTGATAATGCCCTTTGACGTAAAAAGGAATTGTGGCTGTGATGTCCAAAATGTCAGTTATGACGGGTTATAAATCCATCTAGCCGTGCACTGTTCACACGGTGTGTTACACCCTATAAGTCTTTCAAAAACTGTTGTACAAATCTATATGCCAAAAAACATTGTTTTATTTTAACACTTAATTCTCCTTTTTATAATTAATCCTACACTTTTATTTCAGTGCAAATGGTTTCATATTGTCAACATATGATACTTCGAATACATTACTTTATCTTATATAACTTTACATATACAGTATGCTTTACTTTGTCATTTCACAACACAGTTTCTTATTCATGCCCAATGCATTTCGGTACTGAGAGTACCTTCATCAGGGGCCATCTGAAATAAAATGAAAGAACAAAAATGTATGAATGTCTTGTGTGATTTGTGGACGCCCATGTGTGTGATTTTGGTGACAATACAAATCATACCTGTGTATAGAAATCACCGTTCAACGATGAAGCTGAAAATAATAATGATATATGTGTGTCACGTGTCTGTCAAGTACTGGCACACTATTGCTCTTCAAAAGTAAGGTTTCAATGGAGTCAAATGCTTACCGCGTTCCATGTGTTATTATCGGCAAACCATCTGAATAAAAAACTACAATAAGCGCATTCATTGTTATAAATGACGCTGGATATACCTAATTATTATCGCAAAACGATTACGTCTTTTAAGTAACCAGACATACCTGTTGTGTTGTCGTTCTATTATTCCACCCTGAAAAGATATATGTGTGCCGGTTGTTATAATAGAATACGAGCCAAAATCGTATATGCTCGATATTGTCAATATAACGTGTGTTCGTACCTTTATTTTCTCCTTCCGTTTTAAAAAAACCGGAGACAGCGTTATCAGTATAGGACAATACTCTCCGTGATTAGATACAGTATCTATGTCAAAAATGCTCAATCGCAGTGTTTACCTGAGTACGTGGCACTGTCTCCCTCTCACGTTCCCGGTTTGCTTCAACCCGCGTTCAACACCGCCACCATTACCTATCTGTGTATAACCCGTTACCATGTAAACACGGCTTAAAAGATAAAAAACGGACTGTGATAATTACTCGTATTGGGTTGACTCGCTATGAGGTGCCATATGTATTGGATAAAAATTTTGAACACCATGTTTCCGACCGGACTCAATGACCGGTATGATCTATCATGTTATCTGTAAAAAAGCATACAGCCATATGATTTTATAGGCAGTAGGGAGTGTTAAACATTTTGTCTATACAATGAACATCATATCCAGGAGTAAGCTATCAGTAATTGTTCATACAGCAGAGCATCAATGTTAATGTCACCATAACATATGATTCCATGAATGTTTATAAAGAAGAGTACAACGTTGTAGATGATATAATTTATGTGTGGTAACATGTCCTCCATTTTTATAGCATACAATGTATTAGCTGAATTTACAATGGAGAAACACATTGGTCATCAACTACCGTGTATAACTCATTGAAACAGAAAATGCATATAACCCATTACATGACACATCACATCGCATGATATCAGCACACTTTTTTCGGCAGACGCATTTTTTCGTGGAAAACGATAGTGATATAGATTCAATTACATAGGAATCAGACATCGTCTTATGAGATCGGAGCGGCTCTACATGCCGGTATAATATCGATGTGAGTTACATTATCATATAACGCAGTCTTTATATTGACTAGGCCAATATGGCACCTCATAGCGAGTCAACCCAATACGAGTAATTATGACAGTCCGTTTTTTATCTTTTAAGCCGTGTTTACATGGTAACGGGTTATAAACAGATAGGTAATGGCGGCGGTGTTGAACGCGGGTTGAAGCAAACCGGGAACGTGAGAGGGAGACAGTGCCACGTACTCAGGTAAACACTGCGATTGAGCATTTTTGACATAGATACTGTATCTAATCACGGAGAGTATTGTCCTATACTGATAACGCTGTCTCCGTTTTTTTTAGAACGGAAGGAGAAAATAAAGGTACGAACACACGTTATATTGACAATATCGAGCATATACGATTTTGGCTCATATTCTATTATAACAACCGGCACACATATATCTTTTCAGGGTGGAGTAATAGAACGACAACACAACAGGTATGTCTGGTTACTTAAAAGACGTAATCGTTTTGCGATAATAATTCGGTATATCCAGCGTCATTTATAACAATGAATGCGCTTATTGTTGTTTTTTATTCAGACGGTTTGCCGATAATAACACATGGAACGCGGTAAGCATTTGACTCCATTGAGACCTTACTTTTGAAGAGCAATAGTGTGCCAGTACTTGACAGACACGTGACACACACATATCATTATTATTTTCAGCTTCATCGTTGAACGGTGATGTCTATACACAGGTATGATTTGTATTGTCACCAAAATCACACACATGGGTGTCCACAAATCACACAAGACATTCATAAATTTTTGTTCTTTCATTTTATTTCAGATGGCCCCTGATGAAGGTACTCTCAGTACCGAAATGCATTGGGCATGAATAAGAAACTGTGTTGTGAAATGACAAAGTAAAGCATACTGTATATGTAAAGTTATATAAGACAAAGTAATGTATTCGAAGTATCATATGTTGATAATATGAAACCATTTGTACTGAAGTAAAAGTGTATGATTAATTATAAAAAGGAGAATTAAGTGTTAAAATAAAACAATGTTTTTTGGCATATAGATTTGTACAACAGTTTTTGAAAGACTTATGAGGTGTAACACACCGTGTGAACAGTGCACGGCTAGATGGGTTTATAACCCGTCATAACTGACATTTTTTCACTAGGATTGACTATCCTAATTAGCCGTAGCACCGATAGATTCCAGTGATAAAGACAGATTAGTGGAGTGCTCCTCGCATACCCCATTAATTTGTGATGTCCAAAGACATTTATAGCAAGGATGGTTTGAGACAACTCAATGAGCAAGAGTGTAAAGCAAAAGTGCCAAAGTCTGAAGTTGCTGAATATCATTAAACACATCTGGAATTTACTGTCTGAATGGCAGGAGAGGGGATTGATAGAACGTGGGGAATACCACTTTTTGAAATGTGACTATCCAATTACTCCTGTCCATTACTTGTTGGTACAACATCACAAGAACTCATCCAACACCCTAGTATACTTATAGTCTCATCAAGGGAGGTTGTTGGAAAACACATTTTAATTCATCATCCATTAAAACTCATCTAAATCCATTACCTATTTCCTGAGATACTTTGTAACTTCCCTTCACTCGTACATTCAGAATGGCAGAAATTTCTTAAGAATTCTCTGGTGTATTACATGAGAGCGGGACTTTGTATGGATGAAATTAGATGCCAATAGTATTTATGCCAGTATAAAACATGACTTAGGCCTTGCTTCTTTACCGGCATTTAGTCAGACCACGCTCGTCCTACCTTCTCCACACTGAAATGGTGTTGGACATGATTGCATGACTAACAACTATTTGTTCTTTAATGACCACATTTTAAACAGATCCAGGGCATTATAATGGGGACCTGCTTCACCCCAAACTATGGAAATATTTTAATGGGCTGATGGGAAGTGCAAGTCTCCAGTGCCTTGGATCTATACAGCAATCCTGTGTATCCAGTATGTCATTGATCACTTTGTCTTTTGGAAGGGCTCGCAAGAACTGGCCAACACTTTTGTTGAAACTCTGAATACCAATATCTCAATATTTACTTCACACACAACATTAACTTTCATGCTGTGGAATTCCTTGTACGCAAGGTCCAAGTGGGGGGAGGGGGGAGGAAATACTTTGCACCATGAAACTTCTTTATTTGTAGGACTAGCAACAATACCTATATGAGACCTCACAATGCCATCCCACATAAGATAACCAAATTCTTGACATGAATTTCCAACTTCTTTATCTATTCACTTAGGTGTCCCTGTAAAAAAATCTATCTAGGAATGACTATTCACCAAGCAATAAAACGTATGTTACAATATATGTGTGCCATTACTAATCACAAAAAGCTGTATCCCCTAATGAGACATTTTAATGAGGTGTATGGCGGAAATAGTAGTTTGTTATCATTTCATTTGATGGTTAATATCTTACCCAATTATTTGTGGTGTTGATAGGATACTCAAACTGCGCAAACTAGAGTCAATATATATTGTAGATTTGGGCATTTTGACCTTGTTGGGATTAAATTACGATGAAGAATTGATTGTACATGAATGTTTAGATATGTTTATACATTCCACTGCCTTGCCTACTTAATATAAACCCTGGTTAGAGGTTTTGTTTGTCTTGTTTTGAAACTTTTTTTCACATATGCGCTTCTGTCAAGGAGCTGGTGTCGATGTTTCTCAGGAGAGAAACCTTTACAGACAGGTCATGGGATTGTTACTTACCATTGCTGGTAAGCATGGATAAATAGGTCAATCTTTTTTGAAAATATTTATGTGAAAGACATGGCTTTGATACATCCCATATTTTTGGGAACTTCTGCTCTTAATTTGTCTAACCAGCCACTTTGGCACAATACCTATGTAATTATCTGAGCACTTCTTCATCACCCATTCATTATTCCTGTCCACTTACACTATGTGGTAAACAGTCATCTGTTTTTGAGCTTATTTTTTCTATTAGCTCAGGTTGACTTTTTGTACAAGTTCTGTCATGGGAACCGATCATCGAGAATTGTATGGCTTGTACTTAGCATTCACTTTTGAATGCTTGTGTCAATTTCTC
This sequence comes from Lissotriton helveticus, assembly GCF_964261635.1. Classification (NCBI taxonomy): domain Eukaryota; kingdom Metazoa; phylum Chordata; class Amphibia; order Caudata; family Salamandridae; genus Lissotriton; species Lissotriton helveticus. Next base: position 429,417,297 of record NC_136065.1, read on the forward strand.
ATAGGATGAGAATCAGTTTGGTTCTGGGTCATTGTTGTGTATCATTCTGTGTGTTTCTGCTCTCACATGCACTCCTTATCTGTTTGGTGTCCTTATTTAGATAGCTACTCCATTGATGTCTTTTTTCAACATGGTAGTCATTGACTCATTTATTGAGGAATATGTTAATTTTCCTGACAGGACAGACAGTTTGTTTTGTATTGTGTTTTATTATACAGGGTGCACATTTGGCTTTATCGCTCTTTGTGATTATCATTATCAGTTTAGCATTTTGTATATACTTGTTTCGATTATATATGTTCTGGGATGAATTATATATGATGTTTTATTTGACTTTGGCATTCTGGATTTATTTCAGGAACTGTACCATACACATGCATCTATTTACTATGTAATTCAAGATAACTGGTGTGTGTATATTTGTTTGTATTGTTCGCATTGTCCGTTTTTTTATGTTTGCACAATATACATGAAAATGAAGGATAATAAGAAATAAAAGCAAGCCATAGCAAACATCTGGATTCAAAGGATACAATGAATCACTAAGAAATGTAGAATCCAAGAAAGAAGTGACTCACAACAGATAGATTCACCAAAAGAACACAAATATATTTTCACTACAACATTTTGGCTTCCGCCTTCCTCAGGTAGTACAAGTTTGCTTGCTCAGCGGCTGCTGGAATTGGTGCAGTCCTAAGAGCTCTTGAGATATGCATTAGTCAGGCTGTGTTGCCCAGTGATGTTCAGTCTATTTGGATGCAATGATTTGAAGTGGTACATCAAGCCATTTTCTTTGGGGTTTAGTAGTTCTTTTTTAAGACATGTTCCACAGGAAAATCTTCAAATTTGATAGCAAATGGTCCACAAAGTTAAAATGGTTGCCTACGGGCTGGTGAAGTTTCTTATTAATTATTGCTAATTTGTAAATCCTGAATTGTGTGCGGAGATCATTCACTGTTTGGTGTGCATATTTTTTTATACCTTTGAAGTTGGCACTGAATCACACATATAATGCATGTAAATATACATATAAGGTGCTACCTTATGCCATATGTTCTTCTTGCAACATAGCTTTCTACTGATGATGTATATAAAAGGTATTCACATGTGATGCACCTTTTAGAAACACAGCAATGAGCCTTGCATTTGGTCTAGCTTGCTTGAGTTCAGCTCTCACAATAAGAGCTCGTAAATTGGGAGCTCTACGATAATCAATGACTGTCCGTTTTGAAAACACATTTTGTGATTTTTCAAAGGTGCATAATATGGAGAATGATTTTTGGATTGTGTTTTTTATTTAGGAGCTGAAGAGTGACAGTCTACTGCTACATTTTTTCAAATGTGAACCTATCCTCGGCATATCATACATCAACAAATAACAAGTCCTTGCAGGTACTCAGGGGAGCAATTATACCAACAGCAGTAAAAAAAAAGTGATATAATCTCACTTGTCATTGACTATCATCCATCTGCAAATACATAATGCCAAAAACGGAGATCGTTCACTGTTTGGTCTACACATTGTTTTTAACATCTTTGAAGTCGGCACTGAATCACACAAATTATGCATGTTAATATACATATAAAAAGCTGTCTTATGCAATAGGTTCTTCTTGTAACAGAACTTACTACTGATGATGTTTCTAAAAGGTATTGTACATGTGATTCACCTTTTAGAATCACAGCAATGAGCTTCTGCTTTTGTTACAGCTTGCATACGTTCAGGTCTCACAATAAGAGCTCATAATGACTGTCAGTTTTGGAAAAACATTTTGTACTTTTTCACAGGTGCATAACAAGTGGAATGATTTTTGTATTACTTGTTTTTCATTTAGGAGTTGATGGATGACAGTCAACTGCTAGATTATTGTGCTCGACTATCATTCATCAGCAAATAACTAGAAAAACATAATTGCAAAAACATAAACACACACACACACATATATATATATATATATATATATATATATATATATATATATACACGTATACATATATATGAACAGACTGCCCAATTTAGCAGAATAATCAAAAGAAAGTGGGATATTCTCACACAGGATCAGATGTTGAGAGAAAAATTGGGACAACATCAATCCATAACATACAGGAAGGACCCCTCTCTGAAAGACATGATAGTCAGGAGTCATATGGAAAATCGCAAATCCACCTGGCTTGAAAAAACTGGTTGTTTCCACAAATGTGGAAAATGTAAAGCGTACAGTCACAGCCAAAATGTAAGTGAAATCAAACTACAGAGAACCAACAGACAGTGGGTCATAAGAAAGAATATCACTTGTGTGATTGATTTTGTAATCTATGCAATCACTTGCCCTTGTGGTATGTGGTACATTGGGTCGACCACTTTTCCTGTGAAGAAGAGAATCCTAGAGCATTGGCGGGCCATCACGATCAAAGATTTCAGCTATAGCACTGCCAGGCACTTTAATCAGGCACACAATGGAGATTGGACCACTGCCAAATATTTTGCCCTAGAAACCATTCCAAAGAATCCAAGGGGAGGCAATCGAGTCCAATCGCTCAGAAGATCAGAATCTAGGTTAATTTTACAAGCAGGGAGTGTTTTCCTTTTGGGATGGATAATGATGAGGAGATGCATGTGCATCTATAATTCTGCCTGCAATACACAAGGAATTCAGGAACTGGAGTTTACACATTACGCAGTATTTTTTACTTCACTTATATTATTCACTGTTTAACCCCCCCCCCGCCCAATTTTTCTTTTTGTATCCCTCAATTTGATATGTGTTTGCCTTCTATAAATTAAAGCAATGTATGATAAATTTACTTTAGATGTAGAATATGTTTTATCCAAGACTGCATAATTTAACTCCACCGCCACTCTTAGGAATCATTAATATGTTCCTTTGACTGCATAAAATATGTTATTAATTAAATTGTTTATTATGTCTTTTCACAGATCCACTATGGACATACGTGATCACCTTCTTCACAGCTACATTTAGAAAGTATGAGCACGGGGAACCGGATGTTTCTACAAACAGCCGCTCTCTTTTTTCCTTTATTTTCAACGAGTTACATAATTCAGGAAATCTCTTTTTTCAGCTATGGAACTAGGTTTTTACGTCATGAGGTTACTATACCAGGAATGCATGTTGAAATCTTAAAGGGTCTGTCAAAGAAATGTCTCATCCTTGAATCTTTAAATAACTGGACAGAGGCCTATGCAAGTGACATATGAATTAGGGGTACTATACCCATTATGAATTGAGTGGTGATATATGCAAAATAAGTTTCTTAACTAAATATATCCAAAACAGCATTCTGCCTACACACATTTTTACGACCTTAGGGTATGAATTTTAGATTGCCCCGTAGGGATTTAACTTACAGGCATGTAGGCTACACACTGATCTCGCAGCTTGTGCACCAACTCCCTAAGATAGTTAAGCAGTGTAGTGTTAACTTTCATTGAACGCGATGAGACACTCTTTTAGTTATTCCATCCTATAACAGCATTCTCAGAGTTAAATAACATGCATTTCATAATGCCAGTTTTGTTGCCATTTCCGTGCTTGACATGGGACATTATTTTGAGGAGCAGATATAATAAATGCAATTTGTAGTCAAAAGAGATCCCTCTCTAGCACAGACGGGTGAAATATATCTGTGCTCTACCACTAATAAATGTAGTCTTGTTTCACAGCATGAAACATCCTCTGCAACAAAAGCTACAACATACACGCCAAGTCCATCCTGCCTCCTCGTGGGAATATAGCAATTTTGCAATTAAAGTGGCAGCA